>NC_068572.1:7593950-9015211 GCF_025698545.1 Gossypium raimondii | reverse complement strand
ATAAACAAAACACACCTTTTAACTTGAACTTAGACACTAAACGCAACGTTTCACTAGCAGAAATAACAAAAAGAAAACAATCCCAATAACAAAAATAAAACATCCCATAACAAAGTCCTAAAAATGTTAATTTTAGTAATTTCTTAGATTTATCATTTACCTGAAATATGGATAGATCTTTCCAAGACTAATCCAAGGCTTTTTTATTTAAATAATCCAAATAATTTAATTAAGTACCAAAATGACCCACCTTTTTAATTAAACACCAAAATGACCTGAAATCTACAGTAAAAGTTGGTGGAGCCAAATTATATGGCGCCACAACTTGCCACGTCGACAGAGAGCATTAAAAAATTAATTTTTTGGTGGAGCCACGTAAAATGGCGCCACCTATATAAATACTATGGAAATACTGCAAGTTCTGGAAAAATGGGGGACTTCAAAACAATTTTCCATTTTCTGGTGGAGCCAACTTAAATGCCGCCACCAGACCTAACCTGACAACCTTCTTTTATTTTTTATTTTTTATTTTTTATTTTTTACTTTTTTATTAACTTTTGTCTTTTTCTTTAATTTTTTTTCATTTTTTAAGTTTTATATTTTTCTTATTTTATTTTTTATTTATTTTATTTATTTATTGTTATTAATTTTAAAAATTTGAAATGTATATTTGAAATGTTTTATAATATATATTTTTAAAATTTTAAATATTATTTTAAAATTTGAATATTATTTTAAAATATTAAATATATATTTTAATAATATAAAATATTTAAATATTTTAAAGATATGACCTTTCAAATTTATTATTAGTTTTTTAATATTTTAAATATTATTTAATTTTTTATAATATTTAAATTATGATTTTTAAATTATTTTTAAAGATATTTGGCTTTTTAATAAAATAACCCAAAAATTTAATTAATTATCAAAATGACCCATTTTTTAATTTGGCTCCACCAACTTTTACTGTAGATTTCAAGTCACTTTCATGTTTAATTAAAAATGAGTTATTTTGATAATGAATTAATTTTTTGTGTTATTTTATAAAAAAAAAAGCCAGGATATTCAAACCATTTTAAATTCTATTTAAAAGTTAAAAATAATATTTTATTTAAAAGGTGAAATTTGAATTAATTAAAAATAAAAAATTTGTTAAAAAGATTTATTTGTTAAAAATAAATTTATTTAAAATATATATTAAAAAGTAAATTTTAAAATTAAAATTTAAAATATATATTATAAGATCACATCATATCAAGAATGTGACTAGACATGAAATTAAATATTAAATTAAAAACCGATCTTATCTTATATAAGGGTGTTTGGTCCCCTTCGAAGAAAAAAGAGAGAAAAAAAGTTAAGTTAGTTAATTTTTTTATATTTTATAGTTATTGTAATATAATAATTATTTATATTGTATTTATGTGTTTTTTATATTATACAGATATCAAAATGTCTTCGGAGATACGGATCACACTTCATCCAGGATCGACAAAACAAGAAAATTAATTATGAATTAAATAAAAAATCGTTTTAGTTTTATTTCTTTCTTGTTAAGCACTACTTTGTTCAACGTATTTTGATGAATATGATCTCTATTTAGTTATTATTATTCCTTTTAACTATTTTCTTGCATGAAATTAATCAGTATGTGTTGGTTATAATTTTTAATTTTAGCACACATTTATAAATTTATATATTAATTTTTAATTTTAGTACACATTCATAAATTTATGTACTTAATATATATTTTAATAGATAAAGACAAAAAAGATTTTCTTAATAGATTTAAAATGTTTAAAATTTAAAGAAATTAAATACATTAAAAAATGTTATGTATAGCCAATTTTAAAATTTTAATATATTTAATATATTTTAAAAATTAAATATATTAAAAATGTTAAGTATAACCAATATTAAAATTATAATATATTCAATATATTTTTAAAAATATATTTTAAAATGTTAATATATTTAATATATTTTTAATAGGAAAAGAGAAAATGATTTTTAATATATTTAAAATTTTACAAAACGTAAAAATTTAAATATATTAAATTTTAAATATGTTAAAAGAAAATGATGAGTATAAACAATTTTAAATTTTAATAACTGAATATATTTAAATATATTAAAATTTTGAACATATTAAAAAAATTAAGTCTATATATTATATGTAAGATAAAAGTTCTCGTATGTAAGATAAATTTTGAGTTTGAATATGCCTAGTTTATATTATATGTAAAACTCTATATATTATTATGGATATCAATTCAATAAAATAAGATTTTTTTATTTTATATTTACCCATACAACCTATAGTTTTTAGGATATTATTATTATTTTATGTACTTTTGTTGGCATATAGTTGCCTTTAGTTTTAAAGCTTAACTATGATTAATATTTTATGACAAATCTTCATTCTATTATTAATATATTATTACTTATTTAATTTCACTTAAATAAAAATACTTAGAATGGCTACGTTGGTATAGTATAAGTGTGATGTTTTTGTTTTGTCAACCTTTCAATTTTAGTCTTCAATATATAATTTTATGTTTAAATTATATAGATAATTGATTTATCATATTTTTATAAAAAAATTACCATACAGGATGGTTATCAGGTTTTGAGGTCGCGGTTTCATTTTCCCAAGTACGATCCGGACTAGCGAATCATGCCATACATACAGATGGCGGGATTTGGGGACGTCGCATTGATCCGGAGGTTTGACCTGAGGGCGAACTTAATATCCGCCTTGGTTGAGCGGTGGTGTATGGAGACCCACACCTTCATTATGTCGTGCGAGGAGTGCATTATCACATTGGAAGACGTCGCTATGCAAATTGGGTTACGAGTTGACGGTGTTGTGGTCACGGGTCGAAGCAATGTGTTGGAACCTTCAGTACTATGCCACAGATTGCTTGGACGGTCCCCTAATGATGGGGAATAGAATTTCACATGCTTGACATTGAAATGGTTGAGAGAAAGTTTTAAGTAGTTATCAAGCACTGCCACTGAGTACGAGGTGATGTGTGTAGCGCGAGCCTATATTATGCAGTTGATCGGAGGGTACTTATGTAACATCTCGATTTAGGGCTTAGTCGGAACAGTGGTTTCGGGACCACAAATTCGATGAGGAAATTTTCATTCAAAAATTTTGACGTTTGGGCACTCAATTTAGTCAAAAGGACTAAATTGTAAAAAGTGCAAAATTTGAGTTTTATATGTTAAAGGTATTTAATTGTTATGGAACTATAAATTAGGGGTACTTATATGGTAATTATACCATTAGTTAGTGATGGACAAAAATGGACATGAGATAAGTGAAATAGGATTTTTTTTTAAGTAAGAGCATTTTAGTCATTTAGTAAATAAATAGAATTAAAAGGGAAAAAGATGCAAAAACTGTGTTCATCATCTTTTCTTGCTGCCAAAACTTGAAGGAAGCCATAGCTAGGGTTTCTTCACTTTCTCAAGCTCATAGTAAGTGATTCCAAGCCCCGTTTTTAATGTTCTTTATGTTTTTGGAGTCCCGGTAACTTGATTTAGCTTGTTCTAGCAATAATTTAACCTAGGGTTCATATTTGGAAAAATACCCATAGGTGAAATATGTTTATTTTGATGTTTTATGGTAGAATATGAAGCTTGAAATTATGTTAAACAACTTTTTCTAAGTGATTTTAAGTGAAAACGAGTAAAACGACATAATTGGCAAAAATACCTAATGTTCATAAGTGTTAGAGCAAGAATTTGATGTTGTCATAGAAGAGAAAATTGTTTAGAATGTTATAAAACATAAGAATAAGAGATGAAGTTTAATTTTTGAGCTTTGGGGCAAAAGTGTAAATATGCAAAAGTTTAGGGGAAAAACTGTAATTTTGCCAAAATTGAGTCAAGGACTGTTTTGATGAATGTGAGTATTAAATAAGCTAAATTTTCTATTCTAGATCAAGAAGAACGAAATCCGGAGCTAGACCGGGGAAAGAAAAAGATTGAGGACTAAAGTGTTAGATTTGATCACATTTTTGTACCGAGGTAAGTTTATGGTAAAAAAATGCAATATTTTGATAATTATTATTAATTCTGTTATTTTTCAGTAATTATGTATTTATTTCATGAAAATACCTAATGTTAACTCAAGTATGATATGACAGAGAATCAGTGTTAAAAGGCCCTGTTAAAACATGAGGAATGTATTGGATACAAATGTCATGACATTTGGGTAAAGAGATCCCATGTAAGACCATGTCTGGGACATGGCATTGGCATCATTGAGATTATGAGAGGTTCCATGTAAGACCATGTCTGGAACATGGCGTTGGCACCGATATGAGAGGTCCCATGTAAGACCATGTCTGGGACATGGCGTTGGCACCGAGATGAGAGGTCCCATGTAAAACCATGTCTGGGACATGGCGTTGGCACCGAGATGAGAGGTCCCCCGTAAGACCATGTCTGGGACATGGCATGGGCACCTATATTAGAACTCTCATGTAAGACCATATCTGGGATATGGCATTGGCAGTATAAGAAACATCCCATGTAAGACTATGTCTGGGACATAGCTTTGGCATGTTATTATCAAAAAAGAGACCCAAGTATCCTTATTATTCCAATGTGGCTCAACGGGCTAGTAAACAAATTATGTTCCATAAAAGTTCAGGTAAAAGCATAAATAGCAAATTCAGGTGAGTTATAAGAGTTAAGAACATATTATGTTATCAATTGAGAACCAACATTTCAGCAAGAGAAGAGTAAGTTATAATCATAATTTATCTAAGTAAACAAGTAAGTGAACGAGTAAGAGATTAAGTAAAGAAGAAATTAGAGATCATGACACTTGAGTATATTTATTTGTGTTAAATGTTGTTATTTATTTGCTTGTAAACTTACTAAGCTTTATGCTTACTTCTTTTATTTATTTTTCTTTCATATAGTATTATCAAGCATAGTCGGGATCTTGAAGACGTCGGAGAGCGTTCACACTATCAACCTCCACAACTTGGTATTTTAAGACGATAAATGTTTCGAGCTATGGCATGTATAGAGACTTAGTCATTTCGATTGTATATTCTTAAATTATGACCAAAAGATGAGATGTAAATATTTGATGATGAATAGTTATTAAAATGGCTAAGTATGAAGGTGTTTGTTGTTATAAAAGTCTAGGTGATAAATTATGTATAGAAATCATGAAAAAGTAAAAATTGGCAGTGAATCAGTTTTGAGACAGCAGTAGTGACGTGATTTTGAAAAATCACCAAGAATAGTAGAAAATGAATTAGAGGGTGGATAAGATATAGAATTAAATCTTATTGAGTCTATTTTCATAGAAAAATAACATTGTAGACAAAGGAATTATGTATTCTGAGATATTTGTATTTTAGTTAGACAAGGTCAAAGTGGTTTTCGGAATCCCCTGTTCTGACTTTGGAAAATCATTAAAAATTGTAAAAAACTATTTATGAGTTTTAATTTATATTTATGTATGACTTATTGAGTCTATTTTCTTTAGAAACAAGTGATAACACCATATGAAGTCTGTACAATGAGATAATTAAATTTTAGTGACGAGAGGTCAGGACAGTCGATTAGTGAAATAGGGGAGATTATACTAATAAACTGTAATAATTGGCTATGCCAAAAATTCTAAAAAATTTATGGTAAAAAGATATATGATTCTACCTTTAGGGAAAATTTATGGATCTAAATTTTGAGTTTCATAGCTCGAGTTATAATTAATTTAGTAACTGATGTGCAGGTGGACAGCTTTGTTGTGAATAGTGAAATTAATTTCAAAAGTAAAATTTTATGCCCCGAACTTTTAAGTTAAGTCAAGTAACGCCTCATGCTCGACTCTGGAAATAGTCTTGGGTAAGGGGTGTTACAACTTATGCCAAACAACACGTCTAATAGGGTTCACTTAAAGTACTTGCCTCTATTGGAGGATTTTTCTCATGCTGGTAGTTATAGTTGGGGATCAGCAGTACTATGAGCTTTGCCAAGCAACAAATCATGGGGTTAGTAACATGGCTGGTTTTCTGGTTCTGCTATAGTCTTGGGCTTTATACAGGATGTCGTTTTTAGTGGCTGTTAGGCACCAACCATATTCGTGGCCACTTATGAATAGGTAAAAACAAAATTATACTTAACATTTAACGACTCATAAATGTGTATAATATTTTCCAAAGTTTAACTGCAAACGTGTTTGTTTCGGTTTCAGATGGGCCACGTCTCCGGGAATTGGTGCAAGCCAAACGTTAATCATTTACCGCCAAATGATAGAGGCATATGCCGGAGAGAAAGTAATATATATTTATATGGTTTAAGTAACGTTGATTTAACTTATCCACTTGCAGTATGTGATGTGACTTGACTCATTATGTTATATTGTGTAGTTCTTTTGGATGTCGTATTCTGCAATGAACATTGAAACCATTATTCCTCAGTGGGTTCACACTGAAGCCCATATGTGGTGCATTAACATGCCGATGCTCAACTTTTCAACCATTGAGTGGTACAATGATGATCGAGTTATGCGACAATTTGGGTGTAGAAAATTTGTGT
This sequence comes from Gossypium raimondii, assembly GCF_025698545.1. Lineage (NCBI taxonomy): Eukaryota > Viridiplantae > Streptophyta > Magnoliopsida > Malvales > Malvaceae > Gossypium > Gossypium raimondii. Next base: position 9,008,638 of record NC_068572.1, on the reverse strand, counting down.
CGGTTTAGCCATAATAATTTGATGAAGTCTACGGTAGGACCATGAGGGGGAAACAAACAACAAATTGGAGCGTGGAACATCAAGTCATGTAGCACTATGGAATGTCCGGTAAGACAGGCGGCCTGAGATGCACTCGTGCATGTTTGACTTTAGTCCCTCGACTGAAAACATGCAGTGGTACATGACTCGATCGCGTGTTTATTTATATGGTGAACAACTTATGATAGTACCAGGTCACGGCTACAGACATGGAAATCAACCTATGGGGGAGCTAGAGGATCAACATATGGTGGAGCCCAACTCGGAGGACCAACCTTTGAACACATCGGACCAATGTGTTGACGTTTTTTGTGATGAGTCGTAGAGCAGTTCATATCACTCAGACATTGCTGATTCAAGTACATATCACCCAGACATAGGCGGTTCGAGTTCATTTCACCCAGAGCAACCACCGATATCATTTGATATGTTTGGTAATAACATGTACTCCACCCCGCCTCAGGCTACGTTCGATCCAACTGCTGATCTTCTTGATGTGTACAGTACACCCCAACGTCCACCCCGTCAACGAAGGCCCATGAATGGCTATACCCCGAACGACGATACCACTCCCGGTTCTTTCTAATTTTAAGTTATGTAAAATTCAAGTGTTATGTAATACTTCTTGTATTAGTTTAGGGTTCCACAACTTATATATTAGTCTTTTTATATAATTTATAATATCTTTTAAAGTATTTAAAGTTGTAACTGTTAATTTTAAGTAAAAACTTAACACTAAATAATACAAACTTTATTTCTAAGAGATCATAAAATGCAAACATCAGGTACAACATTTAATTTCTTTCAGACCGTGAAGATTGACCACTGTAGACGTTGCCATGGGCACATTTGCTCCGATTTTGGCCAACTGTTCTACATATGGTGCAACGTTTTGGATCAACTTGTTCTCTTATATCCATGTTGTTCCGAATCCTCATTATTGTCGGTCTACCTTTGATTCTCCTACGTAGTGACCGATCTGGCAACATTTCGAACACAGGTGGTTGCACTTCCCATGTTGATACATCCTTTAATATGGGGAACTCGTTACCCCAATACGCAATGTACGTTCAAGTGTGTACACATCATTGATATATTGTTCGGAATTCAAAATGTAGGTAGCACACGTTGCAACCACATGCACACACGGATAATGTAGTGTTTAGAACATCCCGCACTCACATTACCTGTTTCAGAGATCAACTTCGTAGGACCGTGGCAGGATCCCTGACCGGTGACCAATATACTCTGTCACTCGAAAAGTTTCCAAATTTCGGGAATATAGTTTTGCATTCATCAACCTAACCCTTTGAGCGTTCTCTTTCATGGCATCCCTAATTTTTTCGACGTACACGTGTCCTGCCTCTAACTGTTTTGCTTGTTTCAACCCCATTTTTGGCATTAAGGTTGCTAGCTTATAAAATGTGGCTAAAAAACTGCTGAAATTGGCAAGTGACGCGTACGCCTCAAGACGAAGTTAATGGCCTCAACGAGGTTAGTTGTCATTTGACCATATCGGTACCCCTCGTCAAAACATTGAGCCCATTGCCACGGCTCCATGCTACCTAACCACTGTCTGAGAGAAGGGTTGGACCCTACCATATCAGTCTCTAACCTCGCCAACTTTTGTCTGAAACGGTGTGCTTCCAGCTCGTATCCTACGTATGTATTCCAATTTTAAGTTATGTTACTATTCGAATTAGGAAATAGACTCGAAATAATTACAAATATGAATTTAAATATGATATTTTTACCCATGTTCACAATTTTTTTACGCCAGTCTTTGTTCTTGTACTGATTGTGGAAGTTGACAGCGATGTGACGAATACAATAGACGGACCTCCATGGAACCTCAGATTGTCGAATCGCAGCAACAAAACCCTTCGATCTGTCGGAGATAATGCAAATGTTGTCTTGCCTGACAACACGTCTCCGTAAGTTCTGAGTGAAATACGCCCACGATTCGGAGTTCTCAGACTCCACGATGGCAAAAGCGATCGGTAGTACATTTCCGTTACTGTCTTGTGCAACCGCAATCAGAAGTATTTGCGTGTATTTTCCATAAAGCCATGTTCCATCAACTTGCACTAGTGGTTTGCAGTACGGGAAGGCTCTAACACATGGATCGAAAGTCTAAGACAGTCAACGAAAAACTCTTCTCCCCAGTTCCAATTGTCCATTAAGGCCTCTATAAGGCAATGTTTGCAAGTCCACGATAGTTCTTGGGATGTACTCCACCATCGCTGAAATCCAACCCTGAAGTTCATTGTATGACTCATCTCAGTTGCCGTACAATTGTTGCATAGCCATTTGTTTCGCCAACCACACTTTCCTATACGAAACTTTGTACTGAAATCGAGCTTGCATGTCTACAATCAATGTTGACACATGAATGATTGGACTATCTTTCACTAGTGGCATGATGCAGTTGCAAATACTTTTGGCATCCAATTTCCGGAAGTCTTAAGACATACGTGCGACACTACATGTATGATGCCCTTCTAATTTTCGTATTTGCCACTGTTGAGTCCTCTGTATAAATGCAGCTCGAACTCGCCAACCACACCCATCGCCGGCTCTCCAACATTCCCCAACATATAATGTCGGTGTAGATTTGACAACCTTGTAATCAATCGACAACTTCATACAGTATTGTTTGATGGCAAACACACAGTCTGCCTTGTTCTCGAACTGTTGCCCAACGAATAACTCCTCGAACTATGAATTTATCGTCAATCTATGAGCAGGTACTATATCGGCGTACTCAGGAAACTCGGATGCATGCGTTGCATCTGGATCTACGTTCAACATGTCGCCCCCAGGTTCATTTCGTAAAATAATGCCACGACTTGGGTTACTGAATGAAGGGCCGTGAACATTTTCAACCTCTTCCGGGCTTTCATCATCGATGTCGTCCGGAACCTCATCAACATCGGGGTCACTAAAATCTTCAACGTCTTGATCAAAATCTTCACCATTATTGGTCATTTCTCTGACATTTTCCTCTATGCTTATTATCACCTCTAGATGTATTTGTAAACGGGGACCGGGGGTAGGGTTGTTATACGAACTCCCACCATAATTAGAATTTTTGGGCATCTGTGATGTCCCTTCACATTCTAATTGGTCTGTCCATCCAACATTAAGATTAAAGTCAAATTCGTGATGTTGACATATTGGACTAACATTCTCAACAGGCTCTAAGTTTGCTAACTCGGCAAATAATTCAACTGGTTGAGGGTTCTCACTCCCAGTCGGCCACCATATTTCCATCATAGTGCCTAAGTCATCATCATCTAACAGCTGCATCTCACAAAATTTGAACGGGTCTGTAGAGACGGGAAACTTGTAAAATAATTTGGACATTGCCCTTCCACAACGGATAGCTATTTTCACACTGATATTCCTTTTCATTTCTGCTAGCTCCACATTTTTTTTTGAATCGCAAACCTACTCTTTGCCAATCTTGAAATACACAACCAACATCACTTTCTATAATTTCACCATCAAAAATAACATACACCAAAAACACTTCATTATTCATCTTGAATAGATTTTTTTTTTAACTCTCTTAGTGAACACAATAATTTCACCATTCTATATATGGTAGAGAACCAAGATTAAATATTTTATTATGGCTCCATCAAAATAAAATATTAAATATTAAATTAATATATTAAAAAATTAAAAAAGTACACTATAAAGTGATGGAGCCATTCTAAATGGCTCCACCAAATAAAATATTAATTCTTACAATTTTAAATTTAATTTAAAAACATTTGAATATCTTTAAAATTAATTTTAAAATTAATAATTTATAAAATTATATTTAAAATTTAAAAATATTTAAAATATATATTTAAAATATTATAAAACAAATAATAAATTTGAAAGGTCATATCTTTAAAAATAATATATTTTAAATAATTTAAAATCATAATTTAAAATAATTTAAAAATCATAATTAAAAAATTATAAAACAAATTAAAATATACATTTAAAATATTATAAAACTAATAATAAATTTGAAAGGTCATCTCTTTAAAATATTTAAATTTTTATATTTTTAAAATATATTTAATATTTAAAAATAATTTTAAATTTTTAAACAATAATTTAAAATAATATTTAAATTTTAGAAAAATAATTTAAAATATATATATTTAAAATTTAAAATACATTTCAAGTTTTTAAAATTAATAATAAATAAATAAAGATAAAGACAAAATTAAAAAAATGTCGAGAATGAGGTTTTTACATAAATAATAAAAAATTAAAATAATACTAAAATAGTACAACCATTTTATTATGTACCAAAATGGTACAAACAGTAAAAAAAATAGCTGACGGAAGTGATAGGACCTTGGTCGAGGGTCTGCCACAGACGGCACATAATAAAATGGTATGTCACTTCCGTCAGCTTTTTTTTTTTTTACTGTTTGTACCATTTTGGTACATAATAAAATGGTTGTATTATTTTAATATTATTTTAATTTTTTGTATTATTTATGTAAAAAACCCGAGAAATGACAAAAGTTAAAAAAAGTAAAAAAAAAACAAATTTAAAAAAAATAGAAGCAGGTTGTTCTGGTGGCGCCATTTAAATTGGCTCCACCAGAAATTGGAAAATTATTTTTAAAGTCCCTCATTTTTTAGAATTTTTAAATTATATTTTAAATTATTTTAAAGATATTTAAACCTTTTAAAATAATTTTTATAAAATTTTATTTAAAAATTTTAAATGTTTAAATATTATTAAAATATATTTAATATTTAAAAATAATATTTAAAATTAAAAATAATTTCAAAATATATTTTAAAATTTATAAGAAATAATTTCAAATATATATTTAAAATTTAAAATATATTTTGAAATTATTTTATTTTGTTTAAAATATATTTTAAAAATATATTTAAAATTTAAAATTTAGAAAATTAATTTCAAATATATATTTTAAAATTTATAAGACATAATTTTAAAAATAATATTTAAAATTTTAAAATAATTTAAAATAATATTTAAAATTTTAAAATATATATTATAAAACATTTCAAATATACATTTCAATTTTTTAAAATTAATAACAAAAAATAAACAAAATAAAAAACAAAATAAAAAAACTTAAAAAAAGAAAAATATTTAAAGAAAAAGACAAAAGTTAATAAAAAAATTAAAAAAGGGTGTCAGGTCTGGTCTGGTGACACCATTTAAGTTGGCTCCACCAAAAAATGGAAAATTGTTTTGAAGTTCCCCATTTTTCCAGAACTTACAGTATTTCTATAGTATTTATACAGGTAGCGCCATTTTACATGGCTCCACCAAAAAAATATTTTTTTAATGCTCCCTGCTGACGTGGCGCCATATAATTTGGCTCCACCAACTTTTACTGTAGATTTCAGGTCATTTTAGTGTTTAATTAAAAAGATGGATCATTTTGGTACTTAATTAAATTATTTGAGTTATTTAAATAAAAAAGCCCTAATCCAATTAACTGTTTAATTTTTTTTCAAGAACAACGTTCAATGGGCTTGATAATGAGTTTATGAGAAGGTTGTTTTCATCATTTTATAAATGTTTCAACAAGAAATGTTGAAAAAATTTCAAATTGCAAAATTATCATAATATAAAGTTCCTAAATACAAATGTGAAAGTGTTTTAGTAATATTTAAATGCCAAAGTAATTATTATAAATACAATATAAAAAAATTTTGGTTTACACGCTTTACAAATACATCCCATGCATCACTTTTAATTAAATTTATTTAAATATGTTTTAACTATATTTTAAACAAACAATTTTATAAAACTAGTCTGTTTGATTGCCAAGAAAATATTTTTCAGAAATGATTTCGGAAAATGTTTTACTTTTCAGTAAAATGATTTTGGAAAATATTTTCCGGTGTTTGATTGAATCTGTAAAATATTTTCTACTGCTTTGTGATTTTCTAGAAATATTTTTCAAAAAATTGTTTTTACATATATTGATATATATTAATAAATTTTATATTTTAAATTATTTTTACATATATTGCAATGATTTATTTATAATAATACTCAATTATTAAGCCACATATTAATCGTTATAAATTGAAAAAATTAATATCAAATAAATTATTTGTAATTGTGTTAAAAAACAAGTATTGAATAATTAAAAAACAAGTTCTTGGAAAATCGATAAATAGAAGCAATTTTCACCGGAAATGAAGGAAGGAATGAAGGAGGCGATAGAGAGGAGAGAACGGAAAATGTCTTATGGAAATTGAAAGGGTAAGACATTTTCCCTAAAATGTAACCCATTTTCCCTTGTTTTGGAGTTCATTTTCCAAATGGAAAATGTTTTCCACCAATCAAACGCTGGAAAAGTTGTAAATGATTTTCCGGAAAATCAATTCCTTCAATCAAACAGACCCTAAACTTTTCTAATAATTTGTATACAATTTTTAATATATTTTAATTAACTAATTTATTATAGTTTAAATTAAACATAAATATTTATTTAGTATATTTTATTTTATAGATATAATTAACCCATGCATGGCATGGTATACCAACTAGTAATATAAATAAAAGGCTTAATATAACATTTGGTACCTAAACTTGATACTTTTTTCTAATTTAGTACTTAATTTTTTTTTGGTCCAATTTGGTACCCAAATTTGACATTTTTTTCCTAACTTGACATTTTTTCTTAAGTTTGTACTTAAACTTTTTGGGGGTCCAATTTGGTACCTAAATTTTTTTGGGGGTCCAATTTGGTACCTAAATTTGACTCTTTTTCCTAATTTGATACCTAAACTTTTTTTTGTTCGATTTGGTACTTATCAAACGTTTTACAAATTACTCAAATATCTAACAATATTATTTATTTTATGAGGTAACAAAAATAATTAATGTATGACCGATAATGATACATTATATGATATTTTTGTATTTTATATGTTCAATTACTTTTAGTTTTATTTATTTAATGAATTATTTTATTAATTGAAAATAATGAATTTCTTTTAATTTGAGGTTTTAAAAATCTTTTTTTTCTTATTTAACATTCATTTGTGAAGCATAGCTCAATACCTATTTTTTAACATGAATTTCCTCTAAATCGACAATATTTTTGTAGCATAACAAAAAAAATAACAACGTCAAGATTTTGCATAATTTGTATAACATTTAATAAATTTAGGTACCAAATTAGGAAAATGTCAAGTTTAAGTACCAAATTAGGAAAAAGTGTCAAATTCAGATATCAAATTGGGCAAAAAAATTTAAGAACCAAGTAAGAAAAAAATCTCAAATTTAAGTATCAAATGTTATATTAAGCCTAAATAAAACTTAGTATACACGGTTACAAAACGACCAATTCATAAACTAAAAACATTGATAGAAGCAGATTCACCTCAATTATCCGACATAGGGATGAATCAGATTCACCACAATCAATTAATATCTATCACATAAAATTACATATCATTCATAAAAACATTTACTAATTTATTTTTCTAATTTTTGTGTATTTTTTAATTTTTTAGAATCACTATCAATTTGACACAATGTGTAAACGTTGAAGACTATGTTCATTATTATGCTAATTAAAATTATCACATCATTTTTGCATTATTAACCTACCGTAGGTGACAAAAAAAACACATTGTCAAAAACATGAGTGACCAAATTATACCTTTCATAGTTAGGTAATTAAAATGAAAACTTTCATAATTACTTTTTTTATAAAATTTTAAAAATAATTAAATGACCAACAAGATAATTTATCCAAATAAAAAATGGTCGAGCTCTCAACATATGATTTAACAAAACCTATGAGATGCAAATGGACATGATTCTTTTACCCGTATATAATTGATATATATATATCAAGTGGACATCAACTCAATTGATAATGATCAAAATAATAAATTATATTATTTTAAAGGTATTCTGATTTTTTTATTTTTATATAAAACAATAGAAAATATAAGCTTCAATTTAAAACACTCGACATCTTTATTTTATTATTTCAATTAAAATCACATTTAGTTTTTATATTGATTTTTATAAATATATATTTATAAATATATTTGTCACATAATTATATTTTGTGTCAAAATCTAGTATAAATAATGTATAATAACTTTTTGGCCTCCAACTTGATAAAAAAGTCATTTTAATCCTCCATTTAATTTTTTTTGTTTTTTAGCATTTAAATTTGTATTTTTGTCAAACCACCCCAAAGGGATGGAAAATTAACATTTGTTAACTTCATTGATGTGTGACACATCAACATTTAATTAATTTTTTAAAATTTTAAAATATTGTTTTTTATTTTTTATAAATGTTTAATAATTTTAATGATTTTGAATTTTTTGAATTTTTAAATTTTAAAAATTAATTAAATGCTAACGTGTCATTCACGTGTATGCAGTATCAGCAAAGTTAACGAATATTAATTTTTCTATCCATTTTGGAGTGGTTTGATGAAAAATACAAATTTAATAACTAAAAGAGACGAAAGAGCAAAAATAAGCATTTTTATAAAGTATATAATAAGGGTTATAATCATGGGGACGGTTTTTTTGTTCACTACGAAATTTATACGAGTCTTGCACAGTGGTCCTTTGGTTTTGCAATGTAATAAGCTTCCACGCAAGAACAAATTTGTGGACCATTCAATAAAAATATTAGAAGATAAACGAAGAGTGGGAGTAGCTACGTCCCTTGTACCAATTTTGCTTCCCTCAAGTCTCTAAATTATTCCTTTCTTGCAACTGGAATGACCTTTAACCTTCCATTCTTTCACTTTTGCTGTACATTCCATTGATTTTAATGGACAGCAATATATCCTTTCAAAAGCCAAAAATAATTATAATAATAATAATCAATGCAGTACTTTTCAATCATATTAATGTACCTTTGTCTCTACTTCAGCTTCCGATCCGAAGAGGAAGAAAAGAAATGGAGCCTATTAGTGAAGAGAAAGAATTGTTCAAATGTGCCATGAAAGGTGAATGGAACACTGTTATAAGAATATACAAGAACAATCCGTCAGTGCATGTGGCCAAGATCATTAGATCAGGTGATACCGCGTTGCACATTGCCGTCTCCAACGTCCAAGAAGACATTGTAGAACAGCTAGTGGAGTTGATTTCCGCGCAGAGTGAATGCAGGAAAGCACTGGAAATGAGAAACGGGCTGGGGAATACTCCTCTGCACGCTGCGGCTTCACTAGGGAATGTAAGGATGTGCCAATGCATCGTGCGAGTGGACTCGTCGTTGCTTGAAATCCAAAACAACGTCGGAGAAACCCCGCTGTTCATGGCAGCTCTTTATGGCAAGAAAGAGGCTTTCCTTTGTCTTAACTCTTACTGTCAAAGCCAAGAAGAAGGTTATTCTTATTGTAGAAGAAAGGATGGTGAAAATGTTCTCCACTGTGCCATATCTGGAGACTATTTTGGTAAGAATTTCCCTAACTCTTTTCTCAAACATATTAGCATAAACTACATTGTATTAACTATATTGTGATTCACAGATTTGGCATTTCAAATCATTTACCTTTACGAAGATCTTGTCAACTACGTAAACGAGAATGGGATATCAGCCCTGCATCTCTTGGCTAGCAACCCGACTGCCTTCAGAAGCGGTAGCCATCTTGGTCGTTGCAGCCATCTTATCTATAATTGTAAGTGCTAGTCGATAGTTTTAACTTTCATAAAACATGAAAATAATTCATATTTTTCATTGTTAAAAGCTTAAAATTTGTAACTTCAAGAGACCAAACATTACTACTGTGAACAAATGGATTTTTATTTGGAAGGTATAACTGTGGAACCGCTTAAGGTGGAAACTTCATTCAAACAATCTTCAAGCAAAGGTCAATCCAAGGAAACGATGAGAATTAGTTATCCTGGCAATTACCAAACATGCATGCACTTATTTCACCTACTAAAGCAGCTGGTTCAAGTAGGTAAGCTAAGGAGACTAATAGAACAATGTGACATTGTGGATGCTATTTTTAAGTTCCATTCAAGTATTAATATTTCCATTTCATCTTTTGGACTCTTTCAATGTTATTACATTTTCCAGTGACAAAACGAAGTTCACGGAAGACAAACCGAGGAGGTTCGGATGAAAACATTGAAGCTCCTAATGTCACCTCTGAGACAGTACCGAAAGGTGAGCAATCCCTTGTCTACTCTTTTTCCTGATGGATCTGTGGAATAACAATCATTCGAATCTAATAGTCATTACAGGATGAGAAACGATACATTAAGAATTTGATCCTAAGATCAAAGCGTTTTGAACATGGATATCTAAATTAGACACCAAATAAACAACTCGGAACTGGGATCGTATGTGTTACTTATTAGCTGCATTGCATAGAAATAGTTTTCCGATTTTGACTCCAAATACTATGATGCAATAGGACCTATTGTAGTTTCTAAACCTCCAAATATTTGTTTAGCCTGCCATATGTTGATATTGTGGCAAAAGTCCATAGTGAACATCAATGATGGAGAAAGCATCGAAACCACAAAACAAAATGCATGAGATCAAATTAAGAAACCCAACACCTTGAAATCACCCACACACCTCAGCAGGAAATCACAAAGGAAAGAGATAACAGGCTGTCTTCTAATATTACTCTACTAAAAATTAAATCAACATCATTATGTGGTAGCCATTCTTACCAAAAAAACACGTGTTTAACAGTACCATAACCATAAATCAGCAACATGTACATGTTTAACTCTGTTTAACCAGCCCTGTGGTTTGCAGGTATCTAATGAAATAATCTTGTCTTGTAACTTACTTGTACAGAGGACGGAAGACGCCATGGAGATGGACATCAATTCTTTCCTTCCAATTATGTCACCTTAGTTGATTTTGTCAAATTGTTATCCAAAGCAATGTTGGTTATACTAGGATTAGGTAAGTTGAGCTAGACTGGATGTCGGGTCTCTTTTACTCGTTTACTAATCATAACATCTCTTTGATAATTCATTAATGCTGCCTGTTTATAAGGATCACGGAGAATTAGGAAGTTAAGGGAGAAGAAACGGAAGCATACTTGGGCAGTTCAGGTCATGAATGAGCTTCTACAACATGTTTCTATTTACCAGTATGAAGACAATGGATGTAGACCTCAGCTATCATTATATGATGTCGATGAGATAAAGCCTTATGAATTCACTGAAGATGGTGACATTAAAATGCCTATTGATGATTCAGACCCAGCTAAACAACGTGACCAAAGCAAGGGAAAAACTTTGGAAGGTAAAATATAAAATACTAGTGGCACATGTATCAAGCTTGTAAAGTAATTTATTGATTTCAATTTGTTGAACACTGGAAAAATTAACTAAACTAGCAGGAGAGAAGAAGAAAACTAAAGAAGTGGCAAAACGAGAGACACCCATACTAATAGCCGCAAAGAGTGGAATCACAGAGATGGTTGATCAAATCCTACAACGTTTCCCAGTTGCAATCCATGAAATGAACTCGGAAAACAAGAACATAGTGTTGCTGGCGGTGGAGAATCGGCAACCTCACGTTTACCAGCTCTTGCTTAAGAAAAATATAATGAAAGACAGTGTTTTCCGAGCGGTGGATGAGAAGGGGAATAGTGCATTGCACCTCGCCGCGATGCTTGGTGACCATAAGCCTTGGCTCATCCCTGGTGCTGCTTTACAAATGCAATGGGAAATCAAGTGGTACGAGGTAATGGCTATGTTCACATAAGTTTAAATCAGCAATGGGTAATAATAAAAAACTTACATTTGATTTTTGAACCATGGGTGTTTCTTCAGTTTGTTAAGCATTCCATGCCGGTCCACTTCTTCGCTCGTTACAACACGGAGAACAAGACCCCGAAGGACATATTCACCGACACACACAAACAACTGGTCGACAAGGGCGGCGAATGGCTAACCAACACCTCCGAGTCGTGCTCCGTCGTAGCAGCATTAATCGCAACCGTGGCATTCGCCACATCGACCACCGTTCCGGGCGGGGTGAAATCGGAGAGCGGGAAACCAACTTTGGAAAACCATCCGGCATTCGACGTCTTCGCCATCTCGTCTCTCATAGCTCTCTGCTTCTCTGTGACAGCGGTGGTAATGTTCTTGTCGATATTGACGTCTAGGTACCAAGAGAGGGATTTCGGCATAGATTTGCCGCGAAAGCTGTTGCTGGGGCTGACGTCGCTGTTCGTGTCGATCGCGTCGGTGCTAGTATCGTTTTGCGCAGGACATTTCTTTATATTGAAAGATAAGTTGAAATACGCGGCATTTCCGGTATATGCAGTGACTTGCCTGCCGGTGACGCTGTTTGCCATAGCGCAGTTTCCCCTATACCTTGATCTGGCTTGGGCGCTCTTCAAGAAGGTGCCACAGCGTAGTTACGAAGCTATTCCTCTCTAGTTTCGACTTTCCAGTAAACAATGAAGCTTTAGTAGTATTCTAAAACATTAAAGTATGTTTTTTTGAATTGGAACAAATATAACTATGCTTTAGCTCGAGAGTGATTTTGGCCTTCATCTTACTTGGAAACATATTACACAGACAAACCTTTAATAAAAGTTTTTCATGCAAAAACGTATCAAGAAGGAAGAGAACAGACCAAACATGACAGACGGATTTGAGACCAGGATATCTGGAATTAATAAATCGTAATAGCAGTAATGCTATGCCAAAAACAAGTCCTTTTCCTTTTTGTCCACTTAAACAGGCATTGTCTTTTAGCTATCAAGAACAGTTGAAAGAGGTTAAAAGAATATCAGCTACATATACCAGATCCAAATGAGTGGTTACAAGATTACTTAATATATTGCAGCAAAGCAACACAAAACACACTAACCTGGAAAGATGTGCATAAAGATATATCTGACAAACCGCCTGATGACTTGGAAGAAAAACTTGAATAGCTGAAATTAAAATGCTACAAGGCTAGGGAGGAAAAGAAGAGAAAGATAGAAAAATTAAACATTACCTCTGACATCAGCACAGATTATGACACTGATTAAAGGTTTTCTTGTCCTTTTGTGAATTATTATACTTTACTTTTATTAAAGTTTGTATGAGTCATTGTACTAGGATTTTACTTTTATTAAAGTTTGTATAAGTCATTGTACTAGGACTTTACTTTTGTTAAAGGTTTGTCTGTCTGTAATATGTTTCCAAGAAATTATTAGATTCCTTCTTATCCAGAATTCCTTCTCTATATAAGAAGAAGGAAACTCTCAGATGTAAGATGGAGAACGATAAAAAAAAATACTAGAGTGCTTTTGTAAAATGTCTTGCTAAAAGCCTTTGTTCTCTTCCTTCTTGATTATGATATATCGATAAGAGAAAATTTCCTGTGAGTTTAGAAGTATGTTCTGTACTTGCCATAAAATAGATCCTGTACACCAGAAACTAAGCTTAGACCAAGGGTACTAATCTCAGTTGGATTTGAGGAAGTAGTCTGAATTAATGGTATTAACAGCTAAAAGTCAGTGTCTGTTTAAGTGACTAAAAGGAAAAGGCCTTGTTTTTGGCATAGTATATCTGCTGTTATGATCTATTAATTCCAGATATCCCGGCCTCAAATCCGTCTGTCATGTTTGGTAATTATTAGATGGTTTTCGTCTCCAAAAAATTAAAGAGTTTAGATAAAATATCAAATCTCAAAAATAAGTTTGGATTAGAATTAAGATCCGCTTTCCATATTGTTTGGGATTTTGATAAGATTCTTTTTGTTTTAGCTCATTATTTCGAATATATTATATTATAAAAAAAACATTATATTAATTATATATATTTATATTAAATCACTAATCTAATAACAATTAAACCCATTAGCCAAAACTTAAATAAATAAATAAAAACCTTACTCAACTAAATAACCGAACTCAAAATATAAAATTTTAATACAATAAAATATTTATTATATTTATCAATGTTTTTAGTATAATAAAACATTTATTATATTTATGGTAGTGTTTTTTAATATAAATACTTTTTAACGTATTTTTAATGTGTTAGAAAACTTTATTTTAGTATTTTTAGTACATTTAATGTATTATATTTATTTAAAAATATGTATATTTTAAATAAAACCAATATTTTAAAAATCAAATATGGATTGGTCAAATTGGATCCAGTTTACTTTTCTTAAATTAAACTGGACTTGAATAAAAAAAATTAATTTTAAATTAAATGTGAACTTAAATTCGACCCGACCCGACCCATAAACCTCTCTAATAAATTATGTATTGAGCAGTTACTTGACTCTTCCCATGCATTTTAGTTTCCTTTTCAAGGAAAAAAATTGTTTAGTTGCAAAATTAAACATTAGTATAATCGAAGCGATTTGAACTAGTATATCTAATAAAAGGAAAAATTCAAAGTTTACTTAAAATTATATTTTAATCATTAAATTTTGAAATTTCACTATATAATCACTAACGTTATTAGTTTATTATGGATCGGTTAATCATTAACTCGAGTTAAAAGTATAATGATAAATTGAAGTGTGATTATTGTAGACAATATTTTAGTTAAATGGTATAACTATTAGCTATAAATGTTTTGAGCGAATTAATTTTTTTCCTTTTATTTTCTTCTTATTGTTGCATTGTCCCACAAAGCCCCAGATCTCCACGTAAAATAAATAGTAATTCTTTCAGAACAACTTTAAAATTTTTGAACCCAAATTGAAAAAGAGTGACAAAGAAAGGGAAAAGAAGACGACAAGGAAAACAAATAAAAGAAAGTTAAAAAATTAATTAAATTCATTTAAAATAATAATAACTAGTTATAAAATTTGAAAATTATGGCATTCATCTACCACAATAATTTTATGTTTCAGTTTTAACGGAGTTAACGATAAAGTGATTATAACATAATAAATTGATGATATTAATGATCATATAATAATTATTTAAAGTTTAATGACGAAAACATATTTTTAACAACTTACACCATGTTTGGTTTGGTGTATTGGCTAATCGGTGGGCCCCACCTAATGCGGCTGTATTCCATCGTTTGGTTTGATGTATTGCTAATACGGGTGTAATCCTTTACCTTCCTAATCGGAAAAAACCACCGATTTCTAATCCCTTCCTTGAGCTCAGTTTAGGCGCTGCTTCAGTTTTGGTCCCTGTTTTACCCTCTCCATTCCCGCTTCTGTTTTACCCAAAATCCACGTCTTCTGTTTCTTCCTTCTAGCTTTCTTCTCCACTCTCATCGCCTCTTCTCCTTCTCTTTTTTACCTCTCTTTTTTTATATAGGTTTTTTCACGTGTGGTGGGCATGGCATGGCACTGGTATTTTATTATCTCTCTCCATTTCTAGATCCCCAACACAACTCAAACCTCGACCAACTCTTCGAACAATTTCGAAGGAGCTAACATTCGCTTCCGAGACGCCGACGACAAGGAAATCGCCAGCAACAACTCCAATCTCGATGATTCAATCGTCGCCGTTGACAAAGCTAGTGAATATGTTTCTATGGGAGAGCCCGACGTTTCGTTTTTCGGTTGCGACGGCGAAGATGATAAAACCAGTGCTGATTATTACTTGATTCTTACTCTCACTTGGTATATTTTCTACTTCTCATCCTCTTTTCCAAGATTCAATTTTGAAGTTTTTTTACTAATTTTTCTTGTTGATTAGAAAACAATGAGAATGTGAGGATTTCTTAGTGTTGCCTTTCACATTTTTGTGAAGAAGGTTCGAATGTGAGAAGAAAGTTTCTATCTTCGCAAAAGTTAGAGCTTGTTAAGTTCAATAGTTTATTTATATCTAAGTAATTTGTGGTTCACTGGTTGCATGTTTATGGGGCTAGCATGTCGGTATTAGGTAGGGCATTGGGTTGTTGATGTTTCAAGTCATACATTCTTGTATTTATCTCCAGTGAGCACTTTCCTCTAAATCTTCGTCCCCTCTTTTGTGTATGTGCAGTATTCATGAAGTGAGTGTGCAACAACTTGGACATTTGAATCTTGTTTCGCTTTTTGTCGACTTATTTATGGAATGGTTCTTTTAGTCACCATTATTTTGTGATCTATTGGGTGCGAATATACGTGATTGGAGGGTTGGTTGTAATTTTTCATTTGTTTAAGCTCATACATGAATTAATGCATCACGCTTACCATCCAAAAGCTGTCTTCTTTTTTAACTTAATCTTTTACTTAAATTTCAAAATGATTTACGTGTTTGTTTTCTTGGTTTCAGAGAAGAACTTGATACTGTTGCGTAAGTTTTCATTTCTTCTTTTTCGTGAAATGTTTTTCCTCCTGTGTTAACTTGTCATTCCTTGTATTTGAAATGCTTAAAGATGTAGTCTAACCAAGACATATCAAAATGTTATTTATCGGAATAAGTTTCTATTCCGAACAAAATAGTTCTTGACGTGGGGCTGGATGGAATTTTGTCCGGTTTTGTGCAAAAGCGGTATGGCACATGTTTATGTTGTATGACTTCAGTTTACATCTTCCTTCTTTTCTATTTTATGTGTTGTTAATAATCTGTCGACCAAATTCTTACACTCATGGCGTCTATCTCTTATTTGTCAAATGTTGTTCATATTTTTCCCTTTCCTAGGTTGAATGCTCCCATATAGTGACATGGCTAAACAAATTGTTGAAACAAATGGCTTGCCCGATGGTGAAGTTTTTAAAATTGTTGTGTCTTCTTGTATTGCTTCGTGTGGTTGGGGCGACTAGCTACTTTGTTAGTTAAATTCTTCGTTGCATGCTATGATTTGCGTAAAGTAGCTTAGATTCCTACTATAACTGTTAATTGATTGAGATTTTAACTCCATCATCATGTCAAGCTCTCTTGAGCGCTTTGCTTCCTTATTATTTCAGTATGGTGAACAATTTGGGCCTTTTAAATTTATTTTTACTCTTGCTCATCAAAGCAAAAATTTTGTTGGGTTCTTATAAGCTACATTCTTTACAATCAAAGTTCTTATTCCTTCACCCGTGTCAGTTGGTGATGGAGTTGTGCTACCAGATGAAGCTTCTCTTTACTTGACAACAATTGAGGATGCCGAGTACAAAGACGACAAGATTGAATGTGAGTATAACAGATCGCTAAATTGATATAAAGCTAGTGAATATGTTCATATGTATTTGTATAACTTTCAACGAGTTTTTCTATTGTGTTTCATTGCAATTCAACTTTTGTATTCTTATATATACCCCATCTTTTCTACATGGCATCATCTTGCTACAGCTTTGGAATAATGTTTATGGCTTTGACATGAGTTGTATAAAAAGCAAGCTATGATGGAACCTCTTGTTGACACGGTTGACGAAAACAAATTGTAACAAATTGCCACATTCTCAAGGTGAGAAAATACACAAGCATATTCCTGTATGTATGTATATATCATTGGGTATCTATATATATGAACACTTACTGGAAATTATTTTACAAAATAATGTGTTTGAGTACAACCGAATTATTTATTTTGGTTTTCGGTTTCGCACAATGGATATTTCTAAGATGGTTCACAGGGATGCTTCTTTCATCGCACCTTTCAAGCTTATTGCGAGCGTGATGATTACATCCATGCTTTCGTTGCATATTTTGATGTTTCGTTTACCAAATGCCACAAATTGATGGGTTTCTCTACGTGTTTGTATCTACATCAAAATTCTCCATCCTTTGTCCTTTCCATTTTATCTACGAATAGAAATCACAAGCCACCTAGAAGAACTTTGCCTTGGCTAATGGCAAATACAAAATGCAGGACCAAGATCGCGAGCTACCCATTGGAAGCAAACAGTCCTATAGCTAGAGGATGTGTTAACCATCTGTGAAGGGGAGACAATAATTGGGAGCATGACTTGTAACACCCCTAACAACGTATCCGTCGTCGAATTAGGGTTACGAGGCATTACCGAACAAACACAACCATTTTAAAAACCAAACTGATCCCAAACATGAAAATTAAATCATTTTCGCATAGCTATTTATAATTTACAATCAAAATCTAACCAACATCGTACTCAAACCTATACATGCCATAAGATCAAGTTTAAATATTTAACAAAATACCAAAAGAAGTCGATAGTGTGATAGACTATCTTGATGATCCCCGAGCTCGTAACGCGTCTCCAAAATCTATAAAATCAAATGGACAAAAACAATCAAAGTAAGCTTTTATAGCTTAGTAAGTCTATAGCATATCTAAAATACATATAAAAGAATCACATAATTCTTTAAGTAAATTTATTAAAATCACAAATATCAAATATATTTACTAACCAATCATTGCTATATTAAGTCATTTTGTTTAAATCTAAAAGAATGTATATTTAACTAATATACATAAATGGACAAGGGTATATACATTATATGCATATAATCAAGTTACTAACATAATCATTAATCGCATATACTTGATTACTAGAGTACTTATTGTTCGTGACTTCATCGGATCCATTTATATATAATTGTTCAATTACATATATCAAGAGCAAAATTTTTATACTTATCAACTATAAGTGCCGAATGCACATATACACTTATACCCACCTATGCCGAATGCATACATATATACACACATATATTTATATCCAACAATTTCATGATAACCGATATATATATATATACATACTCACTATTCACAAGGATTCAATGATTATATACTCATCAACCACCTTGAAATAATGTTCATAAAGTTATCCATTTCATATAAACAAAATCATATATATTTATACCCAATGCATAGAATCACTTAATTTAAACAGATTCACGGCACTTCACCGATAGGCTTATAGTTTAATTCCGTTCACCAAGACTTAGCCTGCTAAGCCTATAGCTCGATTCAGATTCATAAGCACTTAGCACTGCTAGGCTTGTAGCTCGATTCAACTCACCGGACTTAGCTCTTTGGACGATAGTCCGATTCAATTCACCAAGACTTAGCTTGCTAGACGATAGTCCGAATAATTTCACGGCAATAAATCCGATAGTCGTTTCTCCGTTGGAATTGAATTATATTCAATTCTACGTAACAATCGTGCACTTAAAACATACTTGTATAATTCACAACAATAATTTTAGTTCAAAGAAGTCGTAATTCATATTCGAACTATATATATATATATATCCATACATAAAAATTCAGCTCAAAATTTATAACCTATATCTTTGAACCACATAGGTACATCAAATTCAAACACCAAATCCAAATCAATATCTTCATGATTCAACCTAACAAATTTATGTATATAACTTTATAACTTGAATCCTACTACTAATATCATACTATTAAATTTATAATATACCAAGTAATATACATTTAACATTCAATTACTTAGATACATACACATTTTATGGCATTAAATTCACTTCAAAGAAAACATATCATACATTCAAATATATTATAAATAATCTAAGCTAATAATTTCATACCTTCAATTCAATTCAAAATTATACATATGTATACATACATATTTGCATCTCATATACATTTATATATGATTTATACTTATAATTCAACTCATGAACTTATATATATATATATATATATATATATTCATACACAATCGAACCTCATGCTCATATATATAACTTCATATCTAATTTCAATACAATAACTTATACATGCTTATTCGAACCCTATTAATATTTTTATAACATTCACAATTCAACTAAATTCAAAACTTATTTTTATATATATACATATATATATTCAACATTATAAATACAAATATAACATCCATACTTTCACTTAACTCCAAAAACTTATAATTATATATACATACCGATTCGAACTTCTTATTTACATATATAAATGCTTATATTAACTAAATTCAATTTATATACTTTTAATTATAGCTCATCAATTATACAATAAATATACACACACACACACACACACACACATATATATATATATATATATGTTGAGTTAATAACATTAAATTGCTAATAGACTTACCTCGACGATGGAAAATCAAGTGGGACGATTACTCGACTAATTTGGCTTTTCCCGATCTAACTCCGATTTCTTTGGTTCTCGATCTAAATATATTCAAAATAAGATAATTTATTTATTAACACATTCAATTTTAATCCAAAAACACATAATTTGGAAAATTACTATTTTGCCCCTAATATTTACACTTTTTGCAATTTACTCCTTATTACATAAAACACAATTTACACAAAATTTGCCCATACCACACAAGGGCGAATATTCATGGTTCTCATACAAGTCCACACATTGCATTTATTTCACACTTTAGTCCCCCAAAATTTAATTTCACAATTTAGCCCTATTTACTCAATTTCACTAAAATTCCAATACAAAATATATTAATCTAACAAATATATTTCATATTTCACCTACAAACATCATAAAACTCAAGCATTCATCAATGGCATAGCTCAAAATATTCATCAAAATCAAAAATTCAAGCATGGGTCAAATAGTAATCAAGCAACGATCTCAAAAACATAAAAATCATCAAAACCTAACAAAATCCCTACCTTAATCAAAGCTTGAAAGTGCCGAATGAAACAAGCTTTAAACCCTTTATTTTCTCTCCAATTCGCCAAAAGATGAAGAACATGGCATTTTGATTTGTTATATTAAACATATATTAACCTTATTATTATTTTACTATATTAACCTTTACTAATATATATATAAAACATATATAATAAGGTTACATTAGTCCTTGCCACCCACTAACTTACATAGTGGGCTAATTGCATAATAAAACCTCTAAATTATAAAGACAACAACAATTAGGTGTTTTAATAATTAACCCCTAAATTTTCATTTTACGCGATTAAGCCCTTTTATTAAATCGGACACTTAAACGACAAAATTAAAACACGAAAATTTCACACAATTAATTGCATACAAAATAAACACACAAAATAATATTAAAATATTTTTCTAATTCGGATTTGTGGTTCCAAAACCACTATTCCGATTAGAGTCAAACCGGGTTGTTACAACTCTCCCCCCTTAGGGATTTTCGTCCCCGAAAATCTTATCGGTGAATAGGTTTGGATAACACTCTTTCATTGTATCTTCTGACTCCCAAGTTGCTTCTTCAACTCCGTGTTTATGCCACAATACTTTAACTAACGGAATTTTCTTATTTCGTAACTCTTTGATCTCACGAGCCAGAATACTAATCAGTTCTTCTTCATATGACATATCAGAGTTAATTTTAATCTCCATCGGACTAATCACATCTGAAGGATCAGATCGGTATCTACGGAGCATCGAAACATGGAATACATTATGAATCTTTTCTAACTCAGGCGGTAACGTCAATCTATAAGCAACCGGTCCAACACGCTCTATAATCTCATACGGTCCAATAAATCTCGGACTCAACTTGCCTTTACGACCGAATCTGAGTATTTTCTTCCACGGTGAGACTTTCAAAAACACTTTATCTCCGATCTGAAATTCTATATCCTTTCTTTTCAAATCCGCATAAGATTTCTGACAATCCGATGCTGATTTCAGACTATCCCGAATCACTTTCACTTTCTGTTCAGTCTCTTTAATCAAGTCAACCCCGTGTATCTTATTTTCACTGAGCTCGGTCCAATACAATGGTGTACGACATTTACGACCGTACAAAGCCTCGTAAGGTGCCATTTTGATACTAGATTGAAAGCTATTATTATAAGCAAATTCAATCAAAGGTTAGTATCGTTCCCACGTACCTTCAAACTCGAGAATGCAACATCTCAACATATCCTCAAGCATTTGAATGATTCGCTCGGATTGACCATCTGTTTGCGGATGAAAAGCTGTGCTAAAATGTAGCTTCGTACCTAAAGCATCTTGTAATTTCTTCGAAAATCGCGATGTAAATCTCGGGTCTCTGTCCGAAATAATAGAAACAGGTACTCCGTGCAACCTCACAATCTGAGAAATGTACAATCCAGCAAGTTTATCAAGTGAATAATCAATACGAACTGGAACAAAGTGAGCCGATTTTGTCAACCTATCAACAATAACCCAAATTGCATCTTTCTTGCTCGGTGTCAACGGTAAACCGAATACAAAATCCATCGTAATTCGATCCCATTTCCATTCAGGTATCATGATCGGCTGAAGTAATCCAGAAGGTACCTGATGCTCGGCTTTTACTTGCTGACATATTAAACATTTCGAAACAAAGTCAGAAATGTCTCGTTTCATACCATGCCACCAATAATGCTGTTTCAGATCGTTATACATTTTCGTGCTACCCAGATGAACAGAAAATCGTCCATTATGGGCTTCATTCAAAATCATCTGAATTAACTCTGGATTTTTCGGAACACATAATCGGTTTCTGAGTCTCAAACAATTCTCAGCATCAACTAGAAACTCTGAATCAACATTTAAGTCACACTGAGCTCGTTTTGCAAGTAAATCATCATCGACTTTCTAGGGTTCACAAATCTGTTGAACAAATAACGATTTTGCTTTCAATTCAGCTACTATCGCTCCATCATCAGACATAGCCATATGCGCGTTCATTGCATAAAGCAAGCAAAGATTTTCGACTTAGGGCATCAAGAACAACATTAGCCTTTCCGGATGATAGTCAATCACAAGCTCGTAATCTTTTAGCAATTCTAACCATCGGCGCTGTCTCAAATTCAGATCCTTCTGAGTCATCAAATACTTCAGGCTTTTGTGATCGGAATAAACATGACATTTTCACCAAACAGATAGTGGCGCCATATTTTCAACGCAAATACAATAGCGGCTAATTCCAGGTCGTGCGTTGGATAGTTCTTTTCATGCGGCTTTAACTGCCTCGATGCATAGGCTACAACTTTGCCTTCCTGCATCAAAACACAGCCCAAACCATTTAAAGATGCATCACTATAAATAACAAACTCTTTACCCGATTCTGGCTGAACTAAGATTGGAGCTTCGGTCAAAAGAACTTTCAACTGATCAAAACTTTTCTGACACTTTTCTGACCACTCGAACTTAACGTCTTTTTGTAATAACTTTGTCATCGGGGTCGCAATCATAGAGAACCCTTTCACGAACCGTCTATAATAACCAGCGAGCCCCAGAAAGCTTCGAACTTCTGAGACATTCCTCGGAGGTTTCCAATCAAGTATAGCTGAAATTTTACTCAGATCAACCCGAATACCCGATGCTGATACAACATGGCCCAGAAAACTGACTTCACGTAACCAGAACTCACATTTACTAAACTTTGCATACAACTGCTTATTTCACAAAGTTTGTAACACAAGTCTTAGATGTTCGACATGCTCAGTTTCGTCACGAGAGTAGATCAAAATGTCATCTATAAATACTACCACAAATCGATCCAGATACTGTCTAAAAATCTGATTCATCAAATCCATGAAAACAGCAGGTGCATTAGTAAGTCCAAAAGGCATAACCAGGAACTCGTAATGTCCGTACCTCGTTCGGAAAGCTGTTTTTGGCACATCAGAGTCTTTAACTCGCAACTGATAGTAACCTGATCTCAAATCTATCTTCGAAAACACTGAAGCCCCTTTTAGCTGATCGAACAAATCGTCAATACGTGGCAACGGATATTTATTCTTTATAGTCACCTTATTGAGCTGCCGGTAATCAATACACATTCTCATCGTTCCGTCTTTCTTTTTCACAAACAGAACTGGTGCACCCCAAGGAGAGAAACTCGGTCGTGCGAAACCTTTATCAGTCAACTCTTGCAACTGTACTTTCAATTCTTTTAATTCGGTCGGTGCCATACGGTATGGAGCTATTGAAATTGGAGTCATCCCTGGTACTAACTCAATACCAAACTCTACCTCACGAATAGGTGGCAAACCCGGTAATTCTTCAGGAAACACGTCTGAATACTCACACACTACTGGCACAGATTCAATCTTCTTTTCGGTCACTTTATTATCAAGAACAAATGCAAGATAAGCTTCACAACATTTTCTCACATACTTCTGAGCCGACGTCGAGGATATTATTACTGGTAAACCATTCAGATCATTAGATTCAATCCGAATAATCTCATCATTCCGACACCGTAGATCAATAGTTTTCCGTTTGCAGTTTACAATAGCATCATGCAGAGTTAACCAATCCATATCCAAAATTATATCAAACTCGTCGAATGGCAACAACATCAAATCAGCGGGAAAACATAAATCTCGAATCATCAACGGACAATTCTTACACACTTTGTCAACCAACACACACTGGCCCAGGGGGTTTGATACTTTAATTACAAACTCAGTAGACTCAACAGGTAAAGTCTTACTTAATACTAAGGTCTCACACACATAAGAATGAGTCGAACCAGGATCAATCAACGCAATAACATTAGTATCATAAAGAGTGAAAGTACCAGTAATAACATCTGGAGAAGAAGCCTCCTCTCGAGCTCAGATAGCATATGCTCTGGCAGGTGCACGAGCCTCAGATCGAACTGCTGTGTCCTTTGTCCCTCTCTGACTACCACTTGCATTACCCAAATGCCTTGGCGGTCTACCCCATACTGACACATTACTCGGTCTGGTATTCTGCACAGTATTTTGATCAGCTACCATCGGACACTCTCGAATGAAATGATCCTTTGAACCACACTTGAAGCAAGACCGATCATGTAATCTGCAATCTCCAGGATGCCATTTCCCACAATGCTTGCACTCTGATCTATTTTTTCGAACACTACCAACGCTAGCAATTGAAGTAGCTCGTGAACTCACAGGGGGTCGATCTCGATCATACTTAGGAAACCCTGCAGTAGCTTTAGATCGGCTATGATCCTCTCTGGATTTCCTTGAGGTCTACTGGAACAATTTACTAAATGATCATTTACGGGAATCTCGAGGTTCATAGTCAGCTCTCCTCTTCTCTTTCCCGAGCTCCTCAGCTTTACAAGCTCGTTCAACAAGTACTACGAACTCCTTTATCTCAAGTATGCCCACTAACAGTTTAATATCTTCATTCAGCCCATCTTCAAATCTTTTACACATAATAGCTTCAGTCGAAACACACTCTCGAGCATATCTACTGAGTCTCACAAATTTCCGCTCATATTCTGTCACTGTCATCCGACCCTGTTTCAATTCAAGAAATTCCTTACATTTCTGATCAATGAATCTCTGGCTAATATATTTCTTATGGAACTCAGTCTGAAAGAATTCCCAGGTCAGTCGCTTTTTCGGAACCACCGATACTAGTGTATTCCACCAGTGATATGCAGTGTCCCGTAGCAAGGATATGGCACATTTCAAGCACTTGTCAGGGGTGCAAGATAACTCATCAAATACTCGAATAGTATTATCTAGCCAGAATTCAGCTCGCTCAGCGTCATCATCATCAGTAGCTCTGAACTCTTCGGCCCCGTGTTTTCGAATTTTATCAACAGGAGGTTTAAGTAATCTCATCGGATCACTTACTTGAGGTATAACAGGAACCGAAGATGGATTAGTCGGGGGTGGAAGTCGTTGTACAACCGGATTTGTTTGGACATATTGAGTAAACCAGTCATTCATTATTTGGTAAAAGGCTTGTTTAGCCTCTCCCTCCTAGTTACTCGAGGTCGGTCGAGAATCTACCGGCTCTGTCCCTTGCGCAGGAGCAGGCGCTATACTCTCAACATCATCGGCTACGACTCGTTCGGGATCCATTACTATACGAAAACACATTTTTAGATGTCAGCAGTCATCACACTATCTCAGTATAAAAATTATGGCATGTATAGCTAGACTCATACACACTATGTTAGTCCGAGAATCGACTAAACCGTAGCTCTGATACCAATAAAATGTAACACTCCTAACCCGTATCCGTCACCGAATTAGGGTTACGAGGCATTACCGAACAAACACAACCATTTTAAAAACCAAACTGATCCCAAACATGAAAATTAAATCATTTTCGCATAGCTATTTATAATTTACAATCAAAATCTAACCAACATCGTACTCAAACCTATACATGTCATAAGATCAAGTTTAAATATTTAACAAAATACCAAAAGAAGTCGATAGTGTGATAGACTATGCTGATGATCCCCGAGCTCGTAACGCGTCTCCAAAACCTATAAAATCAAATGGACAAAAACAATCAAAGTAAGCTTTTATAGCTTAGTAAGTCTATAGCATATCTAAAAATACATATAAAAGAATCACATAATTCTTTAAGTAAATTTATTGAAATCACAAATATCAAATATATTTACTAACCAATCATTGCTATATTAAGTCATTTTGTTTAAATCTAAAAGAATGTATATTTAACTAATATACATAAATGGACAAGGGTATATACATTATATGCATATAATCAAGTTACTAACACAATCATTA
This sequence comes from Gossypium raimondii, assembly GCF_025698545.1. Taxonomy (NCBI): domain Eukaryota; kingdom Viridiplantae; phylum Streptophyta; class Magnoliopsida; order Malvales; family Malvaceae; genus Gossypium; species Gossypium raimondii. Next base: position 8,982,302 of record NC_068572.1, on the reverse strand, counting down.
ACGCATATACTGATTACTAGAGTACTTATTGTTCGCTTCATCGGATCCATTTATATATAATTGTTCAATTACATATATCAAGAGCAAAATTTTATACTTATCAACTATAAGTCTTTGAATGCACATATACACTTATACCCACCTATGCCGAATGCATACATATATACACATATATTTATATCCAACAATTTCATGATAACCGATATATATATATATATACATACTCACTATTCACAAGGATTCAATGATTATATACTCATCAACCACCTTGAAATAATGTTCATAAATTTATCCATTTCATATAAACAAAATCATATATATTATACCCAATGCATAGAATCACTTAATTTAAACAGATTCACTGGCACTTCACCTTATAGGCTTATAGTTTAATTCCGTTCACCGACACTTAGCCTGCTGAGCCTATAGCTTTGATTCAGGTTCACCCAAGACTTAGCCTCGTTAGGCTTGTAGCTTTGATTCAACTCACCAAGCACTTAGCCTCGCTGGACGATAGTCCGATTCAATTCACCAAGACTTAGCACGCTAGACGATAGTCTGAATAATTTCACCGGCAATAAATCCAATAGTCGTTTCTCCGTTGGAATTGAATTATATTCAATTCTACGTAACAATCATGCACTTAAAACATACTTGTATAATTCACAACAATAATTTCAGTTCAAAGAAGTCAGAATTCATATTCGAACTATATATGTATATAAATCCATACATAAAAATTCAGCTCAAAATTTATAACCTATATCTTTGAACCATATAGGTACATGAAATTCAAACACCAAATCCACTCAATATCTTCATGATTCAACCTAACAAATTTATGTATATAACTTTATAACTTGAATCCTACTACTAATATCATACTATTAAATTTATAATATACCAAGTAATATACATTTAACATTCAATTACTTAGATACATACACATTTTATGGCATTAAATTCACTTCAAAGAAAACATATCATACATTCAAATATATTATAAATAATCTAAGCTAATAATTTCATACCTTCAATTCAATACAAAATTATACATATGTATACATACATATTTGCATCTCATATACATTTATATATAATTTATACTTATAATTCAACTCATGAACTTATATATATATATATATATATATTCATACACAATCGAACCTCATGCTCATATATATAACTTCATATCTAATTTCAATACAATAACTTATACATGCTTATTCAACCCTATTAATATTTTTATAACATTCACAATTCAACTAAATTCAAAAACTTATTTTTATATATATACATATATATATTCGAACATTATAAATACAAATATAACATCCATACTTTCACTTAACTCCAAAAACTTATAATTATATATACATACTTATTCGAACTTCTTATTTACATATATAAATGCTTATATTAACTAAATTCAATTTATATACTTTTAATTATAGCTCATCAATTATACAATAAATATACACACACACACACACACACACACACATATATATATATATATATATATATGTTGAGTTAATAACATTAAATTGCTAATAGACTTACCTCGGACGATGGAAAATCGAAGTCGGACGATTACTCGACTAATTTGGCTTTTCCCCGATCTAACTCCGATTTCTTTGGTTCTCGATCTAAATATATTCAAAATAAGATAATTTATTTATTAACACATTCAATTTTAATCCAAAAACACATAATTTGGAAAATTACTATTTTGCCCCTAATATTTACACTTTTTGCAATTTACTCCTTATTACATAAAACACAATTTACACAAAATTTGCCCATACCACACAAGGGCCGAATATTCATGGTTCTCATACAAGTCCACACATTGCATTTATTTCACACTTTAGTCCCCCAAAAATTTAATTTCACAATTTAGCCCTATTTACTCAATTTCACTAAAAATTCCAATACAAAATATATTAATCTAACAAATATATTTCATATTTCACCTACAAACATCATAAAACTCAAGCATTCATCAATGGCATAGCTCAAAATATTCATCAAAATCAAAAATTCAAGCATGGGTCAAATAGTAATCGAAGCAACGATCTCAAAAACATAAAAATCATCAAAAACCGAACAAAATCCCTACCTTAATCAAAGCTTGAAAGTGCCGAATGAAACAAGCTTTAAACCCCTTTTATTTTCTCTCCAATTCGGCCAAAAGATGAAGAACATGGCATTTTGATTTGTTATATTAAACATATATTAACCTTATTATTATTTTACTATATTAACCTTTACTAATATATATATAAAACATATATAATAAGGTTACATTAGTCCTTTGCCACCCACTAACTTACATAGTGGGCTAATTGCATAATAAAACCTCTAAATTATAAAGACAACAACAATTAGGTGTTTTAATAATTAACCCCTAAATTTTCATTTTACGCGATTAAGCCCTTTTATTAAATCGGACACTTAAACGACAAAATTAAAACACGAAAATTTCACACAATTAATTGCATACAAAATAAACACACAAAATAATATTAAAATATTTTTCTAATTAAAATTTGTGGTCCCGAAACCACTATTCCGATTAGAGTCAAACTGGGTTGTTACATGACTGTTGCACCAAACAAGAAGAATCCCCGAGACGTTGATATAATGGTTAAATATTCATTGAGCGGACGACGTTGTGTAGTTTCGAGAGTTCAATTCTATAAGATGTGCTGATTTTGTTGCAGAGTATTTCATCACCACTACTAGCTGTAGGATACCTTGTTTGCATGTTCCTTAAACGTTTCACCAACATTTTTTTAATTCCTTTTCTACTTTCTTTTTTCTCGAAAGGTTTTCCCTGAGAAAGAAAAACACATAAGATGCATGTACTTCATTAACTCAATCCAACTGTTTTCTTCTCATGTATGCTTCATATTGAGTCTTGTGTTTTGTGCTGATGTGAGGGAGCATATATACAAATGACATTGGATGTATGACATAGGACTAAATAGATTTTGAGCTTTGACAAGCTACTTATAAGCATTGTTTCTTATAGAAGAAACACATTATTGGAGAAAGCTTTTAAATCTCCCAACTATTGTATTTGGGTTTCTTTTTGACAATTTGTTTATTGTGCTTTTGTTTAGATGATGAGAAAGGAAAGTCAAGAATTATATTTACTCGTTAAGTTAAATGAAGATATTTGTAATTTAAAAAATAAAATTCAATATAAATTTAAAATAAGAGTTTAACTAAAAATAAGAGTTAGTGGCAAAAATTAATAAAATTTAAATTTTAGTGGTAAAATTCAATAACATAAAAATTAAGTTACAAATTTACTCATATTTTTTAAAAATAACGGCAAATATAAATAAAAATAAAGTACAAAGGACAAATTTCAATATTTATCTATAGTATGATGATAAATTATATATTTTTATTAAATTATATTTAATAATAATTATGTTAAATTATATTTTATAGTATTATATATTATGATTTTAGAAAATTCATATAAGAATATTTAATATTAAGAATTTTATTAAATCATATATTTTAATTAAAATATATTTAATATTAATTATTTCAAATTATATTTTATAGTATCATATATTATGATTTGAGTAAATTCATATAAGAATATTGATTATTAAGAATTTTATTAAATTATATATTTTAATTAAAATATATTTAATAATAATTATGTTAAAATATGATTAAATTATTTATTACTGATATTAATAATCTTATTAAAATTTAATAACAATAACAATAATCATTTATCTAAACAAATTTCTGCTAAGGGTATTCTAGTCATTTTAGTTTTTTCCCTTATGCTATTACACCTCTATTCCATTCAACCAAACACAAGATTACTATTATGCCTCTATTCCATTACATTCAACCAAACAGTTGATTTGCTATTACACCTCTATTCCATTACACCTCTATTCCATTACAGCGAACCAAACGTGCCCTTATAGTTCAGTATAATGAAAAAGAAGGTATTTTAAATTAACTTCTAAATTTTATAATGTCCATATTGTATTTTCTATCAATTTAATAAGTAAATGTAAGTTTAAATTAAACAAAAATATATATATTTCAAATATGTGAATCAAATTATAAACACTTATATGCCTATTAGTTGGACAATTTAAATTTGATACAATAATAAAATACATTGTTAATCAAATTCAAGATGTTATTTGTCGTGTCAAACCTAAGCTATTTTATAAAATAAGTATACATGTATTTATAATTTGATCCATATATTTTAAATATATTTCTCATTAGATCTAAATTATCATTTACCTTCTAGTCTAATGATTGATTGAGTTTTACTTGCTTGGTATTAATATTATTGTCAAGTATGAAGGGCGTAGATATGAGTACCGTGAAGCATATTTATCCTCATATTTAAGGGTTAAAACGGGTTATGGCTTAGTAATTCTAAGCATTGTATAAAAAATAGTCTAGTGATTAGATTCACAAATTAATTAATTAATACAATATTGATATTTTTAATACTCAAATAATCTATACTATTTATGAAGGGTTTTACTAAATTTGTGTTGCCTCAACCAAATCACAAACTCAATTAGAAAATTATGAAAATATCCTTTCGTAATTAAAAAGTTATACGATTTGAGGGTATTTTGATTTTTTTATTTTAAAAAATCAATTAAAATATGCACATGGTGAGATTTGAACCCACAATAATTAAATTAATAAAACTTTAAATTTACCATTCAACTAAAATTGATTTTAATATGGCACAAGTTATTATCTCCATTAGATGTATATATATTAATAATGTTATTAATTCAGTTGGTGTCATACTCACAAGTCAACTCGACACTAACTCACAATTGTTGACAAAACCATGATAAATAATTCTAGTGCATTTAGTATTGTTTATATGATGTATATATGCGCTCAAATTTCGTTTTACTTACGATTTGATTTATTTGTTATTTTAATATCATATGTATTTCACATGTTATTGTGATTAATTAATTTTAAACCATATGTCTCATTATTTATTTTATATTTTTTAAACATATATTTGTATTATAAATTTATGATTTTCACATGCACACGCGTCTAATAAGATTTCTAATATATTTTAAAATTGGAATTATAGTTTGATCATATATGATGTAATTAACCCATAAAATCAAGTGGGAACCGGATAAGTGAGGCTACTTGCCCTGGCCTAAAAGATGTTTAAACGATGAAATGTGGTCCTATGATTTAGTTGATGGGAGTGGAAGACACGTGGAATATTTGACAAGTGGACGGAGAGGGCTGATCAACCGCCCTAAATCATGGGTCCCTCTACTTTTATCATCCGTACCCATCACGTGATTCGGTTCCTCCAGTCACTTCATTAGTGGTAGGGTCCTGCATTTACTTTTCACGTTTCTATCCAGACTCGGTAATTGAGTGCAATTAGAAGTGAACTTCATGCTGTGTTACTAAACTTTAACTGATTTTTCAATTTTTTTTACTCTGATAATAAAAAATAATTAAATCCAAAAATATACTCTACTGGCATTATTTACCAAAATGGGTTAAAGTGAACCATGCCTATTAGCTTATAATTTGTTTAAAATAATAATATTTAAATGGTGGAGGGGTTATATATGATGACACTAGTATGATTCAATGAGTTAAACAATGTCAAACTAAGAGTTAAAAAATAGTTTTTTAATCGGTGGAGGGTGGTTAAAGGTGCTTATGAGCCAGGTCGGATCTAAGCATAATATTAATATACTTTATGCTTGCTCAAGCCCGATCCAACCGGAATCTGAGCCTAAAATTTTACCCAAACCCACCTATATTTGTAAAAAACTAATCTGAGCCCATTTTAGGCCCGCCCCTATTATTTTTTAATTTTTTTAAAATATTTTATTTTATTTTAATATTTAATAATTGTATACATTTTTTATTTATTAAAATTTTTTATATAGTCATCTTAATATTATTTTAATATTTATATTAGAGTGGTATTATATATTTAGTATAGGTTTAATTTTTTAATGTGTTCTAAATTACATAATATAATGTATTATAAACTTAAAATAGGTCGGGCCAGACCTTGAAAATGTTCAAGCCTAAGCCCAGCCATATTTTAAACGGGCCTAATTTTTTATCAAAACCCATTTTTCGAGCTTAATATTTTTGCTCAAACCCTCCTAAATTTAGGGTGGGCCTTCAGGCTTGAGTGGATAACCCAGCCCATAACAGGTCTAAAGGCGGTTCACTGGCGGCACCACTTTGGGAATAAAAACAGAGACCCCCCGTGACTGTCCGGCCACGTCCACCGTACACGATCAGATCGGTGTTGTCTGACCTTAACCCCTCCCCTTCCCTTATCCCTATATAAAACAAGCTGGGACGACGACCAATTGTTGTTTGAGAAAGAAAAAAAAGCTGTTGAGGTTGAAGAGAAGAGGAGATAGTAGGTATAATTAGGGTTTTAATTGGTTTTGTAGTATTATTTATTTGTATGCTTGTCACTTAATTAGTATAAAAAAACTAAATAAATATTGAAATGGTATATGTGAGATTTTCTTTTTGTATTGTTATTTATTTGTATGCTTCTTACTTAATTAGTATAAAAAAATAATTAAATATTATAATGGTATGTTTGAGGTTTTCAGGATTTTTTTTATTCACACAGCAAATATGATTAATCAACCGGTAAAAAAATTGTTATTTATTATTCACGAGTCCCCTTATAAAGTTGCACGTAATTTTTTATTTAATTGAGAAATTTTAATGTTGTATTTTAATCTGGTCAGGGTGAGTACCGCGTATTGAGGGCCCGTGTCAATGGTTCGCACTATCGGTTGAATGACCATATTATGCCATACTTGGAGGCATCCAGATTTGAATCAGTGGCAGTGATTCGCATGTTCGATTTAAGGGTCGACTTGATATCTGCTTTGGTTGAGTGATGGCGCCCGGAAATCCACACTTTTCATTTGTCGTGTAGGAATACATCATCACTTTAGAAGATGTTGCACTGCAACTCGGGCACCTAATTGACGGTAGTGCAGTCATGGGTACAAGTAAAGTGTTCGAACTAACGATACTTTACTATCACTTACTAGGAAGCTTGCCCAATGATATTAGAGATAATTTTACGAGTTTGAGATTTTCATGGTTGAAGGAAAGTTTTGAAACTTTACCGAGTAGTTCCACTAAGCAAGAGATGATGTGTGATGCTCAAGCATATATCATGCATCTGATAGGGGGTGTACTGATGTCAAATGTAAATAAAAATAAGGTTCACTTGATGTACTTGCCCTTGTTATCTGATTTAACGCTTACTCGTTCGTATAGTTGGGGCTTAGCAGTACTAGCAACATTGTATCGTGAGATTTTTCAAGTGACAAAGCATGCAACACAAGACATATGCGAGTGCCTGATATTGCTGCAGTTCTGGGCATTGTACATGATGCCATTTTTAGCATTAGTTAGTCACCAAACACACTTCTTCCCACTTGTAAATAGGTAATAAAATTGTAGCATTACATTAAGAATTTTGTTTTTTTATGAAAATTTGTTCCAACAAGATTAATTTTGTTGTAGATGGTATACTTGTATTGATATCAGAAGGTCTTATCGCTTGTGATTTATCGGTAGATAATTGAGACACACGTCGAGGGGTAATTTTCCTAATATTCATGTCATGTAATTACTTTATTTATGTCATTTGACTCATGTTACTATGATTATGTTATTAATTGTGCAGTTCGTTTGGATGTCATATTCCGCCCTAGACATTGCCGATGTTTTTCCCCATCTGCTCTTATCCACTCACACTTGTGGTGTATTAATGCACCCCTGTTGAATTTCTCAACAGTACAGTGGTACAATGATGATAGAGTTTTGTGACCGTTCGGGTGCAAACAAGATGTTCCAGATGTTCCACAAAATTTTCACAGTATACACGAAATTAACAAAATGGGGAAGAATCAAATAATTTGGTACTATAGCATCAACAATATCTTGCATTGTGGAACCCTGGGATGAATTTTGATATTGATTTACGGCCTTCGTTTAAGTACCAACTTTGGTACATCGAGAATAGAAAATTATTTTCATATGGTGAATAATTGATGGTAATCCCTTCACACATGCACCAATAAAGGCACCAACACCATCGACGAGGTTATTCGCCCCCTGCACTGCAACTCAAGCCCAAACCTGAATGATCTTATACATAGTCTGAGAGTAGTTCTTATCATCTGAATTTGGGGATAGATAATTATTTTCTGGGGTTGTCTAGCTATGTGTATGGGTCAGAGATTCCCAGTTCCAATTCTAATCATCCAGATCCGAGATCATTTATGATTTTTGATATCTTCAGGCCATTACCACCCCAGTACTCCACCCCTCCCAGGTAAACCTTTGAGACAATTAATTTTTCGAGTATGTTTAGCACACTCCAAGGTTCATCAATGGATGCTAAGAGCGATGTGTTGTAACAATGACCGTCGCGAGCACTCTCAATGCCAACGTCAGGCACTACAATGGTTTACCCCACGGACAATACCGTCGAACCATCAATTTTAGCACGTGTATCATTATCTTTATTGCTTATGTTTTGTAAATGTAATTCAAATTTCAAGTTTGTATAATATATAGCTTAGACATTTTCTCTGTATTTCAATGTAATATTCATTAAAATGTATTTTTTTATTTTATAGTTGAACATGTTTAAACAATATTTCATATACATTTGAACATGGAATACATTAATTCATATTCCACTCGATTGAGATGATTGTCGAATATGGTAGGTTCGATGTGGGCATTTAGTATGATTATGACCAACTGTTCTACACAAACCATAAAGTTTGGGGTCGGTTTTCTCCCTCGTGTTCATTTTATCATGAATCTTAGGGACATGTGGGTGACCTTTTGGTTTCCTACGTAACTCATTGTCTAGGACAAGCTCAAAAGTCGACGGAGACACTTTCCATATAGACAAATCAAGTAAGATGGGGAACTCGTTTCCCCAAATACGCAATGTGCATTCTAGATTGTACACATCATCGATATATTGTTCAGCATTGATTGCGGCGCGAGCACAAGCTACAACGACGTACGTACAAGGGTAACAAAGTGTTTGGAACTTCTTACAGTCATACCATATGTTTCAAAGATAAACTCCGTATGACCTATATGGGATACCGAGTCAATAGTTGATAGACTCCATAACTCAAAAAGTTTCTAACTATCGAGAATATATTTCTACATTCATCAACCTTACTCTCTGACGGTTCGCATCCATTGCCTCCTTAACCTCCTCGACAAACACGTATCTCCTTTAATCTGGTTTACTTGTTTTAGCCCCATTCTTGGTATCAAGGTTGCTAATCTGTAGAACGTAACTGAGAAAATAGATGAAATCAAAACATGCCATATTCACTTTAATACGGAGTTAACTGCCTTTGTCAGGTTGGTGGTTATATGACCATATCGAGACCCATCATCGAAACTTTGACCACTCTAAAAAAAGAGTATTCATTTCACCGTGCATATCACTCTCAAGCATGGTCAGCCTTTACCTAAAACAGTGTTGTTCTAGCTTGTACGCTGTATATGTATTCTGAAAAGACACATTACCTTTTTGAATTAATTTGTAGAAGTATTAAGAATATTTAAAAAATATGTGGAAACTGAAATTTACCTATGATCACTACTTGTTTCCGTCAATCTATATTCTTGTAGTCTTTGTAGAAGTTGGTGACGATATGCTGGATTTAGTAAATAGATCTCTACGGAACACCTAATCTCGACAATTAGTCCATTTGATCTATCAAATATAATGCAAATATTATCATCTCTAACAACATACATATGCAAGTTCATCAAGAAAAACGCCCATGATTCCATGTTCTCTGACTCTATAATTGCAAACGCTATCGGGAGAAAGTTTCAGTTCTAGTATTGAGCAATCACAATAAATAGGATCAGCGTATAATTTTCGTATAGACAAGTTCCATCAACCTGCACAAGGGGCTTATAGCGGGGAAAGACCTAAACGCATGGATCAAATGTCCAAAATATCTAATGAAAATTTCTTCTTCTCGATTGTAGTTGGTTGTTTGGGCTGTAATAAGGTCGTGTCTGCTACTCAACAATAGTTCCTAACACATACTACTGCATACCGGCTATCGATATTTGTAGTTTATTGTACAACATATCTTAATCTCCGTACAATTGCTCCATGGCCATCTGTTTAGTTATCCATGTTTATCAGTATGACACTTAGTACTAGAATTGTTCTTGCATTTTAGAAATCAGTACAAAGTCGCCATGTCTAAACTGACATTGTATATTGGAGTGTGTTGGAAGTTGGTAAAAAGGTAAAATTAGCTGGTACGATCTGCATTTATCTAGATGTCACAAATATGGGAGACCTAAAATTTTGTTGAGCCTCACACATCCACTTCTGTAGGTGTGAGACAAGATTATCAAAAACTTGATGTGAAAGGTATCTGCAACTACATCATGCCAATGGTGAAAGACATGCTGACCTCCAACACTCCCCAATATACAATATTGGTTTAGACACGATGACTTTGTAATCAATCGACACATTCATGTTATAATGCTTGATGATAAATAGACAATCTTCCTTGGTCATGAATTTTTGTCCCACAAATAACTCCTCACGTTCAAGATCTGCGATCAATTAGTGAGCAAGTAGTATATCGGGGTACTCAGGGAATTTGGATGCATGTGCCACATTGGGATCTATGATCAATATGTGTGCCTTAGGATCATTGCATATGACAATGCCTAAACTTGAGTTCCCTACTGAAGACGCGTAAACATTTCTATCTCTATTCAAGCATTCGTCGTCGATATCATCTGGGACCTCATCTAGATCGAGATCACTAAAATCTTTAACCTTGTGATTAGAAAGGGCATTATTATCATATCCATCTTCACCATCTGCATCGGTTTCTATCACCACCGGATGTATCTGTAAACGGGTACCCGAGTTAAGGTTCTCAAATGTAAGTGGAGCATTAAAATCGATATCGAACTCGCGTACAAATGATCATCTATCAGCAGACACTCTCGGAACGTCATTACATGGATCTTGAACTCCATATTCTTCACTTAGTGCAGTGAAATCTTCAGCTAGCTCTACATCAGCTAACTCAGGAAACAACTGAATTAGTTCAATATGGCCACTCTTATTCTGGGAATAAAGTGCAACCATTGTCTCCACGTCTTCATCGTCTACAAGTTCTATCTCGGAGAATTTGATGGGATTTGAAGAAACTGAGAGTTTGTAGAAGAGTTTCAAGATCCTCCTTCCATAATGTCTAACAAGTTTTGCACTGATCCTTTCTTTCATATCATCAACCGGTACATTTCTATTAAATCACATTGCTATTTGTTGGCGACATTAAAATTTACAACCAATTGTTGTTGTTAAAATTACTTCATTAAAATAAACGCATACGAAGAATTGATTATTCATCTTCAATACTAAATCTGTAAAAATATGTAAACATAATTATGTTTCTCAATAATTATTTGAAAAACAAAACAAAATTCTACTATAAAAAATATAATAACAAAAATTAATCACTACACAAACCTTATGTCACAATCTGATTTCTAGTGGTGTTAAAATCAGTGGTTTTGAGGCTACAATGGCCACATGTCAATTCGTAAATATGAATTACTTTGTATTTACAAGGTCATTAGGGTCGTATTAAGTTTTGGTTATGAAATTTTAATGTTTAGTTAGTTAAATAATTAAAAAGGACTAATATGAAAAATTTGCAAAAGTTGGTTTCTATAAGTTAAAGGTATTAAAAGGTTAATTTAGTATGGTTGCAAGGGCTTTTATGGCAATTGTGCCAAATCTTGTAGCATGCATGATTATTGCTTTTTTTAATTATTATATATGTTATAATTATACTATTAATAATTAAATAAGAAAGTTAAGGTAAAAGAAAAAGAAACACAAAGCACTTTATTTTTATTTTTATTATTTGTTGTTTGTTTCATCTTCTCCACGCCGAAACCTCCATGAAGACATAGTCGCATGCTACTAAGTAAGTTTGTATTATATAATTTGTGTTTACATTTGAATTATCATTATTATTTGCACTTCAAATTTGTATGGTATTACGAATTGATGATTAGAGAAGTATTTCATAAAAATATTTGGTTGTGCTGGTGTTATTTAGGCTTAGTGTCTAGCAGGCTTTGTGCCGGTGTTAATCAGGTTTAATGCCTAGCAGACTTCGTGCCGGTGTTAATCAGGCTTAGTGCCTAGCAAGCTTCATGCCAGATTTATTCGGCCTTAGAGCCTAGCAGGCTATGTGCCAGTGTTAATCAGGCTTAGTACCTAGTAGGCTTCGTGCCAGTATGGTTATCGAGCTTAATGCCTAGTAGGCTTCATGTAGTGAATCAAGTTGTTTGGTCTATTGATGTTTATAAAACTTTGAAATGAGCTGTTAAGTAATTATGTTAGTTACCGATCTTACTAAGCTATGTTAAGCTTGCTTCGCTGAGTTCATTTTGTAGGTCACACGGAATCGCGTCGTCGGTTGGATCGGTTCAAGAGTTCACACACTATCATCCATACCTTGGTAGCTATCTTGTGTTTTGTTTTAAGTTGGTTAAAAGTGGCATGTAATAAAAAGGTTTTGTAGTATTATGAGATAATATGTAGTTGAACTAGTTAGTTGGAAATGGTCATTTTGATGTGGGTATAATGTGTTATGCATATATAATCTTCACTAATTGATATATTAAAATTGTTGGTGTTTGGGTTTGATTGAATATTTTCACGTGGTACCAATGAAGGTACATTAGTTGGTGAATGGAAATAAGTTGTGTATGTGTGATTTTGGCACGTTTTGGTCTTATTTTTGTGAATAATTGAATAGGTCTAAGAGTTGGCTAATGGTATACTTATGGTCCAAGAAAACATTTTTGGTAAACTTGATTTTTAAGGTACATTTTGGTACACATGGCCTTAGACATGGTTTGCTCATACGCCCGTGTGTCTTTTAAATTTCAGACATAATTTTCACATGGTATGACACACGGCCTGCGACACGACCATGTATTCCAAGTCAGTGAGTTATACGAGTTGAGATACGACCTGCGACACGACCGTGTGTCCCAAGTCAATGAGTCATATAGTTTGGGAGCACGGGCATGTGGATTAGCCATGCGAGCGTGTGAGTTGACACTCGACCATGTTTTTGCCCACACGGGCTGGCCTGTATCACACAGCCTGGCCACATGGCCGTGTGACCCTTGTACCTAAAATTTAAAATTTTTTCAATTTTCTAGTTTGTTTCAAATTGACCCTCGAATGTTTCCAATTTATTATTAGGGCCGTAAGCTCAGTTCAAGGCCTGTAAAAGCATGTTTTGCTTAAATTGAATGCGTTTTGTTATTAAACTTTACATAGGAATACAAATTGTATGTAAAGTTAATTGTTGGTAAGTTTTTCGTAATACTCAATAATCCAAATCCGGTGTCTAAAGTGAGTGAGGGGTGTTACACCTTACAAATCTTTCTGACTTTTCTTTTTTGTTTTCTCTTCTTTTACAAAAAAAAATTCCTTTCTTTTCTTCTTATTGGTTAACTGCTACAACCATTCAACAAAACACAAAATTTACTATAACAATTCAAGAAAACACACAAATTGCTACAACTGTTCAATTCAAATATATAATGGTTCAATGCCACCTGACAATGTCCTTCCTTCCACTGGTGTTGCCTGACAGTCTCCCTTCTCCTACTGGTGTCGCCTGGCATGTGCCCTCCAACCCTAGTACCGCCATGAGTGCCCTTCCACTGTTTTTTACCCATACAAACTTGTATTTTTCCCAGTATAGGTGTATGATACAGGTGCTGTCGTATATGACCCATCCACCATTTAAATATTATTTAAAATAACAAATTACGGGCTAATGATGGCTAAATGATTGGGTAAAAAAATGGATGGTGTCACCACTTATTCACGCACCACCCTTTGACACTGTTCGGTTTAACCCGTTTTGGTAAATAATGCCAGGGGAATATCATTTTGGTATTTTTTTTTTGTATTATCAGGGTAAAAAGCTATTTTTTCAAGCTAAATTATATTAGTAGTTTTTTTTTAATTATAAAAAATTGCGATATGACCATTTGATTATTTAATTATTTTTTTAATCATCCAACTATTTTAGATTTTTTAGTGTTTTCATTTAAAGTTAGCCAACCGGTGACCAAAAACGACAAAATTGAATAGTTAGGCGCCCATTTCGTATCTTTTCATAGTTAAGTGACTAAAAAAGAAATTTACTTATAGTTGAGTGACAATTTTGTAACTTTTCATAATCAAGTGAAAAAAAAACATAATTGGGTGAGTTCTACCATAGTTTTGTTGGGAAAAAATCCGGTTTAAAAACGATTTCTTGCACAACGAAAAATTAAAATTTTGAAAATCGACCTGGTTTGTGATATTTGTAGCAATAAACCTTAACTGAATTCGTACCTATGTTTTCAACTTAGCGGACGTTTATTGTTTCCGGCTTTCAACCAAATGATATTCTCCACTATTCTTGTACCACGAACTGCTTCGAGTATGGGCTCGAACTAATTGAACCGAAACACATAACTAGAAAATGGTTCTCTCCTTTTGGGGTGAAAACGAAATTCACTCTTCTTAATAGAAACTGATTGAGTTGTTATTCCGAAAAAATATATGTAATAGTTGAGAATAATTTTTTTCTATTTCTCAGCAAAATCACAATATTTTAAAGTTGTGTTAATAGCTATACCAGTGCCATCTATTTATTGGAAGAGAAGATAAAACCTTTTTTGAGTAGTTGGTTATTTCAAATAGAAAAAAAAATATCTTACTTAGAATAGGATTACAGTGGATGGCACACCTTAGTATTCTGATTGTCTCCCCCTCCATGTCCATGAAGGGTTTATGGGCTTCTCTCACATCGGGTCCAATTACAAGTATTTCCCAGTACTTTGTAATGTGATCTAACCCGATTCAATTTTTCTATTTCCCAAATAAAATTTAATATTTATATATAAAACAAATTTCTTATCCCTATTTTACCTTTAGTAAAATTTTGATTATTTTACCCCTGATAAAATTTTGGTTATTTTATCCTTGGTAAAATTTCTAGAAAATATGTTCAATATTTCACAAATCAACATGTTCACTATGACCGAATGGTTTATTTTCATTTTTGGGCTTCAAAACAATCAAAAAACATAAACTCATTCTTTTGATCATTTTTTAAGTAATCCGTATAGGATTGCAAATGGATCATTCCTATTTTCCTTTCCATTTCTATTTTTGGAAACATACATTTATTTCCAAATGATTCCATTACTCTATTTCGGAGAAAACCATAATCATTCCTCAATGTTTCTTATTTATCTTTTCCTATTCATTTCGTTCATTTCCATTTTCAACAAGTTAGCGGAGAGACCGATTGGACATAAGTAGTTGAGGCTCAAATGATTTATAATTAAGTTTCGACTTTTCACCTATTAATTATAAACTCATTTAGTAATGAAGTCATTCTACTGTAGTATCGTGCCTGAGCTCTCCCAAATGACATACCATTACAAAAGCAACTACTCAGTGCTCATCCAATGACCTTGTCATAAGTGTGTTACCTTTATAGGATATCCTTGATTTCTTCGGGATCCTATTTTATCTCATGGTAACCATTACATCTTCCTTTATGAAAATCAATCACTATCAAATAGTGATTAAGTCATCCATCACAAAGACAGGCGACCCGTTGCCATATTTACTTTTCATCAACCATATAATACCAATGAGAGAATATCATTTACCCATGTTTTAAGCTATAAATTCCACAATTGTGAATTACGTTACATACTATAGAAGTCATACACCCAACGCTCCAGCTTTCGGTTCCTTATTTATTTGAACTTAGGCTTTTACTTCCATCAAAATGTACGAGTCATGCATGCATAGTTCACCATCCTTTCAAGATTTAAGTATGCCACACTATGAACATTACAAGTGAATAAATCCATAAATGAATTCAGGATTTATTCTGGTTGGGTCATGTCCGATGTATTGTCAATCTAGTTAGTCACATCTATGTCTCTATCTTCTAAAAGTCATCTCCTCTGATGCCTAAGACAAAGCTTCTGCCTAATTAGACTTGATAGACGACATATTAATTTTTTAATCGGTTTACTTATTCCTAATTAGACTAAAGACATGTTTAGGTTCGTCTACTAATACAAACTATCTTTCTGTACTACGATCCAACCACGTAAACCTCTTAGTATTAGTTAAACATTTAGACAACCAATGAACAAAATTTGCTTCCATTTTGCTTTGTGTGCAAAAACTATGTGAGGACAATTTTACAAAGTATATTAATGTAATCAATGAATTTCCTTTATTGACCATTCTGTTCGAAAAAAAATACAAATGTATATTGACGCAAATGTTACACTTAGGGCACTAGATCCAACAGTTTTCTACTTGCCCTAGTGAAGTAGATTTTTAATACCCCAACCTGATCACCAGATCCGAGTATTGTATGTCACAACTTAAAACCATTTGAGTTTGACAAAAACACTTGAAATTTTTATAGCTTTGAGGTCTCGACGTATACTCTTGAATTGATTTTAACCCTAGTATAACAATAACAAAATAATCAAATCAATATTACGCCAAGTAAAATTAAACATAGTTTAAACAAATATCGGACAGAAGCCTTATAAAACTTGACAGGGTTACATAAAATGAAAAATGAGTTATTTCCCATACAAAAGTTTCAAGTGCATCACTTGCAGTTAAATATAATTTAAAACAGTTTGGCATATATGTCTTAAAGATGATCTTATAAATCATAATTCACTAAGATTTATCACATATTGTAGGGGTACGTAAAAATTCTCTTAAAATAGTGATTTTGCGGAAAATGTAAGTTTATTGCAAAACTTGGTTACGAAAAGGATCTACACACCACCTACCCAAATAGTCATGTATGATACAGAAATAATAAAGTGACTCACTATCAACAGTAACTCTAGCATAGTCTCTCTTCTATCGAATCTCTTTCTATTATCTACAAGCCTGAGAAAGAAAAAATAACAAAGTAAGTTCAACGAACTCAGTGAATTCCATACAAAACGAGAAACACAAACAATATATAGGGATATCACCGTAATCAAGTATTAACACTCGTAAAGAGCATCAGACTTTTCGGTGAAACCATGAGTTACTAACAGGATACGCTAAATGGCGTACACAATACTTAGACGAACCCTTTCTGCCAACCATAGAAGGTCATTACCATCCAACTTAATCATGACTTTTCAGAATCATGTACGTTTGCAAATGATCCATTCTTATGCCAGCCACGGACCCAGAACTTCAAAATCATATCATTCAACCATATTCATATACATATACCACCCTAACTCCTCATATCATTTCTATTAAGCGGAACATTTGTCTTCGTGATCTGCCTATCAAGTTTGCAATATAGTTACCCTACCAGAGGTATCACAAATAGATCTCATTCTCATATATTACATATTACGTATCACATATAATCAACATTGGGCTCGTGCAACAATAAGGGTATTTACATTAGAAATGACCATACTCACGTAGAACAACGCTGGTTGATACACACGTATAACCAGACACCACACATTAACTTATTAGGAGTAGAAATACTTACCTTACACAGTTTATATTACTTGATATGTTTATAATACAAAGGAGTAAGAAGGAACTCACCAAAAACTCTAAAACAATAATATACTCTGCAGGTCATTTACCTTTATTTCTCGGACCTTCGCTAGCTTTTTGAGGCAGATGAAAAATAAATATAAATATCATATCATTAGACTATTAAAATTTAACATGCATGCATGAATCGGTAGCATGCAACCTAAAATCAAGAAGTTTCCCTCATTATAACCAATTTTAAGAACCCATGCATGCAAACTTTCAAATACGTAAATGTCTTCAATAATAACCTAAAGGTTTACAAGAAATTTACCAGTAATGTGGTACTAACAATGGTGTCGACTAATTTCTAAGAACCATATTCATTTGAAATTTTCTACCTTAAGGTTTTTCAGAAACTTAGAAGGTAATTCAATGAAGAAGATATAAAAGTAATACATGCAGGCAATCGATATCCTTATATACACAGGCAACTGGGACAAGGTTTAGATGAAGAATCAGAAAAATTCCACTATCATTCTCGATTCTCGTGAATAAACTTACTTAATATTTTAAAATTCTAATCATCTACAATACCCTAGTTCAGTTCTAACTAGGTCTTAACTAAACTCCAACAATACTTACTGAGCCATTGTATTCACGTTAAAACATGAAAGCAAATCTGTCAGACCACGAACTAAAGAGTTCACCCAAAACATCTGAGGTTGTCGGATTGCTTAACAGAAGAGACTGTCAAATCCTAGAGTCTGCCAAATGATGAACCCACATAATACACCACCAGCCAAAAAGAATATTTTGCTAACTTACTGATTTTCTACCCTTAGCACAAATGACTTGAATGCCAAATAGTGACATGTTTGGAAGTCAGAATCAGCACATTCGATAGAAGTAAGGTGTCTTCTAAAATCACAAGCATATAATTCCTCGTTATCCATAAATACTTGAGTATATGCTTAATTACCTATCAGTGTTTTGGTCCTTGATTCGTCTGATATCGACTTACCAACCATACTACAAAACAAATATCTGGGCGTTTGCATAACATAGCATACATGAAACTTCCTACCGCCGAAGCATAATGAACATTTCTCATGTTCTCTCTTTCTTTCGTTATCTTAAAGCAATCATCTAAAGAGAGATGAAATCCCGATATGGAGGGTTAAATTTCTTTCTTCAAATTAGTGATTGTATAATGCTCAAATATCTTATCTATGTATGAAGCTTGAGACAATGCCATCACTTTGTTTTTTCAATCCCTTAGTATTTGAATACCTAGAAAAAAATTAGCTTCTCCCAAGTCCTTCATGCTAAACTGTTAAGTTAACTACAGTATAAGTGATAACAATGTCCCTACATCATTCCCAATGAGTAGAATATCATCGACATAAAGAACGAGAAAGACCATATTTCCACCCCCTAAACTTTTATAAACACAAGGTTTATCTACGTTTTTTTGAAATCCAAAAGTCTTGATTGTTTGATCAAATATTTGATTCTATGACCGGGATGCTTGCTTAAGTCAATGTATGGATCTAAACAGTTTGCAAACTTAATACTCGTTTCCTTTAACTATATATCCGGTGGGTTACATAATGTAAAAGCTCTCTTTTCATTTAAAAACACTATTTTTACATCCATTTGCTAGGTCTCGTAATCAAGAGTCGTGGAAATGGATAGTAATATGCGGATTGGCTTGAGCATTAACCGGAGAGAAGGTTTTTTCGTAATCGGTACCTTCTTTTTAAGTATAAGCTTTTGCTACAAGTCTGACATTATAAGTTTCCACTTTTTCGTCCACATTTCTTTCCTCTTGTAGATCCACTTACACTCTATGGGTTTTATCCCTTTCAGTAAGTCTACAAGTTCTCACACTGAGTTGGAATACATAGAGTTTATCTCAACTATTATAGTTACTTTCTACACGTAATAACATTTATAATTTCGTACTTTAGTTTGAATGAATGTCATATTCTGATTTGAGAATTCAAGAATGTATCTCGGCCAAAATTTTGATGAATCGCAATAGTTATCATGTCAAAATGTCATTGATAGTTTTTGTTATGGTTAAGATGCATGAATCTGTTTGAGTGATGTGGTAGTTTGGGTTTGTGCAAAATATTTCGCCTTACTCTAGGAGCTCGATAAACTTTACAAGACTGACTTGTGGAGGAGAACCGATGAAGATTGGCCTAAATCTCATGCCAATTATATCTATATTTGGGAACATAGGTACGATTTCGTACCTCTACGCAAACCAATTGTTCAACCAAATTTGGTGACATCTTCGAATTACATGACATGGTTTATACTTCACGGTAAGCCATATCTATTGCCAGAGGAGGAAAATAGTAGACAAATTTGTCGTAGAAGGCTAAATGACCCTACATGAGGCCGTGATTAGGAGTACACGCGTCGAGGTTATTATCCTCAACTCCAACCGAAATTCTCTACCAACAGGTGCACCACCTCTCGATCAGTATGGTTCATATTTTTCTGATGCTTTTACTAACCTCATGTTTTTCATACAACCACCACATTATGCACCATCATACCATGCATCTGTCGGAACGTCGGCACCCCTACGGCGCAGCGGGAAAATAAAATATTCGGCGATCCTAACCATAGATCCATGTGTGAAGAACGAATCGGGGTGAAATAAAGGTTTTGAAATTACCGAATCTTTATTCTGAGTAGACAGTAACGTCTCAGCAACGAGTAATCGGATCTACTATCGAACCAAGCCGTAATCTATCGTGACTCCGACCTCTACGTAATCCACCCAGTTGATAATGAACGAAAGGAATCCCCAAAACTGTTTTGGAAAAGACTTTGCTTTGACGGCTGCTAGACCCCAAGCAAAGAAAAGACAAGATTTTTATATCTATTTTTAGGGTTTCCAAAAATTAAATAAATATAAAAATATTTTTAAACCGAAAATTATAATTACATTAATTATAATAATGATTTCGGTAAACTACATGTTTATTTAAATTTATATACTAACCAAATTCATGTTCTCATTATGAGTACAACAACCTTGTACATAATGTGTTCGATATTTGATTACCTAATTAGATTAATTCTATAATTAATTTAATTCAAGCGACAACAAAGCACAATACCAACTATGTTTTATTCCGTTCATTTCAACTATAGGGTGTGACCCTGTAGGTTCTTGTAACGTTAGCAGTAATACTAGAACGATTCCAATGTTACAAACAATAAGTGGCACCTAACAATGCATCATTGCTACCTAAGGCACAAGAAATCATGATTCGACATAACCTTTTTATGATTAACCTTTCATGCAATAATCCTTAAGTCTTTTATCTCTGGATTGGACACAAGTCATGGAATAGTCACACTTGCATAGTCCATTCCATGTTCCTTGATATATTAAGTAGACTATGATATACAAATAAGTATAACATCTTATATCAGCTTATTTGAGCATGGCCATGCATTTCTAATCTCACTCAATCAAGTGGCCTAAGATATTACTCCCATTATGTAGGAGGGGCTTATCCTATATCGATCAACCATATCCCTCTACATAGATCGTGGTATATCCAACATCAGCCTTTATAGAACAACCAGTTACGGTGTATGTTTGACTGTATCAAAATATACAACTCACGATGTTGGGATTATAATGATCTCAAGTCTGAGGATCATATACATATTAATCACTATGAGTAATGTTGTGACAATTACATAATAATCTAATAAACATACTCATAACGGGTCAGTCCAATATGTTGTTCTCTAACACATATTCATGCATCGATTTTGACATTCCATATCAATAACAACTCTTTATCATCAATCAACTACATGTTAGTCTTAATGCATTATTGTTGTCCTATCCAACAATAATACTTAACTAAGGACCTTTAAGAATAATCATATTATTCTCAGGACATTATTATAAACAATTTATTTATACACACAGAAAAGAAACTGAAATAATAATGGTAACGCCTTATATTAATAAACATGATAAATTAAGTATGTTATAACAACCATCTCATGATTGATCTTTGGGCATACTATAACAGCATCAACACCTTTTTCCAGGAATAATTTCTGTACCACCTCCATCCATAAGAGCATATTACATGTTGTCGTCAATAATACCAATGTATTCACCATTGCCTACAATTTCAGCAATCTATGCACAACTAGGTTATTCAATATCATATACTTTTTCACCAATAGTGTCATAAAAGTAATTTTTCTTTAGAGGTGGGTCATCTTCGCAACCACTTATTAATACAATCAACAATATACTATGGGAACCTAGGATGCGAATGCAGTCTAGTACAAAAGAACAAGGTGAAGATGAAGACAATGTTAGAGATGAATATCAAGATCAAGATAGAGGTGGGGGTGGGGGTGGAGGTGGAGGTGGAAATGAAGATGAAGAAGAATATGAAGATTCAGAATCCAATCATGATGGAATCCTCTTCGTAACTAACACCCACCAGGTTGTGGCACACATTCAAGCCGAGCACAGAGATATTTTTTGTTTTAATTTTTTATCATGTACATCACCATTTAGTTTGTTAACTTTTAATTTGTATTGTATTGAATTTTCACATCTAATATCTACTTATTAACATTTTATCAATAAAGTGTTTTTTTTATGTTTATAAAAAAATGAACAAATTGTTTGTATTGTATATTGTAATGAATTTTTACACCAATAGTATATACTTATTTACAATTTACCAAAAAAAATGAAAAATTTGTTTGTATTGTATTCTATTATATTTTACAATTTACCCTAAAAAATGAAAAAAATGAACAATTTGTTTCTTTGTTTTTTGTATGTTTATCAATAAAAAAAATCAATTCGATCCTCGCCTCAATGTTACCTCCAAATGTGGACATGTTTTCTTACTATGCCTTAGGTTCCTATAATAACTGCATAAACTTGGTTGGTCTATCTTCTCCCAAATATATTGTTGCGTATCCAATTAGACTTCGGTCGACCTTTTAGCTTGTAACACAACGTAATATCTAGTAGTAACTTGAACGGAGCGCTTGAAACAAACAGCCATACACTTTCATTTGGGACCAATGGGAATTCAGACTTCCATAATTCATATATCCATTTTAGGTTGTACACTTCATCAACATACCTCATGCAATACAGATGTATCGAGGCATATGCATCAATTGCATGTGCGAATAGAAAACGAAATGCTTGAAATCTCTTATAGTCGCAGGTCCTTTGTCTGAAGTATACACAAAACGATCCTCCGATAATACCCTCATCAAGTCTATGAAACTCCCTAACCCAAAATATTTCATTTGAACGCGAGTGACACACTACAGATATAGAGTTCGCTCTTTTTGCATTTTTTATAATATCTTTCATCACTTCCACGCATCAAATGTGTTTTCCCTTTATTTTAGCTTCCTTTTCGTTATCAACCCCAGTTGCATGTCCAGGGTTGGATGTCCCTTCATCGGTACATGTTGTGGTACATGTTGTAGGGAGTACATCATCCATTCTCATCAACCCTACATTAAAACCAATATTACTTGCGGATTACTCACTTGTGTAACTTGGTGGCATACCCGCATAAGTATTTCCAACATAGAACATCAACATTTGAAAGTTAAAATCAAAAGCACTCAAAAAATTTCATGTCAGGGCCTCAAAGTTTGGGTTACCAACTAACCCCGACTGTATGCCGAAGTTGAAATCGAGGGCTGAAACTGAGGAATGCCTCCCCATTAATGATTCTGTCATTTCCTGATAGGAGTTTTGTAACAATACCATGAAACCACCGCACAACCGCGTAGTTGGACTTTCTGCTTCCTGTTCCCAAAATAAATTTATTAGAATTGTTGTCAAACTCGAATCACCTTCCTCGACGTCGACAAGCTGGGCATATAACTCTAGTATAACATTTCCACTAGAGCAATGCGTATCAAGTATTCCCTCGACATCCATGTTGCCTTTGAGCTCAAATATATCATATCTAACAGGGTTGAGTGACATTAGATATCTATATTTCAAGCTCGAAATTCTCCTCCGGCTTGAAATCAACACTTTTTTTTTCTAATTATTGACTGAAGCTTGTTAAATTTTATGCTCCAATTGAAAGTCATTTTTATAGATTGGGCCGATACAAAAATAACCCAAATATCTGTGTCACAAATTTGACCATTGTAATAAATAACGGTTTTAATTCGTTTACTTGTCTTCGCCCAGAAAACTTGTTTCACATATTTAAAACGAAAATATTATGCAGAAAAATAAGTACTCATTATCCAAATTCAAACAAGGACACTTACTTGAACTAATTTACTTTGTTGGGTTGATTTTTGAACTTTATATTTTTAATATCAACGGTCATCTCCTTATGAAAACAATCTGCTCGAAATTTAACTATGAAAGTCTCTTCACAAAATGTCTTCATTTTATTGGAAACTCTACCGCTGAATATGAAACATAATTTCAAAATATTGGAAAAGATTGGACAAAAAGCGTTTTTCTGAAAAGCTTTTAAAAATTCTAATTCTGCCATGAAAAAGATGGGATGGGATGTGATGTAAACTTTATCTCGGGATTCTAGAGTTTAAGGTTAGGTCACAACTTTAAAAAATGCGTCATGAAGACATGTTTCAGCTGAGACAAAACCCCCTCTTACAAGGAGCATTTTAAGCTAACATGGCAAGTGTAGGATGTGTTTTCACCCTCTTTCCTATCATGTCGGCTGAAAATGTTGTGTGCAAGAGGCGTTTTTGCCTTCTCCCTAAAAAAAATAGCCTATTTCCTTAATTTTCAAGAAAACTAACCTAAAACCTTAAATTTCCTTTAAAATCGGCATATACCCCTCGTTAACCCTCCAAAAACTTGTGGTCTTCAACCACAAACCAGCTTCCGAAAACATTGCTTTCCACCTTTATGATTTAAAAAATTGGAGCTATATAGCCTTCATTATTTTACCCACCGAAACCAGACAAATTGTACTGCTTAAATGCATTTTAGACTTTTATGAAGATACAGTATATTAGTGGGTCAATATGGTAAATAGACGAAAAGCGAACGATTACGTGGCATCCCGGGGTGGCAATAACTTTACATAAAGTTGAATAAAAAGTATAAAATTAAAAAGGCCTGCGACCTAAACCTGAAGCCTCTCTCGAACTCACGCCCTTCCTTTTCCGAATCTCTCATTCTTTCATAACAAAAAAGCCCCTGGACCGGTTCCCAAATTACGAAATTAGTAATCTCAGAAAATCATTGACGAGAGTAAAAAGGGAAATCCTTTTTTCTTCAATCGATCTACCTCACAGCGACTTGGCGAAGAAACTAAGAAATTAGAGAGCTCCTAAAGCAGCAATTGATTACTTAGCTGGAAACCTGACGCCATGTCAACGGGAGAAATGGTTTCCCGGTCACCTCTATACAAGCCTCTCAACCAGCTCACCGAGGATGACATTTCTCAGGTCACTCGCGAAGATTGCCGCCGTTACCTCAAAGAAAAAGGTCTCTTTCTCTTCTTTTTTTTTTCCCTTTCTGTTTGCCTCTTTTGGAAAGTGTGTGTGAGAGTGTGTGTTGTTTTTAATTTTGAAATCCTTTTGTTTTTCTTTGCTCGTAGGGATGCGGAGACCTTCGTGGAACAAATCGCAGGCGATTCAGCAGGTCATCTCACTGAAAACTCTTCTAGAAACGACATCGGATTCTGACGGTGTCAAAGCTTCCAAGAAACTTCACGTTCCCTTCCCCCACAATCCGCCTCGTGTGCGTGGAATTTTTTTTATTATTTCCGATAATTATATTTTATTTTATTTTTTTGTGTTCGAGGCATGAAAAGCAGGACACATATCTCTGGAACTTTTCTCTTTTAGTCAAACCTGTTAAATTAAATAAGAAATTTTGCAGTTCGTTTCTGATTCAACCGTTCAACCGAATGAAACGACACGGCATAAAGGGATCTCGGTCCCGCTAAACGAATCCGTTCCTCGCATCCGTTCAGATCCCTCGGAATTCAAATTTTCCGGCGGAAATTCCGTTCAAACCGCCGTCTCTGCTAATGATTCTGTTTCTCCAAGGTTGTTTGTTAAGTTTACTCTCTGTTGTCTCCATGTTCTAATAACCCTAGTTTTGCATGGAATAAAGCATTTGACCTAAGTTCAAAGCATCCGAGGTCCTTGAGTATCCTTTTCTATAGGAAATTAGATCCAATATTATTTTGGTCAAGCTTGTTCGTGACTGAATGTTTCTAGAGTCAACGGTATAAAATTATCATTTCAACGTGAATGGAACGAGAATTTGCACATGTGCACGGATATCTGCTGGGTATCTTACTTTTCCGGATTTTTTGCTTGCAATTATTATCAAGTCTATCGGTCAACAATGACGGCTTTCCAATCATAAGTTCCCCCCCCCCCCCACTATTAGACGTACAATCTGGACGATCCTATGAGTTATTCACATGGCTATGCAATAAAGTTCTAACCATTTAAATTGGTGTATAATTAGATGGTGCATATTTGTGTCACAAGTGGCATGGGATGCATGGGGGGATGGATGCTGGTATTAAACATATGATAAATGACGTGGTGTTACCCTAACTGTTGATTTATTTAGTTTGTAAGTCATAACAGTGTAACTCTACAGGGATCTTGATACTATAACTGTTATAATAGAGTAATTTGATTGGTCTCACCATTAAAATGGAATGATGTTGTAGATATAAAAGAAATGTTAAGTTACGGGCCAGAGTTTACACTGGTTAGATTGCTAGACTAGCATCTCATATGCTAATTAGAGCACTTGTTTTTTGACTTCTTAGAAATTAATGGCTTTTCCATGGTTGTTATTACGTGTTGAAGTTCTTAGACTAAAGAATTCTCAACTGTCCAGATCTGCGAGTGTAGCCAAAGAGCCTTCAGGACAGATGACAATTTTTTATTGTGGGAAAGTGAATGTCTATGATAATATACCTGGTCGTAAGGTCATATACCTTCCAATTTTCTTCGTAGTTCAGACATCAGAATAGTATCTCATTGTGTAAACAAATAGATTTACAATGGTTTTGCAGGCGGAAGCAATCTTGCAGTTTGCTGCAAGCCCAGTCTCATTTCTTCAGGAAACTCTAGTTGATCAAAGGACCACGCCATTGTCCATTCCATGCCATGTACAGGCTGCAGGTGATAAAGTAAGCCAACGTTCACCAGGGGTTGTATTGTCATCAATGCAAGCAGGTACACTTTTGGGTTGAGTTAGGTGTTTTTAACTTCCGCTTCATAAATGCATGAGATACCGGGTCTCTTTCCGTCTCTGCTGAGTGCCATTTGTAGTTTGTGTGACTTGGAGCAGTAAAAAGGAGATAAAAGCAAAACTATGTTTTTGCATGACCTAACCTGTTTTAGATTATAATGAGTCACATTATAATCCAATAGTAATTATGGATGTTAATTTACTAGGTTGATTTCAAGTTGCTGCTGAAAATGGATAAGATGTAGTGCCTAGGTAGCAAGATAAATTCTCTTCTGATTACTTACATGCTACTTTAATTTTCTTTACAGTGAAGGTTGCAGAAAACTGTCAATTTCCTCGAGAGGATTGCAATGTATCTTATGAAGATAGCCTTGGTAAATGCTTCCTTATAATAATTTCATAAATCTCTCCATTTCCTTTAATTGGAGGGAGTGACGATGCATGCCTCTTAAAAATTTCCTATAGCTGCTTTACATCTGTGCTTAGCACCTCTCTATGATTTATGGTTTGAGGTAATGGATTTGCCCTTGTCATTTTCTGTCCATAAATGCTGAGTAGCTGTATATTGGTCTTGATTAGATTTTAATTTTGGTTTAAAACTTGTCTTTTCAGCATCAGGCTCTCTCCATTGGACAATAAACTGTGTATCTTTTAAGTAATTGAACTACTGCAGGTGCAAGTGTGATGCCATTCCTCAATTTAGTGAATTATGATTGAACCTTCTCCTTTTTCTTTAGTTCTAGTGCTTGGGATCTCTATGTTGTCTATACTTCTTATCATCTCCATATGATGTTAATATTGCAGCCTCCAGGTGTCCCTCCCCCCCTTCCGTGTTTTCCTTGTTTCATGTGCCCTTTCTGCTGGCTGTAACTTAGAAGGCCAGGACTGCATTTGTTTCCGGTCTTTTTTTTGTTATACTAATTGCAGTTGCACGCAAGATATGTGAAACTTTCCTCCTGATTTTGATCATGGTGAGAACTGTTGTTTTAATGAACTTATGAACTTGGTTCTGAACAAACTTGACAGCATCCAAACATAGTTGGTTTTTTTTGGATAACATGAATCCTGCACTGCTTCTAACTATTTGAGAACTGCAGTTATAGACCCCCCCCCCCAAACCAAAATTCTCTTCCTCAACCAAGTTTAGGTCTGTAGTCTACACATTGCTTGTCTGCTTGGGTAGATAATGCTGATATTTGACCTACAGCTTTTTGGGCCATTGACGGCATGATTATATTCTGTTTCTTGTTTCTTTGATATGAAATAGGACAGTATGTTTTCTTAGGCGGTGTCCTACCATGATGGACTAACTGACCTTGATTCTGGACCATGACAACTTTGAATGGACCTTTATAAAATCTCAAGTATACATATGTTCTGAGAGCTGATGTGGTAAAGAAAAAGAAAATGTCATTTGGCATGCATTTTCAGTTTTTCTGTTGATTTAGTTGGCTAAAGCCAGCTGCAACCTGGACTGCAGGTTTGTTACAGTTTTGGCTTATTAGCTTCTTTGCTCAAATGGTTCATTTTTCTTGAAGTGCCCATGTCCAACACTCATGTTTGACGTATGGATATGGGGATATTAACTTGGAAGGTTCCTCCAAATATATGAAAAATCTTAGAAAAGTCTTAATCATATCCGTTTCGGATACACACCTGTAGACAACATTCATGCCCAAGTCTGAGTAACATAGATTAGCATTCTCTGAATATTGCTTTCTATTACAATATAGCGGAACAGTAGAAGCGGATTTTCACTTGTGGTTTTTATTTATTTAGGAATTGGGAACATAGTTTGCGGCTCAAGACTTATTTATTCCTCAAGTGAAACTGGATTACGAGTTAGAGTTATTATTATTTTGTTGATTCTTGTTTTAAATCTGTTTATAGATAAAACATTACTGAAACTGATACACTGGAAAGCTCATCTCTGTGATAAAACCAATTTTGGTTTATGGTCATTAAGGTCATTGATTAATCTAGCAATTAATGAATGAAAAGAAAACAATCCACCATGGTATTTGCCAAATATACAAGATGATGGTGTGTTTATGTGCTGATGATATCAATTTTCTTGTAACTTGCTTTCAGAAGGTCCCACTAGCAGAAACGCATTGTTGCAAAGATATCTTGAGAAAAAGAAAGACAGGTATCTTCCATGACATATATTTCCCTCTTTAGAATTAAATAAGCACACAATCTAGTTTGCTTTGCTGTTTGTTTCTCATATCCCTGTTAGGTGAAGGTTTAAGAACAAGAGAAAATTGGCAACATCTTCATCTCGTACCTTAGACATCTACTTGAATCAAATGGGGGATCAGTTCTCAAATGAGCAGTCGAAGCAAAGTGAATCATATTCTTCTACTCAAGCTCGACCACCTCACACGCCACTTTGGTGCAGCTCCATGGAAAATCTTCCCAAGATTGCCAATGTCACTACTCATCCTGATGGCAAAGGTGACAATTTCTTATCTCTTGCATATCATGTCTTGTCTTTATGCGATAATGGGGTTTGAACCTTGGAAATCCAGGAAGATTTTGATAAGAATGATTATTAGCTCTCCTCTATGCTATATGATATGCGAATGTCCCATTCCAAATGCATATAACTGAATTTGAAAATGCCACCACAGCGCAAATTTCATGATCGTTCTACAAAGGTTCCTGTAATATTTAGGTACATCACCTATCATAATGTGTAACTCGGGTTGATCCCAGCCACCGGAAAGGAAGGGCTATTGCTTACTGGTGGTCTTGCCTGGAAAGATATCCTTTGGTTTTTGTCATATCATAAACTTCTTTTATAGCTCAACATATTTCAATATCCTGTACTAAAATGCATCATATTTGTACAATCGACTGGCATAACTTTAATGAACTGGTTTTGGTAGACCAACTAATTATCACTTTTCATTCCATCATGTATAACTATTTCACTTTTTTCTACTTATTATACAAATTATCATCACATGGAAATCGAAATAAAGGAGATCTGATTGCCTTATTGCAGATATATTCGAAGTATGATGTTGGACCAGCATTCAGTGATTATAGCCCATGTTGACGTGGATGGCGCTGGAGTGCCGACAGAGTAGCTGTCTTCCTTGTAAGAGTTCGTAGCATTATGTTAGACATGTTGTATTTGTTGCGGCCATTATTATTAATCCAAATGAGGAATTTAGTTCAGGTTAACTAACAATCAAAAAGAAAAACGTCATTCGATCCGCTTCTTTCCAATTTACAAAAAGTAGAAAGTGATCCTAGTGGAATATGAACCACTTGGATATTAAATTGCCACCCAAGATAACTCTTTGCCGTGCTGGTGTTGTGTGGGTGGTTTTAATTTGTAAATAGCGTAGATTCCATTGGGAATGATTCAGTAATGTTTATCTCTTGATTAGATAAGGCGATGGTTTTTTAAAAAAGAATAAAAAAACCGGCCACGAGGCTACGACCCACTGATACAAGCTATAGTGAATGTGATTAATAATTAATCAGTGATGTCATGTCCTACTACAAGTGGCCTAGGCTACCTCAGCCTCTCGCATCCTACTATGAAGCGAATTATGGCTTCTGTTAATTCATCCCCTCTGTCTTCTTGTGTTTTTCTTTATGCATGCTTTTCCGCTCACTTAAAATAATAATAATAAAAGTGGGTCCGTTGTTGCTTTTGTGATTAACATGATATGCCTTTCAGCCTGTTCATATTGCACACCATGATTTTGATTAAGAAAGCTACCGAAGTCTGGCCTTGCTTCTACATTGCAATTACATCCCGAGTCTACCAAGTTTGATACAATAGTAGGGGTTTCTTTTTATACCAATACAATGTGTATCAGGATCTTTGAAAATTGAAATAGACAACCATAAAATCTCTGATTACGAAATATATATTAAAGAAGTTGGGGAGGGTCTTGCCTTTGCCTAGCCCATAGTAGTGAGATACAGAGAGATACGTATCAGAGGAACGTCATTTCCAACAGTGGTGGTATCCTATTGCATTTAATTTGATATGAACCTTTGAAAATAACAATTTTATTTGGGGTGGGGGGGTGGGGGTTATAGATATTTTATATTTAAAAGTTAGTATGGTTATTGGTGTACTGTGTTTAAAAAGAAGGAAAGAAAGGAACAAATATACACTTAAGGTGATTTCATATGGCAGTTTTGTTTCGATTCCCCCAAGGCCAGAAAACACCACCACTTGCTTTATTTATTTATTTGGTATAGTAAAGAAGGGGAGGGGCATGAGCATGTGCGTGCGTATTTCCAGGTATTTAAAATAATTCAAAGGTCTAACCAAAGTCAAGCCTCGAAGGGGCAAAGGGAAATGTTGGTTTTGTTAAATAAAAGACATTACATTAGTGGCTGTGAAATGCATCTCATCGCACCATGTGACTTCTCCACTACCACGCCACCTCACCTCCTCATGTCTTCTATTTAATATTCAACCAAAATCCTGCCCCAATAAAACCATTGTATTTTTATTATCTAATTTAAAATTGAAATTATAATATAATATTTAAAAAAATTAATTATAAGGATTAATTGAATTAATCATGTTGAAATTTCCAACATTTCAAGTCGACTAACAATATAGTCACGTTTTTGTTGTAAAGTCTTTTTATTACAAAAATAAAAACAATATAAAAATTTAAATAGTTTTTTTTGAAAAATAATTATTAGTAAAGTAATAAAATGTAAATAATTTGATTGATAAGGCTATGGTGGTGTTATCTATATAACACTAGTAATATATTACTTCTGTTTTTAATTTTCAATTAAGTTGATAGTTGATTTACTTATGATAGATATAGATAAATCAAAAGTAGAAGGAAAACATTCATTGGTGTTCCTAAACATTATATAAATGATTAGCATTACATTTTTAACGTTTATGATTACAAAATTTATAAGATGAAAACAAATATATATATATACACAAAAATGGAATTGGCTTACATATATAAAAACATATTATACATTAATCTTGTAATTTATCTAATACTATATATTCCTATGAAAGAAATACAAAATATGGGAGTTTTTATAAAACAGAAAATAATAGAATGGAGGATACCAACTTTTGATTTAACGCAAGCAAACACACGATTAATCGTCATTATTTGTCTAATTCCACTGTTTTCCATCAACACCACGTCCTTTCCTCCTTTTCTTCAATTCATCTAATTTACTATCATTTCCGGACTCTCATGTGCTCATTTCTGTCTTCAATAAAATAAAGGGTAAACTTCATTGTTACAAACTAAATGATGAGGAAGTTTTTGTTTTAAATTATTTAATTAAAAAATTTATAATTTGGTAAGTCACTAGACTGTTAAAATCGATATTATATGATTTTCTCTGTTTGCACTGTCAGTATCAATTGAAAATTCTTTTTCTCTTCTATAGCTCTTTTTTTTTCATTAAACAACTTTGGATGTTATAAATATGCAAACTAAAATTCAAATAACTTTTTTCTCTGATCTCTGACACTAAACATTAGATCGACTTGAATTTAAGGCATATTTTTCTACTCATTGATGGGTATTGTCATTGAATTGTCGCTTAGAGCTTGTTCGCGAAACATTTAAAAAAAAACTTAATAGCCCAGTGTCTTAAATAAATTTTTTTAATAGTTCAGTGATTTAAATAAAAACTTTCGAATAGTTTAATAACCAAATTGTAACTTTTTTTTAGTTAGGCGAACAAAACGAAAATTTACCCGTAAATTAGTAATTAATGGTGTAGTTTACCTGAAACACCCTTAACCCGTATTCATCGTCGAATTCGGGTTATGGAGAATTACCGAAGTTTATAGATCAAACAGACAGAAATTTCAAACATTTCATATCATATAAAATTCAGGTTTGAAGTTAATCAAACTCATGTATATTGTCCCTTATTCGAGCCTTCGAGGCCAAAAATACGCGTTAGAAACAAGTTGGGACTAATTCGAAAAATCAGAAAATTTTCAGAAAACATAGAAAATTTCAAAGCTGTAGGGGTCACACTGCGGTGTGGTCAGGCCGTGTGACTCACACAGTCGAGAGACACGTCCGTGTCTCAGGCCATGTAGCACTTTGACTTTGTCACATGGCCAAGTCACACGCCCGTGTACCCTTCGAAGTAACCTCACACCCTCATGTGTCAGGCCGTGTGTCAGGCCATGTAACAGCCTGACTTGTAACCCTTTAAAAACTATAGGGGGCACACGGCCGTGTCACCTAGCCGTGTGTCACACATAGCTGAGACATACGCCCGTGTCTTAGGTCGTGTGGACAAAAAAATGACCACTTCCAAGACATTTATTTCACTCTTTCAAGCACAAACCTACAAGAAATTTGTACGTGTATACAAGACCTTTAAACATACTCAAATTATGCAAAAAATGACTAATCTCAATACCAAATGTTCGTACAACCAATATGCCAAAAGACATCTCAATCATCAAGCATCAACTTATATATATACGTATATACATGAGCACATTTGTTCAAACCTTAACCATACATATCTAATTAATCTCAATACAATTTCCATGTTATATAAAAAATAATCTCACTACATTTGACCACATTTATACCATTTACCAACTGACTTGTTTCCATACCAATACATAACACAATTGACACATACCAACCTTATCATATTAGGCATACCATATTTCAATCATGCACATCTGTTCAAGACTTTTCCAAAACATACCATGTCTTGGCTATATTGAGATCGATACAACATATACCAACTTTGGTTATTTCTAAACATGCATTAAGTTAACCATATTAACCATAACTAACAAGAT
Source organism: Gossypium raimondii (assembly GCF_025698545.1). Classification (NCBI taxonomy): domain Eukaryota; kingdom Viridiplantae; phylum Streptophyta; class Magnoliopsida; order Malvales; family Malvaceae; genus Gossypium; species Gossypium raimondii. The sequence goes on along the minus strand of NC_068572.1, from coordinate 8,948,507 downwards.
ATCAATAGTACCTTAAGTACCTCAAATTCAAGGCAACATTTCATGCCATAATTGTCAACAAAAATGACACACATATATATATACCAAACTCATCAATTAAACATTAGACATAGTCCACCTATACATGAGATTATAACCTTAACCAAGATATCAAAATCTACTGATATAATCGCTAGATAGTGTGATTGATCTCCGACAAACTTCCAACCCGATCGAGCTTCCGATAATATGTAAAGTAATTGATAAACAACTACGTAAGCAATGAATGCTTAGTAAGCTCGTACAAACTTTAAACATAAATTCCAATTCAATAATAAACTTTACATGATAAATATAAGTTATACCAATACCTCAAGATTTATGAACTACATAACCACTAACTCATAAAAGAGTAAGTCTATCAACATCATATATCTATTCGTTCCTAACATAATAAGATTTTATAAAATGTTTTACACCATCATTAACATTTTCATAAAACTATGAATAACTTCCTTTACTTACTTTCCATTCCATATACTAAACATAAACTTAAATAACAATATCAATGAACTAATTAATATATTTATTCATAACATAGGCAAGTTCAACCATAACATATGTAATTTCTCATACATAAGTGATTTATTCAACTCATCAATCCTTTTTCATCATATCACATTTCATTTATATAATACTAGACATAAGCATATACATCAATCATAATCTCAAGCTTGACATAAGCCTAATCACCATCATCAATACACAAGTTAGTGCATTTATGTATATAACTCATTTTCATGTTTCAAATCGCTATCCCGTTTTCAATTCTCATACAATATCATCCAATATAAATCATAGTACCGTTTAATTTAATTATCCCTGTAAGAGCCCATTTTTGCCCGGGCCCGCAAACCAAAAATAAACCCAATTTTATAAATAAAAATAAAACCAAATTTTAAAATGTCCACAGTCCATTACAGTAGGCCTAATAAGGCCCAAATCAGTCCAAATCACTACCCAAACATTAACTAAACCCAAACCCGTTAGAAACCCAAACCCACTAGCCTAAAAAAAAACCTTTGGCCCACTGAGCCCAAAACGCAAAACAGGAGCAAGGAACCCTAGCAACTTTCGGTTCCCAGCGCCGCAGCAGAAGCACCTCTTCACGCTCCCTCCGCACGTGACGAGACTCCGTACGTGCGCGCCCTCATCTTCGTATACGACACGTCCCCCGCCGTACGCCAGGCCTGCAAACAGAATGAAAACAACGTAGCAAAGAGAAACCAATGGGGAGTTTTCTATTTTATTTTTGTTTTTGATTCGATTTTTCAGGTTCTTTGTCGAATACAGATATAAGAACCGAAAAAACTCCTGTAAAAATTTACACACATTCAATATACTCATTGTGAATACAAAAAATCAAAGAAAAAAAAGGTGATTCCCTAGTTTCTTTTCTCCTTTTTTGGCTATTCAGTTTTCTTTTTTTCTTTTCTGTGTTCAATCGTCAGATTTTTAGGTGAGAAAGTGATAAAGAAAAAGAGGGAAAACGTACCTGGCAATAGGATTTCGGCCTTCTCCGTCGTCATCGGAGAGCAGGTCGGAATCGGAGACTATTCGCATGCCTTTGGTACGCAGAACGGCGCAGAGCCTTCCTTAGTTTAGGTTTTATTTTACTAAAACTGATAGGCTTGTTTAGGGTTGTTTTAATTTAAAGCGCAGGAATTAAAACGTCGCCGTTCAGAGCCAATACAATGGCATTGAAACGGCGTCGTTTCGAAGACCCGAGCCGAACGGTGACCCGATCCGGGAAGGATCCGCGCACTATGGATCGTTTGGTTTATTTATTCAACAAGTCCCTCTTCGTTTTGATTAGTTCCAATTTGGTCACTTTTGTTTTTTTAAAATTTATACTGCGTATTTAACTTTGTTTGCATGGCGATCCAAGGTTAAGCGATGCCGTTTTACATTTGATTGCTATTATTCTATTGTTTACTTGAAATTGCTAATTGAGTCTTTTAAGGTTGAAAAAGATTTCATTTTAGTACGAATTTAGTTTTTTAATTCAATAATATTTTTAAACGTAAATTAATCATACTTTCATATATTATAAAATTTAATACTATATTTAATTTCAATAGTGTTTAAATTTATTATAGTTTAAATTTTAAAATGTAATAAATTATTATTTTAACTTGTATTTTATGTTTTAAATTCATTATGCACTAATACTTGGAGTTTATTGTATTTTTTAATTTTTTATTATTCTAATTTTATTTAAGCTTTGATTTAAAATTCATTAATTATTGTTTTCAATTATAAAAATCTTTTCATATTAAATTTTGATTTCAAAAGTTTTTAAATAAATCAACTTTTATATTCATTGTTTTTAATATTATTTTAATATTTAGCTTAATATTATTTTTGAATTTGCTTTTAATATATTTTTAGAAATAATACATAAAGTCCTTCAAATTATTATTTTTAATATGTTTCAAATTCATTAAATATTATTTTAAAATATTATTTTATTTTATTATACTTTTATTTTTCAATTTGATATATTATTATAAATTTCATCATTTATCAATACACATCTTAGTAGATTAGACATAATTTATATATTTTGATGTTGTATAACGTGAGTAAAATTATTGTTGCTACTTTATTTGTATTTATTTATTGCTTATTTAGCTACATCTTAGTTTAAGTTTGAATTATCATTTATCGTTTTACATTACATATCTCTTTTAAAATTTTGTACCTTTATCATTCTATTTCATATTAAAAGGCCTAGCATTTATAATCCTCGAGAAAATTGAGCCCTAATGTATTGGGTTTCAATTTTCCTTGTTGAATCTAAATAATCAAAAGTTTTCTTTAATCAAAATACATAAAACTCACTCTCGGGAATTTGATAAGTCGTGTCCGAATGTATTGGATGTGACGTGTCATTTTCTCGAAATGTGGATTTTAAAAAGAAAAAAAAATAAGGTCAATATTCAATGCTCAGAAATATGAGAAATCGTGCCCTAACGTATTGGGTTTCGATTTTTCATCGGACTTAAAGTAATTGAATATCCTTTTTAAACCTCACCACGCAAGTTTTAAAAATCAAAAGACAAACTTATTCTCGAGGACTAAAAATGTCGTGTCCTAATGTATTGAGTGTGTCATTTTATTACTCTAAGATAAGGAGGTCTTTGGTATTCGCATCGATTTATCCATGCATCTTTTATAAAATTAACGCTAATAAGAAAGGGGAAGGATCGTATTTTAAAAGCTTTTCAAAGTTTCAACACTAAGACATAAAAGCTTTTCAAAGTTTCAACACTAAGACAGAAGGATCGCATCGATTTTGGGCGTTATGAGGGTGCTAACCCTTCCTCGTGCGTAACCGACTCCCGAACTTGTTTTCTCAAAATTCTCAGACCTAAAATTATTTTCTAGGTGATTCGATCACACCTTAATAAAAAAGGATTGGTGGCGACTCCCATTTTATTTTCAAAATCGATCCCCGTTTTTTTTAAATAAAAAAATGTTTCGACAACCCCTATTAACACGATTCAGACTCGGACGGATACACAGATCCAACCTTTAGTGACACATCTGTATTAAGCTTAATACACGAATTAAATATGCAAGTTGCTTAATATTTGTGTTAATGAAGCACTTAAAAGAAGCTTCATTTATATGTGTTGCATTGACAATGAATTATAAATAGAACCCTTGTATGAGTGAAAAGAGATACGAAAAAGTTCTTTGTTAATTTGATTTATTGTTTACTTTTTAATGTTTTTATTTGATTATTTTATAATAATTTCATATTATATTTTTTTCATTTTCATTTGATAAGTGACGGTCATAAGCGATTTATACAATTACATATATATTAATTTTCAGCTAACTTTTCTTAATCGAAATTTCAGCTAAATTTTCTAACTTAGGCCCATCTAACTGTTTTATTTAATTGAGGAATATTTTAATATTAGATATTATGTTGTATTTAATTTCAATTTGGAGAACAAATGTACTCTTTATTTATAGGATAAAGTAATTTTGGTCCTCAATTTAATTTTTCGTCTTTTTAATCTTTGAATATATATTTTTGTTAAATTATTTCAAAATGGATGAAAATATTAACGTCTGTTAGTTTTACTGACGTGACGTACACGTGAAGTGCCATGTGGATGACATATTAGCATTTAATTATTTTTTAGAATTTTAATAATATTATAAAAATTATAATTTTTATACTTTTTAAATAATTTTATTGATTTTTAATTTTAAAAAATATTTTTTTAATTTTAAAATTTAAAAAAAATTAATTAAATGTTGATGTGTCATACACGTGGCAATCCACGTATAACAATAACCATAGGATTAACATGTAACACAGGTGCAAGCATTCTTACTTAACTCCTCATCCAACTAACACCCATATCCACGATTTCCTGAGCACAACTGTGACTACTAGAAAACACATATTCTGAATTTTCCATAGCAACTAGCACATTATAGGAAAAAATTTGATTAGCACATCTTTGTGAATCTTGTAGCCGTAACATTAGTCATATGGCCAGCAACTGCATTATGAGCTCTTGGAATATGACGTATACAAACCTTCCAACTTAGATTTATCATTTGATGAATAAAGCATAATTCCATCATCTTACTATCAACTACTCCACCGGCTACAATCGTCTCCACAAAAAGAGAATTATCACACTCTATCTCTAATTGTCGAATCCCCTTCTCCCATGCTAAGCGTAGACCCTCTGGAATAGTTATCGCTTCAATCTTAAAAATTTTGTCTTTACCTAGCAACATCGAGAATCCCCATAACCAATTAACATCAACATCTCTAATCACTCCGTAATGGCAGCATAAGTTCCATTTAGCGACACTACCCCATCTGTATTAAGCTTGCTCCAACCTTTATTCGGAGCTGACCACTGTATAACAATAACCATAGGATTAACATGTAACACAGGTGCAAGCATCCTTACTTAACTCCTCATCCAACTAACACCCATATCCACGGTTTCCTGAGCACAACTGTGACTACTAGAAAACACATATTCTGAATTTTCCATAGCAACCAACACATTATAGGAAAAAAATTGCCATTCTATCTCTTGACTATCACAATCTCCAATGTTTTGCAGGTTCCATATGATCTATTCATCCAGTAGCAGAGAAAAAAATCTTACCCGAGCATGAGTTGGCACAATTGACCACCAAACAGTCCTAGAAAAGGTGCAATCTCGAATAGCATGGATCCTCGATTCATATACATTGCTACATCTCGAACAATGGCTTTCATTCACCATATGTCTCCTTACTCTCTTTCCATTAGTCAGTAATCTATTCTTCTACATGATCCAAATGAACACCTTAACCCTTTGAAGCACCTTGGTTTTTCATCAAATTCAAAACACTAGAATTATCGACCGAGCCAAGTTGGTGAATAACTCTATAAGTCTCTGCCGATGGAAAACTATCCTTTGTCGCCTATCTCCATGATAGCTGATTTGGTCCTGCATCAATCATAAGAGGCAACACAACTGTTATCTGTAACACAATATGATCCAGAAGAACGCTCCTTAATCTAGCCCAATCCCAGCTACCATTCTCATCCACTATATCACAAACACGTAAAGTGTCATTTGGTTGTTCTGAGCCTCTATAGAACGCTTTAAGTGGACCTATCGGACAAACCCAATTATCATTCCAAAAAATTTTCAGATGATTATCCCCTATAGCCTAATAGACATTATCAATTACATATGTCCATATCTTTGTTAGAGATCTCCATATAAATGAGCACTTGCTCCTTACAATAGTATTTGGTAACACCTTATAAACATTATATTTATTTCTCACAATTTGTACCCATAATGCATCATTTTGTGTAAGCAGTTGGAAACCTAACTTCAAAAAAAAAAAAAATCTTGTTTTGATCAGCTAAGTTTTGCACACCAAGACTAGCAACACCTACAGGTCGACAACAATCATCCCAACTTAACAACGCCAGTTTTCTAGCTTCAATAGTGGTTCCCCAAATAAAATTGCGAACTAATTTCTCAGTTTCACCATACATAGAGACAGGTATATGTACTCTAGCCATGAAATAATTCAGTATAGCTAAAAGGATTGGTTTTGCTAACGTTATTCTGCCAGTCAAAGATAATTTATTCCTTTCCCACCCATTCAGTCTGTTACGGACTTTATTAACCACAAATTCAAAAGTGCTTACACCAACTTTCTTATAAATGAGAGGCATACCAAGATACATTCCAAGATCCTCAACCCGAACAAACCCCACCTTCCTATATATAACCGTAGCTAAATCATCTGGTACATTAGGTGAGAAGAAAACATGAGACTTATTCCTATTCACCTTCTGACCCAAATAATAACAAAATGTATTCAGAATATCATTAACAATTTTTGCTTGCCTCGGATTAGCCTCACGAAAGAGCATTAAATCATCCGCAAAGAACAAATGCGATAACATCGGGCCCCTCCTAAATAACAACAAAGGCTTCCACCTCCCCTGAGTGATAGCTTCCTCAATTAAGTGTTCTAGTTTCTCCATACAAACCACAAATATATATAGCGAAAGAGGATCCCCTTGTCGAATACCCCGTAATGGTTTAAATTCATCTGTAACCGCGCCAGTCTAGAACACCTGAAGTGATGATAATGATCTACAATTTAAGATAACAGTGTTTAACATAGTCGGTAAACTTGCTTTTGAAAGTGTTCTTCTAAGAAATCCCATCTAACTCAATCATAAGCCTTTTCAATGTCAATTTTCAACACCATCCCACATTTTCTGCCTCTGAAATTTCGCATAGAATATACTACCTCCTGAGCAATAACGATGTTATCTAAAATGTTCCTACCCATCACGAAACTAATCTGGTTCTGTTTAGTAAGCTTAACCATCAATGGACATAGCCTATTAACGATTGTCCTTGTGACGATCTTATATAAAACAGTATATAAACTGATTGGCCTCGTCTTTAATGTATTTACTTATATGATTTAAAAATTAAAATTCAATGGATATCGTTGTTAATAAAATTATGTTAAATTAGGAGGAAGCAATGAAGTATACAAGTTCACATACCGTTCATGAACCATATTTAGACACGTAATTAATAAATTAATGGGTAATTGTAATATATTAAAATAAATATAATTATTATATATGTTAGATTATAGTGCACTCATAATATTAGTGAAAAAAATTATACAATTAATAATCTCAAAAGTTTATATAAAAATCAAACGAATATTTAGTTGAAATGGTAAAATTAAATAATATAAAATTTATTATACATCATAGGTTGAAATATCACTAAGATTAAAAATTTATTGAGTTTATATAAAAAAATATAAAAAAAAAACAAAAACATCCTCATGATTAGAGGTGGTCATAGGCCGGATCAAGTCAAGGCCTGATTCTAAAATATTGTCAAGCCCAAACTCGATTTCGGGCCAGGTTGCCAACAAATTTATTTTACTATTTAAAAAATAATAAAATATGAAAAATATATTTGAGTTATTATTTTATATATTTTTGTAACTTAATTTTAATTTAAAAATATTTTTTATTATTTAAATTGAAATTGGGTTGGCCCATGTTGGCCCGAAGTGAAAAAATCATTGCCCAAGCTCAACTCGAGTTAGGCTGAGCCTACTGGGTTGAGCAACTATTTAGCCCTTAGACAGGTGTACTCATGATTATATAACTTACTTTGTATGCAAAATGACATTTTAGTAAATTTTAACTAAGTTGATGCTCTGATTGACTCGTGGCACTAACTCAATTAAAGGTTTAGTATAAATATATATTATTTAATAGGTGGTATATGATTCACTAATAACATGTACTTATACACATACAATGCATCAAATATAAATCTATTCAATTATTCACATTAAAATAATTTTAAATGATTAAAATTTGAGAAAATATTTGATAAATTACTCCGTAAATAAAAAAACACATGATAATTTTTAAACCAAAATAAAAAATACTAACCCTCCAAATTATTCATATTTAAAATTAAGGGAGTGCATTCACAATATTATCTATTGAAATTTAATGGTTAAATTAAACAAGGGAATAAAACACATTTTGGTACCTAAAATTTGCTTCAGGGTTCAAATTAATACCTAAGGTTTTTTTTGGTCCAATTAGGTACTTGAACTTGGCTTTAAGGTTGAATTTGGTACCTAAAACTTATTTTGGTCCAAATTGGCACCTGAACTTGGTTTCTTGGTTCAAATTGGTACCTAAACTTGGCTTTATCATCCAAATTAGTACTTATGGTAAATGACTTATTTGAATCAATTTGAACTATGGAGCCAAGTTCAGGTACTAATTTGAACAAAAAAGCTAAGTTCAAGTACCTAATTGGACAAAAAAAGGTTTAGGTTCCTAATTGGACAAAAAAAAACTTTAGATACCAATTTGAACCTTAAAGCCAAACTCAGATACCAAAATGCATATTTATCCATAGACAAGTATAAAACTAAATTCTAAACGTAGAATGACTAAAATTTAAAACTACAGAGTATAGGGACTGAAAGTAAAATTAGACCTATGACACGAATGTATATGCAATTAATATATGGATTGGGGTTTATTTTAGTTATTCTTTTGGGGGTACTTCCAACAAACAGTAGATGCCTGCAATCTTTCTGGTCTCCAACGCAAGGAAAAGTGTGAGAAAAAAGTAGAAGGAAAAACTTTCCCTTCTACCAAACAAAAGAAACGTTACTAAAAGCATAGGAAAGTGGAAAACTCAGAAAATATTTTCCCTTTTGGATTCCCACACTTCGTTCAAACTTTGATCTCCCATCTCATTGCCTTCTAAAAAGTCCCAGCTCTGCTTTTTCTTCAAATTTTCAAAACCCCCAAAATCCAATTCTCTCTCTGTCTCTATCATAAGAGTGTGTTTGTTAAGGTATTTTGGCTTTATTATTGTTTTTTTTTTTATTATAAAAATTCTGGCTTTATTGTTAAAGGCTATAATTTGGGTTTTGGTAGCCTTTGAGGTAAAGATCTTTGGTTAACTGTTAGATGTTGGTGGCTAATTGGTAGTTTCTAATTTGGTTTTTTATTTAAAATTATTTTCTTTTTAACAAAGACCATTTACTTAATTGTTTTAACACCAAAACTTAGTTGATCTTCAATTTTTTTTTCTTTTGTGGAATAGAATCGACCAGGATTTTTTCATTTTTACTGTGAAGCCCCCTTTTTTTGTGTAAATTCTTGGTTGTCCCAGCTTGTTATAAGATACCCATATTGAAAATATAGTGAATGATTGTTTCTGGAATTTTGTTTGCTTGTATTAAATGTTTACAACAGAAACTTTGTTGCTTGGTGAGGTAGGAAGGGGTTTTCTTTTTTCATTTACTAAATAGGATTAGTGTGACTGTTTTTCCTCTTTTTACTTCTGTGTTTCTCCCTTTTTTTGAAGGATTTTTTGTTGGTTTATTTTTATTTTTTGAGTTTTTGAGAAAAGACCCTATTTGGCTACTGTGGAGATCTGGGACTTGTTTAATCTGTTATGCCCAATGAGGGCTTTCCTTCCATCTGATTTATGTAAAGAAACACAGCTCAATGCCATTAATCCTCAGTCTTGGCTCCAAGTTGAAAGAGGGAAAATTTCCAAACTATCATCTTCATGTACCACCACCTCTTCATCCATGTAAGTTTATTTTTTTTGTTCATTTCTGGGATTCTTCTATAGTTTTCATTTTTTTATTGAGATTATTTTGTTGGTATAATTGTTGTAGAGAATCATTTATCAAGGTTCCTGAGCCACCCATAGTGCCATTCTTTAAACCTGTTGATTATGTAGAGGTCTTAGCTCAAATTCATGAAGAACTCGAATCTTGTTCTTTGCAAGAGAGATCGAATCTGTATTTATTACAATTTCAGATCTTTAGAGGGCTTGGGGAAACCAAATTGATGCGGAGAAGCCTCCGGTCTGCTTGGCAGAAGGCTGGGACGGTCCATGAGAGGCTTGTGTTTGGGGCATGGTTGAAGTATGAGAAGCAAGGGGAAGAACTTATTGTTGACTTGCTTGCAACTTGCAATAAATGTGCACAAGAGTTTGGACCGATGGATGTTGCTTCTCAGTTTCCGGTTGAGGTAGATGGGGCTTCGCAGGAGACCGTTGTGACAGACGGGGAAAAGAGCCTGAAAAATGTGAACTTTTGGATAGGAGATGAGAAAATAGTTTGCCGTAGGCAGAAAATAGCTTCTCTTTCTGCCCCCTTTCATGCTATGCTTAATGGTTACTTCAATGAATCGCTTTGCGAGGACATAGATTTATCAGAAAACAATATCTCTCCATTGGGGTTGAGGACCATCAGTGTGTTCAGCGTGACGGGCTGCCTGAGTGATGTCCCACCTGATCTTTTGTTAGAAATATTAGTTTTTGCAAACAAGTTTTGTTGTGAGAGACTCAAAGACGCTTGTGATAGGAAACTCGCATCTTCAGTTTGCACCAAAGATGATGCTGTGGAGCTTATGGAATATGCCATTGAAGAGAATTCTCCTGTACTTGCTGCATCATGTTTGCAAGTTTTTCTACACGAACTGCCTGATTGTTTGAATGATGAAAGAGTAGTGGAAATATTTAGCCATGCCGATAGACAACAGAGATTGATCATGGCTGGACAGGCCACTTTTTCTCTTTACTGTTTATTAAGTGAAGTAGCCATGAACCTCGATCCTCGATCTGATAAAACTGTTTGTTTCCTAGAACAATTGATTGAATCTGCTGAAACCGACAGGCAGAGACTGTTAGCTTTTCATCAGTTGGGATGTGTAAGGCTTCTGAGGAAAGAGTATGATGAAGCTGAAAGTCTTTTTGAGAGAGCTGTAGGTTTAGGTCATGTTTACTCTATTGCAGGTTTGGCTAGATTGGGTTACATTAAGGGTCATAAACTTTGGTCTTACGAGAAGCTTAGCTCGGTGATTTCTTCTGTTAATCCACTAGGATGGATGTATCAGGAGAGGTCATTATATTGTGAGGGTGATAAGAGGTGGGAAGACCTCGAGAAAGCAACCGAACTGGACCCAACTCTTACCTACCCTTACATGTATCGGGCTGCTTCCCTAATGATGAAACAGAATGTTCAAGCTGCTCTTGGTGAGATCAACCGAGTTCTTGGGTTTAAACTTGCTCTAGAATGCTTGGAACTCCGATTTTGTCTTTATTTGGCTAATGAGGATTACAAAGCAGCCTTGTGCGATGTTCAGGTAATTCTAACACTTTCCCCAGATTACAGAATGTTCGAGGGACGAGTGGCAGCGTCCCAGCTCCGCACACTTGTGCGTGAGCATGTTGACAACTGGACAACAGCAGATTGTTGGATGCAGCTATATGATAGGTGGTCTTCTGTAGATGATATAGGATCTCTCTCTGTAATCTATCAAATGCTTGAATCCGGTGAGGCGAAAGGTGTTTTATACTTCCGACAATCATTACTTCTCCTCAGGTATCCTCAGACTTCCGAACTTTACGAAACCAAGCATTAACTTTTTTGAAAAAGAAACATGTTAATGCATCTAATAAGTACTTATGAATGCCAGAATTATGCTTATATGACTTGCAATGATTTTGTGCCTTGACTTGATCAGGTTAAATTGTCCTGATGTGGCTATGCGAAGTCTAGAATTAGCTTGTCAACATGCGTCTAGTGAACATGAACGCCTGGTTTACGAGGGATGGATCCTATATGATACCGGTCACTGTGAGGAAGGGCTTCGAAAAGCGGAAGAGTCTATTAGAACCAAGAGATCATTTGAAGCCTTCTTCCTTAAAGCTTATGCATTGGCTGACTCTAGCATGGATTTTGCATGTTCTTCAACAGTTATCTCACTGCTTGAAAACGCCTTGAAATGCCCCTCGGATAATCTTCGGAAAGGTCAAGTAAGGTTTCTTTTGCCCTACCTTTTTCATTAGAAAAATCTTTTTCGTCACAACAGTTTCTTCCAGGGCGTACAATCGTATTCTCGTAAATATTTTTCAGTAAAGCAAAAAGATATATTCTTTGTCGCCGTCAAGTAGTTGTATCACTAGCAAAAATCATGTCTCATCTTGTGCTTCACCAATTTCAATGATTTCGGTTTTGTTGTTAGAAAACGTGCATAGCAGGCAGGACATTTCGGTTTTCGGCATGTATGTATTATCTTGGTTTGAGCCTTTTTTCCTTTTTCTTTTTCAGGCTCTGAACAATCTTGGAAGTGTGTACGTTGATTGTGGAAAATTGTACTTAGCAGCCGATTGCTACATTAATGCCCTTAAAATACGACACACCAGAGCCCATCAAGGCCTTGCACGAGTACATTTTCTCAGAAATGAGAAGGCTGCAGCATACGAGGAAATGACTAAACTGATTGAAAAGGCTAAAAACAATGCATCTGCCTACGAAAAGAGGTCCGAGTACTGTGACCGTGACCTCACCAAGGCAGACCTTGAGATGGTCACTCAATTAGATCCACTCCGTGTGTATCCTTACCGATACCGAGCTGCGGGTCAGAAAATGTTATTCCTTTTGCCAAATAATACTGTCAATAGAAAGTTCTATTGTAGCTGATACTAAAGAATATGTTGCTTGTGTCAAACAGTGTTAATGGACAGCTCCAAGGAGAAGGAAGCCATTGGTGAACTATCGAGAGCTATTGCATTCAAAGCAGATCTTCACCTTCTTCATCTACGGGCAGCCTTCCATGAGCATGTCGGTGACGTCTTGGCTGCCCTCCGAGATTGTCGAGCCGCCCTCTCCATAGACCCGAATCATCAAGAAATGTTAGAACTACACAGCCGTGTAAACAGCCATGAACCTTAAATCTCTCTTCGTCCTTTTTTGATTTCTTTTCTTTTCTTAGGTTTAAATGTAAAATGGGGAAAAAAGGAAGAAATAAATGATAACATAAAAGGGTTGGGGTTGGGGAGGAAGAGATTTTGAGAAAGTATACATAGCAAAGTGTGGGTATCATTGTTCCTTCTGTAATTTATCCTGTTTTTAAGAGTTTATGGTTATGAAATTTTACAATGCCTGGTTGGCCCTCTCTGCTAGAATGTAACTTTATATTGTGGATATACAAATTCATTTGTTAAGGGTATATCATCCTTCTTTTTTAAGGGTATAATGAAAATATTCCAAATTTTGGTTTGGGGTGGCTTTGGCTCTAACGACACTGATTGCCTTTACCCCCTTGCCGGCACCACCACCACCATCTTGGCCTCCTATGGCATCGATGGCAACGACCTTCGCCTGAGAGTGATGGCTAAATCTGGACCTTAACATGTTGCTAAACTTGAATCAATGCGCATAGAAGACAATGTCATTGACACCCGAAAAATGATGCATTTATTATTAATCATCAAAACCTCCGTCTTCTTGAATCTATAATTTTTATTTAAAAAAAAATCTTTTCATTTATATATTTAAAAATTAGAATTTTTATTGGCTTTTGGAACTATAATTTTGTTTATAATATTTTGATTTTATAAAATTTAAATTATTTCGTAAGAAATATAAAACAAAATAATGCCATGTCTCTTAAGGGTGTCAATTTACTCCAAATAAAAGAGTAAAGGCCAAATTGAATAAAGTTATAAAATTGAAGACTAAATTTATTATTATGTTATATATATAAAATAATAAAATAAAGCAAAAATTAATGATATTTTCAATAAAAATAAAATGGTATTTAAAGTATTAGAAATTTATAAAAGAAAAACATTAAAAAGTTTTCAATTAAAATTACATTTATTTCCGTAACCCATCTGAAACGGTTTGCAACTTCTTACATCCATGTTACAAAAGATATTGAAATAAACTAGTTTGCCATCCTCACTTCACTTCCACTATAATTAAACTCTACTAAATTAAAAATAACTCAAAAAAAAAATGATTGGGTTAGCAATAGATTATTTTAAATTAAATTATGATTTTGGTCCTCTACTATGTTTAATTTTAAGTTTAGTAACTAAACTTTAATTTGATATAATTTAGTTCTTCTGCATAATACCATTAGTTAGTTGTGACCCTTAATTATTCTGGTTAAAATGTTGAGATCAAATTTTTCCTTAAAATACGCATTCCAACTTCAAGCAAAAAAATATTTTTTGAAAAGGAATTCATGTCATCATTTTAATCGGAGTAGTTAAGTATGTTAATTATATGAACTAACCAATACATTGTAAAAGTAGAGAATCAAGTTATGTCAAATTAAAATATAAAAATAAATCCAAATGTGAGCATAAAATTTAGATAATTTCTATTAGGTGGATGCATTATTTGGAGTCGAATTTGATAATTGTTTACATATCGAGACTTGAATTATGTAGTTGTTCTCATATTAGGTTTTGAACTTTTTTAGTCCAAGTTAGTCTCTGAACTTGTTAATTGTTCCCACAATGGGATATAAACTTTTTTGCTCCAACTTTAAAAAAAATATCAAGGATTAATTTGGACAAAAAGAAATTTATGCGCTAATGTAAAAATAATTGTCAAATTTAGGAACTTACTAAAACAAGAAAATTATACTCCAAAATGAGAACAATTATTAAGTAAATTCGAATAATTCTAAACTTAAGGAATAACTCAAATTCAAATATAAATACAAGTAGGAAACATGGAAAAGAAATCCATAAAATAATACCTTGAAACTTTTAAAGGTAATTTGTTCATTTTGTGTATATGACAGCAGAAATTTAGCTTATCATCGTAGAAGCTGAGTAGTTTTTCTTTTTCTTTTAAAAATAAAAGGTTATTGCATTTATTAATTATTTATTGTAGGGTAATTCAAAATCGGTCCCTACAGGTTATCAAATATTTCAATATAGTTCATGCACTTTAATAGTCTTTACTATAATAAATGCATCTCGATAAAAGTACCATAATACAAGATTCATTAAATTAAAAAAAAAAAAAGTAAATCTAATCTACTTCTCTAAAAGTGCCCATTACCATCATCCATCAGCACACTATTTAAATTTTTATTTATTTATATAAAATACATTATATTCACCGTGTCACAAAATGAATAAATGATTTTCATATTAGAACATTTCTCTCAAGAGGTGGTGTTTGGAAAGCGGTGAGGAATGGGTCTTCTTTCTTCTCTTTTTTGTTTTTCATGAACTGGCTTAAGGCATTGGGATGGCGGAGGAGGTTTCCCTCCTAGAGGAGGAAATGGTGCTTCTCAAGTTCTCTGTAATCTGGGTATGGTGGGGTTCTGTCACCATTAGTTGGTATTGTTGGAGCATCTATTACAAGTAATGAGCAGAGAGGAGATAAAGTTGAGTAACTCTTCGTTTTGGTTAGGGATAGAAATGATTTGGGTTAGATGTATTTCAAAATAAAAGTTGAGGTGGATGTCAGAGGTATTTTTTGTTACTACCAAGTCGGTCGGTAAATTTTGGAGTACATGCGTGGATTTCACATTGATTTTAATATAAAGTTTCAAACATTTTATCATTATAATAAATAATAATAATAATAACTTTTATCGGAACATTATGCTTGCATGAACACTTTACATTTGAAATTTATTAAATATTTTTATATACGTATTTTTTAAATATTAATAAATATAAAACGGTACACAAAAATAGACCAGTACTAGTATGCATCATTTCTAGTAGAAAAATAATACATCCATTGATATTGTACTAACTATTTTGGTACGAATTCTTTCCAATTTTTTAATTATTATTTTGGCTGTGGTAAGGTTGGCCATGGGCTAAAAGATTAAATGACAATCACAAAAGAGTAGCGTGTTAGATTGGATGATGTTCAACCATTCTTAGCAGCTTTGAAAGTTGAATAAGATCTTCTAGGTAACAAGATGGTTCTTTTTTCGTCAAAAAGTTAGGAAGGCGAGGGTACAAAAAAGTTAAATTGGGAGGCAGTCTGGCAATCTGCTGGTACAAGGTTTTTGCTGCCGATGAAATGAGTTTTATGGGGGTAGTTCCCATGTATTTGGGCTTCAAGAGAGTTCCGTGCAACCTCAATCCTTGTTTCAAGGATAAGGTGGTGGGGAGTGTTTTGCATAATTCATGTGCATGCACCCATTATGATGTTAGTATTTCTAATTCATTGGGCCAAATTGGGCTAAGTTCATAGGGGGTGGGGAACGGATGTACTGGCGAGTGATTTAACAATTAACGTGGAAGGTTAATCCCATAATAATTTCTCTTGATATGTACCATAAAAGTATTTCGTTGGGAGGTGGCTGAAAATAGAAGAGACTAGCTCGAAAAATGAGGTGTAAAGAGTTTAAGTTGAATTAAAGCCCTTGGGTTCGAGTGGTGCTAAATATGTTATTTTATTTGATGTTAACGAGTCCACGACAAAGGAAAGGAGAATTGTCTTGGAATCATAATTTTCTAATGATGATAAATCGGAGGTTGAGAGAAATTCTAAACCCTACCATGATTAACGTTACTTATGGTTTGAAATTGTTGTGGGCTTGGAACCCACAAATAATTTGTAATCTTTTTGTTTTCGTTAGAAAGATATTCCAAAATAGTCTTTCTATCCGAAACTAATGGTGGGTTTGGATGGACGGTGTGTTTAGCTACGGTTAGTGTAAAAAAAGCTGTGGCAGTGAGATTAGATATTGTAGCGATATTGTAGCGTGAGACAAAAAGAAAGCTAAATGCACCCCACCGCCTATCCAAACCCACCCCAACTATAGAGTTTGGATGTGAAGGCAATTAGAAGAAGTCTCTAATTTGATAACTATTTTTATGTAAGTACTGCGGGTAAAGATGGGGGATTGTTTTTTTGCTATGGAATCAATTGTTGAATATTTCAGTTTAGTTGTAATCCTGTAATCAAATTCACATGTTGGTTGTAGTCGCAGATGGGTTGGACTCTTGAAAATTTATACGTTTTATGGGAATTCATATTCGAATCATTGGTCTAAGTCTTAGGCTCATCTTTGTCACCTAAGTTCTCAATCAAATGGTATAATATCCCATTCCCAACTCGATCATCGAATTTGAGAGGCGAGATGTTACATTCGTTGCCGAAGCAACTACAATCTCATTACAACATCCAAAAGAAGAATCATATGAACAAATTAAGTTTAATCATGCACTCAATGAAATAAACGATTTTTAAATCTTCTAAAAAACATTGTTAATTCAAATATGGGTTCTAAGTAAGCTTACAAAAGCTCTTATGAATCACTAGTAACTAATGAGCGACCAAAGTGTAAAAACTACTAAAATAGGGGTCTTGTTGTGATACTAAAAGATGTATGTTGTGTAACACCCCTCTCCTGATTTGATCGCTAGATCCGAGTTATGGAATGCTACATTCGTTGTTGGAGCAACTGTAGTCAAAAGCACAATAATTAATCATTTATACATGCGATTAAGCATCAATCACGTCCAATTTATGTTAAACAAACATTTTCGAGTCTTATACGAGCTTACAGAGCTCTTTTATTAACCCAAGTGAGAATGAAAAGTTTTAAAAGTTCAGGATCGACGTTGTGACATCATCACTTCCACGTTATGATGTCGCTAAAATAGTAAGTCATGTCACAACCTCATGCCGTTCGATGTTGCAATGTCAGTTACTGTCGGCCGGCGTTTTGACAAGGGAGGTTGGTCGTTGAGACGTGACCCTTATTTTAGGAAAAAATGAACCATTTGATCTCAATTCAAGATATGCACATCTACCTAATTGATTCAAGCCATAGCATACCATCATCATTAATGGAAATTTATGCCACCAATAAGTCACCAAACCAATTTCAACTAGACCTAAATCTATCATGACCGCAGTCTACTCAAAACCAAGCCATGAAATTTCATACATTCTATTAGAAACTTCACCTATGCCAAATCTATCAATACATGTCTTTTAACTTCAATTACATGCCATGACCAACATTCCACATGCCATGAACAACAGTCAAAATCATCATTATATACCATATTATACGTTCAGAGTAGAGGTGCTCATGGGCCGGGCCCAGAAAAAAATTTCAGCCTGCGTCCTAGGCCCGATCCCGTCCCGGCCTGAAATATGGGCCTGAAATTTTGTCCAGGCTCAGCCCAGGAAAAAACTCCTAAGCTCGAGCCCGGCCCGGCCCATTTTTTAATAAACACCAAAAATTTATTTTAAAAAAAAAATAAAAAAAATATTTTAAAAATATTTTAAAAATAAAAAAATAAAAATATTTATTATATATTCGAGCCGGGCCGGGCCGGGCTGGGCTCGGGTCGAAAAAGTGGTGCTCGAGGCCCGGCCCGTTTTTTAAACAGGCCTCTTTTTTTGCCCAAACCCATATTTTGGGCCTATATTTTTATCCGAATCCTCCCATATTTCAAGGTTGTCCCGTGGCCGGCCGCCTACCTATGAGCACCTCTAGTTCAAAGTGTGAATATTGCAATAAGATATAGAAATATGAGGCGGTATCCGCAAATATACGAGTCGAATTGTAATATAGTTTTTACAACGGAGTAGGATCGTACTCTGAGGATCGTACCCAAGTGAGGCGAGTGCTAAGTCAATTCTAATCTAAACACTAAAAAGATCTAATTAGTACTTTAAATCAGTTATACTACGAAAACATAAAAATGATGGTTTAAGGGTTTTTAAAATAATAAAATAAAAGATAATAACATAAAAGAAATAAAAGCTCAAGAGATAGAAAAGTAGAATGAATAAAATCTTGATTATGGGTGATTAGCTCGCTTTGCTAATCCCCATCAATTGTTGTTTCGGATTCCTCATCGATCAACTAGTTGCTACTCTAGCAGGATCTTCCGACCTTCCACTAACACAATGTGTTAGCAAGAACTACTTATCTTTTGACCTTACAGTCCAGATTGGCTTGGGGTGAAGGTGTTCATAGATGGGCAATACCAATTTTGGGTTAATTTCCACCTTGATGACTTTCTGGGGTTGTTAGGCTTGGGGTTTATTTCGCGTTCTTCCTTTCCCAAACAACTGATCCGTTGAGTAACCCTACAAAACAGTTAACAGATCATACCTCCACTCGCTAACCCCCCATAGAGGGATTAGTTCCTCATAGCTTTCATAGACAATATGAAATCGATATAAATAGAAAGCATGCTAATTAAATCAACAAAATAAAGTAAATGAAAGAGTCTGATTGTATTGAAATTAATTGCAAATCCACAAAGTTTGAATGCTTCCATAATTCAGATATCTTGAAATCAACAAGAACAAATGAAAGAAATCTAAAACTTAAGAATGAAAGAAAACTAAATTAAATTTTATAAAGAGAATTTAGGCTAAAGGAATGATCTCTATTACATGTGCCAAATGAGCCTATTTATAGCTTTCAGGTGGCCATCGTCCTCAACCCTAGGTTAGCTGATGTTCTTGAGCTTTAAGTTTGATTGTGCAGACCAAAATGCCCTTGTTTTGTATTTGATTTCCATCCCAGAGTCGATGTCGCGACACAACAGGACATGTGTCGTGACATAGCAGTCAGCGTACTTTTTTTGGAATATCTTCAAGGGTATGTCGCGACACCTTCAAGCTGTGTCGCGACATTGAAGGCAATCTTGAGGTTTCTCCATTCTGCTCCCTATGTTGCGACATCGGTCATCCCATGTTGCGACGTAGCGACCAGTTCAGTTTAATATGCCTTCTAAAGGTCTCCTGTACTCTCACAAAGTGCGTTAGTTCACTTTTAGGCATCATTCGGTCCCTAATGTCAATAAAAGATTCAATTTGTACATTTTATTGAATATAATGAAACTAAGAAAATTTAACTAAAACATAACGAAAATGCTTGTATTCAAGCTCCCTAAATGCGAAAATTAGTTTAATCTGCTACACTGAATTATGACAGATCAAACTCCCCCACACATAAAAGTCATTGCTTGTCCTCAAGTAACATAAACAAAAATAAGAAATAAAAGTGACGACCCTTGAGCAAATATCATACAAGTATTGAATTCGGAGCATATAACTTAGGCATTTTGTGCTTACTAACAACTTTAACATGATGAATAATTGACTTACCACTTTTGATCACAAACATCTAAGTTCAATATGTTACAAAATATACAAGTATTAAGGGTCTCACTTGCAGGGATCCATTAATAAATTATACAAGTACTTTGATTATCCGAGCAGAATACAAATAGTCGTTTATGCATATGTTTAGTATGATGTCCATTCGTGTATAAGGATATTTAGGTCACATAGGACTTTTCGGCTTATAACGTTTTGAGACTTAGGATAGGTATGAAGTTCAAAGATAGAAAGCATTAAGAGGGTTACAAACACAAAAAGAGTTTGGCACATCACATTGATCCCTATTATTCCCCTTTAGTGACCCTTACCCGCTCACCGCCTTATTTCTCATTCTCTTACCTTCCTTGTCTCTCCATATATAGGAAGTTATAGCATGACATAGTAACTATGGCCAGCCTTATGAGTTTTTCTTTCTTTTGTGACTTTGTGACTTTTCTCTTTTCCAATACATCTCACTCATAAATGCTTTTCCGCTGGTTTAGGGCCTTTCCTACTCGTACTAATTTTCTTTTTGGATTTCTTCTTTTTGTTTCACACATTAGGCTAACTTATAGTTCATATATCACACCAATCTTTCCTATTTCACTATATTTTTACAAACTTCATCGTAATGTCTCTACTTAACCCTCAATACATATGACCAGAAGTCTATAGTTGTGTAATGTAAGACCAAAGAAAAAGGGAAAATACAAATTAACATTTTCAAATTCGGGGCTTGTAATGAGGTTTATTAAAAAGTGTCAATAGACTCTAAAATTGATACTTATGGTGAAATATAAATAAGTAAGCTTTTTGGCTCTTGATGTATTTTAAATAATGTATTAGGTCATCCCTGAATATTTCAACATGCACAAATTTAATCAACTAAACAAACTCAAATCCAACCATTTATCATTCATACTAGTATGCTTGTTTCCTTGTATTTTCTACATCATTTGGTACAATTGATTGCTTAATAGCTATTTACAGTGTACCATGTAAAACTTAGTAGTCTAATAATACAAAATTTAAAATCACCTACCATCATGCAAAATTTATTTGTAAACACAAGCAACCTATGTACATGCTCCTAACCAATCACTTGTATTTCTACAAGCTCAAGCACATAAAAGACAAGAAAAATCAAAGAAAAATGTAGAAATAAATAAACAAGTTTTCTATGTTACCCCCCACATTTTAGTTAACATATTGTCCTTAATGTGTAGCCCATTGATAAATGTAAAAAGTAACATGTGTTAGCCTCATAATTAATACGTTTTTGGATGTTTATTCGATTTAAAATGGTTAATTTTATACTCCTAATCCTTTAAATTCATGTTTCTATACTTAGGAGAGCATTTAGGAGCAAAAGGAGCGAAAAATGAGAAAAAAAATAGAAAATTGGAGAAAGCTTTAGGAGCCACATGAGCTGGGCCATTCCACACAGGCTGGACACATGGCTGTGTGAGCCACACGAGCTGTCACACGGCCATGTGCTAGGCCATGTCAAAATCACAAATTACACTTTAAACGCGCGAAAAAACGTAAATTTTAGGTTTTTCGGGCATTCTAAGACCTATATATGGCAAAGATAAGAAGATGAGAGTAAGCTGTCATAGAATACTGAAGAAAACAACTCGGAAAACACCATTGAAGCAGACTCTGAAGCAAATTTCCATCAAGATTGAAGATCTCTTTTTGATTTCTTTGAAGTTTATTATGGGTTTTCTTATTTCTTGTAGTTCTATTGTCTTTGAGATGTTTTTATTTGTGATTATAAACTAATTTTCTAAATACCTAGGGGAGATGGACCCTATGATGAATTATGTTATTTGATTTCTATTTTTACGCAATAAATACTTGGATGTTGTTCTCAATTATGTGTGCTTAATTCTTGGTTTAATATTTCTAGGTTATTAATCCATGGTTGATGTGTTTAAATCAGAGGAGGAATATAGCCTATTTAAGAGTAGGTCTATTGAGTGGAGTTGCATGCAATCCTAGAAATAGGACGACATAAATCTACTGGATTAGAGTCAAATCTAATAGGGGGATCCATGGATCGAGTTAATGCCATAATAAGGGTTTTAATTAGAAAGAAATTTCAATTAATCAACCTAGAATTAGTTGCTTTTAGTTTTGAAGAGAGATATTAGCATAATTTAGGAAATTATACGGATCAAGGTACTAAGTGAAGAAATTGCTTAACTTAGATTGATAGTGACAAATGAAGTCTAGGTGGTTTCTTTCCTGGGTATTGTTTCGCTTCTTGGTTGTTAACCGTTTGTTTTCCTGATTCATTCTTTGTCGTGTTCTTCAGTTAATTAATTTAGTTAATTTTAGTTTTAATCAGTCACTCCAATTTGTCAGTTAAATAATAGAAAGATGATAATTACTAGTACTTTTAGTCTCCGTGGGAATGATTTCTATGCTCACTATAGCTATACTATTAATTGATAGGTGCATTTGCCTTTGTTGAATTTTTAGTTGGTTTCGTGGACATCTTGCATGTAAGTCATTTTATCACTCGTTTTTCATAATTTTTATATTTTCGAGATTGTTGTAGCTTAATCTAGCTAATCCATGGGCTATTTTGTAAAATTTTTAAATGTTTTGAAACTTACCATTAATGATTTTTGAATGTTCTTGAGGTTAAATGGTTAAGTTTGAAGCTTGGTTGTTAGATAGAACTATTTTGTAAAGTGATTTTAGTTAATTTTAAGTTTAGGGACAAATGATAAAATAATAAATTTAGCATGAAATTCTTATAAATTTTAGTATTTATGGGTTGTATATGTACAAGGGTAAATGCGACACAAGGGTTTTTAGTTTAATTGTGAGAAATGTGTAATTTCGATTTTAAAGACTAAATCGAATAAAAGGTAAAAGTTCATGGTAAAAATGTAAAATGTTGATAAATGGTCAAATACATGAATTTAAATATTTTAAAGTATTTTAATTGGTTAATGGAGTTCAATCATTATATTTAGATCAAGAAACGGTTCAACCAGGCGATAACTGCAGGAAAAAAATAGTCGTCGACTGATCCTCAGTGTGGTTTTAGTAGCTATTGTAACACCCCTTACCCGTATTCGATGCCGGAATAGGGTACGAGGCATTACTAGAACACATACATTTGCATATGTATTAAACCGAGTTACAAAATTTCATTCAAATTAAGGTTTTCCAAATTATTAACATGCTTTTATAAATCTTTACATTATAACTTCAAAATACTATAATTATAACAAATAGGGCCTACGAGACCCGATACTTACTCATGTAATTTAATGCTTCATTTTTATTTCATTCAATTCACAATTTCTCATGTTCACAATTCAAATCAATTCCTCAATCCAATATACATTTCAGTACCACCATAATTCTTTTAATTCAAAACATATCACTGGAAACTTCCATTTAATTCACATACAATTCAATATCATTAAGTTCAATACTAATACGTATTCACCATTTAACTCAACGTTTATCGATTTTACCCTTCATTAACACATTTATAAAATTCTTAGTATTGCAATGCAAACATCACTTAAGCTTAAATAACAACATCAAATCAACTCACCATCCTCTTTTTCGTCATTTTATTCTTCAAGTATGAACTTAGTATTTCATTTTCTTTCCACACCCATTCCCTACAAATATTACACAAAACAATAACATGTCATTCAACCATAGTCGCAAGCTAGTGCATTTAATCCATATACCATTCATGGCCTTACTTCATACCAAATCATATACCAAATATACCATACATACATACTATGAAACTTTATTTTCCAATATGAGCTTAAACCATGATCAATAACATACAAATGTAAGCATCATTTCTATTTCCATGTTTATCGATTATAATCGATCATAACCAATTATACATAAATCATTTATATATATATATATAATTTTCCTCCTCCTCCTCTCCATTCCACATCCTTAGTGTACTTAACATTCTTAGAAATAACATTTTCTATAGTTTCTTTATTCACCCTTACGTATATTCAAAGCTGTCTATTCGAGTCAGTATCACTAAATTATTTTTATTTGGAGCTACAGAACTTCAAATTAAGAACCGTTAATTTTTCCTGAAACTAGACTCATATATATTCTTACCATAAAATTTTAAGAATTTTTGGTTTAGTCAAATAGTACAGTTTGTTGTTTAAATTTTACCCTGTTACGCAGTCTGACAGTTATGACCACTTTTCACTAAAAATTAATTATCTAATTTTACAGAATTCAAATGGTGTTATCGTTTGTTTCTCTTGAAAATAGACTCATTAAGGATTCTAAGAATATAAATTATAACTCATAATTAGTTTTTACAATTTTAATGATTTTCCAAAATGAGAATAGGGGATTCTGAAATCAATCCGTCCCTGTCTCACTAAAATTCAAATATCTCAAGATGTATTACTTTTTTGCCTTTCTATTTTTTTATGTAAAATAGACTCACTAATATTTCATTTCATATCTTATTCACTCTTTAATTCTATTTTCACCATTTTTGGTGATTTTTCAAAGTCACATGATTGTTGCTGTCCAAAACTGTTTTGTTGCTAATTCTACTTTTTCATAATTTCACTTTTTCACTATCAATCACTATTCAATTCAAAATTCACTTTGCCATTTTCAAGTCAATATTCAATTAAATTCCACACATCCCTCATTCACATAGCACTATATCCATTTATTTTATAACACAATACAAGACTTCATCACTTCAGTCACTCTTTCGCAACTTATCACGTTCCAATCACATACTCATATCTCATTGAACATGTCGGTATAACAACAAATATTTAGGGTTTTTCACATAGTACTACCCATGTTACTTTTATCATTCGATACACATAGTTGTCTTCACATAGTACTACACACGTGATCAAGTTTTACGGTTCACGTAGTAGCCTTCACATAGTACTACACACGTGACCAAAGCTTTTCGGTACACATAGGTGCCTTCACTTAGTACTACACATGTGACCATCATTTATCGATTTACGTAGTAGCCTTCACACAGTACTACACACGTGACCAAAGCTTCTCAGTACACATTGTAGCCTTCACTTAGTACTACACATGTGACCATCATTTATCGATTCACGTAGTAGCCTTCACACAGTACTACACACGTGTTCATCGATTCCTTATTCAAATCTTTACCATTCCGACAGTTCCACAAAGATTCTTACTTTCCAATAATTTAAAATTTCTCCATAGCACATTATAATATCAATCTTTCCACTCAACTCCATAACCAATTTAATAATTCGATTTAAATCACTTCAACCATTACTTGCAGTTGGTATATCCATAAACCAAGCTGATTTTAAACAAATCAACTATCAATTTCAGATTTCTAACTTTAATATGACTATTTCATATCCAACCCTTTCGCATATATTGTCACAAAATATAAAAAAAATAATTATAACAATGTATTAATTACATACAACTTACCTCGATACAAAATGTAAAGATTTTGGAATTTAATCCCCAATCTTCTCTTTTCCTCGATTAAGGTTGACTTCTCGTCTTTCTTGATCTATAATGACACATTTAACTTATTTAACACTCACATTTATCAAAACAGTCCTTGACTCAAACTTTAGCAAAATTACAATTTTGCCCTTAAACTTTTGCATATTTACACTTTTTCCCCAAAGCTCGGAAATTAAACTTCATCTCTTATTCTTATGTTTTATGACATGATGAACATTTTTCCCTTCTATGGCAACATCAAATTCCCACTCTAACACTTACTTATGAACATTAGGTATTTTTATCGATTATGTCGTTTTACTCGTTTTCACTTAAAATCGCTTAGTAAAAGTTGTTTAACATAATTTCTAGCTTCATATTATACCATAAAACATAAAAATGAACACATTTCACCTATGGATATTTTTCCAAATATAAACCCTAGGTTAAATTATTGCTAGAATAAGCTAAATCAAGTTATTAGTACTCTAAAAACGTAAAGAACATTAAAAACGGAGTTAGAACGGACTTACAATCGAGCTTGGAAGCTTGAAAAACCTAACCATGGCTTCCCCCTTGCTAATTTCAGCCATGAGGTTGAAGATGATTTTTGGCCTATTTTGTCTTTTTAACACTTTTTAATTACCAAATTATCAAAATGCCCCTAACTTAAAAATTTCCTATTTCAATTATCTCATGTCCATTTTTTCCACAATTTAACCAATGGTCTAATTACCATTTAAGGACCTCCAATTTAAAATTTTCATAACAATTGGACACTTCTAACATGTAGAGCTCAATTTTTGCCCTTTTTACAATTTAGTCCTTTTGGCTAAATTGAGTGCCCAAACGTCGAAATTTTCGAACCAAATTTTCACGAAATTTTTCCGTGAGATTTTAGACCATAAAAATATAATAATAATTATATTTCCCTCGTCAGATTTGTGGTCCCGAAACTACTGTTCCGACTAGGCCTAAAACCGGGCTGTTACAGAATTAGTTTAAAACATTCATTTATTAGGTCATCTGTACTTAAAATTCATTTTATTGTTGACAATGTTATTTTAGAAAAATCGTTTGTTTGTCGCTTTACTTTGTAAAAACTTAATGTTAACTAATGCAGCGGAAAAACCATTATTCATGTCATTTTGGAAATCTAGTTGCCTTATCGATTTGTTTTTCAAAAACAAATACTTTGCAATGTAATGAAAATTAGGGAACAATGTCAAATTTTACTTAAGCCAGATATAATACATTTTTCGGTTATTATGCTTGAGTAATCCATGCATGAAAAAATCCCCAAATGAAAAGCTACCAAGCCACAGACCATAAATAATTAAAAATTACAAACCAAAACAAATAGAGACATAATAATACTTATTAAAAATAGTTTGAGGTCCAAGGTGGTTCTCCGTATGCAGGGTTCGGTCCTAGTTTCGAGGTTTACCTGAAAAGTTAAACATTATGAGGGAGTGAGCTTATGAAAGCTCAGTGTGAGTTGAACAATTATTTAAATAAACATAAATATCAAATACATTGAAGCTTATTAGCATTAACAGAAGAACACAAAACCATCATAGTAATTTCATATCATTACATAGCCATTATCAAATTATTGTCAAACGGTGTATGAACATGGGGTGATGCAAATGATGCAATGCAACAATTCCTACCCAACCATCCGTTACATACCATGAGTTCCTCAAAACCTGTTTGTGAAACTCCAAAGAATGCGAGCAAAAGGTCGATGTGGTAAAACCACCAAATGAACATAATTGTAGAATATCTGTCATTTAACGAATAAATGTGATAAAATCGCCAAATCTCCTCAAATTTTTGGTGCAGTGCACTAAATACGAATAAATGCAAACTTAATTTGCCGCCGAATCTTTACGGAACTCTTTCGTCAACCACAATATTAATCCCACCCCAATTCACATGTAAGATGTCATACAATCTCATACATAATCATGAATTCATTACTTTCACATTTCTTTGGCATGATCAACACACCCTCATATTATCAAATACTTTTAGTAAATAGGATCATTTATCCAACTTTCAATTCACCATTACGATGGTGTCGTTCAACATATCACAATCTCATATAACTTACAATTCTTTCCCGAGTGCATGTATAGTAGTCTTTCAAATATTTCATAGTAAATAATTCATACTAATATATCATGCGTAAGCCTCATTCTCATTCGAAATCATGCTATACATACAATCAACATACATCATATTAACTAATCATCCACAAGAATATCAATCACAAAATTATTCAAACATTCTCACATTTCTACTGACATGTCAAATAGTTAGGGCTCGAAACGTACCTGGTTCAGCAACTTACAATTTAATTACTTAGTCATTTAGCCATGTAACACCCCTAACCCATATCCGTTGTCGGAATAGGGTTAACGGAGTATTATCGTAAAAACGTAACTTAAATAATTCATTTCTAAACATTTTTTAGATCATAGTATAATTGATTGAAACACATGCATATCGTCCCTTATCTGAGCCCTCGTGGCCTCAAAATCACTTTAAAAACAACTCGGGACTAAATCAAGAACATATGAAACCTTAAGGAAAAAGTTGGAAAAATTCACACTGCAGGGGTCACACGACTGTGTAGCCAGCTCGTGTAACATTCAAAATAGGGACACACGGTTGTTTCTCAGGCTGTGTAATATTTGAAATAGGGACAGACGACCGCCCCAGCTCATGTCCATGCCTGTGTAACTCTCTGACTTGGACCATACGGCCAAGGCACACGCCTGTGTGCTAGGCCGTGTAACCTTCGAAATGCAACCATTAATACCTACAGGGGACACATGGCCATGTCGCATGGCCTTGTGTCACACACGGCTGAGACACATGCCCGTATCTTAGGCCACGTGGACTAGAAATAGGCTAAATTCGAGCCATTTCTTTTACCCATATTAAGCACACCTTTACAAGACATTTGCAAATATGACCAAGTTATCAAAACATACCAAAACACACATAATATGACCAATTCAAATGACTAAATTTCATTCAACCAATATGCTATATATGGCACCTCAAAAGCAAGCATTCAACTTAACTACACATATACATAATTGGTCACCTTACTACCATTCTAAAACATACCATTTGAACTATTGTTCTCATGCATCTTAAACACACATATACCTAAACTTATACATATTTGACCATAACTCATCCATATATATTTAGCTTAATTTCATACCAAGTTATATCATAATTGACCACATTGAACAACACCAACATATACCCAATTGGTCATTTTTATACAAACACACTTAACTAAATTCTATATTCAAGTATACCTTAATTAATCATATTAACACCAACCATCAAGATACCATAGGCACATTAACTGTAATGACACTTATACATACCAAAATAATAACTAGATCATTTATACACAAATCCACCTATAAATGCCATTATAACCTTGATCAAGACATCAGAATCTACCGATATAATCGCTGGATTGTGTGATAGATCTCCGAAAAGTTTCCAAACTGATCGAGCTTCTGATAATCTGCAAAGTAAGAGGAAGATGACTACATAAGCAATGAATGCTTAGTAAGTTTGTATAAACTTGAAACAAAACTTATCACTTCAATAATATCATACGTAGATTCAACATGATTCAACACCAATACTTTAAACTTAGTATAAACCTACTGAACACCATTCAACTCACAATTGAGTATATTTATAAACATTACATACACCTTTCATTCATAACATAATAAGGTCTCATAGGTTGACATACATAATTATCAACCTTTCCTTAAAACAATGAACCATTTCATCTACTTACTTACCATTTCATTTACTTAACATAAACTTAATTACATTATTAACTCACGACCTAGTGTATTGATTCATGACATAAGTAAACTCGCATATAGCATAAGTAAATTTCTTCTTTATAAGTAAGTCCTTCAACTCAACAATCCTTTCTTTTCATCACATTGCATCTCAACTGTGACCTTATAATTTGGTACCTATTCTCACCCATTTCATTTGCATAACATACAAGGCATAAACATAACATTAACCATAGCCACAAGCTAGTGCATTTAAGCACATACTTTGATTCTCACAATAAACCATTTCATAAGAAATTACATACTTTGATTCTCACCACTCTTTCACGCACATAAGCATTTTTTCATTTGGTCACTTACCATTTCAATGTATTTCTTTAAAACCAACATAATACAATCTAACCAATAGTTTGGCACAAGCCTAAGCATCATCAACACACATGTTAATGCATCAATTCATAATTCACTTGACTAACATAAGATAAGTCATTAAACATGAATAACCTCACTTGAAATCATGAATTTCATGAAAAAAGTCATACTTTCATTTAAAATTTCTTTTTCATAGTTTTCATAATATAAGTCATTTGAATACTTACAGTTCCTTCCCCTTTCATGCCCGTTGAATCAAATCAAATAACATCGAATATTAGGCAAACACTCAAGTAACCATGTAATTCTTTAAACACACTAAAACATCATGATTTAATGTATTTATAGACATAATAAGAATATATAATTACACCAACGCATTAACATACATTATCAGACTATACTAGTGATAAAGGATGAGAATGATGAACACGAAAACGGATCGTAAAGTTTGTCAAAGTTACTGATTTGACTTAGGGCTCTAAAATTCGGAAAGAAACTTGGATTTTGACACAACCTGAAACAAAATTGAATCCAAGTTAGATAAAACAATTAAAATAAATCACTAAAATAAAATAATAAATTAAAGATTAAGGAAGCGAATAAAGAAGATAAATGGAAAGATAGAACGTGGCGTGTAGAAGTCCTAAGAAGCCTTGGAAACACGAAGAATCCACAACTCCCTTCATGCAGCTCTAATTTCCCCTCCACCAAGATAGAAACCTTGGCAAGAAAATGTTTGAAAATGATCCCCACAATTTAAAAAAAAATTGTTAAAACTTTTTTAAAAAAAACTCAAGAGAAATTCTTAAAAAGAAAAACCCAGAGAGAGTTTATTAACTCAAAAGAGAAATAGAATAATAATGAATTGAATGAATTGTGTACAATGCAAAGGTCTATATATAGGCTAGCTAAATAAATCTAAATAAAACTCTTAAGTATACTAGAAATCTAATTTAATTCAAACAAGAAGTAGTTTTAAACTAAATTTTCTTGTTAACATAAAACTCCTAAATAACTTAAAATACTTAATAATTATCAAAAATTCAAAATAAAATAATAATAAAATAATAAGATCTGAAAAATATAATATTGGGCTCATATATAATAAAAATTAAGCCTAAAACATGAACCCAGTATGATTTAAACTCGAATTAAAAGCCCAAAATTCGTAATGTCCGTCATAATCCCATTTAGAAATTTTGCTCGTGCAGTCTTCACTAAAACAGTCATAATTTCAGCTCTCGAACTCAAAATCGACTGATTCAAAATGCATTTCAAAGCTAAGAGATAGATCTTCAAGAACCATGAGACATCTCAACCCAAAAATGTTAGGATCCCATCCAAAAATTCGCCGCAAGTCTGCTAATTTCCTAAGCCTAAAAATTGGTAGTTTTGATGATTGGAATCTAATAAATTTCACCCCATTCGTGCATGTATCAACTAGTCAAACATTCAACTCGTATTCAAACTTACGATACATACGTCACTTGAAACGTGTTATCTGAATATCAAATGATCGGAGTGTGCCATGGTGTCTTTCAACCATGGTCTTATTTGTTTTCCATCGTGTTGTCATAGTGTCTTTCAACTATGGTCTTATTTGTTTGATTTGTGATGCCATAGCGTCTTTCAACTATGGTCTTACATAATAGAATCGTGATGCCATAACATCTTTCAGTCATGGTCTTACTCAATAGAATCGTGATGCCATAACGTCTTTCAGTCATGGTTTTACTCATTAAAATCGTGATTTCATAACGTCTTTCATTCATGGTCTTACTCGTTTATGGTATGTTGTCGTAGTGTCTTTCAACTATGGTCTTATTTATTCTCCGATATAGTGCCATAGTGTCTTTCAACTATGGTCTTATTTATTCTCCGGTATAGTGCCATAATGTCTTTCAACTATGGTTTTAATAATTTTTCTTCAAGCCAATCAACTCAATTTATATATAACTAATTAGATATTAAACAATCAAAACCATAATAAATTGATTTAATCAAATTACGAGCTTACTTCGCTAAATTGCAGAAATGTCAAAGTATAGGAGTTTTTTAATAATTTTTCATTCTCCTCGATTTTCCACTCAATGTTGATCTAAAGTATTAATTTCATTCAATTTATTAATTTAGATAGTAAAATAATTTATTTTATGCAATTTAGTCTTTTTAAATTTTTACAAAATTACCCCTAACTTTTACGTAAATTTAGTCCCTATGTCTTAATCATGAAAATAAACCAAATTTATTGAAAATTCATGTTAGCCGAATGTTCATAGCTTCCAATATAGCCCATATTTGTGAAAATTTTACACCAAGTCCTTGAATTTTACTATTTCAATAATTTAATCCCTAATCATTAAATTCATCAAAATGACTTAACAAAATACTTATAAATAACAACTAATACTTAAAATTCATCATTTAAAATTTTAAATCACAAATTTTCATCAACGGAACATTCAAAATCTTTAACAGTTTCAAAAATGAAGGTACAAGCTAGCTAAACCTAGTTGCAACGATATCAAAAACATAAAAATTACGAGAAACGGGTATCAGAATCATACCATGCAAGAAGAAAATTACAAAACAAAGCTCTCTCCCTTCAACAATGGAGCATTCTACCATTCAAGAAGAAATTACAAAAGATGATAACATTTAATTGTTTTATTTTAGGTTTAATTTACATATTTACCATATTACCTTTTAAAAATCATCATAATTTCATTAATATCCACTAACCCTTTAAGTGGTTAGTTTACCATTCAAGTTCATCTACTTTCATTTCCATAGCCATTTGAGCCATTTAACTAATAGAACTCAACTTTTACACTTTTACAATTTAGTCCTTTTCATTTAATTAACCATTTAAATGTCAAAATTTCTTAACGAAACTTTAATACAACCTTCATAGAAATGAGGTCCCAATACCTCATTTTCTAAAACCACTTGAACCTAATTGTTCTTCCTTTTAACACAAACCATTAATTCAAATTTTATCAATACACCTTATAATATTTGTAAATATTATTATAATATTTATGGACTCACACGTCGGATTTGTGGACCCAAAACTACTGTTCCAACACTTCAGAGAAATGGGCTGTTATAAGACAAGCTTGACCAGCAAGCTTAGTCATCAATTATATCATTTAAAAATAAAATCAAAACATTCAAGTTAACGAGTTAGGACCCACACCTTAATTACGTTCTACTACAGCACACTTGTGAATCTTACGGTTTCTCCTTAAAACTTTAAAATAAACCTAAATAAAAAACCACCTTTTAACTAAATTAATATACCACTTAAGTACCCCCAATCCCCCTCTTATGGGTTCAATCCAATCATTACAATTATATCGCTTTTTCAGATCCAAACTAGCTAGGTTTCTTACACTGGTTTGATGCGAATCACATGCATTAACCTTTATCAGCTTCACTATTGATTTGGAGCATTTAAGTCGGCAGCTGCCACATTTAAATACTAAAAAATCATTAGTTATTCCAAGACTAAAATCTTTAATTTGATCAGTTAACAATTTCCCCAACATCAAAATCAAAACTACACACTAGCCTATAATCAACCACACTTATGCTACCCGAATTGTTAGATCTGAGTCGCCGATTGATCAAGATTGATTTATCCTAAATTACGCATGATTAAAGGCTAATTAGGAAGGGTTCAAGAACCCAAGATATTTCTAGAAAAAGATGGGAAAAATTAAAGAAACAACAGCCCCCTTTTTTAGCCTTTAAGCGCACACACCAACACCGATGGTGGTAATTTGGGGCTGATTTGAAATCACATTTAAAATCACTTGGAAGGATGGAAAATTAATATTTAAATCCTTAAAAATAACCCTCATTATAGATCTAGAAATTTGGGTACTCAACGTACAAGATCCATCAAGAAATTGAAGGAAAATAATAACTTAGATACGCTAGGTGAAAAGGGCGACAATGGCTCTTCTTGGCAACAATGAGAATCGTTCTTAAAGGTCCAAAATTTTAGATTTGGAGCTAGAAAGTTACCCATTAAATATTTAAAAATCACCTAAATTCTAGATCTAGAAAATTGGGTATTTTATTGAAAGATCCATAAAAAAATGAAATAAAATGACACTTACTCAAGTAAGAAGATATGGGCGGCAATGGAGTTCTTTTGGGGCATCAATGGAGGTTGACCTTGAGTGATAAAATTTTAGATTTAAGGCTGGAAATTTTATGATAAAATAACAGCAAGAAGAGGAAAATAATGACACAAGAACCCGTTGCAAAAAGAAGATAAATTGATGATGAATCTTGGTTGGTTAGGCGGAAACAAACAAGGGAAGAAAAAAATTGAAGTAAAAAAAGGAGAGGATGATGGTGAACGGCTGGGTAAGGAAATTTTGACTTAAAGGTTGAAAAATAAAAGAAAAAGTTGTATTTATACCTAGGGTTCAAGGCTTGGGCGGCACAAAATAAGGAGAAGGAGAAATTTTAGCAAAAGTTAAGCTTTTTTTGCAAGAGAAAGGAATCGAACTTGGGACTTTGATCTAATTTTTATGCTTTCTCATTTTTCCTTTAATCACTAGGTTATTCCATCATTCTTGAAATAATTTTGCAATATTTATTCAAAAAAAAATAAGGTGTGTCACATTCTAGGGTTTGATGCAAATTTTGCAAAATAATAAAAATGGTGTGAGAGAAGGGATTTGAAATTGGATTTCAGGGAACGTTTCTCTAACACTTAACGAACACACCAATACCTCATTTATTTCCTAAAATTGCACAAATAATCACAAAAATTAGGGCATGACCATTCTCGCTCAATTCATAAACTTGATTCTACTAACCCCGATTTTTGGGATGTGATATTTGGAGTTTGAAACTATGGTTTCAAAATATAAAAAAATATTTCAAAATTAAAATATGAAAATAATTTACTCTCCAAGGCCAATCATGAACTCGAAAGTAAAATTAATGATATGCAATCAATTATAAATTATTTTGAAAAAAAGAACCAAGACTTGCATAATTTAATTTCAAAAGTTTATGATGATCATCAAAAGCAACTTGAGTTGCCTGAAAAAAGGAAAAGCTTTATATAACAAATTTTCTCCAAAAAGTTCTAAAAACGGAGAAAGTTCAAAAGAAAACTTTATTAAATCAAGTTTTAATTTCCATAAACATAGAGGTCCTTCAAGGTTTTATAAAGGAAAAATTATTAAGAGTATATGGGTCCTTAAAGGACTTATTCTTACTCAAGAGAAAGAGATGCTTTCAAAATGAATTCCCAAAGAGATAAAAAAATTTAGGAGCTAATACTTAATGGACCCAAAAAGAATTTGGGTACCAAAAAAAAAATTCTATGTTTGTAGGAAGAGGAGTCTTGCTTCAAGGTGGGAAATTCAAGCAAAAAATCATGGTACCTCGATAGTGGATGCTCAAGACACATGACTGGTGAAAAGAGACACTTTGTCAAATTGAAGCCAAAAAGTGGAAGAAAAGTTATATTTGGTGACAACTCTAAAGGACAAATAGAAGGAATTGACTCTTGGTATATATCTTCAATTCTTATTTAATTTATAACAACCCGCTCGAAGAAGACTCAATATCAAGTTATTGTTTGGCATATAAGTTGGTTAAGTCAAGGGTATAATTGAGTAAGTAAAGTATTTTTTTTGGCGGAGTAGTATACTATAGGATTAGTCATCTGGCGAACTCTAAATCTGGCGAACTCTATGTATCGACGAATTCTAAGTTTTGGCGGACTCTTCTGTAAAGTATCAGCCCACCCCAGATGTTTTGCGTGAAATTGTTATGTTTACAATTTGATACTTTATTTCTATGTTTAGTGCATATTATGACAACTTAGTTAGCCAAGTTAGGGTTTGGTTGAATCCTAGTTAGAATTGAATTAGAATATTGTAGATGGTTAGACTTAAAACTTGTTAAGTGCATTTAATCAAAGGAATCAAGGGTGTTAGTGGAATTATTTAATTTTTTTCCACCAAACCTTGTCTTTGTTGCATGAGTATATAAGGGTAGCGTTGGCCATTAGGAATTACCTTTACATATTCTTCCTCCCTGAATTACACTATAAGTTTATGAAAAACCTTAGTGTAAAGAGCTTTATCAAAGAGGGTTCGCAGAGTTTAGCTAACACTTACATTTCTACCAGTTTATTGGTAATTTCTGGTAAACCCTTAGGTTAGTATAAAAAAATTTCACATTTTTATTATATTCATGCTTAGACCTTGGAACAGTTAGTACAAAAGGAAACCTACTGATTCTAGGTTATTTTATATCAAATCTTGCATGCATGTTAAGTTTCAATAGTTTAATGGTCTTATACGAATATTTATCTTTCTTTTAGCTTAAGAAACTGACAAAGGTCCAAACGACAATGACGAATGACTTGTTGTGTAGATCACTGTATTAGAGTTTCTGGTGAGTTCCTTCTTACTTCTATATGTTGAAAATTCCATTGTTGTATAAATTGTGTTAGGTAATTAATCTCTCTCAATATCGCATGAATGGTGTTTGTGTGGGTGGTGGTAACCCAATGCCATCACTATGACTATAGTCTGTCTTTGTTATGAAGTAAATACCATCTTTCATGCTCAAGCCAGTACCATTTGAGTATGATATATTTGGTATGATATGTGGTGATGAAAAAGGGGGATATGTTTGAGATGCCTCCATAAGGCAGTTACACTGCTAACTGGACTGACAGATCACGAGAAAACATGCTTATCTAAACAGAAATGATATGTGGAGTTAAGGGGGTGTATGAATAAGAATACAACTGTTTTGATAAGCTTCTGATTCTGAATTTCTAGGTACATTACTGGCATGATGATGGGTTGTTTATTCGTTATAGATAAGTTGGTGTTTAGTAACCGCCTTATGTCATATTAAGTTTGTACATAGAGTTCGTCTGTTTGCGGTTTACGCCATTTAACGTATTATGATCTTACTATTTAAACCCTTCTGGCAAGTTTGGTATTACCTTGGATATTGTTGTGGATGATTTATATGTCTTTTCTTTGTATTTGGAACCCACTAAGTTCGTTTGAACTTACTTGGTTATCTTTTCCTTCTCAAGAGTGTTAATTGAAGGGAAAAAAACCTAGAGTACTGTTGATTGTAAGCCTTCTATTAAATTTTGTATCATGCATTCCGTGGGCTAAGTGGCATGTAGAAACATTTTGTATCAATTCTTGTACTGAATCACAATTTTTGTTAAGCTCTGTTTTATGAAACCCTTTGCTAACTATAGTTATATATATAAGTGTTTTGATCCAATGAGTTGGTTTATGAGATAAAATTTTAGGCATGAACGCCAAATTTTTTGAACATTGTTTCAACTACCAATGACGTACATTTAAACTTTTGTAAGGGGAATAACTTTATCGAGTTTCATAAGGCTTCCACTAAATGTTTTGTTTAGAATGTTATTTTCCTCGTGTATACAGTAGTTGATTGTTTTGTCATTTTCATATTGAAGATTATGCCAATATCCTAAGTTTTAAATAAATTTCAAATACATTTGTTAAATTCATATAAGTTTAAGTTGTGGCATACCATACTCAGATCCAATCATCAATTGGGTATGTCAATGGTCTTAAGAATAATCTAATAAGTATTATTCAATTATGAGTTAAAGGTCTCCATGTCATTTTTTGGCCTAATGGATGTAAAGTAATTGACATTGTTTCTAATAAGATTATGCTTGTAAGACATATGATAGGAAATACTCTTATGGTGCATTTAGATAACTTATGTCTTGTTGCTAAAAATGAAAATAATTCTTTATTGTGGCATAGAAAACTAGGACATGCTAGTATGAGCATATTGCATAAACTAGCCAAAAATGACTTAATAAGAGGATTGCCTAAAATTTATTTTGATTTAAATAAAGTTTGTGATGCATGTTTTAAAGGCAAACAAAAAAGAATTTCTTTTGAACCTATCAATGATGTATCTACTAGTAGAGTTCTTCAATTAATTCGATTGATCTTTTGGATCAATTAGTACTATTAGCTTGGGTGGAAAACAATATGCTTTTGTTCTTGTATATGATTTTTCTAGATTTACTTGGTTATTTTCCTAAGTAATAAGATGAAACTTTAGAAAAATTCATCACATTTTCAAAAATTAATCAAAATAAAAAAGGTTACTCTATCACTAGTGTTAGAAGTGACCATGGAACCAAATCAAATTTCAAAATCTTAATTTTGAAAATTTTTACAACTCAAATGGAATTAATTTTTCAGCACCTAGAAATCCTCAATAAAATAGAGCTGTTGAGAGGGACAATAGAACTTTAGAAGAAATAGCTAAAACCATGCTTTGTGAAAACAATTTACAAGAACATTTTTGGGCGGAAGCTATTAACACCGCTTCCTATATTTTTAATAGAGTAATGATTAGGCCTATTTAAAGAAAACTCCATATGAACTTTTCAAAAATAAAAAGCCTAACATTAGCTATTTTCATCCTTTTGTATGCAATTGTTTTGTTTTAAATAATGGCAAAGACAATCTTGGTAAATTTGATGCAAAATGTAACGCCCTCCACCTGGCCCGATTGACTGGATCTGAGTATTGGGTGTTATACCTACAGACGAAAATACTTAGACTCCTACTTTACTCTCGACTCACCTATGTAACTATTCTAGTGACGGCTTAATAAAATTTCTTTATCTTTGTTCTTGAATTACCTCATGTATTTTACTAGAAATATATTTGTATTCACGTTTATATAATGAAACTACGCTTCGCTTTTACCAAATACATAGTCAGGGTACTATAACTTCTGCATAGCCTTCACTTTGCCATATAACTTTCTATACAGCTTATACTTTTATAGCCTTTCTTGGCATAAACTATGGCCTTTTATCCCATTATTTGGGGAGACTTTCCCCTTGTACTTCTCTTCTCTGTATGCACATCAGCACAAATCGCCGCTCTACTAATGTAGCTTTGGTATCATCTCTCGGTGCACTCTTTATTACCAACTCTTGCATTCAGAAGCAACCACCATAAGTTCACAATAACTTAGTGAGATAAGCTATAAGTACCTGATTTATTTTATCATAATAAGTCTAGTGCTTGACATTTCCCTTTTCGTCTTGGTGGATACTTACCAGATTCATTTCCTACATTTCTAGGTTGCATTTACCCTATTCTCTCTTATCGCTTTCTGCTTAGAACCATACCTTATTCAGAATTCACTTATCTTACGTGGTCATACCCTTGTAGCATACTGAACATTTTACGTATTTTTTGGCCTTTGTCCTTCCTTGGCGGGTACATTGCTCTATCACTCCTTATAGTACAGTTCATACGTAATCATCTAAGACTTCCTTAAGAACATACTACATGTATTATTCATTACTTTTTCATCCTCTTACCCATATCGGGTCCTTAATCTTCTCGTATCTGCCACATCTTTCATTTTGGCCTCTTTTACTTTATTGACCATTTTCCCTTTTTGTTTATACAGAGCCCATCTCATCCTTCACATTCAGAATATTTTTGACATTGTTCATTAGATACCATACATTTACCTTTCCTTCAGAGAGTCATCTACTCAGACTATACCGTATTTGTATTTCGTTGACAGAGTTCGCCACTTTGGCATTACCATTAAATCTTTGTTCCGAGGTTACTTTCATAGATTATGCCACTAAGGTGTATTCCTGAGTTCAAATATCTTCCCTTGTTTCTTGGAAGATTATGACACTTGCTTGATCAAAAAATAGCAATGAAGGCGTCCACTTGACTTAGATATTCACAAAGGCATCTACACAACTTTCAATAGCCACAAAGGCACCTACTCACATTAGATAGTTGCGAGGGCATCTAGATACATTCACAAGATAGTCATAGAGGCGTCCATATAGATAGCCACAAAGGCTCTCATATAGCATTACATAGCCATAAATGCATCTATATATAACAAACACAATGGCGCATTTAACAAATACAACCACAAAGGCTCTTCACATAAAAGAACCAGCTTCAAAGGCTCTTAGACAACAAAATTAGCCACTATGGCTTTACTTTATCAGAATCAACCCCGAAGGCTTTTCTCATAACAGAATAGCCACAAAGGCTTCCGCATATAACATATTCCGCCATAAAGGCTCACATATAATTGATTTCGCAACTAGGGCTTACATATAACAGAGAACAGGCACAAAGGCTTCCATATTTTGGTAAATGGCATTTTTTATAATAGGGATTTGCCTAAACTCAATGTCTTGAAGTTTGCCCCTCATCGCCATTGTACTCGCCCAACCGTCCTTTTTCTTTTTCCTCACATGATGTCATAGTCTCAGACTAGATCTTACACTATGTGGTCTTCACTTGCCATATGATGTCAAAACAAATGGCTAGGCATTACACAATATGATCTTCTTTTTCTATGGCTAGAATTCGTGTTTACTGTCCCAACAGGCTCACATGAAAACAAAGTTTTTATGAAGACTCATACTTAACAGACTTACTCTTCTAGACATGCAACTTATACAAAGATTCATTCACGACAGAATCATACTTCCAAACACGTTCATGTACATACTTCCATCAAAAGGGAAACATATCATCAAGTTCATTTTTCTTTACATTTTTATCATACATGTCCTTCATTTCATAATAGAGACATATCACACCTACATAACTTACTCTTGTTTACAGCACAATCATTCAGAGTAGAAGAGATTAACACGCACGCGTGCAAATAAGGGTCAGTTAGAGACTCACCTATTAGCCTCAAAGGCAGTTTAAACTTCAAACTAGGGCTTCCATCGCGAAGATCATCAGCTCTTAAACGTTAAACCACAAGAAAATCATTAAGATATTTCCTTTCTCACTTGAACACTAGAATTGTACAACAAGGTTTTACCATTTTCATTACTAAGCTTAAACAGATCCACTCTTATGGCAACTTAGCATGTAAGGTTGGGAAACTTACCTTACATACTGGACATCTCAAAGCTGATCTTCTCATTCCTGACTCATCCTAAAGTAGACCTGTCCATGGTCAGGCGAGTTCGGCCAGTTCAAATTTTTTTGGCCTGACTCTTAGGGCGGGCTCGGCCTACCAAATATGGGCCTAAAATTTTGCCCAGCCCTACCAAGAAAAAATAATAAGCTCGAGCCCTACCCATTAAACTCGATTTTTAATAAACACAAAAAATATTTTAAAATAAAAATAAAAAAATATTTTTAAAGTATTTTAAAATTAAAAATTAAAATATATATTTATTATATTCGGTAAATTTGGTAGCTCAGCCAAAAAGTTGAGCCCGAGCTCGACCCATTTTTTAAACGTGCCTCGTTTTTTTGCCCAAGCCCATATTTCGGGCCTATATTTTTACCCGAACCTCCCATATTTCAAAGTGGTCGTCAGTAGGGCCTGCCATGGACAGTCTCTATCCTAAAGGATAAGAGGATTTTTTCCCTCTTAACTCATCCTTATATGGATGGAGGATACTTCTCGAGAAAGTAAAGGAATAGTACCCATCATTAACCCGGCCAGCTAGATATTTTCCTTTGTCCCATTAAATGTTTGATACGTGTATTAATCCTACTGATTTACCATGTAGATGCATGATAGCTATAAAAGCAATAATTATGGGCACACTTACCTTGACCTAACATACTTTTGGGTCTTATCCCATCCTTCGTTAAGGCGTATCTAATAGCTTAACTGATCACGCTTTAGCACATCACACCTTTTTTGCGGTGATTTTATTATGTGAGTATATGTAATACTTTTCTAGGCATCCTTTCCTAATGACTTCTCGCATCAGATTTCGTTATAAACTATGCGTCCGCATATACGTCAAAAGTTTTATTAGGGCGAATAACGTTTTATTTACTAATAGACTTCATAGTTCGCCATTCGCCAGGCCTTATATTTAACCTAGATGAGCTTTCCTATCTTTTCTTGGTTTTGCTCTCCCAAGGAGAGAGATACATTTCATATTTTAAACATCTTGACTTGTCCCTTGACTTTATTAGGACTTAACAATCGTCACATCAATCACTTGGTGGTCTTTTCCAAATGTTACGAATTCCAAGAACTAATCAAGTACTCTCTTTTAGTTCTTAACTATCTTAGTTCTCATTTGGTTACTTCCTACCTATCTTTTCCTTATATCCTGACCAGCTAAAGGTCATCATTACTAATTTCCCTCATTTTTGACATAAACTTCTCAACACAAGATTTATTTCTTCATTACTAATAACAAACTCTGCCCATTCCATTCACTCAAGTTAAGGGCTTTTGGGGTGAATTGTTCCTTGTTGAGCTTACTTCTTTGATCATTACGTGCTAACCCAGTGTTCACCAAATCTATAGGCCTTGTGGGGGCACTCCTCTAATTCTTATAGGTTGTCTAATTCTAACACTTATAAGCTTTTATTCTTTGTGTATCCTACTCATGACTAGAACAGTACTCGATTACTACAACTCCGTAGGGCGGGATGTTACACAAAAAGTGATGTAGGAATTTTTCTTGGTTATTCTTTAAATTCTAAAGCTTTTCGAGTGTTTAACAAAATAAATTTAGTAGTAGAAGAGTTTATACATCTTTTTTATGACTCTAACCTTCCTCCTAGAAATGATCCTTGTATTGATGATGATGATGATGCAAAAAATTTTCATAATGATGATAAAGTTGATCACTCATCAAATGAAAAGATTCAAGAATAAGCACAAGATTCTCTAAATGAGCTTACAATAAAAGAGAGGGAAGTCACTCATCCAAGAGAGTTCAACTATGTGAAAGATGGTAAGATTTTGGGAGATCCATCCAAAGGGGTAACCACTAGATCTTTTATTAGAAATACATATAATTATGTTACATTTATTTTATGCATTGAGCCTAAAAATATCAAAGAAACATTAAATTATAAATATTGGATATTGGCTATGCAAGATGAATGAAATCAATTTGAGAGAAGCAATGTATAGACCCTTGTAGAAAGACTATGTGATAAATCTACGATAGGTAATAAGTGAGTTTTTAGAAATAAGTTGGATGGGAGTGGTAAAAAAGTGAATAAAAAGGCTAGGCTTGTTGCTTAATGTTACACTCAAGAGGAAGGAATAGAATATGATGAAACATATGCTCCCGTAGCTAGAATGGAAGCCATTAGAATGCTTTAATGATTTTAAAGTAAATCAAATTGATGTAAAAAAGTGTTTTTCTAAATTGTTTTATAAATGAATAAATGTATGTTGAACAACTACCCAGTTTTGAAGATCCAAAATTTCTAAACCATGTTTAAATTACCAAAAGCTTTATATGTTTTGAAACAAGCTCCTAGAGCTTGGTATGAAAAACTTTCAAAGTTTCTTGTTGAAAAAGGTTTTAGTTTGACACAACACTTTTTATTAAAAGAAAAGACAGATTTATTAGTAATTCAAATATATGTTGATGATATTATTTTTGGTTCTACTAATGATCTTCTTTGTCAAGAATTTTCAAAGCTAATGCAAGGTGAATTTGAGATAAGCATAATGGGAGAACTAAACTTTTTTACGGACTCCAAATTAAGCAAAAGAAAGATGGCATCTTCATCAATCAAGTTAAGTACACAAGGGAAATGCTCAAGAAGTTTGGGATGGACAATCTTAAACCACAAGCTACACCCATGAGCTCTTCTACAAAACTTGACAAAGATGAAAAAGGTAAATGTGCTGATTTAAAATTATATAGGTCTATGATTGGCTCATTGCTTTATCTTACTGCAGGTAGACTGGATATTATGTTTAGTGTTTTCTTGTGTGCTAAATATCAATCATGCCCTAAGGAATT
Source organism: Gossypium raimondii (assembly GCF_025698545.1). Lineage (NCBI taxonomy): Eukaryota > Viridiplantae > Streptophyta > Magnoliopsida > Malvales > Malvaceae > Gossypium > Gossypium raimondii. Next base: position 8,904,920 of record NC_068572.1, on the reverse strand, counting down.
ACATTTACAAGCCATTAAGAGAATTTTTAGGTACCTTAGAGATACTCCTAATTTAGGCCTTTGGTATCCTAGAGACTCTTCATTTAGCATGATTTCTTGGATGCGAATTTTGGAAGTTGCAAACTAGATAGGAAAAGTAACTCCGGTACTTATCAATTCCTAGGCAAAATGCTTCATGGTTTTCAAAGAAACAAAATAGTGTTGTGTTGTCCACCACCGAAGCAGAATAGATTTCCGCCGATAGTTGTTGTGATCAAGTTTTATGGATAAAACAATAACTTAAGGACTATGGAATTTATATAGATATTGTTCCTATCAAGTGTGACAATACTAGTGTTATTTGTCTCACTAAGAATCCCATTCAACATTCTAGGACTAAGTACATTGAAATTAGACATCATTTTATTAGAGATCATGTACAAAGAGGTGGTATTGTTCTAGAGTATGTAGACACTTTGCATCAATTAGTTGACATTTTTACTTAACAATTAGATAAAGAAAGACTTTAGACACTTAGGAGAGAGCTAGGCATTACTAAGGGTGAATGAAACTTGATTCGACTCAAAAAAATTAAATTTTTTTTTTGAATTTTGAGTTAAATGAATTGAGTTGTTTGAGTTATTTGCGTCAACTCAAATTTTTGAATTTTGAGTTCAAATCGAGTTTAGCTTTCGAATTCAAATTTCTGAAATAATTCGAGTAAACTGAATACAAACTATAAAATTTTATTGTTTTACTCTAAATCCCCAAACCTTTTTACTTCCCCCCAATAAAAACTTTTACTCCCTCCTACTTTTTCCCCAAAACTTTTACTCCCCTCTCATCCTAGCCCCTATCTACTTTCTCCCGAAAATTTTATTCCCTCAATGACCTTTCTTGCCTGGACCTTACCGCGGAAGAATAAAAAAATGGGGTTCTCCTTTAAGCATAAATCAAACTTATAAAAAACAACACGGATCCGTTTTGGATAAATAAGATTCATGCTCTACTTCTTACTACTGACTATCACGAACTTGAACAGACATTAGATACACTCAATATAAAATCATTAGCAACAGAAAAAGAACTCTCTTTATTGACATTGATAGAAGATGAACAAGGAAATATCGATTCTGAGAATCGAGTCAAAATTTTGAAATTTTTATTCAAAATAGTTATAACTAATCCCAACAATCAAACATTTAGAAAAAAAAATCTATTGGAATAAAAGAAATAAGTAAAAAAATTTCCTCGATGGTCATACAAATTAATCGACGATTTAGAACAACGTGAGGAAGAAAATGGGGAAAATGTAAAAGCAGAGCATGAAATTCGTTCAAGAAAATCCAAGCGCGTCGTGATTTTTACTAATAACCAGGCAAACATTGATACTTATACTAATACCAAATATGCTAATGATCCTGATCAAATAGACGAAGCGGCTTTGATACGCTATTCGCAACAATCAAATTTTCGGCGTGACATAATAAAAGGTTCCAACCGTGCCCAAAGATGTAAAACAATTACTTGGGAGTTGTTTTAAGCAAATGTACATTCCCCCTTTTTTTTGGATAGAGTAGACAAACCACTCTTTTTTTTTCTTTTGATATTTTTGGACCGCTGAAGCGAATATCTCAAAATTGGATATTTAAAAATAAATAATAAAAAATTTCTAATTATACAGAAAAAAAGATCGACAAAAAAGACGAGGCCAAAAGAGAAAAATACAAAAGAGAAGAGAAAATGAGGATATAAATAGCAGAAGCTTGGGATAGTATTTTACTTGCTCAAGTAATAAGGGGCTCGATGTTAATAGCCCAATCAATTTTTAAAAATATATTATATTACCTTCACTGATAATAGTTAAAAACATTGCTCGTATGTTATTATTTCAATTTCCTAAGTGGTCTGAGGATTTAACGGATTGGAATCGAGAAATGCATGTTAAATGCACGTATAATTGTGTTCAATTATTCGAAACAGAATTTCCCTCAAAACTTCTTATTTTCCCCTAAAATTTTTACTTCTCACCATTTACCCAAAATAAAAAATCATCTAAAATATCTTTAAACCTAAATAGTAATAATTTTATTTATATCTATTATTTATATTATTAAATTAAATTTCACATTTTGCATTATTTATATTATTGAATTGTTTAATCATATTAAATCTTTATAAATTTATTTTAAAATTGAATTATTGATGATACCATAAAATATTTGTGTTAAAATTTTATGTTGGTATCAATTTCACATTTTATCTTTAAGATAACTTCTATTAAAAATCACGTTTTTACATTTAATATATTTTGAATTTCTAAATACACAGTGACAAAAATCAGAAGATAATTGAAGCAACTAAGCAAGCAAAGAAGCTAACACATATATAAAAGATTAATAAATAAATTATGGGGGGATGAAAGTTAATAACAAATTTGATTACGGTGGGTGAAGTGGTTACAAGGGCCCAAAGTCATTTTTTAAATTTAACTCGAACAAATATATTTGATTTGATTCGATTCGAATTCCATCTCACTCGACTCGATTTGAGAAATTTTCTAATCGAGTTAGGATGATAAAATAGGAATCGTCAACTTGATTAACTCGAATTTTTTTCATTTGATTCGATCGAATGCTTACCCCTAGGCATTACTACATTGTCTTAATTTTTGTGTTCAAATAATTTTATGCACTTAGTTGTTTTTCAAAATATTTTATGACTTGAAATTTTTAAAAAAATCATGAACACATTATTTAAATGGTTGTCTATGCAATTAGTTAGGGGGAGTTGATTTTGCATGATTATTCTATTTTTTATTCATTTGGTCTAATTTACATGATTGTTGAATGCCTTTGATTGTGCTAAATTAGACTTTGTTGAATGATTAATATTCAATTTTGCATGCCTTATAATACTCTATGTTTCATATGTATCATACTCAAATTTGACATTTTAAACATATGAAATCATTAGAATTTGATAAAAAGTCACTCTAAGTTAGTTTAAAACTTTTGAGTACTTAGAAATCAAGTTGGGAACAATTTTCTACACTTAAGAAAATAGAATGGGCTTTTGGTATCGATACCATAAAAAATTATTGATACCTGTTGAAAAATTATTGATACCCCTTTTAAAATTATCAATACCTATCAAGGTTTAATGATATTGCACCGTGTTTTTAATCATAAACAGTTTCCCCCAAAAAATTCATCTATTTTTCATACCTCCAAACCCTAAACAAAAACAACTTTCATTATCATTTTCATCAAGGATTACACAAGGTTGCTCAAGGATTTCACTATTTTAAGACACATTTTGAGGTAAAAAAATTTATTTCAAAATTTCATTAAATTTTTTGCTAAATTATTATTTTGAAATTGAGTTTTGGGATGATTTAGAACTTATTTGTTGTGTTTTTGTTCAGGGGGTTACCTAATTTTTTCCCACATTGTTGAATATCTGGTTTTAACATCTTGCTCACAAAGTGTTTGTAGAAATTCCCCAATGAATTTTCTTAGTAAATTTAGTGTCTTAGAACTTTAGATTACAAGTATGCCTCTTAAGAAAAGTCCTAAATTCGGTCCCTCTTATGTTACTGCCTCTAGTGGGTCTAACTCGTCCTTTGGAAAATGTTTTCATTCTCCAACAGAACGAGAACGGTTTGATAGAAACTTCGTCACTCGTCTAGTTAATACCTTTAGAACTTTAGATGTTGATTCTTTAGAATCATTTAATTTTCATTATCCTCGCTTTTTTTGTGAGTGACAATTACTTGATTTCTTTAGAATACTTTCTCCCAATTTCGAAAACATTGTCCGAGCATTTTATAGTAACAACAAGCTCGAACATGATGAGTTTGGCAAAATTGTTATTGTCATTAATTCCTATATTATGAATACACATATTCACCACACTATAGAAGATTTTGAAAAATTTTTGTTCTTACCTCCCGGTGGTGTCTAATGAAAAGGGTCCAGTTAATTCTACCATTTTTGTTCCATCTAATCTTGCTGTTAACTTAGATATGCATGACCGACTCTTACATATCGTTATCTCTTGGATCTTTAATCCTATATCTAAGCATATTGTCATTCAAAACACCGACTATTGGTGGATCGATTGCTTTCAGTCAAATAGGCGTTCAAATGTTGCCTTTATCATGTATAACAATCGATTGGGAGATTGTTGACCCAAACTTTATTTGATAGAAACATTTTGATATAACAAACACCATGTTTTGAATAAAAATCATTTTAAACAACACTTGGCAAAATTATACTTCAAATTATTTTTAAAATATAAAAATATCAAATTTATACTTAGAAAACTTTTAAAGGTCAAGTAAATTAAAAACAACACTTCAAAACATTTTTTTCAAACAAGTCAAAAATGCTTCAAGCCCAAAAGTATCGATCCACTGTCAATACTTTTTTGTCAGGTATCAATAGATTTCTAGAAATTGATACCAAAATAGGCTACTGACTCAGAAACATTTTACCAAGTGTCGCTACGGTATCAATATCTTTTTGTTAGCTATCGATAAATTTTTAAATGGTGTCGATATTGACACACTTTATCAATACATTTTTTAGTATTGATATGAAATTTGCATTCTGCCATTTTGAGGTATTCATCAAGTATCTATCTAGTATGGATACCTTTTATTTGGTATCAGTAATTTTATCTTGGTATCGATTTTATCAATTTTAACTGTCACTAAATCAATGCATTAAATGCTAAAATTATCGATACTTTTCCAAATAGTATCGATACCTTTTGTTGCAGGTGAATTAAATGCACTGGTATTTCCATCCCAACGGCTCTATTAACTTTCACAATAACCTCAATGGTTGAAAATTTGTTAGATGATATAAATACCATCTTCCAAAGGTCCTACAACAATAAGAAAGCATATTCAAGCAAAAAGATCAATCAAACAACATTTGTGTCAAATATTTTCACACTTTTCATTCATACACTTGTGAGCTTCATTGATATTGTATTAGCTCAGGTTTTTCCTTGTAATTGAGCTTAATTTGCAAATACTTTGATCTTGTAATGATTCTTTCTTTGTTTGCTTCTTTGTATCTCTTTGAGAGAGTTTGTATCTTAAGGTTTGAGTAGAAACCTTAAGGGAGTTTGTAAGGTTAAACATTAAACTCAAAGGTTATCAAATTAGTGAATTTAGGAAAATCTTTAGTTGTTGAAAGCTAAGATAGTGGAGTAGGCAATTGGGGCCGAACCACTCTAAATTCTTGTATTCAATTTTCTATCATTTCTCTCTAGCTTTCACAAAATTTTTAAAAGCCAAATCACTTTCCCTCTCTTGGCAATTTCGGTTTAATTATTTGAGCTAACAATTTGTCAGTAGTTGCTCTAGCAATAAATGTGGCACTCTATTACTTGGACCCAGCGATTGGGTCAGATAAGGGATGTTACAACTACATTTTAAAATAGAACTTTTTATTAAATAATTAGTATTATTAAACAAAATAATTTTAAAATTAATTAATTATTTTTTATTAAAATTTTTTGAAAACCCAACCTATGCGGGGATCTAATGCTAGTTCATCTAATTTTAAGCGTCTCTACAGACGATCAGCCGTAGGTTTGAAACACGCCACAAGCCATGTTATATTTATCCGTACCTTTGCCAACGGACCCCATCCATCCGTCGGTAAAAGGTCTAGTTATATTGCCAAAGTTTTACCTTTTGTTGGGTAAGTAGAGCAATATCGAGTGATATTTTGATCTGTCGACAAATGCTATCAAAGTTATCAATTAAGTAAAAATCCGTCGGTTTATAGTTCCTAAACCTACCAATTCGATCCGTCAGTATAGCCATCTATCAGTAAATGAGGTTTTCTTTAAGTGAATCACGTACGAAATGAAACTTTAAATACCCCCAATTAGACATTTTTATGTAATACAAAGACCAAATTTAAAATTAGAATAAACTTCAGAATCTACTTTACAATTATCTCTTTATTAATCTGCATTTTAGAGACAAAGAAAAGAACCCTAGTTTATGTCTCATGCTATGATGCTAATAATATAATAATATTTATTACTAGTACTTACGTTGTCTTCGATTATTACATATTTAGCCCCCAAAGTGTAAAACTGGAAACTATCCAATTCTTTGCTAACATTTTGTTGACGTGTCACAAAAGATGAATATCCATCTTGGTCAAAAGCCCAAAAACTATTAGATTATAGACACGTGTATGAATTGCCGTGCAACTTCCTACTAACATCTGCCACGTATTCCAAAAATGTTCAGAATTAGGATTAATTACCATTATAGAGTCGCTTCACCTTCCTCTTTGTCCAATCCAAACCTGCGACTATTCACTATTCTGTTACAACTTTTTTCAAATAATAATATTTTAAATATTCCAAAAAAGGGTATTTATAACCATTTTATCTTAAAGAATATATGTTCTTTTTGTTTCTGGAATGTTCGATATATTAAAATAAAATAAAGTATTTGGAGTGACGTGGTCCCAATTCATCGGCATTTTCAACTTTGTATGGCCTTCCCGAATATCTATATGGATAGACAAAAAAATATTTTAAAATTATTTGTTCATAGATACTAATGGTATCTTATTTATATTTTAATATTGGAAAGTAGTAGAATAATAAAATTGTGCCCCTTCTTTTCTATTTTTAAAATTAACTTCAACTTTGTATTTGCAAATAGAGTTAGCCACTTGTCTGGTGGCTGAGACTTTGTTTCTGTGGAAGCCCAGATTTAGGCTTGGCCAACGGTGGAGGGATGGGAGATGTGTCGTATTTGTGCGCGCCACGGTGTCCACCACATCATCATGTCTTGCCAATTTTTTAAGATGGTCATTCATGTTATTCACTTAGAATCTATATGCTAACATTATTATTTATATATGGGTAAATTATATTATTAGTCACTAAATTATAGATAAATTCTTGTTTTGGTTATTTAACTAAAAAAGTTACAATTTGGTTATTAAATTATTCGAAAGTTTTCGTTTAAGTTATTGAATTATTCAAAAGTTTGTATTTAAGTCACTAGACTGTTAAGCTTTTTTTTTTTTAAGTTCCGCCAACAAGCTCCAAGCAATGATTGATACGATAGATTAGTACCCATCGATGAGTAAAAGAACATACTTTAGATCCAAGTCGATCTAATGGTCAATGTTGGAGATCGGATAAAAAAACTATTTGAATTTTGGTTTGTAGATTCGTGGCATCTAAAGTTGTTTCATGAAAAAAAATTGACCTATAGAAGAGAAGGGGAATAGAGCTTTCAATTGGTACAGAAAATACAAACATAAAAAAGAAATATAGCATCGATTTTAACAATCTAGTGACTTGAATAAATTTTTTTTGCATAATTTAATGACCAAAACGAAAACTTACTTATAGTTTAATGACTAATGGTATAGTTTTCCCTTTACAATGATTGAAATTAATAATTTATAATTTTTTTTATTATTGTATTTGAATTATATTTTTATCCATATACATATATATGCCTACAACTCCACCTTTAATTATATTTGTTGATAGATAAAGTGGGAGACCATAGTTATCGACAATTCACTTGATAGATCAAGAGCTGATTGGAATGATGGAAGGAGAGAAAGAAAAATCCTCTATCCCAAAATATGTCCTTAACCAAAGAGTCACAATTTGTTGGAGAGAAACAAGTAAAATCTACTTGATGCTTTTAGAATGGTGCCCCTACCATCTAGGGTAGCTATAAAAGAGATAAATGTTTTTATTATGATGTTTTTAATGGGACATTTCGGTGGGTCGTTATTATACATAAAAAAAATCAGTAAAACTCGTTATGATGTCACATTAAACACATAACTACCCTAGATGATAGGGGTACTACTATAAGGACACTCAAATAAATTATAATAATATTATTTTACAAAAATAGTTTATTTCACATAATGAAATAGAAAAATTATGTTATCTATGAATTACCGTCCTTAATCATTTAAAGGTGACTAAAACCTAACTTCCATTTAGAATGGACCAAGTTATCTATCCGAACTTTGATAGGTTTGGATAAAAATAGTAAAACCAAAAAATGAGATCATATAGAAAATTAGGCCCACTTAACCTCGGTTTGACATGATCTCACATATAAAAGCCCCTACACTTCAGTGAGAGGGGAATATAGACAACTCCTCTCTTTCTCTCTTCCTTCCTCTTTTTTGGCTGCCTCTCTATCCATGATAGCTCTTTGCCTTCCAAGAGTAAATCGTCCATCACCTCTACCATTCCTCCTCTTTATTGATACATGGTGTCAACCCTTATCGAGTAGAATTTTATTTTTTAAAATTCCCCAACTTTCACTATTTGTTTTTTTAGTATAACTTGTTGGTAGCTAAAAGTTGAATTATACACTTGTTTGGCATAATAATTTTTTTTGGCCCTCCAAATTTACAAAAAAAATTTATCATTTTAGCCTTCCATTTAATTTTTTGTCTTTTTTAACCTTTGAACTTATATTTTTTATCAAATCACCCAAAGTTGATGGAAAAGTTAACATTTGTTAACTTTGCTGATGTGGCATACACGTGGATTGCCATGTGGATGACATGTCAGCATTTAGTTAAAATTTAAATTTTTTAAAAATATATTTTTATATTTTTTAAATAATATGATGTCTTTAATTTTTAAAAATAATTTTTATAATTTAAAAAATTAGTTAAATGTTGGCGTGTCATCCACATGACAATTCACATGTATGAACGTTAATTTTTCCATCTATTTTAAGATGATTTGACAAAAAGAAAATATAAATTTAAAAGTTAAAAAAACGAAAAATTAAATAGAGATCTAAAATGATTTTATAAAATTAAAAGGTGAAATAAATCACTATCCCTAATTATTTTGGTAGTTGAACAATTGTGATAATATAACATGATTTGTAGTGATGAAATTCCCAAACCGCGTAAAATATAATAAAACTTGTTTTGTTCTACTTTCAAATAATTAAAATTAGAATGTTTTGGCCGTTGTTTTATGTCAAATTATAATTATGGTCCTTCTACTATGTTTAAATTTAAGATCTAATATCTATACTTTAATTTGACATAATTCGGTTCATCTATTTTTTGTTAGTCCAAATAGTTTATTATTTCGATTAAAATGCTCAGGTTGAAGCTTCTCCTAAAAATATACATTCCAAAATCATCATACTGAAATATATTTTTCTTGTATGTTAGAAAGGTGTATTTATCATAACGAAAACAAAAAACTTTTTGGTATGCGTTAGAAAGGTGTTGTTATGAAAAGTTGACGACAACATTTTAACTGGAACAGTTAAGAACGTTAATTATTTACACCAACTATCATCGATAAAGTAAACTAAATCCTAAACTTTAGCAAAGTAAAGGGTTCAATGTTAAAATTTTACGATTATCTTATAGGGCGAAAAAAGAGAAAAAGGACAGGTGTGATGACAAAATGGGTTAGAACCTTCTTTTTAGATAAATAACTAAAGCAACAAATAATGTAAAAAGAAAACAAAAAGGGCTAAAATGTAATAAAAATACTAGTGATGAATTAGGGAAATGCAAAATTTTCCCCTAAACTAGATGGAGGCATCCGCAATTGCACTGTGCTTCCTCTCATTCCAAAAAGTTGGATACAACAAAATTGACTTTCATTTAACTATTTATCTTTGGCTTTTCAAGTCATAATCACTTGGATCACTTCTATCTCATTTAGTTACACCCTACCAACCAACAAACAATAATCTATTATTTTATTCTAAATCCACATCAATGAAGCTTCAAAACTAGGGGCGGATTCCATTTTCATTTTTTATTTCACCCTTAATCAAAACTTAACCAATTTTATTGTTGGCTGTTCAATTCCAGTACATTCTTAGAAAAGAGCGCGAACTTGTTCATCTAGTCAGGCTCAACTTGTTATCATTATTTTTAGAAGATAAACTAGGAATTTCTACATGTAATATGTTGATTTAAAGCTTTATGTGCCTACCTACTTAATAAAAATTTGTATGCAACAATTAATTAAGAAAAGAATCTGCCCACACTGTGAGATGTTATGTTATTAATAAATTAGTCATAATTTTAAGACCAAAAACATTGTGTGGGACCCATTGTCCAACCAATCAAAATTCAGATTACAATGGAATCCCATTTTTTCTCCCAAAATTAAAAACCTAATAATAATGAATATACAAAAGTACCATGAAGTTCCAGAACTTTCTACAAGAAAGGAACTATTTATTATTTATACTTTTATAAAATAGATAAGGCTTTTTAAAATAAATTTATGTTATTAAACCAAAACCAAAATAATTAAATATTAAGTTCCATTGGATATGTCTAGAACTTTCTAAATGATTTTTTACAAGTAAAATCCCCCACAATTAAATATATTTCTCTTTATTTTAAACTTTTTTTTCTGGGGGGCGGAACACTGCTTTCGTGGCTTTTATTATATAAACGAGCGTGACTAAGCTACCAACTCTACTATAACGGCAAAAACGACCTTCCCAAACAAGAAACCTCACACAGAAAAAAAAAAAAAAGATTCACTTTTTCTCTCTTTATTTTCTGTTTCACTTTCTACTTATAATCGTACTGGTTCTCTTTTGATTCAGTTTTCAATTTTTTTTTAACATGTTTGAGGAATCAGCTTCAGCTCTTCGTATATGAAGCTTTCCCCTGTTTTCAAATTCTCATTTGTTTTACGAACTTAGAATCATCAAAATTAAGGGTTTGAATTCGATAAAGGAATCATTCCGTAATCTTAGGAAGAAAGAATTTAGCGGAGTTTCGGGACCATGAATCCGTATTTTCCGGTGAAGGAAGAGTACCCGAACTCGAGTTATTCACAGTCCGACGATGACCCGCCGCTGATGATGATGGGGCCGCCGCCACCCCAGCCGATGGAGAGTCTTCGCGATTCAGGGCCACCGCCATTCCTCACGAAGACCTTTGACATTGTTGATGATCCTAGCACTAATTACATAGTTTCGTGGAGCAGAGGAGGTAGCAGCTTTGTTGTGTGGGATCCTCACGCTTTCTCCACTAATCTTCTTCCTCGATATTTCAAGCACAATAATTTCTCTAGTTTCGTTAGGCAACTCAATACTTACGTAAGTCTTCTTATCTCTCAACCTCTGTTTTCAATTTTCCAAAAAAAAAAAAAAAAACTTTCCAATTTTAAATATTTCTCTCCAAATATTATTACATCAAGCTAGAATTTCTATTCCCCTGGAGGCTAATGTTGAATTATAATCTTTTAGAAGGTCAAAATGTAATATTGCAGTTTTTAGAGTGACTAAACCATAATTTCACCATTTAAGGGCCAAAGGCCACTGCTTCCTCCATTTCATAGCTTCATAATGATTCTTAGTAAAATGTTTACTTGTTAATGTTCTTCTGGGTTTCACTCATTTTGTTTGATTTACGTTTAGTTTTTTTTTTTTTGCAGCAATAATTGATTTTTTTTTATTCTTTTATCTCCTTGTTCATTGGATGCAAAAAGTTTTCCTCTTTAAATTATTGATGCTCGATAGTTCTGGAATCTCACATGACTTACAGATCATCCAAAGTTTATATATATTATTTTTTATTACGTTTTTGTAGAGATTGTTCTATCACCATTATTTTAATCCTTTGAGCAACTCCCTTGGGTTTTTTCTTATTGTTTTTTAATTTTTAGACCTTAATGGTTCTTTCTGGAAGTGGGACCTCGCTCAATTATTTATTGGTTCTTGTCTGCATCAACAATGGGAACTAATCATAAATTATTAACAAGTTTTTTTTATTTGATTTATTGTGTGATTTCACTTACTGCAGGGTTTTAGAAAGACTGATCCAGATAAATGGGAGTTTGCCAATGAAGGGTTCCTTAGAGGCCATAAGCATCTGCTGAAGAACATTAGGAGAAGAAAGACCACATCTCAGCCCCCACCATCTCAGCAACCTTTAGGTCCTTGTGTTGAAGTTGGCAGATTTGGGGTAGATGGGGAAGTTGGTCGATTGAAGCGGGACAAGCAGGTGTTAATGATGGAATTAGTGAAGCTAAGACAACAGCAACAAAGCACTCGAGCTTATATTGAAGCCATGGAAGAAAGGTTACAAGGCACTGAAAAGAAGCAGCAACAAATGATGTCTTTCTTGGCTAGAGCTATGCAGAATCCAGCTTTCCTCCGGCAGTTGATGCAACAGAAGGAGAAAAGGAAGGAGCTCGAAGAAGCCATGTCGAAGAAAAGGCGACGGCCGATCGATCAACGACATGTAGGCCAATCGAGCCGAGGTAGCGAGGGGATAAATCCGGTTAAAACTGAACCTCCGGAGTATGGTGAATACGGATACCAAGTGACAGAGTTGGAAGCATTGGCACTGGAAATGCAAGGGTATGGTAGGGCCAGAAGGGAGCAAGAGGAACCACAAGATGAACTCCAACATGGCCATGGCCATGACAGAGAGCTTGATGAAGGGTTTTGGGAAGAATTATTGAATGAGAGATTTGAAGGAGAGTTGGATATACCTGAAGGAGGTGAAGGTGAAGATGAAGATGTGAATGTATTGGCTGACCGGTTGGGGTATTTGGGTTCAAGTCCAAAGTAGCAATTGCATGTTTTTGTAGCATTAGTTCATAATCTCTTAATTTTCTGCAGAAAAAGGGTCTTGAAAAGAAACAACACAATTAGGCCATGATCCATTCACATTGCTTTGAATCTCTGATGCTTTATTTGGCAGGATAGGGGGGGAATTACATTCCAAAAAAGAACCATATCCAGAGGAAAATCTCTCTTTGTTCCTGGTTTCTCTTCATCTACAATTCCCTTTTGTATATCCATTTTTCCCGCTTATGTTTCTCTATCTTTGGTTAGGTATGTGCAGCTATGTAGATCAGAATCTGCTGTTGTGTTCATCGTCATGACTTGTTTCGAGGTTCTTTCTTTACAATGTAATGTGCCAATAAGCATTTTAATTCACTAACAAGCTGTACCCTCTTTTTAATTCATTCTTGTTTTTGGCCTTAAATCAGTGTAGATTTGTTCTGAAGCTGTTGAAAATCGACAAGTTGTAGCTGCAAGTTGCAAAGAAAAAACCCGACTAAGATTTTGCTATTGGAATCCAATTCACAATCATCACTTGGTAGCCTTTAACCCTTTTTTTTTTTTTGTAAGTTCAATTTCGCTGTATTTTTGTTCGTCTCTTCCTTGGGAGACGGTGGCAAGAACCATGGTCGGTGATACTAGACCTTTTAATATCATATCCAACTCCAATTAAATTCGCAATGAGACAGTGTTCTCACTTCATCTAATAATGCTTTAATATCATGATTGAGCATTTTTCAACAGATCAAATCAAACTTGGACAATAATGAACAATCATGAAGTTGTTGCATTAGTGCCAGGACAACATTTTTATGGCCAATGGCAATTGGATTCTGATTGGTCGCTGTCAAATCTTTGCACCAAATCGCAGTGGTCTAAATTAGGGAATGTAAACAAACGGTTTCTCGCTGCTTGTCTTTTGATGATATTGCTTTCACCAGATGAATTCATGAATTCCCTGATAAGCACTAAAGATTTTTTCTTTAAAATTTTGGTTGATGTTGTTTCTTCAAAAGTTGAAATTTGCAGTGAGAATTGAATTCATAGGAGGTTATGGACATAACCATATTCTCAAAAGCGACGTTCATGGTCATCATATTCTTCTCAGTTTTTTGTGGCCCAATTTGCATTGAAAATCCCCTCATTTGCTGGCTCTTGGAACATCAAAATCGAGTAAACTCTTTTTAAAAAGAAGAGAAAAAAATCGTTGCAATAAAAGTTAAAAGAACATTACGAGTTCGGACCAATGTGATTAATGGGCCTGATTTCGGACCTTATAAACACAAAATATCAAAAAACCATCATTTCTGATACATGTTTGACTATATTGCTTCCTCTGTAGATCACACTGTAATTGGGAGTCAATGTTTTACCGACCAAATGGGGGCTCAGTTGCAGGACCCCATGCAAGTATATAAAGGTAAAAATGTTGTCTTCTTTGAAACAAATAGTGTGATTAGATAGCAATGTGCAACTTGGCAAAACATTTCATCATTTTCATTGTATGCATATCAAAAAAAGACTTAACGAACACCCCTTTTTAAACATGATGAGCATGCGATCAATTAAGTTGTAGGACAATGGTTAAATGATTCCAATCTTGTCTCTACGATGGGTCTGTTTTATTTTTCCCTACAAATTTATATATACGGCCGACATGATACTGGTACATTTCACTTTCAATTTATATGTGCTTGAGTGACAAGAAAGAGCGCAAAGATCAGTTTTGAATAGTTGCAAGAAAACATTTGACACGGTATTCTTGCTTTTGGCTTAACTAGGGAAAAATGTGGCCAAACGAATGACGGGTTTAGTTGCATGTCAGCTAATTATTGGTTGCAAAAGGGATAGGATATGAAAATATCAGAAGTTTCCCTTCCACGCGGTTTTCACTGGTGTCTTTCATAAAATTCAATGCATGTTTTTTCCTTTGACTTCAGAAAGAAACCGAATTTTCAGAGAAAAAAATTAAATCAATATCAGAAGTAAGGTCCATAGTTTGCAAATTGTATCCCTGCAACGCGTAAAATGGGTTTCAGAGAAAAATGGGTTTTTTTTTTCTTCTCCTCATATTTGGTGCACCGAAGTTAAATCAGTGAGTTGATGTGTGGCAAAATTTCCTTGGTTCATTGGCAACACCAACATCTCTCTCATTAAATGGACAAAGTTTTGGACCCTTTTGATGGGTTTTGGTCTGGTGGGCTGCCATATCCAACAAGGCAATGCTTTATGTTGGCAATGTTTTAGGCCAACTCTGCAGCCTAGTTAAAAGAAATTATAGAAGAGAATAGGTCACGCTGCACAAGAGTGCTGATGGATCTTAATATTAAATTTTGGGAGTCTAATTATACTAAAAATTTTATCACACACACATACACCTATAGAAATCACATGTTTAGAGTTTAAGAGTGTGTTTATAAATAACATACAATAAATAATGAAATGTAAGATTGAGATTAATACTAATAACATATATGCAATATGTACAATTGTGAGTGAAAAGAAATTCTAAATGCGCAAAAACTTCAGTACTAACAATATTAAATGCACTTCAATTATTTATTATTACATTGTCATTTTTTCGAGTTGATATTAATTTAATTTGTGACATTAACTCAATCAATGACATAATCAATAAACTATAGTATACCAACTATGTGAGAAAATAATTATATAATATATTTATTAAGAATTTATATAAAATTTAAATATTATTTTAGTTGAAATGACAAAATTGAAAGAGGGAATGTTTGGTGTTTGGGTTTAAATATGTAAGCATGAATTTTTTTAAAAAAAATTATATAAGAAGATAAAAAAAACTTTTAAATTAATATTTGTTATTATTTTTTAAATAAAAATATTTTAATAATTTAATAATTAAATTGAAACACTATTGATTGAATACCAGAGTGAAAGAAAAACTAATTGTAAATACCCGATTTTGCCCGGGTCTAAAAGGCCCGAATTACAAGCAGGCCTGTATGGCCTAATTAATAAGACAAAATAGTGGCCCAATTAACCCAAACCCGATTACAACAAAATAGGCCCAAAATTAGTAGTGGCCCAAGTAGTTTCGGAAACCCTAGGGTTTCTAGGGTAAACCGCAGCCTTCCTCGTTCGTGCCGCAGCCCTGTATGATCTTGGTACCTGCACATCAAGAAAGAAAATAACAGTATATGGAAAGAAAAGATTTGCAAATCAAATCAAAGATTTGTTTCTTTATATTGTTGATACTTCGGTTATAAAAGCACACTCAATGTACTGAAACGGGATCGGATTCGAAATCAATAAAAAACAACCATTCTTTACAAACGCAAGAGCAAGAGAATAAAATCACAGATTCAATCGAAGAGTAAAAAGGTTGATATCAACAAATTTTTTTATTTATCTACTGTTAGTTTTACATTTTTTTTATGTACATACGAATGAAATAAAAAAGGGAAAGAAACGACCTGAGTGGTGCCCAAAACCACCGTGAACGGTCAGAAACCGAAAGGTTTCTTGGAGATTTGAGGCTCTTGTAGCAGTGTTTTGTGGGCTTCGGGTCCAGATCTGGGTTTCGGGGCTTCAAAGGGACCGAATAGGAGATTTTCTCCTTTTTCGGCCACCGCAGACTGCGGTGCTGGCGCCGGAGATCGGCGACCGGCTCGGTGGCCGATGATTGGCCGATGGCCGGATTGAACGCCGGACAACGAGGAAGGGGAGAGCTTTTTGAAGTTTTTTTTGTTTTTTTTTTTTGAAGAAGGCTTAAAATGATTTTTTTTTGGGAGTTAGTGGCTTAAATAGCCTAGTGAAACGACGCCGTTTCACCAGGCCTTCCCAGGTGCCAAAACGGCGTCGTTTTGGGGAGGCCGACCCGACTTGGCCTAGGATCCGCGTGTTTTTGAGCGGAGGGGCAAATTGCGCTTTTAGCCCCACCTTTTAATATATTTCCAATTAGAGTTTTTTTAATTTTTAAATTCGCCCTTTAATTTATTTTGAATTTCAATTTAACCCTACTTGAATGACACCGTTTTAGAGGAGAAGGGAAAATTTCCCTTCTAGCCCCTCTATGTAATTCGCGCGTTCAATTTAGTCCTTTTACCTCTAATTATTTGCGAATTTGCCCCAGATTTTTGTCTACAGTTCAATTTAGTTTTGTTTTTCATTCTTTGTTTTTTTAATTAATTGATAATGTAATTATTATATATATATGTAATTAGTAATACTTTATCTACATATATATATTTATATTTTTTATGAATATTTTTCTATATTTTATTTTTTAATAAATATTTTTGTATTTATACGTATATATTTATGTTTTAAAATGATTAAATACTTACTTATTTTTCTTTAATTTTTATTTTATATATATACATATGTATAATTACGTATTTTTTTATTTTCATAAATACATTATAGATTTTGCTATATATATAAATTTTATAATTCTAGATTTTATATGTAAATCACGTGCATGTTTTTTAAAAAAGGGTTCAATATGTATATTATGTACCTTTTATTCTTTTTTATTTAGTTCTTTCATTTGTTTATTAATTTGTGTTTTCATTTATATTATTGTTTATCTTGTTTATTTATTTGATATTCTTGCATCGTCATTGTTTATTTTTTATGCATATTAGTTTCGTTTATTTATTTGTTTATATTATTTTTATGCCATTGATGTATTTATTATTGTTGTATTTATTATTGTAGCATTTGTACATACAATCTAACATTACGTCATCTTTTCTCTCGAATTTAAAAATAGAACTTTTCAAAATAGAGATAATACTCGTATTTAGGATTTTCAAGAAAATTGAGCCCTAACGTATTGGGTTCCGATTTTCTTCGTTAAATCTAACAATCGAGAATTGCTCTTTAATCAAACAAAATAAAACTTGTCATCGGGAATTCAATATGTTGTGTCCTAACGTATTGGATGTGACACGTTGATTTTTCGAGACAAAGATTTTTAAAAAAAATAAAGGAAATATTGAATGCTTGGGATCTTAGGAAATTGTGCCCTAACGTATTGGGCTGCGATTTGTTCATAAATTTTAAACAATTAGATATTTTCTTAAATTTTATTACACGAGTTTTTTGGACTAACTCAACTTGAAGAGAATAAAATGTTATGCCCTAACGCATTGGGTGTGATATTTTTCTTTTTTTTTTTCAAAATGAGAAAGTCTTAATAAATAATTTAATTAAGGATCGCATTTTTTTTACTCTCGACTTTAAGACATTAATTAATCAATTTGGTACCGATTTTTGGGCGTTACGAGGGTGCTAATCCTTCCTCGTACGTAACTGACTCCCGAATTCGTTTTTCTGAAACTCGTAGACCAAAGTCGTTTTTTTAGGTGATCCAATCACACCTTAATAAAATATTGGTGGCGACTCCCAATTTTTGTTTTTTTAAAGTCGACAACTAATTTTTTATTTTTTTTTCCAAAATAAAAAATAATTTCGACACTAATATTTAGTAAAATTAATTATAGTTTAGATGATTGTAACCTGTGTGATTTAGAATTGTACAACAACATTAATGGTCAATTTTTGGCCGATTCCTCTTGATATTCTTCATTTCCTATGCCTAAATACACAAGTTGCATTAAAGGCAAGGTAAACATGAATGTGTGGTGTCAAAGCATATAAAATAAACATGTGGTTTAACATTGTCCCATGGTCAAGTCATTTTGTGGAATCAAGGGCTACAAAAAGACACATTTTTCCAGTCTAATGAAGAAGTGCAGCCATTGAGGACACTTAGACTGGGTCTAAATCTCACCGTCCTAAGTCTGCTACACTAGTGTACGACACATAATTTTGTCTTGGGTTTGATCTCTTTCATTTTAACCTTCCCTTACAAGCATCTGTGAGGATGAGGACCATTCCATGACATTGGCTCTAAAATTTTTTGGGTGATAATAGTAGCCCTTTTTTAACAAAACCTGTTATTTTAGATATTTGAGTTGCAGCAAGTTTGTCTGATATGTTATAGTTTTTCATAGATATGAATCCGTCGGCAATGCAGGAGAAGCACAGTGGATTGATGGACCAAAAACAAGACAAGTTTTTCCTTCAAAAAGACAAAAATTTTTGGTAATCATTTAAACCAATAGATTAAAATCTTATTTTATCTTCTCATCTTTCACATTGATTTTTCTTTGTTCTCCTTTTGATGCCAATGAGTTGACTCGAGCCCAAAAAGACAAACAACTCATCATCTAGTTTAAACACACAGGATTATTATTTATTTGTTAGTTTAAATCATTTCAGTGGGTTGGTCACAAGGATTATAGTATAAAGTGTTATCTAAGGATATTACGATGGATTTTCTTTTATTTATAATAAATTTGGATTGTTTTGAGGGTTAAGGTTGGGGATATTTCAAAGATGATGGGATCCTCTAATCTTATTTATTTGCCATTGGTATAGTAGCAAACTTATATATAAATTTCAAATTCATCGATATAAAATATAAAACCCTTTTCTCTTCTCTTATCAGTTCATTTACAAATTAAAATCCTAGGGTTTTAACAATTAAAAGATGACTAATTTATCTAGACCATGACACAATGTCGGTTTTTGTTGCAGACACCAAGAGAGTGTGAACATTGTTCCTTGGGCTCCTCATACTTCTTCGGCATTGATTTTGGACTTTTTGTCTATAGGTTAACATGTTGGCTGAAATTGAGCAATTGCAATGGTCGTTGCGTCCTTCATATTATCAGGGAATGAGTCGAATGAATGGTATATATGGGTGTTTTATTATTTGACCTCTTTCACAATTTTAGAAAATTTATATATCCATTAAAATATTAGAACTCGTAATATTTTTAGAGAATTTTGTATTTATATTTTGAGGGTTATTTATTTTCGAGTTTCAGGGTTTAATCTTTATCTTCATCTTTTGTACTTTTCGTTCTTTTGTCATTATAATAAAATTATTTTTATCCTCTTTTGAGGCCTTTTTCACGTTAAATTTATATATTTAATTTCTCAACTTCTTCTGCTAATTATTTTTACTTATTCATTACTTAATCATGTCCATCCCAACCAATTTTAACTATCTAAACAACATACATACATCATTTCCCATTAGTTTCTTTTACCTTCTATTCCTTTATAATTATTTTATCTAAATAATTTTTAATAAAAACCAATCTGACAACTTTCAGTTTATATGTAGTGACAAATCTGCTATTCGCCCAGTTTACACAACTTCAGTCACATGAGTGGAACACGTGGGGTCAAGATAGAGCTTAAAGTTGGGGTCCAACTGTCCTAGTCAGCGCTCGTGACCGGCAAATCTACAACTGTAAATTATTTTGTTAATTAAAAATATATATGCCCCTATCTATGACTATGATGTATCAATCTCTATCTCTTTACCTTTCTCGTGAGTTTCATCAATATAACATCCCCCGCCGGCCCCACTTTTTAATTGGGCTTTAAACTACAAGGCCTCGGTTTTCATTCATTTTTGGCCCATCTTCTCCTTTCCTACAAACCCCCTCTTGTTGTTAGTAATAACAATTGTACCATGAAACACGGCACATGAGATTTAACTATAATAAGCATGTCTTAAATCTACTTAGCCGCCATAGTTGATATCATCCTTAAAAATAGGAATAAGCTTAAATTGACCACCAACACTGTTATTGAAAATATCTTCTCTTCTTTTCTTTTCTTCCGACAATTCTTATAAGTGGATATGAGTTCAATGGTCTTTTTGATACAATATCTAGAACTACCTATAGTCTCTCCCTAATCCTTAAATAAGAATATAATTTGCTTCAGAACACTTGAACCCACATCCTCCTACACTGACAACAACAATAATACTAATCGAGCTAAGACTCAATCAGCCAATGGCCTTAATTTTATCATTAAGATAAAAGGACGGAGAGAAAAACTATGAAAATAATAAGTTTATTTTAGATTTTTAAGAGTAAAAACTATATGAAACTGACATTCGTTACCAATCATTTAATATCATTTTTTATATCATCAATGCTTCACTTTATTGAAACTTTTAACTTAAAGTTTGTATACATTTAGATTCAAACTTAAACACCTAAAATCTCAAATCTATTGGTTCCTATTGTATACTATTATGTGGTTTCGTTCTTTTATTTTACCAATATCATGTTGCCATTCACAAATATCTTTGTATGTTTTCCCATAAAACTTACTTGTAAAGACACCATTAATGAAGATTTTAGGATTTAAGTTTGAATATAAATGTATATAAATTTTGGGTTTAAAGTTTAAGTAAACTAAAATTGATGACATGAAAAAAAGATGAGATGATATTAAATGATTAATAATGAATACAAAACTGACTTGGTATATTTCAACTTCATATAATCTTTTCTCGTTTTAGAAAATATAAAACATGTTTTTTTAAATAAAAAGTAAAAATTTGTTTTGATTAATGAAAATACAAAAACATGTTTTTGAGATTTTTTATATGAAAATATGAGAAATAAAATAGAATAATGATAAAATAACATTTAGTCTCTTGACTTGACCATTTTTCCCACCTTGGACTTTGAACTTTTGTTTAGTCCACATTAGTTTCAAAATTTGATAGCTTTTTCCAATTTGGTCTCTACTTGAATTTTCTTAAGGTACGATGATATGACATTTTGAAAATTTAGTCACATTAAAATTTTTAATTATTTATAATTTTTAATATTTTTGTAAAATTTTAGGATTTCATACAATTTTTAAAAATTTTCAAGTGATGACGTGGCACAATCTTAGAGTGTCATATTAATGAACCTTAATGGAATCTAAGTTCATGAACTAAATTAGGAAAAGTTGCCAAGTTCCAAAATTAATGTGGACAATAAAAAAGTCCAGGGACCAAATTGAGAAAATTTATCAAGTTTAGGGATTAAATGTTATTTTACCCCTAAAAAATCCTACATTTTATGGACTTGAACCAAGATCAAAGATTTGACATTTAAAAATTGTTAAAATATTTTTGTTTACATAAACTTGAATCATTCATAAATTAAATTTATGCTATATTTGGTAGGAGCACAATTTTTACCCATGTTTTAGTATACGAGTTAGCAATAAACTAATTCAGTTGGTAATATTTAGCTACTTTCATGACTTATTTTTAGTAAAGAGAATGAAAGATTTTTGCTTAATTTGAAGATGTCTTATTTTATTTACAAGAGTTAATACACATCTTTCTAATTTCAAATTTAAATTTGTACTAACTATTTTTTTATTTTATATCTAATTATTGTAATACATATGTAATAAGTGAATAGGGTGGCGGACAAGATGGCTAACATTGCTATGTACCAACGGCAAAAATAAATTGTTTCTGCAATTTTTAAATCAAACTTAAGGTGAGTTTGGATGGGTGGTGTGTTTACTTGCGGTCAGTGTAAAAATAATGGTGGCGGTGATATTAGATACTGTAGGGTAAGACAAAAAGTAAGCTAAACGAGCAGCATCGCCCATCTAAACCCACCCTTATATAAATACAAAAAATATAAGTGTTGGGGCAATTAAGAGTTTATGCAAGTGTAGGTACAAAAATAGATACTAAACTTATTTTTATATATATGTAGAAAAGAAAAACATAAAAAATGTGGTGTAGTGAAGCGGGGCAAGAGAGCCAAAACTGCATGCGTGAATCTGGTAATAGAAGAACCCGTGAAGAAGGAGATGGACCCCATTCGGTGGTAGCTTTGCCGCTCTTTCCCAATCCCCATCTTTTTGCATGCAAACACAGGGGCAAAATAATAGTATCACTTTCGTATAATTGCATTTGCATGGCCGATTCATTCCCTATATTTAGACGCCCATCATAACTCTGCACCACTCCCTCATTTATAGCTTGGAATGGTATTTTCTTTTCTTCTTCATATTTTGGCCAATCCCAATTTCCTGGAATTTTTCTTAGAACCCAAATGGGACTTGTGCTTTTGCTAAACTTGTATATATAGTCAAGACCTTAGGGTAATTTCCCTCTTCTATTTTCATTGTTTTACTAGCATACATGTAAACCGGAGATTCATTGGTTTTTTAAATAATTTATTTAATCGAATATGACAAGGGAACATTAATCTCTCACTCACAAGAAATTTTGTCTGTATATCATATCATTTATATTTCAATGCACTAATTGTGTTTATATTACTTGACATTTTTTAAGTCAATTTTTAAAATTATATCCTCAACTATTCTTAATTAATAAAAATATATTTAAAATTGAAGTTTTTATAAATATTCTTTTGAAAGTTTTTACAATATATATTTTCAAAATTTTGTCTATTATGAATTTTAAAGTTGGAAATTTTTTATTACTAAAATTCAAATTGTGACAAATTTTTGGGGATGGATGGAGTCTTTTTCCAAGGGACCTCTAATATAACTCTAATATTATTTCAAGGCTTCTTAAATTAATGTCATGACATAACTTAATTAAATAAATGTAAAACAAAAGTTCAATTTTGACTTTTTTCCCAGCAAAGCAACATAGAATTTTTAAATCAGTAATTTAATTTTTAAGCATATTTGATAGAATTTTTCAATGAAAATGGGTTGAAAATGATAAGTAGATTTATCAGTTAATGTGAATTTTTTCAATTATTGTTATTCTTTTAACATTATCCTTTAAACATTTTACCTTTAAATTATTTATCAAACATTCTAATTACATTTACTACTTAATTGTAATTTTAAATAATATATCAAACAACACCTAAATTTTGATTTATGATACTTTATAAATTTATGGATACTACTATAATTTATTTTATAATTTTCAATTTCAAAATTGGTATGTGATAACTATCTTTTTTAATTAAATCCCACTATAAATAAATTCTTTATAGAAAATACTACCTCTTTTAAAAAATATTAAATTATTAAATTATTCATTTTTATATTATAGATATTTTAAATATATATTTTAAGTACATTGTCATTTTTTAAAAAAAATTAAGCTATTATTATTAGTTTACTCCCCGTCAATTAAAAAATTATTTAACTTGTCGGTTGAGTCTTAGTTCGATTGGCATAGGCATTATTACTAATGTAGGAGGACGTGGGTTCGAGTGTGCTGAAGTGTATTATCCTCCGATTTATGGGTTAGAGAGGGGCTATAAATAGTTATAGACGTCATGTCAAAAAGAGCAAATATGATCCGAACTTATAATGAAATTGTTAAAAAAATTATCTAACTTGTTTTTAAATTTTTAAAGAATCATGTGACAAATTGTAGTATATGAGAATGGGGATTGGCTTAGCTTGTATGTTTTGTTCACTTTGCTGCCTTATATACAAACCCTTTGTTCCCTTCTACCACAACACGTATGCCCTCTAAATAAAGGGAATGGGGCCCCTTATGTTTTCACATGCAATTACTCTTCTATATCGGCTATTGCCTATTGATGGCAAAATCATTTTACCGTAATGTAGGATTGTTGGTTGTAATTCTATATTTTCTAATTTAGTTGAAGATTATTTTGAATGGATAATATAATATATTTTTTATAATGTGAGATTTGCGATAATTTTACTCTCTTTTTTTATGATTTTAATTTATTTTTTGATAATTTTTATATCGGTTTTATTGTTCATATTTGAGGTTTGTGATTGTCCCTTTAAATAATGTCTTCATCAATGTTCAAATCTGTGTTCTCTCCTTAAATGCGCGACGTATCTTATCACTACACCCTACAGTGAGGTAGTGTTTGGTAGTTTCCCATTTTATGATTTCAATAGAATGTGTTTATTAGGAAAATTATTTTGTAACATTTGGTGTATGTTAGAAAGTATTGATTAAGATCCCTAAAAAGTTACATTATCATGCTTGGTTCGCTAAATATTTTCTTGGGAATGCAATTAGACCTGTCCATAGGTCAAGTCACTCGGTTGGCTTGAAGGTCTACTCAAAAAATGAGAGGATTTGGATAAAAATATCGGTTCAAAAAATGGTTTAGGACAAAAAAAAAGACCCATTTAGAAAACGGGTTGGACCTCAGATAATGCTTTTTTGGCCTGGGCCTGGCCTTACCCGAATTTGTAAAAAGAAAAAGATTTTGTTGTTTTCCCACTGTTTTGCTACTATTTCCTATTATGTTGCAACTATTTTATTGTTATTGTTTGGATATTGTATAACTCTTATTTTATTGTTAAATTTGCTACTATTTTAGAGACATTTATTTGTTAAGTTGCACCTATCTTAGTGTTATTTAAGTATAAATATTTTTTAAAATTATTTTTAATTTGTTGGGAAACATTTATTTTAATGTTTTTAGTGTTTTTGATGTATTATATTTTAAATAAAAATTATACAAAAAATAATATAAAAAATTTAATATGGTCGGACCGGGTCAGGCCCGAGTTTTAATATTTTTATTTCAGGTTGGGCTTGGACAAAAATTTAGGCCCATTTTTGGGGTCAGGCCCGGGCCTATCAAACGAGCCTAAATTTTTGTCTATTATATTATTAGATTACTTAATGGAGACAGATCCACTTACAATAGTGTAAAATTAAAGTCTTTAGTTTTGCACCATTTTTTATAATTTTGTACGATTAATATTTTAACAATCAAATAATCATTTTTTACATTTCATTCATATAGATCATACACGTCAAATTTGACGTAAATTAAAATTTTATAACTATTTGTTTTATGAAAAATAACTTTCAACAAGACAATAAATATTAATATATACAATATTTTAGATAGATGTGGTAGATATATCAAATCAATTAAAAATTTACATGCATGACAAGTACAATTATATTAATAAATTCAACGCTCGATCTTTAAAATATCAATCATACAAATATATACAAAATGATATAAAACTATTTTAGATTTTGATAAATTTTATTATAATACATAATTTTGTAGGTGGGATAGAAAGAGGCCTTGTTGGGGTTTTGTTTTGAGGATATGATAATGAGAGAAGAGAAACGTTAATAACAAAAAAGAAAAGTGTGGAAATGTAAAAGATATTTATTAAATTCCAAAACAATCCAATCCAAAAGATATCTAATAATAGTTACCGAAGAGAGTGTGATGAGTGATCACCATAAAAATGGATTTTGTTTATAACTTATAGTATATGGAAAACAACATTATCCAAAAGGCTTCATAACATATACTAAAATTGTAACACCCCTAATCTGTATCTGTCACTAGAATAGGGATTCAGAGCATTACCAAGTAATCGTAATCTAATAATTCATTTCAAGCATTTCAAAAATCATAAAATGATTCATCATTAACATGCATAGAGTCCCTTATTAAGCCTTTGAGAGTTTGAAAACACTTTAGAAACGATTTGAGACTGAATCGGGAACATTTAAAAATTTTAGGAAAAAGTTAGAAAAAATTTTAATTGCAGGGTTCGCACAGCCGCGTGGTCAGGCTGTGTGACTCACACGGCCAAGTCACATGCCCGTGTGGGAATTCGAAATAGGAACACACGGCTATGTCCCAGCCCTTGTAACTCTCTGACTTGGGTTACACGGCCAAGCAACACGCCCATGTGCCAGGCCGTGTACCCTTCGAGATGACCTCTCATGCCTGTGTGCTAGTTGTGTGTCTCACACGGTCAAGTCACTCGCCCGTGTGTCTGGTTGTGTAGACCTAAAATGTGCCTTAAAAAACAAATTTACCATTCCCTACAAGCTTGAACATTAAACAACTCAAAAACCATTCGTTTAACCTATTCAAAACACGATCAAACACATTCAAAACATGCCAAAACAATCATCCTAGGTGCCTAACCAATGTACCCTCATTGGTACCACATTTATATCATCAAAACATATCATCAATGCATCATCCAAATTAAAATTATAAACATGTCAAAATCCATGAGTTTGGCCTAGCTCATATTTACCTAAAACATTAACTTAAATTCACATGCACATACCAAGCTTTGGTTCAATTTACCATACCATACTATGGCTTCAAACACAAACCCATGATTATATATACCAAACCAACATTACACTTATAACCTCATTTACAATTCATCCCCGAAATAACTATCATTTTCAATTATCATATTTGCATATATATATATATATATATATATATTCATTTCAATTCAAATAATCAATACATTCATAATATATATACCAATTCAATCCATTTCAATCAACTTTAATTCAATTCAATATCAAAGTGTCAAATACTCACCTCAACCACTTACCATATGCATTAAATCAAAATACAACAATTAGTAACTAGGTTTAGATTATAGAAATACAAACCGTGAATTCTGAGCTATTCGACGTTGATTTTATCCTTCCCCTTTTTAGTCAAGGATTCCGGTATGACGTTAGCTATGGAATCTAAAACAATTAAAATTCATCAATACAACACAATTCAATTTTATATTGAATATTTAAATTTTTACTCAATATTTGCCTAAATTTCAATTTAGTCCCTAAACCGAGACTAATTTTTTTGTTCTTTACAATTAATCCTATATTTTTATACAAATTTCACTTTAAACTAAATTTAACTCCCTATTTTCACTTAAATCTTTCAATTTTGAATTTTTCACAATTTGGTCCCTATTACTCAAAATTTACAATTTATTGTACAATTTAATCCTTTTTCATTTCTAGCTTAAAATCTATCAATTCAATCCCTAATATTTAAATTATTTAACAATAACAACATTTAAAATATTAATAATTGCTAAAATTTCGACATGGGTCGGGTTGCCCTAGGTACCGAGATTCCAAAAACATAAAAATTACAAGAAAAGGGATTAAATTGACTAACCAATTGAACTTTAAACCCTAGAAGTCCCTAAGGCCGTGCGTGACTTTCTTTTTCTTTCTAATGTGTATGGCTTTCTCTTTTTCTCTTTTTTTTTATTTGTTTTATTATACTTTAATTAATTAATTATTATATAATATATATACATTTACTTAATTATTAAGATTTCTTAATATTATAACTAGGGGTGAGCATTCGATCGAATCGAATCGAAAATTTTTGAGTTAATCGAGTTTTCGAATCTCATTTTATCATCCTAACTTTATTTGAAGTTTTATCAAATCGAATCGAGTGAGATAGAAATCAAATCGAATCGAATTATTTGTTCGAGTTAAGTTTAAAAATAAAATAAAATTATTGTTGTTTATTTTACGTAATTTTTCAAAAATAATTTTCTTTAAAGTTTTAAACATAATCATACAACAAAAATTGAAGCAAATAAGTGAATAAATAAAAGTAACACAACATCAACCCAAATAAACAACATGATTCCAAATAAACAACAAAAATAATACAAAAGATTATAATAAAAAAACATAAGTAAAAGTCCAAGTAAAGAGCATGAGTCGAAATAAACAACATTATAATAAAAACACAAAACATAAGCAAAAGTCCAAAATACAATAGAAACCTACACCAAAAGAACACAACAAAAGTCCAATTAACCAACAACAATAACAAACCAAACCAAACTAATAACAATAACACATCAGCTAAAAAACCATTATAGAAACGTTTAAGTTTTTTTCTTGTGCTTCGAACACCGTTGATAATCTTGAAACATCTAGTAAAAGTATTAATGAGTTAGTTAAATAATAATTTTTTTGCAAAAATAAATTAAATAAACATTTAACTTTATAAACTAATGCTAAGTATGTTACCTTCTTGATCTTTGGGTATTTTGGATAAGTCTAGCAAATTTAAAAACAAAAGTGTTAGTTAAATTATGGGAATGCTTACTATTACTAATATAAAGAATACAAAAGCTTATTTTATAAATTAAAATTTATATATTACCATCTTCCATTGTTTGAAGTTCATCAAAATAATCTTCAAGATTAATGGCATCATTAGATTTCCGAAGCCAATCTTGTGTGCAAACCAAAGCTTAGACCATGAGAGGAGTTAGAGAACTTCTAAAACTATCGAGAACACGTCCACCCGTGCTAAATGCACTTTCCGAGGCAACTGTTGAGATAGGAATAGCAAGAATATCTCAAGCCATTTGTGCAAGAATAGGGAATCTAGGACTGTTCATTTTCCACCACAATAGCAAATCAAATGAACTTGAATTGTTTACTTCTTCATCCTCACCCAAATATCTATCCAACTCAGATTTGCTTTCTAATCCAACTTGTTTCTTCTTCTTAAGGTATTTTTGTTTGGCAAAGCCCGTTTTCATTTCTGACTGATCTATTTCCATTGAACTGCAAAGATTTATTGAAGAACTAGATCTACCTTCAAACAATTCAATTATCTCGGCATTAGAAGAATACTCATTGAACAAGCAATGCAAATCTTTATCAATCATTTTCATAATGTCATTAGCAACATTAGGAAAAAGCAAGTTGACCCCAAAGTCCAAAAAACTCATTTTACATCGCGGATCAAAGACAACCGCGAAGTAAACTAGCATGTTGATCTTGTTTCCTTCACCCCAATACTTATTATATTTCTCTCTCATTTTGGAAGTCATAGAAATTATGTCTAGATCTCCACAATCTTGCCACCCATCAAAAAGACAATGCACATTCGTCAATACTTCAAAAAGTGAATGAGAGGTAACATGCAAAGATCCGGACACCTTCAATGTAAGATGATAAAAAGGCTCTAATATTTTTATAATTCTTTGAACAATTTCCCAATCATCAAATGTAGGAACTCCATCTCCAGCAGTAAGGTCAAGAAAAAAATTATGGTCATCACGTACATATGATTCAAATGCACTCTCATATTTTTCGGCCACCTTTAACATTATATATGTTGAGTTCCATCTAGTAGGCACATCTAAACGCAATTGAGCCTTACTATCTATCATTTCTTCTTTTACTCGTAGGTTGAATTTTGTCAACCTCAATGGTGATGCTCTTATATACCTCACAGCACCTTTAACTCGATCCACTGACACAGAAGCATCCTTAATATCGTACTGCACAATGAGATTAAGAATGCGTGCAACACATCTCATATGAATAAATCTTTCATTTGCAATAGAAACATTTCGATGATTCAATTTCTTTCTCAGATATTCAATGACAACACTATTGGTGGATGCATTATCAACTGTAATAGTGAAGACCTTCTCAATTTCCCAATCTCGAAGACATTTTTCAATGGCTTGACCTATGCTTTCACCTCTATGAGCGGATATTGGGCAAAAATTTATAATCCTTTTTTGCAACCTCCACTTTTCATCCACCCAATGTGCTGTTAAAACCATATAAGATATCCTCTACAATGAAGTCCAAGTGTCTGTCGTCAAACAAACACTACTTATATCTTTTTCAAAACAATTCTTCATCACACTCTTCATGGAGTTAAATAAATCAAGACAATCCCTTCTAATTGTCCAATGAGATGGAAGACTAAATCGTGGGCATGCTATAGAAAGAAAGTATTTGAAACCCTCTCCCTCTACAATTTTAAAAGGTAGTTCATCCATAATTATCATACGAACCAATGCTTTTTTAATAGCATCTTTATCAAATACCCAAGTTGATAAATCCGTTGTTTCTTGGCTAACCTTCACAAATGTTAATTCTGATTGCTTCGGATTAGAAGTATTACCTCGAGGTCTTTTTAGGCATGCTTTTAAATGGTTATTCAAATTCGTTGTAGAACCCGAAGTTGATTCCATTGTGTAAGTAACATCACATGCATTGCACCTTGCTTTCTTCTCCCCCTCTTCAGTCACAAATTTGGTGAAATGGTTCCAACAAGCTGACCTTGGAATAATCTTTTTTCGAACATTTTCCTTGGTTGTTGTTTGATCATCTCTACTTGGGGAAGAATTTTGTGAACTTTGAGTTGAACCATCTTGCTTTGGATCACTCATCTACAAATAAACATTTGTTGCAATCAGTAACCATGACCAAAAAATGGTTTAAAATCAAACTTAATAAATCGATTAAATTAAAAATTAATTAATATACAGCAGCACAAATTAATCAAAAAAAAAGTATGTTAAACTACATTTATAAAAAATGGTTGAATTGTTTTATTTTTATAATTATAAGTTTTTGAATATATAAAATAATAACTAAATTGAAAAGAACAACAATAATAACTAAATTGGAAAGGGCAACAGAAATGGAAGAGAATTTTAACATCAAATATCTCTCTCCCTATCTCTCTATTCAACTGAGTCTTTCTTGGTTAAGAACTAAACAACAAGTAGTGAAAATAAAAGGGAATTCCACTCTCTCCTTACAAACTTAAAGAAAACTCAAGCTTGCTTTGCTTTGATAAACAATGAAGAAACAAGTTTCTTCTCTCTTCGCCAAAAATTTACGACCGTTCAATGCTTAATTATTAAAGTTCAATCCAAAAACCCACAAGGCAAAGTTGAAAACACTCATATGCCACACCAAGAAACAAAAACAAGACAAAATAAGGGAAAACCAGAAAAAAAAAAGCTTATTTTAATGACAGAAGCCAGAATTTTTTTTTCAAGGTTTTTTCTTTTTATTTGTTTCAACAGAAACCCATGATTTCTGATAAAATATTTGTTGGTTTGGATCCTTTCATTGGGATCAAGAGGACTTCTTTAACAGAAATTAAAAAGAAAGATTGAACTTTTTCCCGGGAAACAAAAGCAGAACACAACCAAAATACACTTGATAAGAGAAATAGAGAGGTAAAAAGAGAGAAAATATCATATTTATGAACACAACTATCTGTTTCTCTACACTTTCTAGAAAGAACCAGCAAAAAACAGACCGGGATAAATACAAAACAATATTAATTTAGATTTCATGACTCTGTGAAAAAAAAATAAGAAAATTTAATCTTTTTAATAGTAAAAAGAGAAAAATCTTTACATCTAATGGATTGTGCCATTTTGGGTAAGCAAATATTTTATTACTGTAGAGTGTAATCCAATCACCATAAAAACATAGCTCTGTTCTTTAAAGAATTAAACCATGAAAATTGAAATTTGAGAAGAAAGAATCTGACTTTTTGCGTTTAGTCAAATTACAAAGACAAAATTTTAAACACACAAAGAGCAACAGTTTCTGACTTTCTACTGTTTACCAAGACTGGGATCAAGTGTATAGTAGTATAGGTAATTAGGAGACTCCATTTATTAATGTACGAACAAATAAAAAATAGAAGACTATCAAACCCTAAACCTATTTTGTATGTTTTTGTTTCTAAAGGTACCAGACAAATAAAAGCATCAATTAAAATGAAAGGCATGCTTGTGTAATACAGGTTTTACAACTTTAGCTTGAGAGTTGAGAGTAGTCTTCTAAACCACAAGTTGACAAGTGCAACTCTAACAAAGAGGGAGGTTTGAATGTTACCTGTACCCAATCAGTTGCTTTAGAAAGATTCGCAGAGCTCAAATCAAGGTACTGTAAGGAAGAAAGTCTAGAAACTGAGAAACCTATTGAAGAATTTTGACACCGTATATAAATACAGTGTAAGGAAATGAATAAAAGTTAACATACCTTTGAAATTCAAAGGTAGAAGACGTAGAAGCACCACTCTAAGCCTTTAACCTCTGATTCTAGAATTGGGTGGAGCCGTCAGCTATGGAGGACCGCAGGTGGATCAGTGGAGAAGGGTGGACCGGAGGTGAAGATTTTCGAATTGGGAAAAAAAGGAGGAGGGAGGGCACGGGCTTAGTTAGGGATTTTGGAAGTGATTTTGTTTTAAATATAGTGTATTTTAAAAAGAAAAAATATATGTAGTATATTTTAAAATAAAAAAATATAGTTTATATTTGAATTATTCGAGTTATTTGAATTCGAAAATTCAACTCGATTCGAACCCGAAATTCGAAAAAAAAATTCGAGTTGATTCGATTAACTCAATTAACTCGATTAACTAGATTCGAATAATTCGAAATTCAATTTTTTTTTATTTTTTCGAATCGAATCGAATTTTGCTCACCCCTAATTATAACATATTTTTATAACATAGGTATAATTACTACATTGGCCACTTTAATTAATTTTTAATCTATAATTCAACTTTCACCCTATACGCAATTTAATCCTTATACCTAATTACTTTTAATTCAAGTAAATTCGCTTAACTAAAACTTAATTAACTACACAACTAGCTTCGTAAATATTTTTAATAAATATTTAAGAGCCTGGTTTAAGGGAACAGAGTCCCGGGAATGCACTTTCTGACACCTCTGACTATCGGGTTGTTACAATTCTCCCTCTAATTAAATTTCGTCCTCAAAATTTACCTAAAAAGAGGTGGGGGTACTGAGATCTCATAGTGTCTTCCGGTTCCCAAGTCGCTTCCTCAACACTATGACTACGCCATAACACTTTCACTAACGGAACTCACTTATTACGCAACTCTTTTTCACCTCACGAGACAAAATCCCAACCGGTTCTTCTTTGTATGACAAATCAGGTTGAACCTCAATATCTTCCATCGAAATAACGTGAGATGGATCAGATCGATATCTTTTAAGCATTGAAACGTGAAGAACGTCACGCATTTTTTGTAATTCCATAGGCAAAGCTAAACGATATGCAGTTGGTCCTACTTTTCCCATGATCTCATACGGTCTGATAAAACGAGGACTCAACTTCCTTTTTCGACCAAATCTCAAAATTTCCTTCCAATGTGATACTTTAAGAAATACTTTATCGCCAATAGAATATTCAATATCTCGACGTTTCAAATCTGCATATGATTTCTGTCTATCGAAAGCTGCCTTCAATCTATCTTGAATTGTTTTAACAATGTCTTCCATTTCTTGAAATAATTTTGGCCCGATCATTCTTCTTTCACTCAATTCCATCCAACAAAAAAGTGTTCGACACCTACGACCGTATAAGGCTTCATACGGAGTCATTTGAATACTCGATTGAAAGCTATTGTTGTATACAAATTCGACCAAAGGTAAGTAACGTTCACATCCTGATTCAAAATCAATAACACAAGTACAAAGCATGTATTCCAAAATCTGAATAACAGTCTGTGGGTAAAAAGTTGTGCTAAAATTAAGCCATGTACCAAGAGATTCGTGCAACTATTTCTAAAATCTCGAAGTGAACTGCGGATCTCGATCAAAGATTATTGATATAGGGACACCGTACAATCTTACGATTTCTTGAATATAAATTTTAGCAAGCTTTTGAAGTGACCAATCAATCTTGACTGCAATGAAGTGAGCCGGTTTCGCAAGTCAATCAACAATCACCCAAACAATATTTTTCTTACTTGTCGATAAAGGTAACCCCGTTACAAAATCCATCGTGATACGATCCCATTTCCATTCAGGAATAGAAATAGGCTGAAGTAATCTGGTGGGAACCTGATGTTCTGCCTAAACTCGTTAACAAGTTAAGCATTTAGCCATATACTCAACCACGTCTCTTTTCATTCTTGGCCACCAATAAGATTTTCGAAGATAACAATACATTTTCGTTCCTCCAGGATGCAAAGCAAAAGGACTATCATGAGCTTCGCGAAGTATCAACTCTTTTAATTCAAAAACATACGGAATGCAGATTCGGTTATGAAACCTCAAGCAACCACAATCGTCAATGCTTAAATTTTTTAATATACCATTCTGAACCATTTCTGTAACACCCCTAACCCTTATCCGTTGCCGAAACAAGGTTACGGAGCATTACCAAACTTTTCAGATTAATTATGAACATTTCATATCATTTAATACACATATCAGAAACCGAACAAAATTCACTCATATTGTCCCTTATATGAGCCTTCGAGGCCCAAAATATGCATTAGAAGCAAGTCAGGACTAAACTGAAAACTCAGAGAATTTTTCTTAAAATTTTAAAAATTTCCTTGGGTGCAAGGGACACACGCTCTTGTGGCCAGGCCGTGTGGCTCACACGGCCAAGAGACATGCTCGTGTCTTAGGCTGTGTGGGCATTCAATGTGAGGCATACGACCGTGTCTCAGCCTGTGTTCATACTAGTGTAACTCTCTAACTTGGGTCACACGGCCAAGCCACACACCTGTGTGTAAGGTGTAGGGGTCACACGGCCAAGCCACAAGCCCGTGTGCAAAAACCTGGGCATTTTGTTTCAAAATTTTAAGATGTAGGGGACATACGGCCATACCACACGCCCATGTGTTAGGCCGTATGTCACACACGGTTGAGATGCACGCCCGTGTCTCTGCTTGTGTGGATGAAAATAGGTCATTTTAAGGCCACTTTTCTCACCCATTTTGATATCAACCAATAGACAACATTTCAATACATCAATACATCCCAAACAAGTAATCAACACAAGCCAAAATCATGTCTTAATCACCCTAGAAGTCCCTAAGGCCGTGCGTGACTTTCTTTTCTTCTTTCTTTTTCTTTCTAATTTGTATGGCTTTCTCTCTTTTTTTATATTTGTTTTATTACTTTAATTAATTATTATATAATACATATACATTTACTTGATTATTAAGATTTCTTAATATAATAACATATTAATTTTTATAACATAGGTATAATTACTACATTGGCCCCTTTAATTAATTTTTTAATCTATAATTCAACTTTCACCCTATACGCAATTTAATCCTTATACCTAGTTACTTTTAATTCAAGTAAATTCGCTTAACCAAAACCTAATTAACTAGCTTCGTAAATATTTTTACGAGTCCGATTTACAGGAACAGAGTCTCGAAAATATACTTTTCGATACCCCTAACTATCGAATCGTTACAAAAATTGTTAATGGATAAGTAAATATTTGCTTTCCCATTAATATTCCTAGTTCAAAATATTTCAAACATTATTGGAGAATCCATAACAATGTTTAAATGCTACCCAACACCTTGAAGAAATATTTGTCACCTTTTAATTTTTTTATTAATTACACCCTCAAAATGCTGTCTAAGCTTCTAAATCCTTATCATTCCATTCAAATAAATCTCCTTTTTAGGGTTTGGGTGTTGTATAACAGGAACAAAGGAAAAGACAGAAAGTACCAACATCAAAGGTCAATAAATAAATTATTACCTTAAACAATAATTAAGCAAAAAAGAAATATATTTTTTTACCTAAAGAAATTGGGGTTAGGGATATTTCCTAGTCATTGCTTGCACACTGAGTTGCCCCTTCTCTCTTCCTTTTTCTAGAATTCTCAGCTTTTTGTTCTTGGGGTTTTCTTAACCTTTTCTTTTCTCAGCTGAAATATTATTTTTATAGGGCTCTTAAATTTAACCACCTTGTGTGTGTACTCTATCATCTACACACCACCCTGCTACTGAAACTTTCACTGCTATTCTTTCTCTCTCCCTCTCTCAAAATCTGTCACTGAAAAACTTTATATAGAAAGGAGAGGGTTAACAAAAAACAATCTTATTGTCTTAATTTCACTCATGTTTTGGTTTCTCAGCTGTTGAAGGTTTTATATATTTATATAAAGCATGGCTGATTGAGGTGCAGAGTTGTTTCAGACAAGCAATCCATGGTTAGATAGCGACTTGGAGAATAACCCATCATCATCAGTATCATCATCTTCTTCACGAGATTTGGCTTTTGGCACCAAATGAATGATAAGCCCTTTCTGTATATCTACATGTCACTGCCACTACCTGTTTGTTCATAAAGCTATGTTTAGTTTTTGTGTCCAGGGCTGGGGTAAGGGGATTCTTTATTTCTAGGCTACCTTTTTTCTTGTTGTTTCTTTCAGAGGTGTAAAGTGGTCACTCTTCAACTGCAGCAGCAGTTAATAAGCAAGTTAAAAAAACAAGACATCAAACAAGGGAGAGAGACTTGTTCTTCTTTCTTGGAGTTTTCTTGTTTCCCAGATATGTTCCCTGCGGCTATATCCAATTCTACATCTTTGTCTGAGGAAGCTAGTGTTTCTTCTATTACAAGGGTTCAAGACTTAGGTAGCTTAAATTCCATTGTTTCAACCATTTCCCCTCACCAGCCGCCACAACAGAATGTAGTTAAGAAGAAGAGAAACCTCCCAGGGAACCCAGGTAAGCCCTTTTTTGCCAACATCTCTTAAAACTTGTTCTCTTTGATTAATTAATTAAAGGGTGTTTTTTACAGACCCAGATTCTGAAGTGATTGCTTTATCACCAAAGACACTATTGTCCACCAACAGGTTTGTATGTGAGGTCTGTAACAAAGGTTTCCAAAGGGATCAAAACCTTCAGCTCCATAGAAGAGGCCATAACCTTCCATGGAAACTGAAACAAAGGAGCAAAGAGATGAAAAAGAAAGTCTATGTTTGCCCTGAGCCTACATGTGTCCACCACCATCCTTCAAGAGCATTAGGTGACCTTACTGGGATCAAGAAACACTTTTGCAGGAAACATGGAGAGAAGAAATGGAAGTGTGAGAAATGCTCAAAGATCTATGCTGTTCAATCAGATTGGAAAGCTCATTCTAAGATTTGTGGAACCAGAGAATACAGATGTGATTGTGGAACCCTTTTCTCAAGGTATTTATTTATTTCCTTTTTTTTTTCTCTCCTTTTAAAAAAACAGCGTTGAGATGTTCATCACTTTGGTGGTGGCAAACTATGGAGGGTTCATTGAAGTCTTATTGGTAATTTTAGTGATGAAAGTGTGATGCTTTTTTTTTTTGGTCTTTTAAGATTCATTTTTTGTTGTTGTTTTTACACAAGAATAGTAACTGGTAAAGCTATGCATACAGGGAATATATCTGGAACTTTAAATGTAGTGACAGGTTTGGTGTCGTCCATAGTGGACACCATTAATACAAAGTGTCTGTATCTGTATTATATGGTGACTTAAATTGCTAGAGAAAACTGAAAGCAATTAAGCAAATACCTCTGAAATCTGAACAAAAGTAAAAAGGACAAGGCACAGTGTCATAATCTCTAGTTTAGCTATAATTATTTAAGCTTGGTTGATCGATTTTTTATTTTGCTTTCTTCTATATTCTTAATACCCAGATTTTTTTTTACCCTTTTTGTACATTGTAATGGAGTGGGACTGCTGTCTCAAAAACAATGATGATATCCAATAAAAAAGCGAAACAAGTTTTCATTATTGCTTTTTTGGATTTCATGGTTAAAAAAAAAAAAAAAGGTTCATGTTAGCATGCTATTATTAACTCGCAGAGAAAACTGATGAAAATCTGCGAAAAAAATCTGGCAGCTGATTTTTTCTTTTCTCTCTTTCTTCCAAATCCATCAATTAGGTTCATGTTTTGATTGCATATCTTTGTTAACATGCATGAAGCTCTAGTTTCAAAATATATAAAAACACTATCCATCATAATTTACCCAAATTCATGAAAATTTGAGCCATCTTTGCATGCATATTGCATACACCATCATTTAACATGCATCTCTTACATTTGACCCGACAATGCGCATGCACGATCCTAGGGTTTTATTGTATTTTATTTCTTTATGAAAACCTCCAGGAAGGATAGCTTCATAACCCACAGAGCGTTTTGCGATGCATTGGCTGAAGAAAGTGCAAGATTCTCAGCCAACCACCTTCCCTCCGGCGCCGCTGCCGCCGTCTCCGCCGCCAATCCACGTCCGTCTCTTCGTTATTTTCCATCCCAATCCAACTGCGACCCATCTTCTCTTTCCCCATTCCAAACTCATATCGCTTTCCAGCCATGGCTGGAACCTACTCAAACCTGTAACCCTAACCCTAATAATAATCCACTTCATATCAAGCCCCAGTCTTACCATTTCGTGCCGTTGTTCCAAGAACAGGCGCCGCCACCTCCAAAGGCCTGCATCACCTCACCCTACCAGAACCTCCTCCCTGTCGGCAATAACACTTCCTCTACTGTTGCCATGTCGGCCACCGCACTCCTCCAAAAAGCTGCCACCGTTGGTGTAACTGCTACGAAGATAAACAACAATAACAACAATAATAACAGCAACATGGCGAGTTATGTCTCTTCGGATATGTTTGGTTTCGGAGGTGGAAACATGGCGGCGGCATGGCAGAAGAGTAGCAACCACTTCACGAGGGACTTCCTAGGTTTGACCGGAGACCAACATCAGCATCATGGGAGTGGCAATGGGAACGCTAACGTTAGCATGAACATGAGGGAGGTTCTAACCTACGCCGGGGGAGTGGAGTTGCAGCAGTTTGAGAGAGACCACTCGCTGTTGAAACCCCAAGGTTCTGGATTCGATGAGCCTGCCTCGGAAACATGGGGTGATTGATTGTCGAAGGCAAATAAAATAAAAATAAATGATAATGCCAAAAATGCCCTTCTCTATGTTTAGCAAAAAAAGGAAAATTTGAGTTTGAGTTTCCAAAAAGGGAAAACAAAAGTAGTTTTCTTGCATTTTGTTTAAATTAATGTCTTTCTTTTTAATCCAAAATTGATATCCGTATTTAAATAAATTTAAATTAATGTTTTGAATGGTATCAAGAAATAGTTTATATTTAGCTTGGATGGTATTGCCATCACATGCAAAACGTATACATTGCTACCTTAATGTCCTTTCCTTTTCATGACAGCCATATAATGATGTGTGACCATTTTTTAATTATATTTAACATTTTACTCTTTAAAAAATTCCATACCACATATATTTCTTGTTTTTACCACTTTTAGGTTTCATGCATGCCCTTCAGTGCCTACGTTCCTTCAATAAATTACAATATTTTTTCATTTATATATGATTGAATTAGTTAAAAACTCTTTTAATTTTATAAACTAATTTTAATAAAAATAAAACCCTTTTTTAGGCATTTTTACATATTTTTATTCTTTTAAAGTTATTTTCAGAAATTTCAATCAAGAAAACGAAAATCACCGATGTTAAACCCAACACAGTCTAAATTCCTGGCATTGGAAGCAGAGGGACCAGAGTCAAATAAAAAAGTTGGGAGATGAGGCAAGCATGGCGAAGGACCAGAGCTTGTAGCCTTGGAATTGATGATCGCAAGATCGCTCCTTCTCTATTGGACTGCTGCTATTGATGCTACTGGTGGCAGCTTATTTTTGTTTACAACAAATTTTCTATATTAGGTCCTTTTAATGGAGGGTACGGTTAACGTCACTCTAAATTTTTTCATTAATTTAGTGATTATGGTTAGAAAAATTGATCAGTGCTTAAATCCTTAACGAATGGTTGGTATTACTTTTTAATATTTTTAAAAATAGTTAACCCCTTAAATCTCTATAAAAACCCATCTTTAAACTCAATATCTGTATCCAAGTCCCTTCTTCTCGGCACTCATTGAGCCTCGAAAACAACCCCTTAATCCCTTCTAAAATCCCACTACAGTACACCTAACATTGCAACGACGTTAATAAAGCAAATGGGGGATCTTTTTAAGTGATTGTTCAATGTAAAATTAGATTTGTATTGGATTACGAAAAATGTTAAATAAACTTAAATGAAAAGTTAAGAGTTATGTAAGTGAAAGGTCAAGAGTTAAAAGGTTAAGAGTTATGTTGTTTTTTAA
This sequence comes from Gossypium raimondii, assembly GCF_025698545.1. NCBI lineage: Eukaryota > Viridiplantae > Streptophyta > Magnoliopsida > Malvales > Malvaceae > Gossypium > Gossypium raimondii. The sequence goes on along the minus strand of NC_068572.1, from coordinate 8,864,957 downwards.
TGGGTTTAAATTAGTAATTTTTGTTTAGGAGAATGAAATGTCAAGAGTCATTGGTTATTATTAGATTTTAATATTTTCAGTTTTTTTTTGTTTTAAAGGGTTATCTATAATCTATAAATAGTTTGTAAGCATTTTATATGAATGTGAACAATTTTACATTTAGAACAATTTTATCAAATTGGTATCAAAGCTATGGAGAGTGTGACTAGTAATGTGCCATTGCCTCGACTAACAAAGGTGAACTATGAGAATTGGAGCATCCAAATGAAAGCTCTTCTCGGGTCTCAAGATGGTTGGGAGGTGGTCCAAGAAAGTTTCGTAGAACCGACAACTACTGCGGGATATACGGCGGCTCAAAACAAGGCGTTGAAAGAAATGCGATCGAAAGATAAGACGACATTGTACATGTTATTTCGAGCTGTTGACGAGTCGGGCTTTGAGAAGATTGCAAGTGCAACAACTTCAAAAGAAGCGTGAGACATTTTAGCAAAGGTGTACAAAGGAGCTGACCGAGTTAAACAAGTCCGCCTTCAAACTCTTCGTGGTGAGTTGGAAGGCATGAAGATGAAGGAATCGAAAGGTATCTCCGACTACATCACACGTGTTCAAACCGTGGTGAACCAACTCAATCGAAATAGAGAAACGTTAACCGATGCAGGAGTTGTGGAGAAGATTTTGAGATCATTAACTGACAGTTTCGAAAATGTCGTATGTGCCATAGAAGAGTCAAAGGATCTAGCAACGCTCACAGTCGATGAACTCACCGGTTCTCTCGAGGCACATGAACAACGTAAGAAGAAGAAAGAGGAGACACTCCAGCAAGCACTTCAAACCAAGGCATCAATCAAAGACGAAAAATTCTCTATTCTCAGAGCTTTCGAGGTAGAGGTCGTGGTCGTGAAGATCAAGGAAATGGTCGTGGTGGAAGAGGCCGAGGTCAAGAAGGGAATTATAAGGAGAAGGAGCATTCAAACCAACAAAATTGGCGTGGAAGAAAAAGTGGTCGTGGAAGAGGCGGATGGTCGAATTAATCCAATGTCGAGTGCTACAAGTGTGGCAAATATGGTCAGTATGTGAAGGATTGTAACTCTGATAAGTGTTACAATTGTGGTAAGATGGGACATTTCGCGAAAGAATGTTGCGTCTCAAAAAAGGTGGAAGAGACAACCAACCTAACCACGGAAAATAATGAGGCAAAAGAAGGTTTTCTCTTGATGGCACACAACGAAGTCAACACCAACAACAACATGGTGTGGTACCTTGACACGAGTGCAAGCAACCATATGTCCGAGCACAAGCACCTATTCAAAGAGATGCGAAAGGTTGAAATGGAACATGTGTCATTTGGAGATGCGTTGAAGGTTGAGGTAAAAGGCCAAGGTATCGTTTGTTATTTACAATAGGATGGGTTAGTTGGGTCAATCCAAGATGTGTATTACGTACCAGACCTCAAGAGCAACATTTTGAGTATGGGGCAACTCATGAAAAAAGGTTATTCGGTATTTATGAAAGATCGGGTGTTACACTTGAAAGATAAGGAAGGGCGTTTGGTCGCTCTAGTTGAAATAGAGAGAAATCGCATGTACAAGTTGAATTTGAAAAGCGTTCGAGGAAAATGTTTGCGAGTCGATGTTGAAGACAATGCATCGTTGTGGCATCTTCGTTTTGGCCACCTACATTATGGTGGTCTAAACAAGTTGGTGAAGAAGAACATGGTGCATGGGCTACCAGACATGGACTATGAGGGAAAATTTTGTGAAGAATGTGTGCTTGGAAAGCATGTGAGAATTTCATTTCAAAAGAAAGCAGAATATCAGGCTAAGCAACTTCTCGAATTGATTCATACCGACATATGTGGACTAATCACCCCTGAATCTTTTAGCGGTAAAAGGTATTTCATTTCTTTTATCGATGATTTCTCACGAAAAACATGGGTTTATTTTCTTAAAGAAAAATCTGAGGCATTCAAGGTGTTCAAGAAGTTCAAAGTGATGGTGGAAAAAGTAACTGGTAGACACATCAAATCTGTACGATCTGATAGAGGTGGCGAGTATACTTCGACGGCTTTCATGGAGTATTGTGAGGAGCAAGGCATAAGACGATTCCTAACCGCATCGTACTCTCCCCAACAAAATGGTGTGGCCGAGAGGAAGAACCGGACTGTTCTCGACATGGTTCGATCAATGCTCAAGAGCCAGAAGATCCCGAAAGAATTTTGGGCGGAAGCGGTGCAGTGTGCCATCTATGTGCAAAATTGATGTCCACATGCAAAGTTGGATGATCAAACACCACAAGAGGCTTGGAGCGGACAAAAACCATCAGTTTCTCATCTCAAAGTATTCGGTAGTGAGGCCTATGCACATGTACCAGATCAACGAAGAACGAAGCTCGAAGACAAAAGTAAAAGGTTTATTTTTATTGGGTATGATGAGAAAACAAAAGGATACAAGCTAGTCGACCCGATAAGTAAGAAGGTTGTGGTAAGTCGTGATGTACGATTTAATGAAGCAAGCGAGTGGGATTGGAATAACTCAACGGAGGTTATCATCAAATATGGAGGATCATCAATTGCTACACCAACAATCATATCGACAAATCCTGAAATTACCGATGATGAAGATGAACCAAAAATGCGAAGTTTGCAAGATTTGTATGATTCAACAAATGAGGTACATATTGTATGTCTTTTGGCAGATTCTGAGAATATAAGTTTTGAAAAGGCGGTGCGAGACAAGAAGTGGCAAACTGCTATGGGTGAGGAGATTAAAGCAATAACACATGGGAGTTAACGAAATTACCGAAAGGAAGTCAACCCATTGGTGTGAAGTAGGTGTTCAAAAGAAAGATGAATACTCAAGGCGAGTTAGAACGGTACAAGGCGCGACTTGTTGCAAAGGGATATAAGCAACAGGAGGGGATCGATTATGATGAGGTATTTGCTCCTGTTGTAAGGAGACAATCCGGTTACTCATTGCACAAGTGGCACAATTTAAATGGTCGATATTTCAAATGGATGTCAAGTCGGCATTCTTTAATGGTGTGCTCGAAGAAGAAGTTTACATCGAACAACCACCCGGGTACATAAAAAATAAAGAAGAGAAGAATGTGCTGAAATTGAAGAAGGCACTTTACGAGTTGACGCAAGCACCGTGGGCATGGAATACTTGTATCGATACATACTTCAAGGAGAACGGGTTCAAACAATGTCCTTATGAACATGCCCTCTACGTGAAGAAGAATGGAGGTAATATGTTATTTGTTGCTCTTTATGTCGATGACCTCATTTTTATGGGGAACAATGGTGAGATGATACTAGATTTAAAGAACAAAATGACACAAGAATTCTAGATGACAGATTTGGGTTTAATGAAATTTTTCCTTGGTTTGGAGGTTAGACAAGAAAGGACAGGTATTTTTGTGTCACAAAAGGCATATGCAAAGGAAATTTTGAAGAAATACAAGATAACACATTGCAACTCGGTATCAACACCAATGGAACCAGGTGTAAAACTCTCGAAATTCAATGGAGGAGAACGAGTCGACGCAAACAAATACCGAAGTTTGGTGGGAAGCCTTCGCTATCTCACTTGCACAAGGCATGACATTTCGCTAAGTGTTGGCATTGTAAGTCAATTCATGGAGGAGCCGGTTTATTCACATTGGAAGGTGTTGAAGCGAATCCTACGGTACATTCAAGGAACGGTGTCACTCGGGTTATTCTATTCAAATATGAAAGATTACAAGTTGATTGAGTATTTTGACAGTGATTGGTGCGGAGACTTAGATGATCGAAAAAGTACATCGGGATATGTGTTCTTTTTGGGTAACACGACGTTTACTTGGCTTTCAAAGAAGCAACCAATCGTGACACTCTCGACATGTGAAGCTGAATATGTGGTAGCATCTTGGTGTGTGTGTCATGCTATATGGCTCAGTAATTTGTTGGGCAAGTTGGAGCAACAACAACTTGGTGCAACTGAGATACGAGTTGACAATAAATCAGCAATTGAGTTGGCAAAGGAAGGAAATGTGAAATTAGTGCACGTGGCAAGTCGAGACCAAGTCGCGGATATCTTCACAAAACTGCTACCGATGGTACTCTTCGACAACTACAAGAAATTAATTGGCATGAAGGATGGCAGAAGCATTTAAGTTTACAGGGGAGTTTTGTTAAATAAACTTAAATGAAAAGTTAAGAGTTATGTAAGTGAAAGGTCAAGAGTTATGTTGTTTTTTAATGGGTTTAAATTTGTAGTTTTTGTTTAGGAGAATGAAAGGTCAAGAGTCATTGGTTATTATTAGATTTTAATATTTTCAGTTTTTTTTGTTTTAAAGGGTTATCTATAATCTATAAATAGTTTGTAAGCATTTTATATGAATGTGAACAATTTTACATTGAGAACAATTTTATCAGTAAAATTACCTGTAGGTCTTTTTTGTACTAAAGATGTTAAATTTGGTCCTAGTTTCATGTTCTTTGAGCAAATTAAGTGTATGGATAAAGGGAAAATGTAGGTTTTGTTGGAAAATGCAAATGGAGTCTTTGTCGCTGAAATACTTGACTTTAAAGTCGAGGTTGTTAGAAACGATGATGGGGCTGGAAAAAATGCAGTAGGCTTCGCCAAGGACACTGGAACGACGTCGTTGCCGTGTTTGCTGTACTCTAGTGGAATTTTAGAAGGGATTAAGGAAGTTCTTTTCGGGACTTGAAGTAGGATAAGGAAGGCAAACAAGAAGAGACTTGGATGTAAATATTAGGTTTTAATATGTGTTTTTGATAGAGATTTAAGGGATCTTTTTTTTAATTTTTAAAGGGATTAAAAGAATAATTTTTCCTTTTTATTGTAAGTCCAATCCTCAATCTATGAAGGGTTTAACGATTGAGTGATTATTTTAGACTTTTTTTATGATAATGACTAAATTAACTAAAAAAATAGAATGATCAAAATAGGAATAATGTTATTTTAGGGTGACCTTTGGTATAGTGTACCTTATATTTAATGGGAAGAATTTATTTATATCGATGTAAAGTTATTATATCTTTTCGCATGCATTTGTATAATTAATATTTTAACGATTCAACCGTTAAATTCATTGATATAATTTTATTTGTCATGCATGTAAATTTTCTAACGATTCGATATTTCTATCATATAGATCTAAAATACTATATATTAATATTTATTGAAAATTGAAAATATTTTTGTACAAAATAAATAGTAAGAAAATTTTAATTTACATTAAATTTGACAAACATGATTGATATGAATGATGTTAGATTGTTAAAATATTAATCATATAAAAGATACAAAGTGTGTAAATTTACTTTAATTTTACACTTAAATAGATTCTTTTATATTTAATAGATCGAGTATATAATTTTATCTACTATTAGTGATGTTTATGGGTTAAGTGGTTTGACCGTCTTGACTTGGATGGGGTTTGAAGTTAATTATTTTTACTATTTAAAATGATTGTTTATTTATATTAATATTTTTATAATTAAATTTAAATAAAAATAAATTATTATAAAAATTTTAAACGTTAGCTTGAACGTCAACTTGAAATTTTTTAAGATCGAACTTCGATCCGACTCATGTATATTTCTATTAGTGAATTATACGTTAACATACCATTAATGTTAACAAAAAAAAACTAAATTAGCCTAACTTCATTTATAATAATATCTGGTATCATTGATTAATAGCACAGTTAGTGCATGAAATATTACCCCAAATAAATATTGGTTAAAATTTGTTTAATTATCACTTTAATGAATGTATAGGAAGGCAGCTTTTCTTTCGTAGGATGCTAACTGAAAAGTTGTTTGTGCAATTTATGTTACTTGAATATACATTTTCTGTATTTTCTTTTTTTAGTGCACACATATACAAGCAAAATATATGGTGAAAAACTATACAAAATTTATATTTTAATACGAAACAGAGTCATGTTTTTAAACGATGAGAAATTACTTGAATAGGGGTCAAAATGCTCTAGTTATTTAATTAATATTAAATAATTACCTTTCGCAAAGTGACATCTTTTTCATATGAAAATAATAGTAATATTTAATATTATTATATTTTATCGATTGAGTCTTAACTTCATTGGCATAGATATTGTTGTCAATGCAAGAGGATTTTGTGGCTTGAGGAGGGGCTGCAAATAGTTCTAATCATTGTATTAAAAATAATAGATATGATCAAAACTTATAATAAAATTATTCAAAAATTATGTTTTGAGAAAATATAAAATAATCTTTTTGAGTGAATTGGTTTTTTAGTCAATGTTGTTACTTTTAGCTTTAATTTAAATCACCTTAAAAATATAAAATTTAAATGATGTACAACATCACCTTTATAACAATATTGGTTAGTTTTAAAAAACTTTTTTTACTCAATTGATGTCTAATAAAACTTTTTACACGAATTAAATCAAGAATTTTATTTAATTTTAGATTTATAAGAATCATATTCAATATACCTATATTTATTGGGTTGAATGGTTGAATTTGAGTTGTGTAGATGAAAAAAGTCATTAAAAGAGCTTTACTCTATTTAGAAATCTAACATGATCGGACTTAAAATTTAAACGAAATCTAAAAAAAAAAAAACAACTTTGGGAAAATACATCAAACTAACATGTCAAGAACTCATAAAATTTATTCCTTCGCTTTACAAATTCAATCACAACTCTTTTTCTTTTGCAGCTCCTCATATAATATACCTCAATTCCCACTTAAAGATTGATGTGTAATCAAGTCCAAAGAAATTCCTTTTCCCCCATTATTAGCAATACTAATTAAATTTCAAACGAGTTTTGAGGATCAGATGAAAGTGGATGGAAGTAAAAATTTTGATATTTTAAATTTTTAAAAATTTAAATTTGAAAACAAGAAATTTTTTGAAAGTAAAGAAACTTTGTTCAAGAGAATTCTTGAGTTTCATTTTGAGTCGTTACTGTTAACCTTTGTTTTTTCTTTGCAGATAATCTTTACTATCCATCTTTGTCTTTTCTTTACAGAGAATCATTCATGTTCATCTCTGTCTTTTCTTTTCAGAGAATCACTTTTGTTCATCTTGGTCTTTAGTCTTTCAAGGAATCTTTGAAGGTTGCAAAACAATTCTTATTTTTCTTTCTTTCTTTCTTTTTTTCTAATTTCTTTCGAGTTCTAGTGATCTTCATTCTTGTGGTATCATTTGCAAGATCCATCATTTCTATTAAAGATGTCGAAGATTTCTAATCTTTTGATTTGAAATCCATTGAGTTGAACATCTCAACCATAAGCTTTTTGTATTCCTTTTTTAGTCTTGGCCTAAGCCAACAATGCGCTGAGAGTTGATTTGGCTTGAAGAAACTCTGTTGTAGTTTGGTTTGGGGCAGTAAACTTGCATAATCTTAGGTTTTTGTTGAAAAAATCATCCAAATAATGGGAATCATATATTTCATCATTGAATTTGTCCCACCATTTCATTCTAAAATTTCTTACAATGGGATTCACAAGTATGGATCTTGTTCATAAGCATAATTTTAGGAAACAATCTAATAATTATAAAGTTTTGAATTTGGATTTTTGCTGGTTGGATATAAAAAAAAAAGATGGTTTATACCAATTCCACCATTCTTGAAACCAATTTGGGAATTTAAATTGGGTTTCATACTTGAAATATATGAGCAAAAAATGTCTCATATGTTGGTTGTTGATTAGAAAGGCGTTGTATCAGGTTGTTTGATAAGTCCCAATATGTAAAGTATGAGTGGTGGTCTATTTTGGTGGTAAATTTGGTTGGGAATTGTAACACCCCTTTCCCGTATCCATTGCCGAACAGAACATAGCTCAAAATAGGCATTCATTACATTTCATGCTTCGTAATACAATCACATCAATACACATGATTTTATATTTAATAAACAATATCACACGGCTTATAAATCAAAGCACATTCATATAAATCATTATACATATAAATCACTTAATCAACTAAAACCCAACCATGCTTTGTTACCATTAATACATAAACTATTCATGCTTCACAATTAAACTACTTTACATGATATTCGAATACCTAGTTTATAATCAAACATATTTCGTTTTATAAACCAAGTGCGCATACTACAAAATTTATTTATAAGACATTATAATGTTCACTTGACTTTCATTAGCCAATTTCCATGTACTTAGCCGAATCAAAATATACCACTTCCATATGCTTTTAACCATGCCCAATTTCATTCACACAACTAAACTAACATATCTCATATTTGGTCATTTAATAAAACTTTCATATAATATTTATTCGGCTAGCTAATGAATCTATTATTATGACATTTGTATACCTAACCACAGCAAAGCATATCATGGATATGTATATAAATATTTTACTTAGCATATGCCGAATATATCATCAACTTATACTTTCGTACCTAATTAGTTAACCACAACCCAATCAATTGAATACATATTCGATCAATCATGACAGCATTCAGTACATAATATGATTATGTAATTATGCTACAAACCATATCACATACTTATCATTATGAATCCAAAGCCTTAGCCGAATATACATATACGTATTAATTATCATTTCTAAACCAAATTACCCATGCAAGTATGCCATTTCAATTCGACACAAAAAAAATACATTCTTTAATCAGATTTTCATAGCTTAACCTAGTCCACACATGTCCAACACCACAATTAATATTATCATATAATAATGACTTAATGACATGATTTAAACACCATTGCCGAATCATAAATAACTTATAACCATCACTTATATTTCATCACATGGCCGAATACATAATTTACATTATAAACAGTATTCAAATTGATTCATGTTTCAAATTATGCATCTCTATAATAAGTCATTAACAATCCATAACCCAAACACATTCAACAATCACATGTATCAAGCTTTCCAAATGAACTAATCATAAGCTATATATAATTACTTCATGCCAAAACATATATATACCATGACCAAAACTATATAACTCAAGCATTAAATATATCCATTATATCAAAAGCATAGAAACTATGCTTAACCAAAAGTAATAAGCCATTTTCGCATGGCTCATAATTACATATCCCAAAATCAAACATTTTAACTAGACTATACTTGCCATAAGTTCAAATTCAAACTTAGTAAAATATCAAAAATAGTCGGTAGTGTGATAAACTTCTCTGACGATCCCTGAGCTTGTAACCAACTTTCAAAATCTATAAAACAAAGAGCAAACATACACACGTAAGCTTTCACAGCTTAGTAAGTCATAAGCAATGAAAACATTTAATCATATACAAAAAAAAAATCTATTCAAACAGAAATAAGCCATTAATAATTCATGTACATTTCCAATTTAATTTCATATATCAAAACATATAAGTTTTACATAAATTCTACTTTAGCCGAATACCCATTTAAACATTAGTATAATTAACCATTACTTTCCACAATACATATACATCAATAGGTCAATACATATACGTTCAAATATGCCATCACATAATTCATATTACGTAAAATTTTATATCATTAATTCAAATATTCAACTTACCTTAATTTCATAACTTAGTATGAGTACATATCATAACTTAGTATGAGTACATACCTGAGCATTTCTAACTTGATTTTACACTCGATCTTAACATATCACTGCCCGTTGAACCATTTGGAATTAAAAAGGATACTCGGAAAGTCGAACATTTCGTACAATGCCAACATCCCAGACGTGGTCTTACATGTAATCACATAACGATGCCACTATCCCAGACAGGGTCTTACATGTAAGTCACAAGTCGATGCCAACGTCCCAGACGTGGTCTTACACGATAACACATAATGGAATCCTATGTCATATGTATCCTAGCTCGATCGTATCAAACTCGTAAGCATAGCCCCCAAGCTTATAGACATTCGACCATCACACACACACACACACACACACATATATATAAAGAATTCAATTCATCATATAAAATTTACATATATTGAAAATTAACAACATTAAATGATTATAAACTTACCTCGGATATCAACGGACGAAAATAAACGAGTATTCGATTATTTTTGTTTTCCCCCAATCCAAATCTGTTTTCTTTGGTTCTTGATCTAAACATATTCAAATTAAACTTATTTAAGCACTATTTTATTCAATTTAGTCTAAAAACACATAAATTGACAAATTACCATTTTGCCCTTTTTGCAATTTAGTCCCTATTGTATAAAAAATAAAATATGAAAAATTTCATAATCCCATGCATAGACCGAAAAGTCCATATATTTCATTTATTTCACATTTTTGTCCCTCAATTTATTATTTTTACAATTTAGCCCTAATTACTCAAAATCATCAAAAATTTCCAATACAAAACATTTTAATCTATCACATACCTTTAATATTTTATCATCAAACAAAAAAAAATCACAAGCTATCATCAATGACAAAACACAAAATTATCATCAAATTCAAAAATTAGGACATGAGTTTTGTAGTACTCGAAGCAACGATAACAAAAACGTAGAAATTATCAAAAACCGAACAAATTACATACCTCAATCAAGCAAAGCCAAGGCCGAATGTTCAAAGCTTTTCTTCTTTTATTTCTTTTGCATTTTTGATCAAAAAGATGAACAATGCATGGCTTTGTAATTTGTGTTTTATTTTAATTACATTATAATATATTATTTACCATTTTAACCTTGTAAATTTAATTAGTAAACTATATAATTCCATGTCCAAAACCGGCCATCACTATTTATCATGGTATAATTGAAACATAAATACCTCTCATTAAAAGAAAAAAAATCGATTTAGCACTTTAACAAATAATTTACAACTTTTACTTTTTACGCGATTTAGTCCTTTTATTAAATCGGACATTCAAATGATAAAATTAAATCATGAAAATTTCGCATATATCAATTCACACAATATAAACATAGATAATAATATTTAATTATTTTTCTGACTCAGATTTGTGGTCTGAAAAGCACTGTTTCGATTAGTGCCGAAATCGAACTGTTACAGGAATTTCTTTGGAGAGTTTGAGTTTTCACTCCAATATCTTAGTTTAAGAATTTTAATTATTGGGGTTGTTGAATGGGTAATGAAGTTAGGGTCTTTTGGATTTGTGTAATATTTATACAATATTAGTCCAATTTGAACTAGTATGTTTTCATAATATTGTTGGATTTTTTGTGAGTCTAATGACTTAAAAAATCATACTTTGAAAAGTTCTTTGATAACAATATGTAGAGGTTTTCTAGAAAATTCCTCCCATAATGAAAATTTTTACAAAACTTTTGTTTACAAAATATTGTGAGGATTTGTCTATAGTAGTCTACAAATATGCCACTTCTTTTGAAAAAACTTCTTTAAAAGATATTTCTTTTGAAATATTTTTGAGAGGTTTTGGTTTGTGTCAAACAATCTCTCTCTTTTTTCAATTCTTAATTGCTTCAGCAACAATTTGTTTGAGAGGAGTTTTCTCTTTGGACTGAGTTATGACTAATGCAACTTCAAGGGGACTGAGAGAGAGACTAAATCCATTTTTTTGATTTGCGAACTTATTTCATTTAAGTCTTGTGCTTTCTGGAAGGATGCATTCTTGGAGGTTTTTTTTATGAGGATAACCATCTTTCATTTTCTTCTTATAGGTTCATACCATTTGATGGGTTTTGAGCATATTTTTATTTTTGACGGAGGATTCTTCTACTTTTCCTTTTCCTTGCCTCAAAGTTTTGGGGGTATTTTTAAAGGAATTTTCCGGTGAGAAAATTAGGCAAAAAAAAGTTTCTCCTTTGATATATTCAATTTAAAAATAAAAAAATTGTATTAAAGTAATATTTTGAACATCTTTTTTGTAAAACTTATTTTGTAAATTTGCAGCCAATTCGTAAAAGAAATTTTTGATTTAATAAATCGCTTTGAAATTTTGTAATACATAAATAATTGATAAAATATCTTTTTTTTATTGTACTATAATTTTGCTGAGTTGGATTCTAGTGTCCAGATGTAAACTAGACTATTTATTCTTTTCCTTCCTTGATCTATTTCAAAATCCCACCATACCTAATCTCAGAAGCATCTGGTTTTACTATTTTGGGGGCAAATGGATTAGTTAAATGTAAATAATAACTCTAACCTTAAATCCTACAGGATACTTTGTCCTTAACACGCTTAGCCCATGGCTAACCGAATTGTGTATCAATACTAAAAAAATCATAATACATTAATAAAGACAGTTAAACCAAAACTTGAAAATATTGAAAACAAATTTGAAGTTTTCCAAAACTTAAATTTGCCTATTCCTCCTTGGCTTTGATACCAAACGAGTCCCAAGAATATAAAGGTTGAAAGGAAGTGGATGGAAGTAAATATTTTAAATTTTAAAATTTCGAAAGTAAAGAAACTTTTTGGAGAAACTTTGCTCAAGAGAATGCTTAAGCTCTATTTTGATTTGTATTCCAAGTCATGCCTTTCATTACTAAATTGAGAACCTTTTATAGATGGCTTTTGCCCCGTTACAACGTTTTTCTTGGGGAATATGATCCCTTACATTATTACAAAGATTACGTAATTGCTATTTTCATGACTATTATTAAACTTGCAGACAATATATTCTTTGTCTTACAAAAATTTTGTAGGGAATCTCTATAGTATCTTTCTTTTTTCTTTTGAGAGAATTTTTGAAGAGAATCGTTACTGTTCATCTTTTTTTTCTATGCAGAGGATCTTTACTATTCATCTTTGTATTTTCTTTGCAAAGAATAATTCATGTCCATCTTTGTCTTTTCTTTGTAGAGAATCACCCTTGTTCATATCTATTTCTTCTTCATAGAGAATCTTTACTATCCATCTCTGTATTTTGTCTTCTAGGGAATCTTTGAAGGTTGCAAAACAATTCTTCTTCATCTTTTTTTTTTCTGGTTTTGGTGATTGTCACTATTGTAGGGTCATCTGCAAGATCCACCATTTTTATTGAAGATGTCGAGGATTTCTCATCTTTTGAGTTGGAATCTATTGAACTGAGCATCTCAACCATGAGTTTTTTTGTATTCCTTTTTTGTCTTGGCCTAAGCCAACAATGCGTTGACAGTCGATTTGCTTAAAGAAACTTTGCAGCAATTTGGTTCGAGGTAGCAAACTTGCATAATCTTGGGTTTTTGTTGAAAATTTCATTTAAATACTTAGAATCATATTTTTCATCATTGAATTTGTCCCACTATTTCGTTATGAAATTTTGAATTAACAATGGGATTCCTATGTGTGGATCTTTTTCATAAGCATAATTCTAGGAAACAGTCTAAGAAATACACAAATTTGAAAATAAATGGATTGTTTTGTATATGTGTTTTTGGTCTAATTTTGGCTAGAATTTGTTAAAGAACTTGGGCTACAAATATTGGATTTTTGCTGGTAGGATATCAAAAGAAGATGGTTTATACCAATCCACCATTCTTGAAACCAATTTGGGAATTGAATTGGGTGTCATACTTGAAATATATGAGTTAATTATTTCTCATATGTTGGGTGTTGATAAGGAAGGTGTTGTACCAGACTATTTGATAGCCTCAATATGTAAAATATAGGTGGTGGCCTGTTTTGATGGTAAATTTGGATGGAAATTTCTTTTGAGAGTTTGGGTTTTCTCCCCAATCACTTGGTCTAAGAATTTTAATTATTTGGGCTGTTGAACGGGTAATGAAGTTAGAGTCTTCTGCATCTATGTAATATTTAAACAATACTAATCTAATGGCTTAAAATGCCATCATTTGAAAATTTATTTGATAACAATATTTAGAGGTTTTTCAGAAAATTCTTCCCTCATGATGAAATTTTTTTCAAAAAATTTGTTCATAAAATATTGTGAGGATTTTGGTGTGGCAGACTGCAAAGATGCTACTTCTTTTGAAAAAAAACCTTTTAAAGGTATATTTATTTTGTAATATTTTTAAGAGATTTTGGTTTGTGTAAAACAACCTATTTATTTTTTAAAATCTTGACTGCTTCAACAACAATTTGTTTGAGAGGAGTTTCCTCTTTGGATTGGGTTATGGCTAATGCCATTTTTGGGGATAAAGAGAGACTTACTTTTTTTTATTTGTGAACTAATTTCATTCGAGGATGCATGATTGGAGGTATTTGATGAGGATAATGATCACTCATTTTCTTCTCGCAGGCAAATGTCATACCATGATTTGATGGGTTTTGAGGATATTTTTGTTTTTGGGAGGGTTATTCTACTTTTCATTTTCTTTTGTCTTTGAATTTTTGGGGCATTTTTTTAAGGAATTTTGCTAGTGAGAAAATCAAGTAAAGAAATAGTTTCTCCTTTGATATATTCAACTTCAAAATCAAATATACTTAAAATTGTTTGTTATCTTGCAAAAATCTATTTTGATACAATATTTTGAACATCTTTTGTAAAACTTCTTGTGTAAATTTGAAATCAATTCGTAATATAAATTTTTATTTAATAAATCACTTTGAAATTTTGTAATACATAAAACAATTGATAAAATATCTTTTCCGATTGTACTATAATTTTGTTGAGTTAGATTTCCAGTGTCTAAATGTAAACTAGACTATTTATTCTTTTTCTTCCTTGATCTGTTTCAAAATCCCAACATACTTAATCTTAGAAGTATCTGGTTTTACCATTTTGGAGACGGCTGGATCAACTAAATGTAAACAAGAACCCTAACCCTAAACCCTACAAGGATACTTTATCCTTAACATGCCAAAGCCATGCCAAACCGAACTTATAACACCCTTAACTCGTCTCTGTCGTCAGGATAGGGTTACATGATATTACGATGATTAACATATTCAATAATATTTAAACATAATTAAAAAATCAATTTAAATATCATAAATCAATGTCCAATCAATAATCATAGAATTCATACAAAACCAACATTAATCGAGCTTATGGGACTTTAGAAACATTCGGAAACAAACAAGGACTAATCTAAACAAAATAGAAAAATATAGAAAAAAACTAAAAACAGGGGTCACACGGTTGTGTGACAAAGGCCAACCCGTGTGGCTACTCCACACGCCCGTGTGCTCAGATCGTGTAATTGACTGTAACCGTGTGAAAAATCCTGCACCTAAAATTAATAAGACACATGGCCATATAAGGTGGTCATGTGTGGCACACAGCCGTGTGGCAGCCTGTGTCCAAGGTCATGTGCACCCAAAATGACCTCTAATATAAGCAATTCAATATCCATTTCTTGGTCACCAAACCAAACCCTTTTCAATCACTTTCACATGGTTAAAACACATTCAAACATACCTAAAACATGCCAAAATCATTCATCTTATATGCCTAAGCAATATGCCATCACTTGGCACCACAATTCAAACATTGAAACATAATCCATTCAAGTGCAACTACTTAGCATTTCATACTTCTTCAACTATCAAATTTGCCTCATTTATTATGACCAAAATTATCAACCAAGATTTATTAAGTTACCTAAACATTTGTACCAATTCAACCATTCCATTCATATTCAATCTTACCATATTTCAAACACATCCAAGAAGCATATACACAACAACTAAAGATATACAAATATGGACATATACAAGCTAAATCAAATATATATATACATATATACTTAAACTAAGGTTACATCATTATAGCAAAAAAACTTATATACTCCTAGAACATGCCACTTATAAACTAAATAAAAAATAATCACATCTTATACTGAATCATTGAACAAATAGCATGATCTCCAAAAGTAATCCAATTGATAGCTCAACTCCAACAATCTACAAAGAAGAAAAACCAAAACGAGGTAAGCTTGCGTAAAGCTTTGTAAGTTCGTAATAAACTTAAACTTTGACTTACCAAAAGCGATGTAATAAAACATTTTACAAGATAACTCTATGTCCTGGTCATGAGTTTGTTAATTTCCTAGACACATCACAAGTCTCACAAGATTAGTGAGTTCATATATAAAACATGTAACTTTATCATGCCATCAAACATATACCAAAAAACTTATTTGGTACATAACCAACCATCACATATTTATTTAGCATATAACACATATTCATTCATTAAATCTTATACTTACATTTCTTTTCTATACAACACAACCTTACAAGGTTAATAGGTATCACAAAGAAGCATATAATTCCAACAATAATGGAACATGTAATAATAACATAACCAGTACATATTACATCCATCATGTGTTCGATAAACATAGCTTCCCATTCCAAGTATTTATATCAGCATCTTCCAATTCACATGTCTTGACCATATAACATTTTATATATGTACATATTCATTTAAAATTTTACTACCTGTTGAACCAAATGAAATAACATCGGATACTCGGGATGCTCACGCAAGCTGTGACTGTAACATGTAATACTGTATGCTCATATGATCTGTGAAATGGGTCTGCTCACACAAGCTATGGGTCATGATATTAAGCTACACGATGCTGCTCACACGAATTGTGGAGAATCCACAACAAGTACAATACCTCAGCCATCGGTAGGACATCCAAGACCAGCACCCGAAACTGGAAATAACCTCCTAATGACATGTCATTTGTATCCTAAGTACTCACAAGGTTCAAATGTGACACATTTTATATCCTAGTCATTTAACTTCGTTTCCATTATACCATTTCAAACTCACATCCGTGTATTTCACATTTTCCAAACACAGTACTCAACTTAAATATCATCATAACTTAGTCCAACTCATCACATATCAATCTCAAGTAGTTAAATTGAGTAACAACATAAATATATTTATTAAGTCAAAAAAATAACAAATAATTAATTTAATCAATTTACAAACTTACCTAATTGAAAATAGTTACAAACACAACACCGACGATTTCTCCTTTAACTTTCCTTTCCCACAATTAATGCCAGGTTAGCTCATTTCTTGATCTAAATATAATAAATTTATTCAATTAACCAATTCAAATATCATAAAATACTCAAATTCATAAATTTTACCCTTAATCATCATTTCACACTTTTACCCTAAATTTTTACCTTTTATGCAATTTAGTCCCTAAACCCAAAACACACAAATTAACCACACTTAATGAAAAACTATGCTAGCCAATTTTCCTAGGGGTCCATTACAGCCCATATTTCTTATCATTTCACACTATTTTCATTGAATTTTACTATTTAAAAAATTTAATCCCTAAACATTAAAATTACTAAAAATCACTTAACAAAATACTTATATCTAGCTGTAAAACTCAAGAATACATCAATTAAATTCTCAACACAACTAAAATTAATTACTGGTAAAATCCAAAATCTTTAACAATTTTAAAAATAGAGATACATGTTAGCTGTACCTAGCTGCAACGGTCTCAAAAATATAAAATTTACGAAAAACGAGTGAAAAACTCACTTACATGCAATGGAAATATCAAAGCCGAAGCTTCCCAAGTTCTCCCATGATGGTTCGATGTTCAAATTAAAAGAAGAAGAATATGACACTAATTCTTTATGTTTTCTTTTTCTTTTCTTTTTTTAACTTTACTTATTTTATTTACTTTATTATTATTTAACTTATAATATAACATATATAATCCATAAATAAATGTCTTAACCGTCCACTAATATGAAAACATAGTATAATTATTTCATAAGTCCTCACACATCCACTAGTTAAGCTATTTAACCATTAAAATTCAATAGTGATTAGATTTTTTGACTTTTACGATTTAGTCCTTTTTAATTAATTAACTAATTAAAATAAAAATTTCCTAACCGAATATTCACATACCTATATAATAACTCTGTAAATATTTAATAAAAATATTTACGGGTTCGGTTTATAGAAAGGAGGTCTCAATACTTCATTTTCCAAAACCACTTGAATTAAGGAATGAACCACTTAACTACACGATCAATTAACGAAATTTATTAAATCAAAATTTCAATAATATTATAATTGACTCATAAATATTAAATTAATAATATTTACAAGCTCACTTGTCAAATTCGTGGTCCCAAAATCACCATTTTCGACACTACTGAAAAACAGACTATTACAAAACTGTGTATCAATACTAAAAAAAATCATAGGAAATTAATAAAGATAGTTAAACCAAAACTCAGAAATATTGAAAACAAATTTGAAGATTTTCAAAACTTAGATTTACCTATTCCTTCTTGGCTTTGATACCAAACGAGTCCTAAGGATCTAAGGATTGAATGGAAGTGGATGGAAGTAAAATTTTGAAATTTTGAAAACTTAAATTTGGAAACAAGAAATTTTTGAAAGTAAAGAAACTTTTCTCAAGAGAACTCTTGAGTTCTATTTTGATTCAGATTCTGAGTTGTGACTTACAATGCTAAACTAAGAGCCTTTTATAGAGGTTTCTTACCTCTTTACAACGTCTTTCTTGGGGAATCTGATCCCTTACATTATTATAAAGATGACACAATTACTATTTTCAAGACTATTATTACAATTGCAGATAATAAATCCTCTAAAGTACAAAACTTTTGCAAGGAATCTCTATTGTATACAAAGAAATGTTATTATCCATCTCTGTTTTTTCTTTGCAAAGAATCTTTACTATTCATCTTTTTTCTTTTTTTGGAGGGTAGAGAATTGTTCTTGTTCATCTCTTTCTTTTCTTTGTAGAGAATCACTTCTGTTCATCTCTATTTTTCTTCATAGAGGATCTTTACTATTCATCTCCGTCTTTTCTTTGTAGAGAATTACTTCTATTTATCTCTATCTTTTGTCTTCCAAGGAATCTTTGAAGGTTACAAAAATAATTCTTCTTCATCTTTCTATTTTTTTAAAAAATTCTTTCTAATTTTGGTGATTGATATTGTTGTGGTGTCATTTGCAAGATCCACCATTTTTATTGAAGATGTCGAGGATTTCTCATCTTCTGAGTTGGAATCCATTGAGTTGAGTATCTCAGCCATAAATTTTTTGTATTCTTTTTTTTTTGTCTTGGCTAGAGCCAATAATGCGTTGGAAGTTGATTTTGCTTGAAGAAACTTTGCAATAGTTTGGTCGGGGCAATGAATTTGTATACTCTCGAGGTTTTGTTAAAAAAAATCATCCAAATACCTGGAATCATATTTTTCATCATTGAATTTGTCCCACTATTTCATTCTGAAATTTCGAATTAACAATGTGATTCCTATGTATGGATCTTGTTCACAAGCATAATTGCAATAAACAATCCAAGAAATATATAGTTTTGAAAAGAAATGAACTATTTTGTATATGTGTTTTTGGTCTAGTTCTGGCTGAAATTTGTCAAAGGCCATAAAATTTGGATTTTTGCTAGTAGGATATCAAAAGAAGATTATTTATACCAATTCTACCATTCTTAAAACCAATTTAGGAATTGAATTGGGTGTCATACTTGAAACATATGAACTAAGAATGTCTCATATGTTAGTTGTTGATAAGGAAGGCGTTCTATTTGATAGTCCCAATATGTAAAATACGGGTGGTGGTTTGTTTTGGTGGTAAATTTGGTTGGGTTTTCACCCCAATCTCTTGGTCTAAGAATTTTATTATTTGGGTTGCTGAATGGGTAATGAAGTTAGGGTCTTTTGCATTGGTGTAATGTTTGAACAAATACTGATCCAATTTAAAGTAGTATATTTTCATAATATTGCTGATTTTTTGTGAATCTAATGGCTTCAAATGCCATCGTTTGAAAAATTATTTGATAACCCTGTGGAAATTTTTCAGAAAATTCTTCCTTCATAATGAAATTTCTTTCAATACATTTGTTTGTAAAATATTGTCAGGATTTTGGTGTAACATTCTGCAAAGATGCTACTTCTTTTGGAAAAAACCCTTGAAGATATGGTTTTTTTTTCAATTATTTGTGAGAGATTTTGATTTGTGTAAAACGATCTCTCTATTTTTTAAAATTGTGTTTGCTTCAACAATAATTTGTTTGAGAGGAGTTTCCTCTTTGGATTGGGCTATGACTAATACCACTTTTGAGGATTGAGAGAGACTATGTCCATTTTTTTTTATTTGTGAATTGTATTCATTCGGGTCTTCAAGATGCATTATTGGATGTTTTTATGAGGATGATGATCCCTAATTTTCTTCTTGCAGAAAAATTTCATGATCATGATTTGATCGGTTTTAACGATATTTTTGTTTTTGGGGAGAAATTTTCTACTTTTCATTTTCCCATCTCTGATTTTTGGAGACATTTTTGAAGGAATTCTCTGGTGAAAAAACCAGGCAAATAATTAATTTTTCTTTTGATATATTCAATTTCAAAATCAAATATACTCAAAATTGCTTGTCATCCAGGAAAAATTTATTTTGAGACAATATTTTGAACATCTTTTTGTAAAACTTGTTTTGTAGATTTGCAATCAATACATAAAAAATGATTTAATAAATCACTTTGAAATTTTGTAATACATAAAACAATTGATAAAATTTCTTTTTGATTGTACTATAATATTTTGGAGTTGGATTTCAATGTTTAAATGTAAAATGAACTATTTGTTCTTTTCCTCCATTGATTTGTTTCAAAATCCTATCATACCCTATATTAGAAGCATATTTTTCTACTATTTTGGGGATGATTGGATTAGTTAAATATAAACAAGGAAGTTTGATGATTTTTTTTAGGTAACTATATTGGTGTGAACATTTGTCCATGGCTGTGGATTCTTCTTGAGCCTTTCATACAAGGGCTTATATAATTTGCTAAAACCAGGATAAATATCTATGACATAGTTTAGGCTACTTAAGAATCTTTGTAGTTGAACTTTATCAAGGATTTCATTTGGGAAATTGTTGGCAAATTCTATAGATCTTTTTATTGGAGTAATGGTACATTAGGTAACATAATGACCTAGAAACCTTACTATGGTTTGGAACAAATTAATCTTGAATTTAGATACTACTAAACTATTATTTTTATAACTTTGATAAAAATGGTTAAGTGCTTTTTAGATTTTAGAAAGCACTAGCTCATCATCAATGTATACTATTGTAAATTGGGAATATAGATAAAAAAATCATTCATAATTCTTTGAAGTTCAGATGGAGCAATTTTTTAAACCAAAGACATTACATTCCATTTGTATTGCCCAAATGATACAATAAATGTCATTTTGTATCTTTCTTCTTTTATTTAGATTTACCAAAATCATGATTTCATGTCAAATTTAGAAAAATATTGACATTGCAAAATTTTTACAATAAATCTTTTTATTTAGAATTGGGTATCTGATCCATTTTAAAGCTTGATTTAAAAGTTTGTAATCAATAAATAATCTTGGCGTAGTTCTTTCAAGTTCTAAATTTTTAACATATAAAATATTGAACAACTCCAAGAAAAGTCTGTTTTTCTGATTAACTTTTATTGAGAAACCTTGTATTTTTTGTACAAAATTCTTCCATTTCTTATTCATCTGTATCAACCTTTTGTTGGAATTTGTCTTTCATCAAAGTCATTTTCATAGGGTAATTACTTAATGTTTTTTCTATTCCAAAAGGCATTAGAAATATCGAATATACTGTTGATTCTATTTCTTCTTTAATTTAGTTTATTCTTTCTTAGATCTTTTTTGCTAATTATTCAATTAATTTTTAAAACATATTTCTTCTTTTAGAAAAGGACTTTGTCTTTGTTTACGATTAAGTTGTAGTTTAGCATTACTTCTCAAAAGTGCTTTTGGAGTCATAAACAATACTAAACAAACAACTTTTGGAGTCAAATGTACTTTTAAACCCAAAAGCAAAAATAGTTTTTCCTAGCTTTTGCTTTTTTTTTCTCAAGGTATCTACCCGAGCGAGCCCAGTAACTAATCATTCGCATTATGAAGGCCCATTAAGGGGTAGATGTTGACCACGAGTTTTAAAGTTGCTCTATACCCAGGGCGAGGTTCGAACCATCGACCACTTATAAAGTACTTTTGCTTTTGGCAAAAGTGTTTTTAGAAATAAAGGACAATTTTAACCCTTATAAAGTATTTTATATAATATTTATATTGGGTGTGTAATTACTTTTCTATTGAAATTAATTTTAAATATATAATATTTTATATTTAAAATTTTATTGGTTATATTTTAATATTTAAAATATATTTTATATATTTGAATTAAATTTTATAAACAATTAATATTAATTGCTTAAAAATATTTAAAATTTATATTTCATATATTAAAATATTAACAATAAATTATAATAAATTATTTTTATATTCTTACTAAAATTTCATAATATTAACTAATTTGAACATTATTTAAATACATATTTGTTATTTTATAACACCATGTCTAAAATGGACATTTTACATCTCAAAATACTTTTTGACAAAGAATATTAAACACTTAAATCTTAAACCAAATTTTTAAAAGTACTTCTCAAAAGTAATGCTAAACTAGCTCTAATTAAATTGTTGATTTTCCCAATTATAGATGGATAGAGATTTTAACAAGTTCATATTTCTTATTTTGGGTTTTCCACAAAACTTTGGTGGAGATTGAATGATTTGTTACCTTATAGGGTTTGAGTAAATATATGAATGAGGTTTCTAATATGACGTATTGGGTGATATCTTTTACCATTAAAAATATATTTGATATTTGATATCTTTATTATAGATTTCAACATTAGGAATTCAGAGGTATTATTTTGAGGTTTTTACCATTTGCGACTTTAAGAGATTATGATGATTCTAATGTTTTGTCATAGTATTTTGTTGGAATTATACATTTTCTAATACAATTTTAACCTACTCATGTGTCGAAAAGGGCTATTATTTCAAATTAAAATTCATTATTTATAATAAGATTTATTTTTGTCGGATATCTTTGAATGGATAATTCGAAAAGAACCATTGTGTATTATCTTCGGCTCGAATTTAGTTTCGAAGAACTATCTTTTAAGATTTCATGTTCTAAAGTTTACATTTATTTCTTCATTTCTTATTGTTTATTTTTAAGTTGAGAAAGTTCTAACTTAATTTGTTTTATTTCGATTGTGTATTAGCTTAATTTCTAAAGTTTGCATTTGTTTCTTCATTTCTTATTATTCATTTTTTTATTGAATATTATATCTTATATATTATACATTTGTGATTAGCTAGGACTAATTTCTTTTTCTTTTTTGGTTTGTATTTCAAAGAGGATTTTAATTTTAAAATATATTCGGATTTGGATGTTGTTTGTAATTCATAGGTAGTAGATTTTAGAAGAATTTTATTGATATTTTATTTTATTTCTTCATCTAGATTTAAGTTATTAATCTTTCTCTTAATCTTACAATATTTTGAAATGTGTCCTACTTTTCCACATCTTTAACATTTTATTGTTTTATCTTTTATTGTTTTTAGATTTTTTTTGTTTCTTTTCTTTTCTATATTTTCTATGTTTTGACTTTTATAATATTATGAGATATTATTTTTTCTATTATTTGGTTTTATAGGACAACATGTTTTTGAGGAAAAATGTTTACTTTTAATGTCAAATTAATGGCAAAATGATCTCAATTCCTTTCTGCATTGATATATTTCTTTTTAAGTTATTTTTTTGTAATTTTAAATCTTGACAAATTTTTAATCATTCTTTTGGGTGAAACTAATTAGTTCACCCTATGCAAGTTTTTCATAGGAATAATATCTTTGTAATTCTCCTAATTTGGTTTCTAACTTTTCTCCTAATAAAGAAGGGAAGTCTTGTTAGAAAATTTTCTTTCTAGAATAATTGTTGATTATCGATCTTTGCATGACCACAGTAATGAGTACATCTTTATACAATTTAAAATCATTAATTTTTTATTTTAAATTTGATAATAATTTTGAATTACTATCTTTACAATGAGAAGGATCTCTTATAAAGTGTTTAAAGATTGAGAAAATCAAAGTTACAACTGCACCTTGAATTTTTTTTCTTTGTTCATCTAAAATAAATTTTCCTTGATCGTCCTATTTTATTGCTTTTAGATTTTCTTCTTGTTGAGTTTTAGTGAATGTATGGTCCCACCATCCCTTTAACTAACCAATAAATCCAGCAATTAAAAAATTGACTATAGTATGATCATTAATCAACCCATTTTGGTTTTGAGTTTTATAAACATTTGAAACTATTTTTATTTATTGTAATAAATGAGAATATTATATCTAGACATTTCGTCTATATTTCATTCATAAATAGTGTAGCATTGTATTTATTTTGGAAAAACAAGTTTTTCCTCTATATTAAGGTCAGGTGCAGTGATTCGTGGTAATATAATCTTTTTGGTTATTTCCAAGCCATTTTGTTAATTTATTATTCATCATACTAGTCAAAGTTGTATTAGGAAGATTGGTGTAAAATGTTTACTGAGTGTTCAGCTTGCATTGGGTTATTCGAGGCTATTAATTCAGACTTGTAACCTTCCAAAGCATTAAGTCTATTTTGGATTTATGTTAAGAAATCATTTTGGTATTTCATATGGTATAAATATTCGTTCTTTAAAACTTCTTTCAAGTTATTTCTTTTACTAATTCTTTCTTAATTGGTTGGCTTTCTATCAGGTTTTCAATAGAATCTAATTGTTTTCTTATTGTATGAAGGTTGAGATTTGTATAGTTGTTTTGTTCTACTATCATTTTAATGTCTTTTGATGCAATTTGTTCTTATGCATCGGAGCTCTTATTCTTAAAGAGCTTGTTTTTATTCCAAGATTTCTATGAAGATATTGAACCTCTATTAAGGGGAATGTTGAGATTCAATTTCTCATCTATTTGTTTTCCATCTAGTATTAATTTTTATTGTCTTGATAAATTCCAAACAATTCTCTTCAAATCATTCAAAAATTTTATATAAATTTTATGAGTGTTTATAAATTTGTAATACTCTTGGAGAATGTTCTCGTTCTCATTATTATAATTTTAAAGTAATCTTTTCTTGTTTGTTTATTCTTGTTGGAATAGAAGTGTCTTCTACACTATTACTTATTGATCTCAAAAGATTTTTCTAGTACAAAAATTTCTGAAATTTTCTTCTAACTTGCACTATTAGTCATTGATGAGTATATTGGTGACATATTAGGTGAATTTTGGGCCTCTTTTTCTGTCTGGTATAGATAGTTTGAGCTATATTTGAGGATTTATCTATTCATTGTAAATTACTTCTAAATGTTGTTGGACAGAAGAAACTGAGGCTCTAGCAGTCCTAAAGTCTTTTCTTTGTGTTTCAAGATTTGATTCTTATTCTATATTTAACTTTCTAAAGGTTGTACTGGTACTTCCTATTTCAAAGGAATGTCTTGAGGGCATTATGGGTGACTTATTGAATATTAGTTCAACTGTGTCATCTTGGTGTTGAGAAATATGAAGTGTTTCTAATAGGGGTTGGTGCAGCAAGTTCTATAACACCTTTTAACTTCCATCTGGCATGGAGATTGATTTAATGCCATTGTATTGTTTTTGGAATTGTGACATGAGATCTTGAGGTGCCTGGTTCTATTAAAAGGGTTTTTCCTTTTGGATTTTGGAGTAAAGCCTTGGTGTTAACAACGAAATACATGACTTTGAAATGGACCCGATAAACTAACGTTAGTACTTCGGATCTAGGGTGCATTTTGTAATTATGAGTGTGAATCTGAAAGGTTAATGATTTTAAAATATTTTTATTAGTTAATGAAACCATAAAATTTAGGTAGCAATTAAAATGTATAAAGTCAGTACATAGGCTTGTTTCAACTATTGCTAGTTAGAAATCATTAAACATTATGTGTCTTTGGTCCTTTAAGATAATTAAAATTGAGGTATTTTTGGTGCCTTCAACACTAAGTGGTTTGACATCGACTTGGACTAATCCAAAACGGATACATTTATAATTTTGTTCCTTAAGCTTATTGACGACGACTCTATCTAATAAGAGTTTCATATTCCTTTTGGATAAATAAACTTTTTTCTTTTGTTTTTATTACATAACTTCAAAAGGCATTTAAAGTTTCAAATATATATATTTTTTTAATTTGGATTTTTGGAACTCTAAAAAGAGTTCAATTGTCACATCTTTGGGGAACATTTTCATAATGTTATTGTTCATTGATAGTGTTATCGGAGGTTTGGTCAGACCCCTGTGATTGATTGGAGGTAAAGTTTGTAGAAGAATTGGTTCTCCTAAGCAAAGAAAAAATCTTTTTGTTTCAAATTTCCAACAAAGGATTCTACTATCACAATTTTTGAATAACTAAAACTATATATAGGGATAGTTGGTACTTAACACGTCTAACCCATGACTAATTGGTTTATGTATCAATATTCAACAAAAATGATAATACATTAATAAAAACAGTTAAATCAAAACTCAAAAATATTTAAAACAAATAGAATTACATGTTCTTTCTTGGCTCGAATACCAAACGACTCCCAAAGATCTGAGGATGGGATGGAAGTGGATAGACATAAAATTAAAATTTTTAAAACTTATAACCTTTTCTAAATAGGAGAGGGAGAGGCTACAAAAGAAAAATGAAAAAAGAGGTTTAGATACAACTTTGAAAGTTTGAATGAACAAATTTAGTTTATGTATATGTATATTCCTTGATGACCCTTCCTCTATCAATTTTCTATCGATGTTGTACTCTTAGCGCTATAAGGTTGAAGTTTTGAAATTGGAATGAAGGCTTAATTTAGTTATGTAGGTACAAAATCATGTGAGGTATATCTAAAATTTATTATGATCTAGATTCATAAATAATTACTTTATAATAATCAATTCTAATTATAATTATTTATAATTGTAATTGTGATTTCACAATATGTATATAATTTATTGGGCCTCTTCTGGTTCACAACATCTACTTGCTTTCATTGCAAGAACAGAATAAAACTGTAGCTATATCACTTAATGTGCTACTTGGTCAGTCTATATAAATTTATTTATTTTATTAAGAACTGTGAATAGTTCAAATGTACCAAACTGAGCCTCAGAACAGAGAGAGACAAACAGTAGGTCAACTTTGCTTTACAGTAGCATATGGGAGACCATTACCATCACCTCTTTTAACAACTTTAACCACCAAAAGAGCAAAAGGAGGAAACGTAAAACAAATCCTTGCTAGTATTCTAGTACATTCCAACAGAGACAGCATTTGGATTAATGAAAATAGTTCAAAGTAGTTCACTGTTTACGAGTATTATCTAAACATGCAATAATTCACCTCTCTTCTCTCTCAATAGGAGTTTGAATATTATATTCTATATGTCATATTACATCAGGGAATCTCATCTCAACATACCTTACTTCTGCCCTTTTTCCAATAATTACCAAACCCTTCTTTTCTATGCTTTCCTTTTGTTTTACCTTCAGCTGCAAATCCCTCTTTTCCAATGTGAGAATAATTGCCAAGTTCAAGGACTAATTTAAAAAAAAAAATTCAAACCCCAATGTGAGGACAATTATCAAGTTCAAAGCCTAACTTGGACAAAACATGAAATGCATATAAAAAGCATCATTCTACCGTGTTGCTTAAGGCAATAACTGTCAAAGCTCATTTTCATCAATACTTGCTATTTTCATCAATAAAAAACTCTTAGAATTTAGCAAAATATAGTTACCATTTTCATCTAGGTTACGTACAAGAGGATTCTTAACCTAAAATTGTTGTTTATGTGAAGCTATATATACAGTCTTAATGGAGAAATCATCTAATGCAACAGTAAGAGCTTTGTAGTTTAAATCGTAAGAGTTTTGAAATGATTTGTATTCTACAAATTTGTTGATGACTTACATGTAGAAGTACCGGTTGCGATAGAAAGCTTCTGAGATGAAATATGCATCAATTTCTATCCTCAGATCTCCATGGGACCAATTCCCTAAAGAAGAATCTTGAGTCATGAGATGTCTCGCCCAACACTCAGTTTTGGTACATCAAAGTTCCCTCCTACGTATTTATCCAACACATTTTTGAATGCCTGCGCTAGAAAATAATAATGCTAAGAATGCAAAGTTCAGAATTTAGACTGTGTTGAGAGTATGAAGCATCATAGTTCAGCAAAACTTCCTATTGGATCTGTCTTGTGGGAACAGAAACACTGTAAAACTAGCTAAAGAACATACCAACCTGCTGAAGAAGTAATGAAAGAAAAGAATAAAGAACAAATGAAAAGAAGTGTCACTAAGAGGAAAGTTAGGGGGGATGAATGAAGGTCTTCAATGATGAAGAGGATCAGAAAACTGTAACGAAAATATTCTTTTTAATGCTTTATGCAGCTCCAAATAAGGCATATCATGTTAAAAAAACAATGTTGGCCTGACTATATAATTTCCTCAGAAAAACAAATTTAGATTATTCAGGATGAAGATTGCAATTATTCCTCCAATAAACTCAAGCCACCCACCTCTACCTCCTCACCCACAGAAGAAAACTGAACTTAAAACATTTGTTGGACTTGAATTTGGGCGGAAAGGTTTGTCTTATAGATATATCTCATAGCAGATGATGTCTCAAATCTATATCATAAACTGATAAATACTTAATTTCTTTGGAAGAAAAAGTTCAAAAGGGTCAATCAATCACCTGGCGTGCAAATGATTCTTTCCCATTTAAAATAGCATCCATTGCTGCAAATTGGTTATCAAAAACCCCATAGAATATCTGGTAGAATTTGTTCCTGAAACCATGAAAAAGAATAATACTGATGCCAAAGCAACTACATAGCAAAGAACAACTAAATCAGGATTGACTCCAAGAATAATTGACACGTACTGATTTTCTTCGGTGTGCTGCTGATCTATCTCATCAAACTTCCGTGTAAGGACTTCTGCCCCCACTGGTGAAAGTAAGTGCAGTACTAGAGCTTCCAAAGTTCTGGGGAAGTTATGCTGGAAAACAATACAAACAAACAAACAGATAAGCCTTCCTTCATAAAAAGTGAGAGTAACAAAGAAAACCATCAAGGCATATTGAAAGAAACCAAGGCAATTTAAAATAAACTGAGATGCGTAACCCATTCATTATGCTATTGTTTTCTTAAATTCCTTCAAGTAGAATCTATCTTTCTCATATTTAGTTTTCCACAAATGTTAGAACAGAAGCCTCACTTAGACAAGCACCAATCTAGTATGTGACATAAAAATCCCCAACACAACTCCTTCAATTTTAAAATAAAAATAATAATATTTCTTCCAAATTCATCAAAATTTAAAATAGAATTAATGAAAATTCTAGGTGCATAGTGAAAGTGTAAAAATGCTTATAGGAGATTGCAAACTCACCGCCATGGCAAGAAAAATATCCTTAAAGATGCCTGGTTCAAGGATCCAAAGAATTTTAGCTACAGGATCTTCTTCTAAATGAAATATTTCAGTTGTTAAAGTTTTATCTTGCTCATTTGTCTTAGAACACATCAAACCATTTGTTGAATCAGACGACACTGGTTGATTTTGATCAGAAGCATTAACACGGTCATGAACTAATGCAACCAGTTCATGAAGGGCCTGGAGAGCACAGGGTCTCAATTCATGCAAAAGAAGGCTATGTTGTTCTTGTTCTTTCCTTTTCAAATCCTTGCTCTGCCCAGCCTGATCCAAGCTATGGTCTACATTACCTGGGGAAAAAGTTATCAAGTTTAATCATGGCTAAAAAATAATCAGTTCCTCAGCATGTTTATCTTCTCTTGTTTTTGGCAAAAGTCTGCATGCTTATCAGAATCTAACGTTCATCACACAGAAGGTGTGGCTTACTCTCCTGTCTCCACGTAGGAGTAGAACCCTTCAGAAGCACTTGATCCTGTCCTAGTTTCAAAATAAAATACACAACACATTAGTTGATGGACATGGGAAACAAAAAGGAAAGTAACATCTGAAAAAGCAGAGAGTTTAGTACATGTAAATCCTCAGGAATACAGTATAACTGGTAAAAAAATATACAATGTTGTCCATTGCATTAACTAGTGCTGCCTAATGCATCATTTATCATGGTCCAGTCCATACTAGTCAAGGATCAATTAACAATAAGATATCTGAAATTCACTGAAGCTCTAACTTAATAAACTTTATGAGATGATTTGATTTATCTCATTAAGAATTTATGATATTTAAAAAAAAAGGTTCAAAAAAGCAGATGAAGAATCATATCTGCTAACAAAAAATTCAAGCTTCCCCTACAGCTATAAAGATTTTAACAAATTCAAAGAAAACAGGTTCTTTTGTTGCAAATGAACCATTAAACCAAAGAAAAGGATCTGAAAAGACAATCCTGATGAGAGATGCAAGTTGTGCAAACTCAAACTTATAATTTGGATAGAAATAACAAGCCAGGAAAAAAAAGATTCACTGTTAAGCATATGGTGTATCATAGAATGTCAAACTGACCAGACAAGCGTAGTGTTGTGCTGATCAAGACTTAAAAATATAACTGCAACAAATAGTATAGCAGTGTACATACCATTTCTCTGTCTGTCAATCTTCATACAACAGGTTCATTCCATGAGCAACATAAACTCAAGTCAGATAATAATACCAATAGCAATAACAGATTTGTTTTCTAAGGGCGGGGAGGATAAACTATAAGAAGCCAAAATATTTCAAAAGATGATGATCCACTGCTACCTTCTAAGTATTCTGCGCAAATAATATGCATCCATGTGGTCTGCCAAGCTAGACATTATGCTGGAGCGCCACCAATAATTAACAGCCATAGTCAACTCATCGCTATCTACTTGGTGGAACCTGTATCAATAGGAAACAAAAATCACCAAGTTCAATGCAGTACAAAAGAAAGTGTAGCTCCAGTACAACACTTCTAGTTCATTGTTAATTCTACTCCACAAATTAATTTTACTCAACAACTTTTACACTGTCTTATTATGAGATACCTCACAGTATATGCTTTGTTCATTCACTGCAGCTTTTATGATTCTCTACCACAGCCGTCAAGGCATCAACAGAAAGATACTATATTGACTTGCACCAGAAAGCAACTTTACTTCGAATTTTGTTTTTCCCATCCAAAACAGTAGCTATTATCTAAAAGCAAAGTGCTTAGGCATCAAAGCAATGGGGTTGCTTCCTAATTCAACATTTCTCTCATGAATATAACCAGTGAGAGAAATGAGGATATGTTTGAAGTATTGGTAGCATCAAAAGAAGATTTTTCCATATTTTGTTTTTTCATTTACAACAAACTAAGTAGGATTAGATGTCTTTGAAACTCTAGGTCAAAAGGAGATAAAACTTGCAAATGAGGAATAACAAGCAAACATCTTAGGAAATGAAGTTTTCAAACTTGAAAAATGGAAGAGGAGATAATGTTTTAAGCGATCCACCAGCCCGAGTAAATGTGTAAAAGCACAGATCACATTTAGCTAGTATTGTTGAATGTAAGGTCACAAATATTCTAGTAAAAAAAAAAAGGCACAGATCACTCTTGCTTTCCGTTCTCATAAAGAAAAGTTTGAATTCCAAATCAAAATCATTACTGGAATATCTAACTTCAAACCATTAGTGCTAGTCTGACAGCACTAGCTTGACTACACTCAATCAAATCTAAGATCATTAACGAAGAGAGTGGATGCTCTCAGTAATTTATAACTAAGATGTTGCTGAACTTCTAGAGAGAGAGAATTAATAAATAAAAAAGAATCAATCTTATGCTGGAACTTAACGGGCAAGCAAAAAGAGAAGGGAAGAGAAGCCTGTAAAGATAATGTTTTTATAAAAAATAAGAGCTTAATCTTACCAGCCTTCGGGAATGAAAAGTGCATCTCCCGCTTGAAGAGTAACCTTCTGAGAGTATTCCATGGAACATTGCGCTCTTGGATGAATTGAAAAATCAGGGTTTTCCAAAGCAACAGAACTGCCAAGAGAGTCCACCCCAACCCCCCAAAAAAAAAAAAAAGAACCAACCAAAGAGCATAGATAATGTTAAAGACATCAATCGTTTTAACATGCTAAGAAAGTAAATTTGAAAGTCAACCATGTTGCCAGCCAAACATTCCTTTTTCATAATCAGAGTAGTTCAAATGAAGCAAAATAAAAGCAAAGTTAGGTTCTTGATGCAGATAGACAAAGTAGCATACCTATGGTTTGAGGCCTCCCCATATATAGGCATGGGATATAGCATAGGACTTGCAGAAGGGGGCCATAAAACAACTGCAAGGCCATATAGTTCATCAAGAAAACAAAAACTCGTTCTAATATTACTCACATAATAAATGCATTGATCAAGAAAGGAAGACAAGATAGGTGAAAGACGTGTATTCTTATTAACAATCAATGACAAGTAAAGCAGATAGAAAAGGACCATTATGGCTTGCAAAGGAAAAATGGACTACCTCAGCTAGGGTTTTTGGGTCTGCAGTATTTATTTACAAACAATTTAGAAACCGTAAGTAAGATAATGAAACTCAAACACCAGCATGTGGACAATATTCCTTATTCAGTCATCCCATATATGAATGACTTAGAAGGAAGTAAAAATGTAATGTCATTGTATGCCTTGTACACAAGCATTCTCAAACACCAGCACGTGGACAATATCCCTTATTCATGCTGTGGTCTGCAAGGTCCTTTCATGATTAGGCATAAGAAGAAAGTTACAGCAGTCCTATATCCAGAGCTGATATGTTGCTAGGCAATACAAATTTATGAGTTAGAATGTCATATCCTCCAATCTGGATGTTGATGAAAGTTATGATTCTACAGATTACAAATGAGAACACCTATCTATAGAGAGCTGACCTAGAGAACCAAAATAACTAACAAATCTATATATTTAATTCGCAAAAACAGAAGATTCACCTTGTTTTCTTCCAGTGACTATACATAGAAGATTATGGTGAGGGTCATAGTGAGCACTTGATCTAGCTTGAGCAATGTTCATCCACAAATTAATTGAAGAAAGATTTTTTTCCTCCAAAATTGCAGGCTGTACAAATCAAGCAATTGCAATCAGAATTTCCTAGCATTACTAGTTCTTCTTTAGAGAACTAACTAGTAACAACAAGCAGTTGAGAAAGAAATATGCAGACCAACTGAATGTCCTCCTGTAGAGTTTCCAATTGAACTCTCGCTTCATTCTCAGCATTTATAATTGGAATCTGAATCGGAAGTATCAAAATTCAACAATTACATTAATGCTTAAAAAGAAAATTGAAATGAAGGACACACAGGAAAAGTGAAATCCATCTGGTCTCAACATATTAAATAAACAAAGCAAATGCAGAAAAAAATGTTAACAGAGATGTCAGCGATCACAGAACTTTGAGTAGCAACCTGTGCTAGGTAGATTTGTTTTGGAGCAGCATCTACAAATGTTGAACAGCCTTGCTCTGTGTCAGATTCTCCAAGTTGATGCCCTTGTGAATTAGAATTAATACTGCAAGAATTACCAACATTTTGCCTATGCCATTTACAAAAGCCAATAAAAGTGGAAAATGGTAATGGAACCTGTAAACAAATGCAAAACCAAATTGATCATAATTCTCGCATCCACGCAAGAGAGAAAATGTATCACAAGCCTCAGTGTATGAAGAATATGAGAATTAGTGAATTACCCTCTCATGGCTTCTAAGATCACCGTAAAACACCGGTGCAGTTTGAGATAACATAGCCTCCACCATGAATGATCCTACCCGTTCCTAAAGTTATACTCAAACAAGAAAAATACTAAAATAAATACTTTAATTGAATATATAAATTGCACAATTCCACTAAAAAAATGTAACTCTAGAAACCATATCCAACATGTATAACGTACTAATTCAAGCTCTTGCCTATTAATTAACTTGTTGAATAGACTATCACAGATGTAAATAAAACAAATGTAAAACTAGTGCTACTTTTCTAGATTTGAAACTCAATGCATAATTATGTCTTTCAACATTATATACAAAAATATTATTTACTTCTTAAACATTATCCATTTTACTAAAAATCTAGCAACTTAAAATATTTTGACTCAAAAAGCGAGCATAAAAATTCTAGTAATTATAAAAGGATAAGCAAACCTCCAAATAACCGAGGCCTCCATTAGAAGGATTCCACTTCGAAACGGCTTTCCAGTCCTTAACGCATCCAACGAACACCTTTCAAAACGAAATAAAAATCAATGAACTAAGATTGAAGCAACTACCGCTTATCTAAATTAGCAAAAGGAAAAAAAAAGTTCGGACCAATTTTTCTCGAAAAACGAACAGAGAAAGAGAAAAAAGAAACAAAAAGTTGAGAAAACAGAAAAATTACGGCGGGAACATTTCGAGATTCAATCTGAGAGGCAAACTGTGCAGCTGATGGGAGTCGATCGAAGCTCTGGAGTCGTAGAGAGTCTTCCATTTTTTTTTTCAACTAACTTCGCTAAGAAAAAACTTGTAACAAGCTTTTCACGTAATTTCAAAAAAAAAAAAAAAATCTTTTCAGCCTGAAGAATTTCGTAGTTCGGCCTTTGGATTTTACTTGAGTGAGAGGTGAACCATTGGAGCGTTCAGGCCTAGAGAGTCCCAACAAGGCTTTCTTAAGTTTCATTCGATTGTAAAAAGCAGGTCTAGGTCTATCATAGACTTTCGATGGCCCTTTCTTTCCCAAAAGAATACACATCAATGGGCCGAATCATGACTTCTGATTAAATTACTAAAAAAATGCTGATTTTTTTTTTAAATTACTAGAATAAGCCGATTTTTGAAATATTTATGGGTACAGGCCGATTTAGGATTGGAAGTATTTCAGGAGAAATCTAGAAAAACATTTTCAGCACTTCGTGTCATTAGCAAAATGCTTCCAACTTGGAACCATTTTCCCTTCAACGGATACTTTTCCAATGACCATTTTAAATAGTCGTTGCCCCCCCACGATAAAAAAACTATAAAACCCCCCACCCTTACTCATTTCTCATAAAATTCTCTCAATTTCTCAAACCACTCTCAAAAGTCTCTCAAATTTTCAATTTTTTTCAAAAATCTAAATTATATTTTCTATTAAATTTTTTATTAATATTTTCTGAAAATATTTTTAAAATTAATTGTGTTCTATATAATTTACCAATGGTCGGTTCTTTTATCCGTCATGATGACAAGCACATTTTCTTCATTCAATTACAAATGGTAAGAATAATTTTTAATAAATTTCAATTTTGTTTAATTTTGTATTTCATTGTTATATATTAACTTAATATTTTGTATTTTTTTTACGTAAATAGGTGGAAGATCGAATTTTACAATGCCATATTCGTAATCTACCCAATCCTCCATCATCGTTGATTGAACCATATTTAAGGGAAACCAGTTTTTGGCACCATGGCCCTTGTAGGCTGGGGGTGTAAGTTGGACTCGAAACTTGTAAGCGCATTGGTGGAGAGGTGGAGACCCAGACGCACACATTTCATCGTCCATACGACAAGTGTACTATCACTCTAGAGGACGTGCATTTACAGTTGGGGTTGCCCGTGGATGGGTCGGTAGTCACCAGGTCTGTTCTGTCTGGTGAATGGCAAGGCGTATGTGGTGAAGTTTTAGGTTCGATTTCGGAAACGATTTACGGAGGTCGGATCAAAATAGCTTGGTTACGAAGAACTTTGGTGGCGTTGGATGAGGATTCGACTAAAATCGAAAGAGAACGACACACTTGGACGTACATCCTTCAGATCATCAGGGGTATCCTGATGCCAGACAAGTCACGAACACTCGTACATCTAAGATGGCTATTGAAACTTATTAATTTTTAGAAGAGCGGGCGAACTCAGTTGGGGGTTTGTCGTGTTGGCAATATTGTATCGGGAAATATGTCGGGAGATGCAACTAGGAAAAATCAAAATTGGTGGTTGGATTCTACTATTGCAATCATGGACGCGGTATTGATTTCCATTTTTACGTCCTCGAGCGCAATACTTGTATACATTCTCACTCGTAACAAGATAAAATTCAGTAGATATTTTAATAATAAAATTAATTTAAATAAATATTATTATGCTAACAAGTTATTTAAATAGGTGGAACCATGGGCCGAGTCAAGTGGGATTACCTACTAACCTTCAAGATATACGGCTTCTAACCAACGATCAAAAGCGGAGATATCTATTTATTTAAATTTGAACTATATAATATTAACATAGTCGATTTCGTATTTAGTAGTATATATATAACTAATATTTTTATCATATTAATATAGTTTGAATGGACACCATACGAGGATCCGACAATTTGAGAAGTCATCCTTGAGGAATTCTTTGTGAATCCCAACATCTAGCACGTGAAGGTCCCATTGGTAGTGTACGCTACCATTGAGATGCACAAGATCGATAGAGTGTTGCGGCAGTTTGGATTCTGACAATTGATTCCTATGACACCTCAAGACCTTGGTGATCTGCATCCTATCAACTTACGGCGGCTGTGATAGCCCGAAATAAGGCCTAATCAGAATAGTGGTTTCGTAACCACAAATTCGAAGTGAAATAGTTTAATTTTTATAAATTTTTATTAATTACTGATTGATTGAAATATTGTGTGAAAATATGGATAGGAAATTTTAATGATTTAGTGTCTAATTGAATTTTTAGGACTAAAATTGAGAAAAATGCAAAGCATGAAACTGGAAGTGTTTATGTGGGAAATAGACCATAAATTAGTGTTATGAACACATAAGGGTAATTCTAGAAAAATATCTAAGTAAATGGGTCAAGGGCATTTTTGTTAAAATTGAAAAAAAAAGACAAAATAAGATGAAAATAAGTGTTCATCTTCTTCAAAGGAGATGCTTGCTGCCAAAAATTTCATGTTACCATAAGCTAGGGTTCTTGATTTTTCTAAGCTCAATTGTAAGTGATTTCTTGCCCCGTTTTTAATTATTTTCGTATTTTTATGCTTATTGAAGCTTGAATTTCATGTTTCTACCATTTATTTTAAATGAAATTAAAGTTTAAAAATTAACCCATTCATGATATAGTTGTAATTTGATGAGTGATGATAGATAATGAATGTTTGAAGTGCTAATTACGAGTTTTACTAGATGAATTTCGATAAAAAATGTTGAAAAAAACTAAATTGTGAAAGATAGTAAAGTATGCATAAAGTTGTGATTTTGTGAAATTGAGGGCTGTTATGAGCATGAAATATGATTTAGTGAGGTTTGAAATTTAAGAATTTAGTGAATTTTATTTTTACGAGCTTTGGGACAAAAGTGGAATTTTGAAAAGTTATGGGAAAAATGTAAATTTGTCAAAATATTGTGTATGAATTGTATTTGAATGGAATGTTGATAAAATATATTAAATTGTGTTAATATAGATCAAGAAAGAAGAAATAGTGGAAGTGATCGGGGAAAAGAGAAGGTTATCGACTAATTTACGAAAATAGTCGTTTTGCATCCGAGGTAAGTTACGTGTAAATAATAGCAATATATTTTTATAAATTGTGAATTATATTTGATATGTGAATTAATATTGAATGTGGAAGGAAAATTGTTCATGAATTATTCAAGTGATAAAGTGTTTAAAATAAAGTGTTAAGTGTAAATTCCCGGTTGAACTTAGGAATAGAAGTGGATACAAGTGACATGTCACTAGACCGGTGTTACAGTGTTACAGTGAGTCCTGGGTGCTGGGTGATCTAGCATGTGTTGCAGACACCTGACAGCTTGTATGAGCAGGCCCGTGGACATTTCCAGGGTTATTGATCAGAGGTAACTTCGGCTACAATTCAGTGGTAGCTACGGCTACATGTCAGTGGTAGCTTCAACTACATTTCAGTGGTAGCTACGGCTACATATCAGTGGTAGCTTCGGCTACATATCAGTGTGGCACTTATGTGCTAATTCTCTACGTATCCATGTATATTCCTAGTGTTCAACGGGATTAATAATGAGTTAAAGTGAATATGAAATGAAGTGTATGTGTAGGTACAATTGAAAGAATGAGCATATGTGATTAAAGTTAAGTGTATAAATGCATGTGCAAGTGAATTGGTAAGATTATGTATGTGTAAGTGATTGAAATTGCTAAGAAATGTTTGATTAGTTATATGAGAGAAATGTTAATTGTTAAATGAGTATTTATAGTTTACATGTAACTTACTAAGCTATTAGTAGCTTACAGCTTTCTTCCTTTCCTTTGTTTTATAGTGTTTTGAGCTTGCTCGAATTGGGGATCGTCGGAGCTCGTATCACACTATCACAGCCATCTCAGTATTATGTGTTTTCAAAATGTTTAAATTTATGGCATGTATAGAGTCTTAATCATTTTGAGTATGTTCAAATGATATGGCTAAGATTAGCTATTGAAATGGTTAGTAAAGAATATGTTTTGGTGTTATGTATGTTTAAATGGTAACTAATACAAAGAAGCAGTTTTTAGACAGCAGCAATGACGTGAATTTGAAAAATCACCAAAATAGTATAAATGGAATTAGAGAGTGAATGAGATATAGAATTAAATCTTATCAAGTCTATTTTTACATAAATGAAACGGTGTAGGCAAAGGAATTTTATATTTTGAGATATTTGAATTTTAGCGAGACAGGGTCAGAATGGTTTTTAAAGTCCCCTGTTCTGACTTTGGAAAATCATTATAAATTGTACAGAAAGAATTATGGGTCATAATTTATATGTCTAGATTTCTTAGTGAGTCTATTTTCAAAAGATACAAATGATAACATTATATGAATTCTGTACAATGAGATAATTGATTTTTAGCGCCAAGAGGGCAGAACTGTCGAGCTGTGAAACAGGGGAGATTTTAATGAATAAACTGTACTAATTGGCTAAGTCAAAAATTCTGAAAATTTTATGGAAATAAGGTATATGAGTCTATTTTTAGGTAAAATTTACAGATTTAAATTTTGAGTTTCGTAACTCGAGTTATAATTAAATTAGTGGCAGTCGCGCAGGTGGACAGTTTTGTTGTGAACAGTGAAATTAATTCTAAAAGCAAGTTTTTTATGCTCCGAACTAGTAAGTTAAGTCAGATAACGCCTCGTGCTCGAATCCAGCAACGGTATTGGGTAAGGGGTGTTACAGCGACCATATGATAATTGGTTGGTATTCCACTCCCGACATATCAACATGTGGAATAATTGGTATGATTTCTTACCTACTCGCGAATCTATTATCGTTCTGAAGTTAGCATGTGATTCGAAGTACATGTCATGGTTTAGGATACATGGCAAACCATATTTGTACGAAGAAGAGGCAAGGCATTGGTATCCCCATACATGTAGACCACGATGGCCCCCTTTGAATCCAATGGCTAGTGAAGCAGGTCCATTATCAACGCCCACGAAAGAACCGGCACTGACGGTCGCAGAATCGATGACTACACCACCCACCAATTAGTATGTATCATCTTATTCTGTTGTGTATTCTAACCCTATAATCTCCACACAAGTACCATATATTGCACCACATTTTTCTGCTTCTAGTCCTATGTCAAATTGGAGTGTAATACATCCGTCCTTGATGTATTACACACCTATGCCATCGGCACCTCCAATGATGACAACACTGACAACAATGTATAGGTCGTCTATGTTTTAGGCACCGACGGAGAGTACACTCGTTATCCCATCAGTGTATGGGACTTAACATAGTTATGCTTATTTGCTGTTTGTGGCGCAAACACCTCTGGGATCTTTGTTTTACCAAGCTGGGTCATCTTTCCAACCACCATTTCTAGACTGGATAATGCATGATGGCAACTAAGAATGCAAGGATTGCAATTGATGAAGGTGAAGAAGAGGAGCTACTAAGACCACAACCCCGCCCGAGGGTTGAACCAAGAAGGAATCTAGCGCGCAACCGTCAAGCACCAAGAAGGAATCTAGCACGCAACCGTCAACCACCTCGATGTGGCACAAATTCTGATCGACATTTGGATTGATTAATTTTATCATTATATCAAATTTTTATATTTTTTTTATGAATTTTTATTATTAGTTTTAGAGGAATATTGTTATCATTTAACAAAATTAAAGTTGATATTTGTTATTATTTCACAAAATTGAAGTTGTAATTTGTTACCATTTCACAAAATGAAAGCTGATATTTGTTATCATTTCACAGAACCACGCGTTTACATATTACAATGGAATTGATATTTTTTTCTAGTTTGCATCTTCCTCGGTTGGTTTGACCTGTCCCGAATATCCATATTGTCGCATAGAGTCGACGTCGGTCGACCTTTTAGTTTGTGACGCAATACCTATCAAATAACAACTTAAACAGAGCGCTCGATACAGGCGGCCACATACAATTAGTGTAAATATAAATATTTTAAATATCGAGTATTTGTCAAGTTTAAGTGGATCGAGTTCTATCATAACTTCAATTTCTTAAAGCATTCAAGTGTTTCGATCTTGTTTAAACCATTCAAGACAATCCTTCCCTTTAAGCAATTTTTCGAACTTTCCAAGTCTCAGGAAATCGCATCTGATGGGTTGCTTAAACTCCAAAATGCTTTCTTAGTTAAAGGGCTCAAAGTAAATCTGATAAGTTTTAGTCAATTATATGATTAAGGCTACAAGGTAAACTACTCAAAAGGAGGTTGCAAAGTTAGCAATGCTAATGGAAAATGTGTCAAGAGGGGTGCAAGATCTTTCGATAATTGTTACAGACTGGTAAGAAATGAAACATTCAAGAAGGCATATGTTGGAGACTTAAAGTTATGGAATCAAAGGTTGGGTCACATCAATTACAAAAGCCTACAGAGACTAGTTAGACATGGGGCAAATCGAGGTCTCCCAAAGCTTATAGGATCTGTCACAAGTCCTTACAGGAGTTGTATTAAGAATAAACAACATCAAATTTCCTATCCCATTTTAAGGCAGGTTGTCACAACAAGGCCTTTAACGCTTTTACACATGGACTTGATAGGGCCTATGCAAAATGAAAGCCTTGGTGAAAAGAGGCATTTTTTCATTTGTTTTGATGACTTTTCTCGTTTCACTTGATTTTTTTAAAAGAAAAGAATGAAACCTTTGATACCTTAAAGAGATTATGCCTCAAACTCATTAATGAAAAAGAAAAACAGTTTGGTAAGATTATTCACATTAGAAGTGTTCATGGTCAGGAGTTTGAAAACCATGAATTTTCTAACTTTTGTGATCTTGAAGGAATAGTTCATGAATTCTTAACCCCCAAAACACCTCAATAAAATAAGGTTGTGGAACGGAAGAACAAGACTTTAAATGAAATGGCACGAGTTATGTTAAATTCAAAATATCTTTCACACAAGCTATGGGCAGAAGATATTAACACAACTTGTTTTGTCTCTAATCGAGTAATCCTAAGGCCACACTCCAAGATGAAACCTTATGAAATTTGGAGGGGTAGAAAGCCTATGGTGGCTTACTTTCGAACCTTTGGCAGTCCATGCTATATACTCAAGGATCGTGATCCTAAAGGAAAGTTCGATACAAGAAGTAATGATGGGATCCTTGTTGGCTACTCCACAAAAAAACTGTGTGTACAAGGTATACAACATTAGAACCTAAACCATTATGAAATCTATTAAAGTAATTATGGATGACTTTCCAGGTGATAACAAAAATTGAAAAAGAAGCATCAGATGAACTTCTTGTCCAAATAGATATTCAGAAAATTGTCCGTATAAATGGTTAGATAGGTGTCAATACAACAGACTAGATAGATGATGAAACAAAGTTTGAATAGTTTAGTGATGATTCAGAACTGATGCCTTTTAGCATGAATTATAAGAAACCATCCACCAAAGGATCTGATTAGAAGAATGAATGAAGGGAGAAGAATAAGGAGAAAGCAAATTAACTTTCAATACATGATCAAAACAAGCTACTGTGTCAACTGGTGAACCTAAGATAGTTGAGCAGGCATTGCAAGATGAACACTGGTTGAATACTATGCAAGATGAGTTGCAACAATTTGTTCAAAACGATGTTTGGACATTGGTTCCTCGACCTGGAGGATGCAATGTGATAGGAACCAATCGAATATTGAAAATAAGAATGATAAACATGGAAATATAACTAAAAAAAATGCTCGATTGGCAGCACAAGGCTACACTTAGGTGGAATGTGTGGATTTTGATGAAACCTTTGCCCTATTAGCCATGATAGAAAATGATTATAAAAAATCTATCATTATTTAAAAAATAAATAAGAGTTATTAAAACTAATAAAAATTATTAAATGCAACATTCAGAATGAATCTGGACAAATGATTGTCCAGGTTAGAACAAAGTTATTAACTAATTATAAAAACTATTGAAAAATGTATAAAATTATTAGATTTTTAATAATTTCCTTTAGTTTTCAAATAAATTTATATAAATATTTTAAAATATTTTTAAAAGTGGTTTATTTTAAATATTTTTTATTCTTTTAAATATTTACTGATGTGGTAAAATGACATTTCAACAGGAGATACACGTGACACACCATGTGTTGTTGTCTAGTTGTTCCATTAGCCATGTCATAACTTAATAATAGAAATGGATAAAACTTTTAATAAAAGGACTGACTTGCTCTTTGATCTATATATAGGGGCTAATTTGCCCATTTTTTGAGTAGAGGGGGTAAAATGCAATTCAACTCCTAGTACAAGGGCTTCAATGGTAATTTCACTTAATCCTACTTATCATTTAATCTCACACCAGTTGCATATAATAATTTTAAAAAATCGAAATTACCACTTAACAATACAAATGGACAGAATCTTCCGAAATCTCAAAAACATAAAAATTTCAAGAAACGAATTTAAAATCACTTACCAATTGAGAGATTAAAATTGAAAGGCTTTGAAACTCTATTCTTTCTTCAACAACCAGAAAAGATAAAGAAGATGCTAAAATTTTCTTTTATTTTTATCTTATATACTTAGATTAATAGCTAATTAATATTAATTAACCCAATTAAACCTTAATTAATCAAACATTAAGCATCATTAAGCAAATATAAGTGGAAGATGACATCATCTTCCACTATTCACTAATAGAAATTGGCTCAATTGTTTAATTGGTCTCTTAGCTAATTAAAATCTATGGCGATTAAACTTTTAGCGCTTTTACGATTTAATTCTTGTACATTAATTAATTGTCAATTCATCAAAATTATTAGACTAAACTTTAATTTACCATTATATTAACATCGTAAATATTAAAATAATAATATTTACGGACTTAATCATTGAAAATGAGATTTTAAAATCAGCATTTTAACACCACTAAAGAATGGGTTGTTACAAAAAAGTATAAATAAATTAGAAATAAAAAAAGAAAAACATATTTATTAAAAAAATATCAAAAAAAAGGTAAAATATATCAAAGATTCAAAAAGTTTGAGAGGTGAACTTGGACATCCCCATAGGA
Source organism: Gossypium raimondii (assembly GCF_025698545.1). Lineage (NCBI taxonomy): Eukaryota > Viridiplantae > Streptophyta > Magnoliopsida > Malvales > Malvaceae > Gossypium > Gossypium raimondii. The sequence continues at coordinate 8,821,662 of NC_068572.1, read as the reverse complement.
TATGGAATTGACAAAGTTATCTCATTTGGTTTAGTTCAGCTCGTATTTTCAATTAGTGGACTAGATTTTTTGAGGCTTTATTCGTTTGACCAACGCACTTTGACTACTCAAGTTTGGAAGTTATTAATGACATCTCAAAGTTGACAAATATAAGGCGAGAAAAAAACTTTTCTAGGTTTTTCATTTCACGAGAGATTTCATATTGCATTGTTTTCTCTACTCGAATATTAGATCTATATATTTTTAAAAATAAGAAAAGATTCATAATAATTTTTTGTGATAGTTTAAAAATTGTTGATTTTTTAGAGGAAGTTAATTAAATAAATAATATATTTATCTTAAATATGACACTTAGATAGTTGGGTTTAAACCAACTTAATTTTTACCACATCCACGAAGGTGACATTAGTTTAAAATGAGCACAATATCAATAATGTTAAATACTCTTCTTGTTCAATGGGTTCTAGAAATACGTTAAGTAATATTAAAAATAAATTTTTAAAATATTTTCCTTGTTTTTAGAAAGTTTTAGAATTAGAATTATGTAATACCCCAAAATTTTGTTTTCTAGGAAATGAAAAGTATTTTAAAGGTGAATTAAGTATTTGGAAAAAAATTATGAATAATGAAATTTAGTAAGGATTAAATTGCAAATTTTAAAAGTTGAAGGATTAAAAGTGTAAGTTTACCATTTTGAGTAAAAGGAGAGAAAATTTAAGAAATATTATAAACAAAAAATAGATAAAAGATGGATATGAGAATATGAGTATTTCTATTACATTCTATACTTTTTCATCATACTTACAAGTAGTATACTCCACTATATATATCTAAGGAGATTAGACTTTTCATATTCTAACACATAAATAAGAAAAAGGGGTTATAAGGAGATGAAAGGTTTAAAGAAGATGAAAGGTTTAAGGTTAAAGTTGAAAGGTGGAAAGTCAAGAGAGATGAAAGATGAAAGGTTGAACATCCATTAAATAACATTCATAACACTCAACCTTGGATGTTCATTGTATAAAGGATAAGCTTTATTAAAAACCTTACTAGGAAAAACCTGTGGGACAAAAACCTAGTGAAGGGAAAAAAATACATAATCTTTTGATACATAGTATGTCACAACCTTAAAAGAAAATGTAGTGTGAATTTACTGCCCTTCATGTAAGCATCACTTAAGATCTTTAAAACGACGCAATTCAATGTTGAAAATTAACTTTTCAAATGTAGCAATAGGGAGCGCCTTAGTAAAAAGATATGTCAAATTCTCACTTAAACGAATCTGTTGAACATTTATATCTCCATTCTTTTGTAGATCATGAGTGAAGAAAAATTTTGGTGATATATGTTTTTTTTTCTATCACCCTTAATATATCATTCCTTAAGTTGTGTAATTCAAACTATATAATCTTTATATAAAACTATTGGAGATTTTTTTTAAGAGCATAAACCACAAATTTTTTTGTATGTGATGAATTACAGACCTTAGCTACACACATTCACAACTAGCCTCATGGATTGCCAAAATCTCAGCATGATTTGAAGAAGTAGCAGCAATTGTTTGTTTCATAGAACTCCAAGACATTGCAATACCACCATATGTGAAAATATAAACAATTTGTGATCGAGCATTGTGAGGATCAGATAAGTACCATGCATCTGCAAAACCAACCAATTCTATTTTGGGTAGGTGAGGGAAAAGCAAACTCATATCTCTTGTACCTTTAAGATAACGAAAAACATGCTTAACCCCATTTCAATGTCTTCGGGTTGGACAAGAGTTAAATCTTGCTAATAAGTTGATAGCAAATGATATATTAGGTCGTGTATTACTAGAAAGATACATCAATGCACTAATAGCACTTAAATATGGTACTTTAGGACCAAAAAATATCTTCATCATTTTCCCGATGATGGAAATGGACTTTTTTTACATCAAATGGCCTAACAACCATTGAGGTGTTCAATGGATGTGCATTATGCATGTAAAATCTTCTTAGCACTTTTTCTATATATGTTGTTTGATGCACAATTATTCCATTATTTAGGTGCTCAATTTGTAACCCTAGACAAAATCTTGTCTTTCCAAGGTCTTTCATTTTAAATTATTTTTTTGAGCACTCAATTGTTACTAAAATCTCTTCAAGAGTCCCATTGATATTTAAATCATCAACATACACAACAATTATAACAAATCCTGATCCAAACTTCTTTATAAAAATGCATGGGGAAATGGGATCATTCTTATAGCCTTCCCTCAATAAGTATTCACTAAGGCGATTATACCACATGCGCCTAGATTGTGTCAATCCATAAAGGGATCTATTTAATTTGATTGAGTAATGTTCTTGAAAACATAAATTAGTTGTTTCTGGTAGTTTAAAACCTTCTAGGAGTTTCATGTAAATGTTATTATCAAGTGAGTCATATAAATAGGCTATAACTACATCCATTAGGCGTAAATCAAGCCCTTTTCTTATTGCCAGACTAATCAAGAATCTAAAAGTAGTTGCATCCACCACAAGAGAGAATGTCTCTTCATAATCAATACCAAGTCTTTGTGAAAATCCTTGTGCAACCAAACACGCTTTATATCTCACAATTTCTCCTTTTCATTTCCCTTTCTCACAAAAACCCATTTATATCTAACAGGTTTTACACATTTAGATGTATGAACTACATGTCCAAATACATCTCTCTTCGTAAGATATTTTAACTCCGCCTGAATTGTTTTTTTCCATTTTGGCCAATCATCTTTTTGTCTATATTCTTCAATTAACATTGGTTCATGATCTACATTGTCATTCAAAATATCTAGTGCTACATTGCATGCAAATATGTCATCAACATTGATTTGATTTCGGTTCCAATTAATTCTTGAGATGACATAATTTGTTGAAATCTCTTCATTATTGTGTACTTGAGATTTTTCTTGAACTTCAATCATGTCTAAAATCTCTTTAGGAGATCCTTTTAAAGCCATTGCTTCCTCGATCTGACCATCATCTATTTTTTCTCCTTTTTTTGAGGATTATTATCTGGAACTGACTGGTCTAACACGCTTCAAGCATGCTTTAGACTTACTAGCAACTAGATTTTGTCCTTCAGGGACATCAATTTTAATTAGAGCATTTACAGTTGGTATATGTGATTCTATCACTCTTTTTGGATCAATAAATGCGTCTGGCAATTGATTTGCTAAAATTTGTAAATGAATTATCCTCTGAACCTCCAACTCACATTGTTGCGTATGATGATCAATATGTGATAATGATAATTCATTCCAATCTATTTTTTTTCCAGCTGTTTATTTTCTTCCCTCTAACTTTAGGAAAACTAACTCATTAAAATGACAGTCAGCGAATCGAGTCGTAAATAAATTCCCCATTAATGGCTCGAGATATTTAATTATTGATGGAGATTCATATCCAACATATATTCCTAACCTCCTTTGAGGACCTATTTTAGAATGTTTAGTGGAGCAATCGGAACATATATAGCACATCCAAAAGTTCTCAGATGGGAAATATTTGGTTCTTGAACAAAAACCATTTGAAACGGGGAGAACTTATGATAACTTGTTGGTCTGACTCGAATTATTGATGTTGCATGTCGTATGGCATGCCCTCAAGCAGAAATTAGAAGTTTTGACTTCATAAGTAATGGTCTTGCAATCAATTGAAGATGTTTGATTAATGATTTAGCAAGATTGTTTTGTGTATGAATTTGTGCTACAAGATGTTCAACACTTATTCCAACAGACATACAAAAATCATTGAAAGCTTAGGAATTAAATTCACCAGCATTGTCAAGACGAATTGTCTTGATAGGGAAATCTAGAAAATATGCTCGTAATTTGATCAACTGAGCAAGTAACCTTGCAAATGCCATGTTTCGAGTTGATAACAAGGATACATGCGATCATCTAGTCGAAGCATCGAGTAAAACCATAAAATATCTATATGGTCCAAACAGAGGGTGTATTGGTCCACATATATCTCCTTGTATCTATTCTAGAAAAGTGATAGATTCATAATTTATCTTGGCTGGTGATGGTTGAATGATTAATTTGCCTTGAGAGCAAGCATCACATGAAAAATTATTAGTTTTAAGACTTTGTTGGCTCTTCAATGAATGTCCACATGAATTGTCAATAATTTTTCGTGTCATAATTGAACTAGGATGGCCTAACCGGTCATGCCAAATAATAAAGTCATCAGTAAAATTCTGATTTATTATAGCATATGCTTCAATTGCACTAATTCTCGTGTAGTACAAACTAGAAGAGAGTGCGAACAATTTCTCCAAAATAATTTTATTTCCTTGAATTATACTTGTAATTTGAATATATTCATCGTTCCCTTCAATTATTGTCTCAATATAATATCCATTATGGCGAATATCTTTAAAACTCAACAAATTTCTTTGAGACTTAGGAGAGTATAACGCATCATTAATTTGAAACTTAGTTCCTTTAGGCAACAACATATTTGCCCTTCTGAAGCCTTCTATGACTTTGGTACTACCAGATATAGTACTCATACTAGCTTTTTGCATTGTTAAATGAGAATATTCTTAAGCACAGTATGAGTAGTTGCCCTGTCTGCTAAGCATAAGTCTTCACAATTTTTCGCTAATTGAATTTCAGAGGTATTTATATTCTTCAAAGAAAATAAATAAATGTCACATAAATTTTCAAAATATATAAAATTTTCATCAATAGTTTAAACATAATATAATAATCATGTTGTTAAAAACATAACAAACTTGCATAAAATTTACTCTTTAAGACTATAATAATAATATTAAAAGATCAATTATTCCCTTCACGGATGGTGAAGAAATCAACAACTTCTAAATGGGTTGTACCAACGATGCCATAATCATCTTTGTCATTCTCACAAACAAAATTGTCTCTATTTTCTTCCATTTATCCTTCAATGATTGTTGATATAGTTCTACAAGATGCTTTGGTGTACGATAGGTACAGGACCAATGATTTTTACCTCCACAATGATAGCACAAACTTTCCATTTTCCTAGTTATATTTTTATTATTCTTTCCATCTTTACAATCCCATTTCTGGTGAGTATTCCTGAAGTGACCACCTCGTCACGTCCACGTCCACGTCCACGTCCACGTCCTCGACCGCAACCACTACCACGGCCACAATCATGTCTTCAACCACGACTGCTAGTGTGACCTTTATCCTTTCCGTTATTTGATGTCACACTCGCTTTAAGGAATGAAGTAGAACCAATTGGACGTAACTCATGATTTTTCATTAACAGTTCATTATTTTGCTCAGCTACAAGAAGACAAGATATTAATTCAAAATATTTCTTAAAACATTTTTCACGATATTGTGTCTACAAGACAACATTATTTGCGTGAAATGTGAATTATTTTTTTAATATATCCTTATAAGTTATGTTCTGTCCACATAATTTCAATTGGAAAGTGATTCTAAACATAGCCGAGTTATATTCACTCACAGATTTAAAATCTTGTAATATCAAATACAGCCAATCATAGCGAGCTTTAGGAAGTATTATGGTTTTCTAATGATCATATCTTTCTTTTAGACTATTTCAAAGGACAAGTGGATCTTTAATAGTCAAATATTTAGTCTTTAGCCCCTCATGGAGGTAATGGTGAAGAAATATCATAACTTTGGCCTTATCTTGACTAGATGTTTTATTTCCTTCATTAATAGGTTCATCAAGGCCTTTTGCATCTAAATGTATTCAGCATCTAACATCTAGGATAAATAGTTCTTTCTAGTGATATCAAAAGCCACAAATTCAAGTTTTGCAAGGTTCAACATTCATGATATCGCTTGATCCAAACTAACAAAAAAACGCAAGACTCTTGGATTGATGTAAGCGCTTGTGCTGATAACGTATTATTAACAAAAATAATAGATAAAAGATGGTTATGAGAATATGATAATTTCTATTGCATTGTATACTTTTTCATCATACTTACAAGTAGTATACTCCACTATGTATATAGGGAGATTAGACTTTTCATATTCTAATACATAAATAAGAAAAAGGGGTTACAAGGAGATAAAGGTTTAAGAAAGATAGAAGGCTAAAGGTTAAAAAAGATGAAAGGTGGAAGGTCAAGGGAGATGAAAGATGAAAGGTTGAACATCCATTAAATGACATTCATAACAAGAAATATTTTTTTATGAATATGACATGGAGACATATTGATATGTGGGAAATTGAAAATTGAGATAGAGACAAAATTAAATAAAGTGAAAAAGTATAGTGACTAAAGTGCAATTTTCTCATTTTTATGGAGGAAAGACCTAAATGCAATTTTTTCATCTTTAATTGATTTTTATAGACAAAATGATGGGATTAAAATCTTATAGCTGATGAGGTGGAAAGCTTTTGGAGATTATAGAAATTAAGGTTGAAAAGTGTTGAAATTTGATTGGATGATACAATAAATGGACTAAAATGAAAAAAAGAAGAAGAAAAAGTGTAGAATTTTCTACACAATTTGATGGTTGAGAGGCAACAGCTTGGGGCAGCTAAATTAAAAAGGAAAAAAAGGGACTAGAAGTGTAATTATATCAAGAATATGTCATGAATCAAAAATGGAATTGTAGAGAAAATCTAGGGAAAAATAGTGATTTTTTAAATAAGATAATTATGAGAAAATATCGTGGTTTTTGGCAAAATATGGGCTATTGGATGAGATTGAAAAATAAGATGAAATCTTAGCCATTTGATTAAAATGATTAAAGTTAAATTTTATATATTAAATAATATTTTATTGTTAAACTAGTTGAGATATTTTGATGGAAAAATGAAGAAACTTCTTCACGCTTTATATAAGTGGCTCATGACACTTTCAAAAAAAAAAAAGGGAGAGAAACTTTAATTTTTACACAATTAAGTCTTTTGTCATAAAATTTCACCATTTCACCCCATAACCTTGAAAGTTTCCAAAGCAAGCCAAAGAGGAAAGATGAAGTATAGGTTTAGAAGAGCTTGTATAACATCTTAGAGGTAAGAGATACGAAACTAGAAGTAAAGAAAGTAGAAAGGAATTTGAAAGATTGTGATGAAAAAGAAAAGAAGCAAAGAAATTGAGGTTTTGGTTAAAAGAGAGGTAAGCATTTAATTGAATTGAAGTTAGTTTATTTTAATTTGAATATTTTGGTATTTAAATTTTAATATGAAAAAAAAATATGACTATGGATATTAAATTTAGTAGTGAATATGCAAATAAAGGTACATTAGTTATGTAAGAAATGACAAAGTGATCATTTAGTGATTAGTTAATTTCATGAAACTAAGGATTAAATTATAAAGAGTGAAAAGTTATTTATTTGTCATAAATTGATAAGTGAATAGATGTAGTATAGTGAAATTATTATAGAGAGGACTAAATTGTAAAGTGTATAAAAGATATTATGTGAAACCAATATTGTGATTAAAGACTTAAATGAAGTATTATGTGATAGAAATAAAGTGTAAAGTGATATAATATGTAACACCCCTAGCCCGTATCTGTTACCAGATTAGGGCTACAGCGCATTACCAAAACATAACATCATACAATGAACAATTTAATTCATAAATAATATCACAAAGTAAACATAACAATATCAATCCAAAAACATACATACATTCCCTTATATGAGCCCTTGAGGTCGAAAACAGATATTGGAAATGATTCAGGATTAAATTGAAAACATATGAAAATTTTCCAACTGTAGGGGTCACACGCTCGTGTGGCCAGGCCGTGTCAAGAGACACTCCCATGTGTTAGGCCGTATGGATATTTGAAATAGGGACATACGACCGTGTCTCAGCCTGTGTCTGCACCTGTGTAACTCACTGACTTGAGTCACACGGCCAAGCCACATGCCTGTGTGCTAGGCCATGTACCCTTTGAAATAACCTCACACGCCCATGTGCCAGGTCGCATGCTAGGCTGTGTAATAGTCTGACTTGCAACCTTTTAAAGCTACAGGGGACACACGATCGTGTCTCCTGGCCCTGTGTCACACACGGCTGAGACACACGCCCGTGTCTCTGCCTGTGTAGATGAAAAGTAGGTCATTTCGAAGCCATTTTTCTCACCCAAACTCACAATTCATGCTCAAGCCATTTGCACCTAAAAACAAACATTCAAAACTCACTTACATATGTATATTAAAGCATTCGCATCAATTTAACAACCACACAATATACCATATAATCTTAATAACTTACCAACTAATTTATCAACCAAAATAACAGATATACAAGCCACACATAATGGCTAAATTCATTGAACAAAACACCTATACATGCATTATAACCATGATTCAAAATCTTCAAAATATACCGATATAACCAATGGATAGTGTGATGGATCTCTGACAAGCTTCCAAACTGCACGAACCTTTGATTAACTAGAATTATAAGAGAAAAATCACACAAGTAAGCATAAAATGCTTAGTAAGTTTGTAAATTATTAACATTACTTACCATTTCATTATAAAAGCATAAAAGCAAACAGTGAACATATCCAACATTACTTGGCACAAGCCTAAGCACCAACAACAATTTACAAGTATAATTAGCATATAAATTAACCAAACTCATTATACGACAAAAAACTTTATTAAGCTTTCCATGAAAACATTCTTTTTATTATGAACGTACTAAAGATTTTTAATCAATATCTTATCATAACTTTCCCATGCTTTTGTGATATTATAAGTCGATGCTTATGCCGATGCTTTACTTTTTGTATACTCGTTGAACCACTAGAATAATATCGGATACGTGGGAATCTCGCACACTAAGTGCCCACATGTGATCAAACCACTACTAACTCAATCTCATATCAATGTTCTCTCTCAAGCCATAAATGGGTCTGCTCACACAAGCAGTCAGTCAAGAAGTAGCAACACGGTGCTGCTCACACAAGCTATCAAGTAACCGCAACATATGCCAGAAACTCAGCCACCGGTAGGACGTACGAGACCAACACCTAAAATATGGTAACCCCTAATGACATGTCATTTGTATCCTATATATTCCTAAGGCTCAAATGGGTCCGAAAATCACCGAAACTTTGTTAGATATTTCCGTAGAGTCATAATGCCAAGAATATAACATAAAAGTATTTAAATCGAACATAATTTAATGCTAATTAAATATACGAACTTACCTCAAACATGTACGGAGAAAAACGATCGATTAATCCAATACTTTTTTCTTTTTCCCAATCTAAATCCGTACGTTGCTTTTCTTGATCTATATAATCGAAATTCATTCATTCAAAATTCATTCTAAACAATTAAATCCAAAAATCATATTTTGGAAAATTTATACTTTTGTCCCTATAATTTTGAAGTCAATACAATTTAGTTCCCATCTCATGAAAATGCAAATTCATGCAATTTAATCCACACCCATGCTAGTCGAATATTAACTTAGTCCATATCAATCCCTCTATTTCATTTATTCCACATTTTCACCATGAACATTTTTCTATTTTTCAATAAAATCCTTAATTGATAATTTCATCAAAAATTCGTTTACAAAAGTTGCTCAAATATCATCAAATATTCATTTTCATCCCTCAAACATAAAAAACAACCAACATACATTCATGGTAAAATCCTAGACTTTTAACAGTTTTGCTAATTAGTCCTTGGGCTAGCTAGATTAAGCTATAACGACTCCAAAAACATAGCAATCATTAAAAACCAAGCAAAAATTTACTTACATGCACTAGGTGTTGGCCAAATGTTGAATGCTCAAAAATGGTGTCTTGCCCTAGTTTTTATTTTTTATTTTTATTGGAGAAGAAGAAATTCTTTCTTTTATTCATTTTTATTTTAAGTTGCTTTATATATTTACTAAATTAACCTTAAGTAATAACCTTTAAAACCATAAAAAAATGTTCATTTTTGTCCACTATTTATCTTAATGGCCTAATTACCATTTAAGGCCACTTATATTCTAACTTCATATTAAATTGACACCTTCTCCAATAGAACACAAGTTTTGCACTTTATGCAAATTTAATCCTTTTTATCAAATTAAAAATGCAAACGATAAAATTTCTTCACGAAAATTTTATACGACACCACTAACATGTTGTAGACATTAAAATGATAATAAAATAAATTTTTTGATGTCGGATTTGTGGTCCCGAAACCACTGTTTCGATTTCACTGAAAACGGGTTGTTACATAATAATTATTGAATTTTCATGAATTTAAGGACTAAAATGTAAAAGGCTCAAAAATTACTACGTTTGCTAAAATAATGAAACAAAATATTTAAGTAAAGTGTTATAAGAAAGTAAAGTGATTAATGATAGTGAATTGAAATCTAAAGTGTGAAGTGTTGTGAATATATGATATGTTTGTATTTTTATGAATTATGAATAAAGTGAATATGTGAAATAAAAATGTAGTAAATGTGTTTATGTGATTCAAAGTAAATAAGTCATATGATACAAAGTGATATATTTGTGATATATCAAGTATGTTATATGAAAGCGATATGTGAATAAATGCGTTAGTGAACTTAGAGGAAATATGATACACGATAATGAAATGATTTTAGGGTTGAACGAAGGGGATTAGGAGAAGATAAGTGGGTTTTGTGATGTGTTTAATGAAGTTTTGTTATTAGAGTTCCATTAAAGGTCAGGAGTTTTGCTTTCACCTAAAGCTCTGTAATGTATCGGAATTATTGAAATTCCTTAAGACTCACTAAGGACTGCAAAGTGTTAGGTGAAAGTAGAAGTGTTATAATAATATATGTGTTTTAGTAATACATGTGAATTAAGTATTAAGTGAAACATGTGACTTAAGAGTTTATGCTATGTTTGTGACATGAGAAAAAGATTTATGTGAATGTGAAAGTTGATTAGTGGCTATATGTGTTAAAGTAAAAACTATAAGTTACAAAATTAATTTAAATGATTTTATGTTTTGGAAAATGAATTGAAAGTTTAAGTATATTAGTGAAAGAAACTATGTGAATAAATATTATTAAAATATTATTTGAATTGTATATATATCAAAATGGTAAGATTGAATCTAGTTAAGTACTTACTAGCTATTCATGTAGCTTAACGCATTTGTTTTAAATGCATAGGTAATTGATAAGTTTTGAAAAGAGTTGAGGATTGCAACTTCAGTTCGGATCACATCACTCCTCAGGCTTCAAGCTCAAGCCATTTGGTATATATATTTTGGGTTTTAGTTTAGCATGTACTAAGGTTTATAAGTAAAAAAAAAGTGAATTATGTATGAATAATAATGTTTTGTTCTATAAGTTACCTTGATTATAATGAAACAAGAATATGTTTAAGTGACGAGTTTAATGTTTAAATGTAACATCTTTTACTTGGATTGGGTGAGGGGTGTTACAAACTAAATTGACAAGTTTTGTAAATTTGAGACTAAATTTATTGAATTTTTAGACTTTGAACTAAAATGACAAATTTTTGTAAACATTGAAGACTATTTGTTGACCTTTTTAGATTCATGATCAAGTTGATAGAATGTGTAAACATTGTAAGGCTAAATTTGTTATTAGGCCAATAAAAATGGCCCACATCAGTTCTTCATCACTCGTTTAATAACGACATCTAATTGGAGAGTGATTAAAATATTTAATTTCGAAAAGTTGAATGATTAAATAAAAATAATAATAGTAGAGTGGCTAAAATAGAACTAAAGATATAGTTGGATGGCTATTCTTGTAGTTTACCCTAATACTTTAAAAGAAAATATTTAATACACTAGTAGTGGAGTTTTTAGACTCCACAAGTAGGATTAAAGAGTTGAGATGTGTCCTATAAACTATAGTGAAATATTAAAAATATATATTTAAAAAGAAACACGTAATAACTTTTTAAAACTATTTATAAAATAAAAAAAATACACTACCAATATATCAAATATTAACCTTAACTTTAAACATAAAAGAAAAAAAAAACCGTCAAAAGAATGTTCTATTTTTCCTTTTTCTCTTCTCTCTCTTCTCCACGTGACCATATCTTAAAAGACAACAAGAAAATTTAAAATTGAGCTGATGAAATTATCAACAAAACGCCGTCTGTGGGAATCGAACCCACGACCACGTGGTTAAAAGCCACGCGCTCTACCGGCTGAGCTAAGACGGCTTGTGATTTTGACAATTATTATTTATTATATTAATCAATTGAAAATGTTTTTCCATAACAGTACCATTGATCATGCGACTGCAGTCTTATCCTACACTGAGCGTCGTCCTCTCCTGCACTTTCCCTCTAATGCCCGCTTCTTTGGCTCATCTGCACACTAATAATTGCTCTTCAATTTTCGCTCACCCCCCTATGTTAATCCAAACACAAATAAACCCTACTCTCAAAATCCCATCTTTTTCTCGTAAACCCATCCAAACCCATACTTTAAAGGATATTTGCCTTCGAGGAAACCTCAAGGAAGCATTTCAATCGCTCCCAGTTTCATCCAATGATCACCCGGACGAGACTTATGCCCCGGTTCTTGAACTTTGTGCTCAAAAGAAAGCTCTTTCTCAAGGGCTACAAATTCACGCCCTCATGATAAAGTCTTGTTCCGTCTCTGAATCCGTGTTTTTAGCTACTAAGCTTGTGTTTATGTATGGGAAATGCGGGTCAGTTCGGAATGCCGAGAAAGTGTTTGATCAAATGGGTCAACGAAGTATTTTTACTTGGAATGCTATGATTGGAGCTTATGTTTCAAATGGGAAACCTTTTGAAGTTCTTCAAACCTATAAAGAAATGCGGGTTTTGGGAGTTTCTCTTGATGCTTATAGTTTTCCTTCTCTGCTTAAAGCTAGTGGTTTGCTAAAAAATCTCTATTTAGGGTCTGAAATTCATGGTCTGGCTGTCAAGTTTGGGTATGATTCTACTGTTTGTGTTGTCAATTCTTTAGTTGCTATGTATGCCAAATGTGATGATCTTTTTGGAGCAAGGAGATTATTCGGGAGAATAGACCAAAAAGACGATGTAGTTTCATGGAATTCTATAATTTCAGCATATTCTTCAAATGGAAGATCTATGGAAGCATTGGAACTTTTCAGGGAAATGCAAAAGGCTGGTCTTGACTCTAATACTTACACTGTTGTTGCTTGTCTTCAGGCTTGTGAAGATTATTCCTTTAGGAAATTAGGTAAGGAGATACATGCTGCTGTGTTGAAATCAGCTCAGCTTCTTGATGCTTATGTTGCTGGTGCTTTGGTTGCTATGTATGTCAGGTGTTGTAAGATGAGTGAGGCTGTAAGAACTTTTAACAAATTGGAAGAAAAGGATAAAGTAGCCTGGAATTCTGTGCTTACTGGGTTTATCCAAAATGGTATGTGCAGTGAAGCTTTGCATTTCTTCCATGATTTTCAGAATGCTGGTGAAAAACCTGACCAGGTTACAGTAATAAGCATCCTGGTAGCTTGTGGGCGATTGGGTTACCTATTGAATGGTATGGAATTGCATGCTTATGCAATAAAAAATGGATTTGATTTAGATTTGCAGGTTGGAAATACTCTTATAGATATGTATGCAAAGTGTTCTTGTGTGAACTACATGGGCTATGCTTTTAATAGGATGCCTGACAAAGATTTAATTTCTTGGACTACTGTCATTGCTGGCTATGCACAAAACAGTTATGCTTTAAAGGCTTTTGAATTGTTCCGAGAACTGCAATTAATAGATATTGATGTTGATCCCATGATGATAGGTAGTATACTGCTGGCTTGTAGTGAACTGGCGTGTGTGCCCCAAGTGAAAGAAATTCATGGTTATATTATGAGAAGAGGCCTGTCTGATGTTGTGCTGCGAAACATGATTGTTGATGTATATGGAGAATGTGGACACATAGATTATGCTGTGCAAACATTTGAGTCAATCCAGTTTAAAGATGTTGTGTCTTGGACAAGCATGATTTCTGCATATGTCCACAATGGGCTTGCTAATGAAGCTCTTGAACTGTTCCATATCCTAAACAAAACTAATATTCACCCTGATTCTATTGCATTAAAAAGTGCACTCTCTGCTGCTTCCAGTTTGTCTGCCTTGAAGTATGGGAAAGAAATCCATGGCTTTGTTATTAGGCAAAACTTCTCTGAAGGATCAATTGCCAGCTCTCTTGTGGATATGTATTCTCGATGTGGAATGGTTGAGAATGCACACACGATATTTAAGTCTATTCAAAGTAAAGATTTAGTCCTATGGACAAGTATGATAAATGCATATGGAATGCATGGCCATGGAAAAGTTGCCATTGATTTATTCAATAAGATGAAGGAAAATCTCACTCCAGATCATGTAGCGTTTTTGTCAGTTCTATATGCTTGCAGCCATTCAGGACTGACTGCTGAAGGTAGACAATTTTTTGAGATCATGAAATATGAATATCAATTGGAACCATGGCCAGAGCACTATGCTTGTCTGGTTGATCTCCTTGGTCGGGCAAATTGCTTAGAAGAGGCATATGAATTTGTGAAAAGCATGCAGATGGTACCTACTGCTGAAATTTGGTGTGCACTCCTACGGGCTTGCCAAGTACACTCAAATCAAGAACTAGGAGAAATTGCAGTGCAGAAACTTTTGGAGTTAGGGTCCACAAATCCCGGTCATTATGTGCTTGTTTCTAATGTCTTTGCAGCTAAAGGAAGATGTAAAGATGCTGAAAAAATTAGAAGTAGAATGAAGGAGCGAGGCCTGAAGAAAAGTCCTGGATGTAGTTGGATTGAGGTGGGGAACAGGATTCATACTTTCATCGCAAGAGACAAGTCTCATCCAGAGTGTCATCATATAACCAAGAAATTGGATCAAATCACAGAAAAAGTGGAGAAGGAAGGAGGTTATATAGCTCAAACAAAGTTTGTTTTGCACAATGTGGAGGAAAATGAGAAAGTTAAGATGCTATATGGGCACAGTGAAAGATTAGCCATTGCATATGGTCTGCTCAAGACTGCTGAGCAAACCCCCATTCGGGTTACAAAAAATCTACGTGTCTGTGGTGATTGCCATACTTTCTGTAAGTTAGTCTCTAAACTCCTTGGACGGGAACTTGTCGTGAGGGATGCCAATAGATTTCACCATTTTGAGGATGGGGTTTGTTCTTGTGGGGATTTCTGGTGAATGTTACATCCAATTTTTTGAATTGGACTATTCGACATTCTTCTTGCTGAACGTATTGGAATCACTCTGAGTTGATCAAGCCATTTTTCCTTATGTCATTCGTTCTGGTTCAAATCTGCTAAGATCGAATAGAATTATGATCATTACCCTGGTGGCAGCGCCCCAGTTCGAAGGTTGATATGCCAAAGCTGCTATCAAGATTGCCAATAATGATTCAATTGCAAGAAATTACTAATATACCCTTTGTCGAAACCATTTTTAAAAAAAAATAATGTCGACTTAAAAAAATGAAAATTGGAGTCGCCATTGATCTTTTATTGAGGTGTGATCGGATCACCTTAAAAATGACATTGGTCCATGAGTTTCAGAAAAAAAGAAGGGTTCGGGAGTCAATTACGTACGAGGAAGGATTAGCATCCTTATAACGCTCAAAATTGGTACTGAATTGATTAGTTAATGTCTTAAAGTCAAATGTCAAAAATTTGAAAAAATTAAAAATGATCCCCTTTTTATTGATGCCAATTTTAAAAATAATACTTGAAAAAAATATTTGAACGAATGTAGAAAAGGTTTCCTCGTCTCAAGGCGACAAAGTGTTGTATCCCATAAGTTAGGATATGGCATTTGAATCCTTGAGAATAAGCTAACCCTTGAAAAAATTTTATCAAAATTTCGTATTTTGAAATCTGAAAATATTTGGTCATCTTAGTTCAATGAGAAAATCAAGACCTCGTAAGTTAAGGCATGACTTCTCAGAGTTCTAAATATGAAATAAAACTTGCTTTTAATTTTATTAAAAAAACGTAAGTTTTGAAATTTTTAAAATGTCTAATTATTGAGGTTTGACGAGAAAACCAAAACCCCGTAAGTTAGAAATTTAGGTAATATGGAAGACAAATCATAAGTCTATAGTTACATTGATGAATAACAACAAATTAAAATACGAATGAGCAATTGACACTCATAACGGCACATATTATCTCAATTAATCAAAGAGAACATAAGGAAAAATATATAATACAATTTTAAAGTAAATAGTGCAACAATTTAAGGTAAATAACATACAAAACAAATTACAATGAATAATATACACGGTCATTTAAAAGTGAATAACTTTCATAGCAAAATTTTTAAAACATATGAAAATTTTGAAATAAAGGAATAATAAAAGAAATTTAAAATAATACATAAAATAGTTAAAAGGATAATAAAACTCAAAACAAGAATAAAACAAAAAAAATAAAAGATCTAAATTTTAAAAGGCTAAAGTTAAATAAATTAGGGATTTAAAAGATGAAATTAAAAAAATAAGTAATAATTACAATAATAATATTAATAATTACAATGATAATAAAAAAAGTTCTGATAATGATGAAAATAATAAAAAACTTTAAAATATTGAAGCTAAGTGAACGAAGGATTAAAACATATATAAAAAACTAAATGATATTTAAAGGCATTGATTTAAAACATATATAAAAAACTGACGAGGGCCTGATTGCAACACGTGTAAAACAACAAGGACCGATTGAGGAAATACCCCTGGCCTTTATACGCAGCGTTGAGAAAAGGGCCAAAATAAAATGATACAGAAATTATAGGGTGAAATTTAAAATAAAATAATAGGGTTTAATTGAATTGCGCCACAAAAGAAAAAGGACCATTCGCACAAATAGGTCATTTGGCTTTAAAAACGCGCGGATATTCCACAAATCAGGTCGGGTCGGACGGGCCATTAATAAAACGACGCCGTTTTTGTGCTTACCCTTTAGCCCAAAACGGCGCCGTTTTGGGTAAGCTATAAATACCAAAAAAAAAAAATTTAAATCCCTACTATTCCTTCATTTTAAAAAACAAAACAAAATAATTTTCTTTCAAACTCTCTCTCACCCTTTCAAACTTTTCCAGAATCCAGCCACAGCTCCGACGCTGGACCACCGTGGCGGTTGCCGATCGCCGACGATGGCGACACTGTCCACGGTGGCAGAAAAATTAAAAACTTATTTTTTTTGTTTTTCCGACTCTCGGACCCAAAAATATCGATTTTCATCGAAAGCGGCACCTCATCCTAAAAAAAGGCACGTTTTTTATTTTTTTTATTTTCGATTTTTTTAAAAATGTAAATGAATAAATAGAAATAAAATAAAAAAAATAAAAAATGGGACTACTAGCTTTGAAAATGGTCTGCACTTAAATTGATTTTTCTCTATTTTCTTTTGATTTATCCTTGAGTGTTAAAATACATAAATTTGGAGCCTTTTTATATCCCGAAATTTCCTATTTTCCCTACTTTTACACTGTTTGTGTTGTTATTGGACTCTCCTAGTCCTTTTACAGTACTGAACGCATGGCGACATGCTTGTGAGAAGGCGCGCATTTGCAGTCGCCGTTAGGGTGCTGCTAGTGAGGCTTGGTTGCTGCCTAGGGTTTTGTTTCTTTTTGTTTTGGGCTAGGATTAGCTTTTAGGTTGTTGGGCCTGTTTTTGGGTTTGGTAATTTGGGCCTGTTTCATTTATTTTGGTTTTAGTTTAAATTTGGTTTTATTATTTGTATATGGGCTGGGAAAATTTTGGGTTTGTACAGCTGCCCCTCTTTGCTCGTTGTCGTGTAACGGGAATGAAGTAAAGACTTTAACAAAGCCAAATTTGCCTAGTCTTGTCGAGTCTTGACTTCTTTTGGTGAGTAGCTTCACTTCGACCCACTATGTCTTCAAGGGTATAAGAGTTGCCACTTCAATCCACTCCACTGCAACGTTAGGGAGATAGGATTTGTAACTTGTAGCTTTTCAAAAGAAACATTTGCTATCTTCAGTTTGCTCCACTGCAACTTTAGGGAGATGAGACTTGCAGCTTCAACTTGTTCCACTGCAACGCTAAGAAAGTAATATCCGTTGTTGTAACTTCAATCTATTTAACTGTAATGTCTGGGAAACAAGATTCGCTGTTGTAGCTTCAATCTGTTCCACTACACTACCCGGGAAGTAAGATTTGTTATTGTAGCTTCAATCTGTTCCACTATAATGCCAAAGAGATAGGATTCGTTGCCCACAACTTTAATCTGCTCCACTTTAGCTATTCCAAGTCTTAACACCAGGGAGATAAGATTCGTTGCCCTCAATTTTTATCTGCTCCGCTGTAACGCCAGGGACACAAGATTCGCTATCTTGAGCTTTAACCTGTTCCACTGCGACGTCAAGGCGACAAGACTGGTGTCCTCGATCTACTTCGCTACCAGTACTGGAAGGAAAGATCTGCCTACTCCACTGCGAACCCAGGGAGACAAGGCTGGTGCCTTCGATCTCCTTCGCTGTCAGTAAGGAAAGCAAGATCTGCTATCTTCAGTCTGCTCTGTTGCAAACCCAAGGAGGCAAGGCTGGTGTCTTCGATCTGCTTCGCTGTCAGTACAGGAAGGCAAGATCTGCTATTTTCAGTCTACTCCGCTGTAAACCCAGGGAGGCAAGGCTGATGTCTTCGATCTGCTTCTCTGTCAGTATAGGAAGGCAAGATCTACTATCTTCACTGATCTATTCTCTGGGGAACATGACCTGTATAATCCATTTTATGAACTTAATTATGCTTAGTGATTAGAATGACATGATCAGAATGAATCAAATGCTCCTAACTAGACGTGTATGAATGACATTTGAATGAATGCAGAATGTCATTTTTTCGAGAATAATCCTTCTTTATCACTTAGGTTGTCGTTACTCAAAGTTTATTAAGGTTTTATCACTAACGTGTTACAACGCCCTCTTGCTCAGCTGGCATTTCCAAAAAAACACTTAATCAGACTGCCCCCACTGTGAACTTTAAAGTTCAATCCATTGGGACGCAAAATTTGTATCATCTTTCTCCCGCTGTAACCCAAGGGTAGAAAAATCTAGTTTTTTCTCAATCCTCTCCTATCGCAACTCAAGGATACAAAATGTGAAGCTCTTTGGTCCTTTACACCATTCAAATGCCCATGCACAAATAAAGAATTCTCTTCTCCAAGAATGACTTCTTATTATTATTCGGTGATCATTGCTTGCTTGTTCGTTTAAGCATTTTCACCAACACGGCGTCTTGTCATTTTGTTTAATCAATGTTTTGACAACAAAATTAGAAGGGATAGTCTTAACTTAGATTTTTCTTTCTTAGATTTCCAACCTTTGAACTCGGTGCGTTCTAAACAATAGTCTTGTTTCAGATTACTGTATTATTTAGAAACTTTTAGAGTAATATGCAAAACTTCCCTTGTGAAAGTTTTATTAGCCCATTAATCATTATTCTAATGCAACATGCTTGCAAAAAGATCATAATCCTGAATAAGAAATGAATTGATTTGGGGCGTAGCTCGAAATGAATAAATTTTTTAAAAAAAAGATGATAAAAAATAGAAAAGTAATAGATTGAGAACAAGTATCTTGGAAAGAATAAAGTATTCCAAGAACAACAAATTCAATATAAGTAGTATGAAGACTAGGTATCTCAGATATCGCAGCTTAAACTTCTATGTAGAAACTTTCTGAAGACCATGCTGGGTTTGACATGTGTTTAGTAGATCTACACTAGTCTGTCGATGCCCCAGACGTCACATACCCTTTTCCTGTTAATTCAGGTATAGCAAGATCACCGCATGCCCCAATCAAAATTTTGAGTTGCTCTGATCACCTTATGTCTTATTCCGATCAAAATTTAAGCCGTCCTTTTCGGGTTTTCAACCCAAATCCCCTTTGGTCTCAAGACACCCTTTGCGGGTTTTCACCTTGGCCTCTCTTTTCTTTTTTTAAGGACTCAAAGCGCCCTTTGCGAGTTTTCACATTGATCCCTTCTCCTTTTAGGTAAAGTACCTCTTGACTGCATCTGAGTTTACAGGGTTTGACAAGTTTTTACCATCCATCTCACTCAAAATTAAAACTCCTCCGGAAAAGGCATTCTTTACAACATATGTACCTTTCCAATTTGGCATCCATTTTTCTCTAAAATATTTTTGTATAGGAAGGATCTTTTTCAATACTAGTTCCCTCTCATGGAATTCTCTTGGACAAACCTTTTTATTGTAACCCCGCATCATTCGCTTTTGATACATCTGACCGTGTTGGATAACTTTTAGACTTTTTCCCTATTTTAGGTTCAACTGATCGTATCGAAACTGGATCCATTCTGCTTCATCCAAATTTATCTCAGCCAATACCCAAGGAGAAGGGATTTCAACTTCGATGGGTAATACTGCCTTCATACCGTAAACCAAGGAGAAAGGCGTTGCCCCGGTAGAAGTCCTGATTGATGTTCGATAAGCAAGGAGGGCAAATGGTAATTTATCATGCCAATCATTGTAAGTCTCAGTCATTTTCCCCACAATTTTCTTGATATTCTTATTGGCCGCTTCCACTACACCATTCATTTTTGGGCGATACGGTGACGAATTATGGTGTCTGATTTTAAATTGACTGCAGACCTCCGCTATTGAGTTGTTGTTCAAATTCAACGAATTGTCAGATATAATTCTTTCGGGCATTCCATATCGACGTATGATCTCTTTTTTCAAGAACTTGCTGACTGCTGACTTTGTGACATTAGCATACGAAGCAGCTTCTACCCATTTAGTGAAGTAATCAATAACCACAAAGATGAAACGATGCCCATTAGAAGCCTTCGGCGATATTGGCTAGATGGCATCCATACCCCACATAGAGAAAGGCCATGGAGAAGTCATAACATGAAGAGGCGAAGGAGGTGCATGCACTTTATCACCATAAATTTGGCATTTATGACACTTCTTGGCATAATTAATGCAATCTTCTTCTATGGTGGACCAGTAGTACCCGAACCTCATAATCTGCCTAGCTATTGTGAACCCACTGACATGCGTTCCACAAATACCCTCATAGACCTCCTCCAAGATTTTTCTAGCCTCCACAATGTCCACACATCTTAATAGTACCTGATCATTTCCCTTTTTATATAAGATCTCCCCATCTAAGACAAAATCAATGGCTAGTCTTCTCAGAGCCCTCTTATTATTCTCAGCTGCCTGGTTAGGATACTCACAATTATTCATATATCACAATATATCTTGATACCAAGGGCTATCTCCTTTTCTCCTTCTTCGGTATTGTAACAATGAGCTGGGGTTTCATAGATGCTCATTTGGATAGGCTTCATGTCCTCTTGGCTGTTCACTTTAATCATGGAGGCTAGAGTAGCCAACGCGTCAGCCATCTGGTTTTCATCTCGTGGGAGATAGTAGAAAGTAATGTCATCAAACTCTTCAATCAATTTGAGGACCAGTTTTCAATAACTGATTAATTTAGGATCTCTCGTTTCCCATTCACCTTTGAATTATTATATCACCAATGTTGAATCCCTATATACCTCTAATACTTTTATTTCACGCTCTATAGTTACACGAATACCCATGATGCACGCTTCATATTCTGCCATGTTGTTTGTGCAATCAAAATCCAATTTGCAAGTAAAAGGATAATGATATCATTTTGTGAATACTAAGATTGCCCCAATTCCATTGCCCACAGCGTTTGAGGCTCCATCAAAGTTTAGCTTCCAAATGTGACCCACTTGGAAATCTTCTTCAGTAGTTGTCGCATACATCAAGTCCTCATTTGGGAAATCAAAATTCAAGGGCTCGTAATCCTCCAAGGCTCTACTAGCTAGAAAGTTAGCTATTTCACTCCCTTTCACGGCCTTCTGGCTCACATAGACCATGTCAAATTCGGAAAACAAAACCTGCCATCTGGCCATCCTCCTATTCAAAGTAGTTACCTCCATCATATACTTTAAAGGATCTAATTTTGAAATTAGCCAATTCGTATGGTACAACATGTACTGCCTCAATTTCCGAGTCGTCCAGATCAAGGCACAACACAATTTCTCAACAGACGAGTATCTTATTTCACAATCAGTGAATTTCTTACTGAGATAGTATATCTCCCTTTCTTTCTTTCCTGTCTCATCATGTTGGCCTAGCACACATCCCATGGAATTGTCAAACACCATTAAATACAGTATCAGTGGCCTATCTGGACTAGGTGGTGATAGTACTGGAGTATTGGACAAGTACTGTTTTACCCTGTCAAAAGCTTCTTGGCATTCCTCGTCCCACTCACCTAGATTATGTTTCTTCAAGAGACGGAATATGGGGTCACATTTCTCAGTTAGTTGTGATGAACCGGGAAATGTAATTTAATCTTCCTAAGAAACCTCGAACTTCCTTCTGAGTACGTGGTAGAAGTAGATCTCGAATTGCCTTGACCTTGTCTTGGCCGATCTCGATTCCTTTTTCACTGACTATAAAACCTAACAGCTTTCCTGACCTAGCTCTGAAAGTACATTTCATTGGGTTAAGCTTGAGCTGGAATTTCCTCAATCTTAAGAACAACTTTCTCAGGACCTGTACATGTTCCTCTTCAGTTCTGGATTTTGCAATCATATCGTCAACGTAAACCTCGATTTTCCTGTGCATCATGTTATGGAACAAGGCTACCATGGCTCTTTGATATGATACTCCTGCATCATTTAAACCAAATGGCATCACTTTATAGCAAAACGTTCCCCACAAAGTGATAAATGTGGTCTTTCCCATATCTTCGGGATGCAGCTTTATTTGATTGTATCCAGAGAAGCCGTCCATAAAGGAAAACAGAGAGTAGCCTGCTGTGTTATCCACTAAAGTATCAATATGAGGCAATGGGAAATTATCCTTCGGGCTAGCCTTGTTCAGGTCTCTGTAATCCACACACATTCGTATCTTCCCATCCTTTTTAGGGACTGGAACGATATTAGCTACCCATTTGGAGTACTTGACCGCCTATAAGAACTCGGCATCACACTGCTTTTTGACTTTCTCCTTTATTTTTAGCACAATATCAGGCCTCATCCTTCGGACTCTCTGCCGAATTGGCTTGTAATCTTCTCTTATAGGAAGGCGATGCACTACGATGTCGGTGCTTAATCCTGACATATCCCAGTATGACCATGCGAAGACATTTTTGAATTCTTGGAGTAACTCAATGAGGTCTCGCCTCGTCTCTGTGGTAATGTCAGTTCCAATATTCACCTCTTTTCCCTCTTCCAAGCTCACAATTTCTATTGACTCCTTATGAGGTAGGATTTGTTTATCTTCCTATTCTATCATCCTCAACAAGTCCGGAGATAAACTACAGTCTACGTCATCTTCAAAGTCATACGATCCTTCTAAACACATGTCTCGCTCAAAAGGAAAATTTTGAGTAGCAGCGTCACTCATGTCATTGATATCCGGGGACCTACGGTGGGTACCAAAGAATATACCAAGAATATATAAATTTATGAATAATCATTTGTACAATATGATTATAAATGTAATGAAAGAATGATTTGAAAGACAATCTCAAACAAATGAAAGAATAAAAGAATACTTGCTTAAAATGAATGCAAAGATGTATTTTATTAGAATAATAACGTTCAGACATGAGCCTATTTCACAAAGGAATTCCTATCATTTTTAGGCTAAAAACAACAAGAATGTTATGAACATTACTCTGAATAAGCTCTAAAGACTATAGGGATTTCTTCCGCAGTCCAATTATTTAGCTCGCTCCCAAGTTCGTAAGGACAGATTTCTAACA
The DNA here is from genome assembly GCF_025698545.1 of Gossypium raimondii. Classification (NCBI taxonomy): domain Eukaryota; kingdom Viridiplantae; phylum Streptophyta; class Magnoliopsida; order Malvales; family Malvaceae; genus Gossypium; species Gossypium raimondii. The sequence goes on along the minus strand of NC_068572.1, from coordinate 8,797,911 downwards.
AGGTCCTTCTTTCAACTTTATCGATGGCATTGATATGAAAGCCTTCCAACATTTCTTCAATACTTTCTCTCATTGGTGTTTTTCACTCGGGATGAATAATCCCACCTGACACAAAAATTTCGAATATGTGAGGGAATATCATTGGTTCCTACTTGATTTCCTCCTCTCTATCTCTTTCCTTCTTTGTCTTGTATTTGGCTTGTACCCTAAGCCAAAACGATCATACTTGTCCTTCAACATTGAAACCTCAACTCTTCCCTAAAGATGTCTCCCCAGTCATTTTCCTGGCAGGGCTCCTCTTCCTACCATCAACTGTAGACTCATTCTTGTAGCCTTGGACATTTTTGGCATCGACATCCTGCTCCCATTGGTAATAAATGTGGCATTCACAAACTCCAAAGACTGAAAAGAACATTCGTCTCTTTCATCATTCGTCTCCAAGTACGACGTATCACTGGTTACAGCAGTAATAATATCCTCTTCGGTATTTATCGTCACCAATCTACCCTATGATATCAACTTCAACTTTTGATGTAATGATGAAGGTACAGCCCTTGCCGAATGTATCCATGGCCTTCCTAACAAACAATTGTAGGAAGGCTTGATGTCCATCAGAAGGAAGTCTACCTCATAGACAGTTGGACCAATTAATAAGGGTATTTCAATTCTCCCCATAACCTTTCTCTTAGTGCCATCAAATGCTCTCACTATATTCTGACACGACTTCATATGCAAGCTATCTACTGGTAACTTGTTAAGTGTGGACAATGGTAGTACATTTAATGCTAATCCATTATCAATCAGATTCCCAAGTAAGGTGTACCTTTTGCATCGGGTAGTAATGTGCAACGCTTTAGTAGACCGCATACTTTTAGATGGTATTTCATCGTCATTGAAGAAGACGAAGTTATCGGCACTTATATTGCTAACCAACCGATCTAATTTGTTGACAGAGATATCATTGACCATATATGTTTCATTCAACACTTTCATTAACGCGCTTCGATGTACTTCTGAACTTAAGAGCAAAGCTAGTATAGATATACGAACTGGTTGTTTATGCAACTGTTCTACCACATTGTACTCACTGTGCTTTAATAATTTAAGGAATTTTTTGGCTTCTTCCTCCCCTACTAGCTTATTGATGGGCTCGATTGTCTCCTATTTCCTTTGTTCTGTCATTTCCTGTCCTTTTATAGGTTCTACTTGATGACTTATTACGTCGTAACATCTCTCACTACGTGTACGAGAACCTATACCCTGATTTTTTTTGAAGCACTAACTGAAGTCTCTCTTCCCGGGATGGTTACATTACACTCATAGTTCCACGAGACCTTCTTGTTGTCCTTGTAAGAAAAGGTTGCGGGTTTCAGAATTGTAATTTTTGGTGCTACTAGTACCTCAGCGTCATTATTTTTTGGTCTTGAAATGATAACCGCAGGATGATTCACCTTCGAAACCTTGATTGTAGACTCGGATGCACATATACTTTCTTCCTCCTTGATTTCTTCATAGAGTTCCACTTCCTTGTCATCTATCATGCCTTGAAGAAACTCACAGTAATTCCTCGTCTTTTCACATCTTTCCGCTAAATCTAAAACAATTAACCCCCTTTTGATCATCTCCTTCCAGACCCTTCTCAGGGGAGTTTTTATTTTTGCGACGTCTACCTTTATTCTTCTCTCCATATCCTCACTCATCATGTTTATTCCATTAACAGCATGATTGGGTAGTGAATTCTCTGTACTGGATGAATCGTCAAATTTGACAATACCCATATTGATAAACCTTTCAACCAGTTTCTTAAAAGTAGTACAATTTTCTATAGAATGCCCCGTAATTCCCACATGATAATCGCACTGTGCATTTGCATCATACCATTTAGGGTACGGAGGCTGCAAGAGCTTTAAATAGAAATGGAAAACGACGTGTGCATCAAACAAACTTTGATATAGCTCCTTATACGACATTGGAATTGGCGTGAACTGGAGCCTCTCATTGTTTTGTCTTGTACCCAATTCTTGCTTTGATGAGCCTTGCTGATTGGCAACCCCTTTTCCTAGTTGATTTACCGTGATCAACTTCGAGTAACCTTTGTTGTATGTATTCGTGTTGCTCACCTTGTTTTCTTTTTCCTTGAGGCTAACCTTTTGTTACTTTCTCCGGCATCTATCTTTCCACATCTTATGGCATTCTCAATCATCTCGCCATTCATGACTATCTGAAAAACTCTTTGTGGCACTCCCTAGCATGTGTTTGAGGAATGGGGCTTTTAACGTGTTAATAAAGAGCATCATGGTTTCTTTTTCTAGGAGCGGTGGCTGAACTTGGATGGCAACCTCCCTCCATATTTGTGCATATTACCTAAAACTCTCACTAGGCTTCTTTTCTATGTTTTGTAAATTAATTCTATCAGGAGTCATATCAGTGACATGACTATACTGCTTCATGAATGCTTGTGCTAGGTCCTTCCACAAACTAATCTTGGTACAGCTCAATTGATTGTACCACTTGGATGTTGCCCCCACCAGGCTGTCCTGGAAGCAGTGTATTAGTAGTTGGTCATTGTTAACGTATCCAGCCATTCGTCTGCAAAACATGGTGATGTGAGCTTCAGGGCAACTAGTCCCGTTGTACTTTTTAAATTCTAGAATTTTGAACTTGTACGGAAGAACTAAATCTGGAACCAAGCTTAGATCTTTAGCGTCGATTCCCTGATGATTATCAACACTTTCCATCACTTTAAAGTTTTCCTCCAGCCATCTACACCCGTCCTCTAGCTGTTTTGGCAATTCCGCCTTAGCTTTTTCCTTTTCTGCCACTTCATCAAAATCGAGGATCACTGGATTGGCTGGGTTATCTCCTGGATTTGAATCTAATTCAGTTTGAAAGTTCACTGGCATCGAAGTACCGGCCTGAGGCCTAATTGTGACGGATAGTCTCTACGGGTACATCTCAGCTTAGACCTGTACCTTAGGTGGAGTAAAACCTGGAGGATATAGTGGCTTATCATTATCCTCACTGGGGTTGGTCATGGGGCCTTTCCCTTTATCTATTCCCCCAGTCAATAATTGGGTCAACTGGGTCATCATACTTTTTTGGGATTCTAGCATTTTGTCCGTCATTTCTTGTTGGATCTTAGCTAGCTGCTCTTGCATTTGCGCTTGTATCTAGTCTTGCATCTCCCTTTGCAGTTGTTCGAGTTTTTTTAATTTTTGGTCCATGTCTTTTGTCTTAGCTCGGGTATGGTAACGATGTTTGGTTGGTAGGTTTTTTGCCGGTTGCCAGATAAACTGAAATGATTTTAACTAATTAGGACCTTTCGGTAGACTTTAATGCATATGATGTAATGTAATGTAAATGCGTGAAGTGAATGCAAAAAGGCGTCAATTTAAATTCAATTCCATTTAGAAAACTTTACCAGAAAAGAAAAATTCTTTACATAAAACAAATTACATATATGGCTTAGCCCTAACACTTAAGGCTTTAATTTTCCTAAGCAGCGAAGCTAACTCCTGCCCCCGGTCTGATTCTATCTCGTACTTTACACTCAGTATATCAGATTGTACTACCAAAGTCTATAAGTAATCTGCTACCTCTCGAATCTGAGTCACAGCCTCACCCATAATGTGATCTCTGTTTCTGACTAGGTTCTGACAACAAAGGAGCTACTCTTTTTAACGCTCTTCACTGGCTTCAAGGAATTCAATCCGCATTTCACATCTTTGTAATGCCACTTCTAATTCTTCCACTCTTCTTTTCATTTGCTCAATCTTTTCTAAGCTTGCTCTTAGCTCCATTGTAGAATTACGGTTTCGATACTGATAAAGAGTTTTCTCAAGTTCAACCACTCTAGCTTTTAGCTCATCCTTTTCATTTCGGCTTTTTAACAAACTCTTCTCTAGGGTCTCATTTCGTATCTGGGCCTCTTGGAACTTCCTTTCCCATCTATCGGCCTTGATCTTTTCCTCTTGAATTTCCTGACACCACTGCTCTGAAGTTTTCCCCAACCCGGCAGCTTTCACCGAACAACGCAACATCTTATAGTCAATTTTCAAACTATCCAAATCTCCTTCAGCTTTGTTCCTCCCTTTTCTTAATTTTTCGGTTTCTAGCTTCCGAACATCCATGTCTAGTCTCAAATTCATCTTTTCTTCTTCCATTTGTTCTATCTTCTTTTCTAACTCTGCATTCTTTCTTTTAAAATTATGTCTTATAATTTCTAACTCGGAGGGGACAACTTGCGGATGTTTTCGAGTTGGCTGACCGTTTCCCTGACTTGGCCTAGAGATGTTATCATTAATCCTTCTACCCTACCATTTGATATATTCAGGGGTCGTTATCAGACCTACTGCCAATCTATTCATCCCTTGAGTCTGATTCCAGGCATTAGACATCTCTCGAATCTTCTTCTTGTAACCATCGCCTTTATATGAAAATTCACACTGAGCTAGCCCTTGAGTTGCGGGTACGAACTGTCTTGACCTATACTGTCTTAGCACTAGCAACGATGCATAGCCAATAGCTCCCCAAATCCCAAGTAAGGAGACCCAATCAAAATTACCACATCTATATAAGATCTCATCTGGAAGTATCCAAGGAGCTCTCCATTCGATATCCTCTTCTTGAAGATCCTGAAGAATTTCCATCCATTTTTCCTCCGAGATATCATCCCGCCTCGGTATAGCCACTACCTCCTTCAGAGGTGAATAATTTTCGGAGAAGACTCGATAAGAAACCTTATCAACTTTCCAAAAGTGACTGTGTAACCATGCCAAAAGGAGCTGCGCATATCTAATGAATCTACCCTCACCCGCTCTCCGACATTCATTAAGTGATCTGAAGATTTCTACTAAAATTGCCAGGACTAGCGTAACCCTCTTATCAAGTCGGTCAAAGAGATCAGTGACCGCTTCATCAACATGTCCCAGGGCTTTGGGAAATACAACTAAGCCGTAGACACTCAAGGCAAAGACATTAACTTTCTTCTCCGTATCTGGGTATGCTAGAATTAGATCTCTCAAATTCTTCCAAGGAATACATTTGTTATCCCCCTTCTGCTTGATCTGCACTGTAACCCATTACTCGCTCATCTCGGTGATATTTATCAATTTTTTCAAAAAGGTTGGGACATTAACAGATCTCGAGTAAACTCTATCTGCTTGAATCTTCGAGCAACGAAGTAAAGCCATGTATTCCTCCACTGTAGGTACCAGATCACCTCCCCCAAAAGTGAAACAACTGTAAGTAGGATTCTAAAACTGGGCGAGGGCACGAAACAAATGTTTATCCACCTTTATGTTAAACAGATAAGGCAGATCTCCATAGCTAGAGTAAAAAAGCTGCTTGACCTAATCATTCCACTGATCCCAGATTTCCTTCAATTCTTGTAGACTATTCTGGGTTACACTAATACGAGTGAAGTCTTACAACTCCGATACATATCCTTCGGCCAAACTATCACCTTTTCCTTGCTGTGTTGTCTCAGACCAGGCCTGGACAGCAGCATTATCCTCCACCTTATCAAGAAATCCATTTTCCATGATAAGCTCTCTATCTAGTAACCGAATATGAACTAACGCATTTTAGGATGAAATGCTATGCAGTCAAAATGGCATGCAATCAAAGCAAAACACACAAAAGTTAGTACCATATACAAAAAATAGAATTCAACACAAACAGAGAACAATAAAGCACAAATTCGGGAATCTACTAGGGTTTGGTGTAGTTCTACCAAGGGCAAGTTTCTAAAGCTTACTACATGAGGTTTGATTTCTAGAGCAAAGGTACTCGAACCATCAGATTCCTCGATCCTCACCCATTATAGGCTCATATGGACCAAGTTCAGTTCAGGGGAATACATTTCCCTATGGTTGCACGGAGATTAAAATCTCACGAAGACATAGGTACGGATGTATTCCGAAAGCGGTCCACTATCCTGCACGGAGGTGAAAACCTCACGAAGGACTAGTTTCTCGCTCTCACTTAGAGGGTAAAATTGTCCAAATCATGTAATGCAATGCAAATCCACTAACAGACTTAAACCAACCACGCAAGCACACTATAATGCAAATGAGAAATTATGAATTTCAAAACAAATTTTAATTTTTCGACCATAAGACAAAAAAAATCAATTTATGGCTCGACTCTCTAACAAGTCCTCAGTGGAGTCGCCAAGCTGTCGAAACCATTTTTAAAAAAAAATAATGTCGACTTAAAAAAATGAAATTTGGAGTCGCCACCGATCTTTTATTGAGGCGTGATCAGATCACCTTAAAAATGACCTTGGTCCACGAGTTTCAGAAAAAAAGACGGGTTCGAGAGTCAGTTATGTACGAGGAATGATTAACACCCTCGTAACGATCAAAATTGGTACCAAATTGATTATTTAATGTCTTAAAGTCAAATGTCGAAAATTCGAAAAGACTAAAAACGATCCCCTTTTTATTGATGCCAATTTTAAAAATAATACTTGAAATTTTTTTTTTGAATGAATGTAGAAAAGGTTTCCTCGTCTCAGGGCGACAAAGTGTCGTATCCTGTAAGTTAGGATACAACATTTGAATCCTTGAGAATAAGCTAACCCTTGAAAAAATTTTATCAAAATTTCGTATTTTGAAATCTAAAAATGTTTGGTCATCTTAGTTCAATGAGAAAATCGAGACCTCGTAAGTTAAGGCACGACTTCTCGGAGTTCCAAATATGACATAAAACTTGCTTTTAATTTTATTTAAAAAACGTAAGTTTTTTAAATTTTAAAATGTCTAATTATTGAGGTTTGACGAGAAAACCAAAACCCCGTAAGTTAAGGCACGATTTCTCGTCATCCCAAATACCATGCATTGCAAATCTTTTCATACAACATTTTTAAAGAAAATTTTACAGACTTGGGAATAGAAATTTAGGTAATATGGAAGACAAATCATAAGTCTATAGTTACATTGATGAATAACAACAAATTAAAATACGAATGAGCAATTGACACTCATAATGGCACATATTATCTCAATTAATCAAAGAAGACGCATGGAAATAATATATAATACAATTTTAAAGTAAATAGTGGAACAATTTCAGTAAATCAAATACAAAACAAATTACAATGAATAATATACACGGTCATTTAAAGTGAATAACTTTCATAGCAATTTTTTAAAAACATATGAAAATTTTGAAATAAAGGAATAATAAAAGAAATTTAAAATAATACATAAAATAGTTAAAAGGATAATAATAAAACTCAAAACAAGAATAAAACAAAAAAATATCTAAATTTTAAAAGGCTAAAGTTAAATAAATTAGGATTTGAAAGATGAAATTAAAAAATAAGTAATAATAACAATAATATTATTAATAAATACAATGATAATAAAAAAAGGTCTGATAATGATGAAAATAAAAAAAAAACTTTAAAATAGTGAAGCTAAGTGAACGAAGGATTTAATTGAAACTAAATGATATGTAAAGGCATTGATTTAAAACATATATAAAAAACTGACGAGGGCCTGATTGCAACACGTATAAAACAACAAGGACCGATTGAGGAAATACCCCTGGCCTTTATACGCAGCATTGAGAAAAAGGGCCAAAATAAAATGATACAGAAATTATAGGGTGAAATTTAAAATAAAATAATAGTGAAATAGGGTTTAATTGAATTGCGCCACAAAAGCGGAAGGACCATTCGCGCAAATAGGCCATTTGGCTTTAAAAACACGCGGATCTCCCACAAATCAGGTTAGGTCGGACAGGCCATTAATAAAACGACGCTGTTTTTGTGCTTACCCTTCGGCCCAAAACGGCGCCGTTTTGGGTAAGCTATAAATACAAAAAAAAAAATTAAAATCCCCACTATTCGTTCATTTTAAAAAACAAAACAAAACAACTTTCTTTCAAACTCTCTCTCACCTTTTCGAACTTTTCCATAATCCGGCCATGGCTCGGCCACGACCATCATGTGATTCTGGTCATGGCGCCACCGTCCACGGTGGTCGAAAAATCAAAAACCCATTTTTTTCGACTCCCGGACTCAAAAACACCGATTTTCATCGGAATCGGCACCTCCTCCTCAAAAAAGGTACGATTTTTATTTTTTTTATTTTTGGTTTTTTTAAAATGTAAATGAATAAATAGAAATAAAAAAAAAACAGGACTACTAGCTTTGAAAATGGTCTGCACTTAAATTGATTTTTCTTTATTTTCTTTTGATTCATCCGTGAGTGTTAAAATACATAAATTCGGGTCCTTTTTATAGCCCGAAATTTCCTATTTTCCCTAGTTTTACACTGTTTGTGTTGCTATTGGACTCTCTTAGTCCTTTTACAGGTACGAACGTGGCGGCATACCCGGAAAAGGCGGCGCGCGCAGGGGGCTGCCGTTGGGGTGCGGCGGCTGAGGCTTGGTTGTTGCCTAGGGTTTTATTTTTCTTTTGTTTTGGGCTAGGGTTAGCTTTTACGTTGTGGGGCCTATTTTTGGGTTTGGTAATTTTGGCCAGTTTCATTTATTTTGGTTTTAGTTTAAATTTGGTTTTATTATTTGTATATGGGCTGGGCAAAATTTAGGTTTGTACACCCCTGTTTTGGATGGAAACTGCATCTGCCATGCTAGAAGAAGTGCCTAAAATGGGGATGAATATGTAATCATATTGATTCCTGTTTTCGCTCATGCCATGGCTGATTCATTATTGTTGTACATTATGATTTTAACACGACTGAAAACAATGAATTCATATTGAATGTAGATATTTTAAATGTTTTGTTTCCACTAGAGTAAATCAATACCTTCACATAATTTGCCCTATGAAAATGCAGTGAATCTGCTTGATGATAATCTCTGGTCAGCATTTAACACAATCTTCATCGCTCTGCCGTGCCGCAAGTGGCTGCTTGTGCTAAATAGAAAGTGATGATGGATTATGAAAGTGAACATGTTAATGGAGAGGGAGGAATGGACCAAAAGGCTCCAACGGGAAAAAAATGCCTTGCGATGAAAATCGTCTCCACCATGCCACAACTTGTACTCGAAATGGATGACCGTGCACAAGTTGGAGTACATGTCTTGTGTTTTGGTCTTAAAGAGAAGATATGAATCTCGCCTTCTTCAACTTTAACTTTCAAAACGTTTTTATGAACAAAATGGCAAAGTCCAATGAATCAAAGTGAACAATTCATTGCAGGTTAGAATTATACGTGGATGTTATAGGTACATGAAAAAAAATTGAAAAGAACTTGAGAAATGAGCAACCTTTTATAACAAGTTTCCAGTTTCATGTCTTAAAAAAAGCGGGTGCCAGCTGAGGAAGCTTCCCCAATTGCCACTTAATATATATATATATATATATATATATATTATGTGTATATCAGTTTCTCCACTGAAATACTCTCTCGCTCTTTGGGTCTCGGCGATTATTGCTTTCCTTTCCGTTTTGTCACTGTTTAGATTTTAAAGCTCTCAACCCACCTCTTCATTTACCTCCACAGAATGATAATTTCTCTCTTTTTATTTATTTCTCTTTTTCATTTGTATTTCCTTTGCTTCATTGTTAGAATGTCTATTTGTAGAATCAAAATCAATCATTTTTTTTCTCTGTCTGTCTCTCTTCAGACCAAGCCCTCCACTCCATAAAAAACCATTCTGCTGCTTTTAACCCAACAAATTTTCTTCCAGTTAGAGAAGCATCTGTTGAAACACAGTGCTCGATTATGTCTATTAAAGCAACAAATGCAAAACTATTTTGATCGGAGGATCATTTTAGGTAGCTTGTCTGTAGAGAACTGCCGACTTCATTACAGATTTCAAATGCTTGATGGTAGAATAATGGAAGAGACTTTACGAGAATAAGTACAATAGGTAGCACATATGATCCTGTTTCAGATTTAGAAAGGAATAAGCCATTACTAAAGAGTCAACTAACAATTGGCATGGAACTAGAAACATCCTAGGTAAAGATAAGAGCAAAGCTCCATGAGGTTAGATTGAATCTGGGACCATTAATGGTTCCAAGGCCTTTATCAGAAAAGTCATATTACATATACATACATAAATATAGGTTAGTAGCTCTTAAAGTATAAGAAATCTAGAATCATGATCTCCTTATGTTGTCCTTTGTGTCAGTGAAGTGATTTTGAACTTACATCCTTGTTCTTTCAGAACATGATCTTATTGCACTTCTAGTTCCATGCCTGCAGATTGAAGGTTTCTTGTGGTAGATGACTTATTTAATTGTGAACATGGTTTTGATCTCTTGAGATAACTGAAGAAGGGTTTGTCTGAAACAGGTATGAGCTTCACAACCCATGCAATTGGCCATGAGAAAGCTGCGAATAAGATACAAAGCCCCCACTGCCATAGTTTCAATCTCTCTGTATCTGCAAAATTCTTTAGAAATTCCACCATAACCACCTGAAGAATGATGGTTATCCCCACGATTCCCAGAAACAATCTGTTCTGAAGAATGCCTTGGAAGACGTTTTGCTTCTCCAACTTCCTTGCGTTGAATTCGTTGAAAACTTGGCAGAGAACGAAAGTATTGAAAATCAGTGTGTCCTTTACCCTCTTAGGCACATTGAACATAGATTCACCTCTAAATTGCAAGATCAAGAGAATAGCTATCTGGTATACTGCTTGGGCTAAAAGATTCCTCCACATGACATTAGTAATGAGGGGCTCAGTTCGACCGACGGGCGGCTTCTTCATTAGTTCCTTGGTGGGCCTATCTGTTGCAAGGGCTAGAGCACCTAAGGTGTCCATGATGAGGTTTACCCACAGCAATTGAACGGCTGTCAAGGGAACCTCACCAGCAGAAACTGCTGCAATGAAGTTAATTACAAGAGCAGCAACATTAACGGTAAGCTGAAATTGAATGAATTTCTGTATGTTGTTATATACACATCTTCCCCATCTTAAAACTGTGGCAACTGAGCTGAAATTATCATCCAATATGACAATGTCTGAGCTCTCCTTTGCCACCTCAGTGCCTTGAATGCCCATCGAAAGTCCAATATCGGCTTCTTTTAGCGCAAGAGCATCATTAGTGCCATCACCTGTGACCGCAACTACATCACCTTTCTGTTTCAAGCACTGTACCATCAGAAGCTTGTCAAATGGAGAGGACCTTGCCATCACCTTGATCTTCCCGATCTTCTCCATTCTCTCTTCAGGTGTGTAATTTCGAAATTCAATACCTTCTATAGCTTGTCCACTTTCTTCATTGTAATCTGCTCCTAGAATTCCACATTCTGCAGCTATAGCTTTTGCTGTGAAAATATTGTCTCCAGTAATCATTTTGATGCCCACCCCTGCAGATTTACAAGCTTCCACAGCTTTTTTGACACCTGGGCGACATGGATCCTTCAAACCAACTATCCCTAGCAAGGTTAGACCATCTTCTTTTATTCTTTGATGTGTCTTTTCGCTATCATCAACACATTCCATCTCTTTTTGTGAGACTTGCTTATGAGCAAAAGCAATGCATCGTAAGCTACTAGCGGCCATACTTTGGATTATTGTTTCAATTCTGCTCCTTTGGTCTTCATCCATGGACCTTATGCCCCCATTGCTCTCATAATAATCTGAGCACATGGCTACGATTATTTCTGCAGCTCCTTTCCAGTGTACATGAAGAGTTTCATCTGTTTTTCTCCTTACTGAAACCCCACTTCTCTTTTTCTCCGAGTTGAAGGTTTCAACATGGAGAATGCTGTATTTTTGTTTCAATTTTTCCATATCCAGATCCAAACCTAAGACAGCCCAAGAAAGAATCGCCTTTTCTGTTGGACTGCCAGAAAACTCAGGTAGGGATCCGGAGACGGGTTTGCAAACACTACCAGTTGTGTTCAAACCAACACCTTGGTAGAATAATTCAAGAACAGTGTGGTCAATGATGTTGGAATGATCTTCCTTGATGGACTCTTGGCCGAGCCAAAACTGGGTTACCTTCATCTGGTTTACTGTCAAGGTTCCAGTTTTGTCAGTACAAATAATGGTAGCTGAGCCCATCGTTTCACAAGCTGAAAGTTTTCTAACCATTGCCTGATCAGCCATCATTCTTTTCATTGAGTAAGCAAGTGTAAGAGTGACAGCCAATGGTAGACCTTCCGGAATTGCAACTACCACAATAGTCACTGCAGCCGAAACTATACGAACAACAGCATTTAAGATATCATCTACGCTGGTCTTGCTACCAATATACTCCGTGTTCCCATTGTCATCTTCTGTATTCCCAGTGAAATAACGAATTAATAAGACTACAAGGACTAGAAAGGCAACCGCAAGACCTACCTTTCCGATAGAAGAGGTAAGTCTGTCAAGTCGTTCTTGTAGTGGAGTTCTTTCGTTTTTATCGCTGGTTATCGAGCTCATCATTTCTCCCCATGTAGTATCCATTCCCACGGATGCTACAAGCATTTGACCATAACCATCTGCCACTTTCGAACCAGAAAAAAGGAACGGGTTCCTGGTGGCATCTACTTCCATATGGTCACTTTCTCCTGTCATGCTCGATTCATCCACTTGCAATGAATAACCGTCCAAGAACAGCCCATCTGCTGGAATTTGATCTCCAATCTTCAGGAAGACAACATCTCCAACAACAAGATCAAAAATAGATACTTGTCGACGGCGGCCACCTCTAACAACTTCGACTTTGATATTGTTACTTATTTTTGATAGCTTGTCAAATTGAGTCTCCTGTCTGAAGTTACTGAGTGCAGAGACAGCAATCACAAGAAAGACGGCAACGAAAATACTTCCGCCTTCATACCAACCCTCTGCTGCACCATGCTCTTTGATACCAAAACCAAGAGAAAGAGCAGCACATACCAGGAGGATAAGAATTGTGGTGTCCTTGAAAGCATCCAGGACAAAATACAGTAACCCTTTGGGAGGTGGCTTATGGTAAGTATTGGTACCAAACATCTCCTGTCTTTTCACAACCTCTCGATCATCATCTCGGATTCCCTTTCCAGGATTTGTTCCAAGAGCAGCGGCAATGCCTTCGACTCCTCCAAGCTGGTGAAGAGAAACCAAGTCCTTTTCTTTCACGGTCTCCACAAGTCTCTTCCGATCAATTTTCGGAGCCAAGGAGGAAGATGAAAATTTTTCACCCCATTGCGGAGAGCTCGAGGGTTCAACATCTAGCGCAACGTAAGGATGCAAATCCGAGATGATCGAGGGTTGTTCAATACCTCTCTTCGATATTATCTCCTTGGCAAGAGAAAGCATTACCCGCACAGAATATATCGATGCATAGGCAATCCTCCAACGCTTTTGAGCGGTGGTGAAGCCAGAGGTGGTGACTTTGAAAAGTAATGTACCGCAATCGTACATTTGATTACCGTCACTGCTAGACATGGTTGTTGCTGGGTTTCTTTAACCAGTTGGAAGAAGTGCTTGAATTGGAAGTCTGTTTTGTGCTTTGATAAGAGAATGAATTTCTTTCAACTACAGACAGACAATGCCTAATTTATAAAGTGGCATTGTAAGGTTTGGTCAACAAACCGCCTTGCACCTTGCAGCATGTTACTGACCAGGTTCGGCCCTAGTCATTTTCTATGCCATTTATTTGACAACTAAGACTTCATTAGTATAGTGGTGAGATTAAATGTGTTTGGATTCAACCGTAGTTGTAACAATGAGATGAGAATAAAAAATGACTAATAAAAATATTAGATTAAAAATCAAATATAATAAAAAATTAAATTATTTTATTTTTATGAAATTATTAAAAGTATATAAAATTATAATTTTATTTAATAAAATAATAATGTGTACCATAATATTTTTAATTAATTTTTATTCATTTTAAATGATTTATTATATAAAATGATAAATATTATTTATTTTTATAGTTAAGTCATTCCTTTAAAAATGCCAAGTATTATTTTAACAAATAATAATACCGTACTTGGATGAATTTTTAACAACCTATTAAGATATTTTATTAATAAAATAATATGTATCAAAACATTTTAAATATTTTTATTGATGTAATTATTTATTGTTTATTTAGCTAATTATTTTATAATTACTTTTAATGATATTTAACCTATAAATTTTACTTTAAAAAACATGAAAATTTTAATAATTAATGTATTTTATACTATAAATTATTATTATTTTTTGTAATTTAAATTAAAAACACAGCAAAATTACAAAAGAAGCTAGTAACCTTGAACATTGAAAAACATTATAAAAGGCAGAGATAATTTTAACCCAATTACACCATTTAGCTTCAATTAAAAATAAGTAAAACGTTGCATCAATCTCACAATAGATAAACATTAGTTGAAGTGATTTTGTGCGTAAAAAGGTAGCCTAAAGAAATTGCTACTGTTTTGTGTTTTAGCAAACAAGATTGAAGAAAATGGTTTCCCACATTTTGGGGTATCAAAGAATAAAAAAGAAGTGTGGAAATTACAGGGGACAACATAATCTGTGTGAAATCTGCCGTACCACTTGTACTTTCTTTCTTTGTTTTGTGAAGCAGGGTAAAATACGCGGAAATGATTGATCTGATTGCTAGTTGTAATTGGTTGGATGATCATGTGGCCAACCCTTTAATTAATGAGCCAAAGAAAGAGAGAAAGTGGTTGCCACTTTCATATGTCATGTAAATATAATAAACAAGGTGATCCCACTTAATAGGAAACGCGGCATTCTCCCACTTTTATATCTATTTCTTGGATTTTTCTCTTTACCTCTTAAAATAAATAAAATATTCACTTGGTCCTATTTTTGTTTTGGTCATTCAACTTTATGAATTTTCGGTTTAGGTATTAATGTTTGAATTTGTTCCTGTTTTGGTCACTCGCCGTTAAGTTGGTAACTGAAAGTCTTTTTCTAACTGGTATAATATCACATTTAATCCTCAATACTAACATATTCTATCAATTTGGTCCTCGTTCTTAATAATTCAATAAATTTAACCCTTCACATTTACAAATTCTATCAATTTGATCCTCATACTTTCTAATTATTTAGAATTAGGATCACATTGATAGAGTAAGTATTGAGGACTTAATGTGTTATTGTATCAGTTAGAAAAAGGATTTTTGTTATCAATTTAACGGCGGGTGACCAAAATAGGAACGATTTCAAATGTTTGGTGACTAAAACGCATAATTGGGTGGTTATTTGTATACTTTAGCCAAAAGATAAAAGTCTATTAAATCAATTCTGATTAACTTTTTAGTTAAATTGATGGTTAAATTCTGTTATTAGTTCCTATATTTTATAAAAGATGTGGATATAATCTTTGTATTTTAATTTGATCATTTTTACTCTTGTACTTTTCAAATTTTAAAATTTCAATCCCTCCAAATGATAATTGTTAAATTCATTAGGTTAAATTTTGTGCCAAGACTAAAATTTCTAAGTTTGAAAAGTATAAGGATTTAGAATGATTAAATTTGAGCATATGGGCTAAATTTAACAACTACTTTTTATGCCAAGACTAAAATTTTAAAATTTGAAAAAGTACATGAACTAAAATTGACCAATTCGAAAAGTATCGAGACTAAAATTTATCAAATTAAAGTATATTGGTTAAATCCACAACTTTCACAAAATACAAAGACTAATAACAAATCTTAATCTAAATTGATTAATGTCTCGATTAGGATAGTTTTATTCCTTGATTATCAATTATTAAAATTTATAATTAAACTAACCCATTCAAATATATTTATTCTATATAATAAATATATAGAGTTTATTAATTAAGACGGTCGAATTGGTTAATGATAAATTCATTCGATTAAGTCAATTAAGATAATAAAGGTCGATCAATTCGGACATAATAAGAGGATTTTCGATTAATTATAAAAAAAACAATCAAATTGACCGCCTTAACATATTTCTTGCCTTAGATATAGTACATATGTATTAACTCTTGTTAAGTTGAATATTAAGGAGCTGGATATTCTTTAAGTAAGATTTTAAAATCGAACTCACAAAGAAATTTGTGTTTAACGCCCTATTCAGAACTTTTAAACACCATACATATATACATATACACATGTGATATTTTGATAGGTCGTAGGTTTATAATTGATTTAATGCAAAATTGAAGTTGCTTTTTAAGTTTTAACTTGTGTATCATCTTATGGATTGTGTCACTTTCTAGAGCCGCCATTATTGAAAACCTATGAAGCTTCATATCATCATCATCATCATCATCATCATCATCATCAGTGCCTTGATTTTATGCTTTATATATCTTAGTAACATGGACCCAGTAAAGAACTGATACATGGCCGGTTTGGCTTTACCCTTGGGTCTTTTTTTTTTCTTTTTAATAATACAAGACAAAATCAATTTCAAAACTATTGGCTTGGACTGCAAAAAATCACAATTTATATCATGCAAAGACACCTTAACTCACGAGTAGCAATTTCATTTTCTTTTATAAATATTTTGATAGATGAGTCATAAGGAAGAATTATTTTAGCCCATATCCTACCGCCCATCTCTTCTTCACCACCAATAAAACAATTATCAATTTTAACATTAAGTTTTAAAAAGTTCAATTAAAATTTTAAAAATTTTAGGGATTTAATCAACAATTTTTAAAACTTTTGAGACACTTAAATGGAATTTTCAAAAAAAAAAATCTAAATTGCAATGGTTTATACTATTTAGACATGTGATCCACCACACCACCAAGTTTCACGATCATGATGCCACGATTGGTGTTTAACAGAAATGAAGAACCCTTGAGTCATTTTGTGTTTCATTGCTTTTCTTCGTTAATCTCCACCCCATATCTTTGGATCATGTTACAAATTTTAAATTAATCCTTGAATTAAAATATATTTTAATTGAATAATTGAAATATTATTGTATCAATTAAGCACTTAGGTTAGTCTAGCTATTAGCTCGGGCATTAAATGTCAATTCAAATTTAATGCAAATTGTTATAATACTTACTATTATCGATCCACAACCTGAATGGTAACCGGTCAAATTCTACACAGTTCACATATTAAGCTCGCATAATATTAAGTGCTCGTAGAAGGGGCACTTACGTCCTCATGCGAGATCTCATGTGTTAAACCTAGAGTAGGATAATGTTGACATCCATGAACAGCAATCATATCATATAAATACAAAACTCCACCCACCTAAAGGATACACAGAAACACTCAACACAAATGAGATTTAAAATATGTAGAATAAGTTACAAACACTTGTTTACCTACTCCATGAATATGTTGAATCTCATTTTTTAAAAACAACAACAATAAATAGCCTTATAAATTTTGTGGACCCTATATATTTTTATTAACACATCATATCCAAGCTATTTGTATAGTCTGCACACATGTTTACAATTTGATTTATGTGTTCTAAGTATGTTTTACCTCATATTCGAACTAGCATTTAGCAATGATATTGACGACTAGATTGATGGAATAACCCGATCAATGTAGTATTAATAATTTAAAATTCGATTAAAATATTTTGAAGTTTATGAGCCAATTTAAAATTTAAATAATAATTTAAACACATTTGATGCAATTAATATTTTTAAAAATTTCCTTAGAAATACTTTGTAGGTCTAACAAGATTCAAGTATAGAAAGATGTTTTAATGTAACGAAGAAAAACCCCTAAATTTTGGCTTGACTTCAATCAAATCCTATTTTCCAACTAAGCAAGTAATTAACCAGGAGAAATTTCTTGTCCCATTAGTCTAAAAATTCTTGTTTCTACAAAGAATTTTAGGGTTAAAAATCATAAGTAATAAATCAAATAGCTACTAAATCAACCGAACAAGAATAAAATTTTATAGAACTAAACCAAAATTTAATCGAACACTACAGTTGTACGATGAAATCAAGGCGCCTTACACGTCCAAAAAGAGGTTGGTCATTGTCGTCGACAATATTGCACTGCCTTTAACGTGATGGGAAGGAAATAAGGATAGTTTGACTCATAGGAACCACAACCACCCTTTGTTTAATGCACAAGTAGTTGAAACTTAGCTCAATTGGAAGTTTCGTGGTAATTTCTTGAGTGAAGAATGAGGACATTTAATGATAAATAAAAAATGTTAATGTAAGCCATCCAGGGCAACTTCCTTGCACTTTCCCACTTTCTGTAGTGCGTGCTGTCAACATCAATGCCGACTATAGATTGTCGTATTGGTATGGCGCTGACTGTGTGATCCCATAGGGCCAGTAAATGCTGCAAAATATTTCCTCCATTTTCTTATTATAGATGGACTTGTTTTATTTTCTTATTATAAATAGACTTGTTTTAGATAGGTTGGCTGGCAACTCCTATGAGTCATGCTTTCTTTTGTCTGAAACGGTTTAATTGTGATTTTAGTCCCTATACTATGACAATATTTATGATTTTATCTTTCAACTTTAAGTTTATATAATTTTTTCCTTGTACTGAAGGGTGAAATTAAAAAAACTTTTGGAAGAGACAAAATTGAATTATGAATTTTATAAGAGCCAAAATGTTATTTTAATATTGTATTAGTTTATAGGTTTACAATTTTAGAAAGATTAAGTCATAATTTTTATCATTTTGAGGGTCAAAATATAATTTTATAATTATCAACTTATAAATTTATCGATTTTGAACTTTTATAATGTTATTAGAAAGTCAAATATGTTATACCCTCACCTTGGACCCGTTCACAAGATCATTTCACAACTATAGGAACATGACAAAACTCAGCCTTGTAGCCTTGCCACAAGAGCAGTATGCCTTACCTAAACATCTCATCACACCAAATGGACCTAGACGATCTCGAAGAGATATATGAAAATGAGTTCTTGACGTTACCCATTTATCCATCACATCTCAACTTGATGAATGCTTTGTCTAGTCCCTTAATGTCGACTTTAATAGTACCATTGGCTAACCGTTTTACCATTGCACCTATAAGATAAGGAACTTAATGTCTAGGACCCATGCCCAACCAACCCCTTTTTATAAATACCTCCCCTTAACACTAGAGTAGGAGAGATCAAAGGATATAAAGTACACAGTGTAACACCCTTAATCCATATCCATCGCCGGAACAGGGTTACAGAGCACTACCGAACTTTACAGATCAAATACTGACAATTCATTTCACTAATCATTCATATAATAAACCAATCAAATTCAATCATATTGTCCCTTATATGAGCCCTCGAGGCCCAAAATATGCATTAGAAACAAGTCGGGACTAAACACGCCCGTGTGGCCAGGCCTTGTGTCTCACACGGTCAAGAGACACGCCAGTGTCTCAGGCCATGTGGACATTCGAAAAAGGGGCACATGGTCGTGTCTCACCCCATGTCCAGATTAGGGTGCTCTCTGACTTGGGTCACATGGCTAAGCCACACGTCCGTGTGCTAGGCCGTGTGAGCATACTAACTTGCAATAAATAGGTGCAGGGGTCACATGGCAACGCCACACGCCCGTGTGCTAGGCCGTGTGAAAATATCTGAACATTTAGTTTTGCAATTTTAAAGATGCAGGGGACACATGGCTGAACCACACGCCAATGTACTAGGCCGTTGTCACACACGGCTGAGACACATACTTGTGTCTCTGCCCGTGTGGACGAAAATATACTAACTCAAACCACTCATCAATAGGCCTATATGATTTCCATCATCCATCTATTTCAAACACACATTAAACATGATACGGCCATTTACTTACACATCAAAAAATGTCCATCACAAGCCATTCCAATGGCTAATTACAACCAAAACATTATTATGCCAACATTGGCTAAGTAGCTTATACATGCCATTATAACCAAAATTGAAATTCTATATATACCGAATGAGTCGATGGATAGTGTGATGTAGCTCCGACCAGCTTCCAACCGTTACGAGCTTTCGAGTACTATAAGGCAAGGGAAAATAAAACAGAGTAAGCTTTAAAGCTTAGTAGTTCGTATAACAGAAAATTAACTTACCATTATTTCATACATAAGGTAAGTATACAAGAAATATCCAATCAACTTGGCTATAGCCTAAACACATATCCATATCACATTAGCCAAGTAAATCATATGTAATAATCACTGATCATGGATAAATAAGGTCATCAAGTAATTTCCACATTCAAGTAATAACCAAATCGTGCTTTAGGTATATCATTTCCATGTATTTCATATATATACAGGTAATAGTTCGTTTCGAACTCATATACGGGTAGTACACACAAAGTGTACAAACTGTAAACCATCAATTCATATTTGGAAATGCTCATACGAGCACATAAATGGGAAGCTCTTTCGAGCCATATAACGGGAAGCTCATGTGAGCCATGTAACGAGAAGCTCATAAGAGCTGTAATCAAGAAGTTCAAGTGAGCTAATATCGGGAAGCTCCGGAGAGCCATAAATCAGGAAGTTCATAAGAGCCATAAACGGGAAGCTCAAGAGAGCCAATAATCGGGAAGCTTGTAAGAGCCATATGTAACGGGAAGATCATGAGAGCCAAATATCGAGACGCTCGTAAGATCTGTGGTGTGCCCGCAACACATGCAAGATCACAACCAATCGGGAACCTTGTATCCATCGAATTTCATTTATTCAAACGTGACCTAATACTTGTCGGTCATCGTCAAATATGTGATTAATTTCATATACATAGAAATAATACAATCACATACATACAATTCAATTAACAAATATGAATTCTCAATTTAGTTACATGAACTTACCTCGACAATGTTCGTGTGCACAAAAGCTAATAATCCGTTACTTTCTCTTTTCCACGATCTAACTTCGTATTTGATCTATTCGGATCTATACGAATGAATTTAACATCAATTTACATTCAATTCAATTCAATTCCCATTTTTGGAAAAATTGCCATTTTACCCCTATACTTTTAATTAATTAAAATTTCATCCCTAGGTTCAGAAAATGAAATTCATACAATTTAATCCTTATTCCAAGCCTGGATAATTTTTACATATAACATTAACAGCCCATGCATTTCAAAAAATCGAGAATTTTTCCATGAATTTTCCATCTTTTCAATTTAGTCGTTAAATCATAATTTCATCAAAATTCACTTTACAAAAGTTGTTTATGTATCAACAACATTTCATTTTCTACCATAAAACTTCATAATTCATGCATACTCATCCATTGAAAAACCCTAGTACTTTCATAACTTTACAATTTAATCCCCGAGATAGCTAGATTAAGCTATTAAGATCTCGAAAATATAGAAATCATTAAAAACGTGACAAGAACACATACCTAATTAAGCAAAATAAGCTTGTTCATCTTCAAGCTTCATAACTAGGGTTTCCATGTCTTTAACTTTAGGAAAGATTATAAAATGATGATATTTTGTTTTATTTTATTATTTATCATCTTTTATCTTTTACTTTTAGATTTCATCCTTTTCTTTATTGAATTTTCCAACTCCACTAATTGGTCTATTTGGCATATAAGGACATCAAATTTTGAATTCCATAGCTATTTGATCCCTTTAGCTACTAGAATTTAGCTTTTGCATTTTATACAATTTGGTACTTTTTATCATATTAGACATGAAATCAGTAAAATTTCTTCATGAAATTTTTATACGACATTTCTATCATAATACAGACCATGAAATAATATTAAAATAATTTTTCTTCCAAACTCGGATTTGTGGTCCTGAATCCATTGTTCTGATTTCACTGAAAACGGGTTGTTACAACTTCCCCCTTTAAGAAATTTTTATCCTCGAAAATCTTACCAGTAAAGAGGTTTGAATATTTGCTTTCTCATAGTTTCTTCAGGTTCCCAAGTAGCTTCTTTTATACCATGTCGTTGCCAGAGAACTTTTACTAAAGCTACCTTTTTATTTCTCAATTCTTTCACTTCCCATGCCAGTATTCTGATCGGTTCTTCACTATATGTCATATCGAGCTGAATTTCAACATCTTTCGGAGAAATAACTTGTGAAAGGTCTGACCGGTGCCGTCATAACATAGACATATGAAAGACATTGTGAATTTTTTCTAGTTCTGGTGGTAAATCCAATCAGTATGCAACAGATCCAATTCTTTCAGTAATCTCATATGGCTCGATAAATCGCGGACTTAGTTTTCCTTTACGGCCAAACTGAAGAACTTTTTTCCACGGTGAAACTTTCAAAAATGCCTTGTCCCCAACTTGAAATTTTATCTCTTTACGTTTAAGATCCGCATAAGATTTTTGACGATTAGAAGCTGCTTTCAAGCTATCTCGGATTACTTTCACTTTTTCTTCTGTTTCGTGGATCAAATCAACTTTCTGTTTCACTGAGCTCAGTCCAATACAATGGAGTTTGACATTTGCGACCATACAATGCCTCATACAATGTCATCTTTATGCTTGACTGATAACTATCCTTATATCCGAATTTAACTAAAGATAGATATTTTGTCCCAATTGTCTTCGAATTCTAGAACACAACACCGAAGCATATCTTCGAGAATCTGAATCACACGCTCTGACTAACCATCAGTTTGAGGGTGAAATGTAGTACTAAAATGTAATTGCGCACCTAGAGCTTCTTGTAGCTTGTTCCAGAATCGGGATGTAAACCGCGAATCTCTATCAGAAATAATAGAAACTGGTAGACCATGTAATCTGACAATCTCAGAAACATATAATTCAACCAATTTGTCAAGTGACAAATCCATACGTATCGGAATAAAATGTGCAAACTTTGTCAAACAATCAACGATTACCCAAATGACATCTTTCTTTTTAGAGATAGGGGTAACCCCGATACAAAGTCCATAGTAACTCTTTCCCACTTCCATTCCGGTATCGTTACTGGCTGTAATAATCCTGAAGGTACCTAATGTTCAGCTTTAACTTGTTGACATATCAAATATTTAGATGCAAATTCAGAAATATCACGTTTCATTCCCAGCCACCAGTACATCTTTTTCAAATCATTGTACTTTTTATTACTCTTCGGATGAACAAACATAGTACCATTATGAGCTTCGTGCAAAATTTTCTGTACAAGCTTTGAATTTTTCGGTACACAAACTCTGCCTCTGAATAATAGACAATTATCGGGTCCTATTTGGAATTAAGAATTAGAAGTCAACTCATATTATACCTGTTTAGCTTGCAACCCATTATCACTTTTCTAAACTTCGTAAATCTGCCGCAGAAACATCGGTTTAGCCTTTAGCTTTGCTAAAATTGAGCCATCATCTAACAATGACAACCAGGTATTCATTGCTCACAAAGCAAACAGAGACTTTCTACTTAGAGCATCTGCAACCACATTTGCTTTTCCCGGGTGATAATCAATAACTAATTCATAATCCTTCAATAGTTCAAGCCATCTGTAACACCCCTAACTAGAATCTATCGTTGAAACAGGGTTACGGAGTATTACCAGAGATTTCAGATCAGATATCAAACATTTCACATCATACAGTATTCATATTAGAAAAAATCATAAAGTCTCTTATATAAGCCTTCAAAGCCCAAAATATGCATTACAAATAAGTCTGGACTAAATCAAGTACTTAGAGAATTTTTCACAAAATCTCAAAAATTTTCCAAGGTGCAAGAGACACACGCCCGTGTGGTTAGCCTGTGTGGGCATTCGAAATAGGACACACAACCATGTCCCAGCCTATGTAAAGATTAGGGTGGGTACTAACTTAGGTCACACGGCCAAGCCACACGCCCGTGTGCTAGGCCGTATAAAAATACCTAAGCATTTTGTTTTAAATTTTAAAGATGCAGGGGACACACGGCTAGATCACACGCCCATGTGCTAGGTCGTGTGCCATACACGGTTAAGAAACACGCCCGTGTCTCTATCCTGTGGACGAAAATAGGTCATTTTTAAGGCCACTTTTCTCACCCAATTTGTTATCCACCTACATTCGCACTTTAACACATTTGCAAGCCAATATAAATCATTCAATCAATCCAAAACCAAGTCTTAAACAAGTCATTTAATCACATATATCTTAGTATTCACAATTAACTTGATGATAAGGACACATATATTTGCTCACTTATACCAAACTTACCATCTCAATCTTTTCATCAATATGCTTATAAGCTTCCCATTATTCAACCACACCAAACATATATCAAGCATGATTAAACCAAAGACATATGTAAATCATAATATGTTCAACATAAGCCATACCAATGGCTAATCACAACCAAACATATACATGCCATAATTTAGTCTAATTTAGCCTATACATGCCATTATAATCAAAGTTGTTTTGCTATATATACCAAAAAGTCTAAGGGATAGTGTGATGTAGCTTCGACCAGCTTCCAACCTTTACGAGCCTCCGAATACTATAAAATAGAGAAAATAAATAGAGTAAGCATTTAATGCTTAGTAAGTTCGTATAATAGGAAGTTAACTTACCATTCAATTCAATTTAAGGTAAGCTCATAAAATACATCTATAGTAATTTGGCCAATAGTCTAAACACATGTTCTTATCAAACTTGTTAATCATGTAATTACATGAATTCCAAGAAACAAGAATGAGCTAATCATGTAACAAATTTCCATATTCATAAACTTTCCATGTCTTGTATTCACATATATCAATTTCATGTACTTTAGGGATATATGGAAAACAACTCATTTAAAACTAATGTTTTCTCAAGTCAGGATTTTTCCTGTTGAATCATTAAATATCGATGGATACATAAATAGTACACACAAGTGTACACAACTGTAATCCGTCAATTCATATTCGGGAATGCTCATTAGAGCATATAATCGGGAAGCACTCTCTCGAGCCATATAATGGGAAGCTCATGTGAGCCATTTGACGGGAAGCTTATCCGAGCTGTATAACAGGAAGCTCATAAGAGACATAATCGGGAAGCTCATGCGAGCCAACAATGGGTAGCTCCGAAAAACCATTAACGGGAAGCTCTAGATAGCAATATATCAGGAAGTTTAAGCGAGCCATATCGGGAAGCTCTAGAGAGCCATTAATCAGGAAGCTTACAAAGAGCCTTTAATCGAGAAGCTCACGAAGAGCCACATAACGGGGCACTCATAAGAGCTGTGGTGTGTCCACAACACATGCAAGATCACAATCGATCAAGATGCTCCGAAGAGCCATTAACGAAAAGCTCGCAAGAACCATATAACAGGAAGCTCGAGAAGGCTAATAACGGGATGCTCTGTCGAGCTGTGGTGTGTCTGCAACATATAAAAATTAAGCTATTACGATCTCGAAAATATAAAAATTACTAAAAACGGGATAAGATTACTTACCCAATTAAGCCAAGTAAGCTTGCTTGAATTCTTTTCTCTTAGCTAGGGTTTCCATGTAAATAATTTGGGAAAGATGATGAAAAAGATGATATTTTCATTATTTAATTACTTATCATCTTTTATTATTTACAATTTCCAATTTAGTCTTTTATTTTTCTAATTTTCCATGGATGAATCGTTAAACTTATCTACTAACTCCTCTTAATGGTATATTTTTCATATAAGGACCTTCAATTTTGAATTCCATAGATATTTGATATTTATAGCTACTAGAACTCAACATTTGCATTTTATGCAATTTGGTCATTTCCATCTAATTAAACATGAATCGGTAAAAATTTTTAACAAAATTTTTATATGATATTCCTATCATACGGTAAACCATAAATTAATTTTAATATATTTTTTCTTACAGACTCAGATTTGTGGTTCCGAAACCACTGTTTCAATTTCATTAAAAAATGACTATTACACTATGCTCGTGTGGCCAGGCCGTGTGTCTCACACGGTCAAGAGACACGCCCATGTCTTAGGCCATGTGAACATTCGAAATAAGGGCACATGGTTGTGTCCCAACCTGTGTCCAAATTAGAGTGCTCTCTAACTTGGGTCACACGGCCAAGCCACACGCCCATGTGCTAGGTCGTGTGAAAATATTTGAACATTCTGTTTTTCAATTTTAAAGATGCAGGGGACACACAGCCGAAACACACGCCCATGTGCTAGGCCGTGTGTCACATACGACTGAGACACACGCCCGTGTCTCTGCTTGTGTGGACGTAAAAAAACTATTTTCCAAGTTACATTTCTCACCCAATTTGCCTTCCACCTATATTAAAACTTTAACACATTTACAATCCAATACAAGACATACTAATCAAGCCAAAACTAAGTCTTATGCATGACATATCAATAAATATGTTCAATTATCCAACTTACCAAAATAACCATACACACATATATGCATATTTTACCAATTATACTAACTCAAACCACTCATCAATAGGCCTATATGATTTCCATCATCCATCTATTTCAAACACACATTAAACATGATACGACCATTTACTTACACATCAAAACATGTCCATCACAAGTCATTCCAATGGCTAATTACAACCAAAACATTCTTATGCCAACATTGGCTAATTAGCCTATACATGCCATTATAACCAAAATTGAAATTCTATATATACTGAATGAGCCGATGGATAGTGTGATGTAGCTCCGACCAGCTTCCAACCTTTACGAGCTTTCGAGTACTATAAGATAAGGGAAAATAAAACAGAGTAAGCTTTAAAGCTTAGTAAGTTCGTATAACAGAAAATTAACTTACCATTATTTCATACATAAGGTAAGTATACAAGAAATACCCAATTAACTTGGCCATAGCCTAAACACATATTCATATCATATTAGCCAAGTAAATCACATGTAATAATCATTGATCATGGATAAACAAGGTCATCAAGTAATTTCCACATTCAAGTAACAACCAAATCGTGCTTCAGGTATATCATTTCCATGTATTTCATGCATATATCGGTAATAGTTCGTTTCGAACTCATATTATCTCATATCAAAACTTTCCCTGTTGAAACATTCAAAATATCAATGGATATATGGGTAGTACACAGAAAGTGTATAAATTGTAATACGTCAATTCATATTCGGGAATACTCATACGAGAAAATAAACAGGAAGCTCTTTCGAGCCATATAATGGAAAGCTCATGTGAGCCATATAACGGGAAGCTCATAAGAGCTGTAATCAGGAAGTTCAAGTGAGCCAATATCGGGAAGCTTATCCGAGCAGTATAACGGGAAGCTCATAAGAGCCATAAATAGGAAGCTTAAGAGAGCCAATAATTGGGAAGCTCGTAAGAAACATATGTAACGGGAAGCTCATGAGAGCCAAATATCGAAATGCTCGTAAGATCTGTGGTGTGTCCGCAACACATGTAGGATCACAACCAATTGGGAACCTTGTATCCATCGAATTTTATTTATTCAAACGGGACTTAATACTTGTCGGTTATCTTCGGATATATGATTAATTTCATATATATAGCAACAATAAAATCACATACATACAATTCAGTTAACACATATGAATTCTCAATTTAGTTACATGAACTTACCTCGACAATGTTCGTGTGTACAAAAGCTACTAATCTGTTACTTTCTCTTTTCCACGATCTAACTCCATATTTGATCTATCCAGATCTATACAAATGAATTTAACATCAATTTACATTCAATTCAATTCAATTCTTATTTTGGAAAAATTACCATTTTTCCCCTATACTTTTAATTAATTACAATTTCGTCTCAAGGCTCGAAAAATGAAATTCATGCAATTTAATCCTTATTCCAAGCCTAGCAAATTTTTACATATAATATTAGCATCCCTTGCAGTTCACAAAATTCATAATTTTTCCATAAATTTTCCATCTTTTAAATTTAGTCCCTAAATCATAATTTCATCAAAATTCACTTTACAAAAGTTATTTATCTATCAACAACCTTTCATTTTCTACCATAAAACTTCATAATTCATGCATACTCATCCATGGAAAAACCCTAGTACTTTCATAACTTTGCAATTTAATCCCCAAGATAGCTAGATTAAGGTATTACGATCTCGAAAATATAAAAATTATTAAAAACGGGACAAGAACACATATCTAATTAAGCAAAATAAGCTGGTTCATCTTCAAGCTTCATAATTAGGGTTTCCATGTCTTTAATTTTAGGAAAGATGATAAAATGATGATATTTTGTTTTATTTTATTATTTATCATCTTTTTATCTTTTACTTTCCAATTTCATCCTTTTCTTTATTGAATTTTTCATTGACGAATAATCATACTTATCTACTAACTCCAATAATTGGTATATTTGGCATATAAGGACATAAAATATTAAATTTCATAGCTATCTGATCCCTTTAGCTACTAGAATTTAACTTTTGTATTTTATGCAATTTGGTCCTTTTTATCAAATTAGGCATGAAATCAGTAAAATTTCTTTACGAAATTTTCATACGAAATTTCTATCATAATGCAGACCATGAAATAATATTAAAATAAATTTTCTTCCGGACTCAGATTTTTGGACCCGAAACCACTATTCCTATTTCACTAAAAACGGGATGTTACACACACTCTGCTAAAAACTGAGCCTTTTCAAATCAATATCCTATCAGTTGTCAACACAACATACAGTGTGAACAACCCTCAATCTAGCAGCTTTTCATACCCTTCACGACATGAACCACCCCTATTGTACTATCCAACACATTGTATAAAAATTGGCGTCGTTTGTGAGAATCTAACAAAAAAACTATGTATTTAATCTTTACTCTTTGAAGGTTATAGTAACCGAGAAAAAGACCAAAAATCCCTTCTATGACCAGTATTGGAATGAATTTAAGGGTTAGGATTAGAACAATGAAATAGAGTCTTATCATCCCTCTTATCCGTAATCTCAATGATGAAGTAGTGAACATGCTCACCTGTTTCCTTTCGACCTCCAACAAACCATCAAGAGGAAGAATATTATCTTAGTGAAAAAAAGGAGAAGGATTCTCGGCCTACTATTCAACAATATTGGGATCTGTAAGCCCAAAACAAAATTTTTTGGGCTTAACTTTAGAAGTATCCCTAAGAAAAAGCCCCAAGAAGCTGGAAGCAACAAAGGGAAAGAGAAGAAGAAGGAGAATCCTCTTAAGATCATGGATAACCTTATAATTGACAACACAAACATGACATGAGGAGACAACCAAATTGCCACTTCACCTAGTAGACAAAAGATGAGGCCACAGTAGTATGTTGTAACTACTGACCCCCAAACCACCTGAAAGGGGTGATGTTTACTTCCTTTCATCATTGCACTTCTTTAAATGCTTCATAAGGAGAAATTCTCAATAAAAATAGAAGGATATTGGGGACTCTACCACTTATGCTATCTGACCCATAGAAGAGGGAGCCTATGGTTGAATATCAATATCATAGCGATGTTGGCCACATTACCAATGATTATCTCAATTTAAAGGATGCCATAGATGAAGCTATAAGGAAGGGGCAATTGGAAAGATATATAGAAATGACACCACATTCCCTGGAGAAAGAAACAAAAAGAAAGCTATGATAGAGTGTTCTAGAAGTACTAAGAAATTGGTGTAAAAGAAAGGGTAATCTTAAAATACAATAAGGGGATGCACGGAATTTTTGAAAAAATAAAAAGATCAATGCACCCTATTCCAAAGAATTTTAAGAAAATATAGTGTTTCGTTAAGCGCAACAATGATATAAAAAAGCCGTAACACTAGAAAAAAAAACAAAAAGACATACAATGACCTCTTAAGATCTATTTATTGGAACAATAACACCTAATAGTGCCCCAAGAAGGGATTTGATGGGAGAAGAAGACAATCATTGATAAAGCTAACTTTCAAGGTATGTGAAGGTGATGTTCTTCTTTCAATAGGAAACAACATGAGAATCGTATGATGATTCCTTTCCTTTGAAAAAAGGTGCCTCCTTAAGTCTCCTCATTGGATGAAGGTGTAGTTGATGCTACATCCCATTATCACCGATTAGAACAACATGAAGAGAACCACTTGAGTGGAAGAAAGAAAGCACTTGAGAGAAAAAAAAAATGCCTTATTGGTTTTTCCATCCTCAACAAGAACTTTCCCCTGGTTGTTAAGAATTTATGCCTTCAGTGTAATAATTTCATCATTCTACTTGTAATATTTGGACTAATTGAATAAATAAAATTCTATAATTAATTTATTATATCTTTTTATGATTGTCTTCAATGGTTTTTACATGAAAAGAAAAATGAATAAGCAAATATTAGCTAATTTTTACGTTAAATATATATAATCGTATGTTGAGTATTGTATACTCAGTAGTGCTAATATAGTTCAAATATATTGCATTAAGAATAAATTAAAGCGAGTATATATATATATATATATATATATATATAAATATCAAGTATCAATACTTTAATAAATACTACTTTAACTCATCATGTTAATTTCCAACTTTTTTTTCATTTCACATTTCAATATTAATTTCAATGCTTATACATTTTGACCCCTACTATTCGACGATAGACATTAGGATGGATACTCAGATCTATATATCGAGTAAGCCCACAATCCTTTGGGAACTAGGAATACTTTATTTTGTCATTCTAGGTTGCCTAGCAACGATGTCTTTTAATATTTATTTATTCTATCATCCCGGGTTGCCTAGCAATGATAACTTTCAATATTTGTCCGCATTGTCTAACATCGTTTACTGGGGCATTAACACCATATTTACTATTAGAAGTTGTGTGACCCAAATTCCTGTTAAAATAAAATACAAGTGGCAAGATAGGGGGTCTATGAGGGCGAAGGCTAAAGCCCATTGTAGATCCCCAATAAGCAAAATACTGGACTGGGGTCGTAACTGGGGGTGTGGCCTTTGGCTCTCGAGGTATGGTACAGGCTGCACAAGTAAAATCCGTATAGAAGTTTACTTTCTCTATTTGATATTGATTATAATAAGGTGTTTTAATCTTACTACATTACTTCTATTTGACTTTGATTAGAATAATGTTTTTAAACTTATAAATAGACATAATTGTCTCTCCTCTTGTATCATTCAATTTTGACATAGTAAATTTTCATCTCCTCTGCCCATGGTTTTTTTCCCAAAAGGATTTCCATATAAAATTCTGTGTGTTCTTTTCTCTCTTTCTTTGCGATTCATTGTCATTATTGGCGTTCAACTCTCACGTTCACCATTGTAACATCTATGATTATAATATCAATGTTCAAATATTCATAATCACATCCAAAACAATTTCAAACATTTATAACATTATTCAACTATCATTAATCGAATCCATTATTCAAAGTTTATAGGGTAAAGATACCATTACCTTGATGCATAGTCATATTGATTATAACGACTAATTAATCTACGAAAGCAAATTGAAATTAAATTACAGAAGAGCAAACCGTAAAAGTTATACAACGTCTGTCTTTTTTTTTCCTTTCGCCTTTGACGTTTCAACCTTTTCTTTGGCTATGTTTGGTAATACAATAATAGAAACGTCATTAATCACATAATTCAACACAATTCAATGAAATAAAAAATGAATACATTTAATTCAATTTATTCCTTTACGACCCTAATATTTGGAACATCTATATTGTACAATCTATCCAATCAAATTTAGATAATAAATATAGTACAAAGACCTCTTACTTCCAATTTATCACATAAATTTTAATAATTTTCAATTTATTCAATTTAACTCCTAATGTTAAAATTAACTAAATAGTTTAGTTAAATTTCTAATAAATCCACCATCTTTTTTCTATTTTCTAACATAATCTTCCTACTAATTAACTAACAACACCATGCATGAACTTCAACATTTAACAACTAATTTTTTAAGCTTTTCAACCATGAGAACTCAATCAAAAAACCAATAATTTATTAATCTAAACATTAGGTTGGTTAAATACAACTTATCAAAGCTTGAATCTATAAGAAATTATCAAATAATCTCATACCTTAGTTAATTTGTTGGACGACAACCAAGAAATGAAAAAGGGAACTTTCTTCTGAAAACATGATGTATTTTGAAAACCTCCAACAAAGGCAAACATACATTTGAAAGCAACCAATACAAAGGCACGATGATCGGGGAAATAATAATGACACTTTAAAACTCTACCCAAGCCTTGCCAAGAATCCCCAGTGAGCTTCGACAAAGAGTTGACTCAAACTAGGTTACTTCATAACTTGCCTTTTTATCTATAGCAATTGTTATACCATTTCTCAAGATCCCTTCGCGGGATCATTTAGCAATTAGAAGAACATGGCAAATATCATTATTATTGCCTCAGCAAGAGTAATATGCCTCACATAAACATCCGATCAAGCTAAGGAGGCCTACAAGATCTTCAGGAGATATATAGGGAAGAGTTCCTGATTGCTCCCATCAATCGATCACATCCCAACTTAACGAATGTCTCATCTAGTCCCTTTCAAGTCGACTCCAACAATACCATTGGCTAACATTCACCGGTCTACCATTGCATCTATGAGATAGGGAACTCAATAGCTGGGATTTGTACCTAGCCAACCCCTCTCTCTATAAATACCTCCCTTCAACACCAAGACAAGAAAGATCACAAGATATATAGTTTTCATTTTGCTAAAAACTCAACATTCTTAAACCACCATCTTAATAGCTCTCCACACCACTGCAATGTGAACTGCCCTCATTCTAACGTCTCAGAATGTGAACTACCCTCGTTGTACTATCAAACACCTTGTATAACTTTAGTGTTATAACAAAATTAATAACATTGCTAATTATTGCTATTAAATTAAAAACAAGAAATTTTTTTATTGATAACTTTCTTATAGTAAAAATAGTTTTGTCCCTAAATAACTTTTTTATAATATGTAATCAATTTGGACTCACTAATAACATCATGAAAATAGAAAATCAAATTATGTCAAAGTAAAATAAAGAAATTAAACCTCAAATTTTAACACAATAGAGGGGCTAAAACCACAATGTTCAACTAATCCGGTTAAATAGAAGGTTTACAAGGACTGAACTTATAAAATTCGATTTCTTTTTCATGCTAGTTTCTTGCAACATGTATTTGTCTTTTCCATGTGAAAGCTAACGATCTTTTTATTGGTCGAAATTTTCCTGCCCAACATTTTTTAGGTTTTAAGAAAGCCCGAATTCAAAAAGGAAAGCACGTGAATTTGAATGAAACCCACCATGACATTTGTACCAACTGAAAGAGTTCTACATTACTTGAAAGAAAATTATATGTGTAAAATATTAATATTATAGTATTAAATTTCAAAACATTCTGTTTTGTGTGTGAAAACATTGATGCTTCCAATCAACTATTTTGTTGCCAATATCCAAACCTTAAACACATTTGGATTAATTGTAAAACAAACTTACGTGCCCTCCAAACTCTTATTATAAAACACAGATTTCTTACACCATATTCCCTACCCAAAGAAAGTTTGAAGCCCACAAGCCCTAAGCACTCTGCCGGTCTAACAACAATCAACAGCTTTGTCATAGTTAAGATTGCAGAGCCAACAAAATAGTCATTAATGACCAGACAAGTGACCAATGAACAGTCTTCGATCAATCTAGACACTCAAATATGACCTCCTTCCTTATTCTCTACACTTATGTTGACTGGAAGTGTGATTCAGTCTACAAACTTCCATACCCTTAATGCTTATGTTTATTTCGTAACAACTCAAGTTTATTTACATTGAAAAGTTTTCGGCAGATTTGAACATCTAATTTCGAAGGAATCAACTAAAAAAAATTAAACTTATAAAAATGTCTCGACAGCGATTTTTCAAAAAATCAACACACTTTTATAGCAGTATGTCTTATTACAGATAATATCAATCGTTGAGTTTGAAAACATTTGTAATGATTGAAATGGATGTGAAACTAGACATGTCTAAGGCATACAACAAAGTTGAGCGATGCTTCCTGGAAGCTATGATGTGTATTGTTTGAATTAATTGGATTATGTCCTGTTCGAAGTCGGTCATCTATAGGGTAGTGGTAAATGGATACGATTATGGCAAGGGATCCAATTTCATCGTACTTTTTTCTATCATGTGCGGAAGGTCTCTCAATTTTTATTTTTGAGGAAGTACAGTCAGTCTATTTACATTATGAGGAATGTTAAGGACAGAAGGTTAATGCTGATAAAACACCATTCATATTTATTAAAACTATAGAAACGAAAATACCAAACCCCCCTCCCAAAAGGGCACTTTAATTCTCCTAAAAGAAAAATTGTAGGTAGAATTTAGAATTGAGCAAACAACAGGAGGATGAGTTGAACCATCTCAAACAAGGAACAATAAAAGAAAAGAAGCGGATCTTAGTATTCAAAGCAAGGCCCAATTGGCAAATGGATCTCAAATACCTCCCCAACTCCAGTATTTACACCTTTCCCCATTTTAAAAAATTTTCAACTTTGGGTTTCGGCTTACTCTAACTTAAGCTACTCAAAAGGTTTATTTTACTGTTTTAAAAAATAATAATAAACTTTATTTTAATATTAATATAAAATATTATTATACATTTGAAGTTGAGTCGGTTTAAGTTAGCTCCAGGTTTAGAATACTAAATTTAAGCTTCCGCAGGGTCAATATCTAGAGGTTGTCACATGTAAAAAAATATTTTTATTTATTTATGTTTATTAAGTGACATGTCATTTCAAGAACATCCTCTTGTTGGCAGCCGCTAAAAACAATGAATCAGTGATAGACTCGATATGCTAGTAAAAGTACAACAAAACTCCATCTACCATTTTAGTTTTTTCTATATTATATGAGTGAATAAAATAGTTTTTTAATTAAAATTGTACAATTAAATGTTTATTTTGGTGTTTATAATAATAAATATAGCTTTCAATCTTTACACATTTATTCAATTTGATCTTTACTTTTTTATTGGAAGTAAATTAGAAAATTTTGAAACTAATAAAGCTAAAGAGTAAAAATACCTTAGTAAAAATTTAAAACCCAACTTAGCCCTTTAAAAGTTTGTTTATAATTTTATAAAATTATTTAAAAGGGCTATTATGATTTTATAAAATTTGTTTATAATTAAGCTCTTTTATAATCTTTTAAAAACCAATTAAGCTCTTTTATAACTTTTTCTTATAAAACTTGTTTATAATTTTATGATTTTTTAAAAAATTTTGTTTTGAAAAGGCTTAATTGATTTAAAAAAAAATTTGTTACTAAAGTTTTTTTGACCCTTAGCGTTATTAGTTTTGGAATTTTTAATTTACATAAGGCTTATTAATTGGTTAGTAAGGCCTTTTTAACCTTTATATATAAACACTAAAACAAGTATTTAATGGCGCAATTTTAGCACAGGACATGGATTAATTTGTCTATTTTTTAGTAACGAGACTAAAATGTAATCTAAGATATGTACTTTTACCTAGATAATTTATATATATTTATAGATGTGTGTGGATAGTGTATAGGTAGGTATCATGTGAGGTTTGAGTTTCTGTAACTTAACGCAAAAGACATTTATCGCAAGGTATAAACAAGAAAATGGTACTACTCGCGCGATGAGCCGCGGTTTTATTTTTATTTTCTTTTTTGGTAAACGAAGTATATACAACATCTTTTTATTATGTATCACCATCTATCTAAGGGTTACAGTTATTTGCAGTCTGATAATAGGTGGCTATGAAGGGGACATATCCGACAAAGAAAGCAAATCCATGAAAGAGTTTCATAAGGCCACCATCATCATCCTTGCAAACTCATCAAAGCTCACAACTCCATCACCATCTAAGTCGGCTTCTCTGATCATCTGTTCTGCTTCTTCCATTGTCAGCTTTTCTCCCATGTTCATCATTACTTGTCTTAACTGCATTTCAAACATGGGTTTTTGGTCAACTCCATGTACCAATGATTCAATGTTGCAAAGAAAGATATATTACAGTGTGTGTGTGTGTTTAAACCTCATTTGCTGATATAAATCCATCTTGATCCAGGTCGAATACTTTGAAAGCTTCTTTTAGTTCATCCACCACATTTTCCTACAAGTTTAATTCATTATTTGCCTCGTCAAACAAAACAAAACATGAGCATTATTGGTTTTATTTTTATTTACCTGCATTTTTCTAGCCATAATATTCACGAAATCTTCAAAGTCAATCTTCCCTTTTCTTTCAATATCATCAGCCTCGTTAATCACCATCATCATCATCATCATGTTTTGATCTTCTTTTATAGGGTTTGCATCATCTAATGTCTGGATCACTGATGCCAGCTCTTCCATGCTAATGAAGCCTGCAATAATTTTACATCAATATGTGTTTCCAAGAATGGAAAAGTATCCCAACATCTTGGATTCGAGTTTTGCGGAAGGTGAAAACAGTCGACCTAGTTCGACTGCAACGTGACTAGATATCGATGGGTTTCATACCCAAAAAAGGAATGATGGCATACCATCTGAATCTTTATCGATCAAGCAAAACACTTCTCGAACAACTTGATCATCTGTCAATGTATGTGCCATGCTGAACTAATGAAAACTCTATGCTTGTGTCGATGAATGAAGAAAAGGGAATGTGATACTGGCCTTCTATGTAAGATTATATATAAAAAAGGGAGTGGGTAAGAAAAATAATGAGACAAGAACTTTTTGGATTAGTCTAAGTTGTATTCAAAGAACGAATTTTCTAGAAAATTAGTGCAACCTTTT
The DNA here is from genome assembly GCF_025698545.1 of Gossypium raimondii. Lineage (NCBI taxonomy): Eukaryota > Viridiplantae > Streptophyta > Magnoliopsida > Malvales > Malvaceae > Gossypium > Gossypium raimondii. The sequence continues at coordinate 8,761,360 of NC_068572.1, read as the reverse complement.
GAATAAAGATACAGGATTACCCTTTTTTTTCTTCTTTAGTTTAGTTTAGTTAGCATAGCTATTTAATTGATCGACATCACAATCGTGCGAACAAAAAGATTGTAAAGGTGGGAATTCGATTATAGAAAAGGTTATTCAACACACAGTGGTCAAAAGTATTATAGTAGAATTAGTTTTTCTAGGCATCACATGATAGGGATAGATGCAAATTCGATTGCTTAAAATAATCATGATTACAAATGATGATTTAAATACTGGCTAATTGGAAAAGAAAAATGAAAAAGTGGCCGTCAATGTTGAGCAAACATATCCATTTCAGATCAATTGAGTATTTCAGATGGTTTTGGCAGATAAAATATCCAAGAAATAAAGTTTTCGGAAAGAAATTAAGTGACACACAAACTCAAATATAAAACATCTCATATTATTATTCATTTATAGATGTAGCTTTAAAGTGTATCCAAAACTTAGGAGGGACGACTAGTTTTGATGAACCATAAAACGGACATTGACGAAAATATATCCAAAGCCAAAGAAAAAAGAAGAGGTTGAATTTACTTGAAAAAAGTTGGTTTTATTTCAGAAATGCAAAACACCCTTCATGGTCTAGCATAGGATATATATAGATATACTAAAGAGATGTATGCAACTTGGAAGGGCAGAACAGCTAAAGTTCAATTCTTTCTTTAGATTGGTTGACCCTCTGGTACAAATTGATCTTTGAGCCACATGTAGATAGGGACCAGTACATAATATGCTGCTGCAGTGGCACCCAACATGAAGCGCAAGAGAAATACAAACGGATTTACCGGCTTTGATACATCCTCTGCCTTAGGTCCGAGCTGCATAAGATAAAGAATGATAAAATCAAAAATTAAATGACGATTGCTTTCACATCAGTTCCATGAATACATGTTCACCGGTGAGTGCCAGATGCAGAAAGGATATTACATCCCATGAGCTCAATGTTGACAGTATAATAAAAATATAGCCGAGGTCATATTAACAGCACAGTAAGAATGGATTGGGGCTTAGGGTTGAATGAACCAAGATAGTTATCTACAATCCAATGTCCATGATGCTGAACCAAGTAAAGAGTTTAATACAGTAAACACAAATAGGTAGAGCTGTACCAAATACATCAGTTCCATACATCTTATAGCTCTTCTTTCAGTTCCATTAATCAAGCATCATCTGAAAATTTATGCACCTAAAAGACTAGAAGAGATCTAGATAATCTCATAGACCAAAGAAATCAATTTCATCTTCATATCACGAAAGACCGAGGTGGGAGACGAATGAGAGATGATTACAAGGGGCTATTAGAAAACGCATATCCATTATGTGCCAAAGTTAACTTATTTATTGATTTTTGACTGAGAGCTTCTTTGAGGGAACAACAAAGGCAGAATCAGAATTTCAAAAATTCAGGATAAAAAGAACCGAGGCTATTCTGAGGATTAATTGCGGCTTATGATTATGGCTCCTTAAACTGAAGGTAAAATACTTGTATATTTGTAACAATGTACAGAACCTTTCACCAGATTTTGAATCCTTGGCTCATAATACAGAGTGTATGAGATAAATACATGCAGACATCACTAGACAACTCAATAGTCAAATAGGGTAAAGATTTATTTAATGAAGCAGTGTTCAAAAAGTGATTTACCTGCAAAGGAGAGTCCCCAGATGTGGGTTTAACACCGGTTACAGAGCACCCCATGATCAAACCATGTCGGCGAACTCCGCGATACCATTTAGGGCCAATCCTTTTGAGTTGGACATCCTTAAATCCAGCCTTTTCAAACCACTCTATATACTCTTCCTCCTTAGGGAAAAGCATCCAAACGTCTGCAAAGAAACGAGACAACCAAAATGTAGGGTACACAGGACCAATTAAGCAAGCTTTTCCTCCTTGTTTCAACACCCTGTATGCTTCCTTGATCCCCCGTTGTGGGTCTGGCCAGTACTCTATGCTGAAAAACACACAATACCATATTCCCATTTCCCAGTTAGAGGCATTATCAAGCCACTATCTCCTCCCCTCTCTCAATTTCAAGACAAATCATACATGCAAACCATAAAGCTACCAGCATTTAACATCTTATAGTAGATAGTCCTAAAAGGGGGTTGAAAATATACCTTCCAGCAGACACATATCTATCGGCAAAATCAGCAGGAAAAGGAAGATCTTCTGCATCACCTTCAATTATGTTGCATTCCTTGAGAGGCTCCTTCTGTTTAGCCTTTGCAAGCTGGTGAGGAGATTGGTCAAGGATTGTAACATTCTTAGCATCCACATGCTGAACAATACCCAAAGTAGTGAAACCAGTTCCACCACCAACATCTACAACTACCATGTCCCTGTCATTGAGATCAGCTGGCTCAAGTGCATCATCCCTCATGTCTTCAGTCCAGTGACCTGGGTTTATGACATGGTCATAGACAATTGAGAGGAACCTGTAGAACCAAAAGGCCTCCTTTTTGTGTTGTATGAATCTTGGTTGTGAAGCTGGCCTTGACGCTGATAAGCTGCACCTCGGGGCTATCGTCGTTCCTAGCCTGGACATCCTCGGACTGTAGATTAAACCCGCACTCGAAAACTGTTTCCCATGTAAACCTGACCCCAAAAAACCAATACTTTTTGGGGTTACACCTCGGATGAGAGTGAAGGTTTCAGCTCCATTCAGCATGGAAGAAGCCATGGATTAAGCAGGAAACCAAAAAAAAAAAAAAAAACCCCACAAATTAAGAAGCTGCAATGTTTAGTTGAAAGTTGAAAGAAATGAGAAAATACAAATATAAAGACAAAAACCCAGCACCCAAATCTGGTGGTTTGGTGGGTTCAGGGCGGTGATTAGGCTAGGTGAACACTGAAGAGAGCCAGTAGCCCACAAAACATGGTACTTGGTCCAGCACCGCAGATACAAGCCAAGGCAGTTAGCTACTTTTCTTTATGCAACTTCGGTGAGACTAGAGAGTCTCTAGAGCAGAGAAATCGAGTTAACGGGCACCACAGGATTGGATTCTTTTTTGGCTTATTATTTTGATTGGATTTTGGCTTTATATTTAAGAAAGGATTTACGGTTTGAAGTTTGATTGTGTTTTAGTAGGAGAAGTGAAAATCGCAGGGTGCCAACAAAGACAATGGGCTCTTTTTGCTGAATGGTGGATCCCTTACTCTCCTCTCTTAATTGCAAGGTGATACCCATTCATTTCTGCCTACCCTCACGACCAAGCATCGAGTTTTGTTTCGCAGCAGCAATCTTGATTTAATTATGATTTGGATTTTTTTACTACATTAAAATTGAAAAAAATTAATAATTGGATTTGAATTTTATTCTTGATCTGCTAATTATTATAATTATTAAGTTTGATTGAATTGAGTGTAATTTGACATTTTAATTACCCTTTTCAATTCATAAATGGCATATGAGAATGAGAGTAATTACATTATAAATTTTCAAACCCACTTATAAAGTTGTTATATAATTATAATAAAATATATAATAATCCGATTCGGAATTCAACTCGAAATATCTATCGCTTAAATAACCCCAAACACTCCATTTGATGGGGGAGATGGTACTAAAAAGGATCTTCTTCCTCTCTTCTCTTAAACCAGAAGACAGAACACTCTTTTATCAACAAAAATATTAAAGTTTAAGAAGTTAGTATTTTAATTTTAAGAGATATATTTAATTAATAATAAATTTATATTTTAATTAACTTAATTATTGTAAGAGAAATTCATTTCATCATTTTAACAATAATACTTAATGGTGTTACTTTTACTAATAATATTATAAAATAGAGAATTCACATTAATATCAAATTAAAAGTAAAAAATTAAATTTTATATTTCAATAAAGAGATTAAAACCATAATTAATATATGATGGTGCCAAATCCATCGGCTTTAAATTCCTACCCTAAAAAACATAATAAATTTTATAAATAGAAAAGTAGAGTCAAATCCGGAAGAGATTAGATCAATTAAAATTATTTACGACTTTTGCAATCCTGAAATTAAATCTTACAAAAATAATATAAAGAAAAGCAGGAATGTAAATAACAACAATTCGAAAAATTTAAGAGTAAACATATATGACCAGATTTCTAGTCTTAGGTGCGATGTCAATTTCGGTGTTAAATTAATCACGAATTTTAGATCTTTTCTTATTTAATGATAAATTGATTATAACGATCAAAAGAACAATTTAAACCATCAATCTTTCTTGAGTTTATAAATTAATTGCGAGAATAACTCTACAATCAACCCTTTCAAGTCAAACACTTATAATATTTAATTTTTCAATAGCCTTCCAAATTGAAAAGACCCAACTATAATTAACAAATTCAACTACATGATTCATTTAAATTAGATCACATATTCTCATAGCATAATCCAATTGCTCTTTGAATCAACCTACACGTTTTAGTTATTGGAATAAAGAGACAATTACTAACCAATTTACTCTAATTAACTATGTATTATTCATTTTTGTATAGATAGTGTATCTCTATGCCTGTTTTACGGCCATGAAGACCCTTTTGAAGTTTGTGGCTACTCTTCCAAAAATGATATTTCCAGGGTTTGAGCCTAAGGACACGTTTGGTTCGTTGTAATGGAATAGAGCTGTAATTGAATAGAACTGTAATGGAATAGAACTGTAATAGTAATTCAATTGTTTGGTTGAATGGAATGATGTTGTAATAGCATAAAGAAAAAAACTAAAATGACTAGAATACCCTTAGCAGAATTTTTTTTAGGTAGATGATTATTGTTATTGTTATTAAATTTTAATAAGATTATTATTAAAAATAATTTAACCATATTTTAACATAATTATTATTAAATATAATTTAATAAAATTCTTAATATAATTATTATTATATGAATTTACTAAAATTATAATATATAATACTATAAAAATATATAATCTACTTTATTTTTTAAACTGCAATAAATATTTAATGTGCTAAAATATCATTAGTGAAACAAATAATTTAATTATTCTACAATAAAAAACAAAATATAAGAAGTAATAAATAACTGGAGAATTATATTTGACATCCAAACATAATATTCATATGTTAACAAAAAATTACATGATTTCATTAGTTTATATGTCATAATTTATTAAGCATCTGTTGCAACAGGCAGTTGTTCTTGAGACGTTATCTTTAACCTATCATAGGCTTGAATTTGATCCTAAATTTAGTGATAGATGTAATAATAGTCTTAAAGAGTTAGTTGAAGAGGAAATTTTTAGCTTGCCTAGAGTTTCCTCTCTTGTTCATATATTGTTTCATTAGACAAATTATTAAAAGTTCAAAACTTGAATGCTATGATGTTTGGAAGAGGTACAGATGCTCTAAAATTATTAAATATTTGGGTCCAATCATCTATTACGACATCATTAGTCTTTGTTCATTACACAATAGTTTCATGCACCTCCAAAGAGTGAATGTTTCAGCAAAGTTGCCATCATGACTACATAGAACAATAAAGAAACATACAGACAAAATTGTGAAGAACTTGGTACTACCGTGTCTCAAAATTTCACATCGGTTGTCCATGTACCTTGCACACTAAGGTGTTTAGTTACATGCATTGTCTTCAATTTCACCACATTTCTTCCCAATGCGTTTCTTAGCCTGGTTGCATAAAGAAGGATATCTTCAGGAGTCATATTCTTCAAGGATACCACCCGCTCGTTTTTGTTCTCTGAGAAATTGGCAAGATACATGTTTTGAGACATGATAATCATATATTTAATCTATGATATCCCACTACTTTGGTGATCATATATTTAATCTCCTACAGCTAGATTCAGATCATCCATAATTTCAATTATCAAACCATCACATTATGCGCAGATGAAAGTGACACAACTTAATACTAGCTTGAGAAGCTAATTCATTCATTCTTTGCAAATTACTCGAAGTGGTTCAATAGTTTAGTTTATATATAGATACGAGTCTCCACAAGCATAAACAAGAATAATACCTAAAGTTGAAATGCAAATCTTAGCACAAACTCTTGGCCAACAGATCAAGAAAACATTTAACAAAAAGGTATCTGCTTTATTAGGCAAACAAAGACGAGAAAAACACATTGCAATGTTGGAATTGAAAAGAGAAATGCAACAAACATTGAGATTTTGAAAAATTACTTTACTCCAAAGGTGTCAAGCAAATATACCAAAAATAATATAAGCCAGAAAGTTTAGAAGATAATACTCAAGAGGTTTATATAAAAGTTAACAAGTGGAAAAAAAAGAATGATTAAAATCATACCTGATGCCCCTACTACTACCTCCCCAATCACAATAGCTTACAATCAGCTTTTTAAGTTGCCAAACTCCTCGCAATGCCATCTTCATTTTCAAAACACAAAAAAATTATTAACTAAGTATATGTTTAAGCCCCCACCCCCTCTTTTTATTTTCTAAATAGCAATACATATAAAACAAATGAATTGCACCCTTTGTTTTTGCCAATTATTTCCATAAAATTCAGAATATAATGCTAACTTAAATACTATAATTCAACCATAAGACATTAATTTTTCAAAAATTCAAGAAAGCAAATAGTAAAACTATTTTGAACAATACGATTAAATAAATACTTAACACCTCCTACAACTTAGCATTTCAACTACACAAATTCACAATGTAAACCTACTAATTACAACTTCGACCTACAAATTTATATTCTATAACAAACTAAAATCCTGCTTCTAATCAACTATCCTTAATGTAACATATAATGAGGAAAAGGAAACAATATCTCAAAGATTCTAACACAGAAAAAAAATCAAATCAAACCCAAAATTTGAACAACATACATATAAATGGTCTTCTAAAATTGACCAGGAAAAAGAATAGTCTTCTAAAATTGAACAGCATACATATAAATTATTAACTAAGTATATGTTTAACCCCCACCCCTTTTTTATTTTCTAAATAGCAATAAATATAAAACAAATGAATTGCACCCTTTGTTTTTGCCAATTATTTCAAAATTCAGAATATAATGCTAACTTAAATACTATAATTCAACCATAAGGCATTAATTTTTCAGAAAATTCAAGAAAGCAAATAGTAAAACTATTTTGAACAATACGATTAAATAAATACTCAACACCTCCTACAACTTAGCATTTCAACTACACAAATTCACAATGTAAACCTACTAATTACAACTTCGACCTACAAATTTATATTCTATAACAAACTAAAATCCCGCTTCTAATCAACTATCCTTAATGTAACATATAATGAGGAAAAAGGAAACAATATCTCAAAGATTCTAACACAGGAAAAAAATCAAATCAAACCCAAAAATTTGAACAGCATAAATATAAATGGTCTTCTAAAATTGACCAGGAAAAAAGAAAACAACAGCATTTTCAAACCCAATATCTTGAACCCAAAATCACCCCCCAAACAATAGATTGCATGCAAAGAGATTATAAATAACAACAGAAAAAACATAGATCTCATAAAAAGAGACTCGAATTAGAAAAAAATTATAAAGAAAGAAAAAAAGAACAGAGCAATCAACAGGCAATAATACAAATAAAGGGGAAATAATAATAGGCAAAATATGGGGACTTTACCTAACAAATGAAATCGATTCTCAGATAAGATGATGAGTGTTTAGACACGAAAAAAAAAGAATAGAAATACTTTGTCACGCTTTTTTTCGTTCCTGATAAAATGAAGAAAAGAAACACTGTCTATCATTTCCAGTAACTTTTTTTGTCATCTTTTTCTCCATTTTCTTCACCTTTGCTTCAGCTTCTAAGTACCCAAACGTTAAAGAAGGAAAAATCATAAAGAAGGAAAAAAATAAATTACCTGAAATATCTAGGTCTCCTCTGCAATCAATGGAAAAAAAAAGGGAAACGTAGAGATGCTTGGAAAGAAAGTTACCAGAAGGAGAAGATGAAGCTGAGGGCAAAAATTGGAAAATAGGAAAAAGAAAATTGGAACACGCGGACGGAATAGCTAATCAGAGCTGAAGGCAATGAATGGCTATTACAGCCTTTTCATGTAATAGGGCCTGAATGGATTCAGGCTGTAATGGTATTACAACCAACCAAACGTTGGTTTGATGGTGGGCCCACCGAATTGGGGGGAATGCATTCCTATTTCCCCCAACCAAACATGCTGGAAGTTCTTTCTTTAGGAGAGCAATGTGCCTTATCATCGTACCCAACACTTATTGGCAACTATATATTATTTTAAATACCAATCAATCTCATAAAATAAAGAAGCAAATATCAACAAATAAGAAAAAAACAAAAAAACACTTTCAAATCTCACAATTCTAATAAGAGAGAATTTCCATTTACCATTAGCTAAAAAAATTAAAATTAGCTGTTCATAGTAAAATATAATATTGAAAATTAATAGGAAAATGAAAATTCAAGTTCCTTTTGGCTGACAAAAAAAAAAATCTTTTATAGAGTGATAATACATCCAATTTACATGTATATTATGCTTAATTTTGATAAATTATTGAATGAGATGTCACTAATTTGGGGCTTATTATTTGATTTTGATTACGTGAAAAAGCAAAACTCAAAAAGTTAAAAAGAGTCAAAGATGTGCGTTGTCGTAAAAATTTTAGGCTAAAAAACAAAGTTGGTGGAAAAGAATCTATTTTGGAAACTTTTATTCTGAGATTTATTTGTAAAAAAGATACTGTTAGAGTATTATTATGAGATATTATCTTTTCGCAATTTGATTCCTAATGAGATATTATAAGATATTATTATGAGATATTATCTTTTAGCAATTTGATTCCTACGTAACTATTATTGTATAGATATATATATATATATACTCTTGAGGTTTATCAATAAAATTCAAGCGATTCCCTATTCTTGTCATGACATTTGAGTAAGGTTTTTGACACAATTTTTTTTCTTTCATCATTCTAGATGGCTGGCGGCAAGTCTTCTCTTCCACCACTACCAAGGGGGTGACACTTCCTAGTTTCACCGTTGAGCAATGGCAGTCTCTTTTGGCAATGGTCAGTAATAAACAATCAACTTTCACTCAGTTGAATGGTAAGTCTAGAAATAATTGGATTATGAATATGAGGTATTCAAATCATGTTACGAGTGATCTTATGTGTTTGAAGAATGTAAGAGATGTTGTAGCATGTTCTGTAGGACTCCCTGTTGGCCAAATAGTGGTGGCTACCCAAGAAGAAATGGTTAAATTGATGGACAAAATTCACTTAAAACATATTCTTTATGTTCCTAAATTAAACTGCAATTTAATTTCGATTTTGTAGTTGAATGATGATATGAATTGTTTTGTCCAATTTTCTACTAACATATGTGCTATTCAGGACCTACTTCCGACAGGTTTCGACGGTTAAAGCATTTCAGTTGAAGCTTCATCATATTTGAAACTTTGGCATAGAAGATTGGGTCGCCCTTCCGAGAAAGTAGTAACTATAGAGATCATCTGAATAAATCATGTGAAAATTTTCATCGTGCTAAGCATAATAGAAATAGATTTACAATTAGTGAACAGAAAGTCACTCATATTTTTGAGTTAATTCATTGTGATTTATGGGGGTTTAATGACATTCCTTCATCTTGTGGATCTCATTATGTTTTTACATTGGTTGATAATTTTTCTCGTGTTATTTGGGTATATCTATTGGAAAAAAAGAAAAAGAGGTTTTCAAAGTTTTCATGTCATTCATTGCTATGGTTGATCACCAATTTTCTCAACAAATAAAATGTGTTAGAAGCGATAATAAGAAAAAATTTAATTGTCTCTAGTATTATTTTCTTGGAAATGACATTATTTTTCAAACATCTTGTGTTGGTACTCCTCAAAAAAATGAGAGAGTGGAGAGGAAACATCAGCATATTTTAAATGTAGCTCGTACTTTGCGTTTCCATGGAAATTTGCCTATATCTTTTTGGGGGAGTGTGTGTTGGTTACTTTGTTAAGAACAAGGAAGAATAATTAAAGAACAAAAGAAATGGAGGAAAATGATCTTCTGTATTTAGTAAAACTAAAAATACTGGGCTATTATATAGCCTTACTGTAAAATTTGTTCATTATATATATCAAATGCTTACAAACTATTTATAAACTATAGTTCGCCCTTTAAAACAAAAAACTGAAAATATTAAAATCTAATAATAGCCATAAACCAATGACTCTTAACCTTTCATTCTCCTAAAAAAACTGTTAATTTAAACCCATTAAAAAACATAACTCTTGACCTTTCATTTAACGTTTATTCAACAAAACTCCCTCGTAAACTTAAATGCTTCTGCCATCCTTCATGCCTATTATTTTCTTGTAGTTGTCGAAAAGTACCATCAGTAGCGGTTTCGTAAAAATATCCGCGAATTGGTCTCGACTTGCCACGTGCACTAATTTCACACTTCCTTCCTTTACATTATCTCGGATGAAATGAAGGCGAATGTCAATGTGTTTACTTCTCTCATGATTCACTGGGTTCTTTGCCAACTCAATCGTTGATTTATTGTCAACTCGTATCTCAGTTGCACCGAGTTTTTGTTGCTCCAACTCGCCCAACAAATTTCTGAGCCATATAGCATGAGACACACACCAAGATGCTGCCACATATTCAGCTTCACATGTCGAGAGTGTCACGATTAGTTGCTTCTTTGAAAGCCAAGCAAACGCCTTGTTACCCATAAAGAGCACATATCTCGATGTAGTTTTTGGATCGTCAAAGTCTCCGCACCAATCACTGTCGGAGTAACCAATCAACTTGTAATCTTCCATATTTGAATAGAATAACCCGAGTGACACCATTCCTTAGATGTGCCGTAGGATTCGCTTCAACGCCTTCCAATGTGAATAAACCGACTCCTCCATGAACCGACTTACAATGCCAGGCCTTATGCAAGTGAGATAGTGAAGGCTTCCCACCAAACTCCGGTATTTGCTCGCATCGACTCGTTCTTCTCCATCAAATTTCGAGAGTTTTACACCTGGTTCCATTGATGTTGATACGGGGTTGCAATATGTCATCTTGTACTTCTTCAAAATTTCCTTTGCATATGTTTCCTGTGACACAAAACTCCCTGTCTCTTCTTGTCTTACCTCCAAACCAAAGAAAAACTTCATTAAACCCAAATCTGTCATCTCGAATTCTTATGTCATTGTGCTCTTAAAATCTAGTATCATCTCACCATTGTTCCCCATAAAAATGAGGTCATCGACATAAAGAGCAACAAATAACATATTACCTCCATTCTTCTTCACGTAAAGGATATGTTCATAGGGACATTGTTTGAACCCGTTCTCCTTGAAGTATGTATCGATACGAGTATTCCATGCCCGCGATGCTTACTTCAACCTGTAAAGCGCCTTCTTCAATTTCAGCACCTTTTTTCTTCTCCATTTTTCATGTACCCGGGTGGTTGTTCGATGTAGACTTCTTCGAGCACACCATTCAAGAATATCGACTTGACATCTATTTAAAATATCAGCCATTTAAATTGAGCCACTTGTGTAAAGAGCAATCGGATTGTCTCCGTTCTTGCAACGGGAGCACATACCTCGTCATAATCGATTCCCTCTTTTTGCTTGTATCCCTTTGCAACAAGTCGCGCCTTGTATTATTCTAACTCACCTTGACCATTCATCTTTCTTTTGAACACCTACTTCACACCAATGGGCTGACTTCCTTTCGGCAATTCCGTTAACTCCCATGTGTTGTTGCGGTCAATTACTTTAATCTCCTCATCCATGGCAGTTTGCCACTTCTTGTCTCGCACCGCCTCTTCAAAACTTATATTCTCGGAATTTGCCAAAAGACATACAATATGTACCTCATTTGTTGAATCATACAAATCTTACAAACTTCGCATTTTGGGTTGTTGCGATTCATCTTCATCATCGGTAGTTTCAGGATTTGTTGGCATAATTGTTGGTGTAGCGGTTGATGAACCTCTATTTTTTATGATAACCTCCATTGAGTTATTCCAATCCCACTCGCTTGCTTTATTGAATCGTACATCACGACTTACCACAACCTTCTTGCTTATCGAGTCGAGTAGCTTATATCCTTTTGTTTTCTCATCATACCCAATAAAAATAAACCTTTTGCTTTTGTCTTCGAGCTTTGTTCTTCGCTGATCCAGCATGTGTGCATAGGCCTCACTATCGAATACTTTGAAATGAGAAACTGTTGGTTTTTGTCCGCTTTATGCCTCTTGTGGTGTTTGATCATCCAACTTCGCATGTGGACATCGATTTTGCACATAGATGGCACATTGCACGGCTTCCGCCCAAAATTCCTTCGACATCTTCTTGCTCTTGAGCTTTGATCGAACCATGTCGAGAACAATCCGGTTCTTCCTCTCGGCCACACCGTTTTGTTGGGGAGACTATGGTGCGGTTAGAAATCATCTTATGCCTTGCTCCTCACAATACTCCATGAAAGCCGTCGAAGTATACTCGCCACCTTTATCGGATCACACAGATTTGATGTGTCTACCAGTTACTTTTTCCACCATCATTTTAAATTTTTTGAACACCTCGAACGCCTCGGATTTTTCTTTCAGAAAATAAACCCAAGTTTTTCGTGAGAAATCATCGATAAAGGAAATGAAATACCTTTTACCGCTAAAAGATTGGGGGTGGTTGATCCACATATATCGATATGAATTAATTCGAGAAGTTGCTTAACCCGATATTCTGCCTTCTTTTGAAACGAATTTCTCGCATGCTTGCCAAGCACACATTCTTCACAAAATTTTCCCTCGTAATCCATGTCTGGTAGCCCGTGCATCATGTTCTTTTTCGCCAACTCGTTTAGACCACCATAATGTAGGTGGCCAAAATGGAGATGCCACAGCGACGCTTTGTCTTCAATGTCGACTCGTAAACATTTTTCTCGAACGCTTCTCAAATTTAACTTGTACATGCGATTTCTCTCCATTTCAACTCGAGCAACCAAATACCCTTGCTTATCTTTCAAGTGTAACATGTGGTCTTTCATAAGTACCAAATAAGCTTTTTCCATGAGTTACCCCATACTCAAAATATTGCTCTTGAGGTCTGGTACGTAATACACATCTTGGACTGACCCAACTAACCCATCTTTTTGTAAATGACAAATGGTACCTTGGCCTTTTACCTCAACCTTTGACGCATCTCCAAACGACACATGTCCCGTTTCAATCTTTCGCATCTCTTTGAATAGGTGCTTGTGCCCACACATATGGTTGCTTGCACCCGTGTCAAGGTACTTTACCATGTTGTTGTTGGTGTTGACTTCATTGTGTGTCATCAAGAGAAAACCTTCTTTCGCCTCCTCATGTTCCATGATTAGGTTGGTTGTCTCTTCCACCTTTTTCGAGACGCGACATTCTTTCGCGAAATGCCCCGCCTTACCACAACTGTAACACTTATCAAAGGTATAATCCTTCGCATAGTGACCATATTTGCCACACTTGTAGCACTCGATGTTGGAATAATTTGACCATCCGCCTCTTCCACGACCACGTCTTCTTCTACGCCAATTTTGTTGGTTTGATTGCTCCTTCTCCTCATAATGCCTTTCTTGACCACGGCCTTTTCCACCACAACCATTTCCTCGATCTCCACGACCACAGCCTCTACCTCGAAAGCTTTGAGAATAGAGAACCTTTTCGTCTTTGATTGATGCATTGGTTTGAAGTGCTTACTCGAGTGTCTCCTCTTTCTTCTTCTTCTTCTTCTTACGTTGTTTATATGCCTCGAGAGAACCGGCGAGTCCATCGACTGTGAGCGTTGCTAGATCCTTTGACTCTTCTATGGCACATATGACATTTTCGAAACTGTCAGTTAATGACCTCAAAATCTTTTCCATAACTCGTGCATCGGTTAATGCTTCTCCGTTTCGGTTGAGTTGGTTCACCACGGTTTGAACACTCGTAATGTAGTCGGAGACACCTTCCGATTCCTTCATCTTCATGCCTTTCAACTCGCCACGAAGAGTCTGAAGGCGGACTTGTTTAACTCGGTCGGCTCATTTGTACACATTCGCTAAAATGTTCCACGCTTCTTTTGAAGTTGTTGCAGTTGCAATCTTCTCAAATCCCGACTCGTCAACAGCTCAGAATAACATGTACAGTGCCGTCTTATCTTTCGATTGCATTTATTTCAACGCCTTGTTTTGAGCCGCCGTATATGCCGCAATAGTTTTCGGTTCTACGAAACCTTCTTGGACCACCTCCCAACCATCTTGAGACTCGAGAAGAGCTTTCATTTGGATGCTCCAATTCTTGTAGTTTACATTTGTTAGTTGAGGCAGCGACATATTTCTGGTCACACTCTCTATAGCTCGGATACCAAATTGTAAAATTTTTTCATTATATATCAAATGCTTACAAACTATTTATAGACTATAGTCTGCCCTTTAAAACAAAAAACTGGAAATATTAAAATCTAATAATAGCAATAAACCAATGACTCTTGACATTTCATTCTCCTAAAAAAATTGCTAATTTAAACCCATTAAAAAACATAACTCTTGACCTTTCGTTTAACTTTTATCCAACACTTACATAGCAACTAAAAAATAGAAAATAAAAGAGCCATTACTAACAACCAAATAAATTTAAACAGCTAAAATATCTTATGAAAATAGGGATTTACTGAACAAACTTTGACCACCAAACTCTATCATTTCCTCGCTTAAACTGAAATGTCTAAATCATTCAGTTTATATCAGTAACAACACAAACTCCCAAAAGCTATCGTAACTTTAAGAATTGATCCAACTTGAGAGCTTTAGTTATCACAACTGCCAATTGACTTCAATAACTGATCCAACTTGAGAGCTTTAGTTATCACATCTGCCAATTGATCTTGTGAACCACAATGAATCAGCTCCACTTCTATCCTTTATCAACTCTCAAAGAGAATGGAAACGCACATCTATATGTTTAGTACGACCATGCATTATTGGATTCTTTGAGAGTTTAATTGCTGAGCTACTGTCATAGAAAATAGTGCTTGCTTCTTCTTGATTTTGACCCAACATTTCTAATACCCTTCTTAACCATACTATCTGACATGCACATGATGCAGTAGCAATGAATTCAACCTCTGTAGAAGATAAACTCACAATTGGTTGCTTCTTAGAAGCCCATGATACTTCCCTTGTACGTAGAAAAAATACATATCATGAAATGCTCTTCCTAGCTTCTACGTCTCCAGCATAGTCACTATATGTGTAAGCAATAAGTTTTTCATCTCCTCCCTTCTTATAAAAGATCCCAAACTCAGTTGTACCCTTCAAATATCCCAATACTCGTTTTGCCACATACAAATGCATCTTAGTAGGATTTTCCATATATCTACTTAAAAGACTTACAACAAATACAATGCCAGTCATGTTGCTGTAAGATACATAAGACTACCCACGACTTGCTTATAGTAAGTCTTATCCACTTTAAATATTCCTCATCTTTTGCAAGCTTGAACCCAATGAAAATTAGATTTTGAACCGAGTTACTTTTATCCATTCCAAATTACTTTATCACCTCTCATGCATGCTTAAATTGACTAATAAATATGCCATTAGTTTACTAAAGAACTTCAAGACCAAGGAAATACCACATCCTCCCAAGATCTATCATGCCAAACTCATGTTTCATTGAATCTTTGAACTCATTAATCATGAACCCATCATTACCAGAAACAAGAAAATCATCACATATACACTAGCAATTGCGACTTTACCATCACATATTTTAATGAACAAAGTATGCTCATAAGTACATTTTTTTGAAACCCTCATTGATGAAGTAAGCTTCCATTCGACTATACTACGCACGTGATACTTGCTTAAGCCTATAAAGCACATTCTTTAGCTTATATGCCTTTTGCTCATTTCCCTTCTGGATGTAACCATTTGGCTGCTCCACAAAGACAATCTCACTTAATTCGCCATGTAAAAATCAAGACTTCACATTTAGCTGATGGATAGTCCACCCTCTTTGAGATGCAAATGCTACAACTAGTCGAACTGTTTCCATACGTGCAATAGATGAAAAAAATTTAGTGTAATCTATTCCATGTTGCACATACCCCTTTATGACAAGCTTTGCCTTATTTTTTTCAACCTCACTATTCTAATCATATTTAGTCTTGTAAACCCATTTTATCCTTACCTACTTTGCTCCTTGAGGAAATTCAGTCAATTTATAGGTGTCATTCCTCTCTATTGCTTCTATTTCCAGATCCATTTCTCACTTTTAATAGTATCTTCAAAATGCATAAGTTCACTCGTTGCAGAAATAACCAAATAAGCTTTATTATTTTCTTCAGAGAGCCCTTCTCCAGTCACATAATCCCTCATCTAACTTAATGGTTGCTTATCTCGTCCTCCATCTAAATTGCTATCCGCAATCAAAGAATCTGAAGAAGATCCACTTCCCTCTTATTGTGGCTTAGTTTCAGTCGTTCTACTTACATCTTCATCGGATTCTAGTTCACACTCAATTACAACATCTCTGCTTATTATAATTTTCTGTGAATTTGGATCATAAAGCCTATAAGCCTTTGACTCATCACTTACAACAAACAATACACATTGTAAGCTCTTATCATCTAACCTAGTTCTCTTCTTATCAAACATATGAGCATGAGAAATGCAACCAAAAACACAAAAATACTCAACTGAAGGTTTGACTCCACTTCAAGCTTCTCCTGGGGTTCTATATTTAACTGCAATAGTTGGGCTTCTATTTAGTAAATGGACAGTCCAATTTACTGCTTCAGGCTAGAAGGTTTTGGGAACTTTCTTTCCTGAGAGCATGCTACGAACTATATTCATAATTGTCCTATTTTTACGCTCATCGACTCTATTTTGTTACAGTGTATATTCAACTGTCAATTGTCTCTGAATACCATGATTATCACAAAAATTTTTGAATTCTTGTGACGTAAACTCTCCACCTCGATCAGTGCATAAAACATTTGATAGTCGAATTTGTTTATTTCTCAATACGAATTTTAAAATTTTTAAAAACAGCAAAAGCTTCTGCCTTTTCTATAAGAAAGTAAACCCAAATTTTTCTACTAAAATCATCAATGAAAGTGATTAGGTACCTCTTTCCACTGTTAGAATTGGGCTTGATTGGTCCACAAATGTCAGCATTAATTAACTGAAGGATTTGTGTTGTTCTCCAAATCCTTATCTTCGGAAATGAGGCTCGTTTTTACTTTCCTACTATACAATCATTACACAACTTTGAAGGAGACTTCAATTCTAGTAACCCACTCACCATCTTCTTTTCTTGAAGTGTCTTTAGTCCTTTGTAGCTCAAATGTCCATATCTACGATGCTAGAGTTGAACCTTTTCTTTTGTAGTTGTGCTAAAACAGGTGGACATTGTGGACTGAGAAACTGCATATAATCTGAACATCGGTTCCTAGACATCTTCGTATCCATGATCAAGCCTTTCTCTGAATGATACACTTTGCATCTGTCATGTTGAAACAAAATGGCTAGCCCTTTTTCCTATAACTGTCCGATGCTTAATAAATTATTCTTTAGTTCTGACACATAGAGCACCCCTATAATTACCTGCACCATTCCATCCACTTGCAGCCTTACATTACCCCTTCTAATTACAACCATACTTGTGTTGTTGCCAAGCTTTATCGTATCTTTAAAATTTTCATCAAAATTTGAGAAGTATTCTTTATTTCCACATATATGATTGCTACATCCTGAATCAAGGAACCAAGTATCTTCTCTGTTAGTAGTTTCTATATTCACAAAAGTCATCAATAACATCTTCTTTTAAGTACTGCATAATTCGCTTCTTTATTGGAACATTCCTATTAAAAATGTCCTAGCTTATGACATCTGTAACATTCTATCGTGGCTCTATCGAAACTTTGTTTGCCTCATCCTCTTCCTTTACTCTGAAGCACCACGACCTCTAGTCCAACCACCAGAATGACCTCTATGAGTAATCTTCAAAGCATGTTCTTCTTCATTATGAGATCCCATACGTTGTTCATACACAAGCAAGTTGCTTTGCAATTCATCAATGTTTAGGATACTTGTATACCGGGACTCCTCAATACTACAAACAATATAATTACACTTGCTAGTCATGGATCTCAAAATCTTTTGAACAAACCACCATCCTCCATAACCTCACCATTAGCCTTCATCTTATTGACTATGATGAGAGTTCAAGCAAAAAAATCATTACCAAATTCCCCTACTCACATACGAAGAGTTTCTAATTCTATGCGAGATCTTGCAGGTGTGCACGTTTGACTCGTGTTGTACCTTGATATTTTTACTTCATGGAATCTCATATACTTATTGTTGTATCCTTGTTAAGAATGGTCTCTAGAATTATACGATCCAAAACCTGAAACAAATAGTTTTTAGCTTTCAAATCTTTTTGTTTTTTTATTTTCAATGTTCCATTTCTATGCATTAGTTGCATCTTCCGCTATAACAGGAATGCCATTCTCCACCAATCCCTAATACTTCTTGGAACGTAAAAAATCCTCCATAAGAATCGCCCAATGATCATAATGCCTATCAAACTTCCAAATTGTTGGTTGCACAAATGATCCCTCTATTTTCATAGTTTAAGAATACTGGAGTTTCTAAACTCTTTAATGGCTTTGATACCAAATGTTAAGAACAAGGAAGAATAATTAAAGAACAAAAGAAATGGAGGAGAATGATTTTCTGCATTGAGTAAAACTGAAAATGCTGGACTATTATATATCCTCACATAGCAACTAAAAAATAGAAAATAAATGAGCCACTACTAACAACCAAATAAACTTAAACAACTAAAATATCTCATGAAAACAAGGATTTATTGAACAAACTTTGACCAACAAACTCTATCATGCTTTTCATCTCATTAATCGAACTCATTCACCCCTTCTTCACAATAAAACACCCTATGAAATGTTGTTTGGTAGTCCTCCTTTGTTTGATGATCTTCATGTGTTTTAATCATAATCAACATTCTAAAGGTGATAAGTTTGCTAGTCGAAGTTGAAAGTGTGTTTTGGTTGTTGTTTTAATTTTTATTAGGATGATATTTTAATTTTTTAGTATTTTATCTTTAGAATAATATTTTTTAATTTCTAATATTTTATGTTTTATTTCATTTTTAGATAACTCATGTACTTTGAATTGAATTTCAATTCCAATTTTTTTTATTTTTGTTTGTCTTTGGCCAGCGAAATATTGCACATTTTTCTTTCAATTTTATTTTATTTATTTTTAATTAAACTTTGTTAAAATCTTCATTAAATAGGCTTATTTTCATTAGTAGCTAATAAGAAACAATTTGGTAGAGATGTGTGAGATCCTAACATGTACTTAAAAATTTTTATTTTGGTATTTGTTGTTTCTTCAGTTTAGGAGATAGACATCGTCGTCTCACAAAATTGTATTGACACTAAGTCAAAAAGAGCTCGTTGATTCGGTGTTGATAGGCGTATAGTTGAAAGTACCAAATCGATCATTTGTCATATTCGGTCTATTGAAGAACACATTGGTGTATCCAATTAAATAGTTAGTTGGATCTATCAAGGGAAAGCAATTGGATCTAAACGACCCATGCGGTTGAGGCCTTTGGTTCAATTTGGGGCCTTCTAGTTCACAAGGCTACCGAAAAGCTAAATGGTTAACGCATGTTTCGCGGTTGTTCATTCGGTAAGGGTTAATTGTTGGGCATTCCTGCAATTAATCTACACATGAAAGGGTTAGCAGTCTAAGGCATCTTCGATCACTATAACTAACTTATCAAATGAAGGAGAATATTTTTTATCAAGGATTGGTTCGAAACCAGAACAAAATCAAGCCTGAAGCTGAAATTTCGTCATATCAATTTATTTAATTTAATTTTGTTTCTGCCTATTTTCATTGTTATTTCGATTTCAATTACTTTTATTATTTTTACTTTTATTAGATTTAAATCCCTTTTTATTTTTGTATAGACCATTACACGTTATGGGCACGACAACTGTCTAAACGCACAACCTAATTAAATCGAAACATCAATTTTAGATATCTTACTCTCTATGGGATCAACCCTACTCCTTATACTGCTATTTATTTACTGTTTAGGCGTAAAAAAAATTTGGTGGATTTGACACCCATCATAGAGAAAGAATTGTATTCTAATCGATACTTTATAGAGATAATATAAATAAAATAAATAACATAAATGAAAATCTTAAAAATAAAATAAAAAATAACATTTATCCTAAATTAACTAAATAACCTAATAATCATGATGATGATAAAGCCTTAAAACGAAAACTCTTAGTATAAATTAACTCTAAAATTTACATAGTAGGTGAAACTTTTAACTTCATAAGTAAGGTTGGGACTTTGCCATGTGTTCTAAAATTATATTTAAAAATTAAAATAAATAAATAGGACATGCGATAAAATCTCAACTACACTTATAGAGTAAAAATTCAACCACCAATATCTTGAATAATTATCCTTAATTTATTTCTTTCATTTTATGCCCATTTATTTTTAATTGTACCAATCACTTGCACTCCACGTCAAATAGAATTCTTCCATGCAAATTTCACAAATTTAGCTTGTATTCTAATACCTTCGACATAATTTGCAGATGTTAAACATAGATGAAATCTACCCAAAAACTATTAGAATTAATTACCAATAGATTTAATGCATAATTTGATATTTGAGTTTGATACTATTTTTAATGTGATATTTGTGTTATTTTTGGTCCAATGTAGTACTTGTATTTGATAAAAGATATACATTTTGTTGATTGAAAGTAACATTGTTAACTTTTTAATGCTTAATTCAGTTTTTAAAGTGATTTGATTAAAATTCATAATTAGCTAATAAAATTAGCAATTAAGTTTAATCAAATCAACCCTAAAACCCAAATTAAATCACATCCATCGATTGTATTTGAAAAATTAAGAACAAAATTAAACAAATTCACAATTAATAATAATTTTTTCTATTAACAAAATAATCAAAAAATTTCAAATGTAATAAAATTAACAAATAACTTCCATCAAATTGATCCTAAAACCTGAATTAAACGCTAAAAGTTAACATCATCACCTTTGGGTACCAAAATATATAACTTTTGTTAAATCAGGTACCATATTGAACTAAAAATAATACAGGTACCACATTAGAAAAATGTGTCAAACTCGGTACCAAATGACATATTAAGGCTAATTACCAAAATAATGTCAAAATTTGAATTTAGTTCCTATACTTTTATTTATAGGAATACAATCCTCTGTTTTTAGATTCGAAATTCAAGTCTAATTGTTAATATTTAGTTACATAACTACTAAGTGGGTTTTTTATTTTAAAATGTCACACCAAGAAATATAAAGAAAAATTTAACAGTGTTAACAAATAAACTTAAATTTTAAAATATAAAAATAGAAATATTAAATTTCATGTTTAAGAAGAATACAAAATTGATGGCATATTTTAACCTAATGTTAAATATCTGCACTATCAATATACCTTAAATCTACTAAAATACAATTGGTTTCCTTTTCATATTGTTAGTATATATCTTTTACAAGTTATGCATCTAGTGTTAAAATGAGACTTTAGTTGAAATGATAAAGTTAAATATTTAAAATTTATTGTGTTACAAATTTAAATTTCATCATCATTTAGTTTTTATTGATTTTATACAGAAATATAAAAAGACAAGAATATCATCATAATAATATAACTTATTTTGCATATAGTTTGATATTTTACTAATTTCTCAACTGAATTAATGTTCGATTGACTCGTGACGCCAACTCAATCAAGGGCTTAAATATAAGTAAGTACAGATTTCTAAGACACATTCTAAAAAAATTAAAGATACTAATATTAAGTGTTTGTCTGCGTAGTGTCACATTCCCAATAACTAAAAAGTGTATCATGCCTGAATCTAACGAAACCGTCGCTGGAATTGAGATCTCATTCAAAGAGAAAGATATCAAATATATGGAGTTTCTTTTTGCATATTATATGGATGATTCGATCCGCAAGGACCATGATTGGGAATTGTTTGATTGTCTTTCTTCGAGTAAGAGGTGAAACATAATCAACTTGAACTCGGGACAGCTATTCAGAATCTTAGTAAAAGACTGGATTTGTTATCTCATGTTTGCTTTTTGTGAAAAAATACCAATTGAAGTGGAGGGTTTCTTCAAATAAGAAGGAGCTAGGTCAACTACTCAATCAAATGATATTGAGCATGCTTTCCATCTCTTCTCGAGAGGCAAGTGAGCTATTTCTTTGCAAAATTGTGCTCAATTTCATATGTAGCAATTCTGCCAAGATCTCTTCATTAGTTGGGGGAAGAATCCACACGAATCGGATTTTTTGAGGAACTCGGTTGTGAAATTATAAAAAATCTCTTAATTTTAAAAAGTAACAAATATTATTTTAAAGGTGTTTTTGCCTTTTTATATTTTATATATACTAGAAAAATACATGTAAATAACATGAATAAACTTGAGGCATCATAGTTTCATAGGATGTCACTTGGTTATTAACCAAGAGTTATCACTATTCATAGTGATGAATTATGTCTCTTAAATTCAAGAGCTATATCACTTTATTTGTTCAAATATGTGACTATTCATTTGGATAATTGTGAATCTATGAAGAGACATAATAACTCCTATAAATAGGAGTAGAATTTCATTTATATGGTACACCCAAAAAACACGTTTTCATTCTATTTTTCTCCATCTTCTAATATCCCTAGATTGTTCAATAAAGAATTATTGCGAAAGTTCTTTATAGAAATTGATATTCTTGCTATGCTCCGTTAACTATTTCTGTCAGAGCAAAACATAGACAAACATTGGGCTTTATTGTACTTTCGAGGTTTGTTTGCTAGTAACTCTTTTGCACTCCAAAACATAGGCGGGGGCAAATAGAACCTTACAAAAAGTGACATTGATACACACTTTGAAGCATTGGTTAATTTCTCAAAGGTTCTTTTTTTCCCTACACACCAACAATTCGAAAGTTCTATTTTCGTAATTTATGATAAATTAAAGAAGGTGTGTCTATTAACTATGCATTCACATGTCATTACAATCATGGTACTACAATAATAGCTATCAGTAATGCAACAACATTGAGGTAGTGATCTAATTATTAATTTAGAAGAAATCTTTATAATAATAAGAGGTGTGTCAAATTTTGGTTTACTATTGTTGCATGAATAGAATTTCATGGTTATTTTTTATTGAGATTAATTATATTATACAAAAGTATAAGTGTATCGTGGATTAATTTTTATAACGCCAACTACTAGTTTATTATATACATGATATTTTAAATGCATAGTTATGATTGATACATAATTATATAATATATATGATATTCATATATTTTTACAATCATGAAAGGAGAAATAAAGGAAGTTAATGAAATTTTTAAGCAATGCAAGGAAATGATGTTTCGGTTAGTGCATTAAGCCGAAAACATATGCTTGTCCGATGCTTTCAAATCCGAATAGTCATGTTTATTTGGTAAACTTTCAAATATGGAAAGTTATGACTTTTCAAAAAGGAACTTATATAGTTATTGGTACATTATATGTAGATGGTTGAATTTAAAATAATTAATTCATTTCATCCAAATTGTGAGTGAAAATTTTCCACTACAAAAGTTTTCTTTATTTCTCATGAACTTGAGATATTTAATTAATTTTATTTAAATCATGATATTAGTAACTAGGATTTGGATATTATTTACGAGACATTATTTAAGTATATTAATCGATAAATGATACATTGAATCAAAGTTTGTCATATAGATAATTATATAATGTGAATTATCTTGGTTGATTTAAAATAACCATAACCTAAATGGTTTTATATATGATCACACATTTTTTAGTCTATGTTATAAAGTTTGGAGTAGAAGTGGTTTTGACAAGAAATGAAATAAGTCATATGCAATTTGCATAATTAATTTTTCTTGTCAAAATCTAATAATAGAGAGCATTGACTTATATAATAAGATCACTATTCGATATGAAATCTTCTAGTGAAAATATGAATGTGATAGTCGTATATTTTAAATTTAGATCATCTTGTGTATATTTATGATGGTGCACATGATTTTTATATATAGCTTAGATATGATCTATAATCTCATGGTTCTATAAAATTTTGAGATGTAGTAAATTTTGAAATTTACTTTGGAAGTCATGAATAAAAAGATCTCATGAGTATGAAAATAACAATCTGAATGTTATTTGACCCATTTAAGTGACGGATATGATTTTGATCATAGTCAAAAAATGCCTGATAAAGTTCATGATAAAGGGTGTATAAACGTGAAGTTATAGTCAAAAGATTGGACAATTGGTGGTCCTCTAATATGATTTTGCTCTAAAAATATATGAAACACCCTTATATGTATATGTTTTTTTTTAAAGTCATGTTATACTGACTATGATAAGAAGCTATAAAAATAGTAAACATGTATTCATGTTTCATCATGGGATTTAAAGCCTCTTTACAACATCTCACTTGGTGAAAAAGACATGATAATAACAATAAAGTGATCATTGTTAATTGATAATCATACAAAGAATTTTCTTGATAGCATTCTTTTGTGAAAGAATGAAAAATTGAACATGGTGAGGATGTCAATGTTATTTGAATCGGACCGACCAGTAGGACCGATTGGATCAAGAACTGATTGGGATACCAATCCAAAATGTGCTTTTGAGTCGATTAGATCGAGAACTAGACGAACTGATTGAATTGGCTAAAAATCAATTGAATTGGCAATTGAACCAATTAAAAATCTGTTGAACCGAGATTTTTAAATTTTTAATTATTTTTAATCAAATTGGTTGAATTGAAAAATTGGTGACCTAATCGGTTTGACCATCGGTCCGGTTTAAAAAACATTTGAGGATGTTGGTCAATACAAATAAAAATAAAGTTTCACCATATGGTATAGAAAATTAACATAACTGTGTTGAAAATTTTGGGATGAGGTACAATCCCATAATATTGGAGTCACCCATGATGGAAACTCGACCCAATGCTTGGTATAACATCAAGTCTTGAGTTCAATGAAACAAAGTACATCATCGACATGTGACTGCTAGCACTATAAAGTAATAGGATTAATGGTGTAAAAAGCCCTCAAAATTTTTCAAAAAATGCAATTAGGCCCCTTTTTTTGCACTCAATTGGGTACTTGAACTTTCAAAATGCATCAAAAAGGCCCTCAAACTTTTTCAAGAAAAACAACTAAGCCCCCTGCTTTTTTTGCACTCAATTAGGTACTTAAACTTTCAAAATGCATCAAAAAGGCCCTCAAAATTTAAAAAAAAAAAAGCAATTAAGCACCTTTTTTTTTGCACCCAATTGGGTACTTGAACTGCCAAAATGCATCAAAACGGCCCTTTGACCGTTAAATTTAACAATTGACTGTTAAAGTTAATTGGCCCTGATTTTTTCAATTAAAGAACCACATTCCACAACCACGATGTAACATGTGGGAAAAATGATAAAAAATAAAAATCAATAGAAGTTATAAAAATTATTAAATTTTGATAAAAATAGAAAAAAATATTAAAATAGAAAAATTATAGAAATCATAAAAAAATTGTAAAATTTTATAAAAATCGTAAAAAAATTATAAAATATATAGAAATATTGAAAAAAATTATAAAATTTTATAAAGTCGTAAGAAAATTATAAAAATGTAAAGAAATATAAAATTAAGTAAAAAATTATAAAAATTATCGTATCAATAGAAGCATTTTATAATTTTTCTATAGTTTTTATTGATTTTTATTTTTTATCATTTTTCGCCTCATGCCACGTTGTGTTGCGCCATGTAATGACTTTAATTGAAAAAAATTGGGGGTCATTAAATTTAATGGTCAACGGTTAAAGTTAATGGTTAAAGGGATTTTTTATGCATTTTATAATTTTTTACGATATTTATAAAATTTTACAATTTTTTAATTTTTTTCTAATTTTTAATAAAATTTAAATTTTTTATTAAAAATTAATAATTTTTATAACTTTTATTGATTTTTATTTTTTATCATTTTTTTGTCAAATGTCTGTAGTTTTGACACGTGGTGGCTTTAACTGAAAAAAATTAGGGCAATTAACTTTAACAGTTGACTGTTAAAGTTAATGGTCAAAGGACCTTTTTGATACATTTTGGCAGTTCAAGTACCTAATTGGATGTAAAAAAAAAAAGCAGGGGCTTAATTTTTTTTTTTGGAAAAGTTTGAGAGCCTTTTTGATGCATTTTGAAAGTTCAAGTACCCAATTGAGTTTTAAAAAAAAGGGGCTTAGTTGCTTTTATTTGAAAAAGTTCGAGGGCCTTTTTATGCATTTTGAAAGTTCAAGTACTTAATTGAGTGTAAAAAAAGTAGGGGCTTAATTGCTTTTTTTTTAAGTTTGATAACTTTTTACACCCTTAAGGTAAAATAATATATAATATATCATCCTAGAATAAAAAGTGCTAGGTACCCATAATGATAAAGGGAATGATTAGTGTATACTCTTAAGAGACCCATAACATAAATTTGTTAGAGTGTTATAATTACGAGAACACTCTCGATAGGATCTACCTATATGAGTGGAAGTGTGGTCGTTTCTAAGAGCTCAATGGTTTGGCTCTAACAGCACTTATGAAAAGAGGTTATAGACATATGATCATAATAGTGTCTTTGGATATTGTGCATTGACTGGTGTTGAAATCATTGTGCGAGATATGTTCGATTAATCAAATGGAATAGTTGGTTCAAAGCTTAATTTACCATGCAATTTCAATTAACTTTAACATGTTTTCACTAAGTGGAAGTTCAATCATAAGAGACCTTCATTTATGTAATTGCTTTCTAAAATTATCAAAATCTAAAATATTTTGAAAATTGGGAGAGATTTAGAATTTTTAAAATATATATATAATATTTTAATAGTTGCAAATGGAAAGTGTTAAGTAACCGGTTATTAACCAAGAGTTATCACTATTTGTAGTGATTATTAACAAAGAGTCGTGAATTTTCAAATAGGCGACATTGAATAATTATATTTATTGCTAAAAGATGTGACTATCCATTTGGATAATTGTGTTTCTATGAAGAGATATAAGAACTCCTATAAATAGGAGTAGAATTTCATTTGTATGATACACAAAAATACAAGTTTCATTTTATTCTCCTCCATCTTCTAATATTCCTAGATTGTTCTATAAAAAATTATCGTAGAAGTTCTTTATAGAATTGGTATTCTTGCTATGCTTCGTTTGTTTCCGTCAGTGCAAAACATAGACAACCATTGGGCTTCATTAGATCCTTGAGGTTCATTTACCAGTAACTCTTTTGCACACTAAAATATAGGTGGGGGCAAATAAAATCTTAAAGAAAATAATATTAATATAGACATTAAAATTTTCGTTAATTTCTCGTAAATTCATTTTTATAGTTGTCATAAGGATCGCTTCTAATCCTTTATTCTTTATTACCATTCAATTAAATTATGAATTCCTTCATTAAAAAAAACCCTAATAGTGAGAACTTAAAAAATCAATTGATTAAGGGCTTCTTTGAATGGACGGTGTACTTACTTACGGTTAGTGTAAAAATAGTAAATTAAATACTATAACGTAAGACAAAAAAAAGAGCTAAATGCACTACATTGGGACGCAATGCCCATCTAAAAGGTCGCTAACTAAATTTTCAGAACAACTAGTTAGTCCAAAAGTTAATTTTAATTTAGTAATAATATAATACCAAATATTTTAAATTGCAATAAAGAAGCAAATCTTAAATTTAAGCGACACAATAATATACCTTAAATCTACTAAAATACATAAGATTTCCTTTCCATTATATATCTTTTTCACTTTTAAATTAGGCAACAGAATAACATATTTGGTTAAACCCGTTGATGAATTTATATTAAAATTCAGTTGAACGACATTCATCTCTTCAAACATTTCAATATTTCAACACTTCGTACATTTTAGGTTTGCGAACCAATAGAGTATTTTAAACACATAAAAATGCCAAGTGCCAAATGAATTATTTGTCCTTAGGAAGTATCATATAAACCCCAAATAAGGTCCGACTAATATTTTGTCGGAGATTCCATTGTTCACACTTGGCTGCTGTTGGATTCTCCGTCCACTTACCCAAACACATCAATAAACCAAGGTCACAAATGTATTTTTGCTACCGTGCCACTGCCAACAGCTTAGACAAGAAATTTACAACGAAAAAGACATTTTATCCATCCAAACTTGGTTATATAAGCACTCTCTCCACGCTCCTCTTCCCTTCAATCCTGATTGTGTTCATCTAAATATTACCGGACTCCGACCAGAACCAGATGTCTCTACCCTCGAACTTGCATCCCGATGAGGCTAGCCCACCTTGGTTGAACAAAGGAGACAATTCTTGGCAGCTCACCGCAGCCACCCTGGTGGGGCTCCAAAGTGTTCCGGGACTCGTGATCCTATACGGGAGCATTGTGAAGAAGAAATGGGCTGTCAACTCGGCTTTCATGGCCCTTTACGCCTTTGCTGCTGTCCTTATTTGCTGGGTCGGGTGGGGGTACCGTATGTCTTTCGGGGACAAGTTCATTCCCTTCCTAGGGATGCCTAACGTGTCCTTGGACTCTCAGTATCTCATTGACAGGGCCTTTCTTGGCTATTTGCCAAATGCAACCATGATATATTTCCAGTTCGTGTTTGCAGCTATCACTTTGATTCTCATAGCCGGGGCATTGCTTGGAAGGATGAATTTCCTTGCATGGATGTTGTTTGTGCCACTCTGGGTGACGTTTTCCTACACAATCACTGCCTACAGTATTTGGTGCCCTGGAGGGTGGCTGGCTAAGCGTGGCCTTATTGATTATTCTGGAGGATATGTTATTCATTTATCGTCTGGTGTAGCTGGTTTCACTGCAGCTTACTGGGTAAGTTTTTATAATACATTACTCAGTGATTACTATTGGGCTGAAGTTGATTTGATTCGACTGTTGTAAATAATGGTGAAGGTTGGACCAAGGACTACAAGGGACAGGGAGAGGTTCCCACCAAACAACATCCTGCTGATGCTTGCAGGGGCTGGACTGCTTTGGATGGGATGGACCGGTTTCAATGGCGGCGATCCGTATACTGTCAGTACGGACGCTTCGTTGGCCGTCCTTAACACCCACGTTTGCACTGCCACAAGCTTATTGACATGGCTCATACTTGACTATATTTTCTTTGGAAAATCCTCCGTGGTTGGAGCCACTCAAGGCATGATCACTGGTCTAGTTTGCATCACCCCAGCAGCAGGTACATAAAAACCATGAACCATTAAATATAGTAGCAATAATATGTCACATCTGTTTTTGCCTACTGAACAAAGTGCAATTTCTATAATTTAGGAGTGGTGCAAGGATGGGCAGCAATATTGATGGGAATGATGTCTGGTAGCATCCCATGGTACACAATGATGGTCCTACACAAGAAGGTATGGTTTCTGAAGCAAGTGGATGACACGATGGCTGTGTTCCACACGCACGCGGTGGCAGGCAGCTTAGGAGGGATTCTGACCGGCGTGTTTGCGGTGCCTAAGTTCAACCGGCTTTTCTACATGGTGACCGATTGGCAGCACTACATCGGTCTTTTCTACGGATTCCATGACGGTCGTACAACAGCAGGGTTCAGGCAATTGGGTGTTCAATTGGTAGGGATCTTGTTTGTGGTGTTCGTGCATGCAACCATGACGAGCATAATATGCTTGGTGATAAGCTTGGTGGTTCCACTGAGGTTGAGTGAGGAGGAGTTGCAAACTGGGGATGATGCAATCCATGGAGAGGAAGCATATGCATTGTGGGGAGATGGGGAGAGATACGAGTCGAAGCACAACTCTGTTTATGAAGAAAACGCACGGCCACCATCCACAAAAGGAGATGATGACTGTTTCAAGACATTTTGGGGGAATTTGCTATCTCGGCCTCGGGTATAATTTGGTATGATATGATATGATTTGATTTGATTTTTAAATGAGGGTTTGGAGAATAATGTTATTTTATTTTTGTTGGGTGGTTTTTTCAACTTAATAGTGGGTGGAGCTCTACTTTTGATTGTTATGTTTTTTCTTGTTCTAATAATAAAGTATTAATTTAAAAATAAAATAAAATAACCTATATTATATGATAAAATAAATTTAAAAATTAAATATATTATATATTTTATTATATAATAATTTAATGATTTTATATAATGATCTAATAAATATATTTTTAATTATCATTTAATATAAATTACATTTTAAAATAAATATATAAACAAAAGTTATATAATAATTCAATATTTTTATTATGTAAAATATATAGTTTTGAGTTTTATAATAATTTAGTATATATATAAATTTTATTATTATAAAATTATACGGATTAATAATAAATAAGCAGATATATGCATAATAAAAAATACAAATGTAATTAATAAATTAAACTATTTATTAATAAAATTATTAGTTAACATAAATATAAATTTAATAAATTTAATATTATTTATTATGAATTACAATTATTTATTTTACATATATAATTTAATTTAATATCCTTAATTGTCATTTTTAATCGCACCTCACCATTACAATTGTGATTGAATCCAAACACATATGTGAATAGGTGGTGAGATTAAATGTGCATTTAGATGAACGATGATATTAAAAACAATTATGGCAGTGAGATTTGTTAGTATAGGAAAAGCCTAACAATTGATTAAAGGAGCTAAGATATTAAAAAATAGTAATTTTTTTAGAAATAAAAAATTAAGTAAAATAATTAAATGAAATATATTATTAAATTAAAATAAATTATTTGAATTGTACTCTTTGTTCTTTCCTCACATTAAACTCATCAATTATTTCATTTACATTAATTTTTTTTTTTACAATTTCTTTTTCAACATAAACAACTAAAGAATTTCTCAAAAAGTCATCTTCCATCTTTTCTACAAAGTCAAGTCTTCATAATCTTCATAACAAAAAAAACATGTTATGTAGATGCAATTGAAACTAAAAGAGTCAATACAAGATAGGTCAATCTATCAACGAGATGCTACACAACTCTCCACTCTCAACTAAGTGTCTACAAAGTCAAAAAGTGTTGATATTTTTCTTAATTGAGGATGGTGAGACACATCAAGCTCATGATGTCTCAACTCATATGGAAGTCATTCTTTCTCTTGTTAAGAAAATTCTTCTAGATAGAACTTGTTTATAAGAGTACAGTTTATTTTATCAATATCAAATAACTTGAAGAACTCTTTGGGATCTACAGATATAGTAAGAGTGAGGTGCTCAACAATATGTTCGGTAAATCTATGGTTCAATTCTTGCAATTGATTATCTATTGTAGCAAAATCTATATCCACTCGATAATGATTCTCTATTGTAACATCTTCTTTCTTTTTATGCCCTCAACCTACGATGTATCGAGCATTCATTTCTAGAACATCCAACTCCCAAGTGTTACAGAAAGATATCACATTGTTCAGCAATTCATCCCATTCATTGTCTCTCAACTTTTGAATTAAATCTTTTGTTGTTGAGACTAGACTTATGATATATCTTTAGAATGACGTAAAGCTTGAAAAAGATTATCAATAGTCACCATAGATAGTATTATACATATTATGAGCATCTCCTAGCTTAGAATATTTAGGAGTTGTATTTTTATATTTTCAAGAATTGTGTTAGTTGTATTATATATCTTCAATAAGCTATTATTGAATTCAAATAAGAACTCTATCGAGTCTCCCTAAGATGTTGTAAAATGCCAATTTGATTTATACATGTTGCAGTTTCTAACTCATTGATGGAAACTTAACAATTTATGGAATATGCTTGAGCTTTTTGTAGTTCATCATTACGTTTGGAAGAAGAAGAAGCCATATGATTAATATCATACAAGTCCTTGAAATTTTGATTCACTTCAAATACTTCTCTATCTACTGCAACCAATACTAACCGAAGATAATGAGAATAACAATAAACATGAGAAACATATTTACACTCATTCAAAATTAAAGCTTGCAAACCATTGAATTCCCCACACATATTACTTTCTCCATCATAATCTTCACCTCAAAGAGTTTGTATGTCAAAACTATGTTGCAAGAGAACATTAAAAATCTCATTCTTCAAAATCAATATTGCAGTATCTTTAACATGGACTATATAAAAATATTTCGTTTACCAATTTTCCTTATTGACAAATCTTAAAAAAATTGATATTTTCTCTTTTCTTGGCTCATCTTTTGCTTCATCCACGATAATACAAAAAAAAAATCATCAATTTCTTCACAAATTGCATTACAAACTCTATTAGCATATATTTGCAATATCTCTTTTTGTGTTGTTGAAGAAATATAAATAGCATTTAATGGAGAACTTTTCAAAACATCTTTAACTTTTTTTTATCAAAAGATGCAAATAAGGTTAACAATTCAAGAAAGTTTCCACAATTAGTTTATCCTACACTTCATCATAATCTCTAAAAGCACAACTTTGAAATATCAACCAATGAACAATGTCAATACTAGCTTTAAGACGTAAATGATTGGTTACAATTTGTTGTGCTGTTTGCTTATGACATGATGCCTCAATATTCTAGATTTGATTCATTAAATCAACATAAGCTCTTTGTGCATTGTTATGTGGTAAATTCAGATCTTTACCCATATGTGTCAAAGAAACACAATTTCCTCCCCTTTATATACCTTTTCTTTTTCAATTACTAAAGCCATTATAAGTAAATATAATTAATCCGAAATGGCTCTTTGGATTGCTATTATAAAAGAAAACATGGCAAACAAAATATTGCATCTTTTTTTGTATAACTGTGGTTTGAACCCAGGTTAATCTAGGGAAGAAAATATTGCATCTTTAAAAGGCGAATATTCTAACCAAGAAAATTGTTCAAACTGTGATGGTTGAAAATAATGAGATTTTTTTTTTTAAATTAGAAGCAAGATATCCTAAAAGAATAAATTAATATGGCACGACCTTAATATAAGTCCTTTGAATTTCATTACGTATATTAATAAGATATTCATATATTTATTTACATAATCTGAATCACACTTAAGTTAGACACATTAAACACAAGTATTTTGTCATTCTCATTCTAATTTAATCAACAAAAATAAAGCATAAAGTTTAGCCGACAAATA
The DNA here is from genome assembly GCF_025698545.1 of Gossypium raimondii. Taxonomy (NCBI): domain Eukaryota; kingdom Viridiplantae; phylum Streptophyta; class Magnoliopsida; order Malvales; family Malvaceae; genus Gossypium; species Gossypium raimondii. The sequence goes on along the minus strand of NC_068572.1, from coordinate 8,728,097 downwards.
AAAATATATAGATGAAACTTACATTGTTCAACAATTCATTCCATCCATTGTCTCTCAACTTTTGAGCTAAATCTTTTGTTGTCGAGACTAGACTTATGATATTTAATATATCTTTAGAATGGCATTGTAAAGCTTGAAAAATATTATCAATAATCCCCATAGCTTCTTTCATCATATGCAAAATAAAAACAAACTCAAAAAAATCTCAATCTATTATATGTATTATAAGCATCACCTCATTAAAAATAGTTAAGAGTTTGTCTTTTTAAATTTTCAAGAATTGTGTTAGTTGCATTATACATCTTCAATAAGCTAGTACATGAATTAAGCTAGTACCTGAATTCACATAAGAACTCTAACAACTTGACTGCACCACAGCGTACGAATGCCAAGCAGAGAATTAGCACAAAATATAAGGCATTAAAAGCGGCTTTTACTGCAAGTGTAATAGGTTACTTGTAATGTTTATAAATGTTACAATGGAACACTCTGAGTATTCCAATGATAGAACCCAAGGGATTGTCAAATTGGTAAATGTGTTTATCAAGTTAATACAAGTTAAGCAATTATTAATCTATCGAGTCAAAAATTATTAATGCAAATCCAAATATAAATTGTTTATAAACTAAATTTAAATTATCAATTAAACAAACTAAGCTAAACTTATTTCCTATTATTTTAGACAATATAAATTATTAAAACGATGGTAGATTGATTTGTTAATCACTAACTAAGATAATAAACTTATATCGATTATATTGTTTGCCATTCTTAGCTAGGAATCTCCTCTCAGTCTCATCCTAGACAAAAAGATACTATTTAAGCTCTCATTTCGGTCTTACCTAGGCATATAGATATCCTCTTTGTCTCATTATTTGGCACAATTATATCGAACTATCTAATGATAAACTCTTTTTTCGGTCTCGTTTATCTAGATTTTCCACTAGAAGCGTCAATCCTAGCTTAAGAAGTATTTCGATATAAAAGAACAACCAAGCAATCAATTCATCAATTAACCAACAAGCAATATCAATGTAACACTCCTAACCCTTATCCGTCGTCAAAATAGGGTTACAGAGCATTACCGAACTTAACGAATTAAATATGAACATTTCACAACATTTAATAAACATATTCGAAACCAATCATAAATTACTCATATTGTCCCTTTTATGAGCCTTCAAGGCCCAAAATATGCATTTGAAATAAATCGAGACTTAACCGAAAAATCAGAAACTTTTTTTCCAAATTTAAAAAAAAATCTTAAGAGTAAGGGGACACACGCCTGTGTGGTCAGTCGTGTGGCTCACACGGCCAGGAGACACGTCCGTGTCGTATGCTGTGTGGGCATTTGATGTGAGGTACACGGCCGTGTCCCAGCCCGTGTCCATACCCGTGTAACTCTCTGACTTGGGTCACACAGCTAACCACATGCTCGTGTGCTAGGCCGTGTGCAGGGTGCAGGGGTCACACGGCCAAGCCACACGCCAATGTGCTAAGCCGTATACAAAAACCTGGGCATTCTGTTTCAAATTTTTAAGACGCAGGGGATACACAGACAGACCACACACCCATGTGTCAGGCTCTGTGTCACATACGATTGAGACACACACCCGTATCTCTGCCCGTGTGGACGAAAATAAGCCATTTTATGGCCACTTTTCCCACCCAACCTTGGTATCAACCTAGACACAACCATATGCACATTCACAACCACAACAAAACCTTCTATTCAAACCAAAATCAAGTTTTTATACCTATTATATCATCACATATACTCAAATATCCTAACTTACCAAATTAACCACATACATCTACAAGCATATTTTACTTATTTAATAGTTCAAATCATGCTTCAATATGCCTATTAGGTAACCATCATCTAACCAATCCAAACATACCTCATGCATGATCAATCCATACTCATATAAGTTGATTAGAAATATAATCAAAGTATAACTCTTAATATTTACACAAACCAATTTTACTTAAACCATTATAGCCCTATACATGCAATATAAACCTAAGTACATGTTGCAAAAGCTACCAGAGTGAGTTGGATTGTGTGGCTTGATATGTTGATCCGATCTCCCGACCTCACGTTAATCTACAAGAACATTAAACAACACAAGTAAGCTTAATGAAGCTTAGTAAGTCCAATAGGTTAAACATAGATCTTACCGAACTTATTATAATAATTTAAATAGTAAACTAATTATTCAATCTCCCTATCAAACACAACATAAATCGATGAACCCACTTCCTTCAATTCAATATCAATAATAATCAATAAAACTTTCAATTTCATTCACATAAGTCTTTTACCAAATCTTATCGAATTGGAAAATGACTTATGGATATGAGTACATCGTATTCAGAAGCTCGAAGGCTGCACAGAAGCACATAAGTGCTAAACAGAAACCCAGAAGGGTTAAATAGAAACTCATATGAGTTAACAGAAACTCGTGAGAGCTAAACGAAAAGAAAACATGAAATTTCGTAACAAATGCTGAACCTCGGTTTACTTGGGCAATTAACCGTTAATTCATCCTTTGTATTTACCTTCAATTGATCCTTTGCCACAGAACGATTGTACTCAATCCAGCGTTCCACTCGTTTTGAACATTTAGTTCAATTTCATAATTTAACAATAATTTTATTTTCAACAATAAATATGAATAAATACATAATAACATTAATCAAGTTAATAAATAAACATTAAATTTTAACCATACAAACTTACCTGGGTTAAATTTTAACCAAATTAACAATAATTTTATGCTATTTTCTCTTTTCACATTTGTCTCTGTGCTCTTGATCTAAAATATAAAATTATTCATTAATTAGCATATATTTCAGTTTCATTTCTCACAATTAATACTCCTCAATTTTAAAATTACACAATTACCCCAACTTTTATAGTTTATGCAATTTAATCCTTCCCCAATTAGTCCATCAAATGAGCTAATTTTCCTCAATTAACAATTTATCTAAATATTCTAGGCTATCATACAGCCTTTGATAAATAGAATTTAATACCAAACCCTAATATTTGATCTTTTTCACAATTTGGTCCTAAAATCAATATCTATCAAAATCACTTGATAAAATCATCATATAAGAAAATTAAAGCTCTAAATCCATGTTAATTCATCACAAACATCCAACACTCATCAATGGTAACTTTCAAAATTACCCATAAAATAAAAACTAATAAAATAGATAGTTGAATCTAATTGTAAAAGTCTTAAAAATACAAAAATTTCAAGAAAAGAGCAAGAATTGAACTCACATGATGTAAAAATATGAAAAACCAGCTTTAGGAGCTCTCTTATGGTTGTTTTTGGCTTATGACTGATGAAGAAATGTCTACAATTCAATTTAGTCAATTGTTTTATTTTTAATTTAATTTCCCAAATGACCATTTTACCCCTAAATCACCTAATTTCAAGATTTTTCTCTGCTTATGCTGCCTTAGCCTTCTAATGAGTGTCTAATTGCCTTTTTGGTCCTCCCTTATTTACCACTTAAGCTATTTAATCACTATTTCTTTAATTAGCAAGTTTTGCACATTTTTCAATTTAGTCCTTTTTAATTAATTAACTATTAAAACGTTAAAATTTTCTAACGAAACTTTAATACTAACTTAATGAAACTCTGTAAATATTTATAAAAATATTTACAGCTCGATTTATAGAATCGAGGTCTCGATACCTCATTTTCAAAACCAATTAACCTAATAAATCCTTTTAAAACACAAATGACTAATTCAAAAAAAAATTTAAAATAACATTTGACTCGTAAATACTAAATAATAAAATTTACGAACTCACTCATCGGATTTAGTGGTTTCGAACCACTGTTTCTGACACCACTGAAAATTGGGCTGTTACAATCAACACATAAGAAAACTTAAAACCCAAATAGACATTTCATCAAATAATTTATATGCAAAATTTAAAGGTAAGGGTAAGAATTGCTCATTTAGATGTAGAATCAATAACATCCAAAAGTTTGATCCATCTCCATTTACAAAAGTCTTTAACAATAAAGAAGAAATAAAACAACAAAAAAAATTATTCTAAAAAGAAAGGGAAAACCTAACCTAAAAATAAGAAGAAAATAAACCTAATCTAAAAATATGGAAAGTAAAGAAAAATGTTTAGCCACAAATATTTACTCTCAAAAGCTTATAAAGTAGTATTTATAGTCTACTAACATTTAACCTAACATTGACAATTATGTCCTTTAAATGAAAAGTGACTTAAGCTTTTTTGGACACAAAATTGCCCTTCTAGTTTTTCACCCATTAGACTTCAGGCTTCGGTTTCCTGACACTCAAGCTTCGGCGTCATGACTATAATAGTTTATTTTTCAGTGGTGTCGAAAATGGTGGTTTTGAAACCTTATTTTTTTTATAATCGACTCTGTAAATATTTTTATTTAATATTTATAAGGTTAGTATGAAGTTTAATTAGAGTGTGGTCCTTTAATTTTGTTAATTTGATAGTTAATTAAGGTACAAATGTAAAGACCCTAAAGTCAGTGGTGTCGAAAAGTGAGGTATCGGGACCTCGTTTCTGTACTGAGTCCATAAATATTTTTATTAAATGTTTACAGAATTGTTATATAGGTGAATTGAATTCTAGATAGGTAATTTTGTCGAATTAATGACTACTTGTGGTACAAGGACTAAATCGTAAAATTGTAAAAATTAATTGTTACAATTTTTTAATTGATAAAAGAGCTAAATAGAATTATAATAAGGGTAAAAGTGGCAATGAGGTCGTTTTTACTAATAGTGGACAGTTGGTGCTTAAATTTGGGTGATTTACTTGTTGAAATTTTAACTAAATATAATATTAAATGTTAAAATGATAATAAAAACAGAAGAAAAAGGTGTAATAGCCCATTTTTGCCCGGGCCCGTAAAATAAACCAAATAAAATAACAATCAAAAAATAGTCCATATTACAGTGGCCCAAACCTAACCTAAGCCTAATTAACCCATCAGCCTAAACCCAAATACAATCCCTAGCCCAATCGTGTTACAAGCCCAACACAAAAATGAATCAGAAACCCTAGCAGCATGGCTCCCAGCGCCGCAGTAGTAGCGCCTCTCTGCTCTCCTTCGCACACGCACGATGCCTTCACACGCCTCAGTCGCCGCTCCTGCCTTCAGCACGCATCGAGGCTCCGCGCCACGTCACTGTACAGCTTCGTACACCAGTTGGCCTCCGTACCAGCAAAGAAGACGAAAACAACACAGCAAAACAACGACAACAATAGGCCAGCAGATATAAAAAACGGAAGAAATAATAGAAAAAAAAGGAAAACACCATTTTTGTAATATTCGGCAATATAAAAGGCCGATTGATTCATTCTTGTAAGGTTACGCACACTCACGATCAATACAAAAAAAGAAAAAAGAAAGTTTTCTCTTTTAAAGGTGATTTGAGTTTATATTGGTGATTTTTTCTTTTTCTATCGTTATTTTCTTTTTTCCTGTTCTTGAATCTTTCTGTTGCTCCTTATTAGACATAAAGAAACGATTAAGCAAAGGAGCAAGTTACCTGACTAGAACTGCCGCGAAATCCTTGTCTACCTCGCTGCGATCGGAGTTTGGCAAGGGATTTCAAGGCTGAAAATCGACCGTAGTGCAGAGCGACGTTGAGAGTATTTTTTAGCTAGGGTTTCTAGAATAAAATTGTTACTGTTTAGGGATTACTCTTAGCCTATAAACAGAACAATAAACGTCACCGTTTGGTACCGATTTAATGGTTTCAAAACGGTGTCGTTTGGAGGCTAGACCCGCGCGGTGACCCGACCCGATGGGAGGATCCGCGCATTTTATTTCAATGGTTTATTTGCACCATAGATCCTTTTGTATTTTGATTTGTTTTAATTTAACTTTTATTATTATTTTGATTTATACGCTATATTTGATTTCGGTTTCAATTTAGTCTGTGTGGAAACGGCACCATTTTGAAGATTCTACTCCATATGCCAAAGAAGATTTGTTGGTTAAATTGTTGTATTGGTCCTTTTGATATTAATTGGCTCTCATTTTGGTCATTTGCGCATTATTTTCAAATTTACCTTAAGATTTTTGTTTTAATTCAAAATTTGTCCATTGTTTTGTCTTTTTATTATTAAATAAACTAGTTTATTATCAATTGTTATTATCTTTAGTTTTCTTATAATAACCCTAATTTTGTTATGATTTTTATTATTTTATTATATGTTATTATCTTAAGTTTTTGTATATTATTATTTAACTTCTACAAATATTTTATTTTGGACATTTATATATATATATATATATATATATATATATATATATATATATATATATATATATACATATATATATTCATTTGAATTTAAAAAAATCACACAATAGCATTTCATGATCCTTTCATATATGTATATATATAATTTATATTAAAATTATTTTATTGTACATATGTATATAATATAATGTTATTAATTTCAAATCATAAATTTTATGCACAAATATTTTATTCCTTTTAAATTTGCTATTCTATCTTACTTATTTTAACTTATATATATTATGACTATATATATTATTATTTACATTAAGATTTTTACTTATAAATCAAAACATATATCAATTTTAAAATTTATTCACCTTTATTTTCTTACAAATTTTTTCTTTAGAATTTACTTAAACATTTTATTCTTAGCTCCACTATTAAATTGTTTGAAATTTTTATATTAATTATTTTTAAAATTTTGTTTATATATATATTCTTTGAATCCTGAATTCATTTTTATTTTGTGAATACATTTTATTTCCTTTTAGATTAATAATTCTTGAATGTTAATGTTGATATTTACATGTGATGTGAAATTATTGTATTTATGCGTGTGGTATTTGTTTATTGGTATTCATTTATTATTAGTGTTTATTAATTTATATTGTGGTTTATGAATTATCACCTCGCGTCGTGCATTGTTATTCCATCGCGCTTTATTCACTTAAAATGTTATGTTTCATATCATTTAAATATCAAAATTATTTCATTCAAAAGTTTTCAAGATAAAGCAAATGTTCGGTATTTGGAATCTTCGAAAGAATGGAGCCCTAACGTATTGGGTTTCAATTCTCCTCGTTGAATCTAAATAATCGAGAATACCCCTTTTAATGAGGACATAAATAAAAAATTTCATTCTCGGGAATTTGACGCGTTGTGTCCTAACGTATTGGATATGTCGTATTGTTTTCTTGAGACGAAGATTTTTCTAATAAATGAAAATAAAGGCAATATTTGATATTTAGGAGTTTTGTGAAATCGAGCCCTAACTTATTGGGTTTTGATTTTCTCATTTGACCCAAATAATCAAATATCCTTCTCAAAATGCATAAGTTTTAAGAGTCAAGAGATAAACTTAATTTTGAGGATTTAAAATGCCGCACTCTAACTTACTGAGTGTGACAATTTATTTCTTTGAAATAAGTGAGCCTCATCGTTCAATTCATTTCACTCAAATTTTCATTTCAAAGGATCGTATTTTAAAATCTTTTCAAAATTTCGATATTAAGACATTAAACAATCGATTCGGTACCAATTTTGGGCGTTACGAGGGTGCTAACCCTTCCTCGTGCGTAACTGACTCCCGAACCTATTTTCTCAAAATTTGCAGACCTAAAATTATTTTCAAGGTGATCCGATCACACCACCATAAAAGATCGGTGGCGACTCCTATTTTCATTTTCGAAGTCGATCCCTTTTTTTAATATAAAAAAATGATTTCGACAAAAGGCTATCATCATCTTTCTTTCACCAAAATCCACTGAATTTTCACCATTGAAGAAGAAAGAAAAACTCCAAATACTTCAAACATTCGGCCATTGCATGTAAGTCTAAATTAAGTCCATTTTTTGTAAATTTTATATTTTTGAGATTGTTGTAGCTTGATTTAGCTAACCCGTATTTTATTTTTAAAACTATTAAAGTTTTAAAAACTTGTCATTGATGAATTCTTGATGAAATTAGTGTTAATTTGTTAAATTTTAGGCCTGGATATGAAAAAGGACTAGTTTGTAAAGTTTAATTGTTAGTTTTTGAACTTAGGGACTAAATTGAATAAAATTAAAATTGATATTAAATTTCTATAACTATAGATAATAGAGGGCTTTATAAGGATGTAATTGGAGTCAGGTTGTAAATTAAAGCTCAAGTTTGAAAGTTATAGCTAATTGATTTAGGGACTAAATTAAATAAAATGTAAAACTATAAGGAGTTTTCAAAAACTGAAAGTGAATATATGGTTACATTAGGCTGTTATAAGGTATTTGGAATTTGTAAATTGAATTGAATAATTGTATATACCGCGATTTGGATCAAACCGTTGATAATCGCGAAAAAGGCAACTTTGTAGATTAGTCCTTGACATATTGTTAATTACTGGTTTTTTCTAGTAAGTCCATATGGCATAATTGTATTTAAATTTTTATATAATTTAATAATGAATTTTTGTATGTTAGATAGTAATTTTAAACTATTTTCAATTTGGAACAAAATGTGAGATATGGACTAAATCATAAAGAAATGATAAATTCACTAATAAATTGAATATGATGAATTGAAATTTAAGATATTTAATGAATTTATAGTTGATTATGACTGATCAAATCATATTGGTATGAATTTAATTTATTAAAGAGATAGAGGACTAAATTGAAAATAGTGTAACTTGGAGAAATTATGAAATTAGCTTGGAACTGATGATATTGAGATCGATAGAATGATTAACGAATTTATAATGAAATTGGATCTCTGATTAGCACTTTTGTGCTCTTTATTTGAACTTCAGTGTCTCTGTTTTCACTTCGGTGCCTCTATACAGCACTAAGTGCTTTTCTTGGGAAATGTACGCATATTGTAGTAAATATGTAACTGTTTTCTACGTATTTGAACGATGAATAAATAAATAAAGTTAATTTCACATTTCACTGTTATATCTTTTGTGCTTATATATTTCATGTTTTGTATATATAGCAAAATTATGACAATCAAATATTAGCTCATTAATTGTTTAAGCTCAAACTGATGATAAGTGGTACCATACGAACGTTTACATTGTGAGAAATGATACTTACTTCAATAGATAATCTAAATGATTCTGTTATCTCATAAAAAAAATCAAAGTGAGTGTTTGATTCAAATACTTAGAATGATTATTATGTCGTATAAAATTCCAATTTGGGAGATGGCTAGTCTTGGCTATCGAAACAGTTGACTCCACGTGTAGAGACATAGATGTACTCATTGAAAGAATGATACATTGGATTGGATCCAAGTTGAATTAATTATGAATCCATTTGTGAATTAATTTACTTGTGACGTTCATGGTGAGAATTTACCTAAATCCTAAGTTAGTCATTTATCATGCATTTGTAACTCATATGTTTTGATATAAGTGGAGGCTTAAGATTTAAAGATGATTAAGCCCATAGCTGATATATTGAGTACATGACTTGTGTATGGCATGGTCTTACTAGCAACAATGGAATTCATAACTCGATTAAAGAGTTAACGATATCCTCTCATTAACATTGTGTGGATTTATAAATATGAAACGTGGCCACGAGTTGCTTGTTCTCGAATGAGCAATTTATCACTTTAATTTATTGATAGTGACCATATTAATCATTAAAAAGACACAATGGTGACAATGAGATAACATAAGATTGTATTGAGTGAACAAATTTAACTCAAAGGAATCAATGATATCATATGAGGGTACCACACACATGACGAGGTCATTAGACAAAGTAGTTGGATAAATTGCTTTCGTAATTAAGTAAACTGTGAATTATCGGAATGATGCTTCTGGACATAATTGCAATTACTAGAGTCTAATTGTATATGTCTGATTGATCCCTCCATTAGCTCAATAAAAGCTTGATCGAACTACATTTGAATCAAAATAAGATTCTACGACTTTGGAAATGATTTAATTGAGTCGATGTATTCGATGTGGAATTCAATTGGGAGGTCATGAGAATTGTTCAACTAGAGAATTTGATTAAAGAATTTTCTTAAAAAATTAATTTTGAAAAATCTTAATGATTTTTGGGAAAATTAATTTTGATAAAGCTAAATTAAATTAATCAAATTAATTAAAATAAATATGATATTTTTAAAAATTAATTTTCAAGTCAGACAATTGACCCAATGAGTAATTAAACTTGGAAACTAGACTTGAGACCGAAAATTGGAACCGAGAACCGAAAACTGAGATCAAGACCCAAAATTGGTCAAACCGGGCCCAGTATGTGAAATCGGATCAACGATCCAACCAGTGGCTAGACCAGACCGATTGGGCCATTACTGGCCCGAATCAAACTGGCAACAATTGAACTGACTTTGGTTGTCGCGCTTGCGATGACACCATCGGGCACGGCGGTGTCGACAGCTGCAATGGCAGCATTCCGATGGTCCATGTCGGTGGTTCTTCGGTGGTTGAGCAGTGGAAGAATTACACTTCTACTAAGATTCTACTGAATAATTTGATTCCAGATTAACTATTTCAAAAATAATATTATTAATAAATTAAATATTTAATTTAATTTAATATTTATCTTGTAGATAAATATTCTATTAATTTAATAAATTTAATATTAAATTTAATCTAATACTTATCTTGGTAAGTATTATATTGATTTAATATTAAAATGACTAAGTTTGATCTTAGTTGAACTCTCTAAACTCTCCGTACATAAAGAGAGCCTTGAGTCATTATTTTTCACAGACTTGAATTCAAAAGAAAGTTGTAGAGAGAAAATTCTTTGAAGAAAACATTTCAAAATATTTCTAGAGATATTTTTCTTATTTACAACTTGGCTCAAAATTTTAGAGAAATTGCGAAATTGCTCCACTGGTAATTTTGTGGAAAATAATCTGATTCGAAGCAAGCCTATACTCGGCAAACATGAGCTTGAAGATAGTGGAGAAGACTACTCAGTCGAAGCATTCATCCTAGACAAGTAAAAAAGGTACATTTTTTTATTAAGTGGTTATGACTTTAGGTATCACAACCAAGTTCTTGTTTTTGGAAAAAAAAATAAAACTTTGGTTTTCCTTTAAACTTATTTTCTATTGTGTTTTTCAAACCCGTTTTTCCTACAACTTTCTAGTATGGTATTGTAATCATATATCCGAATTTATTTACAAAAGTTCATTGGACTAATTGGTATATGAAAGTTGAGAAACAAAAATGAGATGATATGATACTTTTATATATATAAATAGTTGAGCGTAGAATAAGTATTGGAAATGGTATTGGATTGATGACTTCATGTGAATAATTCGAATTGATATGTTAAATGTTTATATTGTAATAAGATACGTTTTATGATGAACTCACCTTATTGAATTGTGTTACCATGTTTAGATGTATTTATCAAGTTAGATTACTTATTGTATTCATGTGTAAAGTGAGGTAAGTTGTTATTTTATGCCTACAAACTTACTAAGTCTTTCGAAATATTTACTCTGTTATTGTTTCCTTTTTTCTATAGTTTTTCAACTTGTGGAACGTGTCAGTTAGACCGCCTCAAAGCTCACACTACCTAGCTTTCGATTAAGTAGTCTTTTTGTAATAGCCCGCTTTCAGTGAAATAGGAGCATTGGTTTCGTGACCACAAATCTGAGTTCGTAAGAAAAATTATTTTAAAATTATTTTATGGTCTACCGTATAAAAGGAATATCGTATAAAAATTTTGTTAAGAAAATTTTACCGATTACATGTTTAATTGATAAAAGGACCAAATTGCATGAAATGCAAAAGTTGAGTTCTAGTACCTATAAGTATCAAATAGCTATGGAATTCAAAATTTGAGTCCTTATATGGCAAATAGACCATTAAGTGGAGTTAGTAGATAAACATGACTAGTCATCATAGGAAAATCTAATAAAGAAAATGACTAAATTGGAGAGTGGAAATAATAAAAGATGATAAAGGATTAAATAACAAAATATCATCTTTTTCATCATCTTTCTCAAATTATTTTACATGGAAACCCTAGTTAGAAGAGGTTAAAGGTAGCAAGCTTATCTGACTCAATTAGGTGAGTTTTCAAGTCTTGTTTTTAGTAATTTTTATGTTTTAGAGGTCGTAAAAGCTTAATCTAGCTATCTCAGGGATTAATTTGCAAAGTTATCAAAGTATTAGGATTTTTCCATGGATGAGTATGCATGAATTATGAAGTTTTATGGTAGAAAATGAAAGGTTTTTGATAGATAAACAACTTTTGTAAAGGAAATTTTGATGAAATTGTGATTTAGGGACTAAATTGAAAAGTTGTAAATTCATGAAAAAAATTTGAATTTTATGAAATACATGGACTATTAATGTTACATGTAAAAATTGGCTAGGCTTGGAATAAGGATTAAATTGCATGAATTTCATTTTCTGAGCCTAGGGATGAAATCAAAATTAATTAAAAGTATAGGGGCAAAATGGTAATTTTACCTAAAATGTGAAATGGACTGAATTGAATATGAATTGTATTGAATTGATGTTAAATTTATTCGTATAGATCCGGATAGATTAAAAACAGAGTTAGATCGTGGAAAAGAAAAAGTGTCGGATTAATAGATTTTGTATACACGAACAATTGTCGAGGTAAGTTCGCGTAACTAAGTTGTTTATATTTATATGTTTCAATTGAATGTTGTGTATGTGAATTGTGCAATTGCCATGTATGAAATTAAATTATATATCTGACGATGATCGACAAGTATTAAGTCTTGTTTGAATAAATGAAATTCGATGGATAAAGGGTTCCTGAATTGGTTGTGGCCCCGCATATGTTGCGGACACACCACAGCTCGAAAGAGCGTCCCATTAGTAGCCCTATCGAGCTTCCCATTATATGGTTCCTACGAGCTTCCCGTTAATAGCTCTTCGGAGCATCCCGATCGGTTGCGATCCTGCATGTGTTGTGGGCACACCGTAGCTCTTATAAACGTCCCGTTATATGGCTCTTCGAAGCTTCCCGATTAAAGGCTCTTTGTGAGCTTCCTGATTAATGGCTCTTCGAAGTTTCCCGATATGGCTCGCTTGAACTTTTTGATAAATGGCTATCCGAAGCTTCATGATTAATAGCTCTTCGGAGTTGCCCGTTTTTGGCTCGCATAAGCTTCCTGAATATGACTCTTATGAGCTTCCTGTTATACAGCCCGGATAAGCTTCCTGTTACATGGCTCACATGAGCTTCCTGTTATATGGCTCGAGAGAGGGCTTCCCGTTTATGTGCTCACATGAGCATTCCCGAATATGAATTGTCAGATTACAATTTTGTACACTTCAAGTGTACTACCTGCGTATCTATCGATATTTCAAATAAATTCAACAGGCAAAGTTTTAACATGGAATAACCTGAACTTGAGATGAAATGTATATGTTATATGAATATATGAATATATGATGTGGAAAACATATATATATATATAAGAAAACTGCTACGTGATGAGCTCATCCTTATTTCTTGATATTCACATGAAGTACATAACTAACTTGTTTCTTGAGATTATATGTGCTTAGGAAAATTGCCAAATTTCTTAGGAAAATTGTCAAATTTCTTTGGATGAATTTTGCATGCTTACTTAAAATGTAATTGAATGGTAAGTTAATTTTCCGTTATACGAACTTATTAAGCATAATATGCTTACTCTGTTTTATTTTCCTATATTCTATAGAAATTCATAAGCTCATTGGGTTAAAAGTTTGGTGGAGATATCATCACACTATCCATCGGCTCATCTCGGTTTATTTAGTAAATCAACTTTGGTTATAATGGCATGTATAGGTTCATTTGGTCATTGATGTCATGTAAATGTTTTGTTGTGATTAGCCATTTGAATAGCTTATGTTTGATATATTTTAATATATATAAGTATATAGCTTTATCATGGTTGATATGTGTTTTGGTATAATTGATTGATGGTTAACTAATAGGCAAATTGTAACATGGCTTGAGTTGGTATAGTTGGTATAGATATGAATATATATATGTAAGTGATCAAATTGTTAAGCATGGATACTTGGTTATATATGATGATATAATATGTATAAGATTTGGTTATGGCTTGATTCAAATGTTTTATATTGGTTTGGGAATGTGTTTAAGTGTTATTGTAGGTGGAAGACAAGTTTGGGTGAGAAATATGGCTAGGAAATGGCCTTATTTTGTCCACACGGCAGAGACACAGGCGTATATCTCAACCGTGTGTGACTGACAGCCTAGCACATGGGCGTGTGTTTTGGCTGTGTGTCCTCTACACCTTTAAAATTTCAAAACAGAATGCTCAGAATTGATCAGACAACCTGGTACATGGGTATGTGTCTTGGCCGTGTGACTCCTGCACCTACACACGGCCTAGCACACGGGCGTGTGACTTGGCTGTGTGACTCAAGTCAGAGAGTTACATCGGTACTAACACGGGCTGGGACACGGCCGTGTGCCCTATTTTGGATGCCTAGACAATCTGAGACACGGACATGTCACTTGACCGTGTGAGCCACCCGACCTGACCACACGGGTGTGTGTCCCCTGTATCTTGGAAAAATTTTGAGATTTTACAAAAAATTCTCTAAGTTTCCGATTTAGTCCCGACTTGATTCAAAGGTGTATTTTGAGCCTCAAGGTTTCATATAAGGGACAATATGATTGATTTATGATTGATTTCTGACATGAATGTTAAATAATATTAAATGTCTGTATTTGATCTATTTATTCCGATAATGTTTTGTAACCCTACTCCGGTGACGGATACGAGTTAAGGGTGTTACATTTATTGGTATCAAAGCTACGGTTTAGTCTCATACTAACGTAACGTATATGAGTCTAGCTATACATGCCATTATATAACCTGTGATAGTGTGATATCTCCAAACCGTTTTAAACATGTTTTTCATATAGTAATGTTGTCCAATCGAGCTGAATCCGAAGAAGTTGAGAGCAATGGTCAAGCTTTAGTTCAAACAGCAGCATCTAGTAGTAGAAGGCCCGTATCTGAGGGCCGAGGAGGAGAGGCAGAAGAAGCCTTCTTCCAAATGATAAACGAGTAGTTTACAGAATATGTAAGAACAAACCCGGTTGTACAACAACCTCCACCCCCTCTTGTCTCTCAACTGGTTCCCAATATAGCGCAAGGTATAGAATTTGTTAGAATTGGTAAGCTTCTTGTTGATAAAATTTGTAAATATGGGGCAGAAGAATTAAGAACTATAGCTGAAGATGATCCTAAAAGGGTCGAATTTTGGTTAGAAAATACTATCAGGGTTTTGGATGAATTATCTTGCACACCGACCAAATGTTTGAAATGTGATATATCTCTATTAAAAGATTCGGCTTACCAATGGTGGAATACACAGATTTCTGTTGTATCGAATGATTTGGTCACTTGGGAAATTTTCCAAACTGAATTCAAAAAGAAATATATCACTCAAAGATTCTTGGACCAAAAAAAGAAGGAATTTTTAGAGCTCAAACAAGGGGATACGACAGTATCTGAATATGAACGAGAATTTATTCGACTGAGTAAATATGTTAGAGAGTGTATCTCAAATGAAATTGCCATGTGTAAACAGTTTGAAGAGGGAGTAAACGAAGACATAAAGTTGTTAGTTGGGATTCTTGAGTTGAAAGAATTTGTTGTACTAGTCGATCGAGCTCATAAAGCCGAAGAGCTAAGTAAAGAAAATAGACAAACTGAAATGAAAGCCAGAACTTCAAGTAAAAGATTTATGGGAAAGTCACAATAGTCGGCTTCAAAGAAATAAAAAAGATATCATGATCATTCTACTACCTCTGCAGGATATTGAAGCAGAGACAGAGGTACCCGACGCTCTAGTCAAAGATCTCAGGCTACATCTGTAGCGAGTGCGGGTAGTGTTAGAAACACTAAACCCAGATGCAAACATTGTAATAAACTGCATTTTGGTTAGTGCCGCATGAGAAGTGGAGCATGTTTTAGATGTGGTTCCTTTGACCACTATCTTAGAGACTGCCCAGAAAAGCCTGAGAAAGATACCATACAGGCTTCAAGGCCGAGTAACCCCGCCCTGAGAGGTAAACCACCTCGTAATTTTGGCAATGTGAGTGGTAGCTGGGGTACAACAAAGGATTCAATCGTGAAATTTGAAGCACGAGCAACGGCCAAAACATATGCTATTCGTGCACATGAGGATGTCTCTGCACCCAACGTTATTACTAGTACTTTTTCTCTTCTTGATACCGATATAATTGCATTGATTGATCCTGGTTTAACACATTCATATATTTGCACAAATTTAGAAATATTAAAAATTTACTTGCTAAGTTTACTGAATTCGTGGTCAAAGTATCAAACCCACTAGGCTAGTATGTGATTGTGGATAAAATTTGCAAGAATTGTCCGTTAATAGTACGAGGTTACCGTTTTCCAGTCGATTTGATGTTATTGCAGTTTGATGAATTTGATGTAATTCTGGGTATGGATTGGTTGACTCAACATGATGCTGTGGTAAATTGTAAGCAAAGCCATATTATGTTGAAATGTCAGAAGGGTGAAATGTTCTGTATTGAATCTAATAATTTGGATGGGTTATGTAATGTGATATCAACCATGTCAACATAGAAATATTTAGAAAAGGGTAAGATGTTTATTTTGCCTATGTGTTGGATAACAAAGAAATTGAATCGAAGATTAAAATAGTGCCAATAGTATGTGAATATCCTAATGTGTTTCCGAAAAAATTACCTGGATTACCGTCGATCAGAGAAGTGCAATTTTCTATAGATCTTATTCCGGGAACAACACCAATATCTATAGCACCCTACAGAATGGCTCCGACAGAATTAAATGAGCTAAAAGCACAGTTGCAAGAGTTGACTGATAAGGGTTTTGCTCGACCTAACTCTTCACCTTGGGGTGCACCGGTTCTATTTGTTTAGAAGAAAGATGGATCTTTGAGATTATGTATTGATTATCGGTAGCTCAACAAAGTTACAATAAAAAATAAACATCCACTACCTCGTATTGATAACTTGTTTGATCAGTTAAAAGGTGTCACTATGTTTTCAAAGATTGATCTTCGTTCTGGTTATTATTAGTTACTAGTAAAAGACTCTGATGTGCCGAAAATAGCCTTCAGAACAAGGTACAGACATTATGAATTTCTTGTGATGTCGTTTGGTTTGACTAATGCAGCTGCGGTATTTTTGGACTTGATGAATAGAATTTTCAAACCGTATCTGGATAAATTTTTTGGTGTATTCATTGATGATATTTTGGTATATTCCTGAAATGAAAATGAACATGCTGATTATTTGAGAATTGGTCTGCAAACTTTGCGTGAGAAAAAATTTTATGCTAAATTCAGTAAATGTGAATTTTGGCTTTGGGAAGTTAGTTTTATTAGACATATAGTATCTGCTGAAGGCATCTGGGTGGATCCGAATAAAATTTCAGCAATTGTTAATTTGGAACCATTGAGAAATGTATCTGAAGTCAAAAGTTTTCTGGGGTTAGCTTGATACTATCGGAGGTTCGTAAAAGGGTTTTCGGTGATAGTTACACCGATTACTCGGCTATTCCAAAAAGATGTGAAATTTGAATGGACGATAAATGTCAGCAAATTTTTGATCGGTTGAAAGCCCTGTTAACTGAAGCACCAATTACCCGATACATGATTTAGAATTGACAGGTATTGTTTTTGCATTGAAAATTTGGCGACACTATTTGTTCGGTGAAAAGTATTATATACTCACCGATCATAAAAGGTTAAAGTATCTGATGTCGCAGAAAGATTTGAATTTAAGACAACGTAGGTGGCTTGAGCTATTAAAGGATTATGATTTAGTAATTGATTATCATCCTGGAAAAGCAAATGTGGCTGCAAATGCTTTGAGTAGGAAGTTTCTGGTTGCCTTCCGAGCAATGAATATCTGATTGTCATTGTCTGAAGATGGTTCAATCTTTGCTGAGTTAAAAGCTAGGCCGATGTTTCCACAGCAGATCTGCGAAGCTTAGAAAAGTGATAATGAGTTACAAGCTAAACAGGTACAGTGTGAATCAATTTTTTATTCTGAATTTCAGATTTGACCTAATGATTGTTTGTTATTCCGAGGCAGAGTCTTTGTACTAAAGAATTCGGAGCTTGTACAGAAGATTTTATATGAAGCTCACAGTGGTACTATATCTGTGCATCCGGGAAGTAATAAAATATACAACAATTTGAAACAAATGTACTGGTGGTTGAGAATGAAGCGTGATATTTCTGAATTCGTATATAGATGTTTGATATGTCAGCAAGTTAAAGCTAAACATCAAGTACCTTCAGAGCTATTATAGCAAGTTACGATACCGGAATAAAAATGGGAAAGAGTTACCATGGATTTTGTGTCGAGATTACCCCTATCTCTGAAAAAAAAATGTCATTTGGGTAGTCGTCGACCACTTGACAAAATCTACAAATTGTTACATATGGATTTCTCTTTGGACAAATTGGCAGAATTGTATGTTTCAAATATTGCCAAACTATATGGAGCGCCAGTCTCCATTATTTCAAATAGAGATCCCCGGTTTACATCCCGATTTTGGAACAAGTTGCAAGAGGCTCTAAGTACGCAATTACATTCCAGCATCGAATTCCATCTTCAGACTGATGGTCAGTCAGAGCGTGTAATCCAGATTCTTAAAGATATGCTTCCATGCTGTATTTTGGAATTTAAAGGCAATTAGGTAAAATATCTGCCTTTAGTTGAATTCGCGTATAACAACAGTTATCAGTCAAGTATAAAAATGGCACCGTATGAAGCTCTATATGGTCATAAATGTAGAACTCCATTGTATTGGACTGAACTTAGTAAGAAAAAAAAATACATGCAGTTGATTTAACTCGCAAAACCGAAGAAAAAGTGAAAGTGATCAGAGATAGTTTAAAAGCAGCTTCTGATCACCAGAAATCTTATGCGAATCTTAAATGTAAAGAAATAGAATTTCAGGTTGGTGATAAGGTATTCTTAAAATTTTTTCCTTGGAAGAAAGTTCTTCGGTTTGGCTGTAAAGGAAAATTGAGTTCGCGATTTATTGGGTCGTATGAGGTTATTGAATGAATCGAACCTATTGCATACCAATTGGCACTACCACCAGAACTTGACAGGAATCACAATGTCTTTCACGTGTCTATGTTATGACAATATCGATCAGACTCTTCACATGTTATCTCTCCAACAAATGTCAAAATTCAGCCTAACATGACATACAATGAGGAATCGATCAAAATTCTGACACGTGAGACAAAAGAACTAAGAAATAAAAAGGTAGCTTTAGTAAAAGTTCTCTGACAACGACACGGAATAGAAGAAGCTACCTGAAACCTGAGGAAACTATGAGAAAGTAATATCCAAACCTCTTTACTGGTAAGATTTTTGAGGACGAAAATTCTTTAAGGGGGCAGAGTTGTAACAGCCTATCTTCAGTGAAATCAGAACAGTAATTTCAGGACCACAAATCCTAGTCCATAAGAAAAATTATTTTAAAATTATTTCATGTTCTACTATATGGTAGGAATATCGTATAAAAATTTTGTTAAGAAAATTTTACCGATTACATGTTTAATTGATAAAAAGACCAAATTGCATGAAATGCAAAATTTGAGTTCTAGTACCTATAAGTATCAAATAGCTATGGAATTCAAAATTTGAGGTCCTTATATGGAAAATAGACCATTAAATGGAGTTAGTAAATAAACATGATTAGTCATTATGGGAAAAATCTAATAAAGAAAAAGGACTAAATTGGAAAGTGGAAATAATAAAAGATGATAAATGATTAAATAACAAAATATCATCTTTTTCATCATCTTTCCCAAATTATTTTACATGGAAACCCTAGTTAGAAGAACTTGAATGTAGCAAGCTTATTTGACTCAATTAGGTGAGTATTCAAGTCCTGCTTTTAGTAATTTTTATGTTTCTAAGGTCGTAAAAGCTTAATTTAGCTATCTCGGGGATTAATTTGCAAATTTATCAGAGTACTAGGATTTTTTCATGGGTGAGTATGCATGAATTATAAAGTTTTATGGTAGAAAATGAAAGGTTGTTGATAG
Organism: Gossypium raimondii; assembly: GCF_025698545.1. NCBI lineage: Eukaryota > Viridiplantae > Streptophyta > Magnoliopsida > Malvales > Malvaceae > Gossypium > Gossypium raimondii. The sequence continues at coordinate 8,707,968 of NC_068572.1, read as the reverse complement.
ATAAACAACTTTTGTAAAGGAAATTTTAATGAAATTGTGATTTAGGGACTAAATTAAAATGTTGTAAAATTCATGGAAAAATTCTAAATTTTATGAAATACATGGGCTGTTAATGTTACATGTAAAAATTGGCTAGCCTTGGAATAAGGATTAAATTGCATGAATTTCATTTTCCAAGCCTAAGGATGAAATCAGAATTAGTTAAAAGTATAGGGGCAAAATGGTAATTTTGAATTGAACGTTGTGTATGTGAATTGTGTAAATGGCATGTATGAAATTAATTATATATCCAACTATGATCGGCAAGTATTAAGTCCCGTTTGAATAAATGAAATTCGATTAATATAGGGTTCCTGAATTGGTTGTGGCCCTGCATATGTTGCGGACACACCATAGCTCGAAAGAGTGTCCCGTTATTAGCCCTCTCGAGCTTCCCGTTATATGGTTCCTGCGAGATTCCTGTTAATAACTCTTCAGAGCATCCCGATCGATTGTGATCTTGTATTTGTTGTGGGCACACTGCAGCTCTTATGAGCATCCCGTTATATGGCTCTTCGGAACTTCCCAATTAAAGGCTCTTTGTGAGCTTCCTAATTAATGGCTCTCCGGAGCTTCCCGATATGACTCGCTTGAACTTCCCGATATATGGCTATCCGAAGCTTTCTGATTAATGGCTCTTCGGAGTTACCCATTTTTGGCTCGCATGAGCTTCCTGAATATGGCTCTTATGAGCTTCCCGTTATACAGCTCGGATAAGCTTCTCGTTACATGGATCACATGAGCTTCCTGTTATATGGCTCGAGAGAGGGCTTCCCATTTATGTGCTCACATGAGCATTCCCAAATATGAATTGACAGATTACAGTTTTTTACACTTCAAGTTTACTACCTATGTATCCATCGATATTTCAAATGGATTCAACGGGCAAAGTTCTGACATGGAATAATCTGAACTTGAGATGAAATGTATATGTTATATGAATATATGATGTGAAAAACATATGTATATGAAAATTGTTACGTGATGAGTTCATCCTCATTTCTTGATATTCACATGAAGTACATGACTAACTTGTTTCTTGAGATTATAAGTGTTTAGGAAATTTTCCAAATTTCTTTGGATGAATTTTGCATGCTTACATAAAATGTAATTGAATGGTAAGTTAATTTTTCATTATACAAACTTACTAAGCATAATATGTTTACTCTGTTTTATTTTTCTCTATTCTATAAAAATTCGGAAGCTCGTTGGGTTGGAAGTTTGGCAGAGATATCATCACACTATCCATCGGCTCATCTCGGTGTATTTAGTAAATCAACTTTGGTTATAATGGCATGTATAGGTTAATTTGGCCATTGATGGTATGTAAATTTTTTGTTGTGATTAGTCATTTGAATGGCTTATGTTTGATATATTTTGATATATATAAGTATATAGCCTTATCATGGTTGATATGTGTTTTGGTATAATTGATTGATGGTTAACTAATAGGCAAATTGTAACATGGCTTGAGTTGGTATAGATATGAATATATATATATATGTAAGTGATCAAATTGTTAAGCATGGATATTTGGTTATATATGATGATATAATATGTATAAGATTTGGTTATGGCTTGAGTCAAATGTTTTATATTGGTTTGGGAATGTGTTTAAGTGTTATTGTAGGTGGAAGACAAGTTTGGGTGAGAAATATGGCTAGGAAATGGCCTTATTTTGTCCACATGGGTAGAGACACGGGCGTGTGTTTCAGCCGTGTGTGATAGACAACCTAGCACATGGGCGTGTGTTTTGGTTGTGTGTCCCCTACATCTTTAAAATTTCAAAACAGAATGCTCAGAATTGATCACATGACCTAGCACACAGGCATGTGGCTTAGCCGTGTGACCCCTGCACCTACACACAGCTTAGCACACAGGCATGTGACTTGGCCGTGTGACTCAAATCAGAGAGTTACACCAATACTAACACGGGCAGGGCCACGGTCGTGTACCCTATTTTGAATGCCCACACGGTCTGAGACACGAGCGTGTCACTTGACCGTGTGAGCCACGCGGCCTAACCACACGAGCGTGTGTCCCTTGTATCTTTGAAAAATTTTTAGATTTTGCAAAAAATTCTCTAAGTTCCCAATTGAGTTCCAACTTGATTTAGAGGTGTATTTTGAGCCTCGCAGGTTCATATAAGAGACAATATGAGTGATTTATGATTGATTTCTGACATGAATGTTAAATAATATGAAATGTTTGTATTTGATCTGTTTATTTCGGTAATACTCTGTAACCCTGTTCCGGGGACGGATACGGGTTATGGGTGTTACACTTTTGATCATTTATGTCCGGTTATATGGCATGTACTTAGGTGCCTTGAAATGTTAGTTTGGAACTTTATGTATATATCTGTGTTTTACATAGTGATATTATCTAGTTGAATTGGTATTCTTGATGGAAATGTTGTTATAAACAACTTTAATGAAATGGGACAAGATTATGGCTTGTTGATAAACAATGATTATAATATATGTGTAAATTGTAAGTTGGTTAATGAATTTAATGGTATCCTAGTTCATTGGTTGGTACAATATTGTAGTTGAATAGTTTTAAAGGCATGAAAGAATGATGGTTGATTAGCTTGAAATTGTATAAGTTGATTTGAAATGATTTGGTGCCAACTGAGGCATATTGGTTTAGTTGATAGGGAAAATGTTTAAATGATATGTTTCAATATGTATTTGGTATATTTTGTGCAGGTTATGTTGTGGATTTTTTCACTATATGGTTAGTTGTTTAGATGGCCAAGTGAATGGTTTCAAATGACCTATTTTGCACCAAAAATGGGTTCCTCATCCCGACATCAATTACCCCTCGTCGCAACATTAGCCAACAGTTTGACATCTCAACGACAAGTGGTCCGAATTCGTGATATGACATACTATTTTGGAGACATCACGACGTTGAGGAAGTGGCGTCATAACGTCAGCCCTAAATTTTTAAAACATTGCAATTTGGTCCTTGTTCGATCCTGAGTCAATTTTAAAGCTTATCTAAGCTCATATAAGACTCGAGAAAGGTTTTAATTTGTACTAAATGATTAAAATGATAGAAGTTATTGGGTTTTTTTACTCTAGTTATTTGTTAAACGTTTATAATTATTCTGTTTTAATTTATAGCATCCGTAGCTCAGACCTGGCAACTAGGTCAGGCGAGAGATGTTACAGTGACATTCGTGGAAGTGGGCACGATTTTGACTTTGAGGCATTTAGTGTCGCGATACAAACTTTCTAGTGTTGCGACCTTAACGAAGTAGGTAATGGTTCCCTTCACTTTAACGTTTGTCTTGGAGTCGCAACCTTGAGGGCTTGGAATTGTGACTTAAGGCTCAGTGTCGTGACCTCTACAACAGGCTCCTCCAAGTTGAGTTTTAGTGAAGTTTAACTTCCTCAAGGTGGTGGAAGGGTTTGTGTGGCGACACACAAGATCCTATGTCACGACCTCGACCACAATAGAAGTCCTCTTTGATGTTCAGCCCCAATCACCTCCCTACACATGCTCAAATCAATCATTAGACTTCCTATGGCATAGTTTTGTTAATTTAGGTTCAAAAAAAGGTAAAATATAATAAAAGCTATCATTAACACTAAAATCTAATAATCGATCAAAAGAATTAAAAATAATTGTAAACTACTTGAAAACAAGCTCATTATGTACTTGAGAGAGCCTAATTTAACATATCAAATTATGGCAGATCAATCAAGTCTCACCAGGATGTTGTAAAGTAACACCCCATACCGACCCAATTGTCAAGTCTGAGCTGTAAGGTGCCACATTCATTGTCGAAGCAACTATGATTAAACTATGTTTAATTTATACTATTAACTATTAATTTTAACTAATACATTCATATTATACGATATAAAGTCATCTATGGGTCTTATATGAGCTTACAAAAGCTCTATAGCTAACCCAGAGTCAAATTAGACCCAAATTGTAACGTTTTCAAAATATAGGGTTGATGTTGCAATGTTAAGGGTTCCTTGTCGCGACACAACATACTAAGTAGGTCTCGTCGTGACCTCAAATACACATCGTCGCAACGTGAATCTAAGGTTACTTATCGTCGCAATGTTGGGAATATGTCGTCTCAACGTGGTATACTGTTTCCATAAAAATCAACATGGTACAAGTTTGAGAGACCTATAATAATACTTTACATACCAATTACAACCAAAACAACAATATATCAATTAAATTCAAACTAATATATGCCAAATTGATGCTTCAAAACAACATCAAGCCACCAAATTCTAATTCGACCATTTTTAATATAAAATTGGCTTGAACCCTAAGTACATGCTATATACTAATGAAAAGAGAACTTTACAAACTTTTCTAAGTCAGAGAATTGTTTCTTGGATGTTGGAACTTTTTCTTGAATTCCTGAAGATTACCTAAATCTGTGCACAAAGAAAACAAATCATACTCTGAGTAATAGGGCTCAGTGGTACTTTCGTAAAACAAAATAATAAAATGTAACATTACTAACTTGTTATATTACATATATGCATAACACTGTCCACATGTAAGTATACATCAACAATTTGGTAAAGTCTATCTATTCTAGATAATAATCTAGTTAACCAAATTAGGTTATTTCTTAAATATCAAGTTCTAAGTCACACATGAACACACACATTTATACCCTTCACTTCAAGCCATGTAAATCCCATGTCATTCAACATCAATGACTATTTACATTATCATTTGGATCTATTACTAGAGTCTATCAACTCATCAATATTCGCACTAACCCACAGGGCTCATTTCTAGTCAATTCATATAATAGTTGTAACACCCTATACCTGACTTGATTTACCGAACCCAAATATAGGCTGCCACAATACTTAAATACTTAACAAAAATTTTACAACTGGCGAAAACCATATTGAACATACTTCTTATTTATTTTATTTTCTATGTTAAAAGATTTTGAAGGAAATATTTATTAATTACAACAGGTTCTCAAAAGCAGTATAAGACATTACAACTTAAATCTTTGTTAAAACTCATGGCGTAGAGTACTATTCGCCATATTCCTAAAAGTGCCCTACTATATGCAAAATATTGCACCTCGAACTATCACCTTGGCGCATTCATGGCTTGGTCCCTTTTGGTATACTAGTTCATTTCCAATAACCTACATTACAAATAGACGATTGTAAGTTTAACAGAACTTAGTGAGTCTCAACCAATATTACCTTCAAACGTTGTTATTTAATTCCTCGACTTGAAGGTTTTAGACTTCCTTTCAGACTTTGGCGGATACTTTTCTGATTCATAGCAGATAACTATACAACAATCTTCCCACTTGACTACCTATACACATTCTGCTCGATTGGTGGATCACAGACTTCACACTTTATTGGGGATCCTATTTCACAATCTCTTTGAAGATAGAAGTTGGATACATTCCTTAGAATGATATAAATACGGATACTACTCTTGGTGGATTCTTATACTGGCTCTGGCGGGCTATAAGAACGCCAGTCACACCATATCTTCAAATAGATCCAGACAAACGAACTTGGTCCGATGAATGCAATATTCTAGATCATCCAACGGAAAACCAGACTACTTCAATACATAATGTGAAAATTCTGAGGTTTGGCGAACACTTTCACCACTCATAATTACGGATACACCAAGCTCCCTGTCCTGGAGGATTATAATGGTGGGCTCATTAGTCAAATACACAACCGAGAATCTTTCAAAAAAATGCCTCAAGGCATACCCAGATCTCGTCACAAAGGTGGTCTAACAATTCGCCACTTAGGCGTTACAGAATTCGTCATATAGGCTTTCCAAATGACTTGCCACAAAGGCTTTCCAAATAACTTCGCCACTAAAGCTTCTCAAGTAATATGCCACATAGGCTTCTCAAATAACTCATCACAAATGCTTTCCTCGTGTTTTTTGTCCCAACATACATCATATTCACCATACTAGCTTTCTAGATAACTTGCCACAAAGGTTCTATTTGGTTTGCCACCCAGGCACCACATAAGCTGTGTTTTGTGATATGGATTTGCCTAAACTCAACATCACTTAAGGTTTGCCCATCATCGCCCTCGTGACATGTAAAAACCCTAGTAGACAAATGTGACTCATTCGTCATTTTCAGAATGTGTCATGGCCATGGTATTTCCACATATATGCCACACTGTATTTTCTCGTGTTTACTATCCTAGCAGACCTTGTGTTCACAGTCTTGGAAGACTACATTTTTTCCATATTAACCTTTGTGTTTACTGTCTCAACAAACATCATCAAAACACCACCGTGGGGTTCATTATCATATCACATATTTTCTCGACATTCTGCTCGAACCCTTTTATCACCAACCATACTTTGTCATGTATCATTCAATTAACATAACAGACACATTTACATAAATTTCACTCATACCTATAACAGAATCATACTTCCCAACACATAATTTCTCATGCATGCTTACCACACATTGTCATATTCATGCAACACATCGTATATTTCATTTACATGCATATGCTTCACAAAATACACACACATACATATAACAACTTCTTAAGAAAACAAGCACAACTACAGAGACATCAACCATACAAAGAATCATCATAAAATAACATGTAAGAGTTGGGTCTAAAGACAAACCAAAAACCTACATTTACCTCGGCCCAGATTTCTATTTCGATCATCCTTCTCGACCCAGCAGTAGTAATTGCTTAAAAGATCAAGGAATTTTCATTAGAATCTTCATTTACAAATAGTTTACGAACGTTTCAACTACATGTGACCACCACGTAGGGCCTTCCACTCACACCCTACTGTTCTTATGTCTTTTGTCATCCCTACTCTTCAAGAAATATAATATGCAGAGCTATAAGACTTACCAGAATGTTGAATTATCCATTGGTTAAACAAAATCTTAGCTCTAGCTTAACAAAGAAGAAGAGAACATTTAGGTTAGAAAGAAGGACCAGAACGTCGAGTAGAAAAAAAATAATCTGGAATTCCCCATTTACTATATATATACTCTTGGTCCCCTTTAGTGGATTTTGGTAAGTGGCGATGCTTACTAAATTATCCCCTGATTTCCTTACAAAAATTAGGGGGAAGGGGAAAGAAAATTTGGCGTAGATCAACATTATTGCTTGACCAGACATGAGCAAGGTCAAGTCAATCCAGTTGACTCCCAACTAATCCCGTTACAAGAACCAACTTGAATAGTGCTCATGCAAACTAAGTGTACTATACCTTTGCGGTGACTCACATATGGCATGGTCTTAAAGACAATTAAGTCTCCTACAACTTTCTCATATACTTGGTAGGCACTTCGTACTCAGCCAAAACTTTAAGGCGTACTCCTTCTTGTGCATATTCTTTCTTCACTTGAAGATACCATGTAATTAAATCCTTAGATACCGCCAACAGGTGGGTACTTTAACACTAGTATACTCTAATACTCTAACTAGCCAGCAAACCAGTAGGGTGGCAGATTATGCTACCATAGTGTGCAAAAACAGTTAACATGCATACCTCACTCGCTTTTTTGAATACACTATTTTTGAGGTGTGATAGTAGTTGCATGCTTCTGTTATTGCGAAACACAAATATACATAACATGTCAATTTCATCATTATTCTACAACTCTTACCCTACTCTAGTCATCTCGAGTTGCCCAACAATGATGAATTTTACAATATACACACTTTACCATCCTGAGTGGCCCGACATCTATGGTTCATTTAATTCAATATATTACTATCTTGAATGGTCTAGCAATGACGGTTCGTATAATTCAATATATTTTACCTTCCCAAATGGTCCGACAATGATGGTTCCCTTTTATTTCTGTTTCACCATCCTAGGTGGCCCGGCAACGATGGTTTCCCCACTTTACATATACTACCATCCTGGATGGCCGACACTGATAGCATTCATGATCTATTCATTGTACCATCTCGGATGACCCAGCAATAATGGTTTTCAACCTATGGCATGCCAACTAAATCGAAGGTACTCAAGATTGTTATTAGAATAATACCAAATTGATGCACATTATAACTATATAAAACATTTCAATCTCATCATCAATTTTTTATTTTTTATATTTTTTTGAATTTTTTTTAAACACGAAATCGAGCTGGACAAAATTTAATGATTACAGATATGAATGTATGTGATTACAAACATGAATGTATGGACAAAATTTAGTGATTACAGAAATTACCCCTAAAAAATTACATTTTGGCCCCTAAACTTTTTGAAATTGCATTTTGACCCCTAAATTTTCCTAAAATTATATTTTGACCCCTAAACTTTTTTGAAATTACATTTTAACCCATAAAATTTTTGAAATTACCTTATGACCCCTAAATTTTCTCAAAATTATGTTTTGGCCCCAGAAGTGTTGCTACGTTTGCAATCTGGTCCTTCTGGCAGCCAAACGCTATTTGCACACCTACTCCCCGATTTTTCGACCGCCAGCCTAGGGCATGGCCTCCCTCCTCCCTAGCCACATGCTCCCTGCAAAAAGAAGAGGAAAAACATCTATAAAAAGGGGTTTTAACCCCAAAAAAGGGAGGCCCCGAATAAAAAAAAAAGTTTCAAAAAAAAGAGTTTTAGCAGCAAAAGAAATAGGAAGGAAGAGGAAAGAAAGGAAGAGAAAGAGGAGAAGACGGTGGTAGTAAGAGGCGGCGGCACCTAGGGCTTGAAGAAGAAGAAGAAGAAGAAGAAGAAAGAAAAATGAAAAATGAAAAAAAAACATAAAAAATATTGAAAATAGTCGGGTCAGACCGACCCGACCCACGAATTGCGACCCGACCCGGATCCAACCCGACCCGCAACAGCATAAGCCCAGTAGCCCAGGCCCCAAAAAAAAAACAAAACAGCAAAAAAAGGGAAAAAAACAAAGCAGAAAAATAATAGCAGGCCACAGCAGGCCCAATCCAGCGCAGGCCCAACAGCAAGTGCAGGCCCAGTGCAGCAGCAGGCTCCAAGCCTAGCGCAGCAGTAGGCCAACCCAGCAGGCCTACAGCGCCAGGCCCAGTTCGCCAGCAGCAGGCCTAACAGCGCCCAGGCCCAAAAGCAACAGGCCAAAAAAAGAGAAAAAAAAGAAAAAAAAGAAAAAAAAAGAAAAAAGAAAAAAAAGGAAAAAGCCCGAGTCGTGTAAACCTGTTCAATCAATCTCGTATTTTCGGGCTCTTCGGTAATTTCTTTTTTACGCACTTTTAATTTAATTTACACATTTTTATGACAATTCATATTTAATATTCTTGTTTTGTTTTTAAGCATTTTTTATTTCGTATTAGGTTTTTTTAAAGCATTTTTTATAGTCGTATTTAATTTTATTTAATTTCATTAATTTTAATTTTCATAAATAAGGCGACGAATCGATTTAACATTAAGCCGTATATTTTCATCGCTATGTTGGGTGGATATATTTGGCTCGTGTTAAATTCGGGACGCCCTTTTAAAAAATTGAAAAACTTAAAAATTCTCGTGTTTTAAAATTTTTTCGTGTTTTCAAAAAAATTAATAATTGTTTCAAAAATCTTCGTGTTTAAAAAAAATAAAAATTCTCGTGTTTCAAAAATTTTCGTGTTTTAAAAAAACAATTTTCGTGTTTTCAAAAAAAATTTCCCGTATTTTAAAGATTTTCGTGTTTTCAAAAATTTTCGTATTTCTAAGATTCTTGTATTTCCAAAAAAAAATTTCCGTGTTTTCAAAAAAAATTCCCGTGTTTCAATCGGATCACGATTAAATATTAAATTGAACTCGTATTTTTAAAAATTAAGACAACGTGCGCTTAACGAGATACCAATTTTGGGCGTCGCGAGGGTGCTAATACCTTCCTCGCGCGTAACCGACTCCCTAACTCTAATTTTCTCTGGATTTTCACGTAGACCTAAAATTACCTTTTTTTAGAAAAGTTTAAAAACGAATTTTTCTTCAAAAAAGAGAGAATTTATTAGGTGTCCGATCACACCTAGAAAAAAGATTGGTGGCGACTCCTTTTTCAAATAAGATTGAGACACTGTTTTCAAATTTTCAATAATTACTTTAACTAGCGCCCGTGCAAATTTTTAGGTCGCTACAATATCATGCACAATTTCTATTCAATCTCCACAACATATCACATTTCAAGGTAATGTATATCATTTCTCATCATATTCATTTTAGTCTTCTATTTTGATATCATCTAACATATTCAACATTATAATAACCTTTACCATAGTATACTCACCTTGACATTCCATATGCAGCTAGCGATTATGCGCAAACAAATCAAACAATAAGAATTATAATGGTACAAACCAGGGTCTCATGCCACTTGTCGACAATCCTCATTTTTCCTTTCCTTCTCGATGGCTTAGCGTCAATGTTAACTACAATCATAATTTAATAATAATATAGTATCAAATTCCATCTGAATCACATTCAAAAAATAAGCCAATCATATTTTGCAATTTACTCAATTTAGTCCCTAAAATTAGGACAAGTATAATTTTCAAATTAAAGCTTCAAATTAAAATCCAGTTTCACATATACTCATTAGGGACCCTTTACTTTCTATTCCTACCTCAATTTCATAATATTTTTCATTTTAATTAATTTGGTCATTAATATATGAAACTAACAATTAAGTCATTTTCATAAACTAAACTAAATCTCTAACAATTTCACACAAAATTCTTCAAGAAATAAATAATGAAAATTTCTTAAAACTTTAACGATTTTACAACTTGGTACGTGGACTAGCTAAATCAAGCTCCTATGACCTCAAATCTACAAAAATTCCAAGAAAAGGATTTGAATTTACCTTCCAAGTTAATGGTCGAATGTTTCAATGGTTTGAAAGCTTTCTTCTACTTTCTTTCTATGGTGGACAGTAAGAATGAAGAAAAAATAGTGAAATCTCACTTAGCTTTGGCTTTTATACTTTGATTAATTAGTAATTAACTTAATCATGATTTATTTAGGCTTTAATAACTAATTAAAATAATTTAATGACACCATCCATCACCGTACACTAACATCCTTTTTAGAAATGGTTTATTAACCATTTTATTTCTTTTTATAATTGCAATTTAAGTCCCTAAGCCTTGTCCTAATTAAAAATCTATAGTGATTAAACTTTTACAATTTAGTCCCTAGGCCTCAATTAAACACAATTTCGGCTAAATCACCTAGCCATTTTTCAATTAAAAAATATATTAACCCCATAAATATTCCTATTTAATACTTACAGACTCGGTCTATGAAAATGAGGTCTTGAAACCATAATTTTTAACACCACAGGAAATTGGGTCGTTACATGTAAAATGCCAATTTGATTCATACTTGTGGCAGTTTCTAACTCATTGATGGAAACTTAATTATCTATGTCATCTGCTTAAGCTTTTTGTAATTCATCATTACATTTGGAAGAAGAAGAAGCCATAATATCAAACAAGTCCTTGAAAAATTGATTCACTTCAACCACCTCTCTATCTGTTGCAACCAATGCTAACTGAAGACAATGAGCAAAACAATAAACATAATAATCATATTTACACTCATTCAAAATTAAAGCTTGCAAACCATTGAATTCCCCACACATATTACTTGCTCCATCATAACCTTGACCTTGAAGATTTTGTATGTCAAAACTATGTTGGAAGAGAATATTAAAAATCTCATTCTTCAAACTCATTGTTGCATTATCCTTAACATGGACTATATAAAAAAAAATATTTTGTTTACCAATTCTTCCTTATCAACAAATCTTTAAAAATGATATTTTCTCTTTTCTTGATTCATCTCTTGCTTCATCCACAATAATGCAATTTTTTATCACTAATTTCTTCATAAGTTGCATTACAAACTCTATTAGCATATATTTGTAATATCTTTTTTTGTGTTGTTGAAAAAATATAAGTAGCATTTTATAGAGCACTTTTTAAAACATCTTCAACTTTTTTATCAAAAGATGTTAATAGGGTTAACAATTCAAGAAACTTTCCACGATTATTTTATCCTACGCTTCATCATAACCTCTAAAAGCACAACCTTGAAACATCAACCAATGAACAATGCCAATACTAGCTTTAAGATATAAATGGTTGGTTGCAATTTGTTGTGTTGTTTGCCTATGACGTGATGCTTCAATATGCTGGGATTGATTCATTAAATTCGCATAAGCTCTTTGTGCATTGTTATTTGGTAAATTCAGATCATTACCCATATGTGTCAAAAAAGCACAATTTTTTTCCTTTTCATATACCTTTTTTTTTAATTATTAAAGTCATTATGAGTAAATGTAATTGATTCAAAATGACTCTTTTGATTGCTATTATTAAGAAAAATGGCAAATAAAATATTGCATCCCTTTTTTGTACAAATGTGGTCCGAACCCAAATTGATCTTAGGGAAGAAAATATTACATCTTTAAAAGGCGATTATTCTAACCAAGAAAATTTCTTAAATTGTGATGGTTGAAAATAACGAGGATGCTTTTTTGAATTAGAAGGAAGATATCTTAAAAGAATAGATTGATATGGCTTGGCCTTAATATAAGCCCTCTAAATTTTATTGTGTATATTTATTTGCATAATCTTGAATCACATTCTAAGTTAAACACTTTAAACTCAAATATTTTATCATTTTCGTTCTAATTTAATCGACCAAAATAAAGTATGAAGTTTAGTTCACAAATAAAAAATATATAGATGAAACTTAAGGTTAGTTTGGATGGACGATGCGTTTACCTCCAATGAGGTTAAAAACAATAGTGGCGGTGAGATTAGTTACTGTAGCGACGAGATTAGATACTGCAGCAGTGAGATCAGAAATAGCAATGAGGTGTGTGTTTGGATTCAAGTGCAGCTATAACGGTGGGGTGAGAATAGAAAATAACTATTAAGGACATTAGATTAGAAATGACATATAATAGAAAATTTTTAAATTATTTTACTTTTACAAAAATATTAAAAATATGTGAATTTATAAATTCATTCAATAAAATATTAAAAGTATTTAGCATTTTTATTAAAATGTTTATTTTTAATTAATTAATATTACTTTTATAATGGTAAAATATATATAACTACTATTTTATAAAATAAAATAAAAACAATCCATGTCTTACGTGTGTATATCAGCAACACAAACATATATTAGATAAAATGTTAAAGCCCCCTTAACTTGGGTTGCTTTTCCTTTCATTGGAGCTGTAATGAGGTGAGACTTTTCAAACGTGTCTCATCATTGGTGTTCCAAACACCTAAAAACTATTACACTGATATTAATTGGTGATTCAAAGAGAAAAACATTTGTTTTTATTCATGTACTGTCCTCTTAAAAATACAGGTTCATGTGACTACATGAAAGCAAGTTATAAACTCTCTACTTCTTATAGGCAGAGTATAGCAAAAAGTTTTCTTTTTCCCTTTCACATTGCCTATATGCCTTGCCTGTCAACAATAAAACAAAGAAACCCCACCATATTTCTGCTGGCCGCCTTCCACAATTTGAATGGAAGCGTGACATGAATTGATGTCACAAAGGCGTTTCCAAGTTACTAAGAAAAGAAAAGGAAAAATCTCGTTATACAAATATTTTATTTTATTTGGTCTAACTTTGCCTTCAGATCCTGTACTCTTCCGTTTTTTTTAATTTAGTCCTTTTCTTTTACAAACTTACTCCTCAGATTGGTGGCCCCAAAATCACATTTTTCAACACCACTAAAAAACGAGCTTTTACATAAGTGGTCTTAAAGCATGCTTCTAACTCGTTATAAGGTCATTTAATGTATGTTTAGTAATTTTTAACATCACCTAGGGTATTTTGGACGTAAAACTCCTATAATTGTTTAAATATGATGATGTTTGTATGCGAATGAGACGTGGTGTAATGTGTGATGATGTGATGTTGGTGTAGCGTCTTGTTACTCGAGCTCGACGACCGGGTCGGGTATAGGGTCTTACAATACATTAACTTATTCTTATATTAGAAAAGTATAATTATTTGTGTATATAATATGTAAAAAAAATGGTGTTATATCAATAATAATATTAGTAATTTGTGAAATTTGAATCAAATTAGAATGTCATGTATAAAATTACACAGAATTAAAGTTCACCTATAATATTGCATGTTAAACCAAAGTTCATTTGTAGTTTTGAGATTTATCTAGATTAAAATTATTATTTTACTAAATTATAATTACATTATAATGTTTAACATATCAAACATTATAATTAACATTCACTAATAAATTTGTATGATAATTTATTTGTAATTTTATATAATGAATATAAAATATCCTTAATTTAGTAAAATAATAGTGTTTAATATATCATTATTAGTAGGCCTGTTCATGGATTGGACTGGATCCTAATAAAATTTTAAGCTCGTTTGATAGGTCTAGGCCCGATTCAACCCAAAAAATGGGCCCAACTTTTTGCCCAAACTTGGCTCGGATTATAGATACTAAACTCGGGCCCGATCAGTATAAAAAAGTTTTATATTATTTTTTATATATAAAAATTTTAAAAATATGTTACATCAAAAACACTAAAAAAATATTTCTCAACAAATTGAAAATAAATTTAAAAAAAGTCTTTATACTTAAATAACTAAGATATGTGCAACTTAATATACAAATGCCTCTAAAATAGTAGCAAAATTAACAATAAAACAAGAGTTATACAATATTCAAACAATAATAACAAAATAGTAGCAACATAATAGTGAAATGACAACAAAACAGTGAGAAAAACAGCAACAAAATAGTGAGAAATTAACATTTTTTAAATTCGGGTCGGGCCAGGCCCGAGCTAAAAAACCTTACTCAAGGCCCAGCCTGCCTTTTAAACGGGCCTTATTTTTTTGCCTAAGCCCATTTTTCGAGCTTATATTTTTGTTCAAACTCTCCCAGTTTTCGAACGAACATTTGGGCCGGATGACTTGGCCATGAATAAGTCTAATTATTAATAATATTTGAAATTTTAATATACATATAATAATTAATGGGCAAAATATAAGAATGATCACTATATTATTGACTTGATTCAATTTTAGTCTCTTAACTATTTTTTTTATTTAATTACTCAAAACAAAAATCTAATAAATCGGCTAATTCAAAATTTTAAATTAACGATTTTTTGATTCCCAAATATCTAACTTACCAATTAATTCTTTATAACGTCTTTGATAAATAAGATAGTAGTCGTTGACCTAGAATTTTACGTAGACCTCTCTGAGATAAATAGTCTTTTTTGTGCAATTCCAAATGTGAAGTAAGTCTTCGTATCTTATTGGTGAAACTAACTATTTGAAATTCAACAGGCCCTTGTTTTCTTCTTCTTCTTTTTTCTTGAAAAATAATTGAGATGAATGAATTTTTACCATAAAACTAAAAATTTCCTCTTTTTTGAATGTGAATTTTACTAATCAAGAATAATAATACCACCATTTTGATATACGATAATTTTAAGTTCATTATGAACTTTATCATTTTTTCAAATAAAATTAATCAATTCAGTGTTGATTTGATTCAGTATAGAGATACAAAAGAGTGAGAGATTTCTACAAAAGAAAAATTTGGGAGTTCAAATAAGAGGATTTTGTTGATTCATTTATCGATCTAATTGATAAACATTTTGAAATTAAATATTTTAATCCTACTCTCCATTAATTCTCCTTAGATTTTTTTTTTTACACAAAGCTGTTGTGGAATTTTGATAATTTGCTCAATTTTCCATGTGGGTAAGTAACTTTTCTTTTCTCTACTCTTCTTTCTTTCACAAGTTTAGGCTCTCCTTATTTCTAATTTATTAATGATCACGGAAAAAGCTAGTACTGGTGGACTCGAACATAACCTGCAACTTAGCAATGAGATTATTTCTACTCCTAACCAGAAAAGTTAAAAAGTGTTACGTTTGGCAAATTACAATCAAAGATGAAGCTAAATCGGCTCATTTGATGACAATATTTAAAGAGTGACAACAATGGGGCAAAGCATTGCCCACCATCGCCACCTCCACTCAACCTCATTCTCTCAACCCATAACAATCTCAAATAATAATAATACCCCAACCATTCAACTATCCAGAAACCCAACAATTCAATAAAGGCAACAATTTTTACACCAAAAAAGAACCATACACATTAGTTGTCAGTAAAGAAGGAGAGGAACACCGAGTGAGAAGCCTGCAGACGCTCCAAAAATTCAGAAGAACTAAGATACAAAAGAAGAAAATCTAAAAAAGAAGAATAAAAGTAGAAGGCTCATCTCGGCAGAGTACGACGGGGGTGGCTTTAAAGCGACAGGACGATTCTATCGTCAGAAGAGACCACTGACGGCGGTAGTTTAGGGTGGCAATTGATGGGGCGGTAGTAACAAAGGGGCAACTAGGTTTTTGATTGAAAAAAGGGGGAAAGAAAAATGAAAAGAGATCGAGAGAGAGAGGTGGAGTCCGAGCGTTTTTCAACGGCGATAAGGAGGCCAGCGATGGACGGCAGTGTTGGCGACGGTTGTAGAAGGGTGCACAGTTTGGGTTTCTATGGTGCAGAGAAAATGAAATAAGGAAAAATAAATAGAAGATGAAGAAGAGAAAAGAGAGGGAAAAGGGAAAATGGCTAAGGACGGCGGTGGCTCGAGGCGTTACCAGACAGAGGTGGCGACGCAAAAAGAAAAGAAAGGAAAATGAGATTCGAAAGTCAAAACTAAAAAAAAATTTACCTGGAAAATTAGGAAAATTACATGGCAATTCCAAAATTCCATGTAAGCTTCCTTAAAATAAAAAAAAAATTAAGTCACTAAATCAAAAAATTAATAATTAAATTACCAATAATTAAGTGACCAAAATAGAATGAAGTCAATAATTTAGTGATTATTTTTATACTTTATTCATAATTAATTATATGTACATGTTTTAATTTATGTTTAACATTGGTTTTACTACTATTGAACTCACGGTATTTTTTTTGAACAATCTCATTATAGATTTTGAATATATCTTCTCTTTTTGGGACAATACTTAAAACTAGCCATAGTCTCTCCTCAACCCATAAATAGGAAAATAATGTGTTTCAGCGCACTCGAACCCACGTCCTTCTGTATTGGTAACAATGCCCATGCCAATCGAGTTAAGACTCAATCGAATTTAACTCACGATATTTAAATGCAAACGAATTATTAATTTTAATGTTTCATGCTCTTGATAGAACAAAATTTAAAATAAATTTTAATTGTTTATTTCTTAAGTCATTTAGAGGTCAAAAATTTTCAAAAATTGCACTCAAAAACATGTTTCAAATGTATTTTAATCTATCCAAATGTTTTTGAGTCATACCAAAGTATTTCTAAGGTGCTTAAAGTGATTTTAAGGCACTTTGATAGTTCAGTCTCAATAAAAACAAGTTAGTAGCCAAACATTGCTTTAAGAGTGCAAAGTCTTGAGAACTTCCCAATAGCTACCTTTCAACCAAGTCTTGAGACATAAGTTGTAGGGATGCTTTTTAAACTCGGATTTAATGTTTGCAAAAGTTAGATTTCATTCTCAACGGTCGCAAATGTCCACAAACTTGTTATTTGGCATAAATACTCATCAAGAACACTTAAAGACTGAAGAAAGACATATCCCAACATCAAAATCAAGAAAAAAGCCTCAAATTTTTTATTTTTTCCATTTTCTCTTGTACATATCTCTAAGAGCTTATGGCTAGATCTTTTATCACTTCAATTTCATTTCTCTGATAGCTTAATTTTTGTAGACACGCACATTGTAGAAGCCTTTTTCTTTACTCATATCACCAATTATATATAAAGAGGGTTTTTAACTGAGTTAGAAAAACTAAGAAAAGATAGTGTTATAAATGTTATACCTAGGTATCAATTCTATTAATGAATTGAGAATTTTTTAGTAATGAAAGTCAAGGTAATGGAGTTAGACAATTAGGTTCAAACTACTATAAATTCATTATGTCAAATTATTCTCTCATTCTCGTTTAATTTAGAATAGTTTGTAGAATTTTTAAATTTATCAATTCACTTCTCTTAATATTTATGGCCTAACATGAATACACAACATAATTAATTTTAATTTTATTATTATAATATTTAATTCTTAAAAAATGTTTGATTTAATTTGTTTAAAGAAGAGCATCTTGATTTGTTTTGAATATAAATAAATCATTATAAATATTAAATTGAATTCTTAATTTGAATTTAATTAAATAACTAACTAATCAAAATAAATCACTATTGTTATCAATTATTGAACCCACTAATAACTCAACTAATTAAACTAAAAGTATTGCTCATTATGTTTGAAAACACATTTTAATTACAATTATTTTACAAAATTTGAAATAAAGCATGGTAGAGAATTTGGGTATTTTTTAAAAATATTTCAAGGAGGAGAGAGTGCTATTTTCATAATTTAGTAAAATGGCAACTTTCTTAAAACTGTTATTTGTTTGACCCTAATTTTCAATTAAAAATAAGATTTAAATGTCAAAAAATAAAATAATTAAAAATTCATTAAACCCCTAATCAGAAATTATAATAAATTGAGCCTTTCATCACAATTAAGGGCCAGTTCTTCATTGCTTTTGAAAAGTGTTGTGGAAAAATACTTTTGAGAAGTGCTTTTGAAAAATTTGAGTGTTTGATATTGCTGTCAAAAAGTGCTTTTAAAAAATAAAATGTCCATTTTAGACATGATATTATAAAGTAACAAATATGTATTTAAATAATGTTCAAATTAGTTAATATTATGATATTTTAGCAAAATTATAAAAATAATTTATCATAACTTATTGTTAATATTTTAATATATAATATTAATTTTAAATATTTCTAAGTAATTAAAATTATTTATTTATTAAATTTAATTAGAATATATAAACTATATTTAAATATTTAAATATAATAATTAAATATTTGTAATTAGATATTGACACAATTGTATTATTTTAAAAATTATTTTTATTTTTAATTAATGCTTTTAACACATTTGTATTATTTTATTTTAAAATGTATTTGAATGTATAACTCATATTAGATATTAACATAATATAGAAAATATAAACCTAACAAATTAAAATATTACATATATTTAGATTAAAGTTTTAAAATGGATAATATTTATATACCAAATATAAATACTAAAAATTTTGGGAGAAGACAAAGGTTAAAATGTAAATAGAAGCCAAAAGTGCTTTTTTTAAGTTGAAAATTTTTCTGAAATAATGTCTATTTTTTATTGTTTTTCAGGAAAAATCACTTTTACATGTAAAACTCATTTGAAAAACAATCCGATGAAGTAATTAAGCATTAATCACATGATTTACAATTTTTTATTTGAAAAAGAAAAGAAAAGAAAATTAACTATTTAATTTCAGTTTAATTACAACTGGTCCCTGCATCTCTCTTAATGCAGTAGTTGACATAGTGATTAACGTGAAAAAATGATGATATGAAGACAGACATGACATTTGACGTGGAGGGCTTAAATAAATTTTAATTCTTTTATTAGGACTTAATTGATTATTAAAACTTATGAAATGATGATATGAAAAGTTCAAAATTATTAGATTTATAAAAGAAATAGTAATTTTTATATAATTTTAATAATATTTTAAGAATTTATATATTTTATATAATTTCCCATTTTTATGCTTTTCTAATTTTTCTATCATTTTTTAATTTATAATAACTTTTTAATAAAATTTACTAATTTTTTTACTTTCCTTACACTACCATACATTATATTTAGTCCATTCTTACCAGTTGTCCTCGTATTCCCTCTCCTCAATCAAAATCATTGTTGACCACTATCTTAAGCTATCAAACACTAAGCTCATTGTTAAAGAAGTAACTCAAAATCCTATACTAAGTCCAATAACCATCATACTTCAAACTCCCCCATTAACTTTCAAAATACATTTTTTAATAATTTGTCTATAATTTCTGAAATTTTTATAATATTTTCATTATTCTTTCATATTTTTATTAATATTAATTTCTCTATATTTTATATATTTTTATAATTATTTTATAAATTCTAAATTTTTATATATTTTTGTTTTATAATATTTATAGATTTTTTATAAATTTCTATTTTTATAATATTTTGATAATTTTTAGGCTTAAATAATTTAAAAATCAATTAAGCCCTCGTAAAATAATTAAAAAAATAATCAAGTACTCCACGTTGACATTTTTCCATGTTAGCTGTCACACCATTATTTGTTCATACTAACTATCATTCTTCTGCCAGATCATCACTTAGCAGTCCTTCAAAGGCTTTAATGGGAAATTATATTTTAGGAGCCCAATTGATTGCTAATCTTCAATTAATTGTAATTTTTATTAAGGGCTTAATAGAGTTTTTAAATCATTTTACAATCACTTTTTTTAGCATTTAAGCTTAAAAACAAGTAAAAGATTCAATTCTTTAAAAAAGGAAGAAGAAGAAGATGGGATTGCTAATGAGATATTGGTATTGCTGGTAAAGGTTGAGGCTCTAGGTCTTTGAATACTTAAATTTGAGTTCCACTCTATGCAACTGTCATATGTGAGTCTCTAGACGAACAGTATACAGTTGCCATGAGTGGATTTTTGTTTAGTTGCATTTAAGTTTTTTCATCTGTTCGTTGTATTAATTTGATTCTAGTTTGTTATTGCTCAAAAATATTCTTTTATAGTTATAATTGCATTGCATCGGGAAATTTAATTGGGTTTTAGCTTAGGTGGTATTTAAGCATGCATTTTCTTCTGATTTAAGGGGTTCAAGGATTATAGGTTGAAAATAAAAAGAGATGGGGGTAAATTTGAAAATACAGAAGAGTATAGGGAGTGAGGGAAAGTTAAAGCATTTTATTTTTAATTGTTGTGGGGGCAAAGAAGTGGAAATGAGGAAAAGAAGAACAGCTTTCGAAGAAAACAAAGAGTAAACGAAGAAAAGTCGTTTACTCGTTTCCGTTTCCAGAGTTTTTAGAGAGAAACAGCAAAAAAATTGGAATTAAAAAAAGACCAAAGCCTTGTACGACAAATTCAGATCTGCAGGTTTGCTTCATTGCAGTCAAAATTCCAAATTCTACAAGAAATGAAATGAAACGAAACGATCCGCGTCGTTTCCGGGAATGAGCAAATTGCATTGAAATTTTTGAATATTTGCAGCAGCCATCAGGTAAGCGAGAGCGAGAGCAGCAATGGAGTCAGAAACGGCGTCGTCGACGGATGAACAGCAAGCGGCTGGTTCAGCAGCTGATACTAGAGGCAAACATCGGATTCTTGCCCAACTCAAGCGTGTCGAACAAGAATCTAAGTTCCTCGAGGTTAGCTTCTCCTTTTCTTTTTTTATTCTTTTCCATTTAAGGTTTGCTCTATACTCTTCGGGAATGCCGTTAAGAATTTTGACTTGGTCTGTCTTTTGATAAATTTAAGGATTTCTTAAAAAAATATATATAACGGAGCTTGAATTTTCCGTAGAAAAAGTCATAGAACATGTCAGGAGAAGAAAGTGCAAGCTTTTTAATAAGCTTTTCTTCTTAAGATAATAAAAAATGGAAGCAAAAAATTTTTTAGGTTCTTGTATTGGATTATCCATTTAGTTGGTAAGTTGAGCTAAGTAGAGGAACATAGTGATGGCTTAGAGTCATTGGAAGGGAAAGCTAAGATCTTCGTAGTGCAGCTATTCAAAGCAGATCTTAAAATTGGGTGTTTAATTGTTCTTTTACTGGCGATCCCAATTCAATAGGCTTTTGATCATTTTTTGGATCTTATACTAGGATACTGTAATTTCCTTTTTTGCTAATTTGTTGCAAAAATCGGCCAAGATCTTGCCGATATGCGCTGCTCATCTGTTTATACTGATGCTTGGGAAGTCTGTCTAGGTGGCGGAAGAAGTTCCGTATCAATCTTGCTATGGCGGCTCTACTTGTGGAAAGTGCTAAACATTTTTTTGTTTTGTTGTTAATGAATTAGTCTTTTTGGCACCGTGAACACGATAAGCCAAATGTCTTCCTATCTAGTGCTTATTAGTGGTGGTGTAATCTGTGTGTGATAGGCAAAAGAGCTTTTTTGAATTAGTTTTGACTTGTTCTTGGTCTTTGCTAAGCTTCACTTTGATTGGTCATGCTTTTCCATGAGTTGCATAAAGAAACTTTTAACAATGTTGTGCACTTTCACCAGATAAAAACCTCTATGGTGGCAGCTATTGGCCTTTGATTATATTATCCATTACTACTCCACATGAATAGATTTCCATTTAGAGTCTGATAATTTATAATGCCCCTTTTGTTCCTATGTTTGTGTGGTATTTAAATGATGTGTGCTATATCAATGGTAGGCCATTGGTTCATAGACACTGGTATTGTCCCATCCCGTTTTCACATATCTTCTGCTGCAGGCAGATGATGGATTTGGTTTTTGTATCAGTGTAAAAGACACCATATTACAGCTTTGTATGTCTTATGTTTTTCCCCCCTCTTTATGTATCGTTTTCCAGGAAGAGATGGAAGAACTTGAGAAAACAGATAACGTGTCAACCTTGTGCAAGGAGTAAGTTTTAAGAAATAAAATTTTCTTTCCCATGAACTTGCGAAACTAGAAACTGTTACTTGTCTGATTCTAAAGCATTTTCATTTATCAATATATTTTGCTGTTGGACAAGATTTTCCTAATCTAAACATTTGCTCATCAGCTGTCGGTACACTTGTCACGGTATCGACATAGTAGCATGTTTGGCATGACGCTTCACGCACATATTATATGGTAACTTGTTTGACCCATATTAGCATCGGCCTTTTTTTACAGATTGCTGCTTAGCATGGAGACCAGACCTGATCCACTACTTCCATTGTAACTACAAAAACTTGTCTTGTTTTTGTATTCAGTTTTAGATAAGTTTTTTTCTCTAAACCTCTAATGCTTGGATTTGTTTTTTGATTACAGAACAAATGGTCCCATAAACCCATCATGGGATGTATGGTTTGAAGGGCCTCAAACATCACAAGGTTGCAGATGCCAGATTCTGTGATTTGAAGGCAATCTAACATTTGTTTTGTTGCCAAGATATGTTATATAACATACATGTTTAACATTTTACATCTCTCAATTGTTAACAAATATTCAATTCACTCATGTCCACATTGTGCAATACCAAAATTTTGGGATGGCTCAAACTGAAATGTAAAATTTACACTCTTTTTTATTTAATGTTGAGATGAAATTTGTATATCAGATATATAATTTACTCTTCTTTTTAATGTTTAAATTATGATTTTCGACTATCTCTATTCGATTTTTAAAGGAATATAAATATAAAAACATTAATTAAAATATATTACAAAAATAATGTTTGGATTAAAATCTTCGTATATTTTCATTCTTAAAAGTACAAATAAAAATATCTATTATATATATATATATATCATGTATAGTATACTAAAAACTGAATTAACCAGACAGAATTATCGAACTCAGTCCACATTTGAATTATCAAAAAATAAGAATCCGACATGTTCTTTTTCCTACATATGATCTTTTATTACAAAACAAAATGAAATTTCTTCAGTCAAATCACCCTTATAATAAGACATGAACTCCTGCTATTGGCTCTAAGGCCTTAGCTTCAACATGTAAAACCTCAATTCCTCCATATACTTTACATGTTATGTACACCTGAAAAGTTTATAACGAGGAAGGTTAAGGTGCCGCCACCCACCTGCAAGAGAGCCTCAAAGCAATTAAATCCATATGCCGTGACAAGACATAAGAGACAAACATGACCGGATCATAAAACGTGAGCGGACAAAAGGTGTCTCAACTGGAGTAGGTGTTCCTCATCTGAAATGTTAAGGGAGAGGCGGAGATTTGTTAACAATGCCTCCTGCTCCCAAGTTAAAGGACCCGAAACATACAATGCCTCTACTGTCGACTTGTAAGCACGAAGCTCTAGTTCATGGATATTGATGACTTTGTCAACAGGGGATGAGGGTAAGTCTCTTTTGCCACACAAAGATGGGAATGACGACTCGGCATCGGAATGATCAGGTGTGTTTTCCAATGGTTTAGGAGAAAGTCGGCCACCTGCAACACCATTGAAACTACAGCTAGCAACTGAGCATTGGTTGCTATTTTGAGTAGACTGAACAGACCTCGAAGAATGATATACACAGTTTGGACTTGCGTCTTCCATCCTGTTATTCCTTTTAGTCGATTGCTTAATGAATGTTTCATCAATCCCTGCATTCAGGTAAGAAAAATCATCTACCTGGTTAAACCAAGGAAGTGTTCTCTTAAGAGGTGATTTCCTAGTCTTGAGGTTTCCTCCAAAGTGCTTCTCGATGTTGCATTTTTCAGATTGATGTGCGTAGACTTTATGTATGACATTATGAGCCCTGGTCTTATGTTGTCCCTCCCTATCCTTCTCTTTAGACTGCAAAGCTTTGTTCATAAGTAATGGAGTCTTGAAACGCAAGCCACCGGTACAGTACGGAGTTTTCGGTGTAAAACTGTTGACCAAATCTTTACTTTGAGCAACCTGCAATCACATGTAGGCTGATTCAGATATATTGATAATACGGAAAAAAACAATTGCAGCTCAAGCAAGAATCAAGTTCATATCATAAAGAACAATGTGGAAGGCAACAAGAAGATATTTTCTTGAATTCATTCGAAACGACTTATCACGAGTTATGCTATGCTTGATCGAGAGAGAGAGAGCTCTAATAAACTTAAACATTTAGAAAAGAGAATTTAGGTCCAAAGCATGATGAATGCAAGGGGCATTTACCTTCCCAACCACCATCCATTTGTTACCATGCCAAGCCTGCCTAACCCTTAAACTTGATACATGGAATTCTTTAAGTTGGATGGACCCAAACAACTTAATGACAAATGAATCATTGTTCTTTAACACCTTTGCAACCTTTCCTATCCTCCAACACTGGATATCGAACACCTCAGCTACATCCCCAACTGCCCAATTCTTCCGGTTTACATATGGAGGCAATGGTCTAACGTCCTTCCCTTTCACCGTCTCCACCACCCTTCTTCCTTCACAGTCTGTAAACAGTTTGTACCTAACAATATAGTAGTCACCATCTGCTGAAAGAATATTACCAGTAAACCAGGAACCACATGGATCATCTTCTCTTCTCAAAACCTCCACCAAGTTCCCTTTTCTGAACTTCATTTTTCTTTTGAACTCTTATTATGCTTGATCCTGAAAAACAAGACAAAGTTAATACCACTATGATATTGTGATTGCTAAAAGAGATCTAAAAGTGATCCCGAGTCGAGTGGAAAGGAGCTCAATGCCAAGCAAAATTTTGAGATCGAATCTTGTGGATGGAAAGAAAACAGTGGAGAGAGTTCTCTCCCGTTTTGGGGGTCTAATTCCCAAAACATTCAATTGCAAAATATGAAAATTGTAATCTTCAAGAACTCCATGAAACTAGCTTATATAGAGATATAATCAAAGCTAATTAGAAAAAATAAGATTGATGCTACAAACAGGGAACATTCTGCAAACCAAACTCATATGAACTCATTCAACCAACAGTTTTCAAAAACATCAATCAACCCATGGTTTTGCAATCCTCAAAAACACCCAGAAAAAAGGAAACTGAAATAATTAAAAGAACTAGCACTTACCCAGAGTTGAACATCCTAAAATTATGAACAATAATAAATAAATAAATAACAAAATTAGAAATTGAAAAGGAATTCCAATTCAATTGAAAACTTTTAATTAATTGAATGGGACTGACCTGAGAGTAAAAGTGAAGAAATGAAAACGAACAGGACGCAGTTTAGTTGCGGTCATGACCACATCCTTACGCAAATTTGGTTTATCTTGCGCTCTCTTTTGATTATTATTTAAGTAAAAAAAAAAACCTACTAATCAAAGATCAACTCATTTTTGAAGAAAAAAATGATGGGGATAATTCATAGTTTTAGACAAAATCTTTGCCATGTCGGACCATAGATTTCATTACAACCTCAGAATGGACGTGCCTTATGAGACCATTAAAAAAACAGGTCTTTAATTCCTGTACAAAATCATGATTAAGCATAAATTCCATCATGATTATTTGGACTTTGATTATATTATATTTTTAAAAAATCATTGTTATTTGAAATTAATGCTACATTGACAGCAATAAACTAGCTTCTCCTCTTTAAACTTAGAAATAGTTTATAGTTGAAAATTACTTCAAAGCTTGACAAAAAGGTCATTTTCCCATAAGGGCATTTTGGACTTTGTTGCATATGTATGACGTAAAATAACAAATGCCCTTATCATATCTTTTCCATGGTTTTGAAGATTTTCAAATTCTCGTAAGTAGGGCTAAATAGCTAATTAAAACAATCTAAAATTATTTTTAATCCGGTCTAATTTTATTAAATTTGGCTTATTATAATTTAAATATACTTGAACCGATTTTCGGTTTACAAAATAAAAATGATATAATAATAAATTTAATTTTTAACGTTTATATGTTTTTAAGTGACTCTTACTTTTTAAAAGCTAAATTTAGCCATCAACATTTCAACATTTCAAAAAGAGTCGTATCGTTTTTTTTCTAAAGGAAATGATGATTAAAACATTAAATTTTAATATTGTTGGCGTGATAACTTACATGTCGACCTGTTCATGGGCTAGGCCACCTAGCCCAGCCTGAAGGCCCGCTCAAAAAATGAGAGGATTTCGGGCCTTGGGTAAAGCTTTTTTGGCTTGAGCCCGGCTTGAATATGCAAAAGAAAAAAAAATTGCAATTATTTTTTCTATTTTTTTATTGTTTTGTTGCTATTTTATTGATGGCTTTTTCACTATTTTGCTACCATTTTACAATTATGTTGCTGCTATTTTGTTGTTATTATTTGGATATTGTATAAATTTTATTTTATTGTTAATTTTGTTATTATTTTAGAGGCATTTGCTTGTTAAGTTGCACATATCTTCTTTTTTTTTTTAAAAATCAGACTGGTATATTAATGAAAAAAAAGATAGAAATGGGCTAACAAAATCCACAAGCCCACCAAAAAATAAATACAAAACCCAACAGTGGCAAAAACTTAAAATTATTACCAAAGAAATAGACGAATTAAAACTAAACAGAAAATTAAAATAAACTTCTAATCTGATAACAGTTGGAATCCAATCAGCATTACCATAATTATTGCACCGATTTGAGTCCTAGAAAAGCGGTTTCCAAAATCCCACTTTCCTGTTTTCTTCCTATGCAGAGACCCTCTATCAAACAGCCCTCAATCAGGTTCCCTCATTCTCCGTTGATCCACCTCAATGTTCCTTGCTTAAGGACCCTTCCGATCATTTATGCTCGCGATTCTCCTTTCATCGCTTCTCTAGCTAAGTTGTGAGCCATAGTATCTGCAGATCTGTATGCATGTTGAAAGGTTATTTGGTGAAAAGTTGTTTTTTCTGCTGAATATTTTGTATTATACCCCCAATCACTGATTTATTAGTCTTCTCTGAGTTACTTTTTTATTACTGATACCGAGTCCCCTTCGATAATAACTGATGTGAACCCCATCTGTTTTCCCATAAACACTGCTTGAAGGCACGCAAGGGCCTCTACTGCAAATGAAGAGGCCACCTCCCCATGAGCCACTGTTTTGAAGGCGAGGACCTCCTCCGAAGAATTTCTAGCCACCTCCACTAAGACTGATTTTGCCCGAGAGTCATCAAAAGCGGCGTCGAAACTAAGTTTGAAAATGGAACCAACTGGTGGACACCAACTTATGGACTCATGCCTCGTGGTAAAATCTCGAACCTTACACCCCTCTAATTCCTTAATATATCTGTTTATCCATGCAGCAATTTCTAAGCTCGTACTTCTCTTTCCCTCATGTAATCCTTTGTTTCTGTCCGTCTAGATCACCCACAAAGAGTAGCAAAATACTCGACAGTGAATGCTGGAACTATTATTGAACACCCAGGTCTAGTGTGACAAAATCAATTCTGTTAATACCCATGCCAGATTCGAGCTAACCCAAACTTCTCGCCTCACAAGGCATTCTCTGAAGATATGGTCAATGTTTTCAGCAGCTGCTCCATATCCGGGACATACTACAATCGAGAGCAATCTCTTGCACCGAAGATTAACAAAATGATGATTAAAATTCCAAGAAATTTTCCAGATTAGGATTTTAATTTTCCCTGGAATGTGAATATTCCATTATTTTTTGTAAAATAAATTAGCCTCAGTCTGTAAATAATTAGGAAGAAAGCCATGTAATAGTTTATAAGCACTTCTCACAAAGAATTCTATAGAGGCCTCCCCCTTCTATACCATGAAGTCTGCATGAGGTTGCTAAGGGTATTCGCACAATTCTGTTTGCCTCTTCTTTAGAGAAGGTAGAATAAATTAAATCAGACTTTTATTCTCTCTTTTGTTCATCAATAAAATCCGCCACTTTACTTAGTTCACTGGAATTCCTAATTGATTTTGCCTTATAACTTACAATTCCAGGGAGCTACGCATCAGCAGCAATTGAAATATTCTGACCCGTTCTCACCTTTCAACAAATCACATTCTTCAGCAATCCTTTAGCTACCCATACACTCTTCCAGATATATGAAGGTAGTTGTCCTAACTCAGAATTAAAAAAAAAAATCGTATTTGTAAAATACTTAGCCTTTAGAACTTTCGTTAATATTGAATTTGGATAATTAAGAATGCGCCAACATTGTTTACCTAATAACGCAACATTGAATTTGGATAAACAATGGAATCTCATACGCCCATTCTCCTTAAGATCGCAAAGCGTTCCCAACTGCACTAATGATTCCTTTTTCGCCTTTATCATTTTTGTTACCAAAATCGAGCTATTATGCTGTCCAATTCCGCACACAAAGACTTTGGAAGTAAAAAACAGGTCATAGTGTAAGTGGGTATGACCTGTAAAACGGCTTTAATAAACACTTCCGTACCTCATTGAGAAAGGAATCTCAAATTTCAATTCTTTTTTTTATTTTTCCCCACAACATTCCCACAACATTAAGCAAACCAAGATATCTTTCCATATTATTTGAATTTCTCACCCCAAGAATATTGGAAACAACTCGACTAGACTCTTCCAAAGTGTTGTTACTATAAAAAAACCATTGATTTATCGTAATTGATGCTTTGCCCCGAGCATTTTTCATATTCCCTTAGGATTGATTTCAAAACTTGTGCACCCCTCTCGCTAGCTTCTCCAAACAATATACTGTCATCAGAAAACAATAAATGAGAAATCGACGGACCCCCTCTGATTACCTTTGCTCCTTTAATCGACCCATCCCTCAAGGCCATCCTCATAAGTGCAAAAAGGCCCTCACTAAACATTAAAAACAAGAAGGGACTAAGAGGGTCCCCTTGTCTAATTCCTCTTGCCGGTTTAAATGTCTAGCGACTTCTCCCATTAATAATTACTGAATATGAGACTGAAGTGACGTACTTCATAATATTTTCCACCCACAAAGTATGAAATCCCATCCGTAACATCATAACTTTTAGAAAATACCACTTCACCCTATCATATGCTTTGCTCATGTCCAACTTAAGTGCCATAAAACCTTTCTTCCCAACTCTTTTTTGTCTAAAGGTATGAAGAATCTCATAGGCAATGAGCACATTATCCGAAATTAATTTATCCGGCACAAAGGCACTTTGGGAACCATCAATGTAATTGCCTATTATACTTTTGAATCAATTCGCAATCATTTCGGCTACTATTTTATAAAGAATATTGCATAAACTAATAGGTCTGAAATTTCCTAAGTTCATTGGATTAGAGACTTTAGGTATAAGCACAATATTAGTAAAATTACAATGGTCCACAGGCATACCTCTGTTTAAAATCCCCAAGCAATAGTCCGTAACCTCGTCGCCCACAATATGTCAAAACTGTTGAAAGAATATAGCCAAAAAAACATCCTCCCCCAACGCCTTCGTAGGACCCATCTCCTTAAGAGCCGCCACAACCTCCTCCTTCGTATAATTCGTTATCAACTTCAAATTTTCTTCTTCAAAAATACATTTTTCAATCCCAACAAGGATATAGATGAGAAAAGTTGTTGAAAATAATGCCTTGCAATTTCCTCCATCTCTCCATCATCACAAGTCTCTCTTCCGTCGTCATGCCTTAAACTACGAATAGTATTTCTTCTCCTTCTTTGTAAGGCATAATTATGAAAGAAATTTGTATTTTTGTCCTCTAATTTCAACCACTTTACCCGAGCCCTTTACTCCCAATACATCTCATCTTTATCAATCTCTAGATTAAAATGTACTCTAGCATCAATCAATTCAGCCATACTCTCATCAGTTCTGTCTTGATCTAAGAGAAACTCTATTTTTTCTGTCAGTTCCTTCTTACGCCCTTCCCTCTTCTATCTAAGCCCAGCTGCCCATCTCTTGAGCCCACTCTGTAAAACCTTCAACTTCTCTAAGATATCGCCTCTACCTGATTGCCACAATCGTCTGACCTCATCCTCACAGTTTTCCTCTTTAACCCACTACGCCTCAAATCGAAATACCCTTCTGGACATGAGCTTTAATCCTATATCTGTATCAAGCAGAAGGGGACAATGGTTAGAAAAAGAATGCGGCAAATGGTGGATTACTGGTGATGGAAATATATTCCTCCATTCTAAATTTTTCACACCCCTATCAAGCCTTTCACGAATATTAGTCTTCGGCAAATTCCCTCTTTCCTAAGTAAACCAAGTACCCAAGAAACCAATATCTGTCAGTTGACACTTCTCCAAAACATCTCTAAACTTAACATCCTCCTCTCTTCTCTTGGCGTTCCACCCGCCTTCTCAAAAGAATAAAGAATCTCGTTAAAATCTCCACAAACCATCCAAGGTAAACCTTGGATTCGACTCAGGTTTCTTAGCGTTCCGCAAGTAGCGTCTCTATTTACGCATAAAGGGAGCCATAAAACCTTGTAAACCTCTATTCCTCTCCATCATCATTTTCCTTCAATGCGGCATGAATGTGATAGCCCAAATAACTTTTTAAACAAATATTTGTATTATCCTTCTATGCTAAGTATAAGCCTCCTCTCGAACCATCCGCTGCATTATCAACCCCATTTAGAAAACTACACTTCCTTCTAACATTTTTCATTCGTATCTTGCTTGGTTTAGTCTCTATGATGAAGACCACCTGGGGATTGTACAGTTTCAACACATACCGAAACCTTCTAGTAGCCCGTAGACTCCCCAATCCACAAACATTCCACTTAAAAATTTTCATTGCGACTAGTCGGCTTACCCCTTAGCAGTCGCTGATATAAAGTGACATTTTTCCAACATCCTCCTATTCCTCACGACCAAGGACCCCATCTTTTACCCTTCCATAAATTTATCACTCTCTATTCTAGGCCTCTTTTTCCCATCACCACCTTCCATCACACACATCACCGAATCTTGGTCCATGTCTACTTGACCTTGTAAATTTGATTGAATCCCATCCACATCCAGATTCCGATTAAGGCCCCTTCTAAATTCATCCTCAATATGGGATTAATACAACCTCCCAGCCCTCCTCCATTCTCTTCATGTCTTTTACTTCTACCCAAATCAGACCCTTCGTAATTATTCCATCATCTTGTCTCTCCCCTCAACCATACACTGTTCATCGCGAGAGATCTTCTAGATTGAGCTCTTAGTGAAAGGTCTCATCCCATCTCAGCTACTTCAAATCCTAGATCCATCTTCACTTGACAAAAAGAATCGACATGACCTAGTTGGCCACAAAAGAAACAGAACAAAGTTAACCATTCATATTTAAAACTAACATACAAATAAGCCCTGGATGAAACTAAACCTTCTTCTTCCTTTTCAAAGGATGCCTCACATCCAATTGGATCTTCATTCGAAGATGATTTCACACCCCTCTACCTAGATTTGTGCCATCATATTCTAAGAACTTCCCAATAAAGCCCCCCATTTGTCTTGCCAACGCCTTAGAGAAATACCCCGGAGGCACATAATGAATTTGAACCTAAAAATTTGCAAAGATTAGAGGTACCCTCAGCGGATCCTCTCCCTCCCCCAAATAATGAACCAACTATAAAAGACTGTTAAAATTCTATGGAGATCCTTTCAACACCCTTTCAAGATCTATTCTATGAAAAAATCTAAACAAAAATATTTTCTCATCCAAATCTGAAATTTGGACCCCTTTAACTAGATGCTAGAGATTAACCATTGTGCTTCTCATTACTAGGAAGTGTATAACACTTGCTGTTAAAAAACACTCTACCAAACAAAAATCCTCTTCCGCAGAAACTGGATCTGACTCTTTCTGCACCTGAACAACCTCCTCTTCCTCATCGTCCAATGATAGCACAACAAAACCTCTTTCCATTCCCCTATTTCACCCAGACAAAAAGTCCCCAAGTTTAAAGAGATCAAGCGATTAATCTTGACGACGCCACCCAAAACTTAGAAAAAACTACAAAAAAACAAACTAAAACCCTAAAAGAAACAAAAACATGCTAGACGCAACAAACAGAGACGTGCAAGGAAAGCAGACAAAGAATCACATTCTAATAGAGCATTTAAGTTGCACATATCTTAGTGTTATTTAAATATACATATTCTTTTTAAAAATTATTTTCAATTTGTTAGGAAATATTTATTTTAATGTTTTGAGTATTTCTGATGTATTATATATTTTTTTAAAAATAATATAAAATATTAATAAATATAAAAAAATTAATAGGGCGAGTCGGGTCGAGCTCGTGTTTTATCATTTTTATCTAGTTCGAACTTTGGCAAAATTTTAGGCTCATTTTTCAGGTTAGGCCGGGCCCAGGCCCAGGCCTAACAAATGGGCCTAAAATTTTTGTTGGGCCTAGCCCAGCCCATGGACACCTCTACTTACATGGCATCTTATGTGCATATCATGTTAACATGACATCACTTGTCTTATATGTCACGTCAATAAATAATTTAAAATGTAGGATAAACTAACTAGTTGGTCACCCAACTTTTAAGACGTCACTCAATCGTTAAAATTGTAACGACAGTTAACTGTACATGCCACATCATGTTCACACTTTCATTTTGGTCACCCAAAAAAATATCATTTTTTAAAGTATTGATTGGGGTAAAAAAAATTAAGAATTAAAGTGAAAAGTGGTAGAAATTAAAATAATGCATTAAAATTGTCAAATTGTACTTGTTTATCACATTGTTGAAAATTCTATTTTTTTCAATATTGAAATCTTAAATTTCAAAACTTAAAAATCGATTAAATAAATTGTTGAAAAAAATTATCCTTTGATAATGTTAATCGATTTGTTACCGTACTATTGAAATTAACTAAATTAATCTCTTTCTAAATTTTAAAATTTTATATTATGTTTCCATATTATTCTTAATGAAATCAACTTGATAACTCATTTAATAATTATTTACTGAAACTTAAATTTCTTTTGATTAATTAAATTAATTGCTTGTTCTTTATTTGTGTAAAGAATGATGAAAATTTTTGGATTTTTTACATGGAAGATAAAATTAATTAATTAAATTAATTGTAAGGGTTTTATTTGCTTTTAGCTTAGTATGAAAAACTCAAGATCATATAATCAAAAGAAATTTGAGTTTCATGTACAATTATTAAATTGAGTTGGTTATAATTTCAAAGTATAAAATAAAATTGTAAGATTTAAAAGGAGACTAAATTAATTTAACTAATTTCAATATTATAGTAACAAATCGATTGACACTATCAAGGGATAAAAAAATTCAATAACTTATTTAATTGATTTTTATGCTTTGAAATTTAAATTTTCAGTATTGACAAAAAAAAAAGAATTAGAACTTCGGCAACGCGGTAAACAAGTACAATTTGACAAATTTTAAAGCATTATTTTAGTTTCTACCGTTTTCTCACTTTAATCCTTAATGTTTTTTACGTCGACTAATATTAAAAAAAAACAAAAGGATATTTTTGAGATGACCAAAATGAAAGCAACCTAAAAGTTGGGTGACTAAAATGAGAGTGTGAACATGATATGGTGTGCACAAGTTAACTACCATTAGGGATTTAACAGCTGGGTGACTAAAATGAAAGCGCCCTAAAAGTTGGGTGACTAACTAGGTAGTTTACCCCTAAAATTTAAAAATAAAAAATTAAAATCAAAATTAAAAAAATATAAAAGTTTCATAAAAATTCAAAAAAAAAATAGCATGGACTACACGTAGATTGTCATGCAAGTTGTCGTGTTTAAAAATTTAACATTTTAGTTAGTATTCTCGTTAAACAAATTATTTCAACTCTTTTTCAAAATATTGATAGTTAAATTTAACTATTTTAAAAGGTTGAAGGCTAAATTTAACTCAAAAAATAATAAAAGTCAAATTGACAAAAAATATAAACTTAAGGGCTAAATTTGACATTATGCCTAAAAATTTGACAATTCTTTGGATTGAATTCTACTTTTATCTAATTTATAATTAATTTTAAACTTTTATAATATAAAAAATTGTATGAACTAGTGAATATAACTTTAGAAAGTTAGATGAAAATTATTTTCTATTGAAAAAATGATTAACCAAATCGATTAAAATCGGTGGAATTCTTTTCAGTTTGTTTACCTTTGATATTCAATTCTGTTTCAATTAGATTTTTCAAGAACCAAAATATTGCAGGGTAATTGCAATTCTTTTCCAACAACCGAGTCCTTGTCTCCTCTATTCATAATTGAGAAATATGTTTTGATTACCCTCGTCTGTTGGATCAAGTGGTAAGTATGACTAGTTGGTAATGCAAAGAAATTGAAAAAAGAAATATTTTTAAACGGTTATGATTTGATAAAATCAGAATCTATCTTCTAAACGATTATGATTTGACAATATCAAAATCTGGTTGTTGAGATTTTTTAGGAAACTAAATATACAAATTTACCATTTTGCCCTTTCAAAAAACAGTATAAATAGGAGGTCATTCTCCTCATTTTTCATAAAACACAACAAGAGAAAAACAAACTTCTCTCATTCTTCTGTTTCTAAATTATGGTGTTTTGTGAAATTACACAAGAGAAAAATTCTATCTAGGAGATTGAGTTTTAAACGGGACCATTTGTGACCCCTTTCAATCTTTCTTACGAATTGAACCTAGTGTGGTTTCGCCGGTTTTCTTCCAACTTATTTTCTGATCAGATTTTTGACCAACTACTTTTGTTTTTTTAGTTTCAATTCCTTTCGAGAAGAGAAATACCAATTGTGTTCCACCTTTTTTATTCGAGTGTACGAATATTGAAGTACTATGTTAACCTTGAAGGGTGACATCCACTACACGATTACACTGATCAAGGGAAAATTGTTTCTAAGGTAATGGTTCCTGTACGACATAATGATTGCTTTATTTATTTACACTTAGTTTAGCTTCCTGTTAGCACTAACGGTTTTGCTTTACAGTAGTATATTTCCAACAATTTATAAGCAAATTATACTACTGTTTAAACATGAGAATCATTTATGTTTCCCACTGCTAGAACCAATGTAGGCTCCTACAGGCAATGAGTTAAAGTACACTTAAGGATCGTAAGAGTAAGTGAAGTGTTCTATTGAGGTAATCAGTTTGAGGGCACTATAGTAGTACAAGAGTGTGCCTAAGTAGCATTGAAGCGGTTGCAAGCTCCATCTATATTAGCCAGTGGGCCATTGCGATTAACATGGGCTTGGACGGCCTAGCAAGATTGAGTGGGTCCGAGGACCCTTGAGTTGTCAGAGGTCCTTTGAGTTTGAGTGGGTCCGATAACCCTTGAGTTTGAGTTGGTCAAATGTCCCTTGAGTTTGATTTGGTTGGAAGACCCTATGAGATCGTATGAAGAAATGAACGACGTGCTAGATTTTGCGTGAATGAGTATTAAAGTCTAAAATTGATATTGAGATCGACCTAGTTTGATGGTGTCGCATGTGTTGCAGTTGGACAATATGGCCACACCCAGTAGGTGAGCATGGAAAGGCTAAGACGGCTTAAGTTGGGGATGACCAATATGTCTAAATTTCCAATGTTAAGAACTTTTGTGTTGGTGCCGCAAGAGACAATTGGCATAAACCACGTCCAGAGAGACACATCTAATGGGATGCCGCAAGAATACAGTTGGTGCCACATCTAGAGGAATTTTTTTTAGTATCAAAGACATGATAATATTCAACTAAGAAAGAGTCATAACATTAAAGGTTCCTCAAGGTTGTAACCTGATGATTATGTGTTGTGACATTGAGTTTAAGTTTTCGGTGGAGGAATAAACATAAACATGACTACACCAACAATTGAGATGAGACCAAGTTAGAGTTTATGTCCGATGCACGTTAAATTAATCATAACCTTAGGCCTTGAAGGCCCAAGATGAACTTGAGACTAAAATGTCAACTCAATGCAACAAGGTTACTACAAGTGTGGCTTCATGTCAATGAGGGAATAGACATAGTAAGTGGGGGAATGCCATGGTCCACAATTTACTATGCTAGTTATCAAGGTTGAGCTTTCCCCAAATGGTCTTGAGTGAAATTAAAGTACAATAACTTGGAAGTTGAAATTTTTCGGATACCTTGTGATCTTAGAGGGATGCTGTGATGCAAATTGGGTAACTGATAAAGTTAGCTTTTGTCACACCCAGTTCTCCATTAAGGTCCCAAAATTAAGAAAAAGTTTGGAGTTAATTGAAAGAGACAACAAGTTTAGTGGATTCTACTATAAAATCTAGAAATTTTAATGGCTAATTGGTAAATAATTAGGTTTCAATTCTGGTTTGATTAAGTTGGAATCGACTAGTTCCTTAGTAAGAGACAAAATGATTACCGATGGATGGCTTAATTGAGGCTTTGATGACCGTGCGGGAAGGGTTATATATGTGTGAAAAGCCTTATTCAACAGACGAAATTCTTCTCAATTATGTTTATATTTTCCTTTCATCTGTAGCGTCTTTTTTCCTTGCTCTGGAAAAGAGAAAGTTAAGGTATGAGGTAGTGATCGAGAGGTTTAAGTCTGGAATATAGTGAACCAGGTGAACTAATAAGCTTCTCAATCTTTCTGTATTCATGGATTTAAGAAAAAAAGAAGGATTTTTGGAATCCTTAAAAAGTTTCAACATGATAATGGATTCTGGGTTTTAAAGCTTGAATACCTCCGATTTAACTGGTATATTTGATTATCGTGCTTAGCTGCCAGGACAAAGGAGGCTTTAGCATTCGGACAAGCTAAGTTGGTGAAACGAAATATATCAAGTGAGTTAATGTACTCCACTTTAAGTGTTTGCTACTTGAATGATCTACTTGTATGTTTTTTTTTAGTTCAGTTTGAATTCCATGGTTGTGTGTGATAACAGTGAACGAGTATGCTATGCATGTATAACGCTGTGCAAATATATGAATTCTTGCAAGTATTTCTCTGGATGCCAAATATGGTTGTATATTGATGTATGGATAAGTGGCATACTACATGTTACAGTAATAAGTGTATTGATATACCTGAAATGTATGTTTATAAAATGCGGAGTACGGAGGGAGTTACTTTAACGGGTTAGTTGAAGATAAGAAATTTGGCGTAATCAAGGAATATGCGGATTGAAAGGGGATTTAAGGGAGTTTGGCTGCATCTTGGAATGGTTATCTATTAGCTCTTCAAAGCAACATCGTGTAAACGATACATAGGCCTATGGGGTGACACTGTGTAAATGGTATACAAGTCCTATGATGTGACATCGTGTAAACGGTATACAAGTCCTTAGGGGTAATACCTCGAAAGGTAAGAGGTTCTAGTAGAAATGTCTTATGTAAAAATAAAGGGTGTTTCCTTCAAAATATCTACAAATAAGTATCCTCCATTATGTGCTCGTTAAAGTTTACCTATAATCCATCATTGACCATGAAGTAATGAAAATGTTCTTTAGGTTTTAAATTCTAGGTGTTCATTGATAAAGAGTTTGCCAGAAAAGTGGGAAGCCCACCAAGGGCAATCTTAAGAAGAAAGTCCACCAAGAACTATCTTAGATGGAATGTCCTTTAGGGAATATTAAAGTAAGAGGATGTCTACTGGGACTATGTAACACTGAGAAGTCCATCAAGAACTAACTCAATGGAATGTCCATCAGGAATTAATAAAGGAAGTGGATGTCCATCAACACTATCTAGCATGGGGAAGTCCATTTAAAACTATGAAATGTGGAAGTTCGGCACGGAAAATATAATAAAGAGATAGTCTATTGGGAACTATCTGTTGTTTGGAGTATCTTAGTAGATGGTATGAAGTGGGAAAGTCCTATTGGATTATCTTTCAAGTAAGAGTTCATAAAGAAAAAATGGTGTTTATCTATCAACCAAATCTCATATTCAAGATCGAATTAAGGATATTAGTAAATAGACCCTGCTTTAAAGAAGGGTCTATGCACAGGCTAAGTCATAAGAATATAAATTATGGGGTAATATAGTAGGTCTATATTGATTTCAGTGTGGAAGGAAGAGATCCGAGTAAGAGTCTGTAATGACCCAAATTTAAGGTTATCGAAACAGTGGTTTTGGGGCCACAAATCCGAATAGGAAAAATTTATTTTTATTATATTTTTATGGTCTACAATTTCTTGGGAATATTTCGGGAAAATTTCGTTCGAAAATTTCGACGTTTGGGCACTTAATTTAGTCAAAAGGACTAAATTGTAAAAAGTGTAAAAGTTGAGTTCTATATGTTAGAGGTGTCCAATTGTTATGAAATTTTAAATTGGAGTTATTTATATGGTAATTAGACCATTGGTTAAGTTGGTGGACAAAAATGAACATGTTTAGGCATGTTTCCAAAGTTTTTCATTAAGGGCATTTTAGTCATTTAGTTATTAAAATGAATTAAAAACAAAATTAAAAGCCAATTTTTGATCATCTTCTTAATTAGGCCGAATTTAGCAAGGGGAGAAGCCATAGTTAGGGTTTTCAAGCTTCCAAGCTCCATAGTAAGTGATCCCAAGCCTCGTTTTTAATGTTCTTTACGTTTTTGAGATCCCGGTAGCTTAATTTAGCTTATTCTAGCAATAATTTAACCTAGGGTTTATATTTGGAAAAATACCCATAGGTGAAAAGTAGGGGTGAGCAAAACTCGATTCGATTCAAAAAAATTGAAAAAAATTTCAAATTTTGAGTTAAACGAATCGAGTTATTCGAGTTAATCGAGTTATTCGAATCAACTTGAATTTTTTTTTCGAATTTTGAGTTCGAATCGAGTTGAGTTTTCAAATTCGAATAACTCGAATAATTCGAATAATTCGAATATCAAACTATAATATTTTACATTTTTACCCCAAACTCCCAAACCTTTTTACTTTTCCCTCAAAACTTTTACTCCTTCCCACTTTCCCCTCAAAATTTTTACTCCCTTTCCCTCCCAACCCCCAATCTACCCAAAATCCATTTCCCACCAAAATTTTACTCTCCCATTTATTTTTTCTCAAAATTTTACTCCCAAAAACCCTCAAAACCTTTTATTTTCTCCCTCCCACTTTTCCCCTAAAACTTTTATTCTCTTCCCATCCCACCTCCCATCTACCCCAAACCCTCCCCCCTCCAATTTTTTTAATATTTTCCTCCAAAATTTTACTCCCCATATTTACTTTCCTCAAACTTTTATTCTCCAAAACTTTTATTTTCCCCTAAACTTTTACTTCTCACCCTTTACCCTCAAATAAAAATCAAAATTATCCAAAAAATTCACTAAACATAAATAGTAATAATTTTATTTATATCTACTATTTATATTATTAAATTAAATTTCACATTTTATATTATTTATATTATTGAATTGTTTAGTCATATTGAATATTTATATTAAAATTGAATTATTAATTATGCCATAAAATATTCGTGTTAAAATTTTATATTGGTATCAATTTCACATTTTATTTTTAAAATAACTTTTATTAAAAAAATCATATTTTTACATTTAATATATTTTTTAATTCCAAAATACATAGTGACAAGAATCTGAAGATAATTGAAACAACTAAGCAAGCAAAGAAGCTAACCAATATATAAAAAATTAATAAATAAATTATGAGGTGACGAAAGTTAATAAAAAGTTTGATTAAGGTGGACAAATTTTATTACGATGGGTGACAGTGGTTACAAGGACCCAAAATTATTTTTTAAAATTTAACTCGAACAAATATATTCGATTCAATTCGATTCAAATTCCATCTCACTTGACTCGATTCGAGAAAACTTCAAATAAAGTTAGGATGATAAAATGAGATTCGAAAACTCGATTAACTCGAAAATTTTCAATTCGATTCGATTCGAATCGGTCGAATGCTCACCCCTAGTGAAGTGTTTATTTTGATGCTTTATGGTAGAATATAAAGCTAGAAATTATGTTAA
Source organism: Gossypium raimondii (assembly GCF_025698545.1). Taxonomy (NCBI): domain Eukaryota; kingdom Viridiplantae; phylum Streptophyta; class Magnoliopsida; order Malvales; family Malvaceae; genus Gossypium; species Gossypium raimondii. Next base: position 8,667,538 of record NC_068572.1, on the reverse strand, counting down.
ACAACTTTTGCTAGTCGATTTTAAGCGAAAACGAGTAAAACCCCACAATCGGTAAAATACCTAATGTTCATAAATACATGTTAGAGTGGGAATTTGATGTCGCCATAGAAGGAAAAATATTCAGCATGTTATAAAACATAAGAATAAGAGATGAAGTTTAATTTCCGAGCCTTGGGGTAAAAATGTAATTATGTAAAAGTTTAGGGGCAAAATTGTATTGAAAAATTTAGAGTCGAGGGATGTTTTGATGAATGTGAGTATTAAATAAGTTAAATTTTCTATTTTAGATCAAGAAGAACGAAACTTGAGGTTAGACAAGGGAAAGAATAAAATTGAAGGCTACGTTGGTGAATTTGGCTATAATTGGTATCGAGGTAAGTTTACTGTAAATAAATACAATATTTCAATAATTATTATTAATATTGTTATTTTCTAGAAATTATGCATTTATTTTATGAATTTAGTTAATGTTGACTAAAGTATGAGATGACAGAGAATCGGTGTTAAAAAGCCCCGTTGAAACATGAAGAATGTATCGGATACAAATGTCATGACATTTGGGTAAAGAGGTCCATGTAAGACCCTGTCTGGGACATGGCGTTGGCACCAAGATGAGAGGTCCCATGTAAGACCATGTTTGGGACATGGCGTTGGCACCGAGATGAGAGGTCCCATGTAAGACCATGTCTGGGACATGGCGTTGGCACCGAGATGAGAGGTCTCTCGTAAGACCATGTCTGGGACATGGCATGGGCACCGATATGAGAACATCCCATGTAAGACTATGTCTGGGACATGGCTTTGGCATGTTATGATCAGACCCAAGTATCCTTATTATTCCAATGTGGCTCAACGGGCTAGTAAATGAATCATATACATGAAAGTTCAGTTAAAAGCAAAAATGGCAAGCTTAGGTGAGTTGTAAGAGTTAAGAATTTATTAAATTAATAATTTATATTCAACGATGCAACAAGAGAAGAGTAAGTTATGCACACAAGTATACTAAGTAAACAAGCAAGAGAACTAGAATGAGATTAACTAAAGAGTAAACTAGAGATATAGACACTTGAGTTTAATTATTTGTGTTTAATGTTGTTATTTATCTGCTAGTAAACTTACTAAGCATTATGCTTACTTCTTTTATTTCTCTTTCTCTTATAGTGTTGCAAAGCTACTTCAAGGATCCTAAAGAAGTTGGAGATCGTCCACACTATCAACCACAACTGCTCGGTATGTTATGATGAAACACGTTTGAGTTATGGCATATATATGGATTTAGTTATTTTGCATGTTTGTAATTATGATTTTTCTAAAGAATGGTGTTTATGATTTTTCTAAAGAATGATGTGTAAGTATTTGATGATGAATGGTTATTAAAATGGTTAAGTATGGAGGTGTTTGTTGTTATAAGAGTCTAGATGATAAATTATGCATGGAAAACATGAAAGGGGTAAAATTTTGCAAAGAAACAGAACTCAAGCAACACAGTGATGTGACTTTGAAAAATCACCTAGGATAGTATACAATGAGTTAGAAGGTGAATGATATATATAATGAAATCTTATTGAGTATATTTTCCATGAAAATTAACGGTTTAACAAAAGAAATTTTATATTTTGAGATATGTGAATTTTAGTGAGACAGTGTCAGATCTATTTTTGGAGTCCCCTATTCTGAGTTTATAAAATCATTAAAATTTTAAAAAATGTTTATGAGTTATAGTTTATATGTATAGATTCCTTATTGAGTCTATTTTCTGTAAAAAGAAGTAATAACTTCATATGAAAATCCTACAGTGAGAAAACTTATTTTTAGTGGCAAGAGGTCAGGTTAGTTAAGTGGTGAAACAGGGGAGACTTTAACTAATAAATTGTACTAATTTACTAAATGAAAAATTCTGAAAATTTTATGGTAAAAAGGTATATGAGTCTAGTTTCAAGAAAAATTTACGGATTTAGATTTCGAGTTCCTTAGCTTAAGTTATAAATGATTTAGTAACTATTGCGCTAGTGGACAATTTTGCTGTAAATGTGGAAATTGATTTCAAAAGTAACTTTTTATGTCCCAAACTAGTAAGACAAGTAAAGTAATGCCTCGAGCTCGACTCCGGAAACGGTCTCGGGCAAGGGGTGTTACGGAGTCTGCCAAGGTGGCGAGGTATCTGTAAGTCCACCAAAGGTAGTCGACAATCCGTGTAACTACTTGTGGGGTTATCTTCAAATAAGTCAAACCAGCAAGGTAATCAAAGTTTTGTTATGAAGTTAGACAATGTTAAGTCACAAATGGGAGTTAGAAAGACGTTAGTTTTACCTAAATCCGTCATTGTGTTCGCCAATCCATTCAAGAAGAACGTGTGGGCGTCGTTTATGCCAATCAAACTACGAAACCTCCTATGAGATATAGGGAGTCTAATTATGTGTATTAGTCATTTATTCATGAGCTTTAAGTGACTTGCGAACACTATTCTATAGATTCTCACTAAGTTCTTTCAAACTTACATGCAATTTTCCTTGAATGTAGGGTTAAGGGATGACTCAATGAAGGATCATGTGGAGGGACCAAGCCAGACACCGTCAAGTTCATGCTATTGGAGTCATGGTTGTATCATGCATATAGAGGGGCACCCTTAGAAGCTATGCCTCGAGGTTCAAATAAGTGAACTTTTATTAAAATTTTAAATTCCAAGTCATTGTACATATATAAACATATACATGTTCAATATGGAAAATTGATTGTAAAAACCTTAGTGTCAGTAGGAAGTTTATTTGTAGTTATATTTCGAAACCTATTGAAATTTAAAGAAATTGGACAAAAGTTATATGATAAATATGAATCAATTCTGGCACTATTTTATTTGTAATAAATCAAATTAGAATTTCTGTTAGTAATTTGGGTTAATTATAAAACTTGGTACCCGGACTCGGTGATCGGGTCGAGTATAGGGTGTTACAGTTTTACAAGTGGGTATGTCTTTAACTATTTTTTGGAAATATACTAAACAGACATTTATTGCTCGCTCTATGACGAATTCAGAGCTTATAACTCTTGACTGAGCCGAGTGGCTTAGGAATCTACTTGCTGAGATTTCTATATAACAGAATGGAGTATTTTCTTTGGAGTTCGTGAGGTTTGAAAGGAACCTAATTGATCCACTAACCAAAGGGTTAAGTAGAAAATGGTTCTTAATTCATCGACAGGGATAGGTCTTAGAGCCTAATGGTTGGGGAATTCATGGTGGATACCCAACTTAGTTCTCTAAGTTCAAATGTGGTCAAATGAAACCATGCAAAGCTCATAGTGTTTATTCTACTTATCTCTATGACGAACGATGTACACATAAGGTTGAGTTCTCACTCTTAATGATTTCATATCTCAAGATTTGGGTGGTCCTATTAAGACAGTCTTGATGAATTCACTGACAAGTGATGTTGGTTTTATTACTCTTAATGAGTTTATATCCCAGAGTTTGGATGGTCATATTGAGACGGACTTGATGAATTCATTGAATTTAAATTTTAGAGGACGAGCTTAATAAATGCTCTTAATGATTTCATAGTCCTTATTTAGGTGGTTTATATTGAGATAGACTTGATGAAATCACCTGTGTAAGTGTGAAGGACTAGCCACCTTCTATGAATGAAATTGGACAGTCTTTCTAGAGCACTTACCAGTATCATGAGGTGTATTAGTTAAAACTTGTTGATCTATTGCGGAACATCAATTGGATCTAAAATTAATCATGTGTTATGAGTTAACCCCTATCTTAACAAGTTCAAGATTTTTTCACTTGTTAAAGAGAATAATCACTCATTTCACTACGTACTAGTTCAAATCCATAAGATACTAGTATTTAAGCGACTAATTTCGTTGTTGCTCTTTTCACGTTTTACCTTTTTTTCATGTTTACAAAAATTATTTTGCAATAGTGGGGGAATGTTGGTAATGCAAAAAAATTGAAAAAATATATTTTTAAACGGTAAAGATTTGACAAAATCAAAATCTAGCTTCTAAACAGTTACGAATTAACAAAATCAGAATTTGGCTGTTGAGATTTTTTAAGAAACTAACTCTACAAATTTACTATTTTGCCCCTTCAAAAAATAATATAATTAGAAAGTCATTCTCTTCATTTTTCATAGAACACAACAAGAGAAAAACGACTCTCATCCTTCTGTTCTCTAAATTTTGGTGTTTTGCGAAATTACACAAAAGGGAAATTATGTTTAGGAGTTTGAGTTTTAAGCAGAATCACCTGTGACCCTTTTAATCTTTCCTAAGAATTGAACCTAGTGCGGTTTCGTCTGTTTTCTTCCAGTTTATTTGTCAATTAGATTTTTTACCAATTGCTTTTGTTTTTCGATTTCGATTCCTTTTGAGGAAAGCAATACCAATTGTGTTCCACCTTTTTTTAATTGGGGGTACGAATATTAAAGTATTGTGTTAACCTTGAAGGGCGACGTCTATTACACGATTATACCGATCAGGGCAAATTTGCTTTTAAGGCAATGGTTCTTCCACGGCATAGTGATTACTTTATTTATTTACACTCAGATTGGTTTCCTGTCAGCGCTAACAGTTTTGTTTTACAATAGTATATTTCCAACATGACTGAGTAAAAGAAATTGAGAAATTGAAAGATTGATTCGCACAGATGGTATGTGGACTTTTTAACAAATTAAAAAAAACTATAATTAATCAAATTAAATTAAATTAATATTTAATTTATAATTTTTATACTGTAAAAATATGTTTTATATTTAAAATAGTGAAATAACTTTACATTATAATATAAATGATTAGAGATAAATCTAAAACTGTACATGAACTTTGATCCAATATGCAATTTGATACATGAACTTTCATTTTGTTCAATCATATACATAAAACTTTTTTTTACGGGAAACATATAGGTTTTATTAAGGGGAGTCAAAACAAAAAAACAAAAACAAGTCTGCAACCGTTTTTGGCTTTAGACCCAATAACCCACAAAATAGCCTAAAAATAAAATGGAAAAACGAAATGAAAAGCCTAAACTAAACTGAATCCCTTTCATTGTTGCTATCCCAATATGATGTATGGCCTTCCTATTTCCTTAAAGCATTTTAATGCATTTTAATACATTTTTATTTCCAAGATTACTTTTCCCTTTCTCCAATGGTTGAATGGGCCCCTCTTGGAAGATCAATCACTTTTATTTGCCTATTAAACATTTCCTGATTTGGTTAGCCTCCTCTTTGCTATCTCTACTACTCGACCCTTACTTCCTTTCTTTTTTTTTCATGTGGCATCATGCTTTCCTCTTTACTATCTCTGTTGCTTAACCCTTATTTCTTTTATTTTTTCGGTGGTAACATATCTTTCCTCAACTGTTTTTATCTTTGTCGCTTTTGGATTTCCTCTGTTTGGTTTCGTTTCGTAGCCGAGACAATAGTTTTTTCTGTAGATCAATGTTGGCTGCCAACGGACCCAAAAAAAATTATCTTATCACTGTCATTTGGTTTCATTTAACATTATTACCTCTAGTGAAATGAGCTTCTTTTTGTTGAGAGATGTTGGTCTCCATCGGACCCAACAAAACGTTTCTGTTCGATTATTCTTCCTATCTCGATCGCCAGCAGATCTGCTTCTATTTATACGCCTCTTATTCGTAGTCTGTCCCTCTCCACTGCGTCAGCCACCAATTCTAGCATTTCAGTTCCCAAATAAGTGTACCTTTCATCTTTTAAAGTCTTTTTTTGCTAAAATGCGTGCCACCTTGTTCTCGAATCTTGGCGTGTAATTAAACTTGCATGTTCAAAAGATTTTGCTCATTTCTTTCAGATCTGCAATGTAAGCCATTATTAGTGATTTATTTGGTTTGTTTGCTTGCAGTTTTTTAACTATTGTTCGAGCATTACCTTCCATGGTCAGATCTCTTAGCCTTAGCTCTGCTCCCATATTGACAGCTTGGATACATGCAAGAGCTTCGATAGCACACACCGAAGGTATATAGTCATTTTTTATTGTTTGGATTCCAATCACATGTTCGCTTAAGTCTCTAGCCACCAACCTCGTACATGAATTTAGCGAATGGGCTTGATAGACAGTGTCATAATTTATTTTTACCATTGTTCGTTCTTGAGGCTTCCAACTTTTGCAATAAATTTTTCTGTTACATGTTTTTGCACTTACCTTATCTATTTTCGCAATATAGGCCATGACTTTTTTTGCTATCTCCTTGGTTGTAAGTATCGTTAATTTGTGTATGAGTTTGTTTCTTGTTATCTAACTAACCCATAGAATACATGTCACTTTCTTGTACACTTGTTTGGAATTGTTCATAGAGGCTAGTCATTCAGTTTTGATGGTTTAAATCTGAGCTTTCTTGAGACCATTGCAAATTTAATTCCTGTCATGTTTGTCTTGTTGTTAGGTAGTCCCTGAAGACATGTTAAACAGTTTCTAGACAATTAGAATATTTGGGGCACTCCGTCGTGTTGGTTAGGCGCTTTTGGTAGAGGTTATGAAAGTGAGGAATTTAATTTTTAAAGATCCGCCAATTTTCAATTGGGTTAAATATAATATTAGTACCTAAACTTGTGCACTTCTCCCATATCGGTATCTATAGTTTTTTTGTCCTACATTGGTACCCAATTTTTTTTCGCCTACTGGTTTGGTACCTGAGCCTAACGTTGTTAACATTTTGCTAATGTGGTAGCACAGACCACTCGTGCGCTGCCACATGTTGCAATTCCAACACCCCCTTTGATCCGTGTTTCTTTTTTTACCTGACCCTTTGGAAGTTTTTGTTTTAATTTTTTTCCTTTAAAGTTATTTTTCACCATCATCTTCATCATTTTCCAACATTTTTCTCTTTCGTTTTCTTGCATTTATTTTTTTACCATCATCTTCAACGTTTGCCATCTATTTCTCTTTCGTTTTTCAACATCTTTCATTTTTCCCTTTTTTGTTTTCTATTAAATTTTCTCCTCTTTCATTCCGTGTTTTCTCTCGTTTTCTTCAATTCCTAGCTATCTCTTACATTTTCCATTTTGTTCATGTCTTCACCATGACTTCTTCTACGAACAAAAAATTAAGTGGGTAGAGAAGTGTTGTGTACTACCATTGCGGGTTAAAGGCTCCCGTTTGCAACGCGAATACTCCAAAGAACAAAGGGAGAAAATTCTTTGGGTGTTCGAACTTCAAAGAGATTAATTGGGGTTTATGTTTTTCATATAACATTTTGTTGCAATTTTGGTTTAAGATGTAATCTTAGTTTTTTAATATTATATTTTTTGTTTTGTTGAATGTGATAAATGAATGCCGAGGGATGCGATTTTTTTCAATGGGTTGAAGGTAATAGTGAGGGGGACAAACTCAACTACAAAAGAAAAAGGATGCACAATCGATGAAATAATGCTAGAAAATAAGAATTTATTGACAGAGAACAGAAGATTAAGACTTGAGAACGATGAGTTCAATATTGACGAAATGTGAAGAATACAATTAAGGGTAACTCATTTGGAAGTGAAGATAAAATTGTACAAGGAAAAAATGTCAAGGAACAACAAATTAATGGTTGCTTATAAGTTGTTGTTAATTGTACAATGGATGATGTTTTTTGGTTATTTTGCTTGTGGATGGTATGTTGTCCATATATTTGTATTAGTTGTTAAGAAAGAATGAATTGAATAATGTTGTTGTATAATGATATTGTAAAAGTACATGCATATACAAAATTGGCATCAACAAAATTGAACCATCCATTACCACCATTATATATAAAGGATAAATATAAATTGTCCATCAAAATATAACCATCAGAATGATTCAACAAAATTAAACCGTCCATCAAAATACATCCATCAAAATGATCCAACAAAATAAAACCATCCATCGTATGTTAACAAATTAAAACCATCAAAATAAATATGGATTGACATCAACTATCTCCATGGCTTACAGTTGTGCTTGGGTGGGATTTTAGACTTAGCCTTTTTTGTGTTTCTACTTTATTGAGTCCTGCCAATAGTGTCCTTGTTGATGTTTCCCTTCATTTTATTGGTGTACTTGGTTGGGTAGTCACCATGGTTTTCCCTCTCATACCAGGCTATAATGCATAAAACACATAATTAAAAAAATATGTCACCAAAATACAGTAAACAGTTTAACAATCAACTACTTACATTCAAAATTGGCATCCCTATCCTCTCATTGGTGTATAACTCAATCTCTTGCATAGCTTGCTTTCCCTTGCTACAAAGTCTTGTAAGCATTTGCTATGCTGAAAATGCTGCAATGGTGGGAGGAGTTAGCTGTGTTGAAGGAGCTGGTGATGATGTAGAAGCTTCGGATGCAACAGTTTGAGAAAGAGCTAGTGGAGCAAGATCAAAAGGAGCTGGTGGAGGTGTACACTATAAATTAAACATGTTAATAGTTCTCAAATTAAACATATGTTTCATTAAAATAAAATTCTTAAGACGAAGTTACACTTACAGTAGATGAAGTTTGACAGCTTCTGGAGTTGTGTCCAACCATGGAACACTTGTGGCACTCCCTCTTCTAGATAGTTTACTCCCACTCCCCTCTCCCTCTCTTTTTTGGCTCTATTCTTTTTTGGTCTCCTAGGAATTTTTCTTGGAATAGAGGGTCACTTGGTCTCATATCAGTTTTCGACTAAAATTTCACTTGGGACAATAGACAATACAAAGCCATACGTATTTTTTAAACTTCTTATATACAAAATTAGAAATATCAACTTTTTTTCCACAAGATGGCTGCAACAGCATGTGAACATGGGATGCTAATGAGATCCTATCTCCTACAACTACATGACCACTGAAATAAGTCAACAACTACTACATCACCAAAGTTTGCCACTTCAAACCCTTCTACTCCATTCCATTTAACATGACAATATGAACTCATTTGGATATTCTTGTGTTACTTCTCACATATCTTAGGATAGAATTTATCATTCTAATTTTTACATTTGGCCAAATTGTTTACAATCCTCTCTATAACTATCTAATTTCTTCTAACATGGAAATTATAGACATTGATCTAGCTCCTAAAATTATTGCATTAAATGACTCTGCAAAATTATTGTCAATTGCATCTTATATGGACCTACCAGAAAAAATGGCTTTTGACCATTGCTCAGGATCAATACTAAGTAAACTTACATTGGAACTATGTTTGATAGGTTAATCTTTTTGATGTGATATTCAAAGTCAGTAGCTATGTATGATTTGCAGACTCCCCAAAATGCTTGTTGCAGGTCTCCTCCAGGATTTTCTTTCCTCCAGTTGGCATATAGATGCTTTGCACAGACTCTGTGCTCAACCCTTGGCAACAACTCAGAAATCTTCTCCATCAGTCCTTAAATGCAAACAAAAACAAAGGTATTAGATGGTTGGTTTAATAAAGTAAGCATAAAATAATAAGAATGATTTAAGTAATGTCTTTAACATACCTTATGTTTATCAGTCATAAAAGTGAATCCAGAACCATCACCAATTTGTAAATTTGAAATAAGATTACTAAGAAACCATGATATTCATTGTCCTCAGTCTACGGACGTTTCAGCTTATGATATTCATTGTGTTCGGTCAGTCTGTCCATTGGCGGCCATTGGTATATTGTGCCTTATTTTTTAGTACATGTCTCACTTCCTTTCAAATTTTCTGCCCATCCCGACCTTTCTCATTTGCTAGGTTAATTTCCCTTAATTACCGGCTAGAAGCATTCTCCATAGGAAATCGATTTGGAAAGCTTGGCTCACAATCCACTTTTATTAATGCGCTCCTTGTTGTTATGGCCCTTCTCCTTGAAGCTCGAAGTGAGATATCCCATCCTATCTCTGTTTCTTTGAAATATTTCCTTAATCGGACAGGACAAAAACTATCTCCGTGACCCAAGCCGCCATATAAAGAACATAACAAAGTGAGTTTCTCATTTTGGAACTTAACGTATGTATGATTCTAAGGGGAAAGTTGGATTTTCTTTCGACGTTTCAACGGAGTTCTCACATCTAGCCTAACCCTGAGCTGCAAATAATCTCTAAACCCATATCCTATTTATTTTGTACCATTTTCTTCAACTGAACCTATAAATTTTCGAATTGTATGGCAATGTTCTCGAAGAAAAATCCTGGTGAGAGAACATGAACTTGTACCCAGAAATAATTGTAGATTAGTGTTACTTGCATTGGATCTTTGTTAGCACCAAGATGATGAAAAACTAAGATGTGGTTGTTGTCCATGGAACCCCTTTAGTCACTCTGCCAATATCTACCTTGTGATAAAACCTGAACAAGAATCTTTTCTCACCTCGGTCTGAAATTTGAAAACCCCTTATTCGGTGCCATAAATTCGCCAGCATGTTTTGTATTGCCAGAAAGTGAACCACACTAGCCGTGAGAAAGAATTCGACCAGACATAGATCATAGTCCAGTTGTTGCAGGCTGGAGTCCCTATATAGCTGCTATGCCTCTTCTTCCTCATCCGTGATCTGGAGCCCGGTTAATACGTCTTCCATGATGAGCTTTTAGGCAGCGATTCGTTGTGGATTATGTAGATTGGTGCAATCGGTAACCCAAACCCTAAATCAATGTGTTATTTTGTGTGGGTAAAAAATTTAAAAAAGAAAAAAGCAAAAACCTTAAATCAGGGATAGTTGACGTGCCAAACAACTCCAAAAGAGAAATTATAATTGTAGAATCCAAATCGTCAATCCCAAGAAACAAAATACGAAACTAAAACAAACCTAGATCAAAATTGGCGTGCTACTTTAGCAGACAAAACTATGCCAATCGACAAACATTTTCAAATAAAACTTTTATCATGGTTCAAATGTATACATAAAACTTTAATTTTGATTCAATTATATATATATATATATTTAAAGAAATATATACATCAATTTATTTATATGTATGCAACATGTAAACGTAAAATGGTTCTATATTGATAATTGTATTAGTGATTTGTGAAAATTAAATCCAATGAAAATTTTATGTATAAAATTGTACAAAATCAAAATTCATGTGTAACAATATAAGTTTAATCAAAGTTCATATATAGTTTTGAGATTTATCAAATATATATATATAAGAGTTATTTATTTTCTTTTATTTACTTAAAAAATATTTTCAAAATGTATTTATGAGAAAGACATAAAAAATTTACTTCAAAACCAATAAAACAAAGCAGATTTTGTAAAATCAAAATCAAAACTCAAATTTAACTAGAAAAGTTAAAATCAAATCAAATTATGAGAGAGAGAAAAAACTCCATCTAATTGGAGCTAACTCAATTCTAGTAATAAATTTATTATTGTAGACAAAGATTTCCCACCTCTAAATTTAATTTGGACTTGGGATACTAAAAAATCTATTTATTAAAATGTCAATCTTAGGGCTTATTGTTGGGCTGCTTTTTGTAAGCTGGCCTTTAATAGATAGCATTGACCCAACAATGAAACATTACATCCTGATGTTTGCTAAGCATTCAAATTCCATCCAAATAAATAAATGATTTCGTTATTGATATGCCCATAAACAAGATTAATAAAAAGCATTTAAACCTAAAATAGGAGTCCATTAAATTTGATTTGTCGGTTCGGCCTTAACTCGATCGGTATAGGTATTGTTGTCAATATAAGAGGATATAGGTTAGAGTACGTTGAAACGTATTGTCCTCGTATTTATAAGTTGGGGAAGGATTATGGATAGTTCTAAATATTGTGTTAAAAAAAAAACTTAGAGCACCTCATTTTCAGTTCAATAACGATTTTACGAAACATTATTGAAAAACAATTTTACGAATATTCGTTATTCAAATCTGGCAATGGTTAATTAGCTTATAAAATTTACTCATGCTCTATATACAATTTATATGCTACAACGTTTCAAATTAACTACTATCTAAATAATTTTACCAAAATAAGTCTATAATATAATTTTGAGTTACCATTGTTAAAAATAACATATACATAATATAAAACTTATTCATTATTTTTATTTACTTAAATTAATTTTTAAATATTTATGAAAAATATTTTAAAACCCTGTCAAATATGGACCAACAACCATAAAACAAAACTTATAATGTGAAAATAAAGTCCAAAATTAGTCTGGAATTTTGACATCCGAGTCGAATATTTATGGTTTGGTTATCTTAGTCTATCGATTGGTTACGGTTCGGAAAATGAAATAAAAATGATTATCTTGATTATATTAAAATTATTTAAAATATTTTTTTATTTAAATCGAATTAAACTCTTTCCGGATTGAAATGACAAAATTAATATTTAATATAATATTTGATATTTAAACTTGATATTTTTTTCCAATTTCGTACTTAAACTTGAAATTTTCTTTCTAATTTTGTATTTAACGTTTTCTCACATTTCCGAGATTGAGATTATTATTAATTTAGACCAACATACATTGTCACATATTCTACCACAAGCAAAGAAAAGCGTCAATTCATTCACTTATGTATCTTTCTCCTTTGAGTAATATCTTTTTATTTTTCTTACATAAACATATCACTTATAAAACCTAAAGAAATATTTCAGAGGTCACCTAATTCAAGTATATTAATATCTCTCCCTTCAATTTTGTAGGTCGTATTCTTGTATCACTATCAAAGGAGGTGTCTCTCTCCCCAAACCGTTTATAGCTCTTGACGGAAGTGGGGGATAAAATCTCTACATAAGAACAAGACCTTTCATTATTGAAAATTCAATCGATTACGAAATAGATGACATTTTAAAAATTTCTTTACTAAACTTTATTTAAAGAAAAAAACACGTAAGGTAGTAATAAAATTTCATGAAAATCAACTAGTTGTTGATTGAGGCATTAATGATTTCGTTACTGTTAAAACTCAAATTCGATAAGATAGAATCTTAAGTTTAAAGTAAGTTCTTAAATTTTCTTCTTTAAAAAAAAAAAAAAAGAAAAGGAATCTTTAAGTGGCATAAAATAAAGGGTGCAAGTGCAACAACCAATGGAGGAAACAGATTCCTTAACGCCCTTCATTTTCAAAGGTGGCAGCTGGCCATCCACTTTGATTCCTTTTGGAACTGTAGTAACTGTATCCATCCTCTAACAAGGTGCAACCAATCAGTTCATACGTTCGCCACGTGCCAGGTCATTAAAGTCCATATACCTCAACTGCAAACTGCCAACTTCTTGTACGTCTAGTAGTGCTGCAGCCACTTATACTGGAAGTTTTGGATCAGCTCGGCCACCCATTGTGGCAAGCCGGCTGGTGGTGGCTAGTGGCTAGTGGCGAATGTTTTATTCTTTAATCTTTATTTATTTTTGGTCTACTCAAGGTTATGCTTGGATTCTGAAAACTGGAAAACTGGACATTTATTTATTTTTGGTTTCCCACTACTCACGGACTGCACTTTTAATTTTTAACAAATATAGCACATAAATATTTTTTTTATCTACATGGTAAGTTAAATGTGCACATTACAGGTGTCATTACAATGTACGTTCTCGTGATTCACGTTAATGGCTTCCATATTCATCTTGCTTTTAAATGATTCATATGCGCCTTCAAAGGGAAATAATGATTTTATGGTTATTAACGTTTTTAAATCGTATAATCGACATAAAATGGAGGCAATGAAGGGGGTGGTCAGTCGTCCAAAGGCACGAAAAATAAGGGAGCAAATGTTAGGAGAAAGCATTGGCCAAGCTGCGGGTTCCAGTGTCAGTGCCAACAAACTTTTTATATTTTTGTTTTCTTGGTTTATAAGTTTTAGATTAAATAGTTTGTACATTCAAAAACAAAGATTTAAATATTTATATTTTCTTATCATACACCCATTTAATATTGTATTTTATTTGAAAAATAAAAATTTTACGTCATCGAATTTATAGTAAAGGTCAAGTTGCGTACAAGTGACGAGAGAAGCCATGTGTCCCCACACCACTGCTCTTTTTGTTCCTTAACGTGGTCCACCCTTTTAAAGACCATAAAAGCGGGAGACTGAAGTACGAATATAAAGGCTGCACTGTTGTGTTGCGGTTAAACTCAGCCACACAGTGACAGCAAGAAACTTGCAAAAGATGAAGAGAGAAATGGAATCATAGTAATTCAAAGAGGTATTATTGTTGAGTTCCAACGGAGATTTTTTTATTTTTTTGAATGATGGCGGGGATAGTGCAAGAGCAAAATGTTGAGAAGAAAATAGATGAGAAACAAAAGGGTTGCATGGCTGGTTTTTTTCAGATCTTTGATTGTCACCACATTCTTGCCGGCAAACGCCTTTACACTGTTAAGCGCCTCCCTTCCACGACGGTTGGTTTCCTTTTTTTCCCCCCATTTATGATGTGCATGTGGACTTCTACTGAAATGTAATTTTACGGTTTTTTTTCTCAGTCCAGAGAAATGACATCGGAGCAAGAGAAGAACGTTGAGTCACCACTAGCAATATCTAAAATAATAGAGAAGCTGCCGTCACCGGAACCTTCCATTGCGATGGGGAGCCAGAACAAGTCACCTCGCGGCCGTCCAATTTTCGAATTCAACGAAGACGGCGCAAGTTCGCCATGGAAATTCTCCAAAGAAGCTCCAAGGCTTTCTCTAGATAGCAGAGCCGTGGTCAATGCAACTGGAAGCCTTAAGCCACGAGAGATCCGTACGAATACCGCCATTCTACCTTCCAACCAATGCGAAAGCAATAGAGAAGAAGACGGAGTGGGTGGTATCGACAAACAACGACGTTCACCTAGCGTAGTCGCAAGGCTCATGGGACTTGAGGCGCCGTTACCGGATTCAGATCCCGAACCGAATAAAAGAGCGGAGCTCCGAAGATCCGCGTCGGAAGCAAGAGGCAGAGATCTATTTCAGTATCGTTTTATAGATAGAATTAATATCCATTTAAATGGGGGGATTTCGAGCAATGTGGTAACTAAAAATGGTGCCGAGCTAGATGAAGTAATAAGAAATGGAACTGAAGGCTCAAGCACTGTGAGACGTGAACCAGTTAAAACTCCGGTTCGAGGAACGGTTCAAACTAAACGTTTTTACAATTCAGTTGATTTCTTTCCAAAGACAAAGCAAACAGTTTCCATCAATGGAGAGATTGAGAAAGAGCTTAAGCTCCGAGGAATTGACGAGCCGTCGAAAGATCTCGAGAATCTTAAGCGAATCCTCGAAGCTTTGCAACTTAAAGGCCTTTTACATACTACGAAACCTCCACACCAAAGGAATAAAAGGAGCTTTGTTTATGAACAATCTCCAATTGTTGTTATTAGACCGGAAAGATCATCACCAATCAGGAGAAGCAGCAACGATTCACCTCCTCCGGCTTACAGATCAAAAAATGGAGCTCGCCGGAACTCGAAACTGGAGCCGCCGCCGCCGAGTCCAAGACGTGATCCACCGGATACTGGAAGGAACTTACGGAACCAAAGCAGAATAAGTGGCATCAGGAGTCCAAGCAGAAGGCCTTTGAGGATTGAAACGCAGAGAGGGAATGGCAATGTTGAACAGAGAAGAATGTCTCCGGTTCAGTCTGCTAGAGTTAATGTGAGAAGAACCGAACTAGATCAGGCGAATAGATCAGCGGGAAACAGGAAATCAACGGCTGAGAAAGTATTTATCCCAGCGGAGGATGAAACATCAACTGTTTCTGAAAGTAGCTCCAGCTCATCTTCTCAAACTGATGCTGAGGTAAAATTGCTCAATTATTTAACTAAATGGTTAGTTAATCACCTTAATTTATTTGAATGGCATGCACAGAAATCGAAGGTGGAGGAATATAAGGAAGGGAGAAGCTTATTGGAAAGGTGTGATAAGTTGCTTCACAGCATAGCAAAGATGAACGCAGCTCAAACTGAGTTGCAGCCGAGTCCTGTTTCAGTACTCGACGCGTCCTTTTACAAAGATGATTCGTCTACTTCCCCTGTGATGAAACGAAGAATGGATTTCAAAGGTAAGAGAACAAATCTTCGAGTATTCGTAAATCTCTTTATCTACGTGTAGATTTCATATAGTTTCATTAATTTGGTAGACCACATTAAAAGCAAATAATTTTAGAATAACCAAAAAGAAAGAAGAAGAATGGAGATGTCGCAAATGGGAAAGTAATTGAAACATCCTCCCTTTTTTACTGCAAACCAAAGTTACCTGAGTGAGAAAAAGAATATACTTACCGCTGTAAAACTTTGCCTGACAAGTGGGTTAGAGCATCCCATTAATGCTAGTCTTGGAAAGTGGTGGAAATGTCCCCACCTCTGTTAATTTTGTTTGAAGTTAAAAGACTACAGTCCATATTGGAAAGAGAGTGAAGGCAACGACATATTTGGTCCTCTTTTTCCTTCATACATTCATTTAATCATCTGTTTTCTGTCAGTGTATTAGCCCTTTGTTACTGTCGTAATCCCTGCCCTTATTGACTTTATTTGGCCCCCATTTTATTTTGATTTATATACTTTTTTAAATAGTAAAAGTTTTCGAAAAATAAAAATATTAATTTTTTGAGATTAACTTAATTAAATACTCTTTCTTCTCCATTCAACTTATCACATGGTAAAATACTTTTACTTTAACCTTTTATTCTTTAAAAAATATTATGCATAAAATTTGAAAAAATACATATTGTAATGACTTTCAATGAATTAATTTATAAAATATATACAGTAATTTATGTCAAAGTTTAAAATTTTGAAAAAAATTCAACTGTGACAATTGTACTAGGACAAAGTGAGTAATATAAAATCATTTTTAAAATATGTCGTAATATATTTATTAGATTGTACATAAAAATTCTTAACTATTAACCCTTGAATAAGGTATGAAATCAAGTCAAGTTAATTACAATTAGAGATAAATATTAAATTTAAACATGAACTTTAGTTTAATATGTACTTTGATATATAAATTTTAATTTTATAATTATACAAATGAAACTTGAATTGTAGTTCATATGTGTACATGAAATTTTGATTTTGATTCAATTGTACTCATAAAGAAATACATATATTTATTTATTTATTTATTTATTTTTATATTGGTTTAATATAATTATTTGTGTATGCAATACATCAATGTAAAATTATGTTAATTTGATAATATTGTTAGTGATTTGTGAGAATTAAATAAAACTAAAATTTTATGTATAAAATCGCACAAAATTAAAGTTCGCATATGATGTTGTACATTGAAGCAAAGTCTTGATATATATTAATGATTTTTCTCATTTTAGAAGTAATCCACACTATGATAAGCAAGTATATATATTCAATACTTTTACCTCCTTCAATCGACGTTGAATGGAGAATTTTGTGATTCGACTTGAGATTTTAAATTTTCAGACCAAGTTGTTGAATCAGAAGATGAACTTTGGAGTCCCGCTAGTGCCATGTCAACCGCTGAATCAAAATCATCAGATAAATCAGACGATTGTGATTTCAACTACATTTCCGATATCCTCAAAGCATCCAATTACTTGCCTGATGATACTGACATCTTTCTGTTGCTTGAGAAGCAACAGAACCTTAAAGGGAAAGACACCTCTAAAGTGTCTAAACTCCAAAGGAAGCTTATATTCGACACCATAAATGAAATTCTCAATGGAAAGGGAGAATTACCGCCATGGAAGCTTAAATATCCATGGTCAGGAGAGACATCGCTGCAACAAATTTGGTCCGAATTTGAAAAGATTCGAAGGAGGGACTCAGCAGATGACTTGTTTGAGGTGATTTGTGGTGTGTTAAGAAAGGACCTTGCAGGGGATGCCACTACCGGTTGGGGAGATTACCCCATTGAGATGTCTGAAGCAGTCCTCTATATCGAACGACAAATATTTAAAGACCTGATCGTCGAAACCATCCGAGATCTGATTGGTTTTTCTGGAAAAAGTAATGAAGTCCCAACAAGTCGAAGGAAGTTGGTGTTCTGAATCTTGAATTTTGTTGCTTTTTATCATAGGTGTAGGCTTTCACGTTGTAGCTTTATTGCGTCGTTGGTCATCACATATCATATATATTATTTTCTAGGTAAATTACACAGTAAGTCACCCAACTATGGTGAAGTCTCTCTTTCTAGGCACTAAATTATAAAAAATTACAAAATGGTCATCCAACTAATTATGTTTGTCTTTCTTTGTGACAGAAAGATGATGTGACAACTCTAAAATTGAAACAATAAAAATTTAATCCTTACTATTTATACATTGTCAATTTGATCATAATTCTAAAAGAAAAATCAATGCTTGACACTGTTTTAAAATTAGGATCAAATTGAACCAATGTTGAAGATTAAATTTTTAGAGTCATGACCAAATTGACACTATGTATAAACATTATGCACTAAACTTGTTATTATACCTATTTTAGAACTGTCACTCTTAAAAGAAGTTAACAAAATTAGACTAGAAAAGACAAACACAATTAGTTGAATGACCATCTTGTAATTTGTTATAATTAGGTGTCTGGAAAAGAAAGTTCAGAGTAATTGGATGACTTGTGTAGTTGAAAAGCCCATCTAGAATTGAAGTCTTAAACTCAAAATCATGATAGCCCAACCCAATTGAGACACTGAGCCCAACGTGGCTGCCCTTCTATATTCACTACGGCTATCATTTCATCTTTTTAACCCTTCACGATGAAACATCAGTTGAACTGAAAAATGATTGGTTTAATATTTTAACTAGAATCATATAATCGAGTTCCGTAAAATATTTTGAAATTGAAAAAAATAGGATAAAATGATTTGAACTTATATATATGTTTAGAGTTATTGGTTTAAAATTTCAATGTTATTGTGATCAAATGAATATTTATATTACTATTATTATTTATTTATGATTTATTAATTTTTTCAAAAAAAAATTTTCTTTTTTAAATATATGTTAAATACTGATGTAATTATTGAATTAATTATGTGATAGTTCAACCATCAGTCTAATTTCAACACTAGCTTTGAATTTGAAAGAAAAAAGGCGTCCGCTTTAGTCTTTGGAATTGGGGTGAAACAAAGGAAAGGAACACCAGCTAAGAATCAATCACCAAATTTCAAAAGAGATGGGGAGGGGGAGGGGGAGGGGGGACCAAAGAGAGTGACATCTTTCACTAGCTTTATTTATTTGCACTCATGACTTGGGTTAAATTAAGTTCATTAAAGAAGAAAAAAAAGAGGGAATAAAATCATGATGATAGTACCCAATTGTGGTTAAAAAAGGCGACAATGGTGTCAACCTCCCATATCTTGCCACGCCCACGGCTAAAAGTTTAACCAACAATTTAAGAGATATATATTCAACAAAAGGTGGAACAAGATAATGTCGAACAACAAAAGGAACCCAAACTATTGAGGAAATTACGTATAAATGGGAGGGGGATAAAGTTCATATGGGTCACTTGCTTTTTAAAATCGAGAATTTTATCATTTTTTTTGTATTTTTAAAATAAAATTTCTTATTCAATCTCAAGTAATTATGATGATTTGGTTTAAAAATATTAAACTTGAATAATGAGTTTAGATAAAATGTTAGACTTTACAATATAATTCAAGCTTGGTCTCTAATATTTATAACTGAAATCTTGTCTGTAACCAAATTTATAATATATTCTTTTTAAATTTTAATATTTACATTATAATATAGCAAAATTTCATTACTAGTATACCGTTGAATATTAAAATTTATATTTTAAATAAAATTAAGCTTGAAGTATTGGTATCCTACCCCGACCGTAATACCTTATTTTTTTCCTTTTTGATATTTTTTATGTTCAGAGTTTGTAATTATTCTTTTTAATAATGTCATTTTCAAGGTTCGAACCCTATTTTCAACATCTCTAACCTTTTTAACTACTCAAGTGTAGAAGAGAGGGTAATGAAAAGAGTTTTGGTGAAGTAGAGGCTGTTTTTCACAAAGGGAAATCAGCCATTGGAACTCATAAATAGCTGGTCCCAATTCCCAAATCAATACCACGAATGCTTTTACCAAGATTGTGAGGGCATTTTATTTTGCTTGTTTCTTTGATTTATTCATCAGACAACTAGGGAGATCTTTATCGCCTTTTATGACTTTTCAATAAATGCAACATTGCTTTTTTGTTCCACACATCACAAATTTAATGTACATAGGCAGAGAGGGTTCTGAAATTAATGAATTTACTTGATAATGCATTTCTCACATGATATAAAATGCTTTAGTTGAGATTTTGGAGATACTTAAACATGAATCTTTCACTATTACCGTTATGATTCTATATAGCTGTTAAAGATGTGACCTAAATTCATGATAAAATAAAATACAAGTGGTGTGTGTAAAAGAAGTTCAAATAGAAGTATACTTCTTCTGTTTAATGTTGATTTGAATAAGGTATTTTAATCTTACTGCATTATTTTTATTTTATTTTATTTTGATTAGAATATGATTTTACATATCTATAAATAGACATAGCCTACTCCTCTTGTAATCATTCGAATTTGACACGATGAATTATGTTCTCCTTTACCCTTGATTTTTACATTTTTCTCGAAAGAATTTTCATATAAATATCTCAGATACTTTTTTTTTACGATACATTATTATTATCGACATTTTATTTTTCACAAAAGCAAATCCTTATATGTTTAAAGGAATATGGAAGCCTTGATTAGGTTGGAGGAGTTTGAAGCAATCAATTTTTACTTCATAGCTTTTTCTTTCTTGAGAGTCATATTTGATCTCAAAATTCATTTTTTTATTACAATTGCAAAATAATAATATTTATCGAATTGGATAGAGATGGTAAACGGGTGAAGTTGGGTTCAATTTATTCAGATTATTTTATTTTCATTATCTCAAGTTAGAATCGATTAGGACTCAATTTTTTCGGTTTAAGTTTTTAGATTCAAAATTTTAAGCTAAAATTTTCTTAGATTTGGGTCGAGTATTTTCAACAAATTTAAATAATTGGGATGTTTTATAAGTTATATTACTTTGAATGTAATAATTAATTTTCCTTTTACGTAACAATAAAACAATACAAATTCATATCGTAAAATTTTATATAGATGTTTTGTTATAATATAAATATTTTATAAACCATAACTAAAAGTGCTTAGTATATGTAATATTTATGATTATCTAATATATATATGAATTCTACAACCATAATTGATATTATTATATTATTTACAAACATAATTGTATAAGAATTTTGCATATTTGAAATATTATCTACAATATACATAAAGCATGAGTTTAGAAAATAATTTAAACTAATAAAATACTCTTTATTAGTTATTATATTACTATATTCACATTTGAATAGTTTATATTTTGAACTACATTGAATTTGTATATTTGCATGTAATATTTATGTTTCGCAAATTATTGGCAATAATTTGAAGAAAGTTTGAAACATAAGTAAGAAAAAGTTTTGAAAGTGTGTGATTTAGTCAAATATGAATTATTCAAGGGGTTTACCGTTTGATGTAGAGGTGTGCATTGGCTGGGTGGGCCAGGCTCAACTAAAAATTTTAGGCCCGTTTGCTAGGCTCGGGGCCGACCCGACTTGAAAAATGAGCCTAAAATTTTACCCAAGCCCGACCTAGATAAAAATGTTAAAGTCTGGGCTCGATAGCCCGTCCATATTAAAATTTATATTCTTTTATATAATTTTAATATATATATAATACATCAAAAATACTAAAAACATCAGAATAAATATTTCACAACAAATTGAAAATAAATTTTAAAAAATATGTATACTTAAATAACACTAAGATAGATGCAACTTAACAAGCAAATGCCTCTAAAATAATAATAAAATTAACAAATGTCTTTAAAATAATAAGAAAATTAACAATAAAATAAATTTTATACAATATCCAAACAATAACAACAAAATAGTAGCAACATAATAATAAAATGGTAGCAAAATAGGGAGAAAACAATAAGAAAATAATATTAAAAAACAAAAAAAATAGATTTTTTTGTCCTTTAGTGAATTCGGGCTGGGCCCGGGCCAAAAATGCCTTACTCAAGGCCCGACCCATTTTTTAAACGGACCTTATTTTATTGTCCAAGCCTATTTTTTAGGGTTTATATTTTTGCCCAAATCCTCCCATATTTCGGGCGGGCTTTCGGGCTGGGCTGAATGACCCGACCCATGAACAGGTCTAATTTAATGTGGTGAGAAGGTAGAAATCTACATATTTGATGAATGAGAAGCTTATCCATTTTCATAAAGCTTTTGTGAAGTTGAGAAATTTAGATGGAATTATGTTGATCTTGCAACTTTTGAAGAATTTCGTTGACTTCAAGGTTTCAAGGTTTTATTATTATTATTATTATTATTATTATTATTATTATTATGATATGACCACTTTATTTTTGGGTACAAATTATCCTACTGCTAATTTGTATACCAAAAATGTGTGGCAAATGCAATATATATATTGAAAATTTGCTTGTGTTTAAAGTTTCATTAATGGAAGAAAAGATGGGTGGTATATTTTGCAAGTAGGTATAGCATTTATCATTTATTGTTATATTTCATCATCACTTTAATTTGCAACTTCTACAATTTCACGTTTTAAAATACAAGTGGATTGATATTCATGAATATTGAAGGTACTTTTCAAGGAGTACAACAATAAATTCATAATGACACCAAATTAGTCCAAGAAAAGTTTAGGAAGAAATTAGTTTTAGTTTAATATTTTTAAATTACTTTGTTAATTTATTATTTTATTCTATATTTGTTAATTGTCTTGAAGTCTAGGAATTTTTCACTCCTATGACAAACTACATTTTGTCAAGTTTAACCTCTTGTTATACTTTCTTAATATTCTGTTCATGCAAATTTTACACTTGTTGCTCTATTAACAAGCTTTTAATGAACATTTTATCAACGTAAATGTCTACACTTTGTCTAATCTTATTCTCTTATTAATTTTTATGGCCTAAAATAGTTGCTAAATCTGCAAACAACAAAGTATGAGTAGAAATAGTTATGGAAGTGGGCCCTTTTGCAAAAATTGTGACAAGCACAATGTAAACATGAGACAAGAAAATTGTTTATGCAGTTCGGTTTCTCTACGCCTGTGGAGCTCAGCTTAGTGAGATGAATCCACTATCCTTGAAGCCAATACAACAAGGGATCCTAGTTTTAACACATCCCATTAAAGAATCTTCACTTTTGTATCTTAATGGCTAGATCTCTCACCACTAAATTCTCCAATTGAGAACTTAGCCTGTAAAACCAATTGCACAAAGGTTTTACAATCATAAACATAATCTCATAAATAATGTTCCTAAGTGAATAGATAAGTGTTTTGAAAAATCAATATATCAATCTATATAAGTCTCTCAATTATATAAGGTTTTCGAGACTTGCTAGCATAATGAAGATCAATCACGATCCCTTCTAAATAGTAGCTAAAATAGCTTAATAATATAATATAATATAATATAATATAATATAATATAATATAATATAATATAATATAATATAATATAAACACTCCAAGTAAAATGAACTATTGGTAAATATGTCTTCAATGTTTCGATCCAATCCAACTTCCTTTATCCAAGGGATTCAATACATACGATTCAATCTAGTCCAATCCAATCTAATCCAATCCAATCTAATCTTGTACACATGTTTCTTCAAGTGAATTGATATTCATTGATGGGGTTTGAATCATTATACAATATTAGCACAACCCAAAGATTTGGTTCAATAAATTGACAATCTTCAAAATATGATAAGTTATTGTTTTGTCGTAGTGGTGAAGAAAGTGGGCACTTCCCTTAGCACATTGCAACAACTTCGAATATTTCAATAATCTCCCCCTTTAACAATGTTTTGAACAAAACAAACTTATGACAAGAAGCTTTAAGCAACAACCAACCAAAATCTCCCCTTTAGCATAATCCCCTTAGTCTAGCAATCTTAATAAATAATTAAGTAATTCAACTATCAATCCGCAGTCTGAAGCTCACAATAACAACAACAACAACAACAACAACAACAACAACAACAACAACAACAACAACAACAACAACAACAACAACAACATTATACCTAAGTATTTTGTGAACAAGAAAATATGTACCAATGTAAACAATCATCCACCCAATAATATTTAAGTTTAAATTAATATAGTTGATTTTGAACCGGTGATGCGTGTTATAGCTTGTTTTTTAGTGGTGTTGGAAATAATGGTTTCAGAATCACAATTCTAACGAGTGAGTCATAAATATTATTATTTAATATTTACAATTTAAATATGGTGTTATTGTGATTTTCGATTTTATAGATTTTGTTAATTGGTTAGTTAGTTAAGGTACAAGTGGTGCGTACCGAAAGTCAGTGGTTTTGGAAAAATAAGGTATTAGGACCTCGTTTTCATAAAACAAGCACGGAGCTATTGTATAAATGGATTGAAGTTTGGTCCGGTAATTTCAATGATTTGATAGTTAATTAAGGAAAAATGACTAAATTGTAAAAGTGGTAAAAGTTAATCGCTATGGATTTTTAAATAATTGGAGGACCAAATGAACAATAAGACCACTTCTAAACGGTCAAACGATGGTGGATGAGTTACAATCCACTAAGTTTTTCTAATTAAGCTTAATTTTTAATTAAATTAAATTTTAAATTATATAATTATGATTAATTAAATTTTAATTAAATATATAAGTTAAAATAAAACAAATAAATGATCACATTCATCATTCTTCTTCACCACCGAAGAACAAAAGAAATAAAACCCTCCTTGAAGTTTCAAAGTTTCAGCCACTAATTAGGTATGACAATTAAGTCATTTTCTTGTAAATTTTATGTTTTTGAGATCATTACAACTGGGTCCAGCTAATTTGTGTCTCTATTTTCAAAATTGTTAAAGTTTTAAAATGTTGCCACTGATTGTTGGGTTAAATATAAAATTAGTACCCAAACTTTTTCACTTCTCCTAGATTGGTACTTATGGTTCTTTTTGTCCCAGATTAGTAACCGAACTTATTTTCTGTCAACTAAATCGATATCTGAGTCTAACGTCGTTAAGTCTAGGACACGTGGCAAAATAAGATTGTGACACGTGGCATAAAGACATCATGCTAATGTCATAGTCTTAAAAAATTAAAAAAAAACCTTTTTTTTCTTTCGACTTTTCTCATCCCCTTAATTTTTTCTGTCATTCTTTTTTTCCCCTTCTTTCTTCTTCTTCTTCTTCTTCTTCTTCTTCTTCTTCACTCAGCCCAAGTTTCTTCTTCTTGTTTGGCAGTGATAGAATTGCTCCACACTAGACAAAGACCCTTTTCTTTGAAATGCTATAATAAAGTCATATCCCCATAGACGAGAGGCACGGCAAGCTTTTATCATTCTCTCTTTGATGCTTGAGAATGAAGTTCTTTTTGATAAATTCTCGTTGTCTTTAGTGCTTAAAGCCTACTCTCAATTGGGTTTATTAAAGGAAGGAATGCAGATTCATGGTTTGCTGAGAAAGCTGAGTTTTAGGTCTATTTTTTTTTTGTAAAATTGTTTGATTTCTTATTATTTACGCTGTGGGTTTATTGGATATGCATATCAATTATTTGATAGAATGTCTATGCGGGATTCTGTTTCATATAATTCAATGATTGATGGGTATATTAAAAAGGGGATGATTGATTTAGCAAGGGAGTTGTTTGACGTTATACCACTAGAGGTAAGAATTTGATAACTTGGAATTCTTAGTTGTTATACACAATTGAAAGATGGGGGGTGTTTGGCTTTGAGACTCATTGAGAAAATGTTTGATAGAGATTTGATTTCTTGGAATTCAATAATTAATGGGTTTGTAAAGTGTGGGAACATAGAAGATGCCCAGATTTTGTTCGATAAGATGCTGAGATACTTAGACAGGTTTCCCTTAGAAGCAAAGTCATAAATGAGAAAACATTTGGCTCTACCCTTTGAAAAACAAAACCCTTGAGGCCTAACGAGGTTTTCATGTATCAAAGAGGTTAATAAGTACAAGCCTTTAATAAACTCTGCTTTTCTTGATTTGTAGCTGGTCATGTTTATGCTTCCAAAAGATACAACAAAACCGTCTCTTAGTACTCCTTTGTACACTGATGAGAAATTGGTCTTTCCTAGTAAGTTTAACTCAAAAACTCACCAAGTTGAGGACTTGATTTCTTCTAGGTTGAATCTTTATCTAAATGTTCCTTAGAAAATCCAGTGTTGTCCCATCCATCACCTAATGGATCCCATCCATATGAATATTTAAGTATTACAAGTGGAGAAACACTTCAATTCCTTTGAAGTTCCTTTGCTTGATGGTTAATGCTAAAGCGCTCATCAGAAGATTCACATGTGTTTCCAATATTTTGTTTCTTCTTACGGTAGTGGAAAATTACAATAAATACAACAACCATAAAAACGAAATCGACTATAATAACCCCTGTAATAATGGTAATTTTGTGAATTTCGGTGAATTCGAGCAATGAGGTTGCAATGTCCTTGGTTATGTACTATATCTGAGTTAACCCTTGGAACTGTGTCATTTAGATCAAATCGGAAAGGTTCAAGCTGGTTGATGTTCATATTGTCACAGACTCTCAATGTTGGAAAACCTGTTCCACATAGACCTCTATTATTGTCGCCAAGGAACGCTCCATTTAATCTCTTAAGACCTTGGTTTTCATTCATTACAGATTAAAAATCAATATAAGTTGACATGAAGAACATGAATTATTATATATGAACAATATTTAATCAATGTCACCTGAAGGGACGTTTTCTAGAGTTTCGAATTGTAGAATATTAGCTAATGTTGTAAGAATTCCACCAAAGAGACGATTGTAGCTCGAATCAAGTCTTCTTAACTTTACCAAGTTCCCTAAGCTAGCTATAATTTTACCATCTAGTCTATTTCATTGCAAAGAAAGAACACTTAATCCCTTCAAATCCCCTATCTTTATAGGTATATTCCCTGTCAACTAATTGCAACATAAATCCACAACTACAAGGCAAAACATCTACTGATACTACTTTGAAAACTAAAAATAAATGAAAATTCAGAAGCCAAGTGATGAATTAACCTTATAAGGCAGCCATGTTACCAATATGAGAAGGAATGGTACCAGACAGATCATTATTATTAAGATACTTGATGATTGGAGAGTTCTTTAGGTATCTTCCCAGATAAATAATTCTAATGCAAGTACAAACCAATGAGACATCTGAGCCTCGCAATAGCAAGCAACACTTGACTAGAAAGATCCTTTCCCTGTAACAAAATGTATGCCGAATCGAGAGCAAGCTTCAAGCACCAAGGACAATGAGAATTTATCAAAAGGAACCCCGTTCTCAAGCATCAAACAAAGAATGATAAAAGCTTGTTACGCCTCACGTCTATGGGAATACGACTTTATTATAGCATTCTAAAAAAAAGGGCCCTAATCTTGTGTGGAGAAATTTTGTCACTACCAAACAAGAAAAAGAAACTTGGGTTGAGTGAAGAAGAAGAAGAAGAAGAAGAAGAAGAAGAAGAAGAAGAAGAAGAAGAAGAAGAAGAAGAAGAAGAAGAAGAAGAAGAAGAAGAAGAAGGAACAACAGAAAAAATTGAGGGGAAGAGAAAACAATCTTATGACATCAACTTGACGTAATATATGCCACATGTCACAATTTTATTCTACCACGTTTTCTATACTTAACGACGTTAGACTCAAGTACTGATTTAGTTGACAGAAAAAAATTTGGGTACCAATTGAGGAAAAAATCATAAGTACCAACCTGGGAGAATTGAACAATTTTGGGTACTAATTTTATATTTAACCCTTGATTGTTTTAAAGATTTTTTATGTTTAATGGTAGGATTTGAAGCTTAGAAATGTAATAAAACTAATTTGTAAAATGAAATTCGTTAGTTGAGTTTATGGACTAAATTGGGAATATCTTGAAATCGGTATGAAATTTTTGTAAATTGTAATAATAGGAGGTTGTATATGGATATATTTGAAGTGGGTTTAAAATTTGGAGTTCAAATTGAAAGATATAATAAATTCGATATTATGGGCTAAATTGAATAAAATGCAAAACTTTAGGGCGTTGAATAATAAAATTGAGTTGATATATGTTTATAATTGGATGAAATAAGAGGGTTGAAATTGATAAATTGAATTGACTAATTGTATAGATCGGAAAAGATCAAATCAAAATTAATCAAGAAAAAACAAATTTCTTGATTAGTCCTTAGAAATTGACTATTTGTTGTTTTTCCATGTAAGTTCACATAGTTTGATTATAATTAATTTTTTCATGTCATGTGTGAATTTGTATTTGTTTGATAATAGTTTGAATTGTTCATAATTTAGTACAACAGTGAGTTATGGATTAAATCGTAGTGAAATGATAAAATGACGAATAAAATTTAATCGATGAATTAGAATATGAGATGAAAATGAATTGATAGTTGGTTGTAACTGATTGAATCGTAATGGTATGAAATTGATCGATTGTCTATGTAAAGACTGAATTGAATTGATTTGAAATTATTGTATAGTGATGTAAAATGCAAAATTGATTTTGCATTGAGAAGAATTATGTTGATATATTGATATGTATTGATGATTGGTTACTGAAAAAATATTATTGAATTGATAAATTGGCTTGTAATGGAAATTGAGAAAAGATTACCTTATTAACTGTTCGGGTAGAGTCGGATATAGTTGGCATGCCATAGAATAGGAAGACTTCAAGGTTACTTTGAGTACAAGACGATGGCGCATTGGGTACCAAATTGCTTCGGTTATACCGATGAGACATTGAGTGTCAAACTTATTAACGAGCATTGGGCGTAAACTATTTACATCAGATTTATCTGATGAGGCACTAAGTATCGATCTGGTGTGTTGGTTGGATCTGTGTATCCGTCTGAGTCCGATTCGAGTTAATAAGGGGAATAAATGATAAATGCGGGATAAGTATAATTGAAACTATAACAACCCGTTTTTCAGTGGTGATGGAACAGTGGTTTCGGGACCACAAATTTCTATTGTGTAGGCTCGTAAATATTATTTATAAAATATTTACGGAGTCATTAGAGTCGTATTATAAGTTGGTTAAGAAATTTTAACGTTTAGATAGCTAATTAAAGAAAAAAGACTAAATTGAAAAAGGTGTAAAACGTGTTAATTATTGCATTTGGATGATTTAATAGCTTAACTAATAAATGTGGGATGGCCAATAAGGCAATTAAACCTTAATGTTTGTTAGTGGACGGTTTTGGTGTGAAAAGTAAAGAAACATTGAAAGAAAATTTGGTTTAATGGTAATTTTGTAATTATTTCAAAATTAATGAAACAAATTGAATGCAAAATACATTTTCTTCATATTTTTGCCTAAAACCACCATTGGAGACCTAGGGAGCTTCAGTTATCTCTTGGCTTTGCATGGTATGGAAATTGGCCCGTTTTCTTGTAATTTTTATGTTTTTGAGATCGTTGCAACTAGGTCCAGCCAGCCATACCTTCGCTTTTAAATCTGTTACAAATTTTGGAAGTTACCATTGATGAAACTTAGTTCTTTGTGATGATAATTATGTGTTTGAAGTTTTGATTGTGGTATTTGGTTGTTTTGTGAAGTGATTTTAGTTAGTTTTTTATTTAAAGATTAAATTGTTAAAATGCCAAAATTTCAAGGTTTACTTGTGAATAAGAGATGTTTTGTGGACTGCTTAGAAGTCTTGAATATTCAGCTTTAATTTTTAACTTGAGAAAATGGTTAATTCGATGGTTTCTGGGTTAAGGGACTAAATTGTAAAATTTATAAAAGTTAGAGCCAATTATGTAATTTCAAAAAATAAAATGGTATAAAATGTAAAATAAATTGGAATATGAAATGTAAGCTAATAATTGGGAAATTTTATATTTTAGATCAAGACCCTGTTGATTTATATGGAAAAGGGAAAATTACGGAATAGTCCCTAAACTTCTACAACTATTACAACTCAGTCCAGGTAAGTTCGTACGGATTGTAATTTAATATTTATATGAATTGTATGATGGTATGATATGAAATAGTTGTTATTAATTGTTTAATTGATGATATAAATTTGTTAGGAAAATGTTATTGAATTTCGGTACTTGGGCTGGATGAACGCAAGATAGAGTATAACTGAACAACTGCGTGTTATTGGGGGGTTAGAGTGGAGATTGAGGTGGTTTGATATATTTATTTGCCAGAGTATATCGAGGTTCGATATTTGTTACGAACCCTTGTGTTATACTGTCATGATCTAGCGTGTTATAGATTGGATTAGCTCTTATGAACGTTTGGCATGTTATCGAATGGATTAGCTCTTATGAGCGATTGACGTGTTTCAGTTGGATTACTTGTGTATTTGTGTACTCGTATCTGTAAGTCGTTCATCAGGTCATAAATCATTGTATTATAACTTATTTAATGATTTTGAAAGCATGACATGTATTTTACATCTTGAATTAACCCGTCGTGGACATATATGTTTTCCCAGAGATTATTATTTTAGCTTTGAATTGAATTATGCAATTCACTGGTTTGATATTGTGGATGACATGAAACACTTGTTGTTGACTTGGTTTGATTGAATTGTTATATTTACTTTGGTAAGATTTTTCATTTCTGTACGAGGAACTTACTAAGCTTCAATAAGCTTACTTGTGTTAATTTCTGTTTCTTGTAGATAATTTTGAAGGTTGGACAATCGGATCAATGCTCAAGTCACACTATCCATCCATTTTCGGTAGATTTTGAACATTTTTTGTAGATTATATGACATGTAATAGGATTGTTTTGTCATTACTTGTGTTTTGGTATGTATATATGTAAAGAGTGATCCTAAATGTAAGTTGGTAATATAGGCATCACTAAATGATCTTGATGTTTAGTTGGCAATTGCTTAGATAATGACTTGCTATGGATTATGAATGATGGAAGATGTTTTTGAAATAAACTTGTAGTATATGTATGACTAAAATGTCTATTTGAACTGTTGTGATTTGAGGTGCCTATGATAGGCATATTGGTTAGAAATTAAGTTGTGTGAATTAACATGTTTTGGTTGATGATTTATATTGTTGTATAAGTGTGTATACTTGTGGTACCAATGAGGGTACATTGGTTAGATATTTAAGATGGTTGGAATATCATGTTTTGAGCTTGTTTAAGGTCATTTTGAATAGGTCTAATGGCTGGTAAATGGGTTACTTAGTGTCCAAGAAATCTTGAAATGGTAAACTTGACATTTAAGGTTCATTTTGGAGCACGCAACCTAGCACACATCTTGCGACACGACCGTGTGTCACAAGTCAAATAGTTACATGGTCTGGCACATGGCTTGCGACACGACCATGTGACCCAACTCAATGAGTTATACAGGCTAGGACACGACCGTGTGTCCCTATTTCGAAAGTTACACGGCTTGGGGCATTCCACATGGCCATGTGTCTCATGTTTTTGAAAATTTTCATATTTTCCTAAAATTTTCTGAATTGTTTAAAATTAGTCTCGAATTCCTTATAAGTTATTTTTAGGGCTTCGAAGGCTTGATTTAGGGATCAAATGCTTATATTTGATATACTTTGAATGAGATTAAATTAATGAATGTTATGACGATAAAATTTTTTCGATTGATCAGTAATGCTCCGTAACCTTAATCCGGTAATGGAGACGGGTTAGGGGAGTTACAGAAATGATGATGATAGAGTCTTCAAATCATGAGGTTGAAAATCTGAAATGAAAAGTGTTATTTGATAATTGAGATTGCAAATATACATGAAATGAAAAGTAATGTGATATTTGATTTTTGAGATATATACTGGATTAATAAGCGTGTTATGGTAATACAAAGTTGGTTAACGATATATATATATATATCGATAGTATTGGTCGTTAATGTGTATTAGATATATGAGTAGAAGGGCCAATATAGAAATGTGAGAAATCTATGAAATTGATGCAAAATTTGAACAATAAATTGAAATAATGATTGCCATTATATTGAAATTGGATGTAATCTTGATAACAAAATGAAAAGATATGATATAATCTTTATATTGATTAATTGAAGTTTCTATATATTAATACATGTGTACTATTGAGACTTTTTGTTGTATTTGTGAATTGAATGTTGATTGGAATGATATGAATGGCATTGAGTTGTTGATTTCCATGTGATTGGTATTAAAATTATTTAAAATGCTAAATGTTCAGATTATTATATGAATTGGCTATAGAATGAACTCACCTTGTTGATATAGGTTGCCAGATTTAGGCAAAATTGTAACACCCTATACTCGGCCTGGTCACCAAGCCCGAATATCAGGATGTCACACCACCGTCTCATGCCATATACAACAAGTAAAAGCTCATTCAAATGAAACATCTTCCATTTAAGCATTCGTATAGGTTTTAAGTCAATCTTACTCCTTAGTTATCATTGTTACATGCTATTCATACATCAAATAGTTTAATAATAATAGTTAATCATACATTGGGAACATTAAGCAAAAATTCTAAAACTGTCACGTAAGTATCGATACTTAAGGTGTGGTATCAATATTTCTCTCAAGAGGTATCGATACTGCTTGGAAAATCGATACCAAACTTGCATTCTATTTCTCGTACAAAAAACCAAAGTCTCGAAAATTATCGGTATGTTTCGAAAAGTATAAATTATTTTACCCTTAGTATCGATACTCATGATATGATATTAATATCAAATTACGATATTGACTTCTTGCACTTTCAAAAAATCATGGAGGTATCGATATTAAAACTCGAACATCGATATCTCTATTCCAGACATAAAAAATACAGCAATTTTAAACATATAACTCATACCAAATTGTGTCTAATCATCATGCATCATTCACTTCATCAAATGGGCACCAAAATGTCCAAAATAATAGTCCAAAACTTCATAATAATGACTGAGCAAGAAACCAATAACTCAAATTTAAAGTCTGTAAGTCTTAAGGAATAATAATCATATAAAAAACTATAACAACCCGTTTTCAGTGAAATCGAAACAGTGGTTTTGGGGCCAGAAATCTAATCTAAAAATATTTATTTTATTATTATTTTAATGTTAACGGGATTATATTAAGGTCGTGTTAAAATTTCGTTAAGAAATTTTGACGTTTGCATGCTTAATTAAGTAAAAAGGACTAAATCGTAAAATGTGCAAAAGTAGAGTTCTAACAGCTAAAGGTATCTATTAGCCATGAAATTAAATTTTTAAGGGATTTATGTAGCATTTAGATCATTTTTATTATAAGTAAATTACCAAGGTTAATTAAGTAAATTAATAAATAAGTTAAGTAAAAATAAAAGAAAACAATTTAACATCTTCCTTAATGAATTACTCCACCGAAATTGAAAATAAAGAAACCTCCATGGAAGCTTGCTAGGTTCGGCCAAGCCTTCTTTGTGCATGTGAGTGAAATTTCATCCCGTTTTTAATGATTTATATGTTTTTTAAATCGTTGTAGCTTAATCTAGCTATCCTAGGGACTAATTTGTGAAGCTGTTAAAGGATTAGGGTTTTTCCATGAATGTATTTGTGTGATTCTTGAACATTTATGAAAGATTACGAGTCCTTGTTAAATAAACAACTTTTGTTAAGTGAATTTTGAAGAAATTATCATTTAGGGACTTATGTGTAAAAGTAGTAAAATATCACGATGAAATTATGCATTGATGATTTGTGTGGATTGATGTGAGTCCCTAGGCAAACCGGCAAGCATGATATAGGGATGAAATTGCATAAATGTTAATTTACGAACTTAAGGACTAAATTGTAAAGAAATTAAAATAATAGGGGCAAAAATGTAATTTTTCAAAAGTATGAATTTTGGACTAAAATGAATAGAATGAATATTAAATGAATTAAATTTGCTTATTTAGATTAAGATAGACCTCGTACGGATTTAGATCAGGGTAAAGCTAAAGCTTCGGATTAGTCAACTTTGTTTCTATGCCTTAATTGTTTGTAAAATTGTGTAATGTTTTAATGTTATATTTTGAGCTATATCAAATATATTGATTGTTATGTAACTATATAATGTAATCCAACGATGTTACGATAATTATCGAGCCCTGTTTGAAGCTTAGAAATTCGTAGGATACAAATGACATGTCATTAGGGTTTTCATGTTTCGGGTACTGGTCTTGAATGTCCTACCGATGGCTGAGGTCCTGCATTTGTTACAGATACTCCACAGCTCATGTGAGCAGTATCATATAGCTTACATTCCGATCCACAACTCGTGTGAGCTTGCCCATTTCACAGCTCGTGCGAGAAATGTTGTAAAGGAAAGGAAAAGTTACGATTATATGTTTAGCACACTTCATGTGAGCTATCCTGCGTATCCGATGATATTCTAAATGGTTCAACAGGCATGAATTGGAATGGAAATGGTAAGTGTTCAATATAAACCATGTTATGTATTTATGAAAAGGATTGAAATGGTGGGATACACTGAAAGATGTTAAGTTATGGAAGATGATGAATCTAATTGAATTATGTTCATGTGTAATGGTTTATCTATGTTAAACTCATATGGATTATGTTTAAGTATGCTAACATGTGTTGTGGTTGATGCTTAGGCTTGTGCCAAGCTTATGGTTGGATTGTATTATGCATAAATTTATTGTTATGTAATGAAATGATAAGTTATGTTTTATGTTTTACGAACTTACTAAGTATTATATGCTTACATAGTTTTATTTCCTATGTTTTATAGTTAATCAGAAGCTCGTCGGAGACCTATCACACTATCCCACTGATGTATCGATAGATTTCAATGTTTTAGCCACGGTTATAATGGCCTGTATAGGAAACTTATGTTTAAAGTTTAAGTTGAATGCTAAGTATTGAATTTGGTATGTATATATATGATAGTTGTTATGGTACCATTTGTAAATGGTTAGTTTTGTGTCATTTAGATGATTTTGATGTATGTATGAAATAGTCCAAATAGTAAGGTTATTTTGACATGACATGAATCTAGTATGGTATGGTTGAATTTTGATATGTTTTGATATGGAAATAGGTTAGTTGATGAATGGTTAAGTATGCACATGTATAGGTATGTTTGATGTATGTGTTTGAGGTGTCTATATGGCACATTGGTTGTATGGATCATTAGCCTATTGTATGGGTCTTTTTATACATGTTTTGAGCATGTTTTGAAGCCTTGGTTATGTGTGCAAGTGTACTTATGCATATGGTTGAGAAGGGTGAAAGGAATGACTTGATTTTGGCCATTTTCCTGTCCATATGGCCTAAGACACAAGCGTGTGTCTCAGTCGTGTGTGACACACGGCCATGCGACCCGGCTGTGTGTCCCTTGTAGGTTTAAAAGGGTTACAAGTCAGGCAATTACACGGCCTAGCACATGGCCTAACACACGGGCATGTGAGGTCGTTTCGAAAGTTACATGGCCTGGCACAGGGGTGTGTAGCTTGGCCGTGTGACCCAGGTCAAAAAGTTACACGGGCACGGGCACGGGATGAGACACGACCGTGTGTCCCTTTTTTAATTGTTACATGGCCTGGCCACACGCCTGTGTGACCCTTGCTGTACGAAATTTTCTAACTTTTTTCTTAATGTTTCAAATGTTCCCAATTTAGTTCGGAATCGTTTCTAAAGTGTTTCTAAGGCCTCAAGGACTTAAATAAGGGACAATATGTTTATGTTTGAATGAATTATGCTATGATTTATGAAATGTTTGAATGTGAATGTTTTAAGTTATGTTTTTATGGTAATGCTTTGAAACCCTATTCTAGCGATGGATATGTGTTAGGAGTGTCACAACAACTTAAAAGTTATAGCAAAACCAACATAAAGTCTACCACATTTCCTTATTCTCAAATCATAAACGAATAGATAATAAACACCTACGAAGTAACATAGACTTGTTTGGATCACTCCTTGAGAACCACTCCAGCATACAACTAATCTGCAATGGGTAAACAAGGGAGTGGGTGAGCTTAACAAGCTCAGTGAATGCCTAGAGCAACTACCATGCAAACAGTTCATCAAGCATTGGTGAAGCATATAAGTAACATAATTATAACTACCTCAACTCAATTGACACATTTTACATATTTTTCATATTCTATAGCCTACTTACAGAGTCATCATATACACATTCATGCATACATCACAATACATACAAACATATGTACAATTTAAGATAATTTGGCATTTGGGATATGAAACGTAAAAGGGGGCACTCTCACCACTCATCGGATACACGAATTTCTAGCACACCACATAGATTAATAGAGTTGAACATGTCCTAGAAGTGAAGCTTATAAATAACACTCTCCTTATTTCCCTTCACATGTCCTATTAAATGGAGCTTAGCTCACATTTCCTTATCCCTCCAACATGTCCCAAGGCTTCAACGCCCAAAATCATTGTGCATATAGGTGAGTACTCACAACCCTATGGCATCCCAACTATATCCAATGGTCTCAAGTGTCACACGGTCAAAATATCCGTTATTAAACACACATATATTACTTACCTATTTTCTGCTCATTGCCATTGCATATTTGCATCATAAGCACAATATTATCACAAACACTTAGCTTGTTTAACAAGTCCACATATGTAATTCCACAATAATAATCATGAGCACATAACACGTGTAATGGCATATAATTTTAATGTAAATTTTCACAATTCAACTAGCACATACTACACAAGTTAAACATGAGCACAAGAGAAATTATACTCAGAATTTAGTGTAGGGGTTTAGGCTGCAACTAAATTCCCTAACAATGCATTGAATTGTGTCCACAAGCAATTAATCTAAACACTCACCAATTTACTTTCGCCGAAATGCTAAAAGCTCAGACTAGCCTTTCCTAGCTCGTAGATGGTCTTAGCGAATCTGTAACTTCAACACAACAACAACACATTCATAAATCAGCCGTGGACTCACCACAAGCAACCAAAAACATAAGCCTAAGCTATGTCACTATGTAACCGAAACCTTTAACATAACACGCTTTAAGTTCGAATATATCGGTCTATAGTCAATATTTTTTGCCTAAAACCAATTCTGTTCATCTTATAAACTACACAAAACTACACAATTTGTGGTATCAACATTTTTCGACAAGTTTTGACTATTTTCACGAAAATTCATTAAAACTCAAGAAATATTTAACGAAAATTCAAAAAAAAAATAAGAACCTCTAAATCATGTCAAAACCTATTGATTAACACTTTCAAATCACATTTTTACTCGAAAATCTAAAATTCACCATTAAAGACCCTATTTTCAGCTTTTAATCAAAACATGTGATTTTATGACTAAAAATTCAGTTTAAAAGGCCTAATAACATTAAAAACTAATGGGTAGACAATTGGTTACATTTGATGGAAGAAAAATAAATTTTTTTCGAAAACTCGTAAAACTGATACGTGAGGAAGATGATGATTTTAATGAGATTTTAAGATGTTTTCTTAAAGATTTATGAAGGTTTAAGGCTTTGTGAATGATGAGAACCAACGTAATGTAGTTTGGAAATAAAAAATCAATTGAGAGAGCAAGGGAAAGCAAGATACAACAATACAATGGAGAAAGGAGAAACTATCGTGAAAACAAGTTGGGAATGGGGTTTTTTAGGTTCAATTTTAAAATTTGGTCTAACTGTCTCTTAAAAGCTCACAATTTTGAATTTATTACAAATCAATCCTTTTTGTAAAATTAAAGGTTTCTAAAACACTTTACTGATATACCATGTCGCATAATTCCGAACACTCTAAGGCTAAAATTCATAAAATACCCCTAAAACTCCTAGGCCCTATTTTGGGGTGTTACAAAAATCATCAAGTTGAAAAACTTATTATATAAATTCATAAAATGAGGTAAGTTGTTGTTTTAATAAGTTTCCACTTACTAAGCATTTATAATGCTTACTCCTGTGTTTCCCTTTTTCCTGTAGATTGTCAACTTGCAGAATGTGTTAGGTGGATCGTTGAGAAACTCACATTATTCGAGTATTGATTCAATAGTCTCTCTATCGTTTAAAACTTGTTTTTGTGGCATATATATAGGTGATTTTTTTTGGTCAATATTGAATGTGATATGTATTTTGAATGAAAATTTTGGTTGAAACTTTGTGAAGTGCTTAATTTTGGAAAAGCTAATACTTAGGTGGATATATCTAGTTGCTTGGTAACTTGTGGTGACATGTTGAATGATTATTAAATAGTATGATTGAGCATGAAATAGTTTGGTTAAATGATATTATTAAATATCTAATTGACAAAGTTGAGTAAGTTGAATTGGTATAAGTTGGATTGATATGTTGAATGCCAAATTGTGGAATTGTTGCATTGAATGGTTGGAATGGTTAAATAGGTTGTTTGAGCTTCCTTTCGGTTTGGTTTTGTGCAGGCTTGAATGATCAAATATGCACCTTTTGAGTCATTAGGTTGACCTTTGTAAAGTATAGCTAATTGAAGTTTATATTGATGTATTTGAATTGTTGAATTGAAGCGCCATTTGTGGCATATTGGTTAGGCATTTAGTAGATTTGCTATAAGTGATATTTTAACATGTTTTTGGGTGCTTTTGAATAGGTTGATAAATGGACTTATGCATACTTGTGTAATAAGAAAACTGTAGGTTTGTATGAGACTTGTAGGTCACTTTTGGTGCCACGCGGCCACAGTGAGTTATGCGGTTAGTGACCCCTATTTACAAAATTTTATTATCTTTTTGTATTTGTTTCAAATTTATCCTTGATTGATACTAGGTTAATCTAAAGCTTTCATAAGCTTGACCAAAACCCGAATTTAGTTGTATTGAAAGTTATATTTGATCATATGTGACAAATTGATATTGAACTGAAATTTTGAGTTTTGAATTGCATGTAAATATTTAGTAATTGTCTGTAGCATTCTATTACTCGGGTTCATCGACCAAGCCAGGTAAGGGGTGTTACAATGCACATCGTTCCAATAAAAAACTAGAACATCCATTTTTCTTTTTTGCATCGGCATAAATTTCGGTTCTTATTGGTTGCACCAACACATTTTGGCCAAATTTAAAAATTGGATGGTGCATGAATATTGTTAAAAAAATAGATACAATTATTTTTTACTAACTTTAAATTTTTTTTATTTACCAAATTTAAAATTTAAACTTTAACATTTAACAAAAGTAAATGATCAACTTTAAAATTTAAAGTAGAAAATTAATAAATAATAAAAAGTAAAGACTTTATATAACAAACAAATTAAATTTTTTAAAAAGAAAAAATTTTAAAATTTTACAAACACAACTGGATGTGTGCGTTTTTATTATACTTTCATTTTATATATTTAGTATGGGATGATCTTATTGTAGATATTTAAAACAATCTTGTGGATAATTTTGTTGTTTAATATGTGGGATGTTTTTTTCCTTGTTTGGTTTAGATTTTTAAATGATGAAATGTTACTTGTAAAGTTTATTGATGAGTATTTTATATAATTAATTAATATTTTTATATTTGAAATTATTTAATCTAATTCATTTGATTTAAATATTTTTCAAAAATATCGGTAAATTTAAAACGGTACACCGAAACAAATCGATACCAATATGTACCTGTCTCGGTAGAAAAATGGTGCACCTACTAATGAGGTACTGACTACCTTAGTTAAAATTACAAATCTCAAAAATATTGCTCAAGAATTAAAATAAAATAAAATATTTAGCAGCAACATCCTCAATCTTCTCCCATTGACATCATCTCCCCTTTTTTGGTCAAAATATTACCAAATCATTCATCATCGGGCAATGAAAGGAGATCAAACAGAAGGCATTTTGATGATCTCTGATATTCTTTACAACCTTGGCCTCAGCTCTAAATTTGACAATATGTTGACAATTGGCCTCTATGTAAGTAGTAAGTTTGTCAATCATCCTAGTTCGAATTCTAGACGAATTGGCTTGGGGCTTAGGTGTAACACCCTATACCCGAGCCAATCGTTGGGTCCGAGCTATAAGGTGTCACATTTGTTTCCGAAGCAACTATTATAAAATTAAATATTATTTCATAATATTATGCATGCATAAATGATAATTAATCATTCATGGGTCTTATACAAGCTTACGAAAGCTCTAAAGCTAACTCGAGATCGAATTAGGACTAAATTCTGAAGTAATCAAATTACTGGGTTGACATCGTGACATGAGGGGGTTTGTAACACCCCTTGCCAACCCAATTGTCGGGTCTAAGCTACGAGATGCTACAACTGTTAACGAAGCAAAGATGAACATTTAACATTCATAATTCACATTAAACATGAAAACCTAAATTTCATGCACTAAATATGATATATAACCTTCACCGGGTCTTATACGAGCTTACGGACGCTCAAAAGGTAACCTGAGATTAAACAAGGACCAAATTGCAATGTTTTCAAAATTTTAGACCGACGTCACAATATGAGGGGATTCCTCGTCGCTACGTGACATAGTGACTTGGTTTCATTGTGACGACGGTGTTCCTCATCACGCCATGGCCTGAAATCCAGAGCTCATCGCGATGACCATCGCCCTACAGCTCGACGTAGACTCTATTTTGGTACATTCTAGGCCCTTTGATATCAATCGATTTGCCATAACTCAACATAACCATTTGGTGCATAATTGCACAATCATACCAATTCAACTTATACAAATTCAATTCATTGAACTTCACATTGAACCATTTAATAACATCATCTAAACATGTCATTTCATATTCATATTTTTCATTAAGTGTCATATGTATATATCCTATCCTTATACCAAAACATACACATATACATGAACATTAAACCTTCAAAAATCAAACACTAACTAAGACTTCAACCAAAACTATCATTTCCGAGTCAACATATATCACACTCAAGTACATGCAACATAACTGAACTTTAAAACATTGAAAAACTACTGAATCAATATCGGGATAGTGTGTGCTTCTCATAGACCTGATCAACACATTCTGCAAGCTGTCATTGAAAACATAACCAGACTTTAAAACATTGAAAAACCACTAGCTACTAGCTTAACTTTCAATTCAAAACAATAACCTACTATTGGGATAATGTTCTATTATATGCATAGAAAAATTTAATTTTATCATTCCAATGCCCCCTAAAGTTTTGCATTTTATTTAATTTAGTCCATAAAATCAAAATTGTCATTATTTTCAAATTTGAGCTTCAATTTCGAAACCTATAACACCCCTCACCCAGTCCAGTTGTCAGGTTCGAGCTATGGGATGCCACATCCGTTATCGAAGCAACTACTGACAAATTTGCGTTAAAATCATCATTTCACATCATCATCCAAGAAATTACACATCAATTAGACACTTCTTTAAAGCATAACAACCTATGAAATCATCAACTATTCAAACATTTGATACCCCTCAATTGCATCATCTAACTCAACCTTGTCATTCTCAATTCGGTTATTCATATATTTCAAATATAGATAAACATGTTACCAATATGAAAATTTATATACATAATCTATAACCATTCACATTCAAACATTATTTAAGGTCCCAAATCAAGTATATTCAAGGCTCAAACTCAAGAACATTCAAAATAAGCACATACACAACATAACTCCTATATACATGGCATATAACTGAGTCCAATTCGTTTAAAAGTCTACCAAACCAAAAGTTGGATAGTGTGAGCTCTGAGGCAATCCGGTCGACGCATTCTGCAAAATGACCACTATAGAAACAGAGTAAGCATATTGAATGCTTAGTAAGTTCAAAATAAATTAACTTAACTTACCTTGTCATTATAGTAGTTTATGTAATTGAAACACAAAGACACAACATGACGTATCCTTGGCATCCTTATTTATATATGTTCATAAACCATTCCACAAGACAACTTGTATGTACAACCAAATTACTATACGTCATAATATCCAACCTTGTTCGATACTAAAACACATAAATGGAATTCACATTCAATCTTTATTTGATGTTGCTCACTCAAGTTGTCGACAATCCACAACATCTGTTGGATCTCAACCATCGATAAAGAATAATTCGACTTGCTCATAGAATTTGTGATATTTGGGTTGGTCACACAAGCTGTAGGTCAGGTTTACTTTTGCAAACTATATTCAATGTGTCCCACTGAAGCCATCGAGAATCCGCAACACATGTTGGATCTCAGTCATGATAAAGAAACATTCGATTTCTTTTTTAACCTTAATGCCATACCATTCATATCCTAATCATTCATTAAGTTCACACGAGCACTATTATCATTTCTATGTCATTTCAAACCCTGAAACCATATGCTCACTTTTTACATTTCGAATAACAATCCATATACATTCTTAACCCTGTAATGCCATCATATTTATATCATCCATCCATATATACATTTCAATTCCATTCAATACATCATATCTATTTGTGATGATTATATCATTCATTCTTTACGATTTAGTCCTTTAGATGCCAAATTCACTAAAATTACATAATAATTTAAAATAATAAATAAAAAATACGAACATATCATGAATTAAATAAGTAAGTCTCATATGTACTTACCTAACAAAAATAAAAACTAACAAGACGTCAAGGTCGAATTTGCAATATTACCTTACCATGCAAGTGGGCAAAAGTTTTGCTTTAAAAGAAATGACTTCTTTGGTTTTCTTGGTCTCCAAACTGTGAAGAAAAGAAAGAATGATGATGATGACAACTTATTTATGTTTTATTCATTTATTATATTATAATATACTTAAAATTCAATAATTCTATAAAAAATTAATCATCAATCGTCCACTCACTTCTAAAATGTCTTATTTGTCGTATTAGGCCTTTAACTAATACTATTTTAGTCCTTTAACAAATAAAATTTATAGTGATTAACTTTTACCACTTTTACAATTTAGTTCTTGTTGTTAGAGTACGCCAAAAGACCAATCATGAGATGACTGTAATCACATACTCGTTTTACCTTATTTATTAATATAAAGCATTACCATTGTTATTTCACTTTATTTTTCTATGTATATCAATAAACTAAATTGTAATAAAGTCCTAAGAAAATATTATTATTCTTAAAAGGTCCTTAGTCAAGTATTATTTTGGGATTGTACAACAATCATGCATTAAGACTAATGTGTAGTTGATTGATGATAAAGAGTTGTCATTGACATAGGGATGTCAAAATCAATACATGAGTATGTGTTAGAGAACGACATATTAGATTGACCCGTTATGAGTATGTTTCTTGGATTATTATGTAATAGTCACAATATTACTCATAGTGATAACTATGTATATGATTATCAGACTTGAGATCATCATTGTCCCAACATCGTGAGTCGTACATCTTGATACAGTCAAAATGTTTACCGTGATAGGTTGTACTATAAAGACTGATGTTAGATATACCACAATCCCTGTAATGGGATATGGTTGATCAAGATAGGATTTATCCTTCCTACATAATGGGAGCAAACCTTAGGCCTCTTGATGGAGTGAGACTAGAAATGCATGGCAATGCTCGAATTAGTTGATATAAGATATCACATCTATTTGTTTATTATAGTCTGCTCAGAAAATCAAGAAATATGATATTGGATTGTACAAGTGTGACTATTCCATGACTTGTGTCCAATCTAGATATTAAGGATAAAAGGATGTAATACATGAAAAGATTATCACAGAAAGGTTATGTCAAGTCACGGCTTCTTCTAACTTGGGTGGCAATGATGCATTGCTAGATGACACTCATTGCTTGTAATGTTAAAAACGTTCCAGTATTACTACCAATGTTACAAGAGCCTACAAGGTTACACCCTATAGTTGAAACGAACAAAATCCAAATACATTTGGTATTGTATTTAGTTGTCACATGAATTAAATTAATTATTGAATTAATTTAATAGTTAAATATTAAACACATTATGTGTACAAACTTGTTGTACACAAATAGGAACATAGATAAAATTAATATATGAAATTAATTCATACAAAATATTAATAGTATAAATATTTTACCGAATTTATTAGTATTAATGATTATATTAATTAATTTCACCAAAATATAAAGGACATGAAAATTAATATTCTTTTGGAAAGAATTTAATTAATATATGAATTTGAGTCATACAAATTATTAATAATTAATATATGAATTTGGTTCATACAAAATATTAATTGTATATATTTTACCGAATTTATTAATATAAACAATTATATTAATTAATTTCGATCAAAATATAAAAGACATGGAAATTAATATTCTTTTGGAAAGAATATAATCGTTTTTGTAACTTTCCACTTGCCTTCTCTATTAATAAGGAACAATCCTACATTTTTTTGGAAAGAATATAATTCATTTTTCTAACTTTCCATTTGCCTTCTCTATTAATAAGGGAATAATCCTGGTTTTCCTTTTAATATGTGATATCAACGAGGATAAAAGGATGATAATCCCTTAGTGTGTTAAGGTTACCAACTTAATAATTTAAAAGGTCTAGCTACCATTTTTAATTCTTT
Organism: Gossypium raimondii; assembly: GCF_025698545.1. Classification (NCBI taxonomy): domain Eukaryota; kingdom Viridiplantae; phylum Streptophyta; class Magnoliopsida; order Malvales; family Malvaceae; genus Gossypium; species Gossypium raimondii. The sequence goes on along the minus strand of NC_068572.1, from coordinate 8,623,014 downwards.
CTAAAAAGTTTAAAAGAAAGTGGTTGTTCGTTTTTTACGTGCTTGACTACGTAGAGGTCGGGACATTTTCGTTGTGGCTCGAATCAACATCATCCTTTCAATGTTTTCAATAAAGAAGGTATATATTCAACCCTATTTCAACCCGATTCATTCCTCGTACATGGATCCTTGGCTGTGGATCGCTAGAATAATTTTTTCGCTATGCCACTGGGCGTACCGGAGGTCCCAACACTTGTACCTTAATTAATCACTAATTCAAAAAAATTACCTCTGCAAAATTCAACTTACCTATACAATAGCTTCGTAAATATTTAATAAAAATATTTACGAGCTCAGTTTACTAAAATGAGGTCTCGATACCTCATTTTCAACACCACTAACTTTAGGGTCAAAACACTTTTACTTAACTAACTATCCAATTAACAAATTCATCAATCCAGAATTCAATATAACACTATAACTGACTCGTAAATATTAATTAATAATATTTGCGGACTCGATTACCGGAGAATGAGGTTCCGAAACCACTATTTTTTGCACCACTGATTACAAAACTGATCTCAATGACATCATTCTACAACCCTCTAATATCTATAATTATAGAAATTTAACATCGATTTTGAATTCTTTACACTTTAGTCCTTATGTTCAAACCTAACAACTTTCACTTTACAAATTAGTACTTTTTCACTTCTAGGCTTAAAATCTAACAAATTAACATCAATTTCATCAAGTATTCCATAATGGTAACTTTTGAAAACTTTAAAAATTTTACAAATTGGTACATGGCCTAGCTAAATCAAGCTTTTGGGACCTCAAAAACATAAAAATTACAAGAAACAGACTTAAAATTTCTTACCAATTAGGGGACTAAAGTTTGAAACCCAAACCTCTATTCTTTCTTTCTTGTTTCGGCCAAAGGTAGAAGATGAACAAAAGTTGTCATCTTTTTCTTTTATTTTTACTTTTATATTTACTTTAACTTTTAATTAATTGTAATTAGTTTAATTAACCTTTAATTAACTAAATTTAAACTTAATTATAAAGGTGGATGGCTTACAACTAGCCTCCACCACTGTTTGGCATAATAAAAAGGGTCTGATTGCTCAATTGGTCACTCAATTCCTCAGTTAATTTAAAAATCTATTGTGATTAACTTTTACCATTTTTACAATTTAGTTCTTATACCTTAATTAACTATCATATTAACAAAATTAAGGGGTCAAACTTTAATTAAACTTTATACTAACCTTAATATTAATATTTACAGACTCGAACATCAAAAATGGGGAAACCATTGTTTTCAACACCACTGAAAAATGGGTTTTCACAACTTTCCCCATTTAAGAAATTTTGTCCTCGAAATTTTTTTCACTCGAGAAAAGATTAAGGAATTAGACCAATCTTTTTGGGAATTTCATACAGCCCTATAAATCTTGGACTGAGCTTTGCTTTCCTATTGAAACGCAGAACTTTTTTCCAGAGCAAAACTTTGAGAAACATTTTCTCACCATTTGAACCTCGATATCTTTCTTTTCAAATCAACATACGATTTCTGTCGGTCTGAGGTAGCCTTCAAATAGTCTTGTATAACTCTGATATTTTCTTCTGTCTCTCGTATTAGATCAATTCCTGCTAACTTTCTTTCATTCAACTTTGACCAATACAATGAAGTTCTGTATTTATGTCTGTATAAAGATTTGTACGATGCCATTTTAATACTTCACTGATAGTTGTTACTATATGCAATTTAGCTAACGATAGAAATTTCTCCATAGCTGCCTTCGAATTCAATTATACAACATCACTAAATTACTTCTAATATATGAATCATTTTTTTATTGCTCATTAGTCTGAGGAAGAAAGGTTGTACTGAAATTCAATTTCATGGCTAAAGCTTTGTGTAACTTACTCAAACATCTGGAGGAAATTCTCGGTTCTCTACTTGAAATGATAAAAGTGGTAGATCTACGATTCAAGATAATATAAAAAAATTATGAAATTTCATACATTTAATTCAAGCCCAAATTAAAATACATTACACATACAGTTTTTATAAAGATCTTCCATTATTCCATTTCTTATAGTTTCACACCATTCTACATTATAGATTGAAAGGTACATAATCATTTCATCCTACCATCATATATATACACAGTTGTTCAAATTTCATGTTACAGTTTAATTATATGCATAACCATTTAGGTACTTCAATTTTATGCATCCCTACTCAATCTTATTTCATTTCCTTTAATCATTTCTGAGCTTAAGAGCTCATTGATTCAATTGGCCCTCAAGGCACATTTTCAGTTCATTTCACATATTGCCATATTTTACATCCCATTCCATTCATTTACCATTCAACCAATTCACATGTTTATAACCCTATTAACTCGACATGGACTCAGAACGGATATCCAAACCTGTTACTCTGAGTTGCCCAGCAACGACGACGCTATAATGATACATACCTCCCCGAATTGTCCGACAATATTGGTTTTCTCATTTGAATCAATCTGTCACTTCGGGTTGCTTAAAAACAGTGACTTAATACACAATATCTAACTCGACCCGAACAACTAATAGGGTATTTAATTTCCATCTCATTACATATAGTTCAATCTATATTTCATTAAACCCAATTCAACTACATTTCACAATTTCAAAGCATATACAACATGTGTCAATACAAATTCTTGCCCTAATATCAAATAATTTATACTTTATTCAATTTAGTCTCTGTCTTAAAGTCAATCTCAAACATATCAATTCGATTCAAGTAGCCATTAATAACTCACCTCGAATTCCATATAATGCAAAATGACATACACATGCAAAAAATTAAGTGTTCCTAAATCATAGAAATTAGCTACAAATTTCTGAAGTAATAGCTACAAATTAACATAAAATGACATACACTGAAATTCTGAGCTACTCTTCGACGCCTTTGGATTTTCCTTATTCTCTCGATAAATCCAAATCGACATTAGCTACAAATTAACATAAAACATTTAGTACTATCAATTCCCAATCAATTATCAATTTATAAAAATTTTACACTTTATTCAATTTAGTCTCTAAAACTGAGATTAACCTAACTTTCAATTTACAGCTCCAAATTGAAATCCAATTTCACATATATTCATCAAGCTCCTCCTACTTCCTATTCTTGCTATCAATTTTATATTTTATTCAATTTCATCCCTAATGTACGAAACTATCAATTAGCTTTTCAATTTAGTTCTTTTTCACATCTAAGCATAAAATTTATCAACTTAACACCTAAAACTTCAAGAAATCAACAATGAAAACTTTCTAAAACTCTAACAATTTTATAAATTGGTACATGGGCTAGCTAAATCAAGTTCCCACGACCTCAAGAACATAAGAATTGTAAGAAAATAACTTGAAATCACATACCAAATGAAGGTCGAATACTTTGAAGTTTTGTGACACCCTATACCTGACCCAATCCTCAAGTCTGAGCTATAATGTGTCACACTCGTTGCCAAAGCAACTATGATCAATTTAGATACATATACACATACACATAATAAATCATGCAAATATAAGATTTATTGATAAAAAAATGTAATAATTATACATTCTCAGGTCTTTTACGAGCTTACAAAAGCTTTAAAGTTTATTTGAGATCAAATTAGGATTGAATTGTAAAATTTTCAAAACACAGGGTTGACGTCATGGCGTCAATATTATCATGTCGTGACTTTGCCAAAATAGTTTTTCACGTCATGATGTCACTCACTATTTGGCGTTATTGAGAATATGGGGGTCCTCGTCTCAACGTGACATTACAGGCCTTTTCATGTCGCAACGACATTCAAATGACATCGTGACCTCATGTAATAACCCATTTCTAGTGGTACCAAAACTGGTAGTTTTGGAACACCATCTTCGATGATCGAGTCCGTAGATATTAATATTTAATAATCATTTGTTCAATATAGTGTTATATGACATATTAGTTCAAAAAATTTAATTGATTAGAGAGTTGATCATAGTATAGGGATGAAATCGTAAAGGTGGTAAAAGTTGACTATTATGGTTTATTTTGCTAATGATAATACGTTAATCGATTAAAGAATAAAATGATAATTTAGCCATTTTTGTAAATAGTGGTTGGACAGGTGTTGGCTTTACCTTACCTATAATGATGCTAATTTTAATTAATAATTAGATTAGACATATATATATCGTAGCATAGAGTATAGGGGGAAAGGAAAAATTCATTTTTCTTTCTTTCATCTTCTTCATCACCTTCTAGCTTGGATTTGATGTTTTTGTGATTGTTGTGCTTCAATCTAGAGCAGTGGTATTTGCTTTCAAAATTGTTAAAGATGAAATTACTATTATCAAATGCTTGAGATTGTGATGTTAAATGATTAGATTAGATAAGTTATGAAAAAGGATCACCTGGTAAAGTGAGAATTTATTAGTTTCGAATATCAAGACTAAAGTGTATACATTTTAAAACCAACTTAAGATTTCTATAAACTTTGTTAAAAAGAATTGAGTTATAAGGGAATTTAGAGTAATAGAATTGTACTGAATTATATGTTCCATAAGCTGATGAACGATAATAATTGATAAAAATTAAACTAAATTATGTTATAGATCAAGATTTGAATCTAGCAAGAGAAGATCCCGGGAAAAGAAAAGTTGTTGAATAGACTCTACCGTGGTGTGTTATCATTCCGCCAAGTAAGCTCATACAATAAAAACATTGTTTAACTCTATTTTCTTTTGTTCTTTAATCATATAATTGAAAATTTGGGAAGTTAGATTTGGTTTGTTAAATATAGAGAGAGGAAATATTTAATTATACTACAAAGGAATGTGAATAAGATCACAAAATGAAAGCATCCTGATGAACTTAGTAAAAGACTCATACACATGGTTGAATGTTATTTCCTGATGGTTCCGAGATCCAACATTTTTTGCAGACTTGAAGATACATATGACAAAAATTTAGCCTGGACTGGTAATCTGCGGCCATTTTAAAGGTTTAGTCTAGACTAGTAACCTTACATGTATATACAGCTCTAGTCAGGCTTTCATTGTGTCGATAAAGGTTGAGCCTAGACGGGTAACCTGACAACTCTGTATGTGATTAGTTTAGACGAGCCTCTGATGTGAAGTGTACATGTGTTTTGATTTATTTTACGATGTTTATTGGGTAATATAAAATATGCGAGATGTGAAATTGACGAGTTACGGAATGAGGAGTAAAGAAAAACTTGACTATTATAATTGGAGCCCACACCAAAGAAAAGTATGTGAATGAAGTATATGCACTTGCCTTGTTGACAAATTGTGTTGGTTGATAGGTAAAACATGTTTGCATATTAAATTATCACATAATTATTCTGAGAGGTAAGTTAATTATTGAATTTGTATGAGCTTACAAAGTATTCTTAATACTTACGCCTAGGTTGCTTTTATCTTGTAGATTTTGAAAGTCCAGAGCGTGTTGATTAGATCAGCAAGAAGTTCACACTATACACCAAGTATTGTGGTAGACTTTTGATTTTTTTTTGGTTCGTTTAAGTGGCATGTATATAAACAATTGGTTATATTGTAAGCAAATATATTAAATATTGAAGGTCTTTAATTTAGACTCTCTTAATGTATGGAAATAAAATGAACTCAGGTTCTGCTAAGTTTCGTGGGACCTATCACAGTGTGGGGTATCCATGAAACTGTTCACCATTTAAGTATTCTTAGGAAATTATGAAATTAGATGTCTGCCTTACTTTCTGTAATATTTGTGTCTGCGAGATAATCTGCAGTTTAGCCATCTGAACTTCATTATGCAGTTGGACAACTTACAGGATCAGTCCACCACATATTTGTCAGTGTCACGGTCCGCCATGTATGTATAAAGTATGTGTTTGTTATGTGAGTCTCGTGTGGTAACCTCCTGTAGCTTAGGTCTTATGATTGGATTGGACGAGAGGTGTTAGATTTAATGGTATCACAGCTATGATTTAGTCAATTCTAGGACTGAAACGTTACGCGTATGAGTCTAGAAATACATGCCACTTGTAACTAATGATAGAGTGATGACTTTTGATTCGATCTGATTTTTGTTTTTTATATAGATAAAAAATGTTTGTTGAGTTTAATCATGCTACACCTGATGAAGTAGATAGTAATGTACCAGGTCCTGAGCAAAGAGCTACTCTGAGTGTGTCCTCAACTCAAGGGCATGAAAGTGAGACGCGTTGTGCCTTCTTCCAGATGATGAATGAGTGGTATGCAAAGTTCTTCCGAACTCACCCAGTGGTTCTGCAACCTCCACCCCTCAATGTGCCTCCCCGAGCAACCTCACATCCTTAAGCTTTATACCCGGTAAATGTTCACATGCCTCTAATCGATAAAATTTGAAAATATGGAGCTGAGGAATTCTGAGGGAAATAAGATGGCGATCCAACTAAGGCTGAATATTGGCTAGAAAATAAACAATGGGTTCAAGATGAGTTTATATGTCTGCCAAATGATTGTTTGAGGTGCGTTATCTTGTTATTGAATGATGAGGTGTATCAGTGGTTCCAAAAGAAAGAGTAGACTAGAACTGATCATGGGTTGGGCCACCTGACCCGACCCGAAGGCCCGCTCAAAAAGTGAAAGGGTTTGGTTAATAATTTAGGCCTGAAAAATGGGCTCGGACAAAAAATAAAGCCCAATTTCAAAATGGGTCGGGCCTTGGGTACGATTTTTTGGCCCGAGCCCAAGCCAAATTTGTAATATTGATGTTAATATTATTTTTTATTTTCATACTAATTAGTAATTATTAATACTAAATTCTTGTGTCCTGTCCTTGATCTTCCGTAATATGGTGTAGCAGATTAAATTGGCTTTCGTGCTTAAGGAGCACAAGCATTTTTATTATGTTTTAGTGAAGTTTTCCATATTAGGTTTAAATTCAATAAAATGTGTATTTTAAGTCATTTTATGACCTTAAGGGCCAAATAAGACCTAAAGGTGAGCTAACATACTAAATGGGTGTACAGAATACCATTCAAACGCATAGGAACTCAAGACTGGTCACTATGTTACAACATGGGAAGTTCAATGTTGCAACAGAGGGATCAGAACACAAGAATTGCATTACTGCCTTTGGTGTCGAGACATAGCCATAGGATGTCGTGACACACCCTTGAAGCCAAGACTAAACCAGAGTATACTACCTCTAATGTCGCGACATAGGCACTAGGTATCACGATATTGGCCTTGCACGAGAAATAAATATGATGCAAAGGTGTTTTGGTTCATACAACAAAAATTAACACGAAAACATCAACTAACTTAGGGTTGAGGACGGCGACAACCAACCTTATCTCTATAAATAGGCTCTTCAAACACTTGATTAGGGACACTTTTCATATTCTTAGTTTTCTCTATAATTTTGTTTTTAGTTTTCTATTCTTTTAGGTGTTAGATTGATTTTCTAGTTCTTTTCACTTGTGTTCTTCGGAGGACTTGGTTTGAAAACGCGATCAAACGTTAGTGGATTTATGCACTTCATCAATAAAATACAATCAAAATTCTCTAGAATTTATTTTTGATTTATTCCTTATGCATATCTTTATTATCAAGTTTATGATGTTTACATATTCCATGAGTTACATATTCCATGAGGAAATAATCCTCTTATGGGTGGTTAGTGAGTGGAGGTGTGATTAACTAATTGTTATGTAGGGTTTTCTTAGCGAATCAACTGTTTGGGAGAGGAAGAACTTAAACCCTAGGCTTCATGACCCTAGAAAGTCGTTTAGGTGGGAATTAACCCAAAATTGGTATAGTCAATCTGTGAACACCTTAGCCCCAACCGGTTTAGACTGTAAGGTCAAGAGATAAGTAGTTATTGTCGACTCGTTAGCTTAGTGGAAGATCAAGATATCCTATTAGGGTAACAACTAGTTAATTGAATAGAAACCAAAAATAGAAATTAATTACCCGAAGTCTATTTTATTTATACAGTTTTTATTTCTTTATTTATAAAAACCCAAAAATCCTTTCTTTAGGTTTTATCGTAAAAGAAATTAATTACCCGAAGTGCTTCCATCAAGACACTGCCGCTTCCTTTAGTCAAGCTTTTGCTTCCTATATCGTCAGTGTTCTTCCGCCACACAGTCATGCCCCCACCGCTCCATCGTCATTCACCATAGTTGCAGCAAGACTGAGAACCTGAACCAGATTCAAGTTAGGATTCTCACTTTCCCTCTCATTGTTGTTCTCCCGTTTGATTTAGTTTCCCCAAATTTAAAATTTTAAGGTTCTCTCCCTTTCCCTTTCCCTTTCCCTTTCCCTCTCATTCTTTTTTCTTTATCTCCTTGCTCTGCTTATACTTTCAATCCTCTTTTGTTCCCAAAATGCAATCATTTTTTCTTTTCCCGCTCTCACCCTCGTTTGTTTTAAGGCATTTTTTATTTGCATTAATAGTCCTCTTATTTTACTGTGTTGTAGAAAATTAGATATATCATATAGAAATTAAAATTGCAGAGCTTGCATATTTCATTTACACGGATCGAATGATAAAAGCTTAAATACTAGATTTAATATCAATTCAAATGTATAAGAATCTTTTAAATACTTAAGGAGCTATTGTCAATAGACCCTAATAGCAACATTGATTCAATAAAGTATTCTTTCTAATGATGAAACTGTATGAATTCCATCCATTTTTTAATTATGATTTTCTCACATCAAAATAAACATGCATTTGAAATACCAAGACATCAAAATGACACCCATTTTATTAATGTTCATGTCTGTAATTTTGTACAGAAGCTTGATATTTATGCAAATCTATATTAGGTGCTAAAGAATCAGGAAAATGTGTGGAAAGACTATATCTAACTCAAAACACTATATCAAACTCAAACAACTGCCTATGAATGAAGCTGTTAACTATAGCTAACCCAAAACACTATATTTAACCCAAATCCTCTTCTTCTTTTTTAAAAAAAGATATAGCTTAGACCTTGCTATCATATTTAAAATAATTAGAGTAAATCAAAAAACAGACAATCAAATTATGCTAAAAATAAAATTCATGATTATTCAATTATTTGTTATTCTCTTTTAAAAATATTGAAAATATTTTGGTTTATCTTTGAAATTTGATCAGCTCCTTCTCTTTGAAAATATTTTGGTTTATTTGGATTTTAAGACTTGAGTTTTTATGATGATGGCTACTTTGAACACTCCAATATCTAAGGATGATTGGTTTAATGAATATGAAAGTGCTCTCAAACGTCAAAAGTTTACTACTTCAAATGTGGGGGATCAAATGACAAAGTTTGAATGTGAGAACAAAAACAAATTGAAGGCACAATGTAATCACTATAAGGGTATTTTCTCTGCTCAATCTAAATAGCTGTTTGAAAATTTTTAATAAGGGCATCATTCAATATACCATAGCCACTCAACCATCTTTAGTAGGTGGTCCATTTATAAAAAAAAAACTACAAGTTTGATGCTGATGAATTTCGTTGAGCTATTTCTACTTTTCTTGTGTGTGGAAAGCATTCATTTACGGTAGTTGAAGAATCGAGATTTAGCTACATGATAAGCATTTTTAGTCTAATTTTAAGAATATAAATAGACATACAATTGCTATGGATATCCTAATGTATTATGCAAAAGAAAGAGGTCATATTAAAGAAGAGTTGGCTAAAGCACCTAGTTTAATTTGTCTAGCTTCTGATAACTTGAACTCTGAGCATACTAATGATGAATACATTTACATTACTGTTCATTGGGTTGACAAACATTGGAAGGTACAAAAGAGAATTATAAGGTTTAGAGCATTATCTCCTCCGTGTGATGGTTTGAACATAGCGGGTGAGCTTGTTTTATGTTTATCTCAGTGGGGTATAGACAACAAAAATTTGAGCATCACTTTGGATAATGCTTCTTATAATAATGTTATGGTTTCTTTTCTTAAATACTGTTTTCGTGTGAACCGAGCTCTTTTGTGTGATGGTGTGTGTTTTCAGTTAGATGTTGTGAACATATATTGAATCTTATAGTTAAAGTTTGTTTGGAACTTGTTAATGATGTTTTTGGTAAGATTCTAAATGAAATTAAATACATTAAAAAGTTGAGAATTCATTGTAACAGCCCTAACTTGTATCTATCACCGGATTAGGGTTACGAGGCATTACCGGATATTTCACATTGTTAAACAATCATAGCACAAACATAGTTCGATCATCATCATATCATAGTCATTCATACACATTGTGTCCCTTTAAATGGTTTACGAGACCTAAAACATGCTTCCTGTTTCAATCAATAGGTACCAAAATTTACATTATTTAGGCAACTCAAACATGACCATTTCATGCATAATTCATACTATCAATCTCAAACATTTCAATACACAAACCCTACTCCCAAAACATACCAATTCTACTTATATTCAACTAAGCATTTTCACATCCATTCCACAACAATTCAACCCCATCTATCATACCAATTCCCCAATTCAATCAACTACTAAATATATTATGATATGCTCTTTCTCATTTATCAATACAACATTATTTTACCAATAAGACAACCATACCAAAATGACTATATATATCACATATACATTATTTCATCTCATAACATAAACCAAAACCATTTCATCATTTCCATCATTCTCAAGCCACATCACATGGAATGAGTCCCAACACAAAATACATCATCAAGACACACATGCCATATACCATATATACAACTTCAAAAATAAAATACCAAAATAGATATCTGATAGTGTGATTGAGTCGCTGACGATTCTTGGATCTGAGATAGCTTTAATACACTATAAATAGAGAAAAATTCACGTAGTAAGCTATAAAGCTTAGTAAGTTCGTAATATAATAAATTTAATTCAACAATTAAATGCAAATTTATCAATTAACCAACACTTAATACAATTCATATCAATACTCAAACTCTGTCATGACTATTAATCACTTTCATTTCATTTCATTAAATTTGGAAACAAGCATTCATATTACTACTCAATCCAACTCAATAAACATTATTCATTCTCATAATCTCCCATCTGCCTTATTTATCACCAACCACATAAGTTTCGTACATACATGTACCATTACGTATTTATCTATCACTTTACTACTTCATAGCTCGATACACTAATTCATTTGTAGTCTTTAAACATTCGAAGAACTCACACACTTAGTGTCAATTTAACACTCAAAGTTGTAATGATATCGCAAACTTAGCCAACATATAGCCGAAGCTATAAAGATATCACATACGTAGTGCCATCACATTATATCGAAACTATCTCGGTCTCGAACACTTAGTGCCTTTAATTAGCCTTAGTTAATACATTCCCGCACACTTAGTGCCATTTATCATAGAATCATTTCTGAGCATAATCATACTTTTCATTCACATTTCCAGTCCTTTCATAAAAAATAAACATTTCTAAAATAACAATTATATCGTATGAACTTACCTCAGATGCTAAAATGTCAAAATGAGTCGATTAATCGAGTACTTTGTTCTTACCTTGATCTAAGTCCGTATTTTGCCTTTCCATAGATAAATAAATTAAAATTTGACTAATTAATCATTCATGTATTCAATTAAATCCATAAACACACAATTTGGGCATTTTACACATTAACCCTTAAAATTTTACATTTCTTGCATTTTAGTCCTTATTCACAAAAATCACAAATTACACAAAATTTCGTTACACCCAAGCTTAGCCGAATTTCATGGGAGTCCCTAGAAGCCCATATATTTCATTTATTTCACATTTTTACCCCTAAATTTACAAAATTCACAATTTAATCCTTAATACACATTTTCCCCAAAAATCACTATACAAAACATGTTCATCTATCATTCAACACTGATTTTTCATCATCAAACATCATAAAACTCATATATTCAACAATGGCATCTCACGAAATCATCAACAAAATTAGAAATTTAGGCATGGGCTTGATAGAACACAAAGCAACGATCTCAAAAACATAAAAATCATCAAAAATCGAGTTCAAACCATACCTTAATCAAGACCTTGAAGTGCCAAAATATTCAAAGCTCTCCAATCTCTAATTTGGTTCTTATTTTCGGTTAAAATATGGAAGAATAAATGAATTTTCAAGTTTGACTTTATTAAACCATATTTTATTTTACTAATTACCATAATGACCTTATATAATTATCAAATACATGCCCATTTATGCCAAATTCCACTATCAAGGGTCTAATAACATTATAAGGACATTAAACACTCTTAACTTATAGCATGCCACATTTATAATTTACACGATTTAGTCCTTTTATCAAATTAAGCACATAAACAATAAAATTTTTACACGAAATTTTCACACATATCACCTATCATGCTGTAAACATAGAAAATATTATTTTGACTCGAATTTGTGGTCCTAAAACCACTGTTCCAACTAGGGTCTAAACTGGGATGTTACATTCGTAGGAAAAGATTTTATAATGTGGCCAACAAAAGTTTTCATTTGAATTTGACCAAAAAGTTATGTCAAGATGTGTGTGCGTGTGAGATGGAATTCTACTTATTTGATGCTTGAATCTTTTCTTTTTTATAAAGATGTACTAGATTATTGGGGCCAACGAGATAAAAGTTATCAAATATGTGCACTTTTTAATGAGGAGTGAAGAAATGTTGTTATTCTTTGCAAATTTTTGAAAGTCTTTTATGATGGGACTTATTTTTTTTCTAGTTCTAATTATCCAACGACTAATCTTTATTTTAGAGGGGTTTGGAAGGTTCACAAGGTTTTGCTTGATACATTTAAAGGTCCTCATTCTTTTTTAACTCTAATGGTTAAGCAAATGCAAGAGAAATTTAATACATATTGGGTGGAGTATTTGTTGATATTGTCATGTGCTGCAATTTTAGATCCTCGTTACAAGTTAAATTATGTGCAGTATTGCTTTACTACAATCTATTGTATTCATGCTTCAAATTTTTTGGAAACCATTCTTAACAAACTTAGTCTCTTATTTAATGAGTATGTTAAGAAATTCAAATCCACGTCTTCCCCTTTGGTTGGGAGTTCTAATGTTTCGGATAATGATCCTGTTGATTCTAGTTTGCATCAAGACAATGTTAATATGGCTGATTTGGGGGGAGATTATGATGAGGGTGATGATTATAAACGATACTTAAATGAATCTAGCACTAAGAGTGAAAAGTCACAGTTGGACATTTATTTGGAAGAACTAGAGCTTGAATTGAATAGCCAAATAGATGTTTTGGATTATTGGAGCAAAAGTTCAATTCAAAATAATGAGCTTTCATTATTAGCTCGTGATCTTTTGGCAATTCTGATATCAAATGTAGCTTTCGATTCGGCTTTTAGCATGAGGAAGAAAGTTATCACACCTTTGATGATTCACTCAAGCCAAAAACAGTTCAAGTCATTGTTTGCTTTGATGATTGGATGCTAGATCAGTGATTTTCAACAGGTAATTATTATTATCATTTTATTGTTATAATTTTATAATATTTTATCAATTTGATTATCTAAATGTAACACCCCTAACTCGTTTCTGTCGCCAGATTAAGGTTACGGAGCATTATCGATCAATCAGAAAATATTTATCATCAAAACATTCATTAATTTAATCTCATTCAAAATATATCAAATATAAGCATTTAATCCCTAAATCGAGCCTTCGAGGCCCTAAAAATAGCTTATAGGCAATTCGAGACTAATTTGAAATAAAGAAAAAATTTCAAGAAAATATGAAAAATTTCAAAAATAGGGGACACACGGCCATGTGAATGCCCTAGGACGTGTAACTTTCAAAATACGGACACACGGCTATGTCCCAGCCTGTGTAACTCACTAAGTTAGGCCACAAGACTGTGACGCAAGCCGTGTGCCAAACCGTGTAACTCTTTGTCTAGTAACACACTGTCGTGTGCTAGACCGTGTAACATATTGAGCTAATACAAACAGTCTTGTGCTAGACTGTGCAACACATTGAGCTAATACAAACGGCCGTGTCTCAAACTATGTGTGGCACATAGCAAGGTGGCATGGGCGTGTCCCAGGCCGTGTGTACCTAAATGAAACTTAAACATCAAGTTTACCATTTCAAATTTTCTTGGACACTAAGTAACCTATTTAACAGCCATTAGACCTATTCAAAATCCCATTAAACAAGCTCAAATCATGCTATTTCATTAATCTTAAGTGCCTAACCAATGTACCCTCATTGGTACCACAAGTATACACACTTACACAACAATATAAATCATCAACCAAAACTTACCAATTCACACAACTTAACTTCTAACCAATACGCCTATCATAGGCACCTCAAATCACAACAATTCAAATAGACATTTTAGTCATACATATACTACAAGTTTAACCAAAAACATCTCCCAACATTCATAATCCATAACCAGTCATTATCTAAACATTTTCCAAGTAAACATCAAGGTCATGTAGTGATGCTCAAGTTATCTATAATACCCCAAAAATTTTTACAGTAAGATATTATCTTTGATATAATAAAATAAGGAAATAAAGTCACAAAAAGGGGAAATTTTGGAGTTATGTCAACATTGGGAAGTATATTATGACATATTAGTTCAAGAAAGGATTAAATAGTAAAAGTGAGAAAAGTTTTGTTGCCCAAGAGTAAATACTCAAAATTTGAGGGGTTAAAGTGTAAATATGAAAAAATTGAAGGACCAATAGTGTAAATATTTTAACGGTGGAATAATCTAGAAACTAAGGAAAATGGATGAATTGGGACCAAATTGAATAGATGAAGAATTATGAGGGACTAAATCGTAATTTTACCAAATTAAGTGATGACTCAAGGACGAAATTTTGAAAGATCTAAAGGGTAAAATGGTCAATTAGAAGAAAGAGAAATCTAGAAAATAATGATGATGTTGGAGATATTTTAGATTAAATAAATATTAGTTTATTAATATTTTAATTTAATTTTTAAATTACATTTTACTATTTTATTATTATTTTATTTAGTATATATATATGGAAGGAAAGATGAAGAATCATCATCTTCTCCCATGCATTCCAACGTATGAAGAGAAAAGAAAGAAAGAAACTTTCTTTTCTTTACAATTTGGTCCTTTCACCAAATACTCACCATTTTCACTTAGAAATCAAAAGAATTTTCATATCCATCAAGAGAGAAAGATAACAAGGAGACTATGGGGAGCTAGAATATCAAGTTAGATTCAAGAAATAGAAGCTGGAAGAGAGAGAAAATCAAGTTAAAGATTGAAATCGATATGACAAGGTAAGAACATCAAGATTTTAATGTATTTTTAAGTTTGATATTATTGAAAAGTATGGAAATGATGTTAATGTAAAATTTTCGTATATATGGTCCTATGTTCTTGATATGTTAGTAAAGAGAAAATAAGAGAAAGTGATGAGAAATAGTGTAGAGAAAGAAAATAAGGGTGTTATAAATCATGAGATATAATAAATTTTGTGAGACAAGGTCAGAATAAATTCGGGTTCCCCTGTTCTGACTTTGGAAAATCATCAAAAATTGAATAAAAATAATTAGAGGCTTAAATTTATATGTTTAAAATCCTGAATGAGTTTATTTTCAATAGAAATAGATGGAGACATCATCCAAATTATGTACAAAGAGATAATTAATTTTTAGTGAAGAGGGGTCGGAATCGAACAGTGAAATAGGAGAAACTTTAAAGAATAAACTGTACTTATTGGCTAAACCAAAAATTCTAAAAATTTTATGGTAAGAAGGTATGTGAGTATAATTTCATATAAAATTTTTGGATCTCAATTCGGAGTTCTGTAGCTTAAGATATAATTAATTTAGTGACTATGACTCAAGTGAACGACTTGTTATGAGTAAACAAGTAAATAGTGGTATTATGTATATATCAAGAATGTGGAATGGAGTGGACGAGGAGGAAAAATATATGTGAATATTCAGCTAATATGAGTTTATTTTAAAATGGCTAATTTACATGTTTTAGGTTCAGGGACTAAATTGAATAAAAGTAAAATTTTAAAGGTAATTTTGTAAAAATGTCAAAAATGACTAAATTGCATGAAATGAATTGTTTTGTTATTTAAATTAATAAATTGAATGAAATATTAATTTAGATCAAGATTGGGTAGAAATTTGAGAAAAATTCAAAATTACCAAAATGTCCCTGAATTTTGGTATTTCTGCAATTTAGCCCGGTAAGTTCGTGTAACTTGAATTATATTCTTAAATGGTTGAAATGTATATTATTGATGTGAATATGATTTGAATGTTCATTGTATGAAAATTGATGAAACATTGATATATTTGATAAAAAGGGAAAAGACATCCCGGTTGAATGGAAGGAAAATTCGATGGATCTCTGAAAAGGAATTGACTGTAAAAAGGACCTAGCCCGGACGGGTGATCCTATCCTGATATAGCCCTCCCAAAGAATATGTGGAAAATAGATTTAGCTCTGACGGTAATCCAATTAGGGACCGAATTTAGCTTGGCGGTAATTCAGATCCAAGCTCATTAAAGTAATTGTCGTTTCAGGGGATCTAGCCTTGACTGGTAATCCCGACAATACTCTATGAGTTTATATTACAGGGGATTTAGCCTGGACTGGCAATCTCGCTGTAAAGATAAGGTTCGCAGGAGTGTGCTCTTTGAAATAGAAATGTGAGCACATGAATATGAATTGACGGACCCGGATTTGTACACTAAAAGTGTACCTTTGAAAATCCATCGAATTTCTGAGAAATTCAACGGGATAAATATGGAAAATAATAAGGGTAATAGAAAACATGGAATTGAATTATTATTGGAAATATATTATCGAATTTAATACCCAGTTTGGATTGAACGCGGGATTGAGTACAACCGTTTTGTGCCAAAGGATGAATTGACGGATAAGACCATAACTGGGTTATGGCATTACAAATGTAAAGGATAAATTGTCGGAAAATTACCCAAGTAAACCGAGGTTCAGCATTTGTTGCGGACTTTCGTGTTTACTATCTGTTTAGCTCTCATAAGCTTAAGTTCAGCCTTCGGGCTTCTGAAAACGATGTACTCATATCCGTAAGTTGTTCTTCGAAAGGTAAAATATCGGGAGTTGTCTTGAATGGTAATATAATTATTTATATGATGCATTGAATTGGTAAGTATTTAAGTGAAAATATGCTACTGCTCATGAAAAAGTATTAAGGTTTAAATTAAGCAATTTTCTTATGAAATGACTTATCATGTGATCAGTTCGGGAAAGGCTTTGGGTAAATGCACTAGCTTGTGACCATGGTTGAATGATATGTTTATGACTTGTGTGACATGCATATGGAACAAGCGTGGAAAGCAAAGAAATGCAAATGAAAATAAAGAAATTATCAAGAATTAAAGTTATATAAAATCCTACTAAGCTCGGGGTAATATGTTTAAGTGATACTGTGGATTTATTCACCTTGTAAGTTGATGAATATAGCTTCATGGGTATTGTGGTATCAATATTGGGTTGTCCTTGATATGTATAGATTTCATATTTTAAAAGAACTAATATGATTAAAGACTACACGAGCTTACTAAGCATTCATTGCTTACGTGTTTGTTTTTTTATTTACCCTACAGATTATCGGAAGCTCGATTGGGTTGGAACCTTGTCGGAGATATATCACACTATCCATTGGTTTTATCGGTAATTTTGGATGATTTAATTCTAGTTATAAATGCATGTATAAGTTAATTTAGCAAATGTTGGCTCATTAATATTTTGATTTTGGTTGGTTTCAAATATGAATACTAGATGAAATGAAATGTCTGAAAATTAATTTGTAAATTTCAGTAATACTCCGTAACCCTGTTCCGGCGACGGATTCAGGTTAGGGGTGTTACATTATCAACTTGTACTTAGACTCACTCTTTGCATATATACATACCAAAACAAAAGTAATGACAAAACAATCATATTACATGCCATATAATCCAAAAAAAGCGTTCAAAAGCTATCGAAATCAAGTGGATAGTGTGACTTGAGTGCTGATCCGATCGTCCATCCTTCAAGAGTATCTATAAGAAACATAAATTTACACAAGTAAGCTTATTGAAGATTAGTAAGTTTGACAAAAAAAAAATCTTACCAAAGTAAATATCACAATTCAATCAAATATAATTCAACAAGTGTTTCATGTCATCCACAATGTCAAACCGGTGAATTGTATAATTCAATTCAAAGCTCAAATGGTAATTTCCAGGAAAACATATATATCCACAACTGGGTCAATTCAAGATGTCAAATACAAGCCATGCCATTCAAAATCAGTAAATAAGTTATAATACAACGATTTACGACCTGATGAACGACTTACACCAGTAATCCAAACGAAACACACCAGTCGCTCATAAGAGCTAATCCACCCGATAACACACCAAATCGGGATAGTATAACACGAGGGTTCACAAAAAATGTTAAACCTTAATATACTCAGGAATATATATATCACACCACATCAATCTCCACTCCAGCCCCACGTAACATGCTGTCATTCAGTTGTGTTCTATCTCGTGTTCAACTGGCCCAAGTATTGATATTAATCACATTTTCCAATAGAGCTTACATTATCAATAGAATAATTTATGACCATTATTTTATATCATAACATCATACAATTTATATGGATATTAAATTACAAACCGTACGAACTTACCTGACTGACTTATAATAGTTGTAGAAGTTTAGGGACTATTTCATAATTTTTCCTTTTCCACATAAATCAACAAGGTCTTGATCTAAAACGTAAAATTTCTCAATTATTAGCTTACAATTCACATTCCAATTTATTCTACATTTTATACCTTTTATTTTTTGCAATTACACAATTGCCCCTAACTTTTAACACTTTTGTAATTTAGTCCCTTAACCCGAAAATCATCAAATTAATCATTTTCTCAAGTCAAAGCTTATAGCTAAAATTAAAGGCTTCTAAAAAGTCCACAAAACACTTCTTATTCACAAATAAACCTTGAAATTTTGACATTTAAACAATTTAATCCTTAAATCAAAACCTAATAAAAATCACTTCATAAAACAATCAAATACTACAATCAAAGCTTCAAACACATAATTATCAAAAAAAAATATATTCAAGATTCATCACTGGCAACTTCTAAAATTTTTAACAGATTTAAAAACGATGGTACGGGCTAGCTGGACCTTGGTGCAACGATCTCAAAAACATAAAAATTACAAGAAATAGATGAGAATTGAGCTTACATGCTCAAGGAAAGATGAAACCAAAGCTTGGAGCTCTCTTCAATGGTTTTTTGGCATCAATATGAATAAATGAAGAAGAAAATGTTTTTTTTTCTCTTCATTTAATTTTGTTTTATTTTTATGTTATTTACCATTTTGCCATTAAAATGTATTATTTTATGATTTTCATTCATAATGCCGTCCAACATTAATAAATAGGGGCTAATTGCTACATAGTTCCTTCCTAATTTTAGTAATTAAGCTATTTAATCACTTAAATGAGATAATCACTAAGTTTTGCACCTTTTTCAATTTGGTCCTTTTTCTTAAATCAACTATCTAAACTTTAAAAACTCTTAACCAAATTTTAATACGACTCTAATGACTCTGTAAATATTCTATAACTAATATTTGTGGGCTGACATAACAGAAATTTATGGTCCCAAAACCACTGTTCCGTCACCACTGAAAAATGGGTTGTTACACTAACTCTTTATTCCTATTTCATATTAGAAATTTATTGCAAGAATGATGAGAATGATGATGACGATAAGGATGATGTTTCTTCACTTACTTTCTAGGTTACCTTCCTAATTGTTGACAATTTAATTTAGCTTAGGATTTATAGCTTGTTATAAAATTAAATATGTTGATTATTTGATATATAGATATTTTGGTTGGTTGATTACATTTTGCGTGTTGTTTTTGGTACTATTTTTGGTGTTGTTTTTGTGCTATTTTATTGTTGTTTTGCAATTGTTTATTATGTTGTTTAGCTGTCATTTTTAATCTTATTTGAGTGTCATTTTAATATTATTTGGATATTATGCCACTTTTTTTATTAATTTTGCTACAAGTTTAGTTGTAACTATCTTATAATATAATGACTTTTTATTGTATTTTCAATTTGTTTGTTGTTTATTATTTGTTTTAATGTTTTTAAGTGTATTGGATATATTATTTTAAAAATTGTTTATCTAATAAAATAATCTAAAAACATTTAATATGGGTTGAGCCGAGTCAGGCTTAACTATTATAATTCGGGTCGGGCTTGGGCAAATTTCCAAGCCCATTTTTTGAGTTAAGCCGGGTCTGGGCCTTGAAAATCGACCTGGAATTTGTTGAGGCCCAGCCCATTATCACCTCTAGAGTAGATTGAGAATTCTTCCAAACTGAATTTGAAAAGAAATATATCAGTTTAAGGTATTTGGAGAAGAAGAAGAGAGAGTTTCTTGAGTTAAAACACAGAAACATGTTAGTGGCTGAGTATGAGAGAGAGTTTGTTCGACTTAGTAAATATTCTCGAAAGATAGTTCCCACTGAAGTTTATATGTGCACTCACTTTGAGTGGGGTTTGAACGAAAGAATTCAGATATCGGTTGAAGTTCTTGAAATTAAGAAGTTTGTTACTCTGGCGGATAGAGCAAAAAAAAATGGAAGATATATGTAGTGCAAAGAAGTGGGTTGAAATGAAATATCAGGATTCAGGAAAGTAGAGTTCATCTAGGTCTTTTCCCACTCCTCTACCTAAAAGGTATAGAGATGTTCCAAATAGGTTTGTGCCTCCTTCTAGATATGCAGGGAAAGATTGATCACGACATGATAATCCGAGACCCATACCACATCAGTCTCCAGTGCGGGCAGTGTCTGCAATTTGAATAAACCACGATGTGAGCATTGCGGTAAAAACCATTTTGGTGAATGCCGATTGAAGATTGGATCATGTTTTCGATGTGGATTAGCGAACCATTTTCTGAAGGATTGTCCACATAAAATTGAAATTAGCTTAGAGAAGATTAATAAACCAACGACCACTTCGTAGAGAGGTAGAAAATAAGGATTCAAAAATAATGCGAGAATTAGCCGCAACACCATATGCGAGGT
Source organism: Gossypium raimondii (assembly GCF_025698545.1). NCBI lineage: Eukaryota > Viridiplantae > Streptophyta > Magnoliopsida > Malvales > Malvaceae > Gossypium > Gossypium raimondii. The sequence continues at coordinate 8,601,848 of NC_068572.1, read as the reverse complement.
GACTGTGAAGTCTAAGGATTGAGCATCGGCTAGAGCATAAGCGATCTGGGCCAGAGAAGAAGTTGTTTCTCCTGATGTGATTGGGGGTACATTCTCTCTTTTCAATGTTGCTATTTATGCTTTAATCGATCCTAGATTAACACATTCGTATATATACATTGCATTAGTAACTGAGAAAAATATGCTAGTAAAATTGATTAAGTTTGATGTTAAAGTATCGAACCCTTTAGGACTTTATGTTATTATCGTTTGACGATTTTGATGTCATCCTTAGTATAGGTTGTTGACCATACATGACACCATTGTTAACTATAGACAAAAACGGATTGTGTTAAAATGCCAAAAAAGTGAATTTGTTAATGTTGAAACTAATCAAGTAGATTGTGTTACCAATATTATAACAGAGTTGACAGCTCAAAAACTGGTCAGAAAATGATGTGAAACATATTTAGCTTATGTATTAGACAAAAGAGGGACAGGATCAAAAATTGAGCAAGTTATAGATGTATTTTCAGAAGAATTATAGGGGTTGCCACTGAGAAGAGAAGTGAAATTTGCAATTGAATTAATGCCTAGAACTGCTCCAATATCAATTGCTCCGTACAAAATGGCTTCAAAAGAATTGAAAGAGTTGAAAGCTCAGTTGCAAGAACTAATTGATCGCGAATTCATCAAACGGAGTGTATCATTGTTGAGGTCAACTAGTATCATCTCTAGCTGAATGATCTTTGAACGACTAGTATCATCTCGGAACTTCTTTGAGGTCGACTGAAATGACTTACTGAATGATCTTTTACGGGAATCTCTAGCTTCAAAGTCAACTTTTCTTTTCTCTTTCCCGAGCTCTTCGGCTTTGCAAGCTCATTCAATAAGTACCACGAACTCCTTTATCTCAAGAATGCCAACTAACAGTTTAATGTCTTCATTCAACTCATCTTCAAATAGCTTCGGTCGAAACACACTCTTGGGCATACCGGCTGAGTCTCACAAATTTTCACTCATACTCTGTCACTGTCATCCGACCCTGTTTCAATTCAAGAAATTTCTTACGTTTCTGATCAATGAATCTCCGGCTGATGTATTTCTTACGAAACTGTCTCAAAGAATTCCCAGGTTACTCACTCTTTCAAAACGACCGATACTAGTGTAGTTCACCAATGATATACAGTGTCTCGTAGCAAAGATATGACACATTTTAAGCACTCATCAGGGGTGCAAGATTACTCATCAAACACTCGAATAGTATTATCGAGCCAGAATTCAGCTCGCTCATCATCATCATCATCATCATTAGTAGCTCTGAACTCTTCACCCGTGTTTTTTGATTTTATCAGCAGGAGGCTTAAGCAATCTCCACGGATCACTCACTTGATGTATAACAGATATCAAAGATGAATTAGACGGGGGTGGAGGTTGCTGTGCAGCCGGATTAGTCTAGATATATTGAGTAAACCAGTTGTTCATCATTTGGAAAAAGGCTTGTTTAACCTCCACCTCCTGGTTACTTGAGGTCGGTCTAGAATCTACCGGCTCTGTCCTTTGTGCGGAAACAGGCACTATACTCTCTACTTGAGATCGAGATCAATTACTATACAAAAACACATTTTCAGATGTCAAAAGTCATCACTCTATCGCAGCATAAAATATGGCATATATAGCTAGACTCACAAGCGCTACGTTAGTCCTAGAACCGACTAAATCGTAGCTCTGATACGAATCAAATTATAACACCCCTAACCTGTGACTGTCGCCGGATTGGGGTTACGAAGCATTACCGAACCAAAAGCTTAATTCTAATTTTAACCAATAAATGGTAAAACCAAAAAAAAAACGAATCAAGCATTATGTTTTATATATATATTTAGCTTAGCAAAATCAAATATAACAATTCAAATAAACCAAATTTGCATGCTTAACAATCAAATTGAACACATAGACTAACCATTCAAATATAATAAAGGTGTACATTTTATCAATTTGAATATTACCATTTCCAAGAAACATTATATATATTCATTAAGATAATATAACACTCAATTAAATTTCATAGTCAACCACACTTTTGAATTAAACACGAAACAAATATAATCTATTTGAAAATACAATATTTCCTTATACCTATTTATTAAATCTCAAAATTCTTATTCAACCTATACATAAATTAATCAAATATAAATACAACTTGAATAACAAATTATATTCTTATACTAATAAATATAATAACTAACATGAATTTAACCCATGACCGAATATGCATAAACTAAAACACCATTTTAATCAAATTTAACAGAAGCTTCAAAACCAAGCATAACATCATGGTTAAACAAACCGAACGCAAGCATAAAGAAAAATAGGTCATTTCCACTTGGCTACCTATATACACACGATTTGAAACTAATCAAATTCATTAACAAACTCATACACATACAATTTAATATCATTTGATCCATAATCCAAGTACATTCAAACATTTACAAATCTTATAATCAAAATACAAATCCGAATCTATTTGCATCATTTTTAATCAGCTACCACAAACTCCTACCATAGCCGAATATACATGGCTTATAATAAAATCATGTGATCAAACTAATTTGTCCTGTTTAAAACCGAATGCAAACCCAGGCATAGAAATTTTCTTTACTAAATAATCGAATTGAAGTGGCTAAACTAATACCAGTTCATCTATTGCATTATATGCCTAAAATAAATCTAACATCAAACTAACCATATTGATCATCCAATACCAATGCATATATGACATATCACTTACCTGTTTAAATACATATAATCGAACTACCTATTTAAATGCATGCGCACAAATTCTCATATTTAAACCACTTCCAAAGTTTATATTTCATTACATTACCATACAAACTAAGCATTTCATTTCCGGTTTTTTATATATATATATCACTTAATCCATACCATATTATTACATGCTATAAAATAAATATCAAATTTATAACTATCGGCAAAAATTCAAATTCACCAAAAATTCACCAAAACATGTTAATCTTTCACATATCTTTAATATTTCATCAACTAACATCATAAAGCTCAAACATTCGTCAATGGTACATTTCAAAATCATCAACAATTCACAAAATTAAGACATGGGTTTTGAAGTATTCGAAGCAACAATCTAAAAAAACGTAAAATTTATCAAAAACTGAAACAAAACTAACCTTGAATCAAGCTTTTACAATGGCTGAACCTTGCTTGAGTTTTTCTTTCTTTCTTTTTTCTTTTCTTTAGTTTCGGCCTTAGGAAGATATGACTAATGAATTATAAATAGATATTAGTTAACATATATTAACATATTATTAATTTACCTTATTAACCTTTGTTTCTAAATATTTATACTTTATAATACAAGGTCATTCTTGACCATTATCACCCACTCACTTAATAGTGGGCTTATTACCTATTAAGGACTCCATATAAAAAAGACATTAGCAATTTAACACTTTACACATTAATTAGCCAATTTTTCATTTTAAGCAATTAAGCCCTTTTTCTTTAATCGGTCACTCAAACGATAAAATTAGAACACGAAAATTTCACACAATCAAATTCACACATAATAAACACACAAAATAATATTAAAATATTTTTCTAACTCAGACTTGTGGTCCCAAAACCACTATGTCTAATTAGGGTCGAAATCAGGCTATTACAAACCCGATGTGGACATTTTGAATTCTTAGTAATGTCATTCAATTTGACCAACACCCCTGCTATGTTTATGGATCTAATGAACAGGGTGTTTCGATCATATTTAGATCAATTTGTAGTGGTGTTTATTAATGAGTATGAGAGAGATTTTGTTCGACTTAATAAATGTGCTCGAGAGATAATTCCCATCGAAGTTGATATGTGCACTCACTTTGAGTGGGGTTTGAACGAATGGATTGCCCAACAACAATGGTTTTCACAATTCCATAACTTTTCATTTAGGGTGCCTCGACAATGATAAGTTTCCACCTCGAATTGCCTGACAATGATGATTTTCATAGTTCAATGAATCTATCATCCCAGGTTGCTTGAGAACGATGACCTACCATCCCGGATTGCCCGAAAATGATGGTTTACCACATTGGATTGCCCAACGATGATGGTTTTCACAATTCAACAAATCTGTCATCTCAGGTTTCCTGACAACGATGACCTACCATCTCAGATTACCCAGGAACGATGGTTTACCACCTCGGATTGTCCAGCAATGATGGTTTTCACAGTTCAACGAATCTGTCATCTTGAGTTGCTCAGAAACGATGACCTACCATCCTAAATTTCTCGATAATGATGGTTGTCACAGTTCAATGAATCTGTCATCTCGGGTTACCCAACAACGATGACTTCACTTAAAGTTTCGATCTTGTAACACATTAGCTATTCCCAACACATTCCATATGAATAATGGTTAAATTGTTTTTTCTATTTCATTATATAATAACTAAATCACCTTCATTTCTATCTAAAATTCATCATCAATTTATCAAATAACATATATTCCAATATAGTTCAATTCAATCTCAATTACTCCAAATTGAATCAATTTATCCTTGACGCCTTGTCTCAACAATATATATATAATGTACATAACATGAAAGTACGAAGATTACATAAGAATTAAATCATAGGAATATATACCAGAAACTCCAAGCTATTCGTAGATGACTTTAGCTTTTCGTTTCCCTCTTGAGGAATTCGGATCGATGTTAGCTACGGATTAACATAAACACATAATAGCATCAATATACAACCAAATCCACAATCAATTGTCATTTTATACAAATTTTTCATTTTATTCAATTTAGTCCCTAAAATCGAGACTAGCATAACTTTCAAATTAGAACTTCAATTTGCTTTTCGATTTCACTACTGTTTATTAGGGAGTTCCTATTTTTCATTTCTACATTCAATTTTATAATTTATTTAGTTTAGTACTTAATGTATGAAACTATCAATTAACTTCACAATTTAGTCTCATTTTTTATGTCTAAACTTAAAATGCATTAATTTAACAGCTAAAACTTCAAGAACTCAACAATGGAAACCTTCTAAAACGTTAACAGTTTCACAAATTGGTACATGGGCTAACCAAATCAAGCTCCCATGACTTCAAAAATATAAAAATTACAAGAAAATAACTAAATCAAACCAACCAATTAAAGATTTAAGGTTTGAAACCCTAGGCCAAAAGTTTTCTTCTCCTCTTTTTTTTAATTTCAGTGGTGAGAATGAGAAAGACAATGTTTTCTTTCTCTTTCTCTCTATTTTTTTATTAAACCATATTTTATTTTATGTTTTATAATTTAATTCATTTAAATTAAAACTTTATAATATATATATAATGTTTAGCATCCACTATACATAATTCAATATAGCCTAATTGCTAGTTTAGTCTTTTGGTTAATTGCAATTTAAATCCTCAGTTCATTTTCTATTTAAAAATCTAGAGCGGTTTGACTTTACAATTTAGTCCCTGGGCACTAATTAATCTCTAATTCAACAAATTATTTATCAAAAAATCAATTCACCTATATAATAACCCTGTAAATATTTCTATTAAATATTTATGGGCTTGATTTACGAAAACGAGATCCCAAAACCGTATTTTCTGACACCACTGACTTTTGAATCATTACAAGTTTTCTCTAGATTTTCTTCTATTATGGAATGTAAGGAGATTAAAAAAATTGAGGTGATGGTCTATTTACAATTAATATATATACATATATTAAGGTCAAATTTTATTTAATTAATAAACTAATCTTACCACTAATCTAGCTTATTATTTCTAAGATGGTCTATTTACTATTTTAGACCTTGGGTTAATTGCAATTTAAGTCTTCAAGACATTTTCTAATTAAAAATCTATATAGGTTGGACTTTACAATTTAGTCCTTAAACCCTAATTGAACATAATTTTGACTAAATTACTTATCTAAAATTTGATTCACCTATATAATAACTCAGCCTTTCTCCGACACCACTAGAAACCGGGTTGTTACACTAGGGAAGTGGGCACTGACCGCCTCCGGACGTACCAACATCCAGAGTAAGAAACCTGTACAAAAGATATGAAATAAGCGGTATCCGCAAGTATACGAGTCAGGTTGTAATATAGTTACAACGAAGTAAATGGGTGCTCCAAGGATCGTACCCAAGAGAAGCGAATACTAAACTAATCCTAATCTAGATATAGATAAATCTAATTAGTACTTTAAATAAATTATATTATGAATAAACATGAAGAGAGATTTTTAGGGTTTTTGTAACAATAAAAAAATAACATAAATAAAGAGAATTTAGGAAACTAATTATGTAAACTGAATAAGATTTAAGCATGGGCGATTAGCTTGCTTTGGTAATCATAATTAATTGTCGCTTTGAGTTTCTATTCAATCAACTAGTCATCACCCTAGCAGGATCTCCCGATCTTCTACTAAACTGACGAGTTGGCAAGAACTACTTATCTCTCGACCTCACAGTCCAGATTGGTTCGAGGCTAAGGTATTAACGGATAAGCCATACTAATTTTGGGTTAATTCCCACCTGAATGACTTTCTAGGATGGTCAAGCCTAGGGTTTAAGTTCTCTCCCAAATAGTTGATCTACAAAGAAATCCCTACACGATAATTAATTAGTCATACCTCCACTCGCTAATCCCCCATAGGAGGATTAGTTTCTCATGGATTCCACAAACACAATAAACTTGATGCGAAAGATAAACATGAATAATGAATTAAGAAAAAAGGTTTAAGAGAATCATGAATTGTATTGAATGAAGTGCATAATCCACAAAGAGTTGGTCAAGTCTACAAATCAAATCCCCTGACAAACACAAAGATAAAAACTAGAAATAACCTAAAACCTAAGAAAAGGGAAAAACTAAAAATTGAAATTATAAAAAAAAATTCTAAAGGAGGAAAAGTTGTCCCTAACAAGTGTTAAATGAGCCTGTTTATAGATTTAGGGTTGTTTTCTTCCTCAACCTAGGTCAACTGTCGCTGTCGTATTGAACATTTGATTGTGTGGACCAAAATGCCCCTAACTCATAAGTGTTTCTTGTACAAGACTGATGTCGCGACACCTTAATACCCATGTCGCGACATCAAAGGTAGTACGATCAAATTCAGGGTGGCTTCAAGGGTGTGTTGCAACATCCCTTGGCTGTGTCGCTACACCGAAGGTAGTCTCGGAATTCTTGTACTCTACTCCCTATGTTGTGACATCAAACTCCCCATGTTGCAACATAGTAACCAGTATTGAGTTTGTAGGCCCTCTGATGGTCTCCTACACACTCACTAAGTATATTAGTTCACCCTTAGGACTCATTCAGCCCCTAAGGTCAATAAAAGACTCAAATTACACTTCTTATTGAATGTAAACGAAACTAGGAAAACTTACTTAAAACATAATAAAAGTACTTGTATTCAAGCTCCTCAAGTGCAAAAACTAGTTTAATCTTCTATACCGAATTACGGCAGATCAGTCACTTCTCTGTCCTGAGGCACCTCCTCTTAATCATCATCCTCGGTGCTTATTGGTAACTCATTTAGTTCATTAATAGTATGTTTACCCTTTGGCCACTTTTGGGAAAATTTAAGTTCAAGTATTGGCTTTTCATAGTGCTTAGTGGTATAGACAATTTCAGGGTTTTGTTTATGGAGGACTTAGAAGATCAAGGAAGGGAATGGCAATAGATATCTTCCACGCACCTTTTCTGCATGCTTGATTTTTTCATCAAAAATCATTTGGCTTGGATTGAACTCTACCATTTATGGAATTTTTCTTAGAAAGACAGTAACTTGCACATTGATTCACCCTGGTTGTTGGGAAGCCAATTCTTTGTGTTCAATAGAATATAGAGCGACATAAATTGTAGGGAGGGACGAAGCATGAATAATACCTTTCTTAGACTAGGTCAGATGCATGTTGGTGATGGCAATAGCAATTTGATCCATGGTCTCATCTAGCTTGACCATGTTTTGGCAATAACAGTTGAACACCTTTCTAATTACTGTTGGGCTAAAATCATACCACTTACCCTTAAAAGTCTTTGTGATGGATTTTTTTGTTCTCATCATTGATGTTGCGGAGCATATTAGCATAGAATTCCAAGACACTACTGTTGACATAGGGTTTGACAAAACTAACTAAACCTATTAACTCATTGTTTTCAGGGAGAGTAATTTTCTCAATGTTTTACTCTTTAATAAAACTTTTCTTTAACATAGAGACATACTTCTTTGAACAGGCATGGTTCAGGAACACTTGGTTCCTCTTTTCAACCAGACATTTTTCTTCCTTCCTGATAGCATCTGCAACATCTGCATGTAACACCCCTAACCTGTCTCCATCGGCAAAATAGGGTTACAAAGTATTACAGCATAAATCAAATCAAATAATGTTATTAAACCATCTCAATATTAAATTAAATATCAATATTCGATCCACATATTAAGCATAGCATAAATGCACTAACATGCCTTAAATCGAGCTTACAGGACCTTTAAAATAGTTTAGGAACAATCAGAGACTAATATGAAACAAAACAAAAAAATGGAAAAAACTTGAAAATTTTGGAAACAGGAGTTACATGGCTATGTGACAGAACCTAGACCGTGTGGCTCAGAACCATGGCTGTGTGGAAAAATCTTGTACAATTCGAAGTAAAGGTCATACGACTATGTCGCAGCCCATGTACCCTCTCGTGTACAAATCAAAATAAGGTCACACGGCTGTGTAACAGCCTGTTGTCACGTAAAAAATCCTACACTTAAAATCAAGATGACACACGACCGTGTGACGACCCATGTCCCAGGTCGTGTGCACCTTAAATAGCTTTCAAAACAAGGCAAAAATTCATCCAAACTTAGGCACCAAGCCAAACCCAAAAAGAACCATTTCCATACATTCAAAACAACTTGAAACCTGTTTAAAACATATCAAAACATCCAACCTAAGTGCCTAACCAATGTGCCCTCATTGACACCACAATTCAGTTATCAAACCAAAACCACATTTCATACCAAACTAATTTGCATTCAACGTTCACAAGTTCATACATTAACACATTTCAAACTTAACATTTCATCCAGTCCATTCATATCTACTTCTACCATAACCTATTCATTCATAAATAGCATAAACCAAAATGACTAAACTTAAATATACGGAACTTTACAAAACAAAAGCTAAAGACATAAACAAGTAAACCAAAAACCAAGTTAAAATAACATTGTCCCAAGTACAAAACGTATCACAAGGGATAAGTATTCAAAACACATACAAGACACCTATTACATGACATATAAACCTAAGATAAACATGTCAAAATCTACCGATAGGTCTCTGGATAGTGTGATCTTCAGGCTATCCGATCGTCCGATTCCACAAAACGATATCTACAAAGAAACAGAAAAATGACACATGTAAGCTTCTATAGAGCTTAGTAAGTTCAACGGTTAAAATGATAAAACTTACCATATAAACATAGCAATTTCATTAACAATATTAACAAAATATATAAATCATGTCAACCACAGTCATTCAACAGGTGAGTTTATACATATACATTTATGAGTTGCATAATATGTTCAATCACATGAGATCATTCAATATCAAGTCATGATAATATCAAATAATCATGCAATCCATTATACAATTCAATAATAAGTCAACTATCATTGAAAATTTTCCTGATGAATGATATAACAGATACGAGTACGCAATTATCCACCTGAAACACACCAAAAAGCTCAAACGAGCCAATCCAACCAGAAACATGCCTCGGCACCAAATGCCTAGCCCCTAGGCTATCATCTGTAACAGCCCAATTTTGACCCTAATCGGAACAATGGTTTCGGGACCACAAATCCGAATTAGAAAAAAATATTTTAATATTATTTTGTGTGTTTATGATGTGTGAATTTAATTGTGTGAAATTTTCGTGTTTTAATTGTCTTTTGAGAGATTGATTAAAGAAAATGGCTTAATCACGTAAAATAAAAATTTAGGGGTTAAATCTAAAGGTACCAAATTGTTGTTGTCTTTATTAAATGGAGGATTTATGATGTAATAAGGCCAAAATATAGTTAGTGGGTGGCAAAGTACAAGTATAGCCTTATACATATGTATATATATTTATATAAAGGTTAATAAAGTAAACTAATTATTAATGTTAGTGTATGTTTAATATATTAAAATTAAAGCATTATTTCTCCATCTTTTGGCCGAAACTAAGAACAAAGAAGATTGTTTAAAAGCTTTAATATATTCGGCACTTGCAAGCTTGATTGAGGTATGAATTTTGTTTGTTTTTTTGATAATTTTTACGTTTTTGAGATCATTGCTTTGAATACTTCAAAACCCATGTCTTAATTTTGTGAATTGTTGATGATTTTGAAATGTGCCATTGATGAATGTTTGAGTTTCATGATGTTAGTTGATGAAATATGAAATATAATTGTTAGATTAACATGTTTTGTCTTTGAATTTTTGGTGAATTTGAGTAATTAGGGCTAAATTGAGAAAATAAATTTTTGAAGGACTATAATGCGAAGTAAATGAAATGCATGAGCTTGTATAGACACTAGGAGTATTCGGCCCTTAAGGAGTGTAGTCAAAATTTGTGTATTTTGTGTTTTGAGCAAAAAGGATTAAATTGTAAAAAGTGTGAAATTTTAGGGGCAAAATTGTAATTTTCCCATTCATGTGTTTTTAGGGTAAATTGAATAGAATGGTGTTTAAATAAGCTTAATTTGAATATTTTTAGATCAAGAATTAAAGAAATCAATTTGGATCGGGAAAGACAAAAGTGGTCGAGTAGCCGATTTAGCGATGATTTACATCCGAGGTAAGTCGATAAGCATTTAAATGTTGTTAAATTCAAGAATATATAAATGATAAGTGATAAATTAAATTATTTATTTGTTATATGTTTTGGCCGAAAATGATTATTAAGATAGGAATTTTCTTTCGAGTTCGATTCGATCGATAATCAACGCCTAAAAGCCCCGTACGAACCCTAGGAATAGATAGGATACTTATGTCATGACATAGGACTCCGATATTTGGTTTCGTGTAAGACCACGTCTGGGATGTCGGCATCGACTTGTGTTTTCGTGTAAGACCCTGTCTGGGACAATGGCATCGGTATGTGATTACATGTAAGACCACGTCTAGGACGTTGGCATTGTACTAGCTTTTTAATTATCCGTGTATCCTTTTTAATTTCGAACGGTTCAATGGGCAATGTTAACTGAAGACCGAATGTGAAATCGGAACAATAATAGTGTTCAGGTATGTATTTATATCATGCTATGAAATTAAGGTAAGTTGTATATTGAATTGATGATACAAAGTTATTTGATATATGAACAATATGTGAGCATGTTTGTGCTTATAAGTGATTGGTAGTTTGGCTTATTATTGTAGTTTTTAAATTATATTTTGATAAGTATACAATAATTGGAGTATTTGTGCATTAAGCTATTAAAGTTAAATGTTTATTTATATTTGATTTGGTTGGTTTAACATTAATGTTAAAATGAATAATGTTTGCTTATGACTTACTAAGCTTAAATAGCTTACTGTGTGTATGTTGTTCTTCGTTTTATAGATTTTGGAAGTTGGTTACGAGCTCGGGGATCGTCAGAGAAGATTATCACACTATCGACTCCTCTCAGTATTTTGTAAATTTTGAATTCGATCTTATGGCATGTATAGCGTAGCTGAAATGCTTGAATTTAGATTATGTAATATTAAGCCATGCAAAAATGGCTTAATTTTCTTGTCTATGTTCGGTTTTGGGCTGAATTATGGTTTAAGCATACTTTAATCATGGATTAGTATTTTATGGTTAGTATTTATATGGTAATGTATATATATATGTGCATGGTGATTTCATTCAAGTGTTTCGGTAATTGTGTGGTTGAAGTAATTAAGTTGTTATATTCATTAAGATAAGTAATGTTAAGTTAAGTGTCTAGGTTATGTATTATATATGAAATATATATGATTTGGTTGGATTTAGTAGTTAAGTGAATATAGGGGATGATTTATAAATTGAAGTATGCTTGTAAATGTTGGTGATTAATTACGTTTGGCTTATTGATAGAGTAAATGAATGTATATCTGTCAAATTTTGATGAATAAATGTAGTCCAATTATATATGTATATGTCATCAAATTTTGATGTACAAATGCAGTCAATTATATATGTATATGCTGTCAAATTTTGATGTACAAATGCAGTCCAATTATTTATGTATATGTCAAATTTTGATGTATAAATGCAATCAATTATATATGTATATGCTGCCAAATTTTAATGTATAAATGCAATCCAAATTTTGTATATATGCTGCCCAAATTTTGGTGTGAAAATGCTATCTAGTTTGGTATATAAATGTTGTTCAAATTGATGTATAATAGTTGTCCAAATAGGGTAGACCACCTATGTTGTAATATGTAGTATAGTTAGTAACTTGAAATGAAATATGTGTACAAATAAATGTTTGGATATATGCTTGGATTTTGATATATAATCATATATGTTTGGAAATGTTTTAAGAATTTGAATGATAATAAATTTTGATTAGGTAAATGATAATGATATGGTTGAAATTTTGAGACATGGTTAGTATTTGTAATTTGATTTATGATGCATGTTTGATTTTAATTGGTTATGTGTTTATATATATATGTATATATATATATATGGAATGAAATTTCGTGGTTGAGTTAGTATAATTTATAAAAAAAAATGAGTTGGGTTTTGATCTGTAATGCCTCGTAACTCTAATCCGGCGATGGACTCGAGTTGGGGGTGTTACATCATCCCTCCGAAAACACGCCTGGACGCCAATTGCCGAGCCCGAAGGCATTACATCCACTCCCAGTAACATGCCAGAATCACTGTAAATATAACATGATAATCCACAAAAAATGTTGGACTTCAGTATATTCAGTGGACAGTATCAAGTCAATAATCATCATCTTATCACAAGCTAACCCCATACCACGCACATTATAACCTATTGGCATGCCAGTTGTACTCTATCCTACATTCATTCGGCTCAAAACATATCATCATTTAACATCATTCAAAACAAATACTTACTCAATTCATAACCAATTTCACAATCAATATAACATTTCAAATTATACTAAACTAAACCGAACGAATTTACCAGAGCTAAACTATAGAGATAGTAAAGTTCAGGGGCTAGTCAGCAACTTTCCTTTTTCCTCGATTATCTACTAGTTCTTGATTTATAAAGTAATTTATCTCAATTCATTAGCCTCAATTTCATATAATATTCAATTTAATGCATTTGACTTCCTATTTACAATTTTTCACATTTGCCTCAAACTTTTACATTTTATACAATTTAGTCTCTAAACTCAAAACATTCAAATTTATCACAAATTTATAAATTTTATGCTACCCAAATTTCCACTCATATTCAGATAGCCCATAATTATTCAAAATTCACAATAATTTCTTGTCAATTTTAATATTTTATCAATTCAATCTTTTAACTAAAACTAACTAAAATCACTTTACAAAATAGTCTTAATCAACAACCAAGATTAATATTCTACCATTAAACTTAAAAAAACACACCAAACTCATCAATGGTATCCTTCCAAAACATTTAACAGTTTTACAAATGAACCCCCGAGTTAGCTAGATTAAACTAAAACGATTACAAAAATATAAAAATTACTAAGAACGGGTGAAAATAAGCTTACATGCAAAGAAATGGACAAGGCCAAAGCTTCCTTCTTCCTAACAATGGTGTTCGACGATGGAATGAGAGAAAGAAGAAGATGATACCACCTAATTTTTGTTTTCAACTTATATTCATTTTATTTTAACCTATTTAATTAATTCAAAACATATAAATTATAAAAACACTAAAGTTTAGCCGGTCATTAACCTTAACAATGGCATAATTTCCCTATGAAACCATCCACTTATACATTCATAACCAATTCTCATACAATCCCTAATAACAATTACTATTGCAACTTTTACGATTTAGTCCTTTTTACTTAATTAACTATCTAAACGTTAAAAGTACCTAACCAAATTTTAATACAACAAATGACTTTGTAAATATTAACTAATTAATTTTACGAACTCACACATTGAAATTATGGCCCTGAAACCACTAGAAAACGGACTGTTACATGCCAGTAGCTTTAGAATTCCACATTGTTTCAATTTTTTTTATTTTTCTTTTCAGAAGTGATAGGAACATAAGGGTGACTGGAATCATGGTAGGTTATAGTTAGACAAGCATATTTATATAAAAAGGGTTTGGAGGTAGATTTCCCTTGCACATAAAATTTATTGTTAAAATAATATATTGTATAATTATATATTTTATATAATCATTAAATTTAAACTTTATAAATTTGACTAATTATTAATTTTTCATATTTTTATGCATACATAATCCTTGTATTAAAATATATTTTATATTCATAACTAATATTATTTAAACGTATTTAAATTTATAATTTAACGTAAAAATTTCATATAAATACTTTTATTGTTAATAATTTTAATATAATTATATAATATTTATAAATGCCTTTTAATAAATTGAATAATTGTCATTTATTTATATTTTATTTTTAATTTTAATATTATCATATAATTATATTTATCATCAATGTCTATTTAGTTATAAATTTGAGTATTTTGGGTTTAGGATCATATCTATCTCAGACCTAAATCATTCTTTGCTTAAATTTTTATGGGCTCAACGTCGGTTTTCTTAGACTTTAATAAGCTAAAGCTCAAATTCTTTTAAGCTCAAATTTATTTAGCTCAAATTTTCTAGGAATTTCATCGTTATAAAGTTAAGATTTTTTTGGGACTCAAATTATTAAGGGTATACTTTTGGGCTTAATCCTATTTTGTCGACTTTACAATTGTGTTTGGAATTTTTTTATTAAAAATTATACATAAACATTTATAATTAAATTCAAATGATATTCACTATTATTAAATAATAAATTTGGATTTGCCCAAATAAAACAATAAAGATAACAAAAATTTAAGCAATAAGCATATGGCATGGGGTTAAAGTAGCAAAAGATTTTAGAATTAAATCAAATAAAATTAATTCGATTAGTTTATTCATTTTAGTTAATCTTTTATTTCAACATTAAGTGGTGGAATTTATATTCATTTGTCTACAAAGTCAAGTGAAGAAAAAGAAAATCCTAACTAGGGTGATAGGGTAAAACTAAGACCAAGGTTGGTGGATTGAAATAAAGTGTAGGCAGTTACCAAAATAATGATAATAAATTAATAATTATTTGCTTTTTTTCTCTTTTCCACTCCACACTCTCTAGACTTGGAATCGATATGATATCTGACCATGTTGTACAACCCAAATGTTGCGGAAGGCACATCAATATTATCGGCACTAAAATGAACATACCCTTGGCTTTCTTGTGGGGTCCACACGGTGAAACTCACACATCTTACCTCTTTACCCCTTGGTAGGAGGGTTTTTTTAATTTCATTTGTAGCCCTCTTAACAAGGCCCATAATGAGAGAGATGTGTGTTGGGATCAAAACAGATGGCTCTCCTTTCTTCTCCTTGGAGCCCCCACACAATCATATATCAATGGCCCATCACATTCTCAATTACTCCCAAACATGTAGAAAGAAGATCAACAGTTTGTAAAGGTGGCAGATTGTCCTTCAAAACCAAATATATTTTAAACAATAATCAACCCAATTTTAATAAAATTCAATAACATTATTTTATAAGAAGATATATAAATATGAATACATGCATTTCACACCTATATTATTCATACAAATATAATAATTGATTTTCTTCTTTTCTAATAAAAAAATGTGCCATTTAACCCCAAATCACAATTTTAAAATTAAAATGATTAAATTGTATTTTCTTTTATTTACTGACAACTTTTAAGCAATTTTTATTTTGACTTTGAAAAAAAAGAGAGAGAAAGATAAAATCGATTTGACTACATAAAATTTTAATAAAAATGTTACGTCAAATCAAACTTATTTGCAAAAACTTGGAGAAAATATGTATGTATTATCCTATTAATATTATAATTTATACACAAACCCCATCTCACTCCATCAAATACAATCCATGTGTTTTGATCAAGTTTGACATTAAGCCCATGTATTTAAAAATTAAAATTAATTTTCAATTTTCAATTTTCAATTTTCAATTTTAAATTTTGAACTAACCATTAAAATTATTAATATTTTTATCAAAATTTACCATAATAGCATGTTATTTAAACTATAATAAGGCATATGATTGTTAAAAAATAAATATAATATGATGACAATTTTTTTTACAAAAAAAATACTAACTATTAGGATATTTAAATTGAAAAAGTAAAATAATTTAATTTTTAAAGTACAGGACTAAATCTTAAACATTTTTAAAAGTATAGCGACTTGGGAATACATTTTGACCACGCAATAAATGACCTCTCATTCGTAACCCAAACAACTCGTGTCCACCTTAATCCGAAACGACATCAGGTAACTGGTTTAATGCATCAGAAGGAAAAGTCCACTGATTTCCCTATTTAGCCTCCCACAGTCTTCCCGTTTTACTTTAACACCCCCCTTTAATCCCAATAAAACCAACTGTGATTGATTTGTGGACCTCACCTTTTCCCATGTACTTGTACTTTCCAGTTTTAACCTCCCCTATCACTTTCCCATTACTTTACCATAATTTCCTGAAAAGACTATCCTACCCACACTCATTGCTTTTTCCTAGTCATGATGACTATTGACGTAACAAATTAACCACAACCTTTGACGTCCAATTAGGTAATTTTATCTAAAGACTATATATTAAAATAACCCTATTAAATTAACTTCACTAATTCACAGCGCCTGAGTACCATGGGACTCCATCACGGAAACCGGTACCTTATCGTCACGCTCCTTTACGTGGCATCGTGTAAACACCACTAAAAACGAACCGGGTTCACGGTTCAACACGTAGCCCAAATTCAACGGATTAAATATTTCGCCACGTAGGTCTTCAAAAATTTGTCAACAGGTCCACGTCAGAGATCCCTACCCCTCCACCCTTTATAAAGCCCTGGACCACTGCCCCTGCTAACAGTCTCATCTCGTTTCCATTTTCTGGCCTTTTCACCACCTCTTGTTTCATCGGTTTTTTTTCTTAATTCTCGTTCTCTTCGCCGGCGAGTTGTTGCCGGAAAAATAGACTCGCTGGTCACTCACAATCTCGCTTGAATTCCCATGGCAATAACATTATGTTCTCGGGCTGTTGCGTGTTTCGGTAACTTTAACCGTATCTGAAAAAAAAAGGTGAAAAAGAAAAAGAAAAAAAAAACTCGTAAGCAAAGCGACTCTACTTAGCAGAGTTATGAAGTTATTCCATCCCTTGTTTGGCAAATGAGAAGCAAATAATTGTATATTATAATCAACGTTAAGACTTAAGAGTCTCGTGTCTTGATTAACTGCATTATTTTTTGTCTCTCCAACATGAATTTCTGTGTCAATTGCGTGTGCTGATCTCATCAGAAAGAGAAGAATCAACGAGAGTTTGAAGTGTTGCCGTAGTAAAGGTAGAAGCGGCTTTGTTTTTTTGAAGACTGAGAAACATGCCTTTCCCAATGAAGATCCAGCCGATCGATTTCAACACGCTAGAAGAGGCAGCGCTGCCGCGGTCGGAAACAGTAAAGCCGTTGGTGAAATCGCGGTTCAAGCGGCTGTTTGAACGGCCGTTCCCTAGCGTTCTAAGAAATTCCACGACGGATAAGATCGGTACCGTCGCCGCCGATGAGCTCCCTTTAAGCAAGGAATGCGCCGGTGAGTTCGAGCCGAGCTCTGTTTGCTTGGCTAAGATGGTTCAGAATTTCATAGAAGAAAACAACGAGAAACAACAATCTTGTGCAGTTAGATGCAGCCGTAACCGCTGTAACTGCTTCAACCGTAACTGCAGCGACAGCTCCGAAGACGATATGGATAGTTTCTTTGGTGACTCCAATCTTAATTCTCCCGCTGAAGCATCTGAAATCCTAAAGGTATTACAATATTTTCCGCCTTTTTCCTTAAATTGTAAAATTGTAGCTTATTTTTTAAATGTGTAGCTCATCTTTTATGGAACAGAATTTGATTTGTCCTATGAGTGTGAGTGAAAAGATTTTATTAGCGGATACGGCGAAGATTGTGGAGAAGAACAAGATCTGTAAGAGTAAAGATGATTTTTGCAGGAAAATAGTGACTGATGGATTACTGACCCTTGGATATGATGCTTCTATCTGCAAATCTTGCTGGGAAAAATCTCCCTCTTGCCCCGCCGGTACTTTCTTTCTCCCTTTTTATTTGTATTATTAACCCGTCTTCAAATTTGTCATACAGATATTTATGCTAGTATCCGATTCCTATGCTAATGGCTTGATTTTATTTTATTTTAACAATTTAGAAATAATCACACTTTCTATTTTTGTTTAGCAGGGGAGTACGAATACATAGACGTGATAATTGAGGGGGAACGATTGTTGATCGACACCGATTTCAGATCAGAGTTCGAACTCGCCCGATCAACGAAGACTTACAAATCAATCCTCCAAATGCTTCCCTTCATCTTCGTTGGCAAAGCTGATCGTCTCCAGAAGATAATTGTTACTGTTTCCGAGGCGGTAAAGCAATGCCTGAAGAAGAAGGGAATGCATATTCCTCCATGGCGAAAGGCCGAGTATATCAAGGCCAAATGGCTTTCTCCTTATAATCGAATCACGCCTTCACCTTCACCTTCACCTTCACCTTCACCTACTCCAACATCAACATCTATAACCGGAACGCTCAAAGAATTTGAGCTTGATCCCAAAGCTAAAGAACAATGCCAACCTTTGTTTGAATTGAATCCTGAGGGTAAAAACTCCGTTGACGATGCTGATTTGGGGGAACCCATATTTGCTTTGTCGGAGAGTTCTGAAGAAGAACGGAATGAAAAAAATGTCAAGAAAGAAGAAAGGAAGCCACCTCAGATAAATCCCAGGAGCTCACAGATTGGGGTTAAGATCGTGGCTGGTTTGGCTTCAGCAATTGAAGATGAACAATAAATTTTGGACTATTTTTTTCTTTTCTTTTCTTTTCTTTTTTTCTCTTTTACTTTTTTTCCCATTTGGGTTATTGGAAAATCGAATACACTATGGTACATGATTTAACTGTTTGAATCCCCTTCAGTTTTTTTATGTAAGGGTTGATCTGATTTTTACTAATATGAATAATTTTTGTTATAAAAATAGTAAAGAACAAAGTGAAAAATATATATTATTTTCCCTTGGTGCCTCTGATTCTTTCTTCCATTTCAGGTTCATTTTTGTATTCTCATGTAATTGTATTCTTGTTGGGGTTTGTTTTAAAATATATATATATTATCTCTGCAGGTGTGGAACCAAAGCAAAGAGGAAAAGGTCATTTCGCCCCCTTCCATTTCATTTTATATTACAGAATTTATCATTTCCCGATCTTTATTTACTGTTCTTATCTTTAAAGGAGCAGAGGAACTAAATTTTATAATGATGGGAGCAGCATCGTGTGGTCTCGAGCTTTGTGAGGTTAGTCCTGACTCTTAAGCTATTTTTTATTTGCTTCTTCAACTGATTCTTTGCTCATTACATTTTTCTATGCATTATTTTATTTTATTGATGGCATGAAATAATTTTGCAATTATTTGTCTGGCTAGATGGTTTTCGATTAAGCTGCTCCTTCTACCTTACTTTCGCATCATTGGACTAAGTCCATTTCCTAATTACGTTTGCTTAGAAAGATAGATATGTGAACCTAACGGTCATTTGTGGTTGTGTTGGTCGGTGTTAAGATAAAGCGTTGAAATTTTAAAACTTCTATTGACGGTAATTAAAGTTTAAAGGGATATGATTTTGATAGTAATATTTCTTGCTTTAAAAGAATACAAGATAAGATATTCTAATTCCAGATTAATTTGGGTTCATTTCTTGTAGTACAAATTTAATATTTGGTTAATATTGGCTTCTGAATGAAGTTTTCTCATTTCTGTGTATCTAGTAGTTGGGGATTTTCTATATATTTATCCTGACTTTGATTTATTGCCAGATGCCCATATGAATGTGGCCTAGTGCCGGTTTTCTTACCTTTTTCTTTTTCCCTTTTTTTTTCTTCTATTTTTTTGTCGCCCAATATGAAGGAAAGGATGTGAAACTGAAAACAGCATAATCTCCATTTGAATAATGGATTTTATCTATCAACTGAGTTGTAGCTATTGAGGGGTGGAGCCACCTTGTGGCTTTGGTGGGTGTTGTTGGTCCCCTACGAGTCGTGCTTCAGCTCCTACCTTTAGTTAACTGGTCCAAAGATATCCATAAGAATGTGAATTTCTGAAACTGCTTTTACCACAAGTTCCCTCGTTTTAACTTTTTGGATAATTCCCGAATTTAAGGACCTAATTTCACAGTGGGGATAGTGGGAGTGCTGCTTTTTGTAAAAACAAAATGTCTTTTACTTGCAAGTCGGGCAATCGGTTTGCAGTTCTGTGACTTGTGGAAGCTTCCCACCTGCAAGAACATATTAATTTTGTGATCCTGTAATTGTATGTAGTTATTGTTTCGGATATACTTGTTGACTTCTTTTTTCTTTTTCCCCCATATTTCTATAAATATATAAAATTAATTAACAAAATGGATGAAACTGAAACTACGCGCAATTCACAAAAGCAATTATAAATCTATGGTTAATTTTCAAATTAAGCAAATAAAGAAATTAAAAAAAGAAAAGAGAAGAGAAGACATTAAATTTGAAAGCGGAGCAGAATTGGACCTTTCTTTGGTTTCAGTTATTAATTTATGTGCCTCGTACTGATGTAGGGGGAGGTCCACATAGTATCTTGGAAATTGCAGTAGAGGAAGGCCGTTTGATTATATATTTTATTTTAATTAAAAACTCCAGGATCAATCATTACGTTTGAGCTGTGTTATTTATTATGTACAAAGCTCGACATTACGCGACATATTATTTTATTTTACATTTATATCTGTGAAAGTAACCTCGCACCTGCTCTCTATCTCTTTCTATATGTTGATATGCATCAGCTTTAGGCTGTCGTTGGATGCACAGTGGGTTGGTTTTGCAGGTGACTTTACTTCTTCTTCTTTTTTTCTCTCTAAATATAAAAAATGGGATCATAACTAGTTTGTAAAAAGAAAAGACAAATCTGATTCCTTTTATTTTTGTCATAATATTGGTTTTTTATATCTGTCTTTGAGTGTCTTTTATTTGTGGCTCATTCTGTTTTTAGTATTTTAAAGCTTTCATTAAAGATGGAATTTAAAATAAATTAAATTATGATGAAAAGTTACATTATAAATTAAATATCAAATGAAAAATTATGTTAATAACTTCACAAACACAATTAAAGCTTTACACATAATGTATATATATATTTTCTTTTATTTACTTAAAAGATGAGAATGATAGTGATATAATCCATAGCAAGTGTTGAAAATGAAACCAGAAAGTAGTAATTATAGGATTACCGAAAATCTTAGCACAAAGTAGTTGGGTTTTAAAATTACTAATATTTTATTTGTTTATTTGGTTCTTGTCTATAAAAAGTCTGGAGTCCCTCCTTATTTTAAGTCAATAAGCAGACTTGCGGTTGTAAAGTCTGAAGAAGAAGATACTCCCTCAAAAAGCTTTCGCATGCAGCGGCATCTGGAAGAAACAAGGTTATAATTTCTATAAATGTTTCTAAATTTTATGTTATTTTTATAAAGGAAATATTAAGTAAGTTAGAAACAAAATAAGAGAAAGGGTGGGTGGAAGTGTTGCGTCCACTCTCCCTCTCATTTAAGATTTCAGTCTTTCCATGAAGCTCATAAACTCACACTATAAGGTGAATCTCTCATGTTTGTCCTTTTTTGTTCTCACTGCATTTTATTGCTTAACGTTGCCTCCATTATTTTTTTGAAAAAACCCAGATTAACTGTAATATTCCTACTTAGAGCTTAATTATAGGATTACCTAAAAGTTACATACCTAATTATTCATAACATGAATGGTATGGGTCACCTACAACAAAGACTTTTATACTATTTTTTATTTAATCATAGCCTGTAGTATTTATCACTAAAAGAACTAGAAAAATTAAGAATATTTTTAAAAAGAGGATGGCTTTTCGAATATTTATAAATATAGTTTAGATTGGGTGAAAGAACCAAACCTTGACCTTGCCCTCATGCACAAGTAACCCACCTTCCAACCATTTTATTACTTTTTCTAACACGCAAATGTTTTGGCCAATTGGAATTTATTTTTCGATTCACATTACTTAACCTTCAAGATGTTTTTATACTCTACCCATTGGAATCCTTATATGTCGATCTCTTGTCGTAAGCAAATATATTTCAATTTTTTTCATATTCATATTTCCTAATATATGAGCCTACAGCATATGGTAAATAAATTTCCGTAACTCTGTTACCTGTGTGTATTTACAATATATTGTGTTATATTAAAGTGATATGTTTGCTTAAAAATATTTATAATTTTTTTACGGGCACCACTAGACACAAGGAATTGCTATGTTTGCATAAAGAACAAACTGAACCCTACGTTTGGGAATTAATAATTGATACGATATGGCTTCCTTGAACTCATCAGTTGGTATTTATTGGACTATGATGATGGGTTTCGGCTCTAATAAAGGTGATTGCACACAGGAAACGCTTTTCAATGTTTATATATTTCATTTACTAGGTTATCTACAGTTTCACTAAGATCGGTTGAGTCTAGTTGCGAAAATGGCTCCCAACCAACCACACCCAGCTCATAAATGACAAGGGTCAATGTTTGGTACTTCTAAATGACCCAGTTTATCAAACCAAATTCCTATTACGCTTAATCAAAGTATATTATTCTTTGAGGGGTACATCATGAAATTATTTGTTAAATTGCAGCCAATAACACCGTTTGTGATAATTTTTTTTTATTATAAAGTATGGGTGCATTTAGTAATTTAGTTTATTTTGGTATTAATATTTTTTTCACTTTTACTTAATATTAGTATGCATAAACTAAAACCATTACAAATCAGCTTGAAATGATGCGAGAAAGAAATCAGGGGTGAAGCCAGAAAATTTTTTTTAGGGGGTTCGAATGAAATTTTAACTTTTAATAGTCTATATCTTTATAATTTTGAAAGGATTAAATCAATTTTTTATAATTTTAGAGGGGCCAAAGTGTAATTTTACATTTACTAAGCCTAAATAGCAATTTTCCATTTTAGGGGGTCTGGGCCCCTACCAACCCCCTTGATTCGCCTCTGAAAGAAACAGTGAAGAATCATGCAAAATCTCTTCGCATATGCATTAACCTACATTCAATGTTTTCTGTTTGTACTAACCAACTACGCATTAACAAACAAACTAACAATAACTGCTTGTAATTAACTATTTCTAATTGATTAACAATTGAATTCTTTACACTCTTCCGGAGGGTGAAAAACATCTTTTACCCCCAACTTGGAAACTAGATAACTGTGTTGTTGAACTCCTAGTGCTTTTGTCATAATGTGTGTTAGTTGCTCCTTAGCACATGTTGCATTTGTGTCAATCCTTGTTATATCTTCTTTCTTATAAAATGACAATCTATTTTAATATGTTTTGTTCTTTTTCTTGGATATGGTATCATATGAGAGAAAACCCACTTACAATAGCGACCCTTCAATACCTATTCATGTGAGAAAACTAGAAGAAGGCTTGCATTTGGTGCAAGCAGATGTGCGCCTAATGCGAGGTCAATTAGACCAAATTTTCCATATGCTACAAAGCAACGCTTCCTTTAGTATACCGAGCAATATTGAACTGAACCCGAAGAGGGAAAGGAAAGAACACGCTAAGGCCATTACCATTAGATGTGGAGTAATGGTTAAAAACCCTATTAAACTGGTGAGTGGAGAGGAGGAAGTAGAGAAGGAAGAGAGCACTTGCACTCCTAGTATTCGAGATGGGGTGGGAGAGAGAGTAGAAGCGGAAGTTGAAGCCAAACAACCCGAGCCTTAGGATAAGCCGGTCGTACTACCAAGTCAAGTGTTCGTAGCTTTTTCGACCCGTCTAGAGGAAAGAAAGAAACTAAAGAGTGAGGAATTTTTAAGTTTCCTCAACATGTTTAACGCATTGAATGTTAATCTCCCGTTATCAGAACTCCTAGAGAAAATGTCAAAATATGCTAAGTTCCTTAGGAAAGTTATGGCTAGAAGGAGAACGATCAAGAGAGGAGAGCAAATAACTCTTAACGTCGAGTGTAGTGTGGTTGTGTTTAGAAAAGTTCCCCCAAAACTTAAAGACCCGGGTAACTTTAAAATCCCTATAGAAATAGGCTGAGTGAACTTTGGGAAAGCCCTTTGCAATTTAAAGGCTAGTATCAACCTTATGCCATTATCGATCTATTAGAGGTTAGGATTAGGGGATCTTAGAGAGACCTCATTGACTTTGAAACTTGTTGACCGCTCTTTAGTCTGTCCCAAGAGAATTCTTGAGGACGTATTAATGAGAGTTAGACAATTTATTCTCCTGGTGGACTTTATTATACTGGACTTCGAGGAGGATCTTGAGATTCTAATATTGCTAGGAATGTCATTTTTTGCCACCTATAGAGCTACTATAGACATAGGGAAAGGGGATTTGACCGTGGATATAGATAGTGAAGTGAAAATCTTTAAGTGCGTCGACCCTGAGTCTAGTTCTAGGGAAAGGTCACCTTATTGGGGACATGAGTGTCAAGTTGTCTATATACCATCTGATTATGTCACTAATCATGCAGTTGTTGTGAAATGGTGTAAACTTGCAGGTTTTAGCTCAATACGAAAAAGGAACAGAAAACTAAAGAAATTCACTAAGCCATGGCGATCCTCGAGTAGGCTCCGTCAGGTCATGAACAAGAGAAGCATCAAAGTATCAAGTACACCACATCAGTACCACTTCGAGGGCGTAACCGATCACCCCGAAGTTAATTTATAATTTTGTCGAGAAGGCAATTCAAACTAAAATCATAAATATTTGAATGATTCGAGCATTGACTCTGTTTACTTTTCTTGTTTAGTTTAGGTTTAAATTCATTGCAAGTTTAATTTTTGGACTTAGTAGGTTAGATTTTGTGTAATTGGGAGTTAAAGATGGAATTTTTAAAAGTTTTTGGGGTGTCATACAATGGTATCGTGATATCCAAATAGGGATATTGCGATATGATGACCAATTTCGACGGGAGGCCAAAAATTTTCTGGATATCGCAATACTGATCCCTTGGTATCGCAATATTTCGAGTAATTTCAAAAATAAAAAAATTGGCAAAACACCCAGTGTATCGCGGTACTGACCGTGTTGCTCATGTGCACAAAAAAATAATTTTCTAAAGCAATTTAAAAGTGCGATTTTAACTGCAAACAGACAGTGTATGTTGTAATATTTATAGTTTCGATGGAACACGAAGTTTTCAAAGGGGTCGAACCCAAAGGATTGCCAAGTGAGTAAATGTGTTTATCAAGTTAATTACAAGTTAAGAAATTACTAATCTAATCGAGTCAGAAATTATTGTGCAAATCCAAATAAAATTGTTTATAAACTAAAATTGAACTATTAATTAAACTAACTAAGCGAAACTTTCTTCCTAATGTTTTAGAAAATGTAAATAATTAATTATGGTCCACTGATTAGTTGAATATTATTTAAACTAATGAAGCTATACCGATTATATTAGTTGCCACTTTTAGTTAAGAATCTCCTTCCGGTCTCATCCTAGACTAAAAGGTATCACTTAAGATTACCTCCCGGTCTCACCTAGGTATATAGATTACCTCTCGATCTCACTACTTGGCACAATCATATTGAACTATCTAAGGATAAACTCTCCTCTTGATCTCGTTTATCTAGGTTTTTCATTAAAGGCATAAATTCTAGCGTATTAAGCATTTCAATATAATCGAACAACCAATCAATTAAGAATAGACATTAACTTAAGCTAACAAACAACCAATCAACCAACCATCCAATTTTAGCACATACTCAAACTCAAATTCCAAACAAGCATTTTATCAAACATATTGTAAGCATAAAACAAAAGTAAAAGGTTTAAGAAAATGTTCATTCAATTGATGAAGTTCCATTGAAGCCTAAGAGTTTGTCCATCTTTGTTTACAAAATAATTAATAATAAGTAAAAAAGTAAACAAAAAAAACTAAAATCTAACCTAAAAAGAAAAGAGAAAACCTAATCTAAAAATGAAAAGAAAAAGAAAAGAAGCCCTAACCTTAACCTAAAACTAAGGAAAAAGATGATAGAAACAAAAGTGAAAAACACTTTCCTTTCATTTAGTCAAAAGTGGCTTTAAATAGATGGTTTTAACTACCCTAAACGCTTAATCTTGATTGTGTGGCCGTTGGAAAAAACTACCATTGCAGTCATTTTTTGTTGCATCAAGCTTCGATATCTCGATATCTTGTTTTGGATATCACGATACCCAAGTCAGTATTAAAATTTGAAGCCTTAAGGTTCTCAGTATCATGATACCCATCCTCGGTGTTGTGATACTACTGTAGGTGGCCTCTATTCTCCTTATTTTAGCATTGTCACGGGTATCACGACTTCCATGTTTTCTCTCAAATCTCCCTTTAATGTCTTCTCAAATTTTCTCCTTTTTGTTATTTTTGTTATCTTTTCTTCTTATTTGCATATTTTCTTTTTTCTTGCTTTGGGAACGACGGAGATACATTTTTCTCAATCCATTTTGCCATCACCTTCAACAAATTTTTACAGTTTAAAATTTCTTCTCTTTTGTTTTCTTTGAAATTTTTGTTTTTGTTATTTCTATTTTTTATTGCATTGTTGTTGTTGTTGTTGTTGGCTTGTTGGTTAGAGTTTTATTTTGATAATATTATTTGATTTAAGTTTGAGGAAATCTTATTGTTAAAATGCCGCCTAGACAAACTAAAAGAATAAGGTCCTAATCAAACCCTTCTTTGCCACCAACGGTGGTTCTGGAGCAATTTACAAATAAAGAAATAGAAACTATTTTATATCAATCCAAAGGCAGATGTTCATTCTTGAATGTGGTTTCAACGCGGCTACCTCTTTTTCTAATGATATTTGGGACTTAGTTTATTACCACGGGTGGCTCAATTTTTGTCTAGTCCCAGAATCGACCATGGTTATCCCCATTGTTCTTGAGTTTTATGCAAACTTAAAAGTTTACGGTGGAAATTGTGTACCGATTTAGGGACAAGAGATTGACATTTCCCCAAGTGCTATTAGCGAGTACTATGGTGTTCCATGGTATTAACAAGATGATATTAAACAGATGGATTTAGAATTTTATAAAAATATTAACATAGACGTCATTCTTGCTTACTTAATGGAAGGTAGAGGGGAACGAAAGTGAGAACAATACAAAAAAATTCCTCTATCTTTTAATCAAGCAATAATGTTCTCGTTAGTAAAAATGTGGATGCAATTTATCTCGAGCCGTGTTAGTCTCAAGCTCAACCCTAACACAGTTAACGTTTTTTTTAGCAATTTTATTTGTTTTCGATTTTGCAGTGAAAGCGGGTTTTTCTGGGGAGATGGATCCATTGCGATATGAAAAAGTGTGTTGGGTGAATCAAAGTCGGCATCTATTTCCCTCATCTGATTACAGACTTGTGTCGTAAGAAATGGGTGAGAATGGGCGTGACTTTGTAGTTTCACCGCCCTACACAGAGTATTATAGGTGATACCAAGATGCTTCAATTTCGCAAGCTACAATAGAAACAAATTCAGAAGTGGAATCAAATACGCAAACACAAAATGGAAATGCCTCTGACCCTAAAGAAAAAAACCACAACAAAGAAGGTCGATGAGGCATATAGTGGCAACATAAGTTGTTCTGTGAGGTGAGCTACAACGCTCGACTGCTTGAGGGGATGAAACCATTCATGGACAGTTTTATGACAAGTCAGGGGATAAAGGGCCTACAGTTGCTCAAACGGTCGAGCGATGCATCCACTAGCAGTAAGGAGGAAGAAGAAGAAAGAGAAAAAAATGAAGCAGATGAAGATGATGAATAGACAGAGGACAAAGACCCCACACCGGTATGTTGACAATTTTGTGGTGGTGTTTGCTCTCGAGTGACCCGCCATAACAAGGGTAGTCTTTAAAGGCCTGAGACCACCGACGCATCAACACTACAAAAGTTTGGCTAACAATGGCAAAGGGAAATGGATAACTAGACTAGATTTGGGATTCATGATGATTAGTTATATGTTTTTGCATTTTTTTATTTAATTTTATGCAGCATGTAATTATTAAACTACTGAATTTTTTTTTTTGGATTTGAACTTATTTTTTATTTTTATTTGCTTTTATTATTAGTATTTGTTTGTGTTTGTGTGTTTTTTCTTTTGTGCAGCCACTCACCCAGGGTTACACAAAACTTTCAAGCTTCAACGAGAAGAGGGACAACCCATGCTAGTTTGATGCTCCTTTTGGGAAGTCTGGTACCTTCTAATTTTTTATTTTGGGCACTCATTAGGGACAATGTGTAACTTAAGTGTAGGGCGATGCACATTGTTTTTAATTATTTTGTTTTTGTGTGTTTAATTGCATGTTTTTCGTTTTTAGGTTAAATTTTCAAAAAAAAATAAAAAATGTTGTTCTTTTGTTTCTTTGATTTTCTTGGTGATTGCATGGTGCTTGGACAATAATTGAGCAATAGGCCATTGGTTATAAATATTAAATAAGTACTTTTGGATTGTCGAGCATATAAACTTTGAGTGATATTAGATAATTTGGCATTCTTAAAAGTAGACAAATTAGCTCAATAAGTTAATTTGCTTAATAGATTAGAGGCAACCGTTCTTAATGAAAAATGTGTAAATTGTGTCATAGGATAAATGGATTATGTAGATACTTGTAGATAAATAAAGCTTGAATTGTTAATTGTTCATTCAAATAATTGTAAGCATGATAGAGAATGTAACTTGTGAAATATTTTGGGAAAGACTTTAGGCATTGTTTGATAAGCCTAGAGCCAAAAAGATTTACCCTTATACTCTTGACCATTAGTTCCCATAATTTGCGCCTCAAGTATCCATTTCTTGATGAGCCTTATCGTGGAAGCCTTGAGCCTAAATACACCCTTTTTGTCCTGTACTAAAATGCACTATGAAATGGACGGTAGACAATAAATATTAAAGGTAGGTAAGAACATTATAGTGGCTTCGAATTGTACATGAGAGAAAAAGAAAAGACTATATGATATGGTATGTATAAAACCTTGCTAAGAAAATTCGTATAAAATAATAATATAAATTGTTTAAATAAAAGCAATGTGAGAATAAAAGCATTGAGTGAAAGAGTGTAACAATTAGAAAAAAAAGAGCTTAGAAGAAAAGAAATCAAATTCGAGCTTCAAAAGAAACCTTTCATGACATAATGCATTAGTACTTGTATTTTACCATACGTGCCAATATAATGTAATATCTTATAAGTTTCTGGAGAGATAAGGAAGGCGGGAGAAGGAGAAATAAGGAGGTGAGATTTACGAATAATTTGGGGGCGAATGGGGGACAATGTAATATCCCAATTTTTAGTGGTAATGGAACAGTGGTTTCGAGACCACAAATTTTTGAAGTGTCGACTCGTAAATATTATTTTTAAAATATTTATAGTCATTAGAGTCATTAAAATTTGGTCAAGAAATTTTAACATTTAGATTGTTAATTAAAGAAAAAGGACTAATTTGAAAAAATGCAAAACTTAGTAATTATTCTATTTAGATGATTTCATAGATTAATTAATAAAGGTGAAAGGACCAATAAAGAATTTAAAGAAAAATTTAAAGAAAATTGGTTTGATGGCAATTTTGTAAATTATTCAAAATTAATAAAACAAATTGAATCAAAGGCTTTTTTTTTTTTCATTTTTCTCTTCTTCTTGGCCGAACCTCACCATTGAAGACTTTGGAAGCTTTGTTCATCTCTTATCCTTGTATGGTATGGAGATTGACCAGTTTTATTATAATTCTTATGTTTTTGAATTTATTAAAAATTTTAGAAGTTTTCATCGAAGAATCTTGAATTTTTTTTATGATAACCATGTATTTAAAGCTTTGATTGTGTTGTTTGTCGATTTTGTAAAGTGATTTTCTTAGATATTAATTTTAGGATTAAATTATGAAAATGTCAAAATTTCAATGTTTGATAGTGAATTTGATGTTTAATAGGGACTACATACGGGCTTGGTATATTTAGATATAATTTTAACTTGAGAAAATAGTTAATTTGATATTTTTGGGTTAAGGGACTAAATTACAAAAATTATAAAAGTTTGGGGAAATTGTGTAAATTTAGAAATTAAAAGGGATTAAATGTAAAATGAATTGAATTTGAAATACAAGCTGATAATTGAGAATTTTACATTTTAGACCAAGAACCAATAGATACTCGTGGAAAAAGAAAAATTACAAAATAGTCCCTGAACTTCTGTAACTACCACATTTCAATTCAGGTAAGTTCGTACAATTTAAAATTTAAAATATATATGAATTATTGAATAATTTAAGATGGTACAATAGATATATTTAATTGTTGTTAATGAAAGGTTAATTGAAAATTGTTATCAAATTTTGATGTTTGGATCGGATTGAACGCGGGGTAGAGTACTATCGAGATATTATGTTATGGGGTTTGGAGTGGAGATTGTTGAGGAGACTGTTTCTCGAGTGGACCGAGATTCAGTATTTGTTACGAACTCTCGTGTTATACTCTCTGTTTTCGTGTGATTCGATTGGACTAGCTCTTATGAGTATTGGTGTGTTTAGGAGGGACTAGCTCTTATGAGCATTGGTGTGTTCAGGAGGGATTAGTTGTTATTAGCATTGGTGTGTTTTAGAGGGATTAACTCTTATCAGCATGATGTGTAGGACGGATTGGCTCTTGTAAGCATCTGGTGTGTTTTGGTTGGATTGTCGATGTACTCGTATCCATAAGTCGTTCAACAAATTGAAAATCTTAGTAAGGTAACTTGTTTTATGATTATGATGTTTTTCTATATATATTGGAGTATTGATTTGAACTTTTATGATTTATCGGTTGAGGTTGTGGATGTACAAGAAACATTCATGGTTGAATTATTATTGTTTGAATTGTTGTACTTACTTCGGTAAGATTTATTATTTTAACACGTCTAACTTACTAAGATTCATTGAGCTTACTTGTGTATTTATTGTTTTTATAGATAATCGAAAGGTTGGATGATCATATCGACACACAAGTCATACTATTCATAAATCTCAGCAATTTTTGAAATGTTCATTTCGGATTATATGGCATGTAATAGGCTTTTGTGTTATTATTACTAATGTTTTGGGATATGTAAATATTAAGTATGATATTTTGTGTAAAATTACAACTTATATGATACATGTGAATGAGGTAAGGTTCCAGTGCTAATATGAATGATATGTGTTAATGATATATTGTGATTGAGGTATTTATGATAGGTACATTGGTTTAGATGTTAGATTGGATGAATTGATAAGTTGTGTTTGAAGTTTTATTTTGATGTATAGTCGTATATACTTGTGGTATCTATAAGGATACATTGGTTAGGCATTTAAGATGTTGATTTGGTATGTTTTGGCTTGTGTAAAGTCACTTTGTATAGGTCTTTTGGCTGGTAAATGGATTGCCTAGAGTCCAAGTAAGCTTGAAATGGTAAACTTGTTGTTTAAGGTTCATTTTAGGTCCACATGGCCTGAGACATGGATGTGTGACTCAGCCGTGTATGACACACGGGCTAGCGACATGGCCATGTATCCCCTGTAGGTTTTAATGCATACAAGTCAGGCAATTACACTGCCTAGCACACAGGCCTAGCACATGGCCGTTTGCGGCTATTTTCAGAGTTACACGACCTGGAACACGGGTGTGTGACACAACCATGTGACCCTACTCAATGAGTTACACAAGTGAGGACACGACCATGTGTCCCTAATTCGATTGTTACACGGCCTGAGACACGGCGTGTGTCTCAGCCGTGTAAGGCACACGGCCGTGTGACCCCTACAGTCAAATTTTTCTAACTTTTACATAAACTTTCCAAATGATTTCAAATTGGTCTCGAATTATTTCTAAAGTAATTTTTGGGCCTCTAGGGCTCGATTTAAGGACATTACGTATGTGAATGATTGATTTATAATGTGTTTTGGATAATGTATGAAATGTACGTTTAAACATTTTGTTTGTACGGTAATGCTCTATAACCCTAATTCGGTGACAGATATAGGTTAAGGATGTTACATTTAGTGGTATCAGAGCTACGTTTAGTCAGTTCTCGGACAGAACGTAACGTGTGAAATGTTTAAAATTACATGCCATATAACATGTGATAGTGTGACGTGTTTGATCTGATCTAACCTTTGTTTATCTTTTAGATCGTAAAGATGTTAGACGGATCTAATCGTGCTAACACTGATGAGATTAATAGTAATGTACCGACTTTTGATCATGGGACGAGTTATAATATACGGATTCCACAAGTATAGGAACATGAACTTAAAAACATGTTCTTTGGATTTATGAACCACTGGTTCAACGAATTTATACAAATGAATACTCTGGCTCAACAACCTCCACCCCCTGTCATACCTCCTGTTATATCTCCGGTTGCACCTCCACCTTCTCTTTTGATTGAGCCTAGTCGACGTATTCCGATAGAGAAGCTTAGAAAGTGTGGTGCCGACGAATTTAGAGGTAAATCGGAAGATGACTCGGTTAAAGTTGAGTATTGGCTTCAAAATATTTTGTGAGTTTTTGAAGAAATGGCGTGCCCTCCTGATGATTTTTTTTATACGTATCGTTTCATTATTAAAAGAGGAAGCATATAGTTGGTGGACTACGTTGGTAGTTATAGTACCGAGAGAGAAAAATTCTTGGGATTTCTTTAAGACTGAGTTTAAAAAGAAGTATGTCGAGAAACGGTATCTGGACAAGAAAAAAAGAGAATTTCTTAATTTACGACAAAGAAATAAATCGGTTGCTGAGTAGGAGAGAGAGTTTGTGTATGTTAGTAAATATACTTTGGGAGATTGTGCCTACTAAAGAAGAGATGTGTATCTAGTTTGAAGATGGCCTAAATGATGAAAGCCGAATGATGATTGGCAGTAATGAAATTCGAGAATTTATTTTTTTATTCGATCATGCACAAAAAATAGAAGAAGTGTACAACCGCAAGATACAAAGAGATAGATGGATTAGAGAGTTTCACAAGAGAAGTTCTTCTAAGTAGTTTCTGTATCACCAGCAAAGAAGACTAAATAAGATTTTAGTCAATCTACTTCAATGTCTGAGTATCCGAAAAGAAATAAATCGATTCAGCATGATATTAAAACTCCTACCAAACCAGTTGATAGTGTGGGAAGTGTAAGAAATGCTCCAAAGCCCAGTTGTAGACATTGTGGAAAATATCATCCTAGAGAATGTATAGCTAAGTCGAGAGCCTATTATAGATGTGGGTCGACTGAACACTTTCTCCAGAATTATTCTAAACAGTTAAAAGAAAATGAAAAATAGAATGAAAAACAAATGTCTACATCTCAGAAAAGTAAACGCCTGGGCTAGAACAGTACTACTGGGACTACTCGTACGGGAGCAATAGACACCGTTGTTCGGTCAAAGGCTAGAACACCCACTCGTACATATGCTATTCAAGCCAGAGAGGAAGCTGCTTTACCTGATGTGATTGCTAGTATATTTTATCTCTTTGATGTTACTGTGTATGCATTGATTAATCATGGATCAACTCATTCTTATATTTGCATTGCATTAGTAATGGAAAAGAAATTATCTGTTGAATTAACTGAATATGATATTCAAGTTACTAATCCGCTAGGTCAAAGTGTGATAGTTAACTTATTTTGTCATAAATGTCCGCTGAAAGTTAGAGGCCGTGAATTCTCTGCTGATTTGATGTTATCACCCTTTCGGGAATTTGATATTATTCTGGGTATGGATTGGATTGCATAATGCTATGGTAAACTGTAGACAAAAGCGGATTGATTTGAAATGTCAAACAGGAGAGATGATTTCAGTTGAATCTGATGGGCCGAATAGTGCTGTTAGAATCATTTCAGCTATTTCTGCACAGAGATTAATACGTAAAGGTAGTGAAGCATTTTTAGCATACATTCTTGATACCAGAGATTCAGAATCGAAGTTAGATGAGTTACCGATTGTTAGTGAGTTTATTGATGTGTTTCCTAAAGAGTTATCGAGTTTGCCTATTGATCATAAAGTTGAGTTTGTGATTGATTTGGTTCCTGGAACTACATCGATACCGATACCACCGAATCGAATGGCACCAGCTGAATTAAAAGAGTTGAAAACACAGTTGTAAGAGTTGTTAGACAGAGGGTTTATTCGACCCAGCATATCTTCCTGTGGTGCACCTGTGTTGTTTGTGAAAAAGAAAGAAGGCTCTTTGAGATTATGTATAGACTACAGACAATTGAACAAAGTCACGATAAAAAACAAGTACCCATTGCCACGTATCAACGATTTGTTTGATCAATTAAAATGTGTCACAATGCTCTCAAATATAGGTCTCAGATCCAAATATTATCAATTGAAGGTTAAAGACTGTGATGTGTCAAAAACTACTTTTAAAACTCGTTACGATCATTATGAGTTTCTGGTAATGCCATTTGGTTTGACAAATGCCCCTGCTGCTTTTATGGATTTGATGAATCTAATTTTTAACCTCATTTGGACAGATTTGTGGTTGTGTTTATCGATGATATACTGATCTATTTTAAGACAGAATCTGAGCATGCTCAACACTTGAGAATCGTATTACAAACTTTGAGAGAAAAACAATTGTATGCAAAGTTTAATAAATGTGAATTTTGGCTTCGCGAAGTTAGATTTTTGGGTCACATAGTATCATTTGACGGGATTCGAGTCGATCCGAGTAAAGTTTCTATTGTGATGAATTGGAAAACTTTGAAAAATATTTTTGAGGTGCGAAGTTTCCTTGGTTTGCAGGTTACTACCGTCATCTTGTTAAAAAAATTTCGTTCATTGCTTCACCGATGACTAGATTACTATAGAAAAATGTTGAGTTTGTTTGGTCTGATAAGTGCCAACAGAGCTTTCATCAGCTGACAAACATGTTGACAGAAGCCCCAGTGTTGACACAGCCTAAGTCTAAGGTAGCATATGCTGTCTATAATGATGCGTCTCTCAACGGTTTAAGTTGTGTGCTGATGCAGGCAGGAAAAGCAGTAGCTTCTGCTTCTCAACAATTAAAGCCACATAAAAAGAATTATCCTACTCATGATCTCGAATTGGCCGTGATTGTATTCGCTTTGATAATTTGGAGACATTATTTATATGGTGAGAAATGTCACGTGTTTACAGATCAAAAAAGTTTAAAGTATTTGATGACTCAAAAAGAACTGAACTTGAGACAGAGACGTTGGTTAGAGCTACTAAAAAATTACGATATGGTTATTGATTATCATCTAGGAAAGGCCAATGCAGTTGCGGATGCACTCAGTCAAAAGTCGTTATTATTTGCACTTCGAGCGTTGAATGCTCATTTAGTTATGAATGAAGATGGTTCTGTTATGGCAAATTTGAGATCTAAACCCTTGTTTCTACAACGAATTCAGGAATTGCAAAACGATGATTCCAAGTTGATGTTGAAATGACAACTGGTTCAGAATAATTTGAGTACTGAGTATAGTGTTGATGATAATGGTACATTGCGTTATCATGATAGGATTTGTGTTGCGAATAATCTAGATTTGAAACATGATATTCTGTCTGAAGCTCACAGTAGTACATATTCTATTCATCTAGGAAGCACGAAGATGTATTGTGATTTGAAACAGATGTATTGGTGGCCAAGTATGAAACGTGAAATTTGTGAGTTCGTAGCTAAATGTTTAATATATTAGCAGGTAAAAACAGAGCATCAAGTACCGTCAATTTTACTACAACCTATTATGATTCCTGAATGGAAGCGGGAGTGAGTCACGATAGATTTTGTGTCTAGTTTACCTGTAACTCCGAAAAAAAGATTCAATCTGGCTGATTATTGATAGATTGACTAAATCGGCAGACTTTATTCCAATTAGAACAGATTTTTCTCTTGAGATATTACCGGAATTATATATCTCTGAGATTGTGAGATTGCATAGAGTTCTGACATCTATTATTTCTAATCGTGATCCGAGATTTACATCGAGATTTTGGAGTAAACTTTACGAGTCTTTGGGCACTAAGCTTAATTTCAGCACAGCGTTTCATCCTCAGACGGATGGGCAACCAGAACGAGTGATACAGATTTTGGAAGATATGATGAGATGTTGTATACTCGAGTTTGAAGGTAGTTGGGAAAAGTATCTACCGTTAGCTAAATCCGCTTATAATAACAATTATCAGTCCAGTATAAAAATGGCACCATTAGAAGCTCTTTACGAGAGAAAGTGTAAAACATTGTTGCATTGGTCTGAATTGAGTGAATCTAAAATGGTGGGAATTGATTTGATCTAAGAAACTGAAGACAAAGTTTGAATTATTCGAGATTGTTTAAAAGCTGCATCTAATCGTCAGAAATAGTACGCGAATCTAAAAAGAAAAGATATAGAATTTGCAGTTGGCGATTGAGTATTTCTAAAAGTTTCTCCATGGAAGAAAGTGTTATGTTTTGACAGGAAAAGAAAGTTGAGTCTGAGATTTATTGGACCGTACGAGATTTTGGCCCGGGAAGTTAAAAAACTGCGGCATAAATGAGTACCGTTAATAAAAGTCTTGTGGCATCGTCATGGAACAGAAGAAGCTAACTGGGAAACCAAGGAATCAATGAGACTATAGTATCCGAATCTACTCTCAGATAACAATTTCAAGAACGAAATTCCCTAAGGGGGGAGAGTTGTAACAGCCCAATTTTCAGTGGTAACGAAACAGTGGTTTCAAGACGATAAATTTTCGTAGTGTCTACTCGTAAATATTATTTTTAGAATATTTATAGGTAATTAGAGTTGTATTAAAATTTGGTCAAGAAATTTTAACGTTTAGATAGTTAATTAAAGAAAAAGGACTAATTTGAAAAAAAATGTAAAACTTAGTAATTATTGTATTTAGATTATTTAATATATTATTAATGAATGTGAAAAGACCAATAAGGCAATTAGACCTTATTAGTTAGTAGTGGACGGTAATGGGGTTAATAATTAAAGAAAATTGGTTTGATGGCAATTTTGTACATTATTCAAAATTAATAAAATAAATTGAATCAAAGGCTTTATTTTTTTTCCATTTTTCTCTTCTTCTTGGCCGAACCTCACCATTGAAGACTTTGGAAGCTTTGCTCATCTCTTATATTTGCATGGTATGGAGATTTACCTGTTTTATTATAATTTTTTCTATTTTTGATATCGTTGCAACTAGGTCTAACTAACCCGTACCTTTATTTTTGAATCTGTTAAAAGTTTTAGAAGTTGCAATTGATGAATCTTAAATTTTTTTTTATGATAACATATATTTGAAGCTTTGATTGTGTTGTTTGATGATTTTGTAAAGTGATTTTTGTTATATTTTGATTTTAGGATTAAATTCTGAAAATGTCAAAATTTTAGGGTTTGATAGTGAATTTGATGTTTAGTAGGGACTGTATAAAGGCCTAGTATATTCGGCTATAATTTTGACTTGAGAAAAACAGTTAATTTGATGATTTTCGGGTTAAGGGGTTAAATTATAAAAGTTTGGGGTAATTGTGTAAATTTAGAAATTAAAAGGGTATTAAATGTAAAATGAATTGGAATGTGAAATGTAAGCTGATAATTGAGAAATTTTACATTTTAAATTAAGATCAATAGGTACTCGTGGCAAAGGAAAAATTACAAAATAATCCCTACACTTTTACAACTACTACAATTCAGTCCAGGTAAGTTCGTACAGTTTAAATTTTAACATCTATATGAATCATTGAACAATTTAAGATGATACAATAGATATATATAATTGTTGTTGATGAAAGGTTAATTGAGAAATGTTATCGAATTTTGATGTTTGGATCGGATTGAACGCGGGGTAGAGTATTATCGAGATATGGTGTGTTATGGGGGTTTAGAATGGAGATTTTTGTGGAGAATGTTTCCAGAGTTGATCGAGGTTCAGCATTTGTTACGAACTCTCGTATTATACTCTTTGTTTTCATATGATTAGGTTAGACTAGCTCTTATGAGTATTGGTGTGTTTCGGAGGGACTAGCTCTTATGAGCATTGGTATGTTTCGAAGGAATTAGCTTTTATGAGCATTGGTGTGCTTTAGATGGATTAACTCTTATGAGCATTGTTGTGTCGGATGAATTGGCTCTTGTGAGCATCTGGTGTGTTTTGGTTAGATTATTAATGTACTCATATCCATAAGTTGTTCAACAAATTGAAAATCTTGGTAAGGTAACTTGTTTTATGATTATGATGTTTTTATTATATATATTGGAGTATTGATTTGAACTTTCATGATTTATCGATTGAGGTTGCGGATATACAGGAAACATTCATGGTTGAATTATTATTTGAATTGTTGTACTTACTTCGGTAAGATTTATTGTTTTAACACGTCGAACTTACTAAGCTTCATTGAGCTTACTTGTGTATTTATTGTTCTTATAGATACTCGGAAGGTTAGATGATTAGATCGATGCACGAGTCACACTATCCCTAAATCTTGGTAGTTTTTGAAATATTCATTTCAAATTATATGGCATGTAATAGGCTTTTGTGTTATTATTACTAATGTTTTGGGATATGTAAATATTAAGTATGATCTTTTGTGTAAATTGCCAACTTATATGATACATGTGAATGAGGTAAGGTTCCAGTGCTAATATGAATGATATGTGTTAATGATATATTGTGATTGAGGTACCTATGATAGGTACATTGGTTAGATGTTAGATTGGATGAATTGATAAGTTGTGTTTGAAGTTTTATTTTGATGTATAGTTGTATATACTTGTGGTATCTATAAGGATACATTGGTTAGGCACTTAGAATGTTGATTTGGCATGTTCTGGCTTGTTTAAAGTCACTTTGAATAGGTCTTTTGGCTGGTAAGTGGATTACTTAGAGTCTAAGTAAGCTTGAAATGGTAAACTTGTTGCTTAAGGTTCATTTTGGATCCACACGGCCTCTGAGACACAGGTGTGTGACTCAGCCGTGTGTGATACATGGCCTAACAACATGGTCGTGTGTCCTTTTTAGGTTTTAATGCATGCAGGTCAGGCAATTACACGGCCAGCACATGGGGGTGTGGGGCTATTTTTGGAGTTACACGGCCTGGCACACGAGCGTGTGACACTACTCAGTGAGTTACACAGGTGAGGACACGGGCTGGGACATGGTCATGTGTCCCTAATTCGATTGTTACACGGCCTGAGACACGGGCGTGTGTCTCAGTCATATGAGGCACATGGCTGAGTGACCCCTGCAGTCAAATTTTTCTAACTTTTGAATAAACTTTCCAAATGATTTCAAATTGGTCCCGAATTGTTTCTAAGGTAATTTTTGGGCCTCGAGGGCTCGATTTAGGGACATTACGTATGTGATTTATTAATTTATAATGTGTATTGGATAATGTATGAAATGTACATTTAAACGTTCTATTTGTATGGTAATACTCTATAACCTTAATCCGGAGACGAATATGGGTTAGAGGTGTTACAGACAATGTCATGTGTTTCACTGTTTCTAGTTCTTAAAACTGTTTAGAGCGACATTTTGTTTGAATTTCGAGCCGTCCTATGCGTCTGAACATTACAAGATTAGAAGACCTTTTTGGAACCTGAATATTCCACTAGCACGTTTCTCTTGACTTGTTTCATTATTTTGGATGAATGCTTTCAATTTGCTTTATGTATTGGTATTGTATCCACATAGACCATTTTTATGGATAACACAATTGTACATATACTCATTTGGATTGCTTCTAGATTTTTTAGCCTTTTTAATTTTTTGAATTGATTTGTGTTTGCTTCATTGTGGGGAAGTTTGATCTACCGTAATTTGATATGTCAAATTAGGCTTCCCTGTTATACTTAAAGAGCTTTTTTTCTAGTAAATTAGTGTATTTTCTGTAGTTTAGCGTAGTTTTAAATTTTTCTATTTAATAAATGTTTAATGTGTTTTTGTACTCATTTCAAGACCCAAATTGGTCAAATGCATCATTTGGGCCCTAACAATTGATTGAGTGCTATAGAAATTCAATGGTGGCGTGGTTTTAAGCAAAAACATCACCAAGGAGGGGGCATTACGATATCAAAAACCGGGTATCATGATATTCTCAACAGTCTTGAAATGAAAAGAAGAATGAAGACCACCTATAGTGGTATCACGATATCTTCAGGTATCGCGATACCCAGCCTTCAAAGGGAACTCCCAATTTTGAAACTACCAACGGTATTGCAATATCCAGACCATGGGTATCGTGATATCACTGTCATGGGAGGACAAAAATTGACATCAGAGGTAGTCTTTGTCCAACTGAAGCACCAATAAAAAAGACAGGTTGTGGGGCATTTTGGTCAAGAAAAAGGAGTCAAAATTGCTGCTAAAAAGAGCCAAAAACTGGTTGGAGGGTGGGAAGAGGCATTAGACACAATTTTAGTTCATCTTTTTTGTTTCTCTCGTTTTTAGGGTTTTAGTTCTTCTCCTCCATAGCTTAGGATTTTAATTTTATGCAATTTCCTTGTTCTTTTTTTTTTTTTTTGCATTCTTAGTGTTAGTTAAGTTAGTTAACATTGTAGCTTAGGTTTATTTGCTTGTTTACTACCTTAAACTTGGTTGTAATCACATTTTAATCTCTAGTTTAATGTTATTTCAATTTGCTTTCTTTTCATCTGTCAAAAATCTTAACTTTAGTGTTCTTGGTTATTTATTTTGTTTCTAGTTGTTTGGCTTAACATTTTTCCAAGTAAAAATCAAAACTTTCATCTTTTTATTGAGTTTTATGTCAATGGATTTATTGGTTGCTTCCTTGATGTTTGTTAGCTTAAAAATGGGCATGGGTAACTAAACCCTATGGGGGTTGGTTGATGGAAATGTGGGTAACAAAATTTCTGGGTTAGGAACTAAATTGCAATAAGTTGGACTAAGTTGAATGAACCTCAAAACTTAGGATTGACGCCCCTAAAGGTAAATCAAGATAAGTTACCAAGAGGTAATCTTATTGGGCACCAATTCATTAGTCCCAGGTTAGTCAGGTGAGATCAAGAGAT
This sequence comes from Gossypium raimondii, assembly GCF_025698545.1. Classification (NCBI taxonomy): domain Eukaryota; kingdom Viridiplantae; phylum Streptophyta; class Magnoliopsida; order Malvales; family Malvaceae; genus Gossypium; species Gossypium raimondii. The sequence goes on along the minus strand of NC_068572.1, from coordinate 8,560,477 downwards.
AAACCGGACTAATTTGTCTAATTTGGTAAAATTGAGACCAAGAGGTAAAATGGAGCCACTTCAGGAGTTCAAGCAATTTAGATCCCTAATTCGATTATTAATGAACCACATTGAAGTCAAGCAACCACCATTCATATTTGAATGGATAGTTTTATAACTTTTCATGCTTTACGATTTCGTCTTTTTGTTAAGTAGCTAATTAATTAGTTTAATTAAACTCAAATTCATGGTTTGTCGTACTATGCTATCTAGCGACTAGTTGTTTAAACTCTTTATTTGCATGTTTGTAGCTAGAATTCACCCAATCGCTAACTCCTATAAGTTTGATCCTCAGAGTATTCCTGTACCCTGTTGTACAAATTATATTTTAACTGATTTGCCACACTTGTAGACACCGCACATAGTATTTCTTATTTGATTGTTGTATTAGTATTGATTCTCGCTCAGTCATGGTGTCCGCACGCTAGAGGCTGGCGAGGCGGTCAAACAATATAAAAGAAAATAAAATGATTAAAATATATATTTTTATAATTTTATATGAGAGATCGGTCTGTTATTGGTTGGAACTTTTTTTAATGGATATAACATTTTGGTGTAAAATAGGTAATGGAAGAATAGTTTAGGTATTACTTAGGACAAAAAAATTAAGGTACTAACTTGGAAAATGGTATAGTTTAAGTACTAATTTGTAGGTTAAGCATTTATTTTTAAAGTAGACTTAACAAGTTGACTAACATTGGACTATTGGAGATATTGGATTGCGAACAAAAAAAGTTGTTTTGGTCCCACTCACGACAAAAACAAAAAAGGTTTAGGTACCAAGATGAGAAAAAGGATATAGTTTAAGTACCAATTTATGGGTTAAGCTTCTTTTTCTTTTATCAGTTATGAATGTTAGCTTCTTCTTTTCTTTTCTTTTCTTTTTTGAATAATCTCATTATAAGTACTGGCCATGTCTGTTCTTTTTGTTAGACAATACCTAAAACTACCCAAAGCCCCTCCCCAACCCATAAATAAGAGGATAATGCGCTTAAACGCACTCAAACTCACGTCCTCCTGCATTGGCAACAATGTCATGCCAATAGAGCTAAAACTAAATCGACATGAATGTTAGCTTTCAATCATGTTAAGATAGATTTTAAATATCACTTATGCTACGTCTGGTAGCAGTTTTTTTTTTTTACATGTTTTAGTCACGAGTTAGGTATAAATTAATTACAATTGGTAATTTTTAGCAACACACATAACTTGTTTGTGACAAAGAGAAAAAGTTTTTATTTTTATTTTGAAGAGATCTTATTTTTTTTATTAAGAGTTCTTACCCATCATTCTAATTTCACATTTAAATTTTTATTCTTTATTTTATATCTAACTTTTTAACACTTGTATTGAATAAGCCTTTTCCTTGTGTTATTATACTAGTAACAAACTTCTTTATTTTTAAAGAATTAATATACCATTTGGTATCTATATTCGCTTCAATGTTCAATTTGATACTCAAACTAAACAATATCGGGTGGCCCAATAAATATTTAACATATGTGTTCTAGTAAAAATATAGATACTTAATTTGGACAAAAGCAAACTCGGTACTAAATAAAACATTGAAGTCAAACTTAGGAACTTGTATAGGACAAAAAACTCAATTACCAAACTAAACAATGAAGTCAAACTCGGTACCAAATTAAAATTTAAAAAAAACTTAAATGCCAAATTGAATATTAAAATTAGATATAAGTACGATATAGTATATTAACGTTGTTATTTATTTTTTCATAATAGTTCAGATTCATTCTTTTAACCCTTTTTCTTTCTTTATTTGTTTCTTGTCTTCCTTGCTTAATAATTAGAAATGGGTTTTCAGAGTTAATCATTAAATCCTATAACTTTACATGTTTTTACCTTTCATTTTCTTAAAATATGATTTTAGAAAAAAATTAAGTTGAAAAACTAATAAAATGCTCCAATTGACGTTTCTGTGACATTACCATCTACAATTGTTTTTATTTCCTTCAATATTTCTTCATTTTTATTTTGCACCAACAGTTTTTCAATCACCAAATTGATATATTTTATTCGAAATATGCGCTGCCTGACAGCAACTGTGGGGCTGCAGCAATGCTTCATGACCGAGCAGCAGTCTTGTTTCAAACTATTGGCATTGCTGCACTGCAATGCATTCAGTCCCACGAGGTTGTTTAAACTGGTAAAATCAATTGGATTTTAGAGAGAAATTTTAAAACGGTTAATTCAAGAATCAGTCCGAATCGATTGAATCAAATAAAAGGTTAATTGAACTAAATTTTAATAATTTATTTAATTTTAAAATTAATTAAATATTGACATGTCATTCATATATATGTCATGTCAACAAAGTTAACAAACATTAATTTTTTCATCCATTTTAAGGTGTTTAGACAAAAAATACAAATTTAAATACTAAAAAGCCAAAAAAATAAATAAATAGAGGGCTAAAATAAATTTTTATTTATGAAATTTGAAGGTAAAAAAATCATTATGCCTATATTAAATAATTTCACAAGCAAAATTGGGGTATGACAAGTTTACATACAATAAAAAATTTAAAATATAAAGATAAATAAATAGAATAGGTGGCAAATTTATAATTTTATTTATAGAATTAAAAGTAGTACATAGCTAATACTCACCCATAGAAAAATGGTGAAAATGTGAAATATGCCTTCCCCGCTTAAGAAAAAAAACCAAAGATATTAAGGTAAGAAGATACAATCTTACATTCACGTTTTCCGGGATTCAAATTTTGTCATCCCCTTTCCCTTTTTCAATACAATAATGATAAAATGATTGCAGTCGTGGATGATTTTTTAACTACTTAATAATTGAAACACTGGAGTGGAGTATGAACTTAATATGATTTTCATACATAATAATTTACCAAAATAAAGTTCACTGTCTGGACTGATAACTAAGTCGATGTTATGATGACAAGATGTTAAATACAAAAATTTAGTCACTGGTTTTTTAACTAACACTACACCACCACCACCAGCTATGCTTCTTGAACCCCATCTCAGAAAACAGGACGGGAAGGACACCACCAACCTTCAATTTTGCTTCTTGTTCTTAGCAGCTGCATGTTGTTGAGGCTCCCACCCAGACATACGCTGACTGACACCAGGGCCGATCTGATCTTGAACGCGCTCCGACCTGGGTGTGTGCTGCAATGCAGATGTTTCATTGACATGTTTCACTCCCTCGGTTCGTGAATTCACGATAGGAGGAACCATGGTGTTCCCCATGAAACCGTTTTCCATTCTCTGATGATGCAAGGGAACTGGTTGGTGAAAAAACTGATTAGTGTTTGGCTGCAATGGAACAGGAGCAGTTGAAGATGTTTCCAATGGGCTGCTAACAAAAGGCATGCCAACACTTGCTACATTGTGCCTAGATAGAAGACCAGAGTTAAAGTTAATCCCCGTCACCCGCTTAACTGTTTCTTCAGCCATTTTTACCTGAAAATTTCAAGTATAACAATCAACATGATAGGCACGGAATTAAATTTGCATCAATCGGCATCAATAGTGATTCATAGAAAAAAAGTAAAATAGCTACAACCAATCGCAGCAGTTTCAGGCATCAAAGATGCAAGACTGTGCTTCACAGTTTGCAACGGTCCAAACACTGACATTAACATCTGATGTCCAACAAGGTAACTCCAGTGTATTAACACGACAGATCATGTCAGTATCCGTTATGTAAATTTCAGAGAGACATACAAATCATAAATAATTTCAAGTATATTAACAGTCGAACACACCATAGAACTGAGTGTGTCAGTACTGGACAAGTCCAGCAGATCCCTGAAATGGAGCACATACAGATCACCAAAACCAAATAACCTCCCTTCACCGAGAGAATTGCAGCTACTAAATTCTGAAAGCTCATTTTCTATTTAATCCTTTAATCCTAGATTAAGGAAAATGAATTACCCATGGCTTTTCAGAATTTGACCGACTAATCTTCACAAACTTCATGATGTCACAATAACATATTCTCCTGTCATTTATATGGAAGTAAATTTTGAACTTTCAGCAGGAACCATAAGTCAAACTAACTGAAGAATAACTGGACCAAAGTAAGAAAAGGCAAATTAGGAAATGGTGATGATGACGAACTGATGCTGATGGTTTACCTTTGCTCTTAATGTTTCGATATCAGCCTTCAGAATTCTATTGTCCACAGCAGCTTCATCATACTTGTGATTCGTGTCAGTGAGACTCTTGAGTAATGTAGAATGTTCAACTCTTAGTTGGCCAACCTTGAAAAAATCACTTACAGGATTAAAAATAACAATAAAACAAACTGCACCAGACCATTAAGGGGTAGGAGGAATGATGTAGTAAAACCTGCGCTTCAAGTTCATTCATATGTGCTTGCTTTCTTCTCCTTGAGCGTCTAGCTGATTCTCGATTTGACCGCATTCTGAGCCATCAACAATATACCAATTAATTCAGAGCAATTTTGTGATTTCATCACCAAATCAAAGATTGAATTTAGTGAGAATTTACTAATTCACATGTCTAGTAGTGAGATAAGTAATTACTGCTTAGAATGTTTGTGCTTTAAACCAATATATTGATTTAAGAAAACACAAAAAGAAAAATCCCTGAGCCAAGAGCTGAGGTATAGAATTGTAAGTTCAAGATCTATTTGCAAAATAAATATTTGATCTTTTTAAAGATAAGAAATTAGTTCTTATAGCTGTTACTTAAAAGAGATGCTAGTCTTTTTAATTAGGATAAAAAGAAGAGAAAAGGAAATCAAACATGTTAAGCGAAAGAGAAAATAACAGAAAGCATTTCAAACTCCTCAAAACAATCAATAATACAAGTCAAAAATAGAAAACATGATTACCTCCTTGCACGTTTTGCATCAGCCGGATCCATGTTATCAGTAGTTTCAGTATCTCTGAGTTCATCATCATCTGAATCTTCTCCTGATGACACACTTGTTGTTTGCCTCATTTGTACCTTTGATTTTGTTTGTGTAGTAGACATAGCCAAGACTTCACTAGGTGTAGCATCTAGTTCACCCTGTCCTTGAGCCTTTGAGGAACCTACAATGGTAGAATTTGTATCAGCTAGATATTATTATATGTAAAGCAGTCATTGAAAAAGGAGAACGAAATTAATGCAAGAAGAGCTCCAAAGATCTTTACAATATTTTCTACAGATTAGTTATTAGGAAATGTGAAGAAAAAGAAGTAGGAAGGAAAATGGAGAAGTGGAGAAAAATGAAAATAAACAGGATAATATTTCATTTCTTGTTTGAATGCCTATGTAAAGTTTATAAGAAACTAATAAAAATTATCAAATCTAGTAAAGAAAATTAATTCCATTTTTATGTATCCCTCCATCTTTCTTCTCATTTTCCTTTCCTTCACTCTTTCAGAACAAACATGAATCAAAGATTGAGTTACGTTGCACCTTGTGAAGACAGAAAACATTAGTAACTAGCAGTTATTATTTATTAGGAATAATCATGCATGATATGTGCAGGATGGCTCCAATAAAAACTAAATGAAAAACAATGCTTTCCTATAGTTCACCAAGAAGCAAAAAAAATCATTGATGTAGTTAACTTAAAGGATCCAAACTACAGAAACATTCATGTCATTCATTCTGCTACTATCTCACCCTCAACAAATCACAAACTAGATGAACTACATTTGATTCAAAACCATATAGACTTGTCATAGTATAGAAGGGCCTGACTGCCATCAGAAAAATTAAACCTGTTGAAGCAGTGCAGCCTCCTATTACAATGAAACATGCTTATGGGATAGAAACTGCTTATCTCCCAGTATAAGACTAGTGATCTTCCCAACTGCACTCCAACTCCAATTGAATTTGAGTAAGGCAAATGCCTTTATCAGTTTGCCGAAATACAAGTATTCAGAGCAAATTTTTACAGAAATCCTAGCTCTCCTTGGATAAGAAACACATATTACAAATAAAAATTGACTCCCTTAAAATCTAACTACTGCTCAGGAATAGAATTACCCCTTTGAACTAACATGAAATCGGCTCCTTAAAATTTGAAACGTACGGAAATAACTTAAATTAATTTACAGGGTTGCGTAAGTCGTATGCTTATATCACAGAAGTTGCATTCAAATATCAGAGTCAATAAGAAACGTGAACGGTCCTTCATCCTTACTCTAAACAAGTTCGATCTATTGCATTTGAGAAAAAAGGAAAGTCTAGAAAACTCGAATTCATTAAAAAGAACAAGTCAAATCAGAGGCATGCAAAGAAAAAGCTTACCTTGAACTTGGGATCTCGATTGAAGCGCTTGATCTTCAGCTTGCGCAGAGAAAACTTCTGCCTTCACAGATGATGCCTGAATAATATTTATTTTTCAGAAAAAATATCAAATACGACTTATAATATTTAATAATAAATCCAATTGGAAATAGAGATTGGAGAGAGAAGAATACACGAGAGAGAGCAACAGCTGCGCAGGCTTGATGGAGCTTGTCCTTGAGGATCGCGCGGTACTCATCCGAGTCAATCGAGAACGTCGGTGCCAGATCGGACGGCGGACTGTTATGATTCTGATTACCAGGTCTTTTGATCTCCACCACGTCACCTTCACCATCGGCTTCTTCAGATTTCGAAACGGACGGCCGAGGTTCCGCCAAGGATGGACCGATCACACTCTCGCCCGAACGCGACACTGGGATCGCCCCGCCCGAACCAGAAAACTCTTCAATAAAATTGTCAAAAGCCCACTCCGATTGGCTTCGGCTCATCCCCGGCGGAGCCGCCCAAAAGGAGTCCGAGAAATCGTCAACTGAGAACTCAGTATGCATCGTTTTCAGTGAAATCTTTTTCCCTTCTTTTTCTCCACGATGCAATTAGCCTTCCTCTCTCTTTATTCCAGCTTGTTTTTATCATTTAAAATTATATGCGGGAAGAAACAGAATATATCCACTAACATTCCACTGGTCAAATTTTGATTTTAGTCCTTTTACTATAATCAAACTAAAAATTCAGTTCATATATTATAATTCGATATTACTTTTTAATCTCTGTATTTTAGTAACACAATTAATTAATCCAAGTATTTATATATTTTAATTAATAAATTAGCGTAATAAGTTGAAAAACGTGTCTTTATTAAAAACAGAAGTCAATTAGACTAATTGATTAATAAAATCATAAAAGTATAAAGAAAATAAAACCCTTGTAGACTCGGATTTGAGTAATTGTGATGTGTGAGTCTCCTTTTTACTTTGTGGGTATGCCTTATATGAGTTGTGTTCGATTCGTTTTGAATTAGTCCTCATCCTCTTTGTATTGTATTGGTTGAAATCTATATTATTGTCCATGCAACATATATTTGTACCAATCTTGTGATGTTTTTGAACTAGTGAAACTTTAAAAAGAATACTCAGGGATAAAATCCTAAATTTGAGCACAATAAAAAGTACCAAAACCATAATTTGATCAGTTCTTACAATTAATACACGTGTTAGTTAATAAATGAGTGGGGAGAGCGGCTATTGGTAGAAATTGAAACACTTGATGATGTGCGTGGGCTAAGACAGTAAAAAAGAGAAGATGGGAGCAAAAGGTGTAGTGTATGTATTAGGGAAAAGTTGAAAATAGGGCCCGTCGGTGGGGAGTTTCAACTTTCAACTTGGGTTTGGGCAAAAAGTAAATAAAGATTGTAGTTGTCATTGACGATAAAGAAGGAAAGCAAGACGATAGACCCAGTCATTTTAGTGTACGGCTTCACACGTAATATCCGGTTATTTTATTAAAATAGTTAAAAAAATTATTATATTTATAAAAATATCTCAGATTTAAAAATAATCATAAAAATAACTTGAAATGAACAGTAAAATGAGATTGTGGCCTGTCAATGGCCAGAATCACCTCGTATTTTGCACTCATGATTGCCTGATAATTGTGTCAGACTTAAAAAATTAGTTTTTTGAGTTTTGGCCTGTCAATGGCCGGAACCCGTGTATTTTTTTTAAATTGTATAATACTGATATACAAAAAAGAAAAAAAATAAAAATTTTAGGTGCTGGCCTGTCAATGGTCGGCAACCCTGTACAGGAAAAAAATTTGAGTTTTGGTCTGTCAATGGTTGGCACCAGAGTATGAAAAAAAGAAAAAAAAATTTGGGTGTTGGCCTGTCAATAGCCGGCACCCCTGTACAGGAAAAAAAATTCGAGTTTTTTCGTATACTGATACCTTCTATTGACACGAAAAAAGTAAAAAAAAAAACAAAATTTCCCCCAAAAAAGGTGGTGCCGGCCATTGGCAGGCCACCACCAAAAAAAATTTTTTTTTTACTTTTTTCGTATACTGATACTTGCTATTGACACGAAAAAAGTAAAAAAAATTCCCCCAAAAAAAGGTGGTGCCGGCCATTGGCAGGCCACCACCAATTTTTTTTTCTTTTTTCGTATACTGATACCTGCTATTGACACGAAAAAAGTAAAAAAAAATTCACCAAAAAAGGTGGTGCTGGCCATTGGCAGACCACCACCAAAAAAATTTTTACTTTTTTCGTACTCTGGTTCCGGCCATTGACAGACCAAAACTCGAATTTTTTTTTCAGACAGGTACCGCCATTGACAAAGCCAAGACCCAAAATTTTTTTTTCTTTTTTCAGACTGTGTGCCTACCATTTACTGACAGAAAACTCGAATTTTTTTTGTACATGGGTGTCGGCCATTGACAGGCCAACACCCAAAAAAAAATTTTTTTTCGTACTCTGGTGCCGACCATTGACAGACCAAAACTCGAATTTTTTTTCTGTACAGGTATGCCGGCCATTGACAGGCCAGCACCCAAAATTTTTTTTTCTTTTTTGTATATCAGTATTATACAATTTTTTTAAAAAAATACACGGGTTCCGGCAATTAACAGGTCAAAACCCAAAAAATTATTTTTTTTAAGTCTGACACAATTATCAGGCAATCATGGGTGCAAAATACGAGGTAATTCTGGCCATTGACAGGTCACAACCTCATTTCACTGTTCATTTCAGGTTATTTTGGTGATTATTTTTAAATCTGGGTTATTTTTGTAAATATAATATTTTTTTTGACTATTTTGGTAAAATAGCCGAAATAAAGATTTGGGCAAAAAGTGTAGCGTAAAAAGAGATGATGTGCGTGGGCTAAGATAGTAAAAAAGAGAAGATGGGAGCAAAAGGTGTAGCGTACGTATTAGGGAAAAGTTGAAAATAGGGCCCAGTCGGTGGGGAGTTTCAACTTTCAACTTGGGTTTGGGCAAAAAGTAAATAAAGATTGTAGGTGTCATTGATGATAAAGAAAGAAAGCAAGACGATAGACCCAGTCATTTTACTGTACGGCTTCACACGTAATATCCTATTTCCCTATGTCTTAAGCAATGTATATCTTATCGTACCTTCGCTTTCAAACAAACATTTCTCCCTGCCTTCTTACCGCCATGCCGACACGTCCGGCCTTTGGGTCGCTCGTTGTCAACATATCTCCCTTTATTTCTCTTTTTCGCTTTTTTTCCTACCCATTTCCATAAAATAACCCAAGCTCACTCCTTCCCTATGGACTTTGGCGCCTGAAGGGAGGGAGAGAAACTCAACTACCTCGTGGCTTTCCACAACTTCTCTATGGAGTTGATACCTTTTCTTCGATCGAGGATTCCTTCGGCCTATTTTTGCTACTGCTCTTGACAAGATTAATGGCTGTTGGGTAAACCGTCGTCGCAGACAACTACCAGTCTTCGCAAGCTCGAATATGGTGAAGCCAATCTAGTGAAACCAAATCCTTGTAGTCTGGTGACTGATGCCGGTAACCAAGGTTGTGGCATCCTTTTTATTAGTGGTCCTGATGGTCTCCACGGTCATGACGGTGCTTCTTCTACCCGATCTTGCTGCAGTCTCAGCTTTCCCTTAGTGGTGTTGGAGGCATGGCAACTTCCTTGTCTCTCAAGCATCTCCAATGGTCTTCTCTTCTCCCGCTGTGGCTGTTGGCGGCAGGTGGTGGGCAATTCGGCTAGGGTTTGGGCTTGGGTTAAACCCATGTATTGACTGCTTGATCTCTTGAGCTTATTTAGCCCATCTGCTTGTAATCTTAACTAGTGAAATGAAGTTTATATTTCTTTTCAAAAAAAATTATATTTGAACCCCTTATACGGGCAAAATACTAATAAAAGCCCATTTTTTTAAAAAATTTACTGAAATGGGCCCGATAAATAATTAATTACCGGAATGGCTTAATTCCCTAAACGCGCGTCCACGTCAACACGATGTTAGGGAACGTGGCAGGAAAACACTTCTTCAAGGAAGCGCTTTGTCCATGTGGACAAAAAAGCGCGCCCTCAAGGACGCGTTTTCCTGCCATGTCAGCGCTCCCCTGGGGACGCGTTTTGCCTGCGTGTCAACAGTAGCAATGGCTACTTTTTTACCGTTGGTGACCCCCAATGGTCAAAAAAAAACTATAAACCCCCTTAATTTTTTTTCACAACTAAATCCTTTCTCTCAATTTCTCTCTAATATTCTCTCAAATTCCTATTTAAAAAAGCTTTAATTTTTAATTATTTTTAAAAAAAATTTAAATTTTATTTTTTTGATTTTTTTTAAATCGTAAAAATTTGATCGTGTTAGTAATGGTCAGAGAATTAATTCGTCTTGATGATATCCGTCAAACAAATGAAAATGGTAAGTGTTAAATTTAATTTTTAAATATTATTTAAGATATTTTTTATTTATGTAATTTTAAATAATTATTACTTTATTATTTGTTATAAAAGTCTGTAGATCAGATATTGCAATGCTATATCCGTAATATTCATGGTCCTCCATCACCGTTGGTAGAGAATTACTTGCAGGAAGCGGGTTTTTGGCACGTGACGACGGTAGGCCGGGGATGCAAGTTGGACTCGAAACTCATCAGTGCGTTGATTGAGAAGTGGAGACCCGAGACGCACACATTCCATCTTCCATGTGGACAGTGTACTATCACCTTGGAAGATGTCAATTTGCAATTGGGATTGTCGGTGGACGGGTACGCAGTCACCAGATTTGTTCAATCTGGTATTGGGGAGCGGTATGCTACGAGTTTTTGGGCACTATTCCGGAGAATATTAACGGAGGTCGGATCGAGATGGGCTAGTTACGAGAAACATTCCCGGAGCCAGATGATGATTCTACCGAACTAGAAAGAATCTGATATACTCGAGCGTACATTCTTCAGATAATTAGAGGTTATCTCATGACGGACTTGTCACGGAACCTTGGACATCTAAGATGGCTGCTGAAATTCGTTGATTTTAGAGCAGCTTGTAAATTTAGTTGGGGGTCTGCCGTTTTAGCCACATTGTACTGGGAGATGTGCAGGGAGACGCGACCGAATAAAGAGAAAATCGAAGGTTGCCTTTCACTACTACAGTCATGGACACGGTTTCGCTTTCTATGTTTACGTCATCGAGTGGACCACCCATATACACTCCCACTCATAACGAGGTAAATTTTATATTAGATTTTACAATTATTATGTAGATTTAAAATATAATAGTATGCTAAAAATTTATTTAATTAGGTGGAACCATTCGGCAAGTTATGCTCGATTACCTACCTCTCTTGAAGATATACGGCTTCTATTAGACCAACAGTCGGAAGCACAAGTAAGTATTAAATAAAATAGATATTTCCATCACGAGCTAGTCGATTGGTATTTGGTATTTAGTATTATGTATTATGTATATAACTAATATTTCCATCATGTTCATATAGTTTCAATGGACACCATACGAAGATCCGGCAATTCGAGTAGTAATTCCGGATGAGTACTTCCAAAATCCAAACGCTTGGCATGTGAAAGTCGCATTAGTCAACAATGCGACCGTGGAGATGCACTAGTCGAACAAAGTATTACGGTAATTTGAATTCCGACAACCGATCTCCGTGGCACCTGAGGTGTTGGATGATCATCACAAAATCGACCTACGGCAATTGCATACGGATTGGCCGAGATTCTGGTCATACTACATCCAAATGTGGGAAGATCGGTATGATTATATACCTACTCAGGAACCGATCATCGTTCCAGAGTTAGCGTGCGTGCCGGAATACATGCCATGGTTTAGGATCCATGGCAAGCAGTATTTACTGTCGGCAGAGAAGAGGCGGTGAAAATTGCGTGTCCAAAGGGAATGACGTGGCTCTTTAAATCCAAGAAGCAGGGATGACGACGCAGTTTATCAACAAGGCCCAGACAATTACCCGGCCCATCATCAGTACCCATACAATCACCAGGCCCAGCAACAGCACCAATACAGTCACCCAACCCAGCAGTTCAATCGACGATACCCACGGCACAGCCTTTTCAGATGATGCCAGGTGCGTATCCTAGCCCTTTTATGTATCCTAACCCTTATATGTTTCCTTTTTCTAGTCCTATGGCAGGTTGGAGTCCATGGCCCGGTTCATCTCCATTTTCAATTACGCCGAGTGGATCGTAGATGTATAGGCTAGCGCCGCACGAGGGATCCCAAGAGGGGCCGTTGGGGAGCTCTTCTTTTTACCAATCCACATCATCGTATGAGTTTCAAACAGCTTCGTCGTTGGTAATGCAAACACCTCCACAATCACTATTCTATCAAGGTGGCTCATCGTCCCAACACCGACAACCAGATCCTCTACCGGAAGAACCAGAATCCCTGCCGGAGTAACCACAACCCCTGCCGAAAGCTGGACAAAGGAGGAATCCAGCGTGTAACCGTCGACGGTCGTCATGTGGTACTGAATTCGGCGGGCAGGGAGATTGATTTTTATTTTAATATATTTGTAAAAACATTTTGAATATTTTGATATTATTTGATGTGATAAAATAGAAATTTATTTTTACATTTTTAATATAATAGAAATTCTTTTAAATAAGGCAATATGTTGAATATTTCTATATTATTTCATTTAATAAAATAAAACGTTATTTTGAATAAAGTAATTGTAATTTACTTTAATATTTTTAATGAAATAGATTTTCTTTTAAATAAGTCAATATTATGAATATTTGTACCAATTTTTGATTTAAAAATATAAATAATACAACGTTTTTTACAATAACGTTCAACTATTGCGATTTGGGCATGATCGGCTTGTATGGCTTGGGTTCCTACACCATCCGCACAACTTCTGTTGGCTGGCTGTTTCTCGGATATCCACATTGTTACGTATTATAGTCGAGCAAGGTCGACCCTTTGGTTTGCGACGTAAATCTCTATCCGGTAACAGCTTAAAGGGAGCAAGCGATACAGATGGCCACTTACGTTCATTTGGACCGGTGGGAATACGTATTTCCAGATGTTATACATGTTTTCTAATTTGTACACTTCGTCGACATAGCTCATCGGATCCAGACGAAGATTCTGACAAGCTGTAATTACGTGAGCGCATGGATAACAAAGTGCGTCAAACATCCCACAGTTGCAAGTCCTATTTCGCAAGTGTACACGATATTGTCCGCCAAGAACACCTTGGTGCGGTCTGTCAAACTCTGTCACGCGAAACCATAAGTTGTCCCGATCGTGACAAACTGTGTGCATGGTGTTCGCCCACGCCTTGGCCTTGTTAATTTCCCTGCTTGCTTTGGAAATAGCGCCGCTAAACGAAAATATGTCTCTCACACAATCGATGTTATCGGTAGATGGCGTGTTCCTTTTAGAATAGAATCTATGCATTCAGCTAGGTTTGAGGTCATATGACCATATCATAGGCCGTCGTCGTATGCTTGTGACCACTGTTCGAAAGGTATGTTACAAAGGTAGTCCGCGCCTTCGCCATTAATTGAACGCAAAATTTCTAACATCTCATAAAAACGATCTTTATTTATTTCATACCCATCCAATATAGAGTTCATAGCGAATATTACATACCACTCTTTCAATTAGAATCAATTACAGCTAGTATGCCGGTGCCCCGATCCGGAATAACACAAATATCAGGTTGGGGGCACACATGCCTCTTTGACCTGGATAGAAAGAAATCTCAGTCATCAGCTGACTCATCCGGTGTTTTTGCAAACGCAATTGGAAGAATTCTCCCACTGCCATCCTATTTCACTGCTAGCAATAGCCGATGGGTATATCTATCAAACATAAAGATACCGCCAATTTGTACCAATGGCTTGCAGTATGGAAATGCGACTCGGTATTGCTTAAAGGTCTAAAACAGAGGTTTGAACACTTGGCATCCACGTAGCAATCGGCCGATGTAGTACGCATGTTCCATTTCAAGGTCTGTTATGCAACCTGGGACGTATCTCTCTAGCACTTGACACCACTGCTATATTTCATTATATAAGCGTCCTACCCACTATGCATCTTCTCCAACGCTTTCTGCTTAGCTATCCAAGTCTTGTAGTAAGAGGGCGTTTACCCCATTTGGCTATGAATATTGGCAATTAAGACCGGCACTGAAGTCCTGGGATCTGCCTTCACCTTGGATAGTATCAAGCTAGCTAACATAGCTGAATTCATCTTGGGATGATCTTGTGAAATACCTATAAACAGAGTATATTAAATAATACAACATTACATAAAAACAATATTATTTAGAAACCCTAAATATTGTACCTGCAGCACATGTATGTGGACCTTTGTACTTTTTTATTTCCCACAACCCTGTCATTTTCCTCAACGAGGCGTAGATTTTCCATGAACATGTATCGTCCTGCACTGCACATTTCGCCTCAAACTTATCAGCCTTGGACTTAACGATGTGGTAGTTAACATCGTTATTGATGCTATGTTGTTTCAAAGCACCAATAAAACTATCCTTGTTGGAAAACTGATTACCAACTTCAAATTCACCCAAATCTAGTACAAAGCTTGTACGATCACGCAATCAGTATGGTAGATCTGAAAACTCCAACGCATCATCTATAGACAGATTGACATTATGCATGTAGGTTGGAGGTGAGTATGCCCTGAATCATGGATCTTCTTCTTCATCTGAACCCCTTTCAACATCTTCAGGTTCGGTTGGAATAGGCTCCGGCTCAGAAAATAATGCAACTTCTGCACCATCGGGCCCGGGCTCTCGAGGTGGATCTACATCGGAGTCATCTTCTAACCTACAATCATCTGCAACGTACGAGGTCCCCTCACAAGTGGACGTCGTAGGGAGTACATCATTCCTTCTTCTAGGCGTTTCATAACATCCCCAATTGGATGTAGATTGCCACCACTAGAAGTTGATTCCGTTCCCCAGTACGTATTTCCAGCATCAAACATCGACCCACCGAGGTGCATGTCCCATCCACCGACAGAGTGTCGTGCAGGGGATGTGTATTCCATACCGCTACCAAACATGGGTTGTTCCGTGTTTTGTAATCCACTAACCGAGTGTCGAGCAGGGGTCGCGTATACCTCTAAAACAACAGTCGCAAGTGCATCATTTGGGGATGTAAATTGTACATATAACACAATATAGGGTGCTCCATTAGCGAGATGAGTCTGCACCATTACCTCCAAGCTACGAGCACCTTTTATGTCGAACGAGTCATAGTCACAGGATCAACAGAAGAACAAAATCGATACGTAATAGACAGAACTTTCATTGGCGTCGTTCTGAATATTTTACGCCTAATTCTTTTACGAAGTTCTGTCAAATCTATGTTCTGGTTAAAAACCAATCGCATTATATTCTCCGATAAAAAAAACACCGTTCTCGGTGTGGCAAACCTCACTATCATAGTAAATAACAGCACTAATATGTTCACTCATCTTCAATTTCTATCCTTCTTAGCTTTTCTAAATTTTTTTTGCTGTAATTTATGCAATCTAAGAAAAATTTTTGCCTCATTTATAGCCTCAGGCCAAACATGCGCTACTGTAGCAAAAGCGCGTCTACGTGGGAGCTTCTTTCAGTACTTTTGCTGACAAAGCATCCTGCTTAAAGCATTTTTGACACTATTTTCTCAGAAACGTCTATTCGAAATTATTTTTTCAGGAGCTACTGTAACAAAAGTGCGTCCACGTGGGAGCTTCTTTCAATGCTATTGCTGACAAAGCATCCTGCTTAAAGCGTTTTTGACACTATTTGCTCAGAAACGTCTACTCGAAATTATTTTTTCAGGAGCTACTGTAACAAAAGTGCATCCACGTGGGAGCTTCTTTCAGTACTATTGCTGACAAAGCATCCTGCTTAAAGCGTTTTTGACACCATTTGCTCAGAAACATCTACTCGAAATTATTTTTTCAGGAGCTACTGTAGCAAAAGCGCGTCCACGTGAGAGCTTATTTAAATTAACAAATAAATTAAGCAACCCTAAACCCTAAACCCTAAACACAAAACCCTAATCTAATTTTTTAAAATTTTATAATTAATTTACTCAAGTAACTCTAAACCCTAATTTATTTAATTTTTTCGTAAAAACCTTTAACTCTAAACCCTAATCTAATTTTTTTAAAAATTTTAATTAAATTACTCAAGTAACCCTAAACCCTAATTCAATTGATTTTTTCTTAAAAAACAATAAACACGAAACCTAATCCAATTTTGAAAAATTTATAATTAATTTAATTGACAAACCTTAGACCCTAATGCCTTATTTATTTAATTTTTTCTCTAAACCCTAAACCTAAAAACACCAAAACCCTAACCCTAAACCAATAACCCAAAACCCTAACCAAATGACACACGAGCAAAATGCGTCATTGAGGAAGCATTTTGCCTACTTGGACATAAAGCGCACCCTTAAGGGAGCGATTTTTGTCCACGTAGGCAAAACGCTTCCTCAAGGACGCGTTTTCCTGCTTCGTCACCTGACAACGCGCTGACGTGGACGCGCTTTCGGGGAAATAAGGCCATTCCGGTAAATAATTATTTATCGGGCCCATTTCGGTAAATTTTTAAAAAAATTGGCTTTTATATGTAATTTGCCCCCTCATACTTTATAAAAAATCATTTTATTCTTTCATTTAATTTTAGTTGAAATATACTCATAGTCCCTATACTTTTCATAATTTAAAATTTTCATCCTCATATTTTATTTTCAAAATTTTAACCCCTCTACTTTGTTAATTTAAAAATTCTTATCTAATTAATAACTTAATAAAAGTTTCTGTTATCTATTCTGACATGGAATTTATAAATAAAATAAGGCTTTTAGAAGGTAAAATTTTAAAAGAAAAAATATAAAAATCTAAAAAAGTAACAATGTTCTTCATCTTCTTCTTACACCTTCCACCATACAATCGAAACGACAACCCAAAGATACTCCATCTTCTTCTTCACTGATCCTAGGTGTAGAAAGCTTTGAAATCGAAACCTTAAAATTATAATAAAAAACACTAAACTCATTTCATTTTCCAAAAACCCAGACCAATGTTCTTCATCTTCTTACACCTTCCACCAATATAATCTCTCTCATCTATTAAACCTGAAAAAATATAATACGTGGATGAACTTTCACAAATTTCGATTAAGGTAAGGAGGCTATAAACTGGGGATTTCGTGGGTTAAAGGTTCTGAAGGAAATTTTCGATTTCAAAGTTAGGAATTTCGTGGGCCGTAAGGGCAACTGGAAATGAGTTAGGGATTTCGATAATAAAAAACCCATAAAATTTATATTATCGATTCAAATTTCATGGGATAAGAAGATGGAGTAAAGACAAAGCGATTTTTCTGGATGAGATTAAAAGTATTGAACTGTTTGACTTTTAAATTTCACATTTTAAATTCCACCTAACTTTTATTTTATCAGTAAATTTCATGTCAATATAGGTATCAGATTTTTTTAAATATTAAATTAACAACGTCAAATTTTTGAAAATCAAATTAGGATAACTAAATTCCTAAAACATGAAAACGTATATTATAGAGATATTTGATTAATTAAAAATTTGCATGTGATTAAAATATGTAAAAGTACTCTAATTTTATACCGATATAAATAGATTTCTTCCCAGAAATAATTGCATACACTATATAAATATTACATAGAATACATTAGATTATAAATGAGCTTTTGATTTCTAAAATTATCTATTTAACCTTACTTATAATTCTAAAATGATTTTAAAAATAATATTAAAAGTCTAAAACTCTATATTAGTATCTCAAAAAATATTTTGAGTAAAAGCTAAAATTTGTTATTTCTGCTTTTGCATCGCATTTTGTCCCAAAAATATCTTGTTTAGCAATATTTTTATCTCAAAAATATTTTTTAGAAATAATACTAAACTCACCCTTAGTTGGAGTTGTGATTATTATTGATACCTAAAATAAATTTTGATAATACAAATTTTCCAAATTGCATATTTTACGTTAAAATGTGGACTGTAACTTATATGATAACACAAGCCAATCCAATCCCTACACAAGAAGTAATCCATGTCAGTTGCGTTTCAATTAAGGCTTGGATTGCACGTGACGTAAATGCCATCAGCTTTTCTTTATTTTAAACAAAAAGAAAAGTAACTACTCCGTTTTCGTATTTTACTTTGTTTTATTTCTCAGATATGATCTATTCATGTAACCTACAGTATTAACATCCTTAAATTTATATGTCCACTTGATAGACGGATGTAGACCTGTCCATGGGCCGGGTTCGGGCCGGGCTCACAAAAAAATTTCAGCCCGTTTACTAGGCCCGGGCCCGGGCCGGTTCGAAATATGGGCCTGAGATTTTGCCCAGGCCTGGCCCGAAGAAAAAATATGGGGCCCGAGCCCGGCCCGGCCCGGCTCGTTTTTAATTAAAATTAAAATTAAAATTATTTTTTAATAAAATTAAACTAATTGTTATTAAAATTAATTGTTAGTAAAATTATCAAATTATTAATTGTTAATTGTATTAATTGTATTAATTGTTGTAATAAAATCTAACATTTGATTAGTAAATTTATCAAATTATTAATTGTATTAATTGTTGTAACAAAATCTATCATTTGATTAGTAAAACAAACTTGATGTTTTATTATTATTATTTTGTAACACTAGTTAAGGAAATAAAAGTAAATAAACTTAAAATAAAAAACTATTATATTTTAAAAATAAAAAATATAAATATTTAATATTTTTCGGGCCCGGGCCAAAAAAATCTTTCCCGAGGCCCGGCCCATTTTTTAAACGGGCCTAAAATTTTGCCCAAGCCCATATTTCGGGCCTATATTTTTACCCAAACCCTCCCATATTTCGGGCCGGGCTGGGCCGCCCGGCCCATGGACAGGTCTAGACGGATGTCACAAGGTTGGTTTCGGTATTGCATATAAGTGTTACCAGTCGACATGTAGACCTTTATTTCATGATTGCTTATTTTTAAAGTTCAATCTTAAGCTCAGTTTAAAGTATGGACCAAATATAACATATTTAAATGTTTAACTCATTAAATAAGATTGGATTTTACGTAACAATTGTTTTTAATTGTGTCACGATTCGTCATGGCAATGCCTTGATAGTGTTACTATGATGTCCCTTAAACATTTGTCATGGTGTGGCATCCAGCATGGGAGGTATCCTAACGTAGGGGTATAATAATTGTCCTCTAATTGAAGAGAAGTTTATAAAGTGAGCATCTTTGAGACTAATGATTTAGAGTGATAACGTGTCTTTTCTTTGTTAAAGATAGAGGTTGTTGTCGTTTGAGATACCAGTGTTGACGTGCATTGATTACTTGTGTGGTATTCTCAAAACTTTCAAAACGGCATCTTTAATGGGCATGATCGCTCGACTTTGATGTGGCACCCTTTAATTGGTCAACAATTACTTCTCTTTTGAGGCCTTTTTTTTTTCTTTTGTCGTTTCATCATCATGTTGCTCCTTTCTTTATAATAGACTTAGGGTTCTTCAGAAGGCATTTTCATTTCGTCATTCTTAATGAAAAACTAGCAACTTTTTCATAACCATCATCATAAACATGCATGAAATTTAATTCAAAATCCAACCATTCAAGCTCATAAAACGTTTCATTTACAATTGCTCATATCATTTCTCTAAATAATTAACAAATGGAATAATATAAAACGTATGAACTAAATCAATCAATAACCATAAAGTTCATTGGTTTGTTAACATAAATTTGCATACTAGATATGTTTTAATCAAATATATTATTTAATTATAAAACCTACTATAACGACATAAATAAATCAATTACTATTCATTTTCATGAACAAATGAAATGCTTAAAACAATATGTAATCCATGTAATCAAAACTTAAAAGATGACTATCTCAAATCTTTAAACCATATATCAAGTTGATTTAATATTTAAAGATGTATCTTTTTTGTTCTACGTTGAGTCTTGATGATAAGAAGTAAGCAAATTAAACTTCAGTAGTAGACTTTGAATTCAATCAAAATCTATTAATAGCAAACTTTGAGAGTGAATCTTATTTTTCAAGTGTACAATAGGTACATAACCAATGACTCTTCATAAATAAATTGTCTCTCTTCTTAAAAAGTTATTGGAAATTCTTGTTCTTTTCTTGCTTTCTTCATTTTCCACTTCTAGTGGTGAGAAAATTTATTATGACAATCCTCTATGACTATTATTATGGTCCAATTAACTACATCCACGTTAAAGATTATGTCTTTCGAATTATTACATATTGTTACATTCTCTTCAGGGAATGATTAGGTTTCATGGTTAAAAACTTTTGTTCAATCATAAGTAAACTTTTTTTATGATATTGCTACCGTAGGAGCACATTTGAATCATGAAAAGTTGAATAAGTTCTCTCTTGCAAGGTTCTCATCAATAATATTTTTCCACATAATTTTAATTGAGAACTTATTCTGAATACTGTAGAGTTATACTCACAGTTTTAAAAAACTTGCAACTTCAGACGCATCCAACCATAACGAGCTTTAGATAGAATTACTATAGTTTATTGCTTATATGTAACAACCCGTTTTTTAATGGTATCGAAAAAATTAATTTTGGGATCACAAATTCGATGAGTAAGTTCGTATAATTAATAGTTAAATTATACAAGTCAATAGTAACTTTTATATTGAATTTTGATTTGATGATTTTAAACAATTGAATTAAAGTTAGTATAAGTGATTTGATTCAAAAGTCAAGTGGTTATTGAAAACGAGGTATTAGGACCTCATTTATGTAATATAAAGTCGTAAATATTTTAATTAAATATTTACAGAGTCGTATTATATGTGAATTGAAGTTGGGTTCGGTAATTTTGATGATTTATTGCTTAACTTAGGTAAAAGGATTAAATTGTAAAAGAGGTAAAAGCTAATTGCTATAGATTTAAAATAGTAAAAGGATCAAAATGGTAATTAAACCATGGTCAAAATGTCCAAGCATTGGTGGATAGGGATGAGCAAAATTCGATTCGATTCGAAAAACTCGATAAAATTTTCAAATTTTGAATTAAATAGTTTGAGTTATTTGAGTTAATCAAGTTATTTGGATCAACTCAAATAAAAAATTAAGTTTTTCGGTTTAACTCAAATATGAATTACACAATTTGAGTTATCCGAAAATCCGAATAAGAAAAGGTAAAACTACGCCATTTTGATAAATGTTTACCTTTTCTAAAGTTAAAAGTCAAAACCATTAAGTTAAAAGGCAAAACTACGTTGTTTTGATAAATGTTTACTCATTAAGTTAAAAGGAAAAATCATTATATTTTATACTGTAACACCCCTAACTCGTATCCGTCGCCGAATTAGGGTTACGAGGCATTACCGAACAAAACATAGTTCATCACGATCATTTATTACAATTCATGCACAAAATTATAATGACTTCTTTACAATAGTTATCAAATTCAAATAGCAACCATTCACTCATTCATATAAGTCAAATTCATATATATAAAGCACATAACCAATTAATTCAAACATGCATTATTAATCATATTACAAATACGAACCATGCTTCAAATTCAATCATATCAATATCCTATATTCAATCAAATTTTCGAACCAACTAACATGCATCAAAGTCATACAACACGTGCTTTATAAATATAATTTTCAAACCATATGAACATCACATTCATGGTATTCGACTATCTAAATTAAAACCAAGCATGTATCATTTCATATGTGGTACCTAGCACATAGATTATGATCTTCAATTTTATAAATCTATTTCATTAGCAAATTGTCAAACGTACATTTTACATACCTATGCACATTCGAATTATTAAGTCAAAACAAAACACACCATACGGCTTAAATAACATCCGTACATGAGACATTATCAAATATTAACAAACGATTAAATATGATCTTGTACTTTACTAATTCATGCACAATTTACCATTTATGTCTATACCTAGACAACCATCCAATAAATTATAAAACATATTCGTACTTTTCCATCACAAACCATACCTAAGCAACCAATATGCAAGCAATCACTTATACATAACTTAGCTTATGGGAACATATGCATTATAGTAAAAACACATCCATAAACTAAATCGTTACTCAACCAAAACATATAACCAATACACCATACATATAGACCATGAAACATACTTCCCAAAATGAGCTTATACCATGACCGATTATATACAAACATTAGCATCATTATCAAGCCATTTCCGTATGGCTATATATATACAAATCAAAATGAACCATATCGAAACTAGCCTATACATGTCATATATCAAAAGTACAAACTTTTAAAGTATCGAAATAACGCTTGATAGTGTGACGATGTTCCTAGACAATCCCCGAACTCGAGCTAGCTTTATATAACTATAAAACAGAAAAAAAAATAGACAAAGTAAGCTTTGAAAGCTTAGTAAGTCATAAGCAAATAATTCATCACGAGAACATATATAATTCAATTTGAAATAGGCCAAAATTTAGTTAATCTCATACACATATACAATCATTTTTCTCATATAATCCAAATTACCACATTAAGTAACTTCACTTACCTTATTTTTTTCAATGAACATATAAACCTCATACGTACTTGAGTCATTTAGCTCAAATTCACATTCGGACTCATTTTGACATTGCCCTTTAAACCATTCAGAATCGTTAAGGATACTCGGAAACACATATATCACATACAATGTCATATCCCATATATGGTCTTACATGTTATAATCATATACAATGCCAATGTCCCAGACATGGTCTTACACAAAATCTCATATTGATGCCAATGTCCCAGACATGGTCTTACACAAAATCTCATATCGATGCCAATGTCCCAGACATGGTCTTACATGAAATCATACCTTGGAAGTCCTAATGTCATGACATACGTATCATATACTATTCCTATGGTTCGTATGGGGCTTTCGGACGTCGTAATTCAATCAATTCAAGCTCGAAACAGATTATCCCATGCTCAGTTCAATTTGGCAACATATATATTTGTATATATAATTGAATTTAAGAACATTTATTTACTTATGAACTTACCTCGTTTGGAAACGAACGGATTGGAACGACTATTCAACAACTTTCGACTTCCTTTGATCCAAATTCGATTTCTTCCTTTCTTGATCTAAATCAATTCAAATTTAACTTATTTAAAGACATATTCATCCAATTTCATCCAAAAACACATAAATGGTCATTTTTCACTTTAGCCCCTAACATTTCACATTTTCACAATTTAGTCCCTATTTCAAAACAACACAAAATACTCAAAATTTCATTTAACCCATGTTTTCCAAATATTCCTTAGGTCCCTAGCAGCCCATTAATTCCATTTATTTCACATTTTAACCTTTCAATTTACAAATTTCACAATTTAATCCTTAATAAGCATTTTTATCAAAAATCACTTAGTAAAACATGATAATCTAACATCAAATATTTATTTTTCATTATCAAACAACAAAAACATCAAGCTATCATCAATGGTAACTCACAAATTCATCAACCAATCCATAAATTAAGGCATTGGCTAGCTAGAATACGAAGCAACGATCTCAAAAACATAAAAATCATCAAAAAATCGAGTTCAAAACATACCTAAATCAAGCTCCCAAGTGTGTCGAACCTTAAAGCTTTCCAATGTTTTCTTTTTCTTTGGGTTTCGGCCAAACAAGATGAATATGCATGTGTTTTTACTTTATGTTTTATTTTATTAACCATTTATTAATCATTTACCAAATTAACCTTTATAATTTAATTTGAAAGCCATATAATGCATGCCCAATACCGTCCACTCATATATTCAATGGCATAATTTAATTTTTTAAGGACTTTAAAATCAAGAAACCATAGCAAATAAGTACTTTAACAACTAGAAAGCCACTATTGTATTTTATGCGATTTAGTCCTTTTATCAAATTAACTAACCAATCAGTAAAATTAAGTCATGAAATTTTCACACATATCAAATAACATAGTTTAAATACCAAAAATAATATTAAAATAATTTTACGACCTCAGATTTGTGGTTCCGAAACCACTATTCTGATTTAGCTAAAATCGGGTTGTTACATATACTTCGTTTACTAGTTAAATAATCGGTTCATGTAAACGCAATATTGAGTATAAATAATATGATTTTTTAACTCGACTCAAAATTTTTTGACTTGATTCAATCCGATTCGAAAAAAATTCAAATTGAGTTCGGTTACTAAAATAGGATTCGTCAACTCGACTAACTTGAAATTTTTTACTCGATTCGACTCGACTCGACTCGATCAAATACTCACCCCTAGTGGTGGATGTTAATCATTCCACTAACTTTTGGTTTATTTATTTATTTAGTCCTAATTAGTTTAAGGCCAAATTGTAAACAAGTTTATTTAATTGGAATATAATATAATTGAAGGACTAATGGTGTAATTGGACCCTCCTTAAATGACCTGATAGTAGAAATGATATGAATTCTCTAGATTTTGGTAAATTGCATTTAATTCTTAATTAATTCGTTTTCCTGTCTGATTGGAAATGATGGTTTCGAGGTCACAATTTTGATGTGTCAGATCGTAAATATTAAATAATTAATATTTACAGGGTTTTCAATGTCGTGTTAAAATTTTATTATGAAATTTTATCATTTAGATAGTTAATTAAGTGAAAATGACTGAATCGTAAAAACTAAAAAAGTGGAATTCTATAGATTAAAGGCATCAAATGATAATGGGAATGAAAGGCAAGGCCCCTAAATGGTAAATAAACCATTAGAAGAGGTAATGGACAGTATTGGGCTTTAAAATGTTGAAATTAATGAGTAATTAAAAAGGACAATTTGGTAAATTAGGAATTAAGTTAAATGTAATAGATAAATAAGTTAAAAATAAATTTAATTTCATCATCTTATTCACAAATGAAAGCCAAAACCCTAGATTAAGAAGAGTATTGCATTCAGCCAACTTTGAATCCTCAATAGGTAAGTGAAATTTCATCCGTTTTGAGTAATTTTTATGTCTCTCAGATCGTATTAGCTTAATCTAGCTAAACAAAGGATTAATTTGTAAAACTGTCAAATGTTTAGGATTATTGCATTGATGAAATTGAGATGTTTATGAAGCTTTATGTTAGATTATTAAGCTTGGTTGTTAGATAGGACTATTTTGTAAAGTGATTTTTGATAATTTCAATGTTTAGTGACTAAATTGTTAAAGTGGTAAAATAACATAAACTTGAGGAGAAATAATTGAAAATGTGGAATGTTGGGTGGTCATAGATGATTTGGCTGAATTGGGTTTTAAGAAAAAATGGTTAAATTGCATGTTTGGGGCTTAGGGACTAAATTGAATAAAAATAAAATGTTGGAGGCATTTTTGTAAAAATGTTGGAGGCATTTTTGTAAAAATGTCAAAAAGGACTTAATTACATAAATGAATTAATTTTTGATGTTAGAATTAGTGAATTGAATGAAATTATATTTTAGATCCTAAACGAGTGGAAAATCGAGGAAAAGAAAAAATAACCAAATAGCCCCTATACATTATCATTCCTGCAATATAGTCAGGTAAGTTCATACGGTTTAATTTTAGAACATTTTTAAATATATTATAGGAACCTAATTGCATAATATTGGATTATATTGATATGCGTAATTGGAAATGGAAATAATGAGTTGAAATAACATTGATCACAGAGTGAGATACTATGAGTCGTTATTGTGAATCAATCCTATATGTTCACACATTTATTTATGCTTCTAATAATCCTTATACTCTTTGTTAATATACTGTTATTAAATGTTATATTATATACCGAATGTTATTGAATGTTATATTATATACCGAATGAGATCAGCGAGCATTACCCACTAATATACTGATTGGTGCTCAAACGAGCGATACCTATTGAATCTACTGAAACATATGCGCTTTTGAGCCATACCTACTGAATCTATTAAAAAGAACTCTCTATCGAGTAAAAGAATCTACTAATATACTGAATAAATCTCAAGGAACATTATCCACTGATATACTGAAGAAGCTCAATCGAGTGAATCTACTAATTTACTGAGTAAAGTTCAAATGAGCATTATCCACTCAATTTACTGCACTACTATATTGGTTGTTAATTATTGATAAAGGTTGTGTTTTATAGAATTTTAACTTTTAATTTTAATTGATTTCTATGTTTAATTGGAAAGGTTTAACATTATATACAAACGAACTTACTAAGCTTTATTCAAGCTTACCTGTTTTTGTCTCATCTTGTAGATTACGTTTTAAAGGCTTAGAAGATCGGACCAACACAAGAAATCACACTATCCAGGAGATCTTTGGTAGACTTTGTTTTAGTTTGGTATATATGGCATGTACTGGGACCTCTTTGTATGTATGATGTTGAATCCTAGTTTGAGCAAGTTTACTTAAGTTTGTGTTATGTGTCGTGAAAAATGAAATTATGCATGTTTCATTTAAGTTTAAGTGTTAAGCATGATGGTAGAAAACATTGACAATATGTGAGATTATAGTTTGAAATGAATTGGTGTTTTGATGTGTAACTATATCTTGTATATGCAACCTTGAAGATGAAATGTTATGAAATGATTTGTGGTGTCAATGAGGGCACATTGGTTTGATATACAGGTTGAATCCATTGACATGTTTTGAATGTGTTTGAAGATGGTTTTTTTTAGCCTATGAAAGTGTGTATTTGAATGTGTTTAAGCTCCTAAGCAAATGGGTGAAAATTTAGCTTGAAATTGGTCATTTTTGGGCTCACATGGGCTTGTGCCCAGAACGTGTTTAAAAACAATATAGGTGCATTTCTCACACGGGCAGACACACAGCCTGCAACATGACCGTGTGAGGGTATTTCAAATGTTACATACACGTGGGCGTATAGGTTAACCACATGACCATGTTTGGAGCCACACGGGCTGGACTCTGTCACACGGCCTGGACACACTACTGTGTAACCCCTGACTTGAAAATTTTTAATTTTTTTTTCTAAAAGTTCTTATTTGTTCCGATTTGGCCCCTAAATGTTTGTAACTTTTTTTGTAGAGCTTCGAAAGTTTGATTTAATACTCGAAACTAAATGATCTCTTTCATATTAAATATTACTTGTAATTATGGAATTGAATTGATTATTGAATGTAAATCGTATTAACTATTCCAAATTGACTAGTAATATCAGGTATCCTATTTCGGCAACGGAAACGGGATATGGGTGTTACATCATAAGTAGATCTTTTATAGTCAAATATTTTACTTTCAACGTCTTAACGGGGATAATGGCAAAAGAAGATCACAAAGATAGTCACAATCAATTCAATTTAATAACAAGAATAATCAATAACTCAATCCTTCCTTTTTTTCTTCATCTTTTCAAAATAGATATTTATAACAATAGTGATTCATATGAAATATAATTTTTCTTCATTCATAATCTCAATATGAGAGCTATTACAATTAATATCTTTTAAAACCAATGCATTAACCATTACAAATTTTGTTCTTTTAGATATTGATATATTAGTTCTTCTAGAGCTTTCAACTAATTTTGCACTATCAAATATTAGAATAATATTTTTTGTTTCAATACCAAATAAGATAAATATTTTCTATCTGTAATGATAAAATTCATTATTGCATTCTTATATCATTCCTCAAAATATTAACATAAACAAAATATTTAGAATACGCCACATATGTGACCAATAGTCTTTCATATCACATTGATAACATAAGTTATCTTTACCCTTTGAAGAGTTATCTTGAGAACTCTCATTGTTCTCTTATTTATTACTATGTTCTCACTTTTAGTTATCCATGATTATATCTTTTATTTTCTTTATGTTTTCATTCACTTGAGAAATGCAACAAATCGGTAAGACAAACTTCTAAACGCCTTCATTGATTCCTTAT
Organism: Gossypium raimondii; assembly: GCF_025698545.1. NCBI lineage: Eukaryota > Viridiplantae > Streptophyta > Magnoliopsida > Malvales > Malvaceae > Gossypium > Gossypium raimondii. The sequence continues at coordinate 8,532,194 of NC_068572.1, read as the reverse complement.
TTTATAATCACCATCATAAAACATACGTGAGATTTCAAATCAAAATCTATGTATCATGATTAGTCTCAAATTATAATAAACATGATATAATAAATCATAGTAAAATATACTTGAGATTCTTTAACATCATTGTTATCATCTTGACTATTATCACGAGCACTATTACAAGTAGTAAAACAACTTTATTTTCGTAATAACATTTATAATATAATAGTAAAAAATCATTTAATAAACAAAATCAAAATTTTTGTGTATGATGCTTGAAAATTATCCTATATACATTGTATCAAATTTCAATACCACATATATGTTATAAAATATTATGATGCTCTAATCAAATATTTATAAATTCAATTTAAAAGATATAATACAATAATTTTAAGCATATTTAATAACAATAATTTAATAATAAAAATTTAATCATCCAAATATCATACATACTATAATTTAATAAAAGAATCTTAGTTTAAAAGAAACGTTAAAGTAATAATATTTTTCATAAAATAATTTTACCAAAAATCAATCAACAAAGAAGAAAAACGTACCATATAAGGATTATATAAATTTTTCTGCAATAACAGTTTGAGTAGTAAATTTTAGTGACAGACTACTGCTTTGGTTGTTGCTTGAAATGGGTAAGGCTTGGTGGAAGGGAAAATTTTTTGTGACTTATGGAGAAAAACAATTAAAAAAGAATCGTGCTGATAACATGTTATAAAATAAAAGAAAGAGAATGAGAGAGCAAAGAGAGCATATTTTTATTGATCAATCGGGATATTTACAAAACTTCTCCAAACTCTTTATTTATAGGCATAAGAAGTATAAATGCAGTAGAGATCTACTTCTAATGACTATTAAAATTTAAAGTACATTAAAACTAATCTTGATCTTGATGGGCATCCACTTACTATATGTTTTTAATATTTTTATAATTTTAAATAATTTTTAGTTGGTATGATTTTAGACAAATGAATCTATTTATCCATAGTGATATCAAATTTTAAATAATTCTTAAAATTTTTATTAATTTTAAAATTATTTTTGCTAAGATGACAAAATCCTACATTGTGACACAGCATTTGGCATCATCCTATGAAAATTTTGTATGAAAGTTTAATTCATTATTTTATATTTTTACTGAGGGTTTTCTTTAATCAATTTTGAAAAATTCAAAAATATTAAATTGTTTCAAAGCTAGTGTGGAATGAAAGTGCTAGACAGTAATTAAAGAAAATGTTACCGAATTACGGTGACCTAGTTGTAAAATTTTAAAGATTCGAGTAACAACATTATAAAAATTAACCAAGTCTCCACAACCATTCAGATAGCTCCATCTGTCCATCGAGTATAGCGAAGTAAAATCAATTTTTTTAACTCACTGAAAATAGAAAGCTCTCACCGGCAAATCCTGAATCTAAAAGGGGAAACTGGAATTATCCAGAACCTTCCTCAATCTTCAAGGCCCGAAGGCCCCCCCCACCAAAAAAAAGTCCATTTGATATTTTCTAATCTTTTAAGGGTAAAATGGGAATTCAATTAAAATCTGAAATACTAAGAATAAATCGTAATTTCTCTTCTTTTTCATTTCCCCTTCTTCAACAAAACTAAAAGTCCAGAATTAGGGTTTCGATAACCCTAACCCCAGCATATCCCCTGCAACTCCGACATCTTTTGGGTCCCTTTGTCCTTCAATTAGATCACAGCTTTTCGTTCAAAAATATATTCCCTTGTTATTGTTCTTAATTTCAAGCAACAATGGCGGAGCACTTGGCCTCAATCTTCGGTACGGAGAAGGACCGCGTGAATTGCCCCTTCTATTTCAAGATTGGAGCATGCCGGCACGGGGACAGGTGTTCACGGCTCCACAACCGGCCGACGATCTCTCCAACTCTCCTCCTTTCCAACATGTACCAGCGCCCGGACATGATCACTCCCGGAGTGGATGCCCAGGGCCAGCCCATCGATCCCCGCAAGATCCAGGAGCACTTCGAGGACTTCTACGAGGACATCTTCGAGGAGCTGAGCAAGTTTGGTGAGATCGAGAGCCTCAACGTTTGTGACAACCTCGCCGACCACATGATTGGAAACGTGTATGTTCAGTTCAGGGAGGAAGACCAGGCCGCAGCCGCCCTCCAGGCTCTACAAGGAAGGTTCTACTCTGGTCGTCCTATCATTGCGGATTTTTCCCCGGTCACCGATTTCCGCGAAGCAACTTGTCGGCAATACGAGGAGAATAGCTGTAACCGGGGGGGATACTGTAACTTTATGCATGTCAAGGTAATTGGAAGGGAGCTGAGAAGGAAGCTGTTTGGGAGGCACCGCAGGTATAGAGGGAGTCGGAGCAGGAGTAGGAGCGCCAGTCCTCGCCACCGGCGTGAGAGGGATTATAGGGAAAAGTCTCGAGATCGAGACCGAGATGATCATCGTGATAGAAATGGGCGAAGACCGGATAGGGATAGGTATGACCGTGAAAGCGGGAGTAGGAGAAAGCATGGGAGTCCTAGGCGAAGCAGAAGCCCTCCACCTGCTCGGGAAGGAAGTGAGGAGCGGAGAGCCAGGATTGAACAATGGAACCGTGAGAGGGAAGAGAAGGTGTAAGAAAAGATTGTTGGGTATCATGTTTTTACTTTTGGGTAATCATTTCTAATTGTCATGTTTTTGTTATGTTTCTGCAATTTGGATTGAACTTAAATCTTCCTTTAGGATGAGTGGAACGATCTTAGCTGTTACAAGTGGTCTTTTTTTTCTTCTTAGTGTCAGCTTTTAATGCAGCGCTTGTATCTCTGTTGAATAGTTCTCTTTTGTTTTAGTCCATGGTTAGAGTTTCAAGCCACTTTCTTCTCACCTTTATCATGGATTATTGAGGTATTCATTCAGATTCTTGTGCTTTACATTATGTTCAACTTGTAAACCTGCTTTAGGCTGATTGTATGGTAGTGCTTATGGTTGCTGCTTTCTCAGTTTCACTGCTACTGCCTCGTAAAAAAATCTACTTTTCTGAACAACTTTTGTCCTTAAATTTTGAATTATGTAATTATGTGCTTTGCTTTCCTTAATGTATTTAATCTTATGAATCAGTGTTTGAGGCTGCAGTTAGTGGGGACGGTGAAGGGCTGCTACTATTTTTGCATTCTCTCACTCACTGCTACTGCTGTTAATTTATTACTTCCTATTACTTTGTTTTGCTATGAATTTCATTGGTTGCCATGGAATATCCAGGGAAGAGAGACCTTATGCAAAATTGTAGAACTATTTTCACTTGCCAAAAATATTTCCCTAGAACACCATCATATGATTATGTCTCCTATACAAGTTATGTCAAAGGGAAAAATCCCTTTTTTGACTCTATGGAAATTGCATCCCCCCCCCCCTCTCTCTCTCTCTCTCTTATATTTCCTTCACATGTAGTCTCTCCCTAGGTTGTCTTCTAACTTGTCGAAGATACAACAGGATGGCTTTTTAAATTTGTTGCCAATGTTTGAAGCAAACTCTAATTGAATCATTATGTGACGGTTCATTGCTACTATGTAAAATTTCTTCTTCATAATTTGTTGCTTAGAGGTAAAAAGAGCTTCTTTGTCCTTTAATGCTTCCACTAGAATGCGAAATGGTATTAGAGAATGTGTTTCTTCAACTGCTACTTGGTTTATTGGTACAATTCTAAGTTTCAGATTATGTGCTTAATATACATGCATCCATGCAATCTCTATTATGGCTTACAATTGTGGCTTTTGAACTATTCTTTACCATATCAGTTGTTATGTATGTATATAAAGAAGCAGCCTTTACTCTTTGATATCTTGTTCGTTTTCTAAACAGAGGATTGGAATTTGGTTGTATTTGCCCTTGACCTGCCAATAAGCATATAGCTTTTTGCTTGAATAAAAAAAGTTGAAATTATAGATTATGAATTTTATTTTAAAATATTTATAATATAATAGAACCTGAGTGTTTTTTTTTTTTTTTTGGTGTATAGTAAAGATCATATCAATAGATCAAGTCAATTGACAATAGCAATTTAGGCCACACGATTCAGTCTTTTGGTTTGAGAAGGCTTTACGGCACATGAAAAGTGCACTTGGAAATTTACATATAGCAAATTAGATAAACAATACAATAATGTATTTAAACAAACAAAATTAACATAATAATATTGTATAGGTTTCTAAATTACTATATACGTTCTTCAAAATGTTTACATTAATTAAACGTGGCGTGACTAGCTTTTTATTTTTATTTTATTTTTTATACTATGTTTGATTTTATTCATAGCCACTGGCAAGGCGTCGGCCTTCGGCCTTGGTAGGTTGCTCGGACCGCCTCTTTTCTAATTTTAAGGTTAAGAGTAAAATTACATTTTACTTGTCAATGGTACTTTGGTTTTTTATTATTATTCAGATTGGTAATCGAATTTGATTTTTTTATGATATATTTAAGTAAATTTTTTTAATGCCGTTAAAATAAGATGACATGAAAATTAATATATAATTAACAAAATATAATATTTTAATTCGTAATTAAATATTATTTAGGATTGAATTGGCTTTCGTATATATTTTAAAATTTTTTTTTGGATGAGTAATGAAGTTCATTTATCCAAGAATGCAATTAAATTGCTACAAAAGAACAAAAAAATATTGTACAATTATTTTAAGCTATATAAACAAATTAGCCAATAATACCCCAATAAGTACAAAGTGAAGCATTAGTAGGATTAGTTCTATTGATTAAACTTCCTATTAAGTGAACCTGCACAATCTCTTTAATCTGCACCAGGATAGTATCTTCAGTCAATAAAGATGCACCAAAATACTTCTTGTTCCTTTGTCCCCATACCACATACAAATATGCACTCCAAGCAAGCTTGAGTATAACAACAAGCAAGGACTTTCCTTTAAGTTTCAATATCGTCCAAGCTAACTCTTGCTTCCAAGTTCCCACAGCCCTATGAATGGAGCAAAGGCGCAAAACTGACTGCCACACCTTCTTTGAAAAATTGTATTCAAAGAAACTGTAATCACATCTCTATGTAGCATCTATACAGAAAAAGCAACACGTATCAACCAAAATCCCAAAAGTAAGTAAACGATCTCGGGTTGGTAGAAGAACGTAAAGGGAACCATAGAAAATAGTGTCATTCCACCTTTATACCACGAGTTCTAATTGCCTCCCACAATCGAGAAGTACTCACTTTAGCATTAGCAAGCTGTTGAGAAGTGATAGCAACTAAAGGCTTTAACTTAAGCATCTTTCACCAATTTTAGGTACTCATTGAAATAGGAGCCACATCCAGAAAACTCCCACCCTTTAACATATATTCACTAACCCAAGCGATCCAAAGAGACTCCTCTCCTGCAAGCAAGACACGGATAAGTTGTAAAATACAAGCTTGATTCCATTCTACCACATTTTTAGTCCCAAGCCCCCCTCAGATTTAGGTAAACAAATCGCCTTCCAACAAACACGAGCCCCTCGACTCAAGCCAACTTTCCCTTTTCAAAAGAAGCTAAAACGATATTGATAAACCTTTTTAAGAACACTCTTAGGCATTAGAAATTAACGTAGACTTGCACACTAAAGATCATAGCCTTAATGAGTTGCAATCTACCAACATAACTCAAGTGCTTAGTAGACCACCTTTGAATCCTGTCTAGAATCCTATTGATTAAAGCAATACAGTCAGACGGAGATAACTTTCGAGAAACAAGAGGAACACCAAGGTACCTCATTGGTAGCCTACCAACTTTAAACCCTGTGCAAGTAGTCATGAGAGCCAACTTCTCTTAAGGCACCCCAACAACAAACAATTCACTTTTGGAGGCATTGAGTTGCAACCCAAAAAGTAAGTTAAACTACCGGAGAACACAATAAACACCAGTCACTGAATCAGCAGTACCCTTAGAAAAATAAGAATATCATCAGCAAACATCAAATGAGTCAACCGCACTCGAAGGCACTTAGGATGATACTTAAAGAGAGCATTTATGGTAGCAACATTCAATAACCTGGATAACACATCCATTGCAAGCACAAAGAGGTAAGGAGAGAGAGGATCTCCCTGCCTAATACCTTTCCTCCCTCGAAAGAACCCCACAAGGCTTCCATTAAGGGAGAGAGAACCGAAGAGTAGTTAAACAAACTTCAATCCACTTCAAGAACTTTTTAAGAAATTGTTGAGCTCTGAGTACTGAAAGCAAAAAGCCCCATATTAAAAAATCAAATAGCTTTTAAAGATCAACCTTCAAGGCACATGTAGGAGAAATATATTTTCTACCATACCCTCGCATTTGCTCATGAGCCAACATGGTATTATTAGTGATACTACACCCTCTAATAAAGGTACTTTGACTATTAGAAATTAAAGCAGACAGAAAATGAGTCATTTTATTAACCAAAACCTTGGTTATGCACTTATAAATTGCACTGTAACAAGAAATAGGTTGAAAATCTTTTACATAGCTAGAATTATCACAGTTGAGAACCAAGGAAATTGAAGTAGTATTAAAGGCAGTCGAGAGTGTGGAGGATGCAAAAAAATACTGGACAACCTCAAGAAAATCAGGTTCCACTGTACCCCATGCAGATTTGAAGAAGAAAGCTGTGAAACCGTTAGGACCAGGGGCTTTCTCCTTCCCCTGCCCAAAACTAGTTGCTTTTATCTCCTCATTGTTAATAAGGCTAGTCAACATACGATAAGCATCGTTAGACAGTTTAGGCAGTAACTCTTGAAACAAAGGATTTGGGCACTCAACAACATTAGAATCAACTGCGTCAAGAAAATTCTAATAAAACCCCAAAATCTCTACAGAAATTTGATCAAAAGATTCCAACCAATTACTAGTTGCATTAAAAAGAGAAGTAATAGTGTGCTTATTCCTCTTAACTCCAACAGTACTATGAAAAAAATTTAGTGCTTTGATCCTCCTCTTTGATCCACTGCACCCGAGCTTTTTATCGATAAAAACATGTTTCGACCTCTTGCAAAACCAAAAGATCAGCTCTTCCCTGATCAATATGACCATTTCTAACTAGATCACCTTGCAACAAAGCAAGCTGCAAGCTCTCCAACTCCTCAACCTTAGCCTTAACTCGAGCAAATATTACCAAAAGTCTCAGTGTTAAGCATCTTCAAGACAGGCTTAAGTCTTTTAAGCTTGGTAAATAACTTTAACATAAGATCACCTACCACAGTAAGCTGCCAAGATTCAGCAACAAGCTGTAAAAACCTATTATGCTTAGCCCAAAAATAAAAAAAATCGAAAAGGTTTTGGCAAGGATTGCACAAGCTACTCCAACCAGACAATAGAGGATACTGATTCGAATAACAGGAACAACAAACTCAACCCGTGAATGAGGAAGAAACCTAACCAAGCTGCATCAACAAGAACTCTGTCAAGCTTTTTTTGCAATCGACCTATCCAGTTGATGATTAGACCAAGTGAAAATAGGAACAAAATAAGCATGATCAAAGACTTCAACCTCCCTAACTAAAGCTTGAAATCTTTCATATCAATAGTAAAAGATTAATAACTATTGAAAGGAGAACTTTCCTCAGGCAAAAGTGTGACATTAAAGTCACCACCCAACAACCATAGAGCATCACCAAATTGGCTATTCATAGAACACAAGTGGGACCATAGCTCTCAACGAGAAACACTATCATTACAAGCATAAAAGACTAAAAAGAAGACATTCTGATGTTGCACTTGCACACTGCATGTAATATATTGACTAAAAACATAAAATACATCTACAATACAAGCACTCTTCTAAATAAGCCAAATTCGACCATTAATAACATGATCATAATTGCAAAAAAAGTTTCACCTCCGAAAATACTTCTCCAAAATAACCGAATCATTAGTACACTTAACTCTAGTTTCCAACAAACAACAAACATTAATCTTCAAGCTAACTAACCTATCAAATACAAGTTTTTTCTTTAGAGGATTATTAAACCCTTTAATATTCCAAAAGAGAATAATCATGGAACACGAGGAGAATGTGTACCTCTCTTACCACCTCCTTTTTCTCGCCCTTTAGTAGGAGAATTATTTATCTTCTGCTTACCTTTGTCAAGGTTCTCTTGCTTTGTAGTAATCAATGATCTCGCAAGAAGAGCTACTGCCAATGAGGCCAACCTAGGCTTCAAAGGAAAAAACTCAAGCTGTTCAGTTTCATTATCATCATTAACAATATCTTGCTCAACATTAATATCATCACCAATGACATCATTAGAATCCTCAAGCTCAACACTCAAAGTCTTAAATCTATTACTAGATCCCGCAAAACAAACATGTTTTGGTTTAAGAGTAGGGGAAGATCTACAACCACGGCTTTACCCTTAGAGGAGACTTCAAAAGTTGAAGTCAAAGCTACACCGCCATTAGGAGCACTCTCATTTCGAATCGCAACAGATTTTTCAAGAATAGAAATTTGAGTAGTGTCTACACCATCTTGCTTAACCCTTCAAACTTTCACCTCATTCTTCTTAGAACAGTACTTATCAGAGTGACTGAAAAATTGATACTATAAACAACGCATCAGCAGCCATGGTACTTCAACTCCAATAAAAACAAATGAACCATCACGTAATTCAACATTAATAAAATGAGAGAGTTCAAAATCAACAGTAACCTCAACAAACACCTTTACATAAGCAAGATGTTGCAAAGCTTTGATAATATTCATGTAAAGGGGAATACCAAGTGCACTTGCAATGTAGTTAAACCCCTTTTGAGTAAAAAGCTATAAAAGAACTCGACTTAACTGAACTCAAATAAGCATACTATTAAGGGAGAAATCAAATTTTTGGAGATTAAGCTCCCACTTCCTCAGCACCATCGGCTTGTTCTGGATGTGCTAAGGGCTATGATCCAGAACCCAATCTTGAGCAGCAGGAGAAGAAAATTGAAAAATAAACAGATTTTCACCTACCATCTTAACTTCAACAGCCCACTATTTACTCCAAAGCATATCGACCAACTTCTGCAGAGAATAAAATTGGGAGGCTGCCTAAGAAATTGAGCCATCAGTGAGTGCTGCCACTTTCGAACCATTTCTTTAAACACCCTAGTCGGAGGTTTGACAATAATAGAACCATCATGGACTTCTGGTGGAAAAAACTCCAAACTTTGTTCAGAAGACGAATAAAAAAACTTCATCCAATCCAGAACTTGTGTAGAGGACATAACACAAAATCAAAGCCAAGAAGCAACAAAAAACACAAATCAACAAGAAAATAAAGAAAATCAAGCCAACCTCCCCCCCAAAAAAAATCAAGAAGAAACAACAAGGAACCAAGAGAACTCTTATGTGCCAAAAGGCAACTAATGTGCACCGAGAGGATTCTCTTAACGTAATCCCTAGGTCCGAGCACCAAGAAGAAGCTTTGTTTCTACTCTATTGGGAATTTCATCGAACACCTTTGAAGCACCTTTGGCTTAGAGAAAAAAGAGAGAGAACCAATTTTTTTATATATATATTTGAAATTTTAATTCCTAACAATTTATCAAAAGTTTTAAGGTTATACAAAAAATTCTAATGCTTCAACAATATTTCTAAGTGTTTACTAATATTCTAAAGATTTTCTTAGTGTCTTAGACTTGATCAACTCAACAATTTGGCGTACCAGAATTTCTAACGCTTTATCAGTATTTTTAAAGATTTCCGTAATGTCCTAGTGTCACAAACCTAATCAACTCAACATTTTGGCATACCAAATTTTTTAAATATTTACCGATATTTTTAAAGGTTTACCAAAATTTCTAAGGTTTACCAAAATTTATAAGGATTTTCAAAAAATTTCTAAGGCTTTACCAAAATTTATAAGGATTTCAAAAAATTTCTAAGGTTGAATCAAAATATCTAGGGATTTACCAAAATTCTAAGGGCATTTTGGTATAATCTTAAAAATTTTGGTAAATTATTAGATACTTTCATACAACCTTAGAAATTTTAGTAAATTCTTAGATTTTTAATAGGCCAAAATATTGATGTGATTGAGTAAGGGACATTAGGAAAATCTTTAGAAACATCGGTAAACTTTAGAAATATTGTTAAATCCTTAGAAATTTTGGTAATGCTTTGAAATATTGATAAATACTTAGATATTTTGTTATAATCTTAGAAATTTTGTAAATCCTTAGATATTAGTAAAACCTTAGAAATTTTGGTACATCTTTAAATTTTTTTGGTAGGCAAGCCAAAATATTAAGTTTATCAAGTTTGGGACATTAAGGAAATCTTTAAAAGTTTTGGTAAATCTTTAGCAATTTTGGTATGCCAAGATGTTAAGTTGATCGAGATTGAGACACTAAGGAAATTTTTAGAAATTTTGGTAAACCCTTTGAGATTTTGGTAAGGCTTTAGAAATTTTGATACTCTTATATATTTTGGTATAACCTTATAATTTTTGATAAATCTTTAAAATTTTTGGTAAAATCTTATAAATTTTGGTAAATCCTTAAAAAGATTAGTATCCAAAATGTTGAGTTGATCGAGTTTGGGACACCAAAGAAATCTTTAGAAATATTAGTAAACTCTTGAAATTTGGTAGATCCTTAAAAATTCAGGTAAATCCTTAAATATTTTAGTATAACCTTATAGTTAAATCTTTAGATATTTTAGTATAACCTAATAAATTATGGTAAATCCTTAGAATTTTGGTGATCTTTACAAATTATGGTAAATCCTTAGATATTTTAGTATAAACTAAGAAATTTTGATAAATCCTCAAATATTTTTATAAATCTTTACAAATTTTAGTAAATCCTTAGAAATTTTGGTATGTCATAATGTTGAGTTGGTCGGGTTTGGCACATTAAGGAAATCTTTGGTAAACTCTTAAAAATATTGGTAAATCCATATGCATTTTGAAATGGCAAAATGTTGAGTTAATTGGGTTTGGGACACTAAGGAAATCTTTGGTGGAGCCTTAGAAATATTGGTAAAGTTTTAGAAATTCTTGTATAACCTTATAAATTTCGATAATTTATTAGAAGTTTTGGTAACTACATTGAAATTTTATAAATATTTTAAAATCTGGTATTTTGATAAATTGTTAGGAAATTTGGTAACTACTTAGAAATTTCTATAAATCCTTTTGGTTTTATCGCCTTAGAAAATTTGAATATATACAAAATTAGTTTTCAATCCTAAATAACATTTAATAAGATTAAATATATTGTGTTTTATTTATTATTTATTAGTTTTCATGTCATCTTATTTTAATGGTGTTAAGAAAATGGATCTAAATATGTGATATAATCCAAATTCGATTATCTGTACCAATTTGAAAATTGAAATAAAATTCAGATACTAAAATATATAATTTCTCTTTATTTTTTTTCTTTGAGCTCATGGAAAGCTGTTTGTAAGGAGTAAGGAGCGCTCCCTAGAACCCCGTGTTTCCTCCCACAAAATATATTTTCTATATAGAATTTTTATACTTGGTATAAGAGTGAATGTGTTAAATGGTTCGAAATTCAAAAAGGATTAGACATGTCATGTTTTTTTTTTTATTTTCTCAAATCAAAAAATAATTTTCTTTAATCTAAACAAATTAACATTAATATAAAAAAATTGAATGAGATTGTAAATAGAGTTGACCATGGGTTAGGTCAGATCCAATTTGGCTCGAGCTAAATATGAATTAACGCATTTTATATTTATCCAACTCTGATTTAACCTAAAATTTTGTCTAAGCTTGTCCAAATTATTTTTATTTTTATTTTGAAAAATATGTATATTATTTTAATTTAACATTTAATAAATTTATATATGCTTCATTCATTAAAATTTTATAGATTGTCATTTAACATTTTTAATGTCTACATTATAATATTATATATTACTATAGATTTAATTTTGTGTATTATAAATTACATAAAAATAACATAATATAATATATTTTAAACTTAGAAACGAGTCATTTCGGGTTCAATTGTCTAACTCATATTTCACATGGGCATACTTTATTTTTTAAAACTCATTTTTATCTAAACTCTCAAATTTTAGTATAACTTTCGAACTTAGACACATAATTTAACTCCTGAATAAATTTAAATATAAATTAATGATAAAATTAAATGTTAAAACTAGAATTTTGAAATCTCAAATTCATATAATGCTTTTGTTTAGATTTTATTGGCAGCGACAGCTGTCCTTGTTTTTGTCATTTCAACGTATGGTTTATTTTCAGTTTTGGTGGTTCTATTATGTTAAAATTTAAAATTTAGTCCTTACACTTTAATTTAATTTAGTTTGATCGCTTCACTTTTATAATGTCATTAATTTGCTAGCCGAATAATTTTACTCTTTATAAGGTAATGGTCGACTTTCAGTTTTGTGCCTCTATCATGTTTAAATTTGAGATTTAGTCCTTATATTTTAATCGACATAACTTAATTATCTTACTTTTATAATATCATTTGTCGGTTCAAATAGTTAATATCAAGAACTACTTCAGTTAGAATGCTAAAGTGAATTTCACTTAAAATACCATTCCAACACAAAATTATATATTTCAACATGATGAGTTAGAATTTGTGATTTTAAGGAAAAAAATCTATGAAGCATTTTAATCGAATAGTTAATTATTTGTACTAACTAATGATATTATAAAAATAAAGCGACAAAATTTTGTCAACTTAAAATATAGTGACTGAATCCCAAATTTAGCAAGAGCAAAGAGACCGTAATGTAAATTAATTTATATTGAGAGATTATATATTTTTCTTTATACAAATGTATATAGAGTCATGATAAGGTCAATATTCAAATATTTGATTCATAATTTATATGAATCAAAGAATGATTACCAAATTTATTTGGACTAAATCAAACATTTTAGATATTTAAATTCATTAATAAAATATGATTTACTCATACAAAAGGAATTTGATATTCTAATTGAGTATCATTTATATATTTAAAGTTAATTTTATTTTCAAAATTATAATATTTTCAAGAATTTAATTAATGATTTTTTAGTTCTATAAGTGTAAGCAAAGTGTAATAACAATATTATTATTAAATGTAACATTTATTTTTATTTTTATTTATATATAAAATTTTGTTGAGAATTTGATAATGGTAATAAAAATGAATAAATGAAATTTATTAAATAATTTAAAACTGATTATGGTTTAAAATTAATTTAGTTAAATTGAAATTCTTTTATAATTTTAATAATAATAATTATACAAATTTAATGATTAATATTCTTATTAGTGTTTATAATATTTTTGCTTTAATTTTTTTAGTTTCTAGAATAATATCTTAAAGGGAATGATTTTATGATATTTAATATGTTAGAAGCTGATCTAGGATCCAAGAAATAAGTAGATATTATTTTATTGATTATTTCAATTATTATTTTTAAATGATGTATTTAAAATATTTATATGCAAAGTAATTTAAGAGTTTAATTTATTAATTGTTTTAGCTAGAAAAAAGGCAAAGATTTGGGTTTATATAGAAATAAAATTAACTGTTTTTTTATGGACATTGAAAATTCGATCGTTGGAGAATTTGACCATAGGATGAAAACGCGTGATATGTTTTCTCTCTCTCTTCAAAACCACTCTATTCCAATAAATATACTACAAATCGATTGTTGAATTAATTTTAAAACCACCAATTTTATCTAATTTTAAATCCCATGATGGATACTATTTAAAGTTAAAAAACAAAAACTACACCCTTTTTGGTGATACAATAAATAGTTCTACATTGGATAAAATTGTGCTAATAGATAAATAAACTAAAATTAAATTTCTTTTATTTTTCAAGAATTTCGTTCATAAAATTGTTTTAATTTTTAATATTTTATTTATATTAATATTTAAAATATAAAATATTTTAAAGACATTTTTTATTTTAAAATCTTAGAATGATAAAAAAATTCAAAATTCAAAATTCAAACAAGACATCATGATATGTTATGTAGGGTAAGTTTGGATGAGCGATAGTTTACCTGTATTTAGTGTAAAAGCAGCAGTGATAGTGAAATTAAATACCATAACGATACTATAGCGTGAGACAAAAAAAATAAGTTAAATATGTCGCACGTCTATCCAATCTCAGTTAAAGTCTTTGATTTACCAGAGAGAGGAAAAAGGGTTGCCACGTAATTTGGGTGAAACTCGAAGCCCTATTACAGAAAGCGTTATGCTTTTAACCACGATTCAAAGAGAGGAAAAGAAAAATAATATAAAAGCACTCTCCTTTTTCCTTCCCTCTTTTTCTTTGTATATATTTGTCTTTTTCTGATTCTCTCCCAGAGCTGAAGAAAAAAAGGAAGAGGAAAGCCAAAACTCCAAACTTTCTATTTTGCTTTTATATTATATTTTTTTTGGTTCAATTCAGTTTCACCATTTCCTTTGCATGTAGATGCTCTTTGGTTAGTCTCTAACGCCGCTACTTGGACTCACTTTCCGCTGCTATCTTTTTTTCGGCTTTCTCATGGCTAATAACACCAACGAGGCCCCCGCCGCCGATGATTTCCTCGAGCAAATCCTCGGCCTCCCTAACTTTGCGCCCTCTGAAACGGGCTTAGCTGGATCCGACGCTGGATTGGCTGCAACCGCTCCTGGAGCTGGAGCTCCAATGTTTTTGCAGCTCAGCTCCGGTGATGGCGCCGCTCATATCGGCGGAATCGGCGGCGGTGGAGGCGGTGCGTTTCATGGGCAGGTTTTCCCCTTGGGCTTGAGCTTGGAGCAAGGGCAAGGCGGGTTTTTGAAACCCGAGGAAGCTTCCGGTAGTGGGAAGCGGTTTCGGAACGGGGTCGTTGATGACCGGGCTTCTTCTGTAAAAAATGTAAGAAAAATAGTACTTTATCACTTAAAAAATTCTTTTTCCCTCTAAAAGTTTTTTCCCCCTTTTTATATATGAATTTCCTTTCAGGAGCTTGACTTAGAAGCTAGGTTTTATGGTGCTGATAACTAAATATAATTATCTTTAATAATTGTCAATTTTCTCCTCTGTAAATGGAGTATGTTCATTTGTCCTTTTTGGATTATTTTAAGTTTTAGATTGTCAAACTTGGGGTGACAGCATATTTGTCTGTTTGATCTTTTATCATGTTACCATCCCATGCCTGTTTCTGTCTGATAGCAGAGAAGACAAGGGAAAACATGACAGGGTTTGGTGGGAGTTACTATTGTGGGATGCCAAGTTTTGATATTTGACAAAGGATACAGTACATCAATGTCTTAGAGTTGCTTAAGTCATAAACTAACTGGCAGAGTAAGATTATTCAATCATTGAAGACCATTCAACTGCTGATTTGCTGTAAACCTGAATCCAAAATTAAACAAGAGTTGTGCTTCACAAGTTAATTTTTTTTTCAAGAATTAAAGGGCATGTATTTGGAACTTGAAAGCTAGGGTCATAGTAGTGAAATAAAAATCTATAAAATCTTCTGTAAAATTACTAGTAGTTGATTCCTTGATTTGTAGTTAAGTAAACCGGTCTTTGTTTAATGGCCCCATCTACCAGGAGAAACTGGTTTAATGTCTAGTAGGTTTCATGTTCATAGCTTCCAAAAATTGTCAACATCATATGAGTCGAGTTATTGGTGGAAGATGTCAAATTTCAGAACATTCTCTTGGTATTATCATAAAATATGTATGAAAGTTAAAATTATGACAGAAGAAAGATGGATCTGTGTTCTCATTTGTTGATTTACTATAGTTTTTAAAGTATCACTGTCTCAGCCGTGGTCAAGACATTCTATCAACTTGAGTAATTGCTTTTGTATTTGGTTATTTATGCCGTCAGGTTATTCAACAAATTGTATGGGAAGTGTTCTGCAAAAGTTTAAGACTCTAAAAGTCCAAATCTGGCAAGATTTCTGTTGTTTGTCCATTGCTGTATGCTTTGATTCCAAAAACTTGCTTTTATATAAAATCGAAACAATTATGGACTAAGTGATTTTTCTCCATTCACCGTTCTTTCCTTGTTATGGGTTGGCGGGAAAGAAAATGGTATTGATGTTAGTTCTATCTTATCTATAAATTTGCATCATTGATGATGTGACTTATATAACTTTCCAGGTTTTCCATGGCCAACCTATGCAAGCAACTGTTTCTGCAGCACCACATCCACCGACAATGCGTCCAAGGGTGCGCGCTAGACGAGGACAGGCCACGGATCCTCACAGCATTGCTGAACGGGTACCCTTAATTTATTATAAATAACCATGCCAAACATGGGAATAGGTTTAATTTATTGAATGTCAGTAATCCAGATTTGTGTTTCTGGTCTAGAGTCAAAAGGCATGAGTAAGTTTCTTAGCAAGGAAAAATTTGAAAAGATAGAAATCTGATAAACTGAGTTGATTGTGACTGGTTCGTGCAATGTAGATCGTCATCTAATTGAGAAAAATCTTTTTTTTTTTCCTTTCAAAAAGAGCTATGGACTATAATAAGTTAAAAAATACTATACTGCCTCTTGTGCATATCTAGAAAAGGCAAGAATATATAGAAATACGAAAACATATAGACCCCATGTAATCATCTTTTAGGAGGGGATCTAGCAGCTCATAAAGCTGCACTTGGTTGCCACCTCTCTGATACTTGGACCCTTCAAAAGTGGAGGAGTATCTGTGTCGGCATGACACAATCCTCAACACAGTATAGGATCTGTGTCAAACATGACAAATAATAATGTGGACACTTCACAGCAGAGGTTGCTCAATGCTGGTTTCAATTAATTTTTTCCGTCAAATATTGTTTTTCGGCTAGATGCTAGAAATCCAAAAAGAAAAAAGAGAAGATAATAAAGATAAAAGTCAAAAGTTGTAAATCCCAAAAAAAAGAGAAGAGGGGAAAAGAGAAAACATAGATGAAAAGGAAGATGGGTGGGTGAGTTTGGTTGTTGTTGTGAAGAGTAGGATAAAGGGAGTAGCTGTTGAACTATGTTGCAACTGTGTTAACATTCTGAGTCATTCAATTTTCTCCTTTGCTACAGTTGCGCAGGGAGAGAATTACTGAAAGAATCAGGGCATTGCAGGAACTTGTTCCTAGTGTCAACAAGGTGAGTCCTTTTTTTATCACTTCGTAAGTTCAGTTGTGAAATGACTTGCATATTCCAGTATGTTTTTCTGGAATGGTCAGATATTACTATTAACTGGTTATTCTTTAAACTAGCATTGCAAGGAGCTCGCTCCTACTGACAGCAGGGATCTATTTATGCCATTTGTCACTTATCTTATCAGCCCCTAATCGCTGATCTGCACAATCTTGTTGTCCAACGTTGCAATAGTTTTATGACTAACCTTTAAACGTGAAGGCTGAAAAATTAGTTTACACTATCATTGTCTGAGGGTTTGTATGCTTCCTTAATCCCAAGCTAACTTTATTGTCTGTTAAATAGCGTGCATATATTGAATGGATTGATGTCCTAAATCCTCAGCTATTAACTTAATAATGTTATAGTAGACTATTGTTGTTTAACCTAGCTAAGCTCAATTGATTATTGATTATAGTAGACTATTGTTGTTTAACCTAGCTAAGCTCAATTGATTATTGTTATAGGGGTCTCATTGAGACATGGGTGACTTTATGGTAGATTTGTCTGTCTTGGGGTGTAAACCATGAGAAAGTTTAACCATGTATGATGCATGTAACTTCATTTTGTACTGACATACATTTCTGTTTGCAGACTGATAGGGCAGTCATGCTTGATGAAATTGTAGATTATGTCAAGTTCCTGAGGCTCCAAGTTAAGGTATCATTAACTCTGTTCAACTGTTTGATTTTCATATTTCACTGCAAATCGTGGTGCTGCTCATGTTTATCAAACCAGTATGCAATCTCTCTATAGTTTCCTGTCAATATATTCAGGGCATGTTGCTTTTAAGGAGATAATATACGATTGTTTCATTTGATATATTCTCCCCTAATAATGAATTTGATTATTTAACAGGTTTTGAGCATGAGTAGGTTGGGCGGAGCTGGTGCAGTGGCACCGCTTGTAACAGACATTCCACTATCATCAGTAGAGGTAATAAATAAGTAATCATGCATATGTTGCACATTTTTATATTCAATATTCTATTCATTAATACAAATTGAGCTTCCATCAGTATGAAAGCGGTGAGGGTGGAAGAAGCCAGCCAGCATGGGAGAAGTGGTCAAATGATGGCACAGAGCAACAGGTAGCTAAGCTGATGGAAGAAAACGTTGGAGCTGCCATGCAATTCCTCCAATCAAAGTCTCTTTGCATTATGCCTATCTCACTAGCCACTGCAATTTACCACACACAGGTACCAGATACCTCCTCTGTTGTTAAGCCAGAAACAATTCCTCCTGCATAGACCTGAGGGGAAAAAAAGGGTAGGCATCCCACAGTCCATCCTTCATCCCGCCTTTTATTTGTCCTATTCTAACACACCCACTCCCTCCCTCTCTGGCTTGAAAATGCCATCAAAGTCAGATGCCATAGCTCTTGCTTTTTGCCTTCCTTTCCAGCTCTTTTTCGATTTTTCAAAACAGGGTTTGATGTCAATGCCTTAAAAAAATCAGAGACAGGCAATTGATGTCTCGACAAGTTCGAGTAAAGGGGAAGAATTGTCAAATTTCACTTGATATGCTCTTCTTTTTTGTATCAAAAGGGGGATAGTGGACAATGATGGGAGCACTTTTGTAGTGGGGCTCTGATTTTGTGGTTAGTGGATTGTGGGACCTGCAAAGAAAAAAAAAAGGATAGAGATGATCCAGAGTATAATATTGTTATTGTAACAATGTATTTTGAAGATAAAATCGAATGCAAAAGTAGAAGAATTGATATTATATTGTTATAATAACAATATATATATGTTTCTAAAATGCTTGTTGCTATACATAGTCCAACTCATACTTGATAGTGTGCTTGTTTATAATTTTTAGTGGGGGAGCGTGAGTTATATTTCGTCGGGTAACTTGACTTTCTAACCTTACTGACTCATTTATTGGATATTTAAGTCATTTTGACAATGAGGAGAAAGATAATGGGCAGGTGGCTGAGGGCTTAGGGCTGGGTTTCACATTTTCTTTTTTGGCAACATGAAATCAATACTAGTATGAACGATGATTGAGGTTGAAAAATATTTTTCAATTTAAATTATGATTAATATTGTTGGAGATTCACCTAATTAAGCAACGAAAAAAATAAAACTAGTAAAATAAATTGAGAAATTAAACACATAAATTTAATCACGAGCAAAGATAATTTAAATATAATGGCAAAATAACGAAAAGTCCAAAAATAGATATAAAACTAAACCTTGAAACCTAAAAATAAAGAATTTTTAAAACATAAACACAAAATTAAGTAAAAGAGTTTATTTATAGGCTAAATTTGTAGGTCAAATAAATTATGTTAATAAATGCTAAATATATTATATTAATAAATACTAAATCTTCTAGAAAGAAAATATATTTTGTTTAACTTGACTTGCAAGCAATTTCTTATTTGACTGAAATATGAGACATATTGAACAAATCTTTACATTGACTCGTATTTTCACAACGCCATCTTTGTCAAAGCCCGCCACGGGCCTATCTTGAACTATGCAGGAAATTAATTGAGTCAAACTTGTGCTTAGAAGCTGGAAGACTTCTAGCCTTCAACTTGTGCATTGCTAAATCAAAACTAACTCAGGTCTAATTTTCACAAACACAATGCCCTAACTTTTCAAAACCTGCATCCAAAAGAGAACCTCTTTTCAACGAAATAGTCATACCTTTTTCCCTGCTATGACCAAGTTGCCTCCGCTCTAAACAAGTTGACTTCAACTCCATAACGGATGAGGGACGTTCGATTTCACTAGCCACTGTAGAGCCTTTTAGAATATAAAGACTGCCGATCATTTTACCTTTTAACAAAACAATAGCCCCACGAGACACTTTAATGCCGCTCGACTCGATATTGATTTTGCAACCTTTCAAGTTTAAAATACTTAAAGAGATGAGATTCTTTCGTAAATCAGGTACATACCTAACATCTGAAAGTGTCCTAATCATCCCATCGTGCATCCTAATTTTAATAGTACCAATAACAATTACCTTACTGGATGAATCGTTTCCCATGCGCACAACTCCACCTTCAACAGAACTATTTGTGGAGAATCATTCTCTATTGGGACACATGTAGAAAGAACATCTCAAATCTAGGATCCATTCGGACGTAAGCTCGGAGCTTTTACTCGTTGACACTAACAAGAAATAATCACTGCTTTCGTCAGCCAAATTAACACTAACTACATCTTCCTCGTTACTCTTAGCAACCCTTTTATTTCGTAGTTTATAACAATTTGCTTTGACGTGACCTAACTTCTTACAATAGTGACACATTTTGTCTCGCTTCTTTGATGCTACCAAAACGGAAGCTTACCTATCTGCCTTGTTGTAATACCCCTAACCCGTGTCCGTCATCGGAACAAGGTTATGGAGCATTACTAGACCTATCAGACAATTTACAATTAATATACAAATAATTATCAAATATAATATAAAATAATCTTAAAGTCCCTTAGATAAATCCTCGAGGTCCATAATACGAGTTAGGAGTGATTCGGGACTAATTCGGAAACTCGGGAAATTTTTTTTTGCGAACTCAATATAACCCCTTTATAAATATCTAACCTTCCCTGCAATCTCAACTGCAACCAATTTACAATCAATATGAAAACCAACCCATTTTCACATTCAAACATATTTAAATCATACCTAAAACATTTACTTATCAAATTGATCAACAACATTCATAATACTATATAAAAGTTAACTAATAAACTTCGTTCATTTCATTTCAATTTTAGTACCAAACTAACTCAAAAGTATATCAATTTAGCTTATTATAACCATCAATTCATCTTAAGTTCAAACATGCATTTTCTCAACACTTAAACAACCAATTCATATGGCCAAATATACACCAACCTTTAAAAGCCAAATCTCATGGCTAATATCATAACTCAAAACATACCAAGATGACACTAGCCTATACATGCCATATACCATATATATATACAATTCAAAAGTACCAATTTAGATGTCCGATAGCGTGATGATGTTCTCGACGACTTTTGGACCCGAGCTTAGTAAGCTCGTCAGTGAATAATTCAATA
Source organism: Gossypium raimondii (assembly GCF_025698545.1). NCBI lineage: Eukaryota > Viridiplantae > Streptophyta > Magnoliopsida > Malvales > Malvaceae > Gossypium > Gossypium raimondii. The sequence goes on along the minus strand of NC_068572.1, from coordinate 8,511,079 downwards.
CATCAAATACATACAATTCAACTAATTGTACATAACATCACCATATATACAATTACAAAAAACCTTTCTCATGTCTTAAAACATGATCAAATGCCATTTCATTATCTTTCTCTATTAAATACTCGAATAAGTTCTGTACGTACCTGTATTGTCTCGTACTAACCTCTTTCTTAATCATCTCAATGATATTTATAATTCAATTCAACTAGGTCGAATTCAAATAAATCTCTAACACATAAACATTTAACTAACTCATATAATTGCATAATATCACATTAAGTACTAAACTTACCTTAATATTGCATGAACATATAACTTCACACATACCTGAACCTTTCAACTCAAATTCAAATTCGGAATTGTTAAGATCATATGGAAATCATATAAAACTCGTATAATGCCATATCCCGGACATGGTCTTACATGTTAACGAATATCAATGCCACTGTCCCAGACAGGGTCTTATACGAATCATATACGATGCCAATGTCCCAGACATGGTTTTACATGAAATCACACCTCGGAAGTCCTAATATCATAACATCAATATCCAATACATTTACTAAGGTTCATTCGGAGCTTTCGACTTCGTAATTAAATCAATTCATGCACGAAACTAGCCATCCAATGCTCAAATCAATTCGACAATATATATCCATATACGGATCAAATTTGGCAATGTATATCTATATACAAATCAAAATCAGCAATGAATATCCATATACAAATCAAATTCGGCAATGTATAACCATATACAAATCAAATTTGGCAATGTATATCTATATACGAATCAAATTCGGCAATGTATAAAACATATACATTTTAATTCAAAAACATTTATTTACTTATGAACTTACCTCGTACTCGAAATTGACGAATCGGATCGATTACTCGATAATTTTGCTTTTCCCCAGATTTAATTCCGGATTCCTCTTTTCTTGATCTATATGTATTCAAAATTAACTCATTTAATCATATAATCATTCAATTCAGTCCAAAAACACATATTTAAGCCAATTTGCACTTTGGACCTAAACTTTCACATTTCTAACAATTTAGTCCCTATTTCACAAATACACAAAATTCATAAAATTCAACAAGACCCATGCTTGGCCAAATTACCATAGTGCCCCTAGCAACCCATCTTCACATTTATTCACACTTTTAACCCTAAATTTTCATCTTTTCACAATTTAATCCCTAATTTGCATTTTCATCAAAAATCACTTTATAAAATATGAAAATCTAACATCAAATATTCATATTTCACCATTAAACATCAAAGAACACACAAGCTCATCAATGGAAACTATCAAAATCTTTAACAATTTTGAAATCGAAGACACGGGCTAGCTAATACTAGTTGCAACGATCACAAAAACATAAAAATAATTAAAAACGGATTAAAAATACATACCAAATTGAAGGATATAAGATTGCCGAAAGTTAAACACAAAAAATGGCTTTCTTCTTTGTGAAATTCGGTTGAAGAAAGATGATACAAAATGGTGTTTAATGTGGTTTTATTTATTATTAACTTTAATTACCTAATTACTTAATTAACCTTTATAAACTTTAAAAATTACACAAATGCCAAGCCATTAAAATCCACTATCAACTCTAATGGGCTAATCATATAAGGACTTCCACTTTAAAGCCCTATAGCTATTTAATACCTTTAGCTATTAGAATTTAACTTTTACGCTTTATGCAATTTAGTCCTTTTTATCGAATTAAACATTTAAACAGTAAAATTTCTTTATGAAACTGTGTAAAATATTTTCTGCTGTTTGATTGAAACAGTAAAATTCAACTCTGGTGTTTGATTGAATCTGTGTAAAATATTTTCTGCTGTTTGACAGATTTCCTGAACATATTTTCCGGAAAAGTTGTTTTTACATATATTAATATATATTAATAAATTTTTATATTTTAAATTGTTTTTACATATATTGCAATGATTTATTTATAATAATACTCAATTATTAAGCTACAATATTAATCGTTAAATTGAAAAAAAGAAGATGAACACACAAAAATAAGGATGAAAATGAAAACACCCAAGCAGATGTAAGAAAGTACACATATTTATAGCAAAGGGTAGCCTAAATCATAAATGCCAAGGAGGTCTAAAAATTAGTTTAAAGTCCATCTTTTCAGTTTCTGCCTTCTACACAACATGCATAAAGTCTTTCAGTATTACAGGCATGCAAAGAAGCTATTAGCCAACATACAACCCTAACAGGTTGCCTGATAAGAAAAGAAAAGAAAAACTAACAAAAGCAAATTTAAAATATATAAGAACTTAAGAGCTATGAAATGGTTCTGCTTACATAATTTGAGAAGTCATTTACTGCCATTTGGTTCTGTTGGTCAAAGTAAGACATTGTCTGCTATCACGACCAAAATATGTCTACAATTCAGCAACTAAATAAGTGTTACTGCTTATACTGGAAACTAATACAATACCTCCTCTAGATGCAATCGAATCATTAGCACCATTTGCCACCAGAAGCTCATCCCATTCAAGTGTATTAATCTCAAGAAGCTTCATTTCATGATTTCTAACATTAACACTCTCACCTGGTTCTGTTCACTTTCCACAATAGCATTTAATGAGAACATGATGAATTTGTTCACATGATTAATCTCTGGAAAATTTCAACATCACCTAGACTCCTCTCACCTTCAGAATATGTATTAGCAATTCCAGAATCAAACTCTTTTGTAACAAGCAAAGGAGTAGACTGATCTGTTAACAAACTTGAATTTGAATGTGTGGCTAGTGAAACCTGCAATTGTTTGTAGCACAAATCCACAAACATCATTCACAAACTGGTTCTGAGTAGGAAGAAACATAAAAGACTGCTTTATTCGGGAATGGTATCTCAAAGTTTTTTGTTTGTAGTAAACACCAACCTCCTTTGTTTCACGATAATGAACAAGAACCATTTGCTCCAAAGACCTGAAACAAGAAGTTAATCATGATAAGAGATTACCACAATGCAACTTGGGTTAAAAGAGAACAAGTAGGGACAAGATAGGTGAGGTTAACTTTAAATGTAAAATACATCATACATACTTATCTAGCAGCCAATAACACCTGCGAACAAAGGTTGAGTTATCTTCACCATGTGCATAATATACATGAATCCTTTCTTTATCACCAACCTGGTTCATGAAATAAAATACAATTGTAATCACATTTTGGCCAAATCAAAATAATATAATATAAGTTATACGAAAAGAAAAACCTACTTTTAAGTGTTCATGAGCTTCTTTAATAGTCTTCCCATCCTTTTTATTTTCCCAATTATAACCATCTTTTCGAAAGTTCCTCAGCATCTTTCGATCAAACAATACAATAGTACCACCTATAATGACAAGGGAGTTATATTCATTAGTAAGTAGTAAACTTCTTCTGTGTTCACTCATGTGGGGGCGTATAGATGAGGGGAACAAACAGAATTTAATTTTTATCTATAGTTACTTTTTGGCATGTTCACTGGCTTCGCTTAAATGGAGAAATATCTATGGTTGCACACTATAGCATGAATCTCATTTGGGCGTAACCATCTTGACTTGGCTTCTTCCAACATGTTTTTAACATCCAAATCTGTCCATATCCAACAGAAACAAATTTAAAAAATAAAATGAAAAAAAATTAGCAAAACAGAGAGATTTGCATAATTGCAGTCCAAAGCACGATATGAACAAAATTTAACAGTCCCTGAAGCTCAACTAACACTTCACAAGCAAATTTTTATGTGAATTTGATATTTGCTTGAAACAAAATCAACCACTTCTCTAGCTTTCAAAGAGCAAAAACTCCCACAAAAAGAGTAAGAAATTACTCACTAAAAAGCTAACAAGTAAATACTATGGACCATTTACAGCGATCAAACAATTTTCAGCACATTAAATTCTAACACACGTTATAAGATCAATTCATAGAATCAGAAAAAAAAAAGATTAAAACTAATAAAAACAAATTCTGTATAATATACCTTGCAATGTATGAAATCCATGAATTTCAGCTCCGACGAGACTCGCACAACCACCATCCTCCATCGACAAAATCAAACGCCTGAAAACGATTTTTTTAAACTCAAGTAACTAAACAATTAAAATAAAAACCGAAATTAATTTAAAAAAAGTTAAACGCGTAATTAACAGAAGAAAAAAGAACGAAAACTCAGTAATAAATAAATAAATAAATAAAACCCAGCTTAGTCTAACATATAACCTTCTTCAAAACGAAGCTTCTTTTGGAACTTTAAAAATGAAGTTCAAAAGAGAAAACAAGAAATTTTTTTAATATTATATATTAGACCAAAATGGACTTAACCTCATATTAAAAATTCATTGGAAGTCAATTATTTGTAATTTAATGATTAAATTAAAAAATTTCAATTCCCACTCCTTCCCTTCCAGGCTTCCATTCAACCATAGGAAAATTGAGAAAAAAAGAAAAGAGTGGATAGAAGAAAACTCGAAAATGGGGAGGTAAATCAACTGGAACCACTCTTAGCAAAGGGCTGAATCTTTTGCGGTATGCCGGCCTTAGCAGATAGAGATAATAGAAGAAGGTTGAAGAAGGTTGAAGAAGAGAAAGGAGAAAGGGAAAATGTCTTACGCTAGAGAAATGGGTAAGACAATTTCCAAAAAAAAGCTTTGGATTTTACCCGTGTTTGTAAAATGTTTTCCTATGGGAATTCATTTTCTAACAAACAAACACCATAAAATGTGGAAAACCAATTCCGGAAAATATTTTCCCCTATCAAACAGACCCTTAGTCGCATAAAGAGTTTCTAACCTTTTTCACAAGGCGAATGAGGTATTCTCCATCAATACCTCTTGCAATACCTTATTAGCGAGGCACAACTGGATTGCAGACAAGGCATTTTCATCAAGCTCTTCCCATTTTGACTGATCTAGATCCTCGAGTTTTTTTTCGGTAACGATATTTTTTAGCTCAGTCTGAACTAGAATTGCCATCATTCGAACTTTCCACAAATTAAAATTTGTGACATCATAATTTCTCAATGTCAAACCTTGTTGCCATCTTTGAACGGGCTGATCTGTAGAAATTAAATTAGCTCTGATACCACTTGTTAGATATTGACTCGATTAAGCAATAAACAAGTAAAAATAGCGAAGAAATTGAGAAATTGAACACAAATTTAATGTGGAAAAACTCTCCAAAGAGGATAAAAAACCACAAGCAAATATAATTTTACTATAATGGCAAAAGAACGAAGAGTACAAAAGATGAAGAAAAAACTAAACTCCGAAACCCAAAAACAAAGAACCCAAAACAACGAACCCTCAAAACATAAACACAAAATTCTTCAAAAGTGTTATGAGTTCTAATATCTAATAGGTGTATTTCCTAAGGTTATAAAATAGTCTATTTATAGGCTAAATTCGTAGGTCAAATAAATTATGCTAATAAATGCTAAATATATTATACTAATAAATACTAAATCTTCTAGAAAGAAAATATATTTTGTTTAACTTGATTTGCAAGTAATCTCTTATTTGACTGAAATATGAGGCATACTCAACAAAAATAAATAAATAAACAAGTAGCTTTTCAAATCAAATTTTAATTTTAAACTGAGATTTTATGTCATGTTAAAAGTTTTTTTGGAAAAGTATTTTCAATAAAATTATCGTTTTATCCTCTCGTTAAATATTTTATTTTACAATATTATGTCTAAAATTGACATTTTATCTTTTCAAAAGCATTTGTGGACAATAATGATAAACACTATAAATTTTTTTTTAAAAACACTTCTAAATTTCAATGGTAAACTTGTCTTCAAGGCTTCAATAGAGAAGTCCAAAATGCTGCGGCCTACAATTGTTCATCAAGCAAAACAACGAACCAAAAAACCCGAGACTAATCTAGAAAAGAACATAAAAAGTAATTGGTGAAAAATGTTTTCTGTCCCTCTCAATTTTGAAATTGAGCAAATTGGTCTTTTAAAAAAATAGAGTAATTTAACCCCTACTAATTTCGAAAGTGAACAACTAAGGACAACATTAATATCTTCCGTCAATTGAACATAATTTTGATTGGTATAGTAACAAATTTAGCCTTCGATGTTTACATATTTTTGTCATTTTGACCTTAATTTTAGAAAATTCAACAAATTCAACCTCAACATTTACATAGTTACATAAATCTTGCAGTAGCAATTTGTTAAATGAGGACCAACTTGACAGAATGTGTAAATTTTGAGAGCTAAAGTTATTATTATACCAATCAAAATTGCCTTGGTTTGCTCACTTTCAAAATTGACAAAGATTAAATAATTTTAAATATTTTTTGAAAGGAAACAATTGCTTAATTTCAAAGTTAAGAGGGATTGGGGAGATAAATTTACCAAAATAATTGCAGTTGCCGAAGCGAAACAGGGTCCAATTCTCAAAACAGAGGCAAAGTATGAAGTAGCAGCAACCTCTTAAGGCTGGAGTTTCAACATATTCTCAATAGTGGGAAGAGCAGCTATTCCAGCGTATAGTCATGCCGATCGTGTCAGTTCAGCCATCAGCAGTGTATTGATGCGTTGAGCCCCCTCGGTATGTATGTGGAAGCGAGGTTATGGGTTTATCGAGCTAGATAGTGTTCCTTATAGGCTGTAGTAGTCACCTGATGACTACTTTTTATACCAAAAAAATCTAGTATGGGATATATTAGATATTAATTTTATTAATGAAGTAAATACTCTTAATAGATAAAACTCTTTAGTAAATAATATTTTTTTGGTGATATGAGTAGAGTTTTATTCCAAAAAAAAGTAAGGTAGAGCTAATCTTTTAAGGTTTTTTTCCAAGAAAAATATCTGTCAAAGCAAAAGTAGTCGAAATATTTATAAAAAAAGTTTTAGTTGCCAATTGAGTTTTAGTTTGATTGGTATTAACATTATTATCAGTGCAGAAATATGTGGGCTCGAGTGCGCTGAAATGTATTATCCTCCTATTTATGGGTTGATATGGTATTAGTTATGCTAAGCATTAATAGGCGTGAGACATGTTTTTACCCTTTTCTCACAGCTTCAATAGGCGTTTCGATGCTACAATTATGGCCTTCTTACATGCAAGTCACAATCCAAAAAATGGTCATTAATCATCCGGTACAAAGCAACTTGGGTCAATCTCATAACTTATACCACAGTTGAAATTGTATGGAATCCACTAAACATCATCCATGTTGGCATTAAATACAGAAAATGATGAGGTTTTCAACAACGAGATACATTCTAGAGAAGCCTACAGCAACATCCAAGCTTTGCATTATTAGACACAAAATTATGCCTTTATTTAATTGCTCGACTTTTTAAATTATGCCATCAGTTGGTAAAGAACCAAATTCTGCCGACTGTTCAAAGGTTGCTTTCGCACTGAACCTTATTATTTGACAGTATTGATAATTTCAACTTAAACATGAGGAATTCAAGATGGAACCTGCCCTTGTCCTTGTTCTCAACCTTCAGCTTTTTTTTTGCTGTAAATCTTACTTTTAGATGATATGGTTTCTCTACTCCACAAAAAGAATACGCGGATGTCATGAGTTAAAAGAACTAAGCCAGTTTGATTTCATACAAACAACCATAGTATGTTTGCTCTAAAATTCTAATCAAAACAGTAAATGCATAAACTGTATTCTATTGCCTTTTTATTTAATCTTCTTCGTATACTGGAAAAAATGATAAAGCAATAGTGTATGTCGTTTTGTACAATTGGATTGGATCTTAACTATTCTTTAATATCGTGCCTTTTTGGTTTTGTGCTATAAAACAAGTATAGATATTTGACATGCATAGAGGAGGCTAAAAAGGCCAGCCATGTCGTCAAATCTTTGAGAAAATTTGCTCTAGCAAATAGCCCCCTCACTTTCCAGGAAGACCAAATTGATCTTCCTTGTAGAATTTGGATTATCCAAAGCCAAAGAAAACTTTCCTTCTTGTTAAATAATTTGGTGGCTCATACACAGCCCAACCCTCTAGCTTCTGATCCTTTCGTGATTCTCAGCCTCTTGCAGGAGGAAATGAACATCCTGTAAACAAATGAGAGAATAAAAAAATGAGTTTATTGGTAATTATAACCAAAGGAATTCAATATATATTTAAGTATGGAGAAAAAAACTTACTCCCAGGGAACATCTCCAACAAGCATCCAGTCACCATCTTTGTCTTCATAAGTAGGAGCATAGTCAGATCCATTGTAGCCTTCCCTCTTTGAGTATGCACCTTTAAAATTGCAGATCAATAAGCCAATCAGAACTATAGCTTTTTTATCATAGGGTTGATTTAATTTAATTTAATTTGTCAAGGGAAATCTTACCAATGGTGAGCTTGAACATATTTTCCAAAGCTTTGAGGAGTTGAGGATAGCTCCTATAAACCTTGAGATCAATCTTTCTGAGATAAGGAGCTCCATCAACGCTTACTTTCACATACATCCCCATCCCTTCAACTTCATTTCTCTTGGAACTTTGTAAGCAATTTTTCCTGTATGATCGGATTGGTGGCCATCCTACGACATGTTCCCTGCATTAATCCATGGAATTTTACGTTAAGATTCTGTTATCAGCCTTACCCTATAGTATTCACCGGTAAATATATACTTACTTGGCAGGAGGGGGACTGTCTTGATCATCACTCCCAGACATTGTAATGCTAGAACTGCTCTCAGAACTCGATACCTCAGAAATCTCAGGTGCAGTTCTTTTATTATTTCTGATACTGGGATTTGTTTTTCTTTGGGGCTCATCATCACCACAACCAGGCAATCCCAATCTTAGCTCAGTTGCCATGAGATTGAGATCATTCTCGTAATTCACTCTCCTTTCCATTGCTATATCCTTCAATGTTGCTCCAAATCTTGTACAAGTTGATGAATTTTCTTTTGCAGATTCCTTTTTAAAAACTCTTTTAACTCTCCTTTTTTTGTGGTTGCTGTAACTGTATGTTGATGATGATGAAGATGGGGAGGGCAGGGTAACTAGTTTTATAGGGGGGCTTGAAAGGGACAATTTCTGAGCTGTAGGTGACTTTGCTTTCTCCTGCATGTATTTCATTGATGAGAAATGATAAATGGTATCCCGCGAACGCGGTGTACTACGCGCTTCCTCCACGACACAATGACTTGGGATTCGGGGACACGTTGAGCAAAGCGCGTGGATTGGGATCCCAGACAACTATAGATATGGCTGCCTGTTACATGTGGGGCAGTGTCGAGTTTGGGTGCACCAAATGAAGGGGACAAAGGAGGGACAACCACACCCGATGACATTGAAGAATGTGGACCGAATTGGACGGCTGAGATTGGGGGTCTGAGGGTGAGGATTTCATTGGAGAGTCTAATTACGAAATTAGCCCTTTGATTTTCCTTTATATCTGAAAATTGAGAAGTTAATTCAGTTGTTGATTTTTAGGTCAATGATTTGACAGTAAGAATTAACAATGTTATTCAATTAGACTACTTCCAAAGTATGAAGATCAAATTGTAAGGGACTAAATGATTAATTTTCATAAAATAGGGATGGAATTCAAAATAACAAAAATTTGGTAGGATCACGAGGGGGAACAGCAACATGTGAAAAGGGGGTCCCACGTAGATGTGATTTGATAGTTAAGGCAATTAATTGATGACTTGTAAAATGTAACATGTCATGCGGCACTGCCAATGCTGCTACCTCTTTGTTGTTGTGTCTCTAAGGTTAGTTGAGTCCTATTGTATTTGTGTAAATTGAGTGATAGAAATTGCCGGCTTGTCCAGTTCACAAATTTTGATCTTCAAATATCTCAATGAGTGATTGGATTGGAAATAGAAGGAGATCCCCCAAATCTCATCCTCTTCTCCACAAATTAAAATATAACTTAAGTCTTGCTTTTGAAAAATACATTTTTTAGAAATTTAGTCCTTTATTTTTTTAAATTTAAAATTTAATTGTTAACACTGTTAAAATTATTTTATTAAATTTATGTTCATTACAAAATTATTTTTTACAAGGCTACCAAGTGATTTTTTTAAAATTTCAAAATGTCTCACTAACAAATTAACAAAAAAAAAGAAGAAGAAAAGGTTAATAATGTTAATAATTGAACTTAAATTTTGAAATTTTAAAAGTAGAAAATAAATTCCTAAAAACAAAAGTATAAGGACTAAATTTTAAAATTTAGAAGAGTACATGGACCTATGCAAATTCTAACCTCAAAAGTATTTTTGAAGTCATAAGCAACGTTAAATAAATAACTTTTGAAGTCAAAATAGTTTTGGACTCAAATGCAAAAGATATAATTATTAGCTTTTGCATTTGAAAAAAAAACACTTTTGAAGTCAAACGACATTTTTAACCTTGGTTTAGAATCCAATATATTTTATGTAATATTTATATGGGTATACAATTTTTTATTAAAATTTGTTTCAAATATATAATATTATATACTTGAATTTGTAATAATTATATTTTAATATTTAAAATATAGTTTATACATTCAAATTAAATTTTACAAGCAATTAACATTAATAGCTTAAAAATATTTAAATTTATATTTTACATATTAAAATATTAATAATGAGTTATAATAAATTATTTTTATATTTTATTAAAATACTACAATGTTAACAAATTTAAATATCATTTAAATATATATTTTTTTTTACTTTACAACGTTATATCTCTAATGAATATTTTATTTCTCAAAACATTTTTTGATAACAATACTCAACACTTAAATGTTAAATTAAAATTTTATAATTGGGGAGGAAATGAAGTTGCTTGATACCAAACCCAAACTCTCATACTTACAACATACTGCTCTTGTCACTGAGTCACGAGATTATCAACATTAAATCAAACTTTTAAATATAACTTTTACAGGATTTTTAAAAACATTTTTAAATAATGCTAAATTGGACCTCAAATTTAAAAACTTATTAGAGAGATAAAATAAGATTCTCCATTATCCTAAAATTCTCTCAAGATTCCACATATTTACAGAAAAATAGCAATAAATTTAAGAATGCAATACTCTACTACCAAATCACATGATATTTTTTATACTAATTCTATTTTTTTGTTTATAAATTTCAAATTTAATCTACTCTCTACTCCTAAATGGAATGGCACAAACTGCTTTAAAGCATCTTAAAGTGGAAACAAAGACCAAACTATGTTTAATTGTTGTAGCACCGGTTGGCGTTGCCACAATATAGATGGCACAAGAACTAACCAAGCCATCCCTTAACTTTGGAATTATCTCAAACAGCCTTGTTGGATAATGGGGCAGCTTTGATTGCCATGTACTCAAACACCAAATTTCTTTAGCCTACCATAACATATCCTCACTCAAATCAATATGCATCTCACATATTGTGATATCAATTTTATTTTTTAATGGGATAAATCTCGAAACTATATATGAGTTTTAGTTTAATGTGTAATTTTATACATGAAATTTTGATTTGGTCTAATTCTTACAAATTATTAATGCAATTGTTAATATAACATCATTTTATGTTTATATATTGTATACACAAGTAATTATATCCATCCAATTTTAAAAAATTGATGTATTTATTTCTTTAAATGTGTATGATTGAATCGAAATTAATGCATTTGAACTACAATCAAAGTTTCATGTGTATAATTGCACCAAATTAAAGTTTATGCATAAAATTACACATTGAATTAGAATTAAAGTTCATGTATAATTTTGAGATTTGTTCCTTTTTAAAAAATAAATGTTCATTTTATTCCATAAAAAAGAGAAATGAATTACAAATAAATTAATGAGGACAATTGGCTCTTATAAACAAAGGCTAACAACTCCACAAATCCGGTTACACAACGAAGAAAGCAGTTGAGACCTTAGCATTGTACAAGAGAAAGCCTCAAAAGGCATGTAAAACCTAATACAAGTGAGCCTACATTACGTGAATCAAGTCTCCCTGTTGATAAGTGGGAGCAAGGAGAAACCCTGACACGTACTCATGACCCTCTCATCGATCAAAGAATCAAAACCTTGATGCGGTGAGTCTCTATGAAAATTATCATTGCTGTAGTAGTGGGAACATCTCTGACTTGAAACAAAAAATGCAATGAAAATCTAGCCAAAAACGAGTTTCACTGGAAACTCAAGAAACCAAGTCATTAATGACTAGAGAAATCAAGCCATCACGGGACTCGAGCTCCACAACTATCACCAAGTGAAGCCTAAGCACGACCCAACACATGGACCAAAGTTATTATTCCGACGACATGTGTACTTTTTGCCGAGAAATTGGCTGGAGATCGACATCAAGACATGGCTAGGATCGTTAGGTGATGGCGACCAACTATTCAATGATCAAACTTCTAGCCATCATGAAACAACTAGGGAAATATTGGCATTTTAGTAAAAAAATATGAAACACAGAAAACGTGAAAGAAAAATATATTGGAAGCACATTATAATTTGTTGTATTGTTCATATTATATAGCCAAAAAAAAAACAGAAACATGTTAAACTTACTCCTAAAATCATGTGACAAAAAAATTAAAATTAAAAATCCCTAAAGACTTGGTATACAGACCTATTATTAAGCAAGTCTAAGGCACATTCTCAACACTCCTTATTGCCTTAGTAATTGCAAAAGCCTAATTTACTTTTTAAAACTTTAAATCTAACTTTTGGAAGGGCTTTGGTTAACATATTTGCTATTTGATCTTCAGTCTTGCAAAAAACAGACTTGATTTCACCAATCTTCTGTTCTTCCAAATGATATTCATCAATCCTACTGTACCAGGACCTAGAAGTTTGTTTAAGACTATATAAGGCCTTGTTTAACATGCTAACCTTCTCCTCCTGTTCCTTGACTTGGAATGCCTCAAGTTTATTTTCTCTCATTGCTTCAATCCGCTTGTTATCTTTCTCAGCTTCTTTAAACTTAGCAGACTCAAATACAACAACATTGCACCTTTCATAAATTTTAGATAAAGATCTTGTGTCACAAATTGGAACATCATCTATGTTGTCATCAAAGTACTAAGGAGTCTCTAGCAATTGCTTCATTGTTGGTTTCTCCTCCATTAGATTTAAAGCAAAGTTTTTTGCTTTCATTTTTACTTTGAATACATCTCTACCTTTTGAGTCTTTGATCAAGCACCTTTTATCTTCAAATCACTACACCAAAACAGGCTTTAAGCGACATTTTTTTCGACCTTTAGTGGCGCTTTTTAACGCCGCAAATACTTTTAGCGGCGCTTTCAGCAGCGTCGTAAAAAATGCCGCTATTGAAACAGCCGCTAACTTTTGCGGCGTTTGCCGCAAATACTTTTAGCGGCGCTTTCAGCAGCGTCGTAAAAAATGCCGCTATTGAAACAGCCGCTAACTTTTGCGGCGTTTTTAGAAACAAACGCCGCTATAGAACAAGACCTTTAGCGGTGCTTTTCCCACAAACGCCGCTATAGAACAAGACCTTTAGCGGCACTTTTCCCACAAACGCCGATAAAGATCATGACTTTTAACGGCACTTTTACCACTATATGTCATGACTTTTAGCAGCGCTTTTCCCACAAACGCAGCTAAAAACATATCTTTAAAAAAATAATTTTTTTAAACAATATTTATTTCTATGATAAATATTATATTATGTTTTAAGGATAAATAAAAAATATTATTTAAATTAAATTTTCTACAAAAATTTTAACTTTAAAACTAAATATAAAAATTAATGAATTTAAATTTAGAATTTAAAATAATGAATTAATAACACAATTAAAATTCAAAAGTTAGAACTCTTAAGTAAAAATAAAAATTTAGAATCAAAACTAAAATAAATAATACATATGCAAGATAATAAAACATACAATGCATTTTCTTAATCAAGTAAATCTTGGTAATAAAAGATATAATATATTTACTTAATCAAGGAAATCTTGTACATCATTGAAGTCACACCATCAAATTTGTACCCATCAAACTTATACTCCTCCGGCCACCATCTTGCATTTGAAAGAAGATACCTCAGTACCTAAAGCAACAATTAAGAAATAATATTTACAACTGGAAGGGAGGAAGCCAAAATCTTTAAACAAGCTATTCATTAAGAAATGTTTAGGTAGAAGTACATACTTCTCAGCTTCCATAATTAAAAAGATGAGAATCCGACACCGAGTGGTGACCCCTTAACCCCGTGTAGAAGTAATGACCATCAGTTCCATCAAACATGTTCAGCCCATCTAACACATTATTGGAAGCATGGCTGTATTCATAAAACATCATTCAGATACACAAGTAGATAAGAAAATAAAATTAGCAACTTAACTTAACTATAGAATAAAAATGAACGGGGATATAGCAAACAAATGCTTTCACAACAAGCTGGTCGTGGACAATCATACTAGAAATTTTATAGTATTCTAGTCATTTATATATTCTCAATCAATTACGACTTTGCTTCTCTCTTTTAGATTTATTTTTTAGCAACCTTTTAGGAAGTAAAAATCAACTAGAGAAACGAAGGAGTAAAAGTGACAACCAATAAGAGCCTAAATTCTCACGGCCATATTTGCATCAAGTCTACTGGAAAAATGAGCATAAAGCCAAAGCAGGAAAAGAATAAGAGTTCAAGTTCTCATTTCCTGTACAAACAATCCAGGAAATTTTGTTTGCACAAAACCCTAAACCATTTTGTTTGCATAGATTTCTACTTCCTGATGCTTAGCATGTTTGATCTAATTCTAATCAGCTTATCATAAACAACTTTATAGAAATCAAAACAAGTGCAGTCTGACGTAAATATTTGGTGCTTCATTGATATTAACTTATTCATCTTTCACCAAACTGTGTTGGAAAGTTTAGAATATGGATTTTAATTGCACAATTGAAACTTGAAATTGTTAGTTACCTCAGGTGCTCATCTTATGAGTTAAATCCTATACTAGCAAGCTCGGGGAATATGACATAAACGTATAATTACAAATAGGCTACTTTCAAAAGTATTTACAACTGAATAGATTTTCTCCAAGAGAAAAAAAAGTTTAATCCAGTTTCAAATAATACAAAATTTTCATGAACATAATAATTCCGCAAAGAAAGGAGGAAGAGAAAAACAGTGAATGTGAAAGATGGATAGCCTGAAAAATACATGCCGAGGGTATAACCGTCTTTCAAGCACCCACACCATATCGAGATGGTAAAGGATGATAGCAAAAGAAACGATGCAATTTAAAAAGAAAAAAGAATCCGAAAAGATTAATCTGTCTTAATTAAAGGACAAAAATATACATGAAAATACTTTCCACCACGTTCATCAGTTGAACCAAACAAAACCCTCACGTATTAATCAACTAAGCCAATAATAATAAGAAAATAGAAAATTTAACATGTAACTCTAATTTTAACATACCTTAAAATCTGAAACCCGAGATTCTTCCTTCTCTTGGCTGGAAAACAATAATACAAATCAATATTAGATTATCTTCAATTAGGGAAAAAAGAAGTAGAGAAGAGAATTTGAAAAGAAATATTAGTCAACAAGACTGCATTAGTTGATAATACTAAGAGAATTGTAACAAAGAAAATAAAGATCAAAGGTGCTCGTGGGACAATTTTTCTTTGAATGACAGAATGCATGATCATTAAGTTTTAGCATGTTAGTCATATTCTATACAAGCATGTTAGTCTTATATTATATGCACATGCCATTATCCACAGTGAGACCGAACATAAGGCTAAAATGTTTATTGTCAAAACACATTTTTGAATGAGTAAATATTGTTGATTATATAGCAAAAGACAACCTCTGTTAACCACATACAGAACATAAAGCAATGGTGTGAGCAATGAGCATATACATGGAAATCAAAGTTTCTTCGCTGTCCTAGACACACATAACAAGTTTCCCCCGTTTTCAAGACATCAACCAAGCAAAAGACAACTTGGGAAAGTATGGTAGCTATTGCAACACATTCTTGAATAAGAAAATGTTGTTGAACATAGCAAAAGATCTCAAGTTCCTCGAAAAACAGTTCCGACAAATCCCAAGATACTACAGATGTTATTTCAGATAACCAATGTTAAAGACATGGAACTCAAAGTCAAGATCTTTCTCTTATTTGTCCAAGAAAACACATTCAAGCTAACAAAAACATCAGTTCCTATACTTACTGTTCTTTGAGTTTGTCTTACTCATATTTCCTTAGGTTTTTCTTGCGTTCTTCAATAGAAACCCTCTGGCGCTCTAGTTCAATTATCTCATTGCTAACAGCTGTGTTCTTATAAAATAAGAGTTAACAAATCAATCAAACACCATAACACCAAAACATTAAATATATATATATCAAAAGTCATATACTTATCTAAGCTCCTCTTCAAGTCCACGTTCTTTTTCAAGCTCTTCTTGGTATTCCTTCTGCAGATACTCTCCATTTCAGTACCATCAGCAACCTCAAATTTTGCCTGTTCTGTTTTCTTCTTGCAAGCTTCTATCTTTTCCTCATATTCTGCATTTTTTTTTTCAAAAAAGAATAAAAGATCTTGCTTTACTTTCTTAGTTCTCCTTTTAATTTCTAGTGGAAAAAAGAATAAGTAGAAAAGGAAAGACACCTCGAAGCAATCGATGAACCTCGTTGGAATCAGCGTCGCAATGCGAGCGGAGATCGTTAAAGTGCTGAAAACACTGCGTCAAGTTGTTAATGTCGTTCAAAACGTCCACCAGGTCGTCACTGTAAGATATCAGCTTCTCCACATCGATCATTCTCGTGGATTCCCCAATTTTTTTCTAGGGTTTTATCCCTTCTTCAAGATTAAGCACACAAAAAAAGAAAAATTAATGAAGAAGAGTGGATAAAAGTAGAGTTTTGCAAGCGTTTCACAAAAAGGAAAGTCCTTTGAAATTAGAAATTGGATCTAATGAGGAACAATAAAAGAGCCAAACAGTTGAAGAAGAAGAGAGATTGAGAGAGAGTAGTTGAGAGGGAAAATTCGAAAAAGGTCTAAGCTTAAGACAATCCAATCTAACATCAATGGTAGTTATGATAGCTTAACGCACGATGGAAATGATAGATCATTTAAGCTATGATATGCTTACTTTCAAGTAAAAACAACAGTATCACTTCTGAGATTTATGCAAAAAGAGGGAGAGAGGGGAAGATGATAATGAAGACGGTGGTGGCAGAGAGAAACACTTGGGTGTTTTGAGGGTACCAAATTTAGGGGGGAAAGTTTAGGGGTTCAGAGGGGAATTTTGGGATAAAATGCGCCATTTTTAAAAGTGAAATTATTTTTTGCGGCGTTTTTTTTAAAACGCTACTATTGCTTATGAAAAAACGCCACAAAAAATTATTTTATTTTGAATAAAATGACGTCGTTTTATTATGTTAAAAATTTTTTATTTTATTTTTTATAAATTAATTTTTTATAAAATAAAAAAAACCAAGTACTCTCAAAATAAATACTATATATTTTAATAAGAAAACAAATGATAAAATGGTTGTAATTAATTATTAAGTTAGAATTATCTAAATTAAATAATTACCTATATATCCATATCATTTTATTTTTGTATTTTTTCTTATAATTTGGTCCTATCCAAATTAAATAATTACCTATATATCCATATCAAATATATCAAATGGTTTAGATTAAATATTTTTAAATATAAAAGCATTAATTAATTGTATAAAAATATTGTATCATTTAACAAATCTCAAATAAACCTTAAACCCTAAATTAGCCATTCAATATACATAAAGTCTATCTATTATATATCTCTTAAATAATATAAACTATACTCATAATTTTAATATATTAAAATTATTATTATCTCTTTTACAATTATATAAAAACATATTTAATATAAAAATTAAAAAACTAATTAATCTAAACCCTATCCTGACCCTTAAATCCCTAAATCCTAACCCATAAATCCCTAACTCTTAACCCCTAACCCCTAACTACTAACTCCTAAACCTTAAATCCCAACCCTTAAACCATAATCCCTAAATCCATATATAATTATTTGGTCACGGCGGGGGCAAGGCAAAACAAAAAAAAAACTGAACTGGATAAAAAAATTGAATCGAGCACTAAAAATACTGAACCGGGATGGGATAAGATAGGGATATCCTTGGATATAGCTTATATCGATTTTGAAGAACCAAATCTTCACATGATTTTGAAGAACCAAATTAATATTCTCTTTTACAATTATATAAGAAATTAATTAATATATAAATTAGAAAACACTAGTTAATCTAAACCCTAAACCATAAACCTAAACCCTAAAACCATAAGCCCTTAACATGCACATAACCTCTAAACCTTAAACCCCAGCCTTTAAACCATAAACCATAACCCCTAAACCCATAATCCATAAACCTTAAAATGGTAACACCTAAACCTTAAACTCTAAACCATATACCCTAAACCAAAAACCCTAAACTATAGTGATAATTAATTCAATATTTTAAAATTAATACTATCTCTTTTACGATTATATAAGAAATCATTTAATATATAAATTAAAAAAATCAGTAATGTATCCAAAAAACTTTAAAATTATTTTAAATAATAGTATTTTAATTTTTCCATTTTTAACAAATATTTTAAATTATTTTAAATCCTTGAGCATTAGTGGCGTTTTCTTAAAAACGATGCTAAATCCCCGAAAGCTCAGAAAACGGTGTCGTTAGGCTTAGGTTTTTTGCGGCGCTTTCTCAAAAGCGCCGCTAAAGCCCTAATCATTAGTAGCGCTTCCTTATAAACGCCATTGAATCGCCAAAAGCTCACAAAACGACGTAGTTTTAACTTAGGTTTTTTGCGGCGCTTTCTCAAAAACGCCGCTAAATCCCCGAAAGCTCACAAAACGGCATAGTTTTGGCTTAGGTTTTTTGCGGCGCTTTCTCCAAAACGCCGCTAAAGCCCTAAGCATTAGCGGCGCTTCCTTAAAAACGCCGCTAAATCCCCGAAAGCTCACAAAACGGCGTCGTTTTGGCTTAGGTTTTTTGCGGCGCTTTCTCAAAAAAGCCGCTAAATCCCCGAAAGCTCACAAAACAGCGTCTTTTTGGCTTAGGTTTTTTGAGGCGCTTTCTCAAAAACGCCGCTAAAGCCCTGAGCATTAGCGGCGCTTTCTTAAAAGCGCTGCTAAATCCCCGAAAGCTCACAAAACGGCGTTGTTTTGGCTTAGGTTTTTTGCAGCGCTTTCTTAAAAATGCCGCTAAATCCCCAAAAGCTCACAAAACGGCGTCGTTGGCTTAGGTTTTTTGCGGCGCTTTCTCAAAAACGCCGTTAAATCCCCGAAAGCTCACAAAACGACGTCGTTGGGCTTAGGTTTTTTGCGACGCTTTTTAAAAAACGCCGCTAATGCTTATTGTTAGCGGCATTTTCCAGAAAGCGCCACTAATGCTCGATCTTTAGAGGCGTTTTTTATCCAAACGCCGCTAAAAACACTGCTAAAAGCCTGTTTTGGTGTAGTGAATATGACCTTAAAACATTTTTCAATTAATTTCCCAACACTAAGAAGATTTTGATCAATGTTAGGCACATATAGAACATTAGTTATGTGTTTCAAACTTGTTAAACTTTCAATAGCCACTGTTCCTTTTCCCTTAACTGGAATAAACTCACCATTTCCAACTTTTATTTTGGAAATGATAGTTTTATCAAGTTCTTTGTAAAGTGTTGGGTCATTGGTCATGCGATTTGTGCAACCGCTATTGATCAACCAGGAATAACTGGATCTATTACTTGTAGAGAAACGTGTCGCCACAAAAAGGAACTCATCTTGTTGTTGCTCAATAGATGCTTTTTCCTCTTCACGTTGTTGAGACTTATAGACACGCTCTATGTGCCCAATATTGCCACATTTCCTACATTTGATATCAGGCTTCCACTAACACTTCTTTGGCAAGTGATTAGTCTTTCTTACAATATGGACATGGTGGACCTGTCTCATTGTTGTTATTTTTGTTGGTCTTATTTTTAATTTTCTTGTTTTTACCTCCCGAATTTTTAAATTTTAGCCCGAAAAACACCCTCTACTGATGCTTCTTGTCTTATCTTTCTCCTTTGTTTTGGAGCCTGGAATGCATTCATTAATTCTGCCCAGGATATACTTGAAAAATCCTTAGATTATTCTAATGAAGAAATTTTAGACTGATATTTTTCAGGCAAAGTGACAAGAATTTTTGCACTATTTGATCATCGGAAAAATCCTTACCTAACAATCTTACCTTGTTTACTATGCCTTCCAACATGTCAGAATAGTCTTTAATGGTTTCTATCTCATTCATTTTCATCAATTTAAACTTTCTGTCTGATTGAGCACTTGTATATTTTTTGTTCTTTCATTGCCCTGGTATTCTTTCTTGAAGTAGTCCCAAATTTCTTTTGCTGACCCCAAATTCATGATTCTTGTAAATATCTTGCTTGAAACAGTAGAGAAAAGGCATGCTTTAGTTTTGGACTTCCTTGTCTTCTCTTTGTGAGTCTTCAGTTGATTCATTGTTGGATTTGCTGGCAAAGACGAAACATCATAGTCTTCTTCTATTACTTCCCAAAGATTCATCACATCAAGATAGACTGTCATTCTAACAACCCAAGCTTGATAGTTGTCACCATAAAAAATTGGTGGAACAATATGAGAAAATGTTGTGTCAACTTCCATGTCTAAAGCTTATACGTTTTTCTCAACTTATAGGTCCCTTAAGATAAAAGCTTAGATAGCAATTGTTGGTATTTTAGTAAAAAATATGAAACACAAAAAATGTGAAAGAAAGATATATTGGAAGTACATTATAATCTATTGTATTGTTTAGATTATATAGGAAAAAAAACAGAAACCTGTTAAACTTACTCCTAAAATCATGCCACAAACACTTAACTTACTCCTAAAATCATGTGACAAAAAATTAAAAATCCCTAAAGACTTGGCCTACAGACCTATTATTAAGCAAGTCTAAATTGTGTCACTTGGGACCTCCAATTGGAGATCCAAGTGGTCAAACACCATAATTGGCCAAGAAAGCTAGTGCCTAAAGGCTTGTGATGATTGACCAATGAACTGCCAGTTAACGGGTAGTTCCTTCAAGCCTGAGAGTAAAGATCTGATAGACTCTAGTTAGATACAAGGGTGAAATACCTAGAAATAGAATAGAAGGCAATGGCTAGAATCGCTAGATGGTTGATGCCTGTGAAGACTTCATCAAGAGAGAGAAGAGAAAGTAAGAGACGGAAAAGTAAAAGGTTAAAATATGTTGTTAGTCCCTGTACTTTGATAAAATTTAAGATTTAGTCCCTATACTTAAAAAGTTACCTGTCCTATTTTTTTATTTAAAAATCTCAGTCCAGTCATTAAAAGTGTAAGCATTTTCTATCAAAATTTGTAAGCTTGAAATTTTGATTAGACTATTCTCATATGACGTAACATATTATTGACAAAATAAACATGTTAAATTGACATTTTTTTATAGAAACCACCAACGATAATGATTGGACTAGAATTTTTAATTTGGAAAAATAATAGGATTGGATTTTTAACTTTTAAAATATAGAGACCAAACCTCAAATTCTATACAAGTATAGGGACTAGCAACAGATTTTAACCAATTATTATAGTTTTTGACTTTTACCAACTATTAATTTTGTTATTGGAAGACTGCAAGGCATAGCATACGGCATGCCCCACTCTGATCACAACTAAGATATCTTGGAATTGCATTGTAATATAAGGATCACATACATACAGGAAAATGGGTCCATAGCCATTTATAATTTCCATACCAATACTAAAATTTCATTCCATCTGTTTAGACCCCACAATCCAACAATTGTGCAGTTGTATGTACCCTTTAATTGTTCCTTGCTTTGTTACCAAAATAAATTCCCAATATTAAAGAGAAAGTCCTTAGAACAAAGAAATCCACATACTAAAAACATAAATCACTGCTCTCTTTCATTGGTGTTCCTTAAACATTGATAGCTTTTGACATTAAATTTTAGAGAGTCTAATTAAAATTTTCAAAAATTTGTGAAGTTAATAATAATTTCCAAAAAAATATAAAAGGTCTAATTTAATTTTTTTAATTTTAAAAAGCTTAATAAATTTTTAAAAAATTTTAAAATATTCTCAAAGTTTTAAATTTTTTTTTTGGAAAGTTGGATTTTTCCACTTCGGGAAGCATTTAATAAATAGGGGACCATTGGACACATAATATATAAAGCATTGTTGTAAAATGGATGTCGATATAACTCCCATAACCCTAAGAATTCATTTTCTTGTTGCTCTTGTAATCCCTAAAAAATTATAGGGTACCTTAATTATATGTTTGTGACCTATGGTGATTGAGGCCCTATAAATAGAGGGCATGTATAAGCTTTTTGATATCCCAAGTGAAAGTTGAATCATCCTTTTATTTCTTTGTCTTTCTTTCTCTTTTAATCTTTGTATTCTTTTTTTCGTTTTATAATACAATATTAGCACGATTTTATTCAAGAATAATATGTTTTTAGTTGGTGTCAAAATTTTGTTGGGATTCAAGCATTGAAATTTAATTGTTTGGTTTAAGAATCATTAGAATCATGGCTATTTGATATTTACTTGGGATAATCACTTTCTCTTCATTACAAATGATGCTTATAATCACTACTTCTCATCCATGGTAACATAAGTCAGTCTAATCAACTTCTTTTGAAATTTGATTTGATTTTTATTAAAAAATTCAATTTATATAATTCTCTATTCGTATCTCTATGAATTTATAAAATCTTTCACGCATTTAGTTATTGAGATTTTTATGTGGAGATAAATGTTTTTATTTTTATTTGGTTCATTTTAATAAAAGTGATTGATTTAATTTTAATTTTGATTAAGATATATGATTATTGCGAATGAGAGTAAAAGTACTTGTCATGAACTTTGGATATTCACTTTGTCTGGATAGTTTCATGATTATTATAAAATTTGAAATGAACTTTGGTTAGAAAATGTTTATGTTTAAACCTTTATAGTTTGTAAAGTTACTTTAATATGACATTATAATATTTTATATTTTGCTGCGTTATGGTATATAAAAAATATTATCTAACCATAGCGATTATTAATAACATGAATTTATAAGTTTGTTATGCTTAATATATGTTTTATTTGTACCTATTCATTTTATTTTTATAAATTTATTATTTGTTATGTTTAATATATGTTTTTATTTATACCTATTCATTTTATTTTATATGAATAAATAAAGTTTTTAAAGATCAAAATTTTTATCATTCATGTTGAAAAGAAGTGCAAAAGTGTACATTATTTAAAATAAATTAAACATTCATTAAGGTTATATAAAAAATGATTACATGCTCTTGAAGAGCTAATATGACATCAAACTGTAAAAGCTTTTTAAGAGCTAATATTTTACCTCCTTGTGATGCAGAATTTTGTAAAATATAATATTATTTCTTAGATTAAGAAGATATATGTTGAAAGAATACATTACACTTATATGATTGAAATATCTAATGTGCTCTTGCAGTAGCAATATTGTGAAAAAGACTTTAAAAAGTATTTTGAAACGATCTCATACCTTTTAGTGGCTAAGCAAAACAATAAGTTACTGATGAAAAAACATGAAATTCTTTCCATTAGTTCTGCTCCATTCCCTGAAGTTGAATGTTATACATAACAATTATGAAAAATGAAAACATAGAAATTGTGGTTGTCGTTATAATTGAGGATGTGGTTGGAGACATACTAATAATTGGTATCATGATGGTTCTAATAATGGTACTTCTAACCACTAGAAAAAAAATAATAATAAAAAACAAGAAAATGGTGATCAAAATATTTGAAGGTTATCGAAAATTCAAGATACCGATGTGGTATGAAAATCATTGATCACATACATGTCGTACATTTAAGCATCTAGTAAAAAATTATCAAAGCATCTATTAAAAAGAAGAAGGACACAATATTGAGACAAATTTCGTTATCCAAAATAATAAAATGGAAGATAATTTTTGACAAAAGATGAAAATTTGCATTAAGCTAACCATGCATACAAGGATGATGCTTTTAAAAGTCTTAATGATATAGCTCATTTGTATGTTTTAATTTTCCTTCATAAGAAATAGTTATATATATATATATATATATATATTCTTATGACTATTTGCAATATTTTTAAACAATGTTTTATTTTTAAGGAAAAATATGAAAATTTTTGTTTTTTCGTTAAACCTAAGAATAAAGACATATGTCACGTAGATTTTGCTACTACATATTCTATATTTAAAGGTAAAAGATTATTATCATTTAATATCATATTAGGTAAACACCAAAGTAATATAAGGCTCCAAAAGAACTATGATAATATTATTTCAAGGGTAAAATATATTATAGATGATGCATTGTTTTCATCTAAGTCTCACATAAATTTAGCTTTATAGATATTCACCGAAAAGGATATCATATCGAGACTATAAATGAGAAAAATATTGAATATCTATATATTGAATGTGAAAAGAAATATGTATTAGAAAGACTACCGCTTTTTCATCGATTTAGATTATACACATATTAGTGAAAGTAAGACACATGTTACTACAAACTAGATGTTTGTAGAACCACATACTTTTACTATTTGGCATGACCAGTTAAGCCATCTAAGATCATATATGATGCAAAAATTAATTGAGAATTCATATGGATTTTCATTAAAAAACCAAAAGATTCTTTAATTTAAAAGAATTATCCTATGTTGCTTGTTCTCAATGAAAATTGATTATTAGAAACTCACTAGCTAACGTTTAGATTTAATGTCTAGCATTTTTGAAATGAATATGGGTCCATTCATCCACCGTGTGGATGATTTTGATATTATATGATTTTGGTAGATGCATCTGCAAAATAATTACATATGCGATATCAACTTGCAACTTGTCGTTTGTGAGGTTACTTGTTTAAATAATTAATTTCAGATTATACAATTAAGACAATTCATTTTACTAATGCTGGTGAGTTTACATCCCAGGTTTTTAATGATTATTGTATTTCAATTGGGATAAAAATTGAACATCCTGTAGCTTATTTTTACACACAAAATTGTTTAGCTAAATCATTTATTAAACGCCTCCAACTAATAGCTAGGTCATTACTTATGAGAACAAAACTCCCTGTTACAGCTTGGGGATGTGTTATTTTGCATGCAACAACACTTGTGCGTATCAGGCTAATAGTTTATAATAAATACTTCCCATTACAATTGACTTTTGGCTAGGAGCCAAATAATTTCCATCTTAGAATTTTTTGGATGTGCGGTATATGTTCCAATTGTTCCACCACAACACACAATGATGAGTGAGTCCACATAGGAGGTTGGGAATGTATATTGATATAAATCTCCTTCTATTAATAAAATATCCTTGAGATATTAATTGGAGATTTAGTTATGACATAACTTGTCAATTATTATAAGATAATTTTTCCCAACACTAGAGGGAGAGAGTAAAGCTAGATGAATAAAATACTTGGAATGAATTATCATTATCTAAGATCCTCGTAAAAATAATGTGAACTAGAAGTTCAATAGATAATTTATTTTACAAATAAACTGCCAGATTCATTTATTGACCTAAAGAGAATTACAAAATCTCACATACCAGCTAAAAATACTCTAATACAAATTGATGTTCCAATAGGGCCAAATGTTAGTGTAAAAGAAAGTAATCCACACCTAAAGCGTGGAAGACCAATCATTTCCAAATATAAAAATCCTTGTAAAAGAAAATGAGCAAACATTCAAAACAGCCATATTGTGGAGGCAAGTGCCCAAGAAGAGGCCAAAGATGTAAATAATAACCCCTGAAGAGGTTCAAGTACCTGAAAATGGTGAAAACAAAGAGATCTTGATATGTTATGTTACTTCAAGAAAATTATGGAACCAGAAAAATATAGTTGCTGATAATAATTTTACTTTTAATGTTGCTATTGAAATAGCAAAAGAAAATAAGGATTCTAAGTTTAAATCTATTTTTGCAAAGGCCCTACATTGATTATGAAGAGATATATTCTCCTGTGGTGGATGCAATCACGTTTAGATACCTTATTAGTCTGGAAGTATGTGAAAAACTTGACATGCATCTAATGTATGTTGTTACAGCCTATTTGTATGGTACAATTGATAGTGAAATTTATATGAAAATCCTTGAAGGACTTAAAATCCAGAAAGATATAGAGTTTCTCAGGTAATTAGATTAAAGAAAAATTATATAGATTAAAACAATCGGATGTATGTGGTACAATCATCGTAATGAATATTTGTTAAAAGAAGGTTATAAAATGATCAAATTTGTTCATGTGTTTTTATAAAAGGTGCGGATCGGATTTTGTGATAATTGCTATTTATGTTGATGATCTAAATATTATTGGAACTCCTAAAGAGCTTCAAAATGCATTAAATTATTTAAAAAAAAAGAATTTGAGATGAAAGATCTTGAAAAAACAAAGTTTTGTCTTCTCTTGCAGATTGAACATTTAAAAGATGGAATTCATGTTCATCAGTCAACTTATAAGAAAAAAATCTTAAAGAAATTTTACATGGATAAAGAACATCCATTGAGTACCCTGATGGTTGTATGATCGTTAGATGTGAATAAAGATCAATTTTGTCTTTGTGAGAATGATGAAGAGTTTCTTGACCCTGAAGTACCATATCTAAATGCCATAAGGGCATTGATGCATCTTGCAAACAACACAAGACCTGATATAGCTTTCGCTATAAACTTGTTAGCAAGATTTAGTTATTCTCCAACACATAGACATTGAAATGCATTGACTCAAAAATGTAATATGATGTTGTCATTAGGTTGTGTCAAATACACATTACACTCTTTTCCTTTAACCAAGGTTTTGTCCCACTGGGTTTTTCTAGTAAAGGTTTTTAATGAGACAACTTGTAATAGGAGATTGTGTACTCTTTTTCCTTCATTAGGTTTTTATCCCACAAGATTTTTCCTAATGAGGTTTTAACGAGGCACACTTTCATTTATGGACATCCAAGGGGGAGCGTTGTAAAATGGATGTTCAAATAAGCTATTTAATCACTCCTTGAATGGTTTAATTACCATTTAAGTCTCTTTTCCTTTATTCAATAAGCTATTTAATCACTCAAATCATATAGTGATCAAATTTTACATCTTTTACGATTTAGTCCTTTTTAATTAATTAACTATCGAAACGTTAAAATTTCTTAACAAAAATTTAATACAGCCTTAATGACACTCCATAAATATTTATAAAAATATTTATAGCTCATTTTATAGAAACGAAATTCCGATACCTCATTTTCTAACACCACTTGACTTTAGGGTCTTACCACTTGAACTTAATAAACCGTTTATAAAACATAAATTATCAATCAAAAAATTTTTAAAAATCATATTTGAATCGTAAATATTAAATAATAATATTTACAAACTTACTCCTCAGATTTGGTGGCCCCAAAACCACTGTTTCCAACACCACTAAAAAATGAGCTTTTACATAAGTGGTCTTAAAGCATGCTTCTAACTCGTTATAAGGTCATTTAATGTATGTTTAGTAATTTTTAACATCACCTAGGGTATTTTGGACGTAAAACTCCTATAATTGTTTAAATATGATGATGTTTGTATGCGAATGAGACGTGGTGTAATGTGTGATGATGTGGTAGCGTCTTGTTACTCGAGCTCGACGACTGAGTCGGGTATAGGTGTTACAATACATTAACTTATTCTTATATTAGAAAATTATAATTATTTGTGTATATAATAAGTAAAAAAATTGGTGTTATATCAATAATAATATTAGTAATTTATGAAATTTGAATCAAATTAAAATGTCATGTATAAAATTACACAGAATTAAAATTCATCTATAATATTGCATGTTAAACCAAGTTCATTTGTAGTTTTGAGATTTATCTATATTAAAAATTATTATTTTACTAAATTATAATTACATTATAATGTTTAACATATCAAACATTATAATTAACATTCACTAATAATTTTGTATGATAATTTATTTGTAATTTTATATAATGAATATAAAATATCCTTAA
The DNA here is from genome assembly GCF_025698545.1 of Gossypium raimondii. Classification (NCBI taxonomy): domain Eukaryota; kingdom Viridiplantae; phylum Streptophyta; class Magnoliopsida; order Malvales; family Malvaceae; genus Gossypium; species Gossypium raimondii. The sequence continues at coordinate 8,482,989 of NC_068572.1, read as the reverse complement.
TTTAGTAAAATAATAGTGTTTAATATATCATTATTAGTAGGCCTGTTCATGGATTGAACTAGATCCTAATAAAATTTTAAGCTCGTTTGATAGGTCTAGGCCCGATTCAACCCAAAAAATGGGCCCAACTTTTTGCCCAAACTTGGCTCGGATTATAGATATTAAACTCGGGTCCGATCAGTATAAAAAAGTTTTATATTATTTTTTTATATATAAAAATTTTAAAAATATATTACATCAAAAACACTAAAAAATATTTCTCAACAAATTGAAAATAAATTTAAAAAAAGTCTTTATACTTAAATAACTAAGATATGTGCAACTTAATATACAAATACCTCTAAAATAGTAGCAAAATTAACAATAAAATAAGAGTTATACAATATTCAAATAATAACAACAAAATAGTAGCAACATAATAGTGAAATGACAACAAAACAGTGGGAAAACAGCAACAAAATAGTGAGAAATTAACATTTTTTTAAATTCGGGTCGGGCCAGGCCCGAGCCAAAAAACCTTACTCAAGGCCCAGCCTGTCTTTTAAACGGGCCTTATTTTTTTGCCTAAGCCCATTTTTTGAGTTTATACTTTTGTTCAAACTCTCCCAGTTTTCGAACGAACCTTTGGGCCGGATGGCTTGGCCATGAACAAGTCTAATTATTAATAATATTTGAAATTTTAATATACATATAATAATTAATGGGCAAAATATAAGAATGACCACTATATTATTGACTTGATTCTATTTTAATCTCTTAACTATTTTTATTTAATTACTCAAAACAAAAATCTAATAAATCGACTAATTCAAAATTTTAAATTAACGAGTTTTTGATTCCCAAATATCTAACTCACCAATTAATTCTTTATAAAGTCTTTGATAAATAAGATAGCGATGTTGACATTTTCCTAGAATTTTGAGACTTGAAGATAAAAATGTTAACTTTTAGTGTTTAATTCATCAAATCAATCCTAAAACCTAAATTAAATCACATTCATTAGATTGTATTTGACAAATTAAACATAAAATTAAATAAAGTTACAATTAACACTAAATTTATTCTATTAAAAATATAAAAAATTCAAACCTAATAATATTATTAATTATTTTAATCAAATAAACCATAAAACCCTAATCAAGCACTTCACTGGATAGTGGGGGATTGACAGTTTAGCTAATTTCTATAAGCTATACACCAACTTAGGAATTTTCTAGACGCCTGTAAGTCATACACCAACTCAAAATACCTGTGGCCGTTAGATCCATTGGCAACTGAAATAGGTTATTGAACTCCATTAACTAAAGAGTTTTTAACCACTACTTCTTTGCAATTTATTTTAGCAATTACTTGCAAAAGTATTTTTACGGTGTTATTAGTTAGATTAGTTTTAGTATTACTCTTTTATTATTTTTGTAGGTAGTTAGTTAATATATAAATTTAATATTTACTTAGTTTAATTAGTTAAGTAAGTTTTATATTTCGAGTTACAAATCTCTTTATGGGTTCGATCTTCAGAATACTTTTTTTCAACAAAATCATTTTGTGTTAATTTATTACTTGACATCAATCTTATGTACTTGCGACTAGTTGGAGAAAGTGGTAACTATTTTTAGCTTTAAAATTATTTATCATATTTGTTACTATTTTCATCACCACCTTTCACAACACCGCTTATGTAACGACTTGATTTTTAGTGGTATCAAAAAATATGATTTCGGGACCCCATTTTCATAAATTGAGTTCGTAAATATTAATATAAAAATATATTAAAGATTGGTTGAGCAATTTTGTCAATTAAATAGTTAATTAAGGCCCAGGGGCTAAATTGTAAAAGTTCAATCGCTATAGGTTTTAATTTGGCCAAAAGCTTAGGGAGTTAAATATAAATTAGCCAAAAGTTTAAAATGACAATTAAACCATTTTGCTATAGGAATTGGTGGATGATGATGAAAGATTCCATTAAACTTGATTAAAGATGGATTAAGTTAATTAAAACATGATTAAATTAACTAAGTTAAGCAATTAAGGATTAATTAAGGTGTAAAAGACAAAAGATAGTGGAATGTTACCATCTTATTCACTTCTCTTAACCGTAAAAGCATAGAAAACCTAAAGAAGAAACCATTTTTGAAGCTTCCATATTTGGCCATCAATTAGTAAGTGATTTCAAGTCCTTTTCTTGTAATTTTTATAGATTTGAGGTAATGAGAACTTAATTTAGCTAGGTCATGGTAACTTAGAAAGTTATCATTTTGATTCTTGAAGAATTACGCTTGAAATTGATAGATTTTAAGCTTAGAATATGAAAAGGATTAGATTGTAAAGTTAATTTAGCTTATTGTTAACTTTGTTACATTAGGAATCAAATTGAATAAATGTAAAACTTGTCATGAAATTATGTTAGAAATAGAAAGTATAAGGTCCTTAATGAAAATATATGAAATCGATTTTAATCCAAGCTAGGAAGCTGGAAGTTATGCTTATCCCGAGTTCGAGGACTAAATTGAATAAAATGTAAATTTTGAGGAAATCAAAAATAAATTTCTATAAGATCATGTATATCATAGCATAGTATGAAAATATTTGGAATTCATTGACGATATAAAGTAATTGTATAGATCAAGAATGGATCAAGTGAAGTTAATCGGGAAAAAACTAAAATTACAAAATAGTCCCTAAAGTATCCTCTTTTCAAATTTTAAACAGGTAAGTTCATATAGAAGTTGCCATCTTGTTTTATATTATGTGTGAATTGTATTTGGTTTCATCTATATGTTTAGTTATAAGTAGAATTTAGTGAATTTGGCATGTGGCTTAAAATGGACTGAATTGAAAAGTCATGTGAATATTGACTATTATGAAACAATACATCGTGCAAAATGTAAAAGTTGATTGATTATAGAACTTGTAAATGAAATGAGAAATTATGTATCGGGATTAGTAATGATATATGTACGAAAATAATGCCCGTATGAATTTAGTAAAAAGTTGCATGTGCTCGTCCAAATATAGATTAGGTGCACTATATTAATACATATTATTAGGAATCACCATTCAACGAGTATGGTCGAATACAGAATACTGAATGGTGCTAGATATTGATGCTGTGATAGGCTCGTATAGATCATCCAAAGGTACATTTAGATTGATACTCAACTCGCACACTATCATATCCTCTGAGACGTTGATGGTATATCTATGTGGGGTTCTTGAATTTCAACTTCATGACGCATTGTTGGGGAATTATTCACAGGTAGTCTTGATGAATCGGGAGCTTCAACTATCGCATTTCTGTGCTCCGCATTGTTGCAATATTTCCGGTTCTATGATGAACTATTGTAATTGTTTGGACATCTTCAACATTGATAAGCTCAAGTTAGTTATGCATGACAGGAATGGACCACGTCATAAATCTATAAAAGATTAGGGATAATATCCACCCACGTAGAGCTACAATTTTAGTCACAATCTTCAATTTGACTCATGAAGTTAGATACCTTTTTAAGCCTTATACTAATTTTACATCTCAATTCGAATACAATGCCAATTTTAGTGCAATGAATTTATTCATTTTAAGGTAAGTTTGGATGGATGATACGTTTACCTATGATTAGTGTAAAAATAGCAGTGGCAGTGAAATTAGATACTGTAACGATATTGTAGCGTGAGACAAAAAATAAGTTAAACGCACTGCACCCTATCACCCATCCAAACCCACCTTTAATAGACCATGATAATAAAATAATTACTCATCTTTATATTTCTTTTATAAAATATAATAAATTTAAAAATTATATAGAGAAGTAGGCTAACTTTTTTATTATTTAGAAAATTAAGGTAGTTTAATTCAAATTTCATTTTTGGAAAAAAAAAAAAAAGAACTACACAATTTTTTTGATAATAAAAAGGTTATCCTTAAATAATATTTTATTTACAATATTCTTTTTAAGAAGCCTAAAGGGGTCAACCAGCTTTTCTTCCAAGATAAATGCCAACTGCCAAGTTATCATATCATCGAAACACACGAGTGGTGGTGTATTGATTGCTATGCTGAAGACAATTAAGAGCAGTCCCCACCCTGCCCCTTCTTGTGTTGCTGTAATTATTATTGGGTTTGGTATTTGCTTTCCATGCCCACCCACCATTTTAACCCATTCTGACAAATTTAGTTTTGATATTTATATATTTTATTAATTTGATATTTATCTTTTAATTAAATTCGTTTATTTTTTTAAAATTAATCTTTTAATAGAAATGATAAATAAAAAATTAATTTTTTAACATTGTTGGCTTGACAACACGCATGATCATTCATGTGCACGCCATATTAACATAATATCATTTGTTTTATATTTAATATCAATAAATAATTTAAAATTTATAAAAAATCAAAATTAAAAGTAAAAATATATAAAAGTTCATAATTTTTTTAAAAATTAGCATGAAATGCATGTTAACTGTTGCCTTATTTAAAATTTAACATTTTAATTAGTATTTTCATTAAAGAAAATTATTTTCTCTCAAAATTGATGATCAATTTTAATTCTTTTTAAAAGGTTAAAATTTGAATTTATCTTTAAGAAATAATTAAGCTTTCATTATCTTAAAAAGAATTCTAATTTTATGGACTTAAATACTCATAAATGTCGATTTTTTTAAAAATTTATGTGAATAAACTGATTTTTGGAAAAATTAAGGTAACAAGTCAATTTTACAAAAACACGTTCAGTTAGAAGCATTTTTCTACCCTTCCACTTGGACACATTTTCAGCGTATTGATAGAAAAAAACTTCTTTTTGCCACATCAATATTAAAAGTGGCAACACCAATATTTTTTTTTATTTTTTGGAGCCACCTATTAATGTGGAAATAAAACTTACAAAATAGGTCTTTATATAGACTCAAAGTCTCATTTCTATTATTTTCTTAAACGATGTGGGATATGTGTATATATTAACTCGTAATCCATTAGTAGCTTGTTCCTAGATTAATGTGGGATTGCTTACTCTTTTAACTAACAACATAAGATTAAATACTACACTATATTTTATAAATTTTATTTTCTTTCATTTTTTATCATGAAAAATTTATACATTCCTACCGCATTTGTGTTATTTTTCGTTTTATAAACATGTATTAATTTATAATTAAAAGTATTATTTACACTTACAAAATTTTTATCTTTTTTTATATTTAGAAATAACAATATAAGATTGAAGGTTATGAAAATTTGTTTTCTCTATAGAAATATAGAGTATTCTAGAATATATATTAAATTGAAAAAAAGATAAAAATGTAGAGTGTAGTATTTTTTTATATTGAAATTTTATTTATTTTTGTTGAGTTCATTTCACTTAATTCATGACTAATTTTGAAGTTTTAGTATTTGTATAAACACTAATGATCCCTTAATTATCACTGATAGCCATCTTTTGAATTATATTTTTATACTATTGTTGTATAAAATAAAAGTTGGAATAAGTAACCTTTAAATTATATATTTTTGGTTAGATATTTAAATTTATTTATTTTGTCAAAAATGATATAATTTCATAACTATTATGGCCTATATTATTATACTTGCTAGAAAAATTCTTTCAATTAATTAAGAAATGATACATGACATTTTTAACAATATTAAAAATTAAATTAAATTAAATTATTATTTAATAATATCTCTAACACACACATCTTCACTTCTTTCTCCCTTTATTCACAACACCAAACATGAGAAAAGATGTTGGTATAAGAGTAACCAATCCCAAATTGTCTAAGAACAAGATGCAAACAGATTATGAATTTATATATATTTATATCCCATATCCACATCGCTTAAGAAAACAAGGGAAATGAGACTTCAAGTTTATATAATGACCTGTTTTGTAAATTTTATTTTCACATTAATAGGTGACACTAGGAAATAAAAAAAAAATGGTGTTGTCACTTTTAGTGCTGATGTGGTAGAAAGCGCTTTCAGATGAAAGCGATTTTATGCATATCACTTGAAAATACTTCTAACTAGACGCGTTTTCGTAAAATCAACCTATTCTTGTAATTTTTCCAAAAAGTTCTATTCACGTAAAATTTTTTTAAAATCGACATTTATAAGTATTTAAATCAAATTTATGACTAATCAAACCAAATAATTAACCACCTTTTAGAAAAGCTTCTCTAATTTAAAATTTGGGAAATCAAAGTCATCAAATTTTCGTCAAAATATTCTCAAATCTCAAGTACACGTGATGCTTAATTAATTAATAGCGGAAACTGGGTTACCATTCGTGCTTATATTTGGCCCAAATTAGCACTTCAACAGCTCCTCCATGAGAGTTTAATCAGCCTGGACCAAATTTGCCGCCTCGTTACCTTTATGATAAATATGTTGCTTCCATCGATCATGATTCGAAAAAAGCCACTCTTCCAAAGCAGAGAAAGTCTGTTATAAACGGCCCAAAGTTCGGACTGTTAAACAATGCAGCAGCCGATGCCACCCAATTTTCATGCCCATCTCTTGCTAAATCCCCTGTCGATGCAAGCCCTGTTTCAGTCTGGCAGTTCCCATTGTATCTGTTGACATGCATGACCAGAAATTCTTCTATTTTTCTGTCTTGTAATTTTTGGTTCTTTGATCATTGTTTGGTTCATATATTTATGATTTTTGTTATAAATTTTAGTTTTGTGATTGTTGGCATATTATGAGTACTATGGGAACGATGTTTGGGAGGCTATTCCTTGCGGCGTTGAATTGTTCGTTCTGAGTGGGAGGCCCTAATGGCTATTACAGCCATATTCCTGTTTTGCACGTAATAGACAATTCCACCCAAATTACTGTACATTACCGTTTCAGCCCGGAATAAATTGGCTATTCGTGCCCACCAAACATACCGCAAAGGAACTAACAATAAGACTGCAAATTCAAATGGAAAAAGCAGAAGAAGGGAGTAGAGTCTGTCAGACAACTGTGTGACCTTCCCAGCAGCACAAGGCAAGCTGAGAACGATCCTCTGCGGTCGAGGAGAGCCAGCAAGGGCATCACCGGACCAGTAATCACGCTCAGATCACACAGTCGTGGTTCATCAACCAGACTTGGAATCCTGTCCCTTTGAACTTAAGGAAACAGAGGTACGAGCCTATAGAACAGATCCTGTTCAAGTAAGGTCGTGCCCATACAGGCCTTGGTTCCAAGTTAAATACCATCTACACCGGAATTTCCTTTCAAATGTGGGATACTGATCAGCTTCTGACAAAACCAATCCGTGTTTTGTCTCTTCCGTAATTTCTCGCGGCCATCCACTCAACAAAGTTAGATATATCTATTCAGCCCTAAATACAATATAGTTTACATATATATCATCCCAGCTATTACATTAACTTGAGTTACTGGAGTCTATTCATGGCTCATTAGCCTGTTTCATGCTTTCTTCATAGTTTTCTCTTTAGAAAATGCTTGTCTATCGACTAAGCTAATAAAATAATTTGCAGCAGAGGATGTAGTTGTTAGCAATGTGTAGGTCTTCACTCAACTGATGGGAAGTGAATACAGTCGATGATGATGGTAATTTGCTGTGTTGGTTTGGTGATAATTTCTGTTTTATATATTAATCTAAAACTTAGTTGACAATCAATCAAACACCTTATCTGCCACTATTCAAGTAAGATAATGCTTCGGGCTTTTTCTTTTACCTGCATTTTAGGAGTAGGAAAACAGGGGAAGTGTAATTGAGATTTTGGATTTGCATTTGCAGTATTTGTGACTCATTCACTGATTTAAATTGCGATAAAATATATATTAGTCATCTTGTGTTTCCATCATGATAAATATTATTTATTTATTTATAATAAATAATGTTTACAAAAATATTTATATGCATGTAATTTTTATGATAATTTTGATTATTATTTTGTCATATTGAGGGTTAAAAGTTGACATTTATCTTTTATTTTTTAAATATAAATTAAAGATATTGTGAAGTTAAAAATTTCACCACAAAGGTATAAAATAACATGGTGTTTTGATGTTTAACTAACTTTTCGTTTTCAATTTGACCTATTATTGGTTCCAAGAAGTGATGAAAATGGAAAATGTATGGGGATGTTCGGTAAAATAAGGAAGGTCCTACCTTGTTTAATTTGGGTAGTAATTTAGAATACCTATAGATAACCGATTTATGTTTTGTGGATTCGAATAATATTTGGGTTCAAATTTTAAAATTACTATATGTAACGGATTGTTTCACAATAGAAGTTTTTATCCATAATGACAATTTGGTATGTATTTCGCTTACTATGCGAATTAATCTTTTAAGTATGACTTCTTTATGTCCACGAAACTAATTAAAAATTTGATTAAAGCAAGTGCACCTATCAATTAATAGTATAGATATGGTGAGCAAAGATATTGTTCCCACGGAGACTAAAAGTGCCAGTAATTACTGTCTTTCTATTATTTAATCGAATAATTCGAGTGATTGGTTAAAAACTAAAATTAATTAAATTAATTAACTAGCGAACACGACAAAGAATAAATCACGAAAATAAACAAGTAACAACCAAGAAGCGAAACAATACCCATAAAAGAATTCACCTAAATTTCATCTGTCACTATCAATCTAAATTACGCAATTTCTTTATTTAGTAACTTGATCCGTAGAAATCTTTAAATTATGCTAATATCTATTTCAAGAGTAAGAGCAACTGGCTCTAGGTTGATTAATTAAATTTTTTTCCTAATTAAAATTCCTATTATTGCATTAACTCATCCTATGGATTCTCCTATTAGATTTGACTCTAATTTTGTAGATTTATATTGTCCTATTTTTAGAATTACATACAACTCCATTAAATTATGCAAGATTTACTCTTAAACCAAATTTATTCAACCTCCGATAACTAAATTTTGCAGGTGTTAGTTAAGAAAATTCCATGTGCATTCTCTTTTCTCGTCAACCATGTCAAATACATAAATTTTATTGTTTACATTAGCTAATTTAGCACAATGATTTTCCAAATGACCCAAGTCAGTGATCCATACATCTAAAACTTGACACTTTTACCATCTCCAATTGACCAACATAAATTATCACATAAGAGGAGCCAAACCTTTTCCAAAGATCTCCACAAAAATGAGCATTTCGACCACGAAGTAAACTGCCATCTTCATTAAGAATGATTTATTCTGCTCGTAAAGACTTCTAACTCGACAACCCTATCTTATTATTATTAGAGAAGTAAACTTGCACCTTGAGCGCATTATCTATGTGTCCAGAAAGGCGACCAAACTGATTAAGTAGTCTTTTAGCTATGTTTGCTTATGGTAAATCAGCCTTCCAAGATAAGACAAGATCACTTGCAAAAACAAATGCAATATTGGTGGCCTCTTCCTTGCCAAGACAACTGGACTCTAGTGCTTATCCTTTACTGCTTTACGTACACTCTCCCAAGTCATTCCATGCTAGACGTGAACAAATAAAGGGATAAGGTGTATCCTTGATAAATACCCCTAAAAGGTTTGAGATCCTTAGTCATACTACTGTTCCATAAAATTTGCATAGAAGAGGCAGTGATACAATTCGTTATTATCCTAATCAAGTTCCTCGAGCAGATTGTATCAATTAAAGAATCTTGTGTGAATTCCCATAAGCTTTTTCTAAGTCCACTTTGATTGCCATCCAACATTCCTTATCTCATTTCATTCTCATCAAATGTATGAACTCTTGAGCAACTAAAATATTATCGGTGATGTTCCTACCAGCCATAAAATCTACTTAGTTAAGTGCAATCAATTTCAGAACCACAATTTTAAAGTGGTTAGCAATCAGCATTTTGTACAATATCGTACAAAGACTCATGCGTAGAAATTTCATAAAAGACTCTAGCAGGCTACAAGTCTTACAAATAAAGACCAAGAGGCTTATTGAGAGACGGTTCCACAATGTTACATACGGAAATGCCTTTTATCCACTCGCAAATTGAATGATGACAGACACTTTCTAAATCTACAACCCAAGTACATGTTATATTCAAGTAATAAAGTCTTAGGTGTTCGAGGTCAATCCACATAGAAGTTGATTAGAACTTACAAGATTACAAGTATTATGTTAGAATGAATATTTAACACATAACTTTGAAATGAGTGTCAAAAATGAAAGTAGGAGCAAGAAACACTAGAAATAAAAATAAAAATCAACAAAAGAAATTAACTAAATAAATAAATATTTGGAAGAAAATATGTTGAGGTTAGAGGATCTACTCTTGGTGTCATATTAAGATTAAATTTTAGTACTAAATGTTATTACTCAATTAGAATCTACACAAAATGGAGATTTCAATCGGATAATCTAACAATTTATGTCCAATAATTAAGCATATGAATCATAAGCAAAGATATGCCCATCAAAGGGGTGTCCAATATGATTGTCCAATAAGTCCAATAGTTTAGCAAATGAGCCCATAAACAAAGAATGATGCACTATGAAAGTTCAGTTGTTTAAGTTCAATCTAAAAATATAACACATGACATTATAATCACTTGATAACTTCAACACTTGTAAAAAAGATTTCAAATATTTATTATGCCAATTTTTATATGCTATAATAAACCAAAGTTAATTTATCCAAGCATTCATTGTGTCATCTATTGTTTATAATAAATAAATAAAAATCTTACTTTACAAGTATAATTATGACAAGTGATTGATACTTAATTTTAGCTCAAATGGTTAGTATAGATTTACCTTAATATTTTCCAAGAGTTTCACCCTTTCACTTCAGCATTGAAAACTTAGAATAACATAACAAAATTAAACAACTCCAACTTATATGAAAGAAATATATTAGATTCAAGAAACTTGAGATTTTATAAGGATAAATAAACAAATAAACACTAACAATAAAATGATCTTGATCTCAACCCCAGGATGCCTCCTATTCTGAAACTAAAGGCTATTTATAGAGGTTTGGAAAGAGGAAAATGATAATGCAAAGGACTTGCTAATAATAAATTGCTAGGCCCACTTATTTTTCATCTTTTGGAATCATTTTTCACATGTTATTTGATGACTTCTTTTGTTCAAGTTAACAACTCCAAATGGGAAAAGTCCAAGAAATTTGATTGAATATTTGCATCTTGTACAGTCATTGTAGAAATTTCAGCTCCAAACTCCAAGTATGTTAGGACATATGACCTAAACACGAAAATGCATCAAAATTGTCCACCAATGTGAAACTTGTAACTTTCTCTTTATTTTTGGATTTCTTCTTGATGCATTTTGGAATTGGTGTTCAATATTTGAATAGATCTTTGAATCCCTTTTTTGACGATATAAACTATACCAGAAATGGAGTTTTGTAACTCGAGAAATGATCGAAGCACTAAGAAGTGTTCCGACTGGAAGTTTTGAATGTGCCCAAATTACAAATTTTGAATCTTTGAGCATTGGATTGTTACTCATCATCTTGGATTAACTTTAGGCTTAGTGCATTTATTCTCATAGTTCCATATATTGACATCTTCTTCCTAAACTAGTTTTACTTGCAAATACCATACGAAATATTTTATTGAAACTAAATAGTAAAAAACACTAAAAACATACAACATTTACAATGTAAATATAAAAAAAAGTCAAATAAACTAAAACAAATCTAAAACATATAAAAATGCTTAAGAAACTAAACAAATAGAAGTACGATATACCAAAAATAATCATATGATAAGTATTCATCAAGTGACCAACTGTATGCCATTGGTTTTGGAACAACTCAGGTATACTATCAATTCATGACGCCTTAAGTGGGTCATGTCAAAAGAGCTCACCTTATTTCATCATTTATGACTTCTATATTAAGCAAAATATAATCAACAGACTCCATGTGTGAGAAGAGATTTTGTAATAGAAGCGGTTCCGGTGTAGGCCATTTTCGTGAATAAAGTTGCTTGAAATAAGAGATAGCTTCAGCTTGTAAAATACCATCATCATAACACTAAGTACCATTACCAAGTTTCAATATGGAGATACAATTCTGCTTTTATCTGGCCAGAGTAAGACTATGAAAGTACCTTGTATTATTGTCTTCTTGAACAAACCATTTACTCCTCTGTTTTTGTTTCCAAAGGAGTACTTGTTAATCTAAGAGTTCCTCTAGTTCAGATTATACCTCAACCTCTAAGTCCAACAACTTGCTATTGCTATTTCTACTTATTTTCGCTCGTATACTAGCAATCTTTTTTACTAGATTCCTTTTTCAACTAATGATGTGTTTACATACCTCCTTGTTCTGGTCCTTAGTCGCAGTAGCAAATGATTGGATTACATTAGGGAGATTCTCTTCATAGTTCTGTAAGTCTAACAAAGTCATTAAGAAAAGGTGTTGCGTTAATTTCCAATAAAATTCATTCAACATTTACAAAATTTATCAATTTAGTTCTAATCTTAAAAATTTCAATTCTTTAAATAAAATCAATTTTAATCCTTTATAAAATATCTCCTCAACTACATCAATTTCCTTTCTTTTGCTATGATATCCAGCTCTTGATGCTTGTTGATTGTACAAGGACAAACCACAAGATTTGGTCATCCTTAGCCTATTACTCAGTTTCTTCTTTGGCAGTTTCACTGTACTCTTTTTGAGCTTTGCTTTTTTCTAAATCTACTACAGAGTGAGCATCGTATAATTGATTTGGCTATTAAAGATGAGTGCCTACATCTGAGATATATATATACTTACAAATCTAATAGATAATATGACAGGTTGGTCTCAAACATGAATACTTGGACCTACAGGTGCAATCACCTAGGGAAGAATGTAAAGTGACGACTGATGCAGATATTGCTTGAGTAAAGATGTTTTCAAAACTTAATTAACTGTTTTTCATATTTAGGGTGGGTTTGTTTACCTGTAAAATATTTTAACAAAAACATTTTCACTATTTTCCGCTGTTTGTTTGGTGAAAAATGAAATCCCACTGTAAAACCTTCTTCAAAACACGAAAAAAGAAGCTTTATTTTAGGAAAACATCTTACCATTTTCATTTCGGTAAGACATTTTCCAAAGCTTTACTCTTCACCAACAATAACACAAAACCCCTTCTCCCTTTCTTCTTTCCCCTTTCTTTCCACCCTGATCTAAATGTTATTTTTTCTTCCAAAGCTCCCTTAAGGTTGCTACTCTTTCCCTTTTTTTCCCTTTGCAAAAAACAAAAAAAACAAAAAAAAGTCTTTGGGTTTAACTTCTCTTAGCGCAATTATCATCAATGTATGTTTTTTTTTTTCTTTTTATAAGTTTAAGATGCTTCAATTGCTTTTTTTTTTTGGGTGAATTACTTTCTTTTTTCCCTTACGTTCGCTGTCCCTTTTTTTTTCCCTAACATCAACGCTTTTTCTTTCTTTTTTCTTTTGACCAATTACTTTCTTTTGGGATTGTCTAAATTGGGCATTTTTTTATTAGGTTCAGTCCATGCATGTTTTGGACCAAATTATGTGCTTTCAATTTGTTTTTTGGAGTCAATTCTGTTTTGATTTCTAATGTATCTGTGGTGAGTTTTTTTGGGTTTGGTTCACTCTTTTGTAACCCGAAGGGTAAAAAGAAGAAAAAATGGATACATTACTTCTTAGTTAAGTTTAGCTGTCTATGAACTAGCATATCTGTAAATTGAAGAGAGCAACTGGGTCGATGAATAAGTTATTAGTGGCCATCTTTATTTCTCATTGTTGTTTCCTTTGATGTAAAATACATAAAAGTAAATAGATTAGACAACTAGGTCGAGGAGGGACCATGTTTTTGTGTCTGTTATGTTCTATCTAGGTTAAAGACAAACAAGTTCCAAATTGATTGGCTTTAGAAAATAAAAGGTGATGATGACTCATGATTTGGCTTTAGAAAATTAAGAAAAAAATGATGATTAAGTGGTCCTCTCAGCTTCCAATTTGCTTATCTATAAAAAGATTTCCTAATGAAGGACGTCTTTGTTGCTGGCTAGTAATTGAGCTCTGATTCAACCTACTTAACTCGATTTATGCTATTTGGTTCAATTGGTTTCCTCGTATATATATAGCCATTGGTTTAGTTGGCTTGTAGTATAAAATTTTTCTTCATTGAAGGCCTGCGGGTTGATCTCCTTGCTTATTAGGCCGTCCTCTTTCAGTGAATATATGTAAATACAATTAATTAATCATTGCCCATATAAATGTGTTATGTATGGATGTGTGTTTGATTTTGATATGTTTATTTTTAAAGATATTTTTACATAATTTTAAAGTGTTTAAAGGATAATATGTTTATCCAGGCATAAAAGTATGTGGTTATGGATACTTTTGGAAAAATGAAGAGTGCAATAATTTGTACATAGTTAATTGTTAATGTTAGCATTTGGGAGACAAGTTGGGTAGAAGCTGAGATGTCATTCATGACTCTTTTTTGCGCATCAAATATTTAGGTTATATTGGTTTTTTTCATTTTCTGAAAATAATAACATTTAGGTAGCTATCATCAAGACATCCAATAAGAAACCAATTGTGGAACTGAAAATTTCACATGATATTTGGATTTGCACTAGAAAACATGTTCCACACTCTCTGTTATGTCTTCTTATAGATTGTCCCATCTGTTTTTATTATATTTTTATATTTCCCCCGACTTAATTGATATATACTAGTTTCATATTGGTTTTTTTTTTTTGTTCGAATTGGGTACTGTAATTACTAAAACTAGAATACCAGTATATCTAAAGTTGACAAGTTGTATATAGTTATTTTATTTTTACTATATTTTTGTTCTTGAGCTCAAACACGACTTGAAATTATTTTATGTAATGATCAAATATTTTTTTGATATTATTTTGTGTAGATGGATCGTAATCAATATCATAATGCAATTGTTGGGATTGTGGCTTTAGTTTTAGGTTTTGGGGCTCTTTGGATTAAAATATTAAAAAATAGGAAGGAAATCGCGTCTCACCCTCGTGTGAATCAAGATTATGAAAGAGAAAATTATATTAATAGTATTTTATATAGAGGTGACCAGCATTATATGGATGTGATAAGGATGAGACTAGTTGTCTTTTCTAATTTGTGACATTCTTAGTAGGAACAATTTGTTACAATAAACTAAATCAGTGAATATTAGGGAGCAAGTAGTTATATTTTTATATATAATTGGTCATAATGTAATATTTTAGTGATTGAATCTAGATATTATAGATCAATTGAGACAATTTACCATTACTTTAGAGTTGTATTGAGAGTTATTTTGAAATTGTATAGATTAGTTATTAGATTACCTTATGAGTCAACTCTTAGTGAAAACAGAAACAATCCAAGGTTTTGTCCTTATTTTAAAGATTACATTGGAGTATTAGATTGAACTCAAGTTCGTGCGTCCGTTCCACTTAGCATCCGAGGAAGATTTCGTAGCCATAAAGGGGGGACAACACAAAATGTATTGGCTGTCATTACATTGGATTTGAAATTTTCCTATGTTCTAGTTGGTTGGGAAGGTAGTGTACATGATTCTTGTATTTTAAGTGATGCACTTTCATGCCCAAGAGGATTAAGAATTCTAGAAGGTAAGAATTAACATTAAAAACCAAATAGTTCAAGCACGCTAATAATAATTATATTTTACAAAATTATAGGTAAATATTATCTTGTTGATGCTGGATATGGCATTCGAAATAGATATATTACCTCATATCGTGGTGTCTTATATCATTTAAAAGAGTTTAGTGATCAGGAGCCAGAAAATGTAAAGGAACTCTTCATTCTTCTTCATTCATTATTACGAATCACTGTTGAACGTGTTTTTAGGATTTTGAAGTAACGATTTCGTGTGTTAGATGCTGAACCATTTTGGAAATTTCAAACTTAAGTAGATATAGTTTTGGCTTGTTGTATCATTTATAATCATATAATGAGAGTTGAGCCTAATGATTTACTTAATCAAAGGATTATATAAGGAGCTTGGGTCTGATTTGATACTACTAACTCTTATGGAACTAGAAGAATGAGAAGAAACAAGAGAATAGTTTGCTAAGAGAGAGGAAATTGCACAAACTATGTGGACTGATTATATGGCTAGAAACATTAGGTAGGTTTAGGGCTCAAGGTTAATGTTTTTATGTTATGTATGTTTTAGTATTAAAATTATTATTTTTTTAATGTTGGTTGTATATTGATATTGAAATTATTGTTGGATATTGAAATTATTATGTTTTAAGCTTGTTGGATATTGAAATTATTGACAATGACAATTATTAATGTAGAATGGGTAAGGGCAACAAAAAAGGGTCAATAAAGTGATTCAGGTGGACAAAACTGATGAAACATCTTTTTCTCGAAATTCTAACAGAGGAGACACATAAAGGAAATAAGCCTTCTAACACTTTTAAAGCAATAATCGAGTTGTTGCAACTATTTCTGAAAGATTCCAAGTTCAATGTGATGCTAAGCATGTGGAAAATCATCTGAGGACTGTAAAAAACCAATGACAAATTATATGCACAATTCAGGCTGAAAGTGGTTTTGGATGGGATGATAACATGAAAATTAACACATGTGATAGATCGACATATGATGCAGCAGTGATGGTAATATATATTAAATATATTTCAACATTGAATTTTTTACTTGTTATTCTAATTTTGTATAATATCCAATAGGCACACAAGAAGTGTGAACCATTTTTGAACAAAAGCATTGATCATTATGATGAAATGACTTTGGTTGTTGGAAAAGATGTAGCAACAAGGAGTTTTGCTAGAAAATTTGCTGACATAGACTTGGATGATTATAACTAAGATTCAGTGCCTGTAGACTACGACAATGAGGAGGTTGAGGAGGTAAGAACAAATGTATCTTCATCTGACACATCTAAACGTAAAAGAAAAAATGCTCAAGAAAGTTTCGTTGATGAACAAATTAAATTTGTGGGTAAGTAACTTGGTAAGATTGCTAATGCATTGGAACAATTTATTGCGGATAAGACACCACATCTTTACGAAGAAGTGATGTCGATGTAGGTGGAAGGATTTGATGACGACTTCCTTTGTAGTGTGTTTGATTATCTTGTGGGTCGTGAATTCGAGGCCAAAGCTTTCTTAGCCAAAAGTACGAAGCATGGAAAAATTTGGGTTCAAAAATTTTCTCAAGGTTAAAGATATTGATGTTTTAATGTGGTGTAGTACTAATTATGTAGTGTAATACTAGTTATGCACTTGGACAATATTGTAGTTGTCATGTGGTCTACTACTAATTATGTACTTGGATAATATTATTAATTTGTAATATTAATTGTGGTTTGGAAGCTAATTTATTATTATTCAAAATTTTTTGTTTTTTATAACACAATTAGGAATCATCTATTCGCTTTGGTTGTTTTCAATTTATGATTGTTAATATATTTAATTTGATGTATTTATTTTTAAATAAATCGTTGCAATATATGTAAAAATAATGTAAAATATAAATTTAATAGATATAAAATAAAATCAATTAAATAATGAAAAATAATAAATTCTCACACATGTATGTTTGTTTCATTTAAAATAACTTTTATGAAATATTTTCAGGAAATCTGGCAAACAACATAAAATATTTTACACAGATTCATCTAAACACTAGAAAATGTTGACTTTTTCAGAAAAGTAAGTCATTTTTCAGAAATCAATTTTCAGAAACCATTTTCAATCAAACAAACGAACTCTTAAAGTAAATAGTTTCCATGCTAATTTCATCAGATGATTAAGTTATTATCTGGAGAAGAGTGGTAAAATCAATAAGCATCAAGAGCTGA
Source organism: Gossypium raimondii (assembly GCF_025698545.1). NCBI lineage: Eukaryota > Viridiplantae > Streptophyta > Magnoliopsida > Malvales > Malvaceae > Gossypium > Gossypium raimondii. The sequence continues at coordinate 8,465,202 of NC_068572.1, read as the reverse complement.
ATATCATGGGAAAAGAAAGGAAATTGATGCAGCTCGTGTGAGAGAGTTGATAAAGGACTAAAAATGATTTTTAAAAAAAAATATTTTTAAATTTTTTAAAATTAGAACTAAATTGATAAATTTTGTAAATGTTGAGGCTAAATTTATTGAACTTTTTTTAAATTGAACTAAAATGATAAATTTTGTAAATATTGAAAGGCTAAATTTGTTGAATTTTTTATATTTAGGATCAAATTGATATAATGTTTAAATATTAGAATGTTAAATTTGTTATTATACTAATAAAAACCTACGTCAATAGTAAGTAATGGACAATAATGAAAATATTTAATTTCAAAATTTTGATGAATAAAAAAATTAATAGTTTGATGATTAAAACAGAAAAAATATAGTTAACCCTATAATATAATTTAGTAATGTTTTTACTAATTTCACAATTGGATGAGAAAGTGAGAGCTGTCGTTTATTGGACATCATACATCACTACACATATAATTAAACTTCCTAAAAGATATTAGTATTGATTTATTTTTATCATAGAAATGAGTAATCATGTGGAGAGAATTGAATCAGTTTAATAATGATATTTGTAAGTACACAATGACATTTAAATAAGTTAGCAATAAAATATCACATTCACATGGAAAATATGAAGTACTTATAATCTATATAAATTTGTTGTACCAAACTTAGTTTACTTAATTTAGGTACAGTGTTCATCTTATACATTTTTTACGGCAGAGATATGTAACAGGCTCAATTTGCCCGGTCCGTAATAAAAAAATATATAAACCAAGCATAATTAAAGTCCATGTCCAGACTACAGCAAAATTAACAGAGCCTATTAAAAATTAAACCCAAATGGCCCAAATACCCCGACCCAATTACATTGAAACCCAAAACGAAAATTTTCAGAATCCCTTAGGGTTTCCAGAATTCTCAGCGCCGCAGCCCGCAAGCTCCCCTCCACACAGCGCCGTTCTCCCCAGCCACGTGCCCCTCCGTACGGCCACCTCCGTGCCGCCACGTCAGCCCCCGTACGATCGTACCTGCGCGCAAACAAACAAAGCACATCAGAGAACAGAAAAAAATTGTATTTTTTATTTTCATTTTTATCTATTATTCTGTTTTTTTCGAAGGAGGCTATAAGAACAGAAAGCCTTTGTATTTCCTTTTTTACGGATACTGAATATAAAAAAGAGAAAAAAGAAATCGACTATCAGTGTTTTTTAAGGTGATTCTCGGAATTTTTTTATTCATTTTTCCCTCTTTGTTTCGTTTTTTATGCAAAAATAATAAAAGAGAAAAGAAAGAGGTGTGAGTGATTTACCTTCCATCGACGGCGCCATCTAAATCTCTGCTTGCTCCGTCCCAAATCGGAGTTGAAAGTGGAGGGTCTAGAGTCTGTGCGGCGGCCAAAAAACCCAGAAGTGGCTACTGGTTTTAGGGTTTAAAGAGGGCTATTTAAAGTGGGAAAAATGACACCGTTTAGGGCCTGTGTTAATGGCTCTAAAACGGTGCTGTATTGAGTTATACCCGCCGACCCGACCCAATACCTTAGGGATCCGCGTGTTTTTGCAGTGAAAGGTATATTTATGCACTTGGTCCCTCGCGTTTTATAGCGCATCAAAATTGAGTTTTTTATTCTTTTAGATTCTGCTGGATATTTTGATATTGTCTCAATTCGACCCGCGTCACTGCGTTGCATTTTGGGGGATGGATTAATTCCCCTTATGACCCTTCTTGGTTATCCGCGTGTTCAGTGGGGTCCGCACCCTTGTATTATTTTCGAATTAGTTCTCAAATTTTAGTCTTGATTGCGAATTAGTCCTTCTGAATGTTTCCTTATTATTATTATTATTATTATTATTGCTATTATTATTATTATTATTATTATTATTATTATTATTATTATTATTATTATTATCGCTTTGTATTATTAATATTATTATATTTGATTATATTTCTATTTTCCTATTTACATATATATTACTTTATTATTCACTATTATCTTTAAACTAGTTTTATTATACATATATGTATGTACGTAATGTACATATATTATTTAATTTTAAACTTCATATATATTTTTATATACCTATTGCTATATAGATGCTTTACTTCTGTCAAATATCCACATATATTTAGTTTATTTCATTTTTTTGCACATTAATATATATTATTACTTACATGAAGCTTTTCACTCCTACATATTACTTATTTTAATTAATATATGTATATTATTTTATGTAATTGATTTTCTTCTTATATGATATTTATTTTAAAATTTATTTTGATACTATTATTTTATGTAGTATTTATTTTTAACCATATTTTAATTTATTTCAAATTTTCATATATATATTATTTACTTTAAATTCATTAATTATACTTTCTCATCTTCCATATTTCTTAAAGTTATTTTAAAATTGTACAATTTCATATGTGTTAATTTGTTTGGTGCTTTGGTTGACCTTTAATTCATTAGCCTTTGAATGTAAGCATGATATATGATGTGAGATTATTGCTCTTATGTGCATTGTATCAATTATTTATATTGATTGATTATTTGTGTTCATTAATGTATATTTCGACTTACGAATTATCACTCCACATTGTACATTATTATCCCATCGCGCTTTATACGCATTAGAGATTACGTTCAATATCATTCACGTATCGAGAGCATTTTTATTCAAAAGGTTTTTCAAGATAAATCGATACTCGAAATTTGGAATCCTCGAGAGAATCGAGCCATAACGTATTGGGTTCCAATTTTTCTCGTTGAATCTAAATAATTGAAAATTTTCTTTAATCAAAACACATAAATAAAAAGCTCACTCTTGGAAATTCGATACGTTATGTTCTAACGCATTGAATATGACATGTTGTTTTCTCGAGACGAGGATTTTTCTAAATAATGAATAAAAATAAAGGCAATATTCGATATTTAGGAATCTTGTGAAATTGAACCCTAACTTACTGGGTTTTGATTTTCTCATTTGACCCAAATAATCGGAAATCCTTCTCAAAATGCATATGTTCTAAAAGCCAAGAGATAAATCTAATTTTGAGGATTTAGGGTTTAGGGTTTAGGGTTTAGGGCTAACAATGGCGACTAATTGTATATGCCAAATCACATTCACATCATATTTACACCTTCATTTTGGTCATAAAAAAAATCTTTTTTGAGTATTAATTCGAGTAAAAAAGAGATTAAAGTAATAAAAATGGTAAAAACTAAAATAATACATTAAAAATTGCACTTCTTTAAATAATTTATTAATAAAATAAAATATAAATTCTTGGTGTTTAAATCATTTAATTTAATTTATTAATAATATAACACCCTATACCCGACCCGATCGCAGGGTCTGAGCTACAGTGTCACATTCGTTGTTGGAGCAACTATGATCAAAATAATCACAATTAAAGCCATTTAACATCCAAATGCAAACATTATAAGCAAAATATATGATAAGTATACAATTTTGAGTTTTGTACGAGCTTACAAAAACTTTAATGCTGAACCGAGATTGAATTAAGACTGAATTGTAAAATATTCAAATACAGGGTTAACGTCGTGACACAACACATTTTCATGTCGAGACATCACCGTACAGTTTGTCACGTCACGACGTCAAGCTACTCGATGCTGCAACGTCGCAACATCACTTACTATTTTGGCCTCGTCGAGACAACGGGGTTTCTCGTCTCAAAGTGACATTATAGGTCATTTCTCGTCTCAACGTGGTGCGTTCGACGTCATGATGTCACATACTATTTCCACAATTCTTTTTCTATCAAGTTTGTAAATGTCAAGCAATATCAAACATAAACCAAACTCAACATCCTTCAGCCACACATACGTTTCTAAAACGCTTAATATTGAATTATACCTCTATGCTCACATATAACCATTCATTCCTTTTCACCAAATTCCTTCAATTACCTAACCAAGTTCATCAACTAATCTAACATTCACAAAATAGAGATGCAAGCATATAAATGTTCATACATCTCATTTTAACCATGTTACCATTTCATGCAACATATCATAATTAACTAAAGAAAATATGAGTTGCATTATATATATATACATATCAACACACACATCATTTCTAGAGCATCAAAATGCAACATTTAATCATAAGTATCATTCTAATCCAACAAGATTTAACCTATTATGTAACACCCTAGACCCGGCCTAGACGTCCAATCCGAGCTTAGAGAGTTACATGAGAATCAAATACCATGCAAAACACAATAATATCAAACCATGATTCACATAAAATTCAACACAAATATTAGTTAAGTAAATAATCTACTAAAGTCATTCTATTATAGTTTAACGAGACTCCTACTGAAATAGTTTTAAGAAAGCTAATAATTTGACCGAGCTCCCATGGCATCGATCCGTTTAAGTCTGCGAACCACCTAAAATCCAAGCAATAACAGAATGAGTTGTGAACTCAGTGCGTAAAAGAAATTTATTCAATTAATGTTCATTATAGCGTAGTCCCAAATTTAGAGATTCGGTTCGATACAGAAGTAATTTCAGTTTATATACGATACTGATCAAATTCAGAGGCAATATTCCTATTCTCGCCCGTTACACACCGTCTTCGGCCATCCCAACATACCATTAAGGTCATTCAATGCCCAATCAACCCTACACACCTTAAAGTGTTCGTTGACACTTTTACAGAAACACAACTTAACTGCTAATTGTGGTGTAGCCACGAATTCAGAACAAATTTCTTCCTCCTTCACAATATCCCAACCTATGCCGATGAAAAACACAAGTACCCGTATCATGTATTCAGTCATTCTAAGTCATTTCACAATCAAATAAGATAGTTCAACATCAGAACAAACATTATAGTGTACTTATAACTAAGTTTCTCACAGATCAATCTTAGAGTATCAGACAATTCAAATATCATCAATTTCAATCATTCATACATTAAAGTGGCCAGTATCAGTGTTAAGTAACATTTCAAGCCTTAAAAATAGATTTTGGGCCCCAATAACTAGTTTTTGATAATCACGTGTTGAACACACTCGACGATAAAGAATTAAAGAAGTAAACAAAGAAAGAAAAGAAAAAATAAAAAAAAGAAAGAAGAAGAAGAATAGATACAGACGTTAACCAAATTTTGAATAAATTTTGTCTTAACCACCAGCATACCTCCGACAACTAGAAAAAATTCTCTTAACACATATGGTGGGAATCGAACACGGAACCAAACAGAATACAGACATATGCTTAACCAGTGAACCAACAGGCTCATTCTTATCATAAGTTCTTACCCAACTACCTTTACCCATATGCCGCACGGACAAGGATTGTTCTAAAAGAATAAAACTTTTAACAATTCAACTCGAACTCCAGACTTTAAACACATAAGCAGAGCATAGAACCAAAGATACCGAAATCTAATTACTGTAGACTCTCACAATTAAGTTCTTATGTTTTTGGGGCGTTACAACTCTTTCCCCCTAAAAGAAATTTCTACCTCAAAATTTTACCTAAGTTAAACAAATACAAATACAGCTGTCAAATTGATTCTTCTAGTTCCCACTTGGCTTCCTCAGTACCATGGTTCCGCTAAAAAACTTTCACTAGAGGAATAGTTTTGTTCCTCATCATCTTAACGTCACGTTCTAAGATCTGGACAGGCTCCTCTTTGAAGGTTAAGTCTAGTCGCAATTCGATCTCGTCGACAGTAACAATATGTGACGGATTTGACCGGTACCGTCTCAACATCGAGACATGAAATACATCGTGAATCTAATCCAACTCTGGCGGTAATTCTAATTGGTATGCAACGGGTCTGACACGCCTTAGGATACGGTAAGGCCTAATAAACCTCAGGCTTAGCTTGCCTTTGCATCCAAATCGGAGGACCTTTTTCCAAGGTGATACATTTAGAAACACTTGGTCACCTATTGAAAACTCAATATCCTTTCTTTTTAAATCTGCATAAGACTTCTGTCAATCGAAGGTTGCTTTCAGGCAATCACGAATCACTTTCACAGTGCCCTTAGTTTCAGAAACCAGCTCAGGACTCAATATCTGACGTTCACTTAATTCTATCTAACATAATAGAGTACGACACTTACGACCATATAAGGCCTCGTAGGGTGCCATCTGAATACTAGACTGAAAGCTATTATTATATGCAAACTCCACCAACAGTAGGTACTCCTCCCAACTACCCCTAAAATCTATCACACAACCCCTAAGCATATCCCTAGGATCTGAATAAATCGCCCCGACTGTCCATCGGTCTGAGGATGGTACGCAGTGTTGAAATTAAGTCGAGTGCCTAAATCCTCATGGAGTTTCTTCCAGAACCGAGGCATAAATCGCAGATCTCTGTTAGAGATAATCGAGACTGAAATTTCGTGCAGTCTCATAATTTCAAGGATATGCAGTTTAGTTAACTTCTGTAAGGAGTAATCTGTTCAGATAGGAATGAAATGGGCTGATTTGGTCAACCGATCAACGATGACCCAAACTGAATCTTTCTTAGTGGGGGTTAAAGACAACCCCACAACAAAATCCATTGTTACCCATTCCCGTTTCCTCTGTGGAATCTTAATTGGTTGCAGTAGTCCGGAGGGCAATTGATGTTCAGCCTTAACTTTCTGACACATCAGACAATGAGATACAAAAGTGAGTACCTCCTGCTTCAGTCCGGGCCACCAATAAAGCTCTCAGAGATCCCAATACATTTTATTCCCACCGGGACGCATAACATAAGGACCGTTATGCGCCTCCTGTAGAATCGAATGTCTTAATTCCTTATCGCTGGGTACACAAATCCAACTTTTGAAGTATAACACTTTATTTCCATTCAAGCAAAAATCAGAATTCTCGTTTAAACCAACATGTTGCAATCGCTGCACTTAGGACTCATCGCTCAATTATTTAGCTCGAATCTGTTCTACCCAAATTAGTTTAACCTTAATTCTGCCAATAGTCCTTCATCCTCAACCAAACTTAAACGAGCTAACATTACTCTTAAATCAGTTATCATTCTACGGCTAAGGGCGTCATCTGGCACATTAACCTTACCTGAATGGTATTCTATTGTGCGATCATAATCTTTTAAGTAACTCAACCTATCGATGCCACTGAAGATTTAACTCTTTTTGGGTTAATAAATATTTGAGACTTCTGTGGTCGGTGTAAATAATACACCTTTCACCATACAGATAGTGTCCTCAGATTTTCAGAGCAAACACAACCGCAACTAGCTTTAGATCGTGCGTAGGGTAATTACCCTCGTGTTTCTTAAGCTGTGTCGACGCGTAAGCGACCACCTTACCGTCCTGCATCAGTGTATACCACAAACTTCTAACCCGATTTCGGTTGAACTAAGATAGGAGCCTGTGCCAGAATGGACTTGAGCTTATCGAAACTAGACTGTTGTGCCTCAGACCATACGAATGGAACATTCTTACGCAACAGCTTCGTCAGAGGTGACCCAACCAAAAAAATCCTTTGAAATATCGTTTCAATTTTAGAGTAGATCAAGATATCGTCGATCATCATGATCCGTTTCAATTTTAGAGTAGATCAAGATATCGTCGATAAAAACCACTACAAATTGATCCAATTACTGTTGGAACACCCGATTTATTAAATCCATAAATGTTGTCAGGACATTTGTTAAATCGAAAGGCATTTCTAGGAACTCGTAATGTTCGTAACGAGTCCTAAAGGCAGTTTTGTACATATCAGTCTCTTTGACCTTGAGCTAATGGTAACCAGAGTGTAGATCGATTTTAGAAAAGCCGGACGCTCATAGAAATTGGTTAAACAAGTCGTCAATCCTCAATAACGGATACTTATTCTTGATTGTCAACTTGTTCAAATGCCTATAATCAATGCACATTCTCACGGACCCGTCCTTCTTTATAAAAAACAACACCGGTGCCCTTTACAAAGACACACTTGGTCGAATAAATCCTCTATCAAGGAGTTCTTGAAGCTATGCTTTTAATTCGACTAGCTCTTTCGGTGCCATGTGATAGGGCACAATGTACATTGGAACAGTACCTGGTAATAGATCAATTCCAAACTCCACCTCTCTATCCTTAGGTACTCCAGGAAATTCCTTAAGAAAGATGTCTGGGAATTTCCTCATGGTGCGGGTATCTCCCACTGAAAGCCTTTTGGGAGCAAAATCAGATACGTAAGCAATGTATGCCTCGCACTCTTTTCGGACTAACTTATCTGCTACAAGAGTGGAGATTACATTAGAGAGGTAATCTCGACGCTCACAAACTATGGCCACTTCGTCATTCTCAGCCGGTCTCAGAGTAACCCTCTTGTTGCACAGTCTAAACTGACCCGATACTCAGTAAGCCAATCCATTCCCAAAATAAAATCAAACTCATTAAAGGGAAATTCTATTAAATCAGTTGGGAATACCATACCTTAAAGCTCTAGGGGTACCCGCCTGTATACTCTATCAACTTGAATTGACTGACCTAAAGGACTAATCACAGAAAACTCTCTAGCAGTATTCTCAATGGTTATACCCAAATTTATAGATACAAAGCTAGTTATGTGTGAGTGAGTAGAGCTAATATCAATGAGAGCATAATACGAAATAAAATGGATAAATAAGGTGCCTGCAATGACATCAGCATCATCGCTCTCCTTGCGGCATCTCACCGCATAAACCAGTGCCCGCTGACGAGCCTTCGCCTGACCTGCACATCTACCCAGTGTTCGCTGTCCTCTCCCTGATCCATTACTACCCCTACTAGTACCACGACCCCTGAATAGTTGCTAAACCTCTCTGAGGGGTCAAACAGAATTCAGAGCTAGAGTATGTGTCGCAGCTGGTATTGGATCTGGTCGACAGGGGCAATCCCTAACTTGATGCTCCATCGAACCGCAACGAAGGCATGCTCCTAATTTTTTCCAATACTCGTCCGGGTAGCGCTTCCCACAATTACTGCACAGTTGAATCTTAGTCACTACCGTTGGTGCCTCGGCCTTCGGGGGCCTAACAAATCTTGCCCGTTTCTTAGGGCGCTGACTAGAACCAGAGGGACTGGAATCCCTCTTAATCTTATTCGGATCCTTCTCAAAATCACGTCGGTCGTGCTCAGTGCGCTTCACTTCTTCCACTATTTTTACTTTGTCAACTAAGACAGCAAAAACCCGTTCCCTCTGAGGAGCTATCAGAACCCGTAAATCATATCTCAGTCTTTCTTTGAACCTCGCGCACTTGTCGTAGTCAGATGCTACTTAAGTCTGTGCATACCTACTCAGTCGTAGAAACTCGACTTAATATTCCGCCACAGATTGATCACCCTGAACTAGGCTCATAAACTCACATCGACGAGCCTCAACATAACTCGCCCCCACATAGTTTCCTTGGAAGGCGTTCTTAAAATAGTCTCAGTTCACTTATTCAGGCTGAGCACCTTGCTCAACGGTCAGCCACCACTGGTAAGTTTCATCCTAGAGTAGGAACACAGCACCCCTAAATTTCTGAGTGGGAGAGAAGTCAAGATCTATCATAATACGCTCAGTAGCCTCGAGCCAATATTTCGCAACACTAGGAGCAACTTCTATGACGCCCCTAAATAATTCAACCCCATTCGATTGGAGTCATTTAGTAACTGACCCTCGACATCTCGATCCTAAATGAGTCCTTGCGACCTTCTCCAATACTCGAATTATGGCTTGGGATAGTGTGTCATCCTAACCGCTTGAGTCTGGGATTCCGTCGCAGCAGTGAGAGTACCAACAGTCTCGCTGGTCTCGAGATTGGGCATACTAACCATAGAGGATGACTCTGCTTGAGCTCCTCTTCGGCGTCCTCAACACCCCTGCATACCACGTCCATGACTACCGCACGAACTCATTAATGTAATCTAGCGACAATATCATAGTACACAGATCAGTTCAAACAGATGATTCCACCACTTCACATCAAAACATTTTGCTAACAATAGTTTAGGGGTTACAATCTTTATAACAGAACAGAAATACTTACAGAGTCAGCGTCGGAGGCTCGGTCGTACACTAAAGTTTCAGTGTTTTCGTATTACTTCACATATTAAATTATTACTACTACTTTTCTCTTACATTATGAGCCCAAACACAGTCCGAGTGTTGACAAACCTGGCTCTGATACCATTAAATGTGACACCCTAGACCTGGCCTAGACGTCTAGTCTGAGCTTAGAGAGTTAAATGAGAATCAAATACCACGCAAGACACAATAATACCAAACCATGATTTACATAAAATTTAACACAAATATTAGTTAAGTATATAACCTGCTAAAGTCATTCTCTTATTGTCTAACGAGACTCCTGGTAACGTTATACATACATGTTTAACCATTTGGTATGATAGGAAATGTGAAACAAGGCAAGAAATTTTAGTTATATGTTAAATTCAAATTGTACGCTTTAAGTGACAAATATGTGGTGTTTAATTTTACGAACTTACTAAGCTTTAAGTAAGCTTACCATGCTTTGTTCTTCATTGTAGATTCTCAGTTTTGAGCTGTCAATTGAATCATTTTTGGAGACCACACTATCCGCCAACTCTTGTGGTAGTTATTTACTTATTTGGCCTGATTATAAGTGACATGTAAATAGGTTTATGGCATTGTATATATATAAGTACTTTGGTTAAGTTTTGTGCCATCTTGATTGAGAATTATGTATTTGGATGTAAGCATTAAAGGTTGTTTTTTATTGGCTGTAGTGTTTGATTGCAAAAGCATGATATAATGCTTATAATGCATCTTACTTAATGAACGTGGCATTGGTGAAATGAAGTTGTTTTAGTGGATGATATAGGCATGTTTTAATACATATAAAGCATTTTGGTGGGACAATTAGGACGCTCTTAGATGTCAGGTATGTACCTGATTTACAAAAGAATTTCATCTCCTTGAGTATTTTAGACTTGAAAGGATGCAGAATCAACATCGAGTCGAGTGACATTAAAGTATCTCGTGGAGCTCTCGTTTTGTTAAAAGGTAAAAGAACCGGTAGTCTTTATATTCTAGAAGGTTTTATAGTGACCGGTGAAATCAAACGTCCCTCGTCCATTACGGAGTTGAAGTCAACTCGTTTGGAGTGGAGGCAACTTGGTCATAGGAAGGAAAAATGTATGACTGTTTCGTTGAAGAGAGGTTCTCTTTTGGATGCAGGTTTTAAAAAGTTAGGGCACTGTGTTCGTGAAAGTTTAGGGCACTGTGTTCGTGAAAATCAGACTCGGGTTAGTTTTGATTTGGTAGTGCACAAGTCGAAGGCTAGAAGTCTTCCAGCTTTTAAGCACATATTCGACTCAGTTAATTCCCTGCATAGTTCAAAATAGGCCTGTGGCGGGCTTTGGCAAAGATGGAGTTGTAAGAATTCGTGTCAAGGTGGAAATTGTTAGAGTTGTGTGACCCAAATTCTAAGAGATTGCTTGCAAATCAAGTTAAACAAAATATATTTTCTTTCTAGAAGATTTAGTATTTATTAGTATAATATATTTAGCTATTATTAGCATAGCTTATTTGACCTACTAATTTAGCCTATAAATAGGTTCTTTTGCAACCTTAGAAAATACACCCATTAGAGATTAGAACTCATAACACATTTAGAGAATTTTGTGTTTACGTTTTGAGAGTTCTTTGTTTTTCGGGGTTTAGTTTTTTATCTCCATCTTTTGTACTATTCGTTCTGTTGCCATTATAGTAAAATTTTCTTTGCCCGTGGTTTTTTATTCTCTTTGGAGGAGTTTTTCTATGTTAAATTTGTGTGTTCAATTTCTCAATTTATTCTGCTATTTTTTATTACTTGTTGCTTAATCGAGTCGATCCTATGATTTCAAATTATACATTAACCATTATAAACTTTATGAAAGCCATTTCATAAAAAAAAAAAGCTTTATAAAAGCCATTTTAAACTATACATTAACCATTACAGTAAAAGTATATTAAACTGAACATGTTACATCACAAAGACATAACTATATATAACAAATAAGCAAAGCCATCAACAACAATAATTTTGTTTGTTAAAAATAAAATATTTTAACATATAAGCCAACACATGCATATAAATATAGATAACAAATAAGACAAAGGCATGAATAACAACATGTTTAAAAATAAAGTATGTTAGCAATCAGTCAACACATGCATGCAAATCTCAAAAAGTAAACAAATGTATTACATTAAACAACACCCAAAATCTTACTTACTTTGTTATTTTAATTTGCTTTACATCCGATACATGCATATCGTTAAGGAATATTTTGAGTTTCACACTTTTTTTAAGTATGATGTGTAATATTTCTGTTTGAAAAGAATTATATATTTTAATATTTAAAAATAATAATAATATTTTTTTAGTGTTTAATTCAAATTTTAGAACTGGTTTTGTAACACCCAATTATTGCCCGGTCCAGTAAACGCCAAAAACAGAAAAAATAATAATAAATAATAATAAATAAAGGTCCAAATGTCCATTACATTGGCCCAGTTTAAAGACCCAAGTTACAGTGGGCCTATATGGTCCAAACCCAGAATACAAGGCCCAAGAAATGAGCAGAGGCCCGAAGCAATGGCCCAACACGAAATCAGAAACCCTAGGGTTTTTGGGATGAGTCTCGCGCCGCAGCCACTTAGCCAAGCTCCGAATCTTCGTGGATCTTCACCTGTGCATAAAGGAAAACAAAAATGGAAAGCAAATCAAAAGATTTGTAAATCAAATAAAGAAGCAGATTTGTTTCTTCTTTAGATTTATTTCATACGCCTATAAGAAGCCATTGAACACACTGTAATGGGGCCCGAAGGAGAAATCAATAAAAAGCACGATTTTTACAACACAAAGAGAGAAACAACAAAATCTAAGGTTGTTTTATATTCTGTTATTTATTTATCTATTATTATTTGTTTATATACTATTAATAAATAAGGAAAAAGAGAGAAACAACCAATGTTTTGAGCCCCAGATCTCCGTGGATGGCCGAGGGTGTCGTCTCCGATGAAAGACGACCGGAAGCCGAAAGGTTTCTCTGCTTTTAGGGGCACTTTCGTTGATATTTCACGATATTTGAGCCCGGATTTAGGCTCAGGGGGTCGAGAAGGTCAAACCGGAAGGTTTTCCCCTTTTTTGGCCACCGCAGACGGTGGTGCCGGTGCCAGAAATCGGTGGCCGGCACGTTGGCCGACGACCGGCCGATGACTGAACCGGAGGCTGGTGCCCGGAGGTTGAGAGCTTTTTTTTAAAAGAGATTTTCGTTTTTTTTGAAGGATTTGAAAAAATGAAATTTTATTTATAATTTTGGCTTAAATAGCCAATTGACAACAGCGCTGTTTTGAAGGGAGGATCCGCACGTCGACCCGACCCGGACCCAGGATCCGAGTGTTTTTCATACGGAGGGGAAAATTACGCTTTTGGCCCCTCTGCCTTTTAATATATTTCCAATTAAGTATTTTTGTTTTTTTTAAATTCGGCCTTTAATTTATTTTTAAATTCCAATTTAATCCTTTTGAACGGCGCCGTTTTAGAGGAGAATGGAAAATTACCCTTCCAGCCCTCTATGTAATTCGCGCGTTTAATTTAGTCCTCTAGACTTTATTTATTTGCGGATTTAACCCATATTTTTACTTGCAATCCAATTTAGTCCCTTTTTCATATTTTCTTTAAAATCAATATTTTTGATAATGCAATTGTTTTTTATCTTATCTTATAATTCTCATATGTGATTATTATTATATTGTCTATATATGTATTTTTTAAAGCATGTATGAAAACTAATATTTTTGCATACTTATATATATATACTTGTTTTATTTATTTAATTAACTTTGTTATTATTTTAATCATTTCAAACCTATATATTTTATGTGTACTGTATGCATTTTTTGTTGTTTATTTCAATTATTTGCTTATCAATTTATGTTTGCATATTGTTTATTATTGTCTTGCCCATTTATTTGATATTTTGCATGTTATTATTATTTATTTATTCATTTACTCATATTATTTCTATTCCATTGTAATATTTATTATTATGTTGTATATTTAATGTAGCATCACATCATTTTTTACTCGATTTCAAACTTTTCAAAATTAATATAATGCTTGTATTTAAGATTTTCAAGGAAATTGAGCACTAACGTATTGGGTTCCGATTTTCTTCGTTAAATCTAACAATCGAGCATTTCTCTTTAATAAAAAAATAAGAACTCATTATTGGGAATTCAACACGTTGTGTCCTAACGTATTGGATTTGCATTGATTTCTCGAAATGAAAATTTTTCTAAAAAATAATAAAGGAAATATTCCGAGTTTGGGATTTTGGAGGAATTGTGCCCTAACGTATTGGGTCGCGATTTCTTAAATCTTGAATAAATGAATATTCTTTTAAATTTTTATTACATGAGTATTCTGGCCTAATTCATTTTGAGGAAATTAGAATGTCGTGCCCTAACGTATTGGGTGTGGCATTTTCTTTCTCTGAAATGATAAGGGTTTTAATACGTAACGTTTTAAGTTTTTACTAAGGATTATATTTTTCAAATTTTCGACATTAAGACATTAATTAATTAACTAGGTACCAATTTTTTGGGCGTTATGAGGGTGCTAATCCTTCCTCATACGTAACCGACTCCCGGACCCATTTTTCTAAAATTCGTAGACAAAAGTCGTTTTTAGGTGACCCAATCACACCTTAATAAAAGATTGGTGGCGACTCCCAATTTTCATTTTTTAAAGTCAACAATCAAAAAATGGTTTCGACAGCTTGGCGACTCTACTGGGGATTTTTAAAAAAAAAATAAATAAGAGAGTCGAGCCACAAAATTGATTAATTTTTGTCTTATAGTCGAAAAAATAAAATTCGTTTTAAAAATCCTCTTGCGTTCATGCTTAATGTATTTAAGTACTTTAAATTATTTTGCATTGTACATTACATATACTGGATAATTTGACCATTTAAGTGGGGGCGAGAAGCTAGTCCTTCGTGAGGTTTTTACCTCCGTGCAGGGTAGTGGACCGCTTTCGGGATACATCCGTACCTATGTCTTCGTGAGATTTTCATCTCCGTGCAGTCATAGGGAAATGTATTCCTCTGAACCGAACTCAATCCATATGAGCCTATAATGGGTAAGGATTGAGAAATCTGCTGGTTCGGGTACCTTTACCCTAGAAGCCGAACTTCATATAATGAACCTTAGGAATCCACCCTAGGTAGAACTATACTAAACCCTAGTAGATATCCAATTAGGGATTTTACTATTTCTTGATTATATCTTATGTTTTTATGTGATATTGACTTTTTTTGTTTTATTTGCGTGACATGGCATTTCATTTCATCATAAAAGGCGTCAGTCCATATTCAGTTGCTAGATAGAAGGCTTATCATGAAAAGAAGGTTTCTTGATAAAGTGGAGGACAATGCGGCTGTCCGAACTTGGTCTGAAACAACGCAGCAAGAAATGGGTGATAGTTTGGCTGACGAGCATGTATCGGAGTTATGGGACTTTACGCATATCAGTGTAACTCAAAATAATTTGCAAGAATTGAAGGAAATCTGGGGTCAGTGGAGTGATGATGTTAGACAGTTATTTTATAATAATTATGGGGATCTGCCTTATTTGCTTGATGTAAAGGTAGACAAGCATTTGTTTCAAGCCCTCGCCCAGTTCTGGAATCTTACTTACAGCTGCTTTACGTTTGGGAAGGTCGATTTGGTGCTTACGATAGAGGAATATATGGCTTTACTCCGATGTTTAAAGTTTCAAGTGGACAGGGTCTATTTGAGAGCGGTAAATGTGCCAACCTTTTCAAAGAAGCTGATGAGTGTAACAGGAATGAGTAAGCAGTGGGTTGTCGCACGAATTAAGCAAAAGGGGGATAGTAAGTGCGTTCCTTAGAGAAGCTTGAAAGATGCAATTCTCACACACCCAGATGTAAAGAAAAGGTTAGATGTTTTTTCTTTAAGTATCTACGGCTTGGTTGTCTTCCCTAAAGCCTTGGGGTATGTGGATAAAGCAGTCACTGATTTTTTTGACCAGCTCGATAAGAAGGTTACACCGATTCCAGCAATTTTGGCAGAAACTTTCAGGTCATTAAGTGCATGCCGGAAGACGGATGAAGGTAGATTTATTAGATGTGCACAGCTTCTACTCGCATGGTTTCACAGTCACTATTAGAAGGTGGATAAAGTTTCGTATCGGGTTTTCTTTGAAAATTATTCACCACTAAAGGAGATAGTCGCTACTCCGAGGAGAGACGACATTTCGAAGGAGAAGTGGATGGAAATTCTTCAAAATCTTCAAGAGGAGGACGTTGAGTGGAGAGCTCCTTGGTTACTTCCAGATGAGATCCTGTATAGGTGTGGTAGTTTTGATTGAGTTCCTTTGCTGGGTATTTGGGGAGCTGCTGGATATGCCCCATTATTGGTGCTAAGGCAATATAGGTCAATGCAAGTTATACCTGCGACCCAAAGGATAGCTGATTGTGAAATTTCGTACAAGGATGATGGTTATAGAAAGAAGATTCAAGAGATGTCTAGTGCGTAGAAACAGACTCGCCGAATGAAGAGGCTAGCTGTGGGTCCAATGACAACTCCTGAGTATCATGAATGGTGGGCTAGAAGGATTAATGATAATACACCTAAGTTAAATCAGGAAGACAGCCAGTCAATAGAAGAGCATTTGCGAGTCATTCCTTCTGAGTTGGAAATCATAAGGCAAGATTTTGAGAGGAGAAATGCGGATTTAGATAAAAAGATAGAGCAAATAGAGGCGGAAAAGACAAACTTAAGATTGGATATAGACGTTCAGAAGTTTGAAAATGAGAAGTTAAAGAAATAGAAAAACAAGGCTGAGGGGAGCTGGGTAGTCTGAAGACGGATCATAAAAAATGCGTTTGTCAATGAGAACTGTTGGGCTGGGAAATACTTCAGAACAGTGGCGAGCAGAAATCTGAGAAGAAAAGGACAAAGCCGATAGATGGGAACAGAAATTTCAGGAGATGCAGAGACGAAACGAAGTTTTAGAAAAGAGTTTGTCAGAAAGCCAAAAGGAAAAGGCGACCTAAAGGATAGGGTAGTTGTGTTGGAAGGATGTCTTTGTCAATATCGAAATCGAAATTTGGCAAAAGAGTTGAAAGCTAGCTTGAGCAAGATTGAAGAAATGAAGAAAAGAATCGAAGAGCTAGAAACGGTGCTGCAAAATTGTGAGATCCAGATCAAGCACTTAAAAGCAAGCGAGTCGTAATAATGAACAACTTCACCACTTTCGAGTCAAGTTAGAAGCGAGATCATCTTATCGAGGAAGCTGTGGTCCAGATTCGAGAAGTAGCTGATCATATACAGACTTTAGTAGTACAGGCTGACACGCTGAGTGTGAAGAATGAATTAGAATCGGATCGGGGGCAAGAATTAGTTTTGTTACTTAGAAAGATTAGAGTTCTGGGTACTAGGGCAAAGTTTTATTTGTAATTCACTTTATGTAAAGGAATTTAATTTCTAGTAAAGTTTTCTTATATGGAATTGAATCAAAATTGACGCCTTTCTGCATTCATTTATGCATTGCATTGTTTCATATGCATTAAGAAATACATCAAGGGATTCTAATTAATTTAAATCACTCATCAGTTAATCTGGAAACCAACCAGCCTACTAAACACCGTTACGGTACTCGATCGAAAACTAAGAATATGGATCAAAGGATGGAAAGACTAGAACAATCCCAAAAGGAAATACAGGAGTAGCTTCAAAAGCAAATGAATGAGCAACAAAAAATGATAGACAAAATGATAGAATCTCAAGGGAGGATGATGGCTCAGTTAACTCAATGGTTCAACAAAGGAACTGATAAAAGAAAAGGCTCTGTGCTCAATATTGAAGAAGGAGACAATGAGGGACCTGTCTATCCTCCGGACTGTACCCCCCAACAATTTGAGATATACCCGAGTAGGTCCTCTGTTACCATTAATCCTCCGGGTGACGCTGCAACGCTATTGAATCTCCAGGAGGGATCAGGCTCTAACCCCGGAGCCAACTTTGTTAATCCTGCTATCCCTGATTTCGATGAGACGGCTGGAAAGGAGAAAATGAATGATGAATTGCCAAAACAGCTAGAGGAAAAGTACAAATGGCTGGAAGAGAAATTTAGAGCGATGGAATGTGCGAAGACTACTATGGGATGGATGCTAAAGAATTGAGTGCAGTTCGGATTTAGTGCTCCTTACAAATTCAAAATGCGAGTTTGAGAAATATAATGGAACCAATGGCCAAGCTCATATTACCATGTTCTGCAGATGAATGACTGGTTATGTCAATAATGACCAACTCTTGATTTATTGCTTCCAGGATAGCCTCACAGGGGCAGCATCCAAGTGGTACAATCGATTGAACCGTACTCAGATTAATTCATGAAGAGATTTGGCACAGGCGTTCATAAAGCAGTACAGCCATGTGACTGACATGGTACCTGATAGGATCACTCTGCAAAATATAGAAAAGAAACCAGGGAAAAGCTTTAGGCAATAAACGCAGAGATGGAGGGAGGTTTCCGTACAAGTTCAGCCGTCTCTTCTAGAAAGAGAGATGACGATGCTTTTCGTCAACACATTGAAGGCACCATTTATTACACATATGTTAGGAAGTGCTACTAAAAGTTTTTCCGACATAGTTATGAATGGTGAGATGATAGAAAATGCTATCAGCAGCGGGAAAATAGATGCTGGAGAAAGTAGCAAAAGGGCAGCCTCGAAGAAGAAAGAGAACAAGGTCAATAACACAAGTTCATATTCGAAGACAGTTATGGTGAATCAGCCGGGAAAAGTGGCTATTAACCAGCAAGGATCATCAAAGCAGAGATCTGATACAAGACAAAATACAGAGAAGATTCAATTTACGCCAATTCCAATGACGTATAGGGAGCCATATAAGAATCTATTCAATGCACACGTGGTTTTCCCTTTCCACTTAAAACCTCTGCAGCCTCCATACCCCAAGTGGTACGATGCAAATGCACAATGCGACTATCACACGGGAATTGAGGGGCATTCTATAGAACATTGTACGGCGTTCAAGAAGCTGGTGGAAAGACTTATAAGCATGGGTGTGGTTAAATTGGATGATTCGCCCAGTACAGAAAATCCGTTACCTAATCATAACGGAGTGAACATGATATGTGGGAGCATGGGTAGAAAAATCAAGGAAGACATAGCAAAAATGAAAATTCCTTTGAGGTGGGTTTGGAGAAATATGGTAAAAAGGGGATTGATTGTTCTGAATTCAGATAGAAGCTTCGAAAGGGTGGAAAACTACTGTGAGTTCCATCACGAGGAAGGACATGAAATCCAGGAATGTGCAGAATTCAGAGCCCTGGTTCAAGGCCTGATGGATAATAAGGAAATGAAAATTTATGAAGAAGTCAAGGAGGAAGGGAGCATTTGCACATCCGAATCCTCGAAGGTTCCAAAAGTAGTGCAGCCTGTGGTCATAATCTCGCGACCAAAAAAGGATGAAGTGAGAACGCCAGTAATACCAAGAATCATAATAAAGAAACCTACAACCTTTTCTTACCAGGACAGTAGGAAGGTTCCATGGAGCTACGAGTACAATACAACTGTCTCTGAAAAAGAGACTATAAAAGACTAGTGTGTGAGTGCCAATCCAGAATCTATGAAAGGGGACATAATAGGGGAGCAAAAAAGGAAAATGGTTGAGCCAGTAAAGGAGGAAGAAGCTGTGGAATTCCTCAAAATTTTGAAGCATAGTGAGTATAATGTTGTCGAGCTGTTGCATAAACAATCGGCTCGCATATCCGTACTAGCCTTACTTTTAAATTCAGAAGCACATCAAAATGTGCTGATAAAGATGCTAAATGAGACCTATGTCTCCAAGGATATTTCTGTCAGTAAACTAGATCGGTTGGTCAATAATATCAGTGCTGATAATTTCATATTTTTCAATGATGATGAAATACCTCCTGGGGGCATGGGATCTACCAAAGCTTTGCATATCACTGCATGATGCAAGGGGCATATTTTGCCAGGAGTATTGATTGACAATGGATCAGCTTTGAACGTATTGACATTATTCACACTTAACAGGCTACCCATAGACAGTTCACACATTAAAACATGTCAAAATGTAGTGAGGGCGTTTGACGGTACAGAAAGGAAGGTCATGGGAAGAATTGAGATACCCCTACTGATTGGCCCAACAGTTTATGAGGTAGATTTTATTGTGATAGACATCAAACCTTCCTATAATTTTTTATTAGGAAGACCATGGATACATTCGGCGGGGGCAGTACCGTCATCATTAAATCAGATGTTGAAGTTAGTGTCAGATGCTCTGCTAGTAACAATAAAAGCCGAAGAGGATATAATAGCAGCTGTATCCAATGAGACGCCATACATGGAGACCAATGACGAGTCAATAGAATGTTCATTTCGATATTTGGAGTTTGTAAATGCGGCATTTGTTCCTGAAGGGAGTAAAATTTTGGTGCCAAAATTATTCAAACTACAGATATGGGTTTACAGTTGTTGGTGGGAAAATGAGCTTTACTCGGAAGAGGGCTAGGGAGATATCTTCAAGAGACGACTGAGGTTCCAATGCTGAAATAAATGCAAGATCACTTTGGCTTAGGATACAAACCAGATAGAGGACAGAGAAGGAAGGAGATAGAAAAAAGGCAGGAAAGGAGACGGGCGCGTTTAAATAGGGAGGAAGCTAAGTGGGAGCCAATGATAATCCCCCACATATCCAAAACTTTTGTATTTGAAGGAGTTATTCATCATGAGAGAAAGAAATTGGTTGGGGAAAGCATCGAGGAGACGTTGGGAAATATGCACATCAATGCCTTTCATGAGCAGGTGAATGAAGAGATGAGCTGGCTGGACATTCGTCCTTATGAGCCTGGGAGTGCTCCAGACAATTGGACTGCGGAAGAAATACCTAAAGTCTTTAGAAATGTCTCAGAGTAATATTCAGAACAAACTTGTTGTTTTAGCCTAGAAATAACAAAAACTCTTTTGTGAAATAGACTTATGTTTAAACATCATTATTTTAATAAAATACATCTTTGTAATTATTTCGAGTAAATATTTTTTCATTTTTTCCATACAAGTAAATATATTCTTTCATTGCACAAATAATTCTACATAAATTCATACATTTTTTTGTAACCATATTAGGTCCTTGTGTATCAACGACGTGAATGACGCCGCTACGAGCTCAGAGTGCCCTTTTGAACGAAACGTGTGTTTAGAGGGATCGCACGACTTTGAAGGTGACGAAGATAGTGGTTTATCTTTGGACTTGTTGAGGATGGTAGAACAAGAGGAAAAACAAATCCTATGTCACAAAGAATCAGTAGAAATTGTGAGCTTGGAAAAAGGAAAAAAGGTGAAAATTGGAACTGAGATTTCTACAAAGACAAGACAAGGCCTCATTGAATTACTCCAAAAATTCAAAGATGTCTTCGCATGGTCATACTAAGATATGCCCGGATTGAGTTCTGACATTGTAGTGCATCGCCTACCTATAAAAGAGGATTGCAAACCAGTTTAACAGAAGCTCAGAAGAATGAGGCCTGATATTGTGCTCAAAATAAAAGAGGAGGTTAGGAAACAGTTTGATGCTGAGTTTTTACAGGAGGTCAAATATTCTGAATGGGTAGCTAACATCGTCCCAGTCCCTAAAAAAGATGGAAAAGTACGAATGTGCGTGGATTACTGGGATTTGAACAAAGCAAGTCCAAAGGACAATTTCCCATTGCCACATATTGATACTCTGGTCGATAATACAGCGGGATATTCGTTGTTTTCTTTCATGGATAGGTTCTCAGGATATAATTAGATAAATATGCATCCAGAGGATATGGGAAAAACTACATTCATTACTTTGTGGGGAACATTTTGCTATAAGGTAATGCCATTCGGATTAAAAAATGCGGGAGCAACATATCAGAGAGCCATGGTAGCCTTGTTTCATGATATGATGTACAAAGAAATTGAAGTATATGTTGATGATATGATTGCCAAATCCAGAACAGAGGAGGAACATGTGCAGGTCTTAAGAAAATTGTTCTTAAGACTAAGGAAGTTTCAGCTCAAGCTCAATCCGACAAAATGCACTTTTGGAACCAGATCAGGAAAATTATTGGGCTTCATAGTCAGTGAAAGAGGAATCGAGATTGACCCAGACAAAGTCAAGGCAATACGAGATTTACCACCACCACGTACTCAGAAA
This sequence comes from Gossypium raimondii, assembly GCF_025698545.1. Classification (NCBI taxonomy): domain Eukaryota; kingdom Viridiplantae; phylum Streptophyta; class Magnoliopsida; order Malvales; family Malvaceae; genus Gossypium; species Gossypium raimondii. Next base: position 8,442,936 of record NC_068572.1, on the reverse strand, counting down.
GAAGTTTGAGGTTTCTTAGGAAGACTAAATTACATTACTCGGTTTATTTCACAGTTGACTGAGAAATGTGATCCCATATTTCGCCTTTTGAAGAAACATAATCCAAAGGTTTGGAATGAAGAATGCTAGGGAGCTTTTGAAAAGATAAAGCAGTACCTATCCAATACTCCAGTTCTGTCACCACCTAGCCCAGATAGACCCTTGATTTTGTATTTAACAGTGTTTGACAACTCTATGGGATGCGTGCTGGGTCAACATGATGTGACTGGAAAGAAAAAAAGGGCGATATAGTAAGAAATTCACTGATTGCGAAATGAGATATTCGCCTATCAAAAAATTATGTTGCGCTTTGGTATGGACAACCAAGAGGTTGAGGCAATACTTACTCTATCATACGACTTGGCTAATTTCAAAATTAGGCCCTTTAAAGTATATGATGGAGTCAATGGCGTTGAATGGGAGAATGGCTAGATGGCAAATCTTGCTCTCGGAGTTTGATATAGTATATGTGAGTCAAAAGGCCATCAAAGGAAGTGCGATAGCAGATATCTTGGCTAGCAGAGCTTTAGAGGATTATGAACCTCTGGACTTTGATTTCCCAAATGAAGACTTGATGTGTGTGGCGAACGTTGAAGAGGATCCCCAAGAAAATTATTCTTGGAGATTGAACTTTGATGGAGCTTCGAATGCATTAGGCAATGGGATTGGGGCAATCTTGGTATCTCTAGACGGAGATTATTATCCGTTCACCAGTAAGTTGGACTTCGATTGCACTAATAATATGGCCGAGTATGAAGCTTGCATCATGGGGATTCGAGCAGCTATAGAGCGGAAGATTAAGATACTAGAAGTATATGGAGACTCAACATTGGTAATTTATCAATTAAAAGGGGAACGAGAAACGAGAGATCCCAAGTTGATACGTTATCGGAGGTTGGTTCTGGAATTGATTGAAGAGTTTGACAACATTACTTTTTGTTATCTCCCACGGGAAGAAAATCAGATGGCTGATGCCCTTGCTACTTTAGCTTCCATGATTAAAGTGAATCAGTTAGAGGATATGAAGCCCATTCAAATTAGTATTTATGAGATCCTGGCCCACTGTTACAGCATTGAAGAAGTGGAGAATGATAATCGTCCCTGGTACCAAGATATATTGCTATATGTGAAGAATCGCGAATATCTTGGACAGGCAACGGAAAATGATAAGAGGACATTAAGGAGACTAGCTATTGAATATGTCTTAGATGGAGAGATCCTATACAAAAGGGGAAAGGATCGAGTATTGTTGAGGTGCGTGGACACTGTAGAGGCTAAAGAAATTTTAGAAGAAGTCTATGAGGGTGCTTGTGGAATGCACACTAATAGATTTACCATGGCTAGGCAGATTATGAGATTCGGATATTACTGTTCCACTATGGAAAGAGATTGCGTCAATCACGCCAAGAAATGCCATAAATGCCAAATTTATGGGGATAAAATGCACGCGCCTCCTTCTCCTCTTCATGTGATGAATTATCCGTGGCCTTTCTCCATGTTGGGTATGGATGTTATTGGAACAATATCACTGAAGGCTTCTAATAGACATCGTTTCATTTTTGTGGTTATTGACTACTTTACTCAGTGGGTAGAAGCAGCCTCATATGCTAATGTCACGAAGTCAGCAGTCAGTAAGTTTTTGAAGAAGGAGATCATATGTCGATATGGAATGCCTGAGAGGATTATATCTGACAATGCATTGAATTTGAACAATAGCACAATAGCAGAAGTTTGTAATCAGTTCAATATCAGACACCATAATTCGTCACCGTATCGCCCAAAAATAAATGGTACAGTAGAGGCGACCAACAAAAACATTAAGAAGATTGTGGCAAAAATGGCTGAAACTTACAAGGATTGGCATGGGAAGTTACCATTCGCTCTTTTGGCTTACCGAACATCTGTCAGGACTTCTATTTGGGCAACACCTTTTTCGTTGGTTTATGGAATGGAGGCAGTTTTACCTATTGAGGTTGAAATTCCTTCTCTCCGGGTATTGGTTGAGTTAAAATTGGATGAGGCTGAATGGATCCAATCTCGGTATGATCAGCTGAACCTGATTGAAGAGAAAAGATTAAAAGCCATTCGTCATGGTCAAATGTATCAGAAGTGAATGATGCGAGCTTATAATAAGAAGGTTCGTCCCAGAGAATTTCATGAAGGGGATTTGGTTTTGAAAAAGATCCTTCCTTTACAAAAGGATTTCAGAGGGAAATGGATGCCAAACTGGAAAGGACCTTATGTTGTGAAAAAGGCTTTTTCTGGAGGCGCTTTGATTTTGAGTGAAATTGATGGCAAAAATCTTCCGAATCCTGTAAATTTAGATTTGGTCAAGAAATATTTCACTTGAAGGAAGAGAGGAATCAAAGTGAAAACCAGCAAAGGGCACTCTGATTTCCTAAAAAAAAAGGGAGAGGCCAAGGTGAAAACCCGAAAAGGGCGCCTTGAGACCAAAGGGGGTTTGAGTTGAAAACCCGAAAAGGGCGGCTCAAAAATTGTCAGATTGGGGCATATGGTGATCTTGTTTCACTTAAGTCAACAATAAAAGGATATACGACGTCTTGGGGCATCGACAAAATACTGTAGATCCCCTAAACACATGTTAAATTCAGAATGGTTCTTGGCTTGCGCGGAGAAGTTCAAGCGGCGATATCCAAAGCACCTAGTCTTCATATTATTTGTACCAAGTTTGTTGGTTCTTGTAAATACTTCATTCTTTTCTGTTCTTGATTTCTTTTTCCTTTCAAGACACTTATTATCAATAAATTCCTTTTTATTATTCGGGTTATGACCTGAATTAATTCGTTTCTTACCCAGTATTTTTGATCTTTGCGCAAGCATGTCACATTAGAATAATGATTGATGGACTAATAAACTTTTACAAAAGAAGTTTTGTATATTACTCTGGGAATTTCTAAATAATTTAGTAACCTGAAACAGGACTATTGTTTAGAACACCCCAAGTTTAAAAGTTAAAGAGCCTAAGAAGGGAAAAGTCTAAATTAAGACTGCTTTTTCGGAATTGGTTGTCTAAATAGCGAATGAGACAGCAAGAAGTCTTGATGGGGTAGGAAGAAGTCCCCTATGGAAAGAAAGCTCCTAACTTGGGCATAAGCATTTGATAGGACACCCTGAGAGTGGTATAAACAAATTTCATAATCTGTATCCTTGAATTACGATAGGAGAAGATTGAGAAGAGTCAAATTTTCCTACTCTTAAGTCACGGTGAAAGGAATATAGTACAAATTATGTGGCCTAGAGGGTTGAGCTTTGAAGTGCACAATAGGGGGCAATTGGATTAAGTGTTTCTTCGGAGATATCAGCCAAGCAAAAGGCGTCAGCGACAAAGCCTTAATAAACTTTAAGAAATGATAATTCTTGGAAAATGACATTCTGCATTCATTCAAATGTCATTCACACATGTCTAGTTAGGAGCATTTTATGCATTTTATGTCATCCTAATCATTAGGCATAATTAGGTTCATTATACAGGTCATGTTCCCCAGAGAGCAGATCAGTGAAGATAACAGATCGAGTCTTATCTCTCTGAAGTTGCAGTGGAGCAGACTAAATAAGCAAGTCTTATCCTCCTGAAGTTGCAGTGAGGCAAACTGAAGATGGTAAATCTTATCTCCCTGAAGTTGCAGTGGAGCGGATTACAACCTTGGATCTTATCTCTTTGAAGTTGCAGAGAGCAGATCCCATTTAGTCTTATCCTCCTGAAGTTACAGTGAGGGAGATTGAAGATGGCAAATCTTATCTCGCTGAAGTTGCAGTGAGCGGATTAAAACCTTAGATCTTATCTCTCTGAAGTTGCAGAGAGTAGATCGCATCTAGTCTTATCTCCCTGAAGTTGCAGTGGAGCAGACTAAGTAGGCAAGTCTTATCCTCCTGAAGTTGCAGTGAGGCAAACTGAAGATGGCAAATCTTATCTCCCTGAAGTTGCAGTGGAGCAGATTAAAACTGATAATCCTATCTTTCTGAAGTTGCAGTGGAGTGGATTAAAACCTTGGATCTTATCTCTCTGAAGTTGCAGAGAGCAGATCGTATTTAGTCTTATCTCCCTAAAGTTGCAGTGGAGTAGATTAAAGCCGATAATCCTATCTTCCTGAAGTTGCAGTGCAGTGGATTAAAACCTTGGATCTTATCTCTCTGAAGTTGAAGAGAGCAGATCGTATTTAGTCTTATCTCCCTGAAGTTGACCAGGAGCAGACTAAATCAAGTTGAAGCTATAAAAGTTGCAGTAAAGTAGATTGAAGCATTAGTTCCTATACCTCTGAAGATGTAGTAAAAAAGAATGAGGCTACTTGAAGAAGAAGAAGAGTACCAAGATCCGGCAAGACCGGGCAAAATCGAGCGTTTTAAAATCTTTGCTCCGTTTCCGTTACACAACAACAAGCAAAGAGGGGCAGCTGTAACACCCAATTATTGCCCGGTCCAGTAAACGCCAAAAACAGATAAAAATATTAATAAATAATAAATAAAGGTCCAAATGTCCATTACATTGGCCCAGTTTAAAGACCCAAGTTACAGTGGGCCTATATGGTCCAAACCCAGAATACAAGGCCCAAGAAATGAGCAGAGGCCCGAAGCAATGGCCCAACATGAAATCAGAAACCCTAGGGTTTCTAGGATGAGTCTCGCGCCGCAGCCACTTAGCCAAGCTCTGAATCTCCGTGGATCTTCACCTGTGCATCAAGGAAAACAAAAATGGAAAGCAAATTAAAAGATTTGTAAATCAAATAAAGAAGTAGATTTGTTTCTTCTTTAGATTTATTTCATACGGCTATAAGAAGCCATTGAACACACTGTAATGGGGCCCGAAGGAGAAATCAATAAAAAGCACGATTTTTACAACACAAAGAGAGAAACAACGAAATCTAAGGTTCTTTTATATTCTGTTATTTATTTATCTATTATTATTTGTTTATATACTATTAATAAATAAGGAAAAAGAGAGAAACAACCTATGTTTTGAGCCCCAGATAGCCGTGGATGGCCGAGGGTGTCGTCTCCGATGAAAGACGACCGGAAGCCGAAAGGTTTCTCTACTTTTAGGGGCACTTTCGTTGATATTTCGCGATATTTGAGCCCGAATTTAGGCTCAGGGGGTCGAGAAGGTCAAACCGGGGGGTTTTCCCCTTTTTCGGCCACCACAGACGCTGGTGCTGGCGCCGGAGATCGGCGGCTAGCACGGTGGCCGATGACTGAACCGAAGGCCGGTGCCCGGAGGTTGAGAGCTTTTTTTTAAAAGAGATTTTCGTTTTTCTTTGAAGGATTTCAAAAAATGAAATTTTATTTATAATTTTGGCTTAAATAGCCAATTGAAAACGGCACCGTTTTGAAGGGAGGATTCGCGCGTCGACCCGACCCGGACCCAGGATCCGCGTGTTTTTCATACGGAGGGGCAAATTGCGCTTTTGGCCCCTCCGCCTTTTAATATATTTCCAATTAAGTATTTTTTTTTAAATTCGGCCTTTAATTTATTTTTAAATTCCAATTTAATCCTTTTGAACGGCGCCGTTTTAGAGGAGAAGGGAAAATTTCCCTTCCAGCCCCTCTATGTAATTTGCGCGTTCAATTTAGTCCTCCAAACTTTATTTATTTAAGGATTTACCCCATATTTTTACTTGCAATCCAATTTAGTCCCTTTTTCATATTTTCTTTAAAAATCAATATTTTTGATAATGCAATTGTTTTTTTATCTTATCTTATAATTCTCATATGTGATTATTATTTTGTCTATATATGTATTTTTAAAGCATGTATTTATGCCCTTTTTGAAAACTAATATTTTTCAGATACTTGTATATATATATATATATATACTTGTTTTATTTATTTAATTAACTTTGATATTATTTTAATCATTTCAAACCTATATATTTTATGTGTACTGTATGCATTTTTTGTTGTTTATTTCAATTATTTGCTTATCAATTTATGTTTGCATATTGTTTATTATTGTCTTGCCCATTTATTTGATATTTTGCATGTCATTATTATTTATTTATTCATTTATTCATATTATTTCTATGTCATTGTAATATTTATTATTATGTTGTATATTTAATGTAGCATCACATCATTTTTTTTACTCGATTTCAAACTTTTCAAAATTAAGATAATGCTTGTATTTAGGATTTTCAAGGAAATTGAACCCTAACGTATTGGGTTCTGATTTTCTTCGTTAAATCTAACAATCGAGCATTTCTCTTTAATCAAAAAATAAGAACTCATTATTGGGAATTCAACACGTTGTGTCCTAACGTATTGGATGTGACGCATTGATTTCTCGAAATGAAAATTTTTCTAAAAAATAATAAAGGAAATATTCCGAGTTTGGGATTTTGGAGGAATTGTGCCCTAACGTATTGGGCCGCGATTTCTTAAATCTTGAATAAATGAATATTCTTTTAAATTTTTATTACACGAGTATTCTGGCCTAATTCATTTTGAGGAAATTAGAATGTCGTGCCCTAACGCATTGGGTGTGGCATTTTCTTTCTCTGAAATGATAAGGGTCTTAATACGTAACGTTTTAAGTTTTTACTAAGGATTATATTTTTCAAATTTTCGACATTAATTAATTAACTAGGTACCAATTTTTTGGGCGTTATGAGGGTGCTAATCCTTCCTCATACGTAACCGACTCTCGGACCCGTTTTTCTAAAATTCGTTGACCAAAGTCGTTTTTAGGTGACCCAGTCACACCTTAATAAAAGATTGGTGGCGACTCCCAATTTTCATTTTTTAAAGTCGACAACCTAAAATTTTTTGTTTTTCAAAAAATGGTTTCAACAGGTTTGATGAAGATTCATAATTAATTAATAATATTAATAATTAAATACCTTAAAATTTAAATTAAATTATATTCATTGACTATATTTGATAAATTAAACTCAAAATTAAACAAATTCACAATTAATGCTAAATTTATTTTATTAAAATAAAAAAATTAAAACTTAATAATAATAACAATTAAACACTATTTTAATTCTCAAATTAGCCTTTAATGTATTTTAATAATACCATCACGCAAATTGGACATTTTTAGCAGTGTTAAGAAGAAAAACATGTGACACTTAGAACTAATAAGATTGGACACGTTCAATAGATTTTAGACCAAAACATTCGATGGAATTAAATGTTTGGTGTATTTTTACTAAAATTACTTAACGGGTGAATATGAGAATTGAAGTAAAATTCAGAGACCATTTTACTATTATAATTTTTTGGTAAAAGACCTTTCAGTTTCTTTTAATTTTGATATTGAGTAAATTGGTTCTTTTTAAAAATCGAGCAATTTAATTTTATCAATTTTGAAAGTGAACAACTAAGAAAAATTAATCACAAAACGCGTTTTCATCAATTTTACATAAATTTGATTGGTATAATAATAAATTTAGCTCTCATTGTTTACAAATTTTATCAATTTGGTCATGATTTAATAAATTTAACCCGCAATATTTTTGTGAGCGTGTAAATGTTGAGGCTAAATTTCTTAAACTTTATAGAATCAATACTAAATTAACAAAATATGTAAACATTAATGACTAAATTTGTTATTATACCAACCAAAATTATGCACAATTGACACAAGACATTAACGTCATGATTAATTGTCCTTAATTGCTCACTTTCAAAATTAACAGGGATTAAATTGCTCCCTTTTTTAGAATGACTAATTTTCTCAATTTCGAAATTGAGAGAGATTGGAGAGATCTTTTTACCAAACTAGTTACCTATGAAGCGTTGTTTCTTCAATTCTCTTGCTACCACAAAATCCCCTATTAAGAGGACATAAAGAACGAATTAGTTCTCACTTTGCTGATACAATAATACAAGGAGTGTACAAAGGAGAGAGTGGTAGTTGCTATGGAGGTCGGTTCACCTAGTCAGGGAGGAGAGTCGAAGGTTATAGAGAATGGAAGTGAAGAGAGTATAAAGGCTGAAAGTTGGAGTGTTGACAGAGTGTAGGTTTAATATTCTTAAAGAGTCGGTCTTTTCTTCTTTCTTCCTAGAGGTATTTATAGGCAGGGGTCCCATGAAAGATAGTCTTAACGTATTGGACTTACGATCTAGCCATCATTATGGAACACGTAGGAGGATGTCTTTGATGGGATGAGGACGTTTGTGACAAGACATATTTTATCATTCATTCTGACTTGATGGGATAAAATAGTTAAACTCATGTGATGTTTGGTGACCAACAGCTTTATATTCTGTTAGTACAAATCTCCAGTGAGGAAAACCTCGAACACACGAATGGAACTCGAATAGAAAAAAGAAAAAATATGACAAGGCTCCAAGGCGTGTATCAAGCTACTATCTTTAAGGTTATATTCTCCCCCACCTATCTTCGGTGTGTAAAAGAGTTTTAAGCAAATTAACCTCTAGGATACAATGAAGCTAATGACTATTTGCGTTTTGCACTGACGAGAGTAGTCCACTAAGCACTGAGCAATGTTTAACAAGAAACTCAATTTCTTCAAAGGGTTTCTGCAGTAATACTTTATAGAATAATCTAATAATATTAGAAAATGGAGGAAGGAAAGAAAGAATTTTAGAATTTGTTGGTGTCATTTCCAAATGAAATCTCATTCCTATTTATAGGAATTTTATGTCTTTTGAATAAAAAATATTTATCTAATTGTATAATTATTCAAGTAATATTGTTTGAAAAGTTATAATTATTTTCAAAAATCAAATGATATAACTTTTGACCAATGACCAAAAGATTTATCTTTTGATTAATTACTGATAATTGTTTATAGTTATTGGAACACTATAAATATTTGAAAATATTCCAACAAGCTCCCCTTATTTTTAAATATTTGAAAATGTTCCAACAATCTTCCCCATGTTCAAAATATTTTAGATTTTGATATTCTTGGAAATTAATTTGCATAAATGAAGGTGTCTTACGATTGAACCTTCACTTAGTGAAAACATATTAAAGTAATCGAAATTGCATAGTAGAATAAGCTTTGAACCAACTATTCCATTTGATTAATCGAACACATCTCACACAATGATTTCAACATCGTTCAATGCATAGTATCCAAGGACACTATTATGGCCAAGTGTTTGTGTCCTCCTTTCATGAGTGCTGTCAGAGCCAAGCCCTTGAGCTCTTAGAAGCGGCCACACTTCCACTCACATAGGTAGATCTCATCAAGAGTGTTCCCGTAATTATTACACTTTAACATATTTATGTTATGGGTCCATGAAGAGTACACTACTCATCCTTCCCTTATCATTACGGGTATCTAGCACTTTAATCTTAGGATAAATTTATTTATTATAACACTTTTAACCCGTATCCGTCGCCAAAACAGGGTTATGGAGTATTACAAGAACTTACGGAATGAATACAGACATTTTATATTTTTTCATTATACATGCCGTAAAATTTATCGTAAAGTCTCTTATTAGGGCCCTTGAGGCCCAAAACACACATAAGAAACAAGTCAGGACTAAATCGGGAACTCAAAGAATTTTTCGTGAAATTTCAAAAAAAATTTTAAGTGCAGAGGTCACACGCCCGTGTGGTCAGGCCGTGTGGCTCACATGGCCAAGTGACACAACCATGTCCTAGGCCGTGTGGTATATAAAGTAGGTCACGCGGCCGTGTCCCCAACCCGTGTAACTCTCTGACTTGCAAAACATTAAGGTCCAGGGGTCACACATCTAAGCCACACGCCCATGTGCCAGGCCGTGTGAAAAATACTAAGCATTCTATTTTGAATTTTAAGATGCAGGAGACGCACGGCCAGAACACACGCCCATGAGCTAGACCGTGTGTCACATACGGCTGAGACACACGCCCTTGTCTCTACCTGTGTAGAAAAAATAAAGGTCATTTCCAAGCCTTATTTCTCACCCATTTGATCATTCACCTACTCAAACATTTTAACACATCCAAAAGTCAATCCAAAACATTTAAAATCATGCAAAACTCAAGTCTCATACATGCCATATCACTTCATAAATCCATGCTTGTGAATTTATCTATTTGACCTCATTTACTTAATATCATACTAATATTTATAAACCAAATTAAGCATTTATACCAAACATGAAATTAACTCATATGTTAATATACCAAAACACATTCATCACAAGCCATTCCAATGGCTATTTACAACCAAAATATTTGTATGCCAACTTTGGCTAACCAAACCTATACATGTCATTATATCCAAAATTAATGTCTAATTATACCGAAGTGAGCCGATGGATAGTGTGAGTGATCTCCGCTAAGCTTCCAACCCAACGAGCTTCTAAGTACTATAAAATAAAGAAAACAAAACTGAGTAAGCACTTTGTGCTTGGTAAGTTCGTATAACGGGAAATAAATTTATCATTCATTTGTACATTAAGTAAACATACACATGCATTCCAAACAACTTGGTCATAGCCTAAGCACACAATCTCATTAAATATGTTAATTATTCATTTCATGTAAATATCAATAACAAAGATAAGTTCATCAAATACCAAGTTCAATGTATTTCATGTATTTTTTAGATATTGATATCATTTTGATTTTCACTTTTCTTCATGTTAGAATTTCACCCGTTGAATAATTTGAAATCTTGATGGATACGAGGGTAGTACACATAAAGTGTACAAATCAAAAATCTGTCAATTCATGTCCGGAAGTACTCATTAGAGCACTTAAACAGAAAGCTCTATCTCAAGCATTATAATGGGAAGCTCATTGAGCCATGTAACGGGAAGCTTATCCAGGCTTAATAACAGGAAGCTCACAAAGAGCCTATATCGGGTAGCTCTGAAGAGCTCTTAACGGGAAGCTCCGAAGAAGCTTAATCGGAAAGCACCGAATAGGCATATAACGGGAAGTTTAAGCGAGCAATAACGGGAAGCTTCGAAGAGCACTTTAACAGGAGGTTCACAAAGAACCTATAAACAGAATGCCCATAAGAGCGTGGGTGTGTCTACAACATATGCAGAACACAACTAGACGGGATGCTCCGAAGAGCATTTATCGGGAAGCTTGCAAGAACACTATAACGGGAAGCTTTAGAGGGCTTATAATGGAACGCTCTTTCGAGCTACGGTACTTCCACAACATATGCAGGAACATTACCATTTCAGGAAACAGAACCCTATATCCAATCGAGTTTCATTCATTATTGGGACTTATTCATTTATCAGGAATTGTCGGATATGAGGTAAATTATATACACATACATGACATTTATACAATTTACATATTCAACATTCAATTTAAGCATATAAATACACACAATTTAGTTACACAAACTTACCTCAACAATTGTTCGTGAGCTGAAATCTTCTAATCCAATACTTTTTCTTTATCACGATCTAACTCCGTTTTTGATCTATTCGGATATGAAGTTAAAATATGAAAGACCAGCTTAAACCCTTTTCAATGGTTGTTTTTGAGCTGAAAATGATGATGGATTTCTCTAGAAACTCTAATTTCCCATTTATTTTATCTAATTTTGGCAAAATTTACAATTTTTCCCTTATTTCATCACAGTTCCAGATTTTTTTCTTGTCTATGCAACCTCAGCCATTTCATGTGGTCTATTTGCCCTTTTAGCCCTAATTTATTTACTATTCAGGCTATTTAATCACTTTAGCAAGTTTTGCACCTTTTTCTATTTGCTCCTTTTTAATTAATTGACTACCAAAACGTTAAAATTTCCTAACAAAACTTTACTACTACCTTATTGACACTCCATAAATATTTATAAAAATAGTTACGGCTCGATTATAGCACCGAGGTCTCGATACCTTTTTTTCTCAATTTCTTAACCTAATAAATCTTTATAAAACACAAATTACTAATTCAAAAATCTCTTAAAAATTATATTTAAATATTAAATATGAAATAATAAAATCTACGAGATTTCTTGTCAGATTTAGTGGCCTCGAACCACTATTTCCGACATCACTGAAAATTTGGTCATTACATTTATAGTGCTAACAGACACATACTAATGATGTACTTTGTCTCATTGAACTCAAAACTTGACGTTATTCCAAGCGTTGAGTCGAGTTTCCATCATGGGTGACTCTAATTAATGGGCTTGAGTCCCATCCCTTTTGAAGTCTTGTTGACTATATCTCTAGCACGACTTTTTGTCGAAGGATCCGTTAAATTTTCACTTGACCTTACATAATTAATAGTGATCAATTCATCAGAGATTGATTGTCGAACATAGTTATATCTTAATCCAATGTGTCTAGACTTTCCATTATATACTTAGCTATATGCCTTTGCTAGAGTAGTCTCACTATCACAACAAATAGAAATAGGTGAAATTGGATTAGTCCATAAAGGTACATCATAAAGCAAATTTCTTAACCATTCTGCTTCTTTAGATGCAATGGCTAATGCAATAAATTTTTCTACCATGGTGGAATCAGTAGTACATGTTTGTTTCTTAGAACCCCAAGAAATGATTCCTTTACCAATAATAAAGATTCATCCAACAGTAGATGCATGATCTTCCAAACTTGTAATCCAACTAGACTTGTGTAAATAAGACAACCAATTAGACTTGCATATTTCAATTGACCAATTTTCCTACTAGCATTAGATACTAATTTTATTTGAGGATTCATGGGTGTTGATGTTGGTATACTGTTGAAAAGATCAAACTTTTTAAACATATTTTCAATGTAATGTGATTGTGATAAAGCTATAGTGCTTTCATCTTGGATTTTTTTAATCCCAAGAATAACATCTGCTACACTCATATCCTTCATAACAATGTTGTTTGACAAGAATTTATTTGTGTTTTTTATTTGTTCCAAATCCGTGTAAAAAATAAGCATGTCATCTACATATAAGTAAATTATAACACCTTTTTCATTTTTAAAATTTCTATATATGCAATTATCAGATCCATTTATTTTATAGCCATTAGCTAAAACAATATTGTAAAACTTTTGGCGTCATTGCTTTGGTGTCATTAGCTAAAACAATAGAGATTTAACAAGCTTGCATACCTTATGCTCCTATCCTAGAACAACAAATCCTTTCGGTTGTTCCATTACACTTCCTTTTCCAATTCGCCAGTTAAAAATGCAGTTTTAACATTCATTTGGTAAACCACCAAGTTATATATTAAAGTAAGTGATATTAAGAGTCTAACTGTAGCAATTCTTGCTATCGAAGCATAAGTATCAAAGTAATCAATACCATATTTTTGTGTAAAACCTTTGGCTACCAACTTTGCTTTAAATTTATCAATGGTCCCATCGACCTTCATTTTCATTTTGAAGATCCATTTACAACCTATTGGATTGGAACTCAATGGAAGATCAATTAAGATCCAAGTTTGATTTCTCATTATTGGATTCATCTCCTCATTTATTACTTCTTTCCAAAAAGCAGAGTCTTAAGATTTCATTGCCTCTTCAAATGTAATAAGACCATATTCTGTATTATAACAATAAGGTATCTTATTGCATATACTTTCACCTTTTCCTTCTACAAGAAACATAATGAAATCTGAACCAAAATCTTTGACCTTTTTAATCTTTTTACTTCTTCTTAATTCTTAACAAGATTCATCATTATTATCAATTTGTTCCAATGGAATCTCATTCTCATTTGAAGAATGAATCAATTCTTGTGGCTGTAATTGTCTTGAAATAGAATTAAATCTATTTTCATAAAAAATAACATCTCTTGATTCAATAACAGTATTAATTGAAATTGAATCATTTTGTTCAATTACCATGAACCTATATGTCTTGCTATTATGTGCATATCCTATAAATATGCATTCAATTCCTCTTTCACCCAACTTTTTACGTTTAGGTGTTGGAAATTTGAAAATAACTCTACAGCCCCAAATCTTCAAGGAATTAAGGTTTTGTTTCCTTTTCTTCCATTGTTCATAGGGGTTATTGTAACACCCCTAACCCATATCTATTGCCAGAATAGGATTATAGAGCATTACCAGAGTTTACAAATTAATTTACAGACATTTCATTTCATCAAGCATTCATATTTAAAATCAATCAAAATCAAAATATTAATGAGCTAACATTGGCCAATTTAACTTATTCATGCCATTCAATGCATTATTCCCCTAACATGCATAAACTCAACATTCAAGTTAGTTCAATAATTTCCATGTATCAATAATATATATACCAATATTGATGAGCTCATCAATACCATGATTTCCATTTCCTTGTTATTTTTCCATATTTATCCCGTTGAATTTTTCAAAATTTCGATGGATTTTCAGGGGTACACTTAAGTGTACAAATCCGGGTCCGTCAATTCATATTCATGTGCGCACATTTCCATTTCAGAGAGCACACTCCCGCGAACCTCATCCTTACAGCGAGATTACCAGTCCAGGCTAAATCCCCTGTAATACAAACTCATAGAGTATTGTCGGGATTATCAGTCCAGGCTAAATCCCCTGCAATGACAATTAGTCTAATTAGCTTGGATCTGAATTACCAGTCCAGGCTAAATTCAACCCCTAATTCAGATTACCCGTCCGGGCTAAATCCATTTTCCACATATTCTTCGGGAGGGCTATGTCAGGATAAGATCACCCGTCCGGGCTAGATCCTTTTTACCGTCAATTCTTTTTCAGAGATCCATCAAATTTTCCTTCCATTCAACCGGGATTTCTTCCCCTTTTTATCAAATATATCAATGTTTCATCAATTTTCATACAATGAATATTCAAATCATATTCATATCAATAAAAAACATTTCAAGCATTTAAGAATATAATTCAAGTTACACGAACTTACCAGGCTAAATTGCAAAAATACTAGAATTCAGGGACATTTTAGAAATTTTCTATTTTCCTCAAATTTCCACCCAATCTTGATCTAAATTAATATTTCATTCAACTTATTAATTTAAATAATAAAACAATTCATTTCATGCAATTTGGTCACTTTTTGACATTTTACAAATTTACCCTTAAAATATTACTTTCATTCAATTTAGTCCTGAACCTAAAACATGCAAATTAGCCATTTTAATGAAAACTCATGCTATTTGAATAATCATATATTCTCCTCCTTCTCCTCTCCATTCCACATCCTTAATGTATATAACATGCTTATATGTAACATTATCTATAATTTCACTATTTATTTATTTGTTCATTCAAAGTTGTCCACTTGAGTCATAGTCACAAAATTATTTATATATTGAGCTACGTAACTTCGAATTGAGATCTGTTAATTTTCTCTAAAACTAGACTCACATGTATTCTTACTATAAAATTTTCAGAATTTTTGGTTTAACCAATAAGTACAGTTTTTCTTTAAATTTTCCCTATTTCACTATTTGATAGTTCTAACCCTCTTCACTAAAAATTATTTATCTCTTTGTACAAAATTTAGATGATGTACCCATTTGTTTCTATTGAAAATAGACTCACTAAAGATTATAAAATATAAATTAAAACTCATAATTATTTGTTTACAATTTTAATGATTTTCCCAATTCGAATAGGGAACCCAAATTCATTCTGACCTTGTCGCACAAAATTTATTATATCGCATGATTTACAATTCCATTACTTACACCGTTTCTTCTATGAGAAACTAGACTCAATAATATTTAATTCCATATTTTATTAATTTGATTTCCACGATTTATGGTGATATTTCAAATTTAACCTACTGTTGCTGTCCAAAACTATTTTAGTGCAAAATGTTGATTACTAAATTTATAACACCCTTATTCCCTTTCTCTATAATATTTCCCATCATTTTCTATTATTTTCCTTCACTAATATATCAAAAACATAAGACCTTATATAAGATGTCGAAACCATTTTTTTAAAAGTAAAAAAATTTAGGTTGTCGACTTATTAAAAATGAAAATTTGGAGTCACCACCGATCTTTAATGAGGTGTGATCGGATCACCTTGAAAACGATTTTAGGTCTACGAATTTTGAGAAAACTAGTTCGGGAGTCGGTTACGCACAAGGAAGGATTAGCACCCTCGTGATGCCCAAATTTGGTACCGAATTGATTGTTTAATGTCTTTAGGGGTGAGCATTCGATCGAATCGAATCAAAAATATTCGAGTTAATCGAGTTTTTGAATCTCATTTTATCATCCTAACTTTAATTGAAGTTTTCTCGAATCGAGTCGAGTGATATGGAATTTGAATCGAATCGAATCGAATATATTTGTTCGAGTTAAATTTTAAAAAATAATTTTGGGTCCTTGTAACCATTGTCATCCATCGTAATAAAATTTTTCCACCTTAATCAAATTTTTTATTAACTTTCATCATCTCATAATTTATTTATTAATTTTTTATATCTTGGTTAGCTTCTTTACTTGTTTAGTTGTTTCAATTATCTTGATTCTTGTCACTATGTATTTTGGAATTAAAAATATATTAAATGTAAAAATATGATTTTTTAAATAAAATGTGTAATTGATACCAATATAAAATTTTAACACGAATATTTTATGGCATAATTAATAATTCAATTTTAATATAAATATTCAATATGACTAAACAATTCAATAGTATAAA
This sequence comes from Gossypium raimondii, assembly GCF_025698545.1. Classification (NCBI taxonomy): domain Eukaryota; kingdom Viridiplantae; phylum Streptophyta; class Magnoliopsida; order Malvales; family Malvaceae; genus Gossypium; species Gossypium raimondii. The sequence goes on along the minus strand of NC_068572.1, from coordinate 8,426,353 downwards.
TAATATAAAATGTGAAATTTAATTTAATAATATAAATAGTAGATATAAATAAAATTATTACTATTTATGTTTAGTGATTTTTTTGGGATAATTTTGATTTTTTATTTGAGAGTAAAGGGTGAGAAGTAAAAGTTTAGAGGAAAAATAAAAATTTTTGGGGAATAAAAGTTTGAAGAAAAGTAAATAGGGGGAAAATATTAAAAAAAAATTGGAGGGGGGAGGGTTTGGGATAGATGGGAGGTGGGATGAGAAGGGAATAAAAGTTTTAGGGGAAAAGTGAGAGGAAGTAAAAATTTTGGGGGAAAATAAAATGTTTTGAGTGTTTTTGGGAGTAAAATTTTAAGAAAAAGTAAATGGGAGAGTAAAATTTTGGTGGGAAATGGATTTTGGGTAGATTGGGGGTTGGGAGGGGGAGTAAAATTTGGGGGAAAGTGGGAAGGAGTAAAAGTTTTGGGGGGAAAGTGGGAAGGAGTAAAAGTTTTGAAGGAAAAGTAAAAAGGTTTGGGAGTTTGGGGTAAAAATGTAAAATATTACAGTTTGATATTCGAATTATTCTAATTATTCGAATTATTTAAATTCAAAAACTAAACTCGATTGGAACTCGAAATTAGAAAAAAAAATTCGAGTTGATTCGATTAACTCGAATAACTCGATTCGTTTAACTCGAAATTCAAATTTTTTTCGATTTTTTCGAGTCGAATCGAGTTTTGCTCACCCCTAAATGTCTTAGTGTCAAAATTTTGAAAAGATTTTAAAATACGATCTTGTGAAAAGAAAATTTGAATAAACAAATTGGACGATAAGACATACTCATTTCAAAGAAATAAATTGTCACACTCAGTGAGTTAGGGTGCAACATTTTAATCTTTGAAATCAAGTTTATTTTTTAAATTTTTAAAATTTAAAATTCATGTATTTTGAGAAGGTTATTTGGTCATTTAAGTCAAACGAGAAATTAGAATCCAATAAGTTAGGGTTCAATTTCTCGAAATTCCTAAACATCAAACATCGCCTTTATTTTAAAAATCTAGATAACAAAATGCCGTATCTAGTGAGATAGGATCCAACATTTTGAAGTCCCGAAAGCTTTATTTTAAAATTTTATGGTTTGAATAAAATAAGCACATGGCTATTTAAACTCATCGAGAAAAAAATTGAACCCAGTAAGTTAGGGCACAATTCTCTTGATAATTATAAATGCTAGGCCTTTTTAATATGAAATAGAATGATAAAAGTACAAAATTTTAAAAGGAGTAGGTAATGTAAAACGATGAATAATAATTCAAACTTGAACTAAGGTGTAGCCAAATATGCATTAAATAAATACAAATAAAGTAGCAACGATAATTCTACTCATATTATACAACATCAAAATATATAAATTATGTCTAATCTATTAAAATGTGCATTGATAAATGATGAATTTTATAATAATATATCAAATTTAGAAATAAAAGTATAAAATTTAAAATAATACTTAATGAATTTAAAACATATTGATAATAACTTCAAAGAATAATATATTATATCTTAGAATTATATTAATAATAAGTTTGAAAACAATATTAAGCTAATATTAAAATAATGTTAAAAACAATGAATATAAGAATCGATTTATCTAAAAAAATTTGACATCAAATTAAATATGAAAAATATTTTATTTTTTTGAAATTGAGAACAATAATCAACAAAATTTTAAATCGAAGCTTAAATAAAATTAGAATAATAATAAATGAAAACAAAACTAAAATACAATTGACTCAAAATATTGGTGTATAATGAATTTAAAAAATAAAATACAAACGAAAATAACAATTTATTACATTTTAAACTATAATAATAAATTTAAACACTATTAAAAATAAATATTACAAATAATATTAAATACTATAATATATGAAAGTAGGATTTATTATAATTAAAAAATATTGTTGAATATTAAGAAAGAAAACCAATTTGTATTAAATTAAAATTTATTTTAAAACTGAAGGACCAAATCAGCAATTCAACGCAAACATTGGGATAATCCAAATCAATCACAGAAACGGCACCATTTAAACTAGGATCTAAATGAATACAGAAGTAAATATGAGGTACAAATTACAAATCATTAAAGGAAATCAAATTGCAACCCCCTTAAACACGGAGGGACCTATTGGATAAATAAACCAAACGATCCATAATGCGCGAATCCTTCCCGGGTCGGGTCACTGTTCGAATCGGGTCACTGGACAAGGCCTGTACGGCGCCGTTTTAGAGCCATTGAAGTTGGCCTAAACGACGCCGTTGCACAATTGATACAAAACCTAGGTTAAACTAACATCCGGCCAGTTTAAACAAGGAAAACCCTAGTCCCTTTTGTTCATGGCTGCGCCGTTTCAAAATCTCTCAAAGTCATGGCTTCTGTCTCATGCTCTCAAGCTGGCCTTTCTAAGATCCCTCACTCGATCTCCGATTGCAACGGAGTAAGCAAGGAATCGATCGCCAGGTAAACTCTTCGCTCTCTCCCCTTTCTTTTTCTTTTTATTTCTATCCTATTAATGAACAAAATAACTCAAAAACAAAAACAGAGAAAAGTGAAGAAAAAAAAACTCCAATCACCTTACGAATCTCTTTTTATTTCGATCCCTTTCAATCTTTTTTTATTTTCTTGTATTCAATATATGTGTGGAAAAAAAGGAAGAATTTTACATTGTTTGCCTTGGCTCTTTATAGCCAAAATTACAAAAATAAAATAAAAATAAAAAAATCTGTTATTGCCACGTTTTCTTTTTCTTTTTTGTTGTTGGTTGTTGCTCTGTTGGTGTTGTTTGTTTGTCTGGGCGCAGGTCGTGGAGGCGGTGGCGCACATGCGAGGGCAGAGCTTGATTGCAGTGCTGGAGCTGCTAGGGTTTCTGCTTCTAATTTTGCGTTGGGCCACTCCGTGATTGGGCTAGGGTATAGGCAAATTAGGTTTGGGCCTTAGTGGGTAGCACTTAAGCATTTGGGCCACTGGGATGTAGGCCTGCTATTGTAATAATAATAATAATAATAACTGAACATTTCATTTATTTTATGTATATATATATTTTTGGTTTTAATACTAGGGCTCGGGCCGGGCAAAATTTGGGTATTACATAAGAAAACCCTACTATAACATCATTTCCATACTTTTTCAATAATATCACACTTAAAAATATGTTGAAATCTTGATGTTCTTACCTTGTCCTATTGGTTTCAACCTTTAACTTGATTTTCTCTCTCCTTCAGCTTCTATTACTTGAATCTAACTTGATATTCTAGCTCCTCATATTCTTCTTTTTATCTTTCTCTCTTGATGGCTATGGAAATTCTTTTGATTTCTAGGTGAAAATGGTAAATTTTTGGTGGAAGGACCAAATTGTAAAGAAAGCAAAAATTTCTTTCTTCTTTTCCCTTCTAACGTGAAATGCATGGGAAAGATGATGATTTCTCTTCATCTTTCCTCCTTTTTATATTAATCATTTAATAATAAAATAATACTAAAAATCTTAATAAAATATTAACTAAATAACATTTATCTAATTAATTAATTAAAATATCACCAACATCATCATTACCTTCTAGAATTCTCTCTCTCTCTAGTGATCATTTTGCCCTTCATAATCTCTTAAAATTCCATCCTTGAGTCATCACTTAATTTGGTAAAATTGCAATTTAGTCCCTCGAAATTCTTCACATTTTCAATTTGGTCCTAATTCATCCATTTTCCTTAGTTTCTAGATTATTCCACCATTAAAATATTTACACTATTGGTCTTTCAACTTTTTTGTATTTACACTTTAACCCCTCAAATGTTGAGTATTTACTCTTGGGCAGCAAAACTTTTCTCACTTTTGCGATTTAATCCTTTCTTGAATTAATATTCATAATATACTTCTCAATGCTGACATAACTCAAAATTACCCTTTTTATCATTTTATTTCCTTATTTTTCTATATCGTGAATATTATCATACTTTCTTACTGTAGTAATTTTTTGGGTATTACAGTTATTTTAGTTTCCTTATTAGGAACTCTATTTAATATATGACAAGTTGTTAGAACAATTTCTCCCCAAAAATCTTTTCCAAGACCTGGATATGATAACATTGAATTTACCATTTCAATCAATACTCTATTTTTCCTTCCAGCTACACTATTTTGTTGTGGTGTGTAAGGGGCTGAAACTTGATGGACAATTCCAGTGGATTCAAAATAACTTGGATTATAGTATTCTCCACCTCTATCCGATCTTAAGCACTTGATAAATGATTCACACTTAAGTTCAAATTTAGATTTATAAACTTTAAATTTATCAAGCGCTTCATCTTTTGAATGCAATAAATATACATAGAAATATTTAGAACAATCATTAATAAAAGTAACAAAATATTTCTTTTCACCTAATGTAGGAGTGTTATGCATGTCACATAAACCACTATGTATCAAACCAAACAACTTTGTTTTCCTTTTAACCTTAGGGAAAGAGTTTCTTGTAATTTTAGCCAACATACATGTATTACATTTTTCAATATTATTATTAAAACAAGAATTAAATCTAACTTATGCATGTCATTCAATTTTCTATAATTCAAATGACCTAATCTATAATTCCATAAACAAGAAAATTCAACCATATAAGCATAAATAGTATTTTAATTCTTATTAATAATATTGAGTTTGAACATGCTCTCATACATATACCCTTTCCCCACAAAAGTTCCTCCCTTGGACGGAATAAACTTATCTGCCTCAAAAACAAGTTTGAAACCAAACTTATTCAACAGGCTTTCAAACACGAAATTCTTCCTAACTTTTGTTACATAGTATACATCATTCAAGGTTTAAACCTTTCCAGAAGTGAATTGTAATGCAATAGAACTTTGCCTTTGATTGCTATGGTGGAAGAATTTCCCATGTACAAGACATTGTCATTTTCACATTGTGTGAACTTTGTGAACATGTTTTTGTCTTTGCACACATGTTTAGTTGCATCGGTATCAATCCACCATGCATTATCATCTTGTGCCATATTAATTTTAAATATAATTGCAATAAGCTTTTCGTTATTATTAGCCTTAGAAGATGATTTCTTCTTTAAAAATCAACATTCATTCTTGAAATGCCCTGGCTTACCACAATGATAGCATGAGCCCTTTTGTTTCTTTTTGAACTTAGGTGTTCTATCAATCTGTTTGAACTTTTTCTTGGATGATTTAGTAGTCTATACTTCCTCCATAACATGTACTTTGGCATTTTCAGAATCTAGGTTATGATCTTGCTGTCGATATTCTTCTTCAATACGAAGGTGGTTTGCCAAAGCCTCAAGAGATATTTCCTCTTTCTTATCTTTTAGACTTCTTTTAAAGTCTTTCCAAGATGGAGGAAGTTTATCTATTATGGAGGATACAACAATCATTTCATCCATTTTCATATCATATTGTTTAAATTGATTCAACATTTTTTCAATATCATAAAATTGTTCCATAACAGAAGGACCATCAACCATATGATAATTATTGAAACGACTGACAATAAATTTCTTACTTGTAGCATCTTTGGTCATGTATTTTGCCTCCAATTTGTCCCATAAATCCTTAGCGGTGACCTCGTTCTGGTAGGTGTCGAACAAACCATCGAATAAACCATTCAATAAGTGGCCTGTGCACATTTAATCAACATTGTCTCATTTTTCCTTTCTCGAGTTGTAGTAACAGATTCATTTTCATTCTCTTCCAGTCTTAGAGTACCCAAACCACAGGCAATCTTCAAAGTTGTTAATAAGAAGTGCATTTTTTTCTGCCATCATCGGAAATTGTCACCATCAAACCGATCAGGTTTGACAAAGTTGGAAGCCAACTTCCTTAGTGTTCCACATTCATGTGTTATGGTAGTCATCATGAATTATAACATTAAAATTGTTAGTACAAATCTCCAGTAAGGAAAACCTCGAACACACAAACGGAACTTGAACAGAAAAAAAAGAAATAGGACAAGGCTCCAAGGTGTGTATAAAAACACTATCTTTAAGGTTATATTCACCCCCACCTATCTTCGATGTCCAAAAGAGTTTCAAGCAAATTAACCTCAATGATACAATGAAGCCAATGACTATTTGCGTTTTGCACTGACGAGAATAGTCAACTAAGCACTGATCAATGTATAACAAGAATCTCAATTTCTACAAAGGATTTCTGCAGCAATACTTTATAGAATAATCTAATAATATTAGATAATGGAATAAGAAAAGAAAGAATTTTAGAATTTCTTAGTGTCATTTCCAAATGAAATCTCATTCCTATTTATAGGAATTTTCATGGCTTTTCATAGAGACATCTTTCAATAGGTGTCTTTCTGAATAAATAAAATAATAATAATTATTCATCTAATTGTATAACTATTCAAGTAATATTGTTTGAATAGTTATAATTCTTTTTCAAAAATGAAATGATGTAACTTTTGACCAATGACCAAAAGATTTATCTTTCGATTAATTACACCCATTCATTTATAGTTATTGGAACACTATAAATATTTGAAAATGTTCCAACATATTCTCGATGAAGATTACATCTCCCATTGCCTGTATGGTCATCCCAAAATGATGAATTTGTAGGTGACCTCCCAACTTCGGACACTTTTCTGATTTGCCACGTATCATGTTGCAAATAGGGGTATAACACACTCAAGTCTTAGTTTAACATAAAAAAAAAATGGGTTTTTTCAATCTACCATTTACCATATAATTTCGAATTGAAAGTGGATTTGTCGACTTAAAATGAGAATTTTTTTAGGATTTCTCGAATCTAAAGTGAGATTTTTTTTCGGACAAAAGTGGGAGTTTTCGAATCTAAGGTGTTGTCTCTTTAAACAAAAATGGATTTTTCGAATGGCGAAAAGGGTTTTCAGCTTTAGGAATTAAAATATGTTTTTTTACTATAATGTGAAATTTATCTCTCAAAATTTTTATATTTTTTTATTAATTTGACTTTAATTCATTTTTAGTTAATTTTGGTCTGAAACTTTTAATAAGAGTCAAATTATTTTTAATAAAAATACTAATTAAAATTTTAATTTAAACATGACAATTGTATGAATAAAAATATGAATTATGAATTTTTATAATTTTTGAATTTTTGTTGACATGGAATATAAGACAAATAGTTTCATGTCCACATGAACTACATATAGATTACCAACGGGTTGCTGCACCAACATTGTTTAAAAAAATTAATGTTTTAGTCGGCATTTTCATTAAGAAAAGTAATTTAACTCTTTCTGAAAAGTTAATAGCCAAATTTAATTTAAAAAAAAGAATAGAGGTCAAATTTGTAACGCCCCAAACCCGATCTAGACATTATGTTCGAATCTGGCGATGTCACATGGTAGTGTGTTTGAAAACCCTAGGTTGTGTTGGAAAACCGTAACCCTTTTTAAAACATTTTCTACTTAGTAACTTTTCATTTTTACTTGTTAATTCTAAAGTCGTATTAATTAATCAGTCGAAAGTTTTCAAAACGTTTATTCTATGTGGAAGCTTTTAAAACAGATTGCATATTTGGGAGTATTTTGTTAAAACATTTGTTTCGTTTTGAAAACTCGAATATTCCTACTACTAGCAGTTGTAAATCAAACAATAGAAATCCCAAATTAAAAGTAAAAATCCAAAGAGGCCATAATTAAAATAAATTACCCTCAAAATTAAATAAAAAATTTATTTAAGTACTAAATCGAATTAAATAGGTCGAGTGGCCACCGCTGAGTCCTCCGTCGCACCGATTCGCCTATGTTAGGGTATTACTTGTACAATCAAATCAGAAGGGTGAGTTTACGAAAACTCAGTGTGTAATCCCATATAAAGCAAACAGACAGAAGGCAATCACAATCTTGGCCTGAGCCCATTTCAGTAACAGTTTCAGTTTCAATTAGGGCCTTAGCCCATTACAATACAGAAACAATCATGAATTTGGGCCTTCGCCTATTACAGTATCAATATTCAGTACAGTAACAGATATATAGTATCAAATCCTACCCAGCCAGCCTCTACACTCTAACTCCATCCAACCCTACACTCCATGTGGGGATATAATCAACCCACCCATCCCTACACTCCAAATAGTATCAAATGCGGCACTAGACAGTAGTTGCAGCTGAGCTGCCAGTAAGTTAGGCTAAAAGCCTTTCAGTACACTTTCTCCAATCAATATCAATCCCCAACCCAATGCAATGCATCATACAATCATGTCATGGTGTCATGCATAATCAGAATAGTATATATATCATGCTCAACATACAGACATACACATCTATCTCATATGACATACAACAATCTTTCCATCTTTTCAGTCAATTAAGGGTTCTAGGTAAATTTACTGACCCTACAATAGGTTCACAGCCGACTTGGGTGACCCGTGCAACCTTAGTAGTCAAACAATGAAAATGGGCCTATAGGCCCATGTTGTATGCCAATGTGGGCCCACACGCCAGTACGGCCCACACAACCCAAAATGGCTCTGTCCCAATAATCTCACACACTTGTGTGGCTCACCCATGTGGGGCCTACATGCCCGTGTGGCCTACACAGCCCAGTTCGGCCCGGCCCATGAATTGCTCACGGCCAACCTCGTTGATCAGACACCCATTTTCGATCACACGGCCTACCACACGGGCGACCGCATGTCGGTGTCACGTCGACAATCACTTTTTTTCGACTTTTCGCCGATTTCCACTTCCAAAGTTGTGTTTACACACCTGATACGATATCACTACTAACTCCACCACAAGTACTCCAAAACTCAAAATTGATAAACCAAAGCCCGATTAGAGATACTAATGGACCTTAAACGAAATTACCACGAGTTATTCAACCATTAGCCGACAAAAATCTTACCCTCGAACAAGCACAGGAATTTCGCACGACTAGAACGTCGATGGACGATCAACAGCCCCTTGATTAATTCCTAGCACCAAATGCAAAAAACCCCTCTTTAATCACTTAATCAGAAAACATTTAAAACCATAAAGCCAAAAGTCACCAACTTACCGATAACACAAGAACAAAAAGGAAGGACGAAGCTACAGAGTTGGTATTCAACATAGAAGCAAAAAGAAGGAGACGGAAGGCAAAACAAAAGAAATTGACAGAGAGTAGAGTAGGAAGAGATAAATTACAGCACAATAAAAAGGGAAACAATGAACGAAGAAAAGAAATGCTGCAACAGAGGAGAAAAGGCAACAAGGATGAAGAAAAAAAAGTTAGAAGGGGAAATAAGGAATAAAAAATTTGGCAGAGGGCACAGAAGGACAGAGCGGCAGCAAAATTTTGAAAAGAAAAAAAAAGAGCAATACCAAAATGACCGAAAATGGGAGAGCGAGAGGAGAGAAAGCCGAAATCTTCAATCCACCAAATTGGGATAACTCCACAATCCCAAATTTTCTCTTAAAATCACTCAAACACTCCCCCCATCCAAATCTCCTTAATTATCTCCATCAACCTCTCCACTATCAGAATTTTATTCCAACACAAACTCACACACGGCACAAGCAGCGAAATAACACCCCTTATTTGCACAAGTATTCGAACTCAAGACCTCCAGCACACTAACACTCCACTTAACCACTAAATCAGTAGGCCCATTCTGATATAAATTTACAAACTTTAAAATATAAGCCTATTGAACCCAGTTAAGGCTTTATTTAATTAAAACAACAAAATTCTACCCAAGTAAAGGCTTGAACCCAAGACTTTTCAGACACTCCTAGAACACATAGCCATTAAAGCAGACATATATTTGTATCACAACACACAAAAATAAATATTTAAGGGATTTTTGGGGCGTTACAAAATTTTCCATTATGCTTTTTTTCTTTCAAAGAAGAATAGGAATGATTTTTCAAAGAAACCTAAATCAACCTAATTTTTGGGTATAGTTTTCAAATTAGTTTCATCTTCTCTCTTTCTTCTCTATTTTTGGTATTTCGTTTTATATTTTATATTCGAAGTTTGTGGCTACTCCACAACAATATCAACTCCAAGGTTTAAACTTGTGTTCTCCTCTTAGAAGTGTAATATGTCTTACCATGTTACACCCAACTCTTGTTGGATAGGAGCGAAGCTAAAAAATTACTTTAAGGGGTTAAAGATGAATTATAAAATTTAAGGGGTCAAAGTGTAATGTATAATTATATTAACTTATAATTTTTAAATTTTTTAAGAGGATCCAAAGTAATGTTACCATTTTTAGGGGCTACTGCCCCAGTCTACGCCCTTGTTGGATGTTTGTATCTTTTATGAAAGGGTTAAAGCTTAATTTAGTCCTTGTATTATATCACTTGGGAATTTAAAATTTTTTATATCAATTTTATACCTAAAGTTTTAAAACTTTATACCCTTACTCCAACGTCCAACTCTATTTAAAAGAAAAAAGCTAATGTGGCATGTTGGGAGCTCTCTTGTTGCACCTTTTTTAGAAGTAAATTAAAAAATAAAAGCAATAATTCAAAAGAGCAAAAAATCAGAAAAATAAAAATCAGAAAATTTTAAAAATTATAAATGTTTTAGAAATTATAAAACATATTTTATTTTTAAAATATATAAAATTTTAAAAAAGTAAGATTTTTTTAAAGCACATGAAACATGATATATTGCAAATTAATAGAACTCTTTTAGTCCTTCGGCGGCTAAATTTTCAAAAAAATAAAATTATAAAAATTATATTTTAAAAATAAAATTAAAACTAATTTCGGTAAGAAATAGAGAAATTTTAAGGTTAATAGAAATTACTATAGATATTTATTTATATATCTATATTATTTTGTGTTTTTTCCCAATTTTTTGAAGTTTTCTTTATTTTCTTGAATTTCTATTTTTAATTTTATGTATTTTTAAAAAGGGAAGTATATTTTTATAATTTATGGGTTTTTAATTTTAAAATTTTCTATTTTTAAAAAAATGAGATTTGGTTTTTCTTTCTCTCTTTTTTAAAAAATTATTTTGCAAAAAAAATGTAACACCTCAAAATTAGTATTTATAATGTGTTAGATTATATCAAAATTAAGTATCTGCTTTAGTGATTAAGGAGTTTATGTGTGTGTTAAAAGTCTTGGGTACAAATCTCAATTTTTGAATTTTTTGTTATTTTTGTCTTTATCCCTATCTTGGTCTTTGTGACTTAAATCTTGTTTCCGTTAAATCTATGTCAAAATGAGTTTGCTGGTTTAGTGGTAATGTGTTAGCTTACCTTTGAGTTTTATGATTGAATCTTGGCATGGGTGAAGTGTTAATATTTTTGCTTTTTTTGGTGGAATCGTTGGATAATAGAATTTAGGTGTGTTTTAATTAAGTAAGAAGTCTGATAAGATTGTAGAAGAAGGTTGGTTGGGTGGTTTTTATCTTTTATTATTATTATCTTAATCTATTTGTTTAATTTTGTTTCAAATTCCCAAAAGTAGGGTGGTTAGACATGTTTCCCTCATCTTCCATGTTTCACTCAACCTTTTATTTTATTTGATTTTATTTTAATTAATTTTTTTCCTTTATTTAATTTTGTTACCTAGCTTTCATCCTTTTTAAATTCCACGTTTTTCTTTAATTCTGTTTTACCCTCTTTGTTTAGTTTTTTGCATTGTTACTTTATTTTCTTTCTTTTTCATGTTCGATAAATTTGCTTGGAACCGTAGTTTTTAATCTGTTGACTGTAAGTTGTGGGTAAGTTTTTTTTCGTTCGTTCTTATAAGGATATGGTTTGCAAATATTTCTAGACGATAGGGTTATGAAGTTGTGTTTTCGGTTCGTAATAATTTCGGTACGTTTTTAGGGAAAAATCACGAGACGATCGGTGCTCCTCCAGCGATTTAAGTGTCGTGTGGTTGCTGTTCGTTGACAGTAAGTATACGTATGGGTACCATAAGCTTAAGGTTAAGGAGGTTGATGTCCATAAGACTACTTTTAGGACTCATTATGAGCACTATGAGTTCTTAGTAATGACTTTTCTGGGGCATGTGGTTTCTACGGAGGGAATTCAAGTTGACCCTAGGAAAATTGAGGTTGTGCTTAAGTGGAAACAACATAGGAATGTTTCTGAGATTCGTAGTTTTCTTGGGCTTTCAAGTTATTATCGAAGATTTGTTGAGGGTTTCTCACTTATCAAAGCTCTTCTAACTAAGCTATTGTGTAAGAACGCCCCATTTGTCTAGATTGAGGAGCAACAATCGAGTTTTTAGAAGCTCAAATCTATTTTAACTCAGGCTCCTATTTTGATACAGCCTGAATTCGGTAAGAAATTCATGGTTTACAATGATGCATCTCGTGTTGGTTTGGGTTGTTTCTGATGCAAGATGGTAAGGTAGTGGCTTATGCGTCCCGACAGCTTAAGTCACACGATGGTAACTATCCTACGCACGATATTGAGTTAGCTGCAGTTGTATTCACCTTAAAGATTTAGAGGCACTATCTGTATGGTGAGAGATGTATCATTTACACCGATCACAAGAGTCTCAAGTATCTCCTTACTTAAAAGGAGTTGAACCTTAGGCAATGTAGATGGATTGAGCTGCTTAAAGATTACGACTGCACTATTGAGTATCATCTTGGCAAGGCCAACGTGGTGGACGATGCTCTTAGTCGTAAGGCAATGATTGATTTGAAGGTGATGTTTGCTCGTCTAAGTCTGTTTGATGATCGAAGTCTGTTAGTCGAGTTGCAAGTTAAGTCGATTTGGATTGATCAGATTCGAGAGAAATTATTAGGGATGATTCTCTGATTCTGCATTTCTGTCAGGTGGAGAATGATAGTACATTTGGTTTTGGGTTAATAGAGAAGGGGTTTTGTGTTTCTGAGGACGGGTTTGTGTACCTAATGATTCTGATTTGAGATAGTCCATTCTGCGGGAAGTGCATAGTAGCCTTTTTACTATGTATCCCAGTAGAAATAAAATGTATCGAGATCTTCGTGAAATGTATTGCTGGTCTGGTTTGAAACGAGAGGTGACGAATTTTGTTTCTTGGTGTTTGACATGCCAGCAAGTTAAGGCTGAGCACCAGTTGCCTTCGGGTTTACTTCAACCCGTTAAGATTCTCTTATAGAAATGGGAACGTGTGACTATGGACTTTATTAGTGGGTTACCCTTAACACCTACTAAGAAGGATTTTGTGTGGGTTATCGTGGGCCAGTTGACCAAATCTCTGCCCACTTCATTCCTTTTCGGATAGATTACACTCTTCAGAAGTTGGCCAAGTTGTATGTTGTCGAGATCATGAGACTTCATGGGGTATTGGTCTCGATTATTTCTGATAGAGATCTTCGCTTCACTTCTAGATTTTGGAAGAAACTTCATGAGGATCTGGGTTCGAGGTTGGACTTCAGTACTACGTTCCATCCTTAGATAGATGGACAATCTAAGAGGGTGATTCAGATACTAGAGGATATGCTTCGGAGTTGTGTGATCAATTTTCAAGGTAGTTGGGAGGATTTTCTACTGTTAGTCGAGTTCACCTACAATAATAGCTTCTAGTCTTGTATTCAGATGGCACCTTACTAGACTTTGTATGGTCGTAAGTGTCGTACTCTATTGTGTTGGACTGAGTTGGGTAGGCGACGGGTTTTAGGTCTTGAGTTGGTTTCTGAGGTTGGGGATAAAGTTACATTGATTCGGAATCCTCTTAAAGTGACTTCTGATAGACAAAAGTTCTATGCAGATTTGAAAATGAGGGACATTGAGTACTCTGTGGGTGATTATGTGTTTCTTAAGGTATCTCCATGGAAAAAAAGTTCTAAGGTTTGGATGTAAGGGCAAGTTGAGCCCTAGGTACATTAGGTCGTATTAGATTCTGAAACGCGTGGGGCCAATTTCTTATCAGTTGGAGCTACCTCTAGAGTTAGATCATATTCATGATGTGTTTCACGTCTCTATATTATGGCGATATCGGTCGAATCTGTCTCATATTGTTTCTCTCAAAGAGATTGAGGTTAGACCAAATTTAACATTTGAAGAGGAACTGATTTAGATTATGGATCGAGATGTTAAGGTCTTGAGGAGGAAGTCTATTCCGTTAGTTAAGGTTCTATGTCAGAATCATGGCTGTAACACCCCTAACCCGTATGTGGCGTCAGAACAGGGTTATAGAGTATTAGCAGAATTTACAGATCAATTAACAGACATTTCATTTCATTCAGCGTTCTTATCAGAAATTGATCAAGATCAAGATTAAAGTCCCTTATACGAGCTCTCAAGGCCCAAAATATACATTAGAAACAAGTCGGGACTTAATTGGGTACTCAGAAATTTTTTTGGAAAACATTCAAAATTTTCAAAGGTGCAGGGGACACACACTCGTGTGGCCAGGCCGTGTGTCTCACACGGTCAAGAGACATGCTCGTGTCTAAGGCCGTGTGGACATTATAAATAGGGACACATGACCGTGTCCCAACCCGTGTCCAAACATGTGAGCTCTCTGACTTAGGTCACACGGTGAAGCCACACGCCCGTGTGCCAGGCTGTGTAAGCATACTAACTTGTATTATTAAGGTGCAGGGGTCGCACGACCAAGCCACATGCCTGTCTGCTAGGCCGTGTGAAAGTTCTATTTTGCTCTGTTTTAAAAATACAGGGGACACACGGCTAAGACACACGTCCGTGTCTCTGCCCATGTGGACGAGTATAGACCATTTTATAAGTCATTTTTTTTTCTCACCCAATTTGGTGTCAACCTATAATCATCATTATGCATATCTACAAACCATAATTAAGCATCCAAAACAAGTCAAAATCAAGCCTTAAATATATAATATCTTCACATACAACCAATATTCCTCTAGGCACCTCAGATGACAGATTATAACATGTGGTTCATGTATTCAATATATTCATATGTATACTAACTTATATGCATAATTGTACCCAAGGTTTACCAAGCTAATTTGCATTATTTCAAGCCAAGTCACCTACCTACCAAAACATACCATCTGGGATCAAAATGTATTTTAAATACTAATATATTTAAATATATTTATACATTATATATTAAGGTACCGATTCCTGATCAATTCATCACATCCCAAAACACACATATATAAATGCACTTTTAGCTAATATTTCACATTTTTACCATACAATCATAAACCAAATCACACATCAATCATATAAGGCAAATAAGTGACTAATTTTAACAAAACACATATAGGCCAACATTAACCAGAATACCTATACATGCCATTATAACCAAAATCAAAACATTCGAAAATACCGATAGAACCGATGGATGGTGTGATATATCTCCGACAAGCTTCCAACCCGATGGAGCTTTTGATAATCTGGAAAGTAAAGGAAAATAACCACGTAAGCAATGAATGCTTAGTAAGCTCGTATAAACTTTAATCATATCAATTTATTTTAAATATGAAATTTATTCATATTTTGAATAATCTAATAATGATACCGCGATACCCATTAAGCTATATTCATTGACTCACAAGATGAATAATTCCACAGTATCACTTTTACATGTTATCCTAGCATAGTAGGATTTTAAACAACTTTAAACTCTTCTAAATTTCTTTATCTTTATTTTCATTTCTTTACTTTTCACACTCATTCCATGTTCATAACACACAAGTCATAAGCATAATATTCAACCATAGCTACAAGTTAGTGCATTTAACGTAGCTTTTCTCGAATTAATCCCATGATAAGTTGTTTTATAAGTAATTGCACAATTTAAACCTTACCACTCTTTCATGAGCACTTGCGTGTTTTCTCGAGTACTTACCATTTCAATGCATCATGTAAATAAACATATTACCATTTAATCAATAGCTTGGCACTTGCCTAAGCATCAACAACAACACTTGTTAGCGTACTTTAACATATTCCATATAAATCAATATTAATAAATTTATTTTCTCAACATGTCACACTTGAGGTTATTACTCGTCTCAATTTACATAATTTCCTTGTATCAACATCTAAAAGACATTCACATATTTACATATCATGATGCATATCATTCTCTTCTGCTTTTTATAAATATATATAATTCATTTCTTTATTTCAATATATCATGTACCATCATTTCCATGTATTTCATATACATATATATATTCTGGTAATAGTTCGTAATTACTAATGTACTTAATCATCAAGCAAGTTTCATACACATGTATCTTCTATCTCATATTTCAACATGTCATGTAATATCAGTTTCATGTATTCCAGGCATAGGCGGGTAATAATTCATTTCGTACTCATATTTTCTCATGTCAGGATTTTGCTCGTTGAATCATTTAAAATATCGATGGATACACGGGTAGTACACAAAAAGTGTACAAATTTATAATTCTTCAATTCATATTCGAGAATGCTTATATGAGCACATAAACGAAAAGCTCATGTGAGCCATGTAACGAGAAACTCCAAAGATCCATTAACGGGAAGCTCATACGAGCCAATAATAGGAAGGTTCAAGTGAGCCAATATCAAGAAACTCCAGAGATAAAATTAATTGGGAAGCTCCAAAGAGCCATTTAACGGGACGCTCATAAGAGCTGTGGTGTGTCCACAACACATGCGGAATCACATGCAATCGGGATGCTCCGAAGAGCTATTAACAAGAAGCTTGCAAGAACCATATAATGGAAAGCTCATGAGAGAGCTAATAACGGGACGCTCTTTCGAGCTATGGTGTGTTCGCAACACATGCAAGACCACAACCAACCGAGAACCTTGTATCCATCGAATTTCATTTATTCAAACGGGACTTAATACTTGTCAACTATATTTGGATGTGTGTTCAGCTTATGTCAATTACACAATTTAATCCACATACACAACATTCAATTCAAAAATATAAATATACAATTTAGTTACACGAACTTACCTGGCTGAATTGCAGAAATATTAAATTTTAGGGGCATTTTGGTAATTTTCCATTTTTCTTGATTTTCCACCCGATCATGATCTAAATTAATAATTTCATTCAATATATTAATTTAGAAAATAAAACAATTAATTTAATGTAATTTTGTCATTTTGACATTTTTCCAAAATTACCCTAAAGTTTTACTTTTATTCAATTTAGTTTTTGAGCTCAAAACATGAAAATTAACCATTTTTAATACAAACCCAAGCTATCCGAATATTCATGGCATTCAATACAGCCCATTTTTGCAATAATTTCACAACAAACCTTTGTATTTTTACTATTTCAACAATTTAATCCCTAATCGGAAAATTCATTAAAAATCACTTAATAAAATACTTTTAATTAACAAATAATATCTCAAATTCATAATTTAACATCAATAATCATATATATTCATCAATGGAAACATCCAAAATCTTTAACAAAATCAAAAACAAAGGTAAGATTTAGTTAGACCTAATTGTAACAATCTCAAAAATTTAAAATTACAAGAAACGGGTAAGAATTGAACTCACATGAAGCAAAATTTAACAACCAGCTTAAGGAGCTCTCCTTCTCTATTTTGAACCGAAATGTGAAGAAAAAAGTATCTAGAAACCTTTAAATTCAATTTGTTTTATTTTTTATTTCACCAAAATTGCAATTTTTCCATTGAATTGCTTTATTTTATTATTTTTTCTCTTATTCCGCCTCATCAATATATTTTAGGCATATTTATTCCTTAAGTCCTCCCTTGTTTATTAATTTAGCCATTTAATCATTTATTTCTTATATTAACAAGTTTTGTATCTTCTTCAATTTAATCCTTTTAATTAATTAACTATCAAAATGTTAAAATTTTTCAACGAAACTTTAATACCACCTTATTGACACTTTATAAATATTTATAAAATATTTATGGCTCATTTATAGAAACGAGGTCCCGTTATCTCATTTTTTAAAACCACTTGAACTAGGGTTTTATCACTCGAACGTAATAATTCATTATAAGACATAAATTATTAATTCAAAAATCTTTTTAACACCATATTTGACTCGTAAATATTAAATAATAAAATTTACGAGCTTACTCGTCGATTTGGAGGTCTCGAACCATTGTTTCCGACACCACTAAAAATCAGGCTATTACAATGGTACAGAAGAAGCTAAATGGGAACCTGAAGACTCGATTCGACAACAACATCTGCATCTATTTGAGGCAGGTAAATTTCGAGGCTAAAGTTTCGAGGCTAAAATTTCTTTTAGGGGGAGAGTTGTAACGCCCCAAAATTAATATTTATGATGTGTTAGATTATATCAAAAATTAAGTATTTGGTTCAGTGGTTAAGGGGTTTGGGTGTGTGTTGGAAGTCTTGGATACAAATTCAATATTTGAAATTTTTGTTATTTTTGTCTCTATCCATATCTTGGTATTTGTGACTTAAATCTTATTTTCGTTAAATCTATGTCAAAATGAGCTTGCTGATTTAGTGATAAAGTGTTAGTTCAGCCTTGAGTTTTATCATCGAATCTTGGCGTGGGTGAAGTGCCAATATTTTTGCTTTTATTGGTGGAATCGCTGGATAGTAGAATTTGGGTGTGTTTTAATTAATAAGTCTGATAAGATTTTAGAATAAGGTTTGTTGGGTGGTTTTTATCTTTTATTATTATTATTATTATCTTAAACTATTTGTTTAATTTTGTTTCAAATTCCAAAAAAATAGGGTGGTTAGACACGTTTTCCTCATCTTCCATGTTTCACTTAACCTTTTATTTAATTAACTCTTTTCTTTTCTTTCTTCAAGTCATCTACCCATCTTTCATCCATTGCAAACTCCATATTTTTTTTTAATTCTGTTTTACCCTCTTTGTTTAGTTTTTTTGCATTGTTACTTTATTTTCTTTCCTTTTCGTGTTTGATAAATTTGCTTGGAACCGTAGTTCTTTATCTGTTGACTACAAGTTGTGGTGGGTAAGTTTTCTTTTCGTTCGTTCTTATAAGGATATAGTTTGCAAATATTTCTAGACGATGGGGTTATGAAGTTGTGTTTTGGGTTCGTAATAATTTCAGTATGTTTTTAGGGAAAAATCAAGAGAAGGTCGGTGCCCTCCAGCGATTTAAGTGTCGTGTGGTTGTTGTTCATTGATCGTAATTGTACATATGCGTTGTTCAGAATTGAGAAGCTAAGTTCTCGGTCAATTCTGTTTGAATCTTGAAATCGATTACTAAATTAATCGTTGGGATACTACTTTTAGGTATTGGAAATCACGTGGTTGTATTTGTATCAAAATCGAGCCATGTGTGTAACGAGA
This sequence comes from Gossypium raimondii, assembly GCF_025698545.1. NCBI lineage: Eukaryota > Viridiplantae > Streptophyta > Magnoliopsida > Malvales > Malvaceae > Gossypium > Gossypium raimondii. Next base: position 8,407,145 of record NC_068572.1, on the reverse strand, counting down.
AACTCGAAAAATAGCAAACGGCGAAAGCTAAAATTGGGCACTGTCGATGCCACACGACAGTGTGGTAGGCCGTGTGTGGCACACGGCGTGTGACAGACTGTGTGCTGGGCCGTGCGCGAAACACAGCCTGGGATATTTTGGGCCGTGTGGACCACACAGGCATGTAGGCCCAAAATTTAGGATTTTTCCCTAGGTCAGTACATGTCGTCCCGAACAATCGTGGGCCTTCCGTAAGGTCGTTATGTGACTAAATATATTATAAGACATGAAATCTGGACATCTGTTAGTACAATTACGTTATCCGTAAGAATAATGTATACGTATGATAAGTATGTGGTTTGTATCTGATATGTTGTGCATGTAAAGCAATGTCACGTTTAATTTCTGCTCTAAACATGCATAACATTTTATGTACTCTGCATCTACATTTGGGTCAGGTTGTGAATGGCATGTGGAGGAAGTGATTCAGTAAAAGCCGATAAATCGCCTATTGATCCGGCAGCTCAGCTACAACTATTCTGTAAAGTGTTTTATACCCAAATGGTGTGTTGGGATGAATAGAGTTCGTGTGTAGCGGCTGGGGGTAGGATTATATTTTGCATCTGCTCTGCTCTACTATAAATCTATTGATGATGGATCTGTCTGATATGTAATTTATTGTGTTAAGTTTATCGTTATACATTGAGTTTCAAAACTCACTCTCGATTTCACTGGTATTTTCAGGTAATCCTCAGACTTAGGTGGGTCGATGCGCCGGGAGCTCGGTTATATTAGTATTTCGATACTTTGACCATTTTAAATTGGATTAAGTATTTTGTAAAATTTGGACTATTTGGACATTTTGGGACTGTCTCGATTTTTGGATTTTATTCTGGACTTTTGCATGACAATTGATAAAACGATTTAACAAAAATGATTATTTTCCTGGAACCAACTGTTTTCGAGAAAACAAACTTGGTTTTCCAAAATATGATGATCTGGGAATTTCTATTGCAAAGTATTCGATTTATTTAGAAAATATAAACAAACTACGTTTTTAGTTAAATAAATATGTCAAACATATTTTTTTAATAAAAAGGGCTTTTAAGTAACAAACGTACATGAAATTTTTTTCAAATAAATGAAAGCCGAATTTACAGCTGTTTTACGTAGCATCTCTAGATCTAGTCATAACGTCCAGGCCGAGTTTGGGGTGTTACAAAAAGTGTAATATTAGTTTTTTTTGGTAACGTCGTTAATGGTTGGGTAAAGTGTATAATAATTTTCAACTTTAGGTAACAAATTTAAAAAAAAAAACCCTTTACTTACCAAAATAATAATTGGATACAATTCTAGGATTAAATTAAGTTTTAACACTTTTTGAAATAGAATGAATGCCAGTTTCTTAAACATTAAAATAAGTGTTAGATGTAATGGTAAGACACATTACATTCTCAAAGAGAGAACGCAGTTCAAACTGTGGAATCGACAATGTTGGGAGGGACAGTGGTAAAACTCGAATATAGACCGTAAAACAGATACGAAGATAAAAAATACAATATTTAAATGATATTAATGGATTTAATTTATTTGTTTGTTAAAATGAAGTTGGTATAATTGTGTTTTGGTCATTTGAATTCGCTAAATAAAAGAAAGGCGAGGCACATTATGTAAAATTTCAATGTATCACATTAATAGAAGAAATTAAATTTCAGATACTAAATTGAAGTTTTGAAAGTGTAGGTACACATTAAAAATTTTGAGGAAAATACAAAGGTCATTCATAAAAATATCCCATTAAATATTAACATAGAAAGCAGATAAAATATTTAAATAACTACTAAATAGGTACAAATATAAAATTTATGAACAATTGAAGATGGGTGAAGGAGAAAGTTAAAACATTTTAGTTATGCCTGTCAAATAAGAACACGTGCTTTTAGTTTTTAAGTGCTTGCCTTTGTTGTAATTAATGATTCTAATTCAGAGCAAATCATAGAACACGACACAAATATGTTATAAAGATTTCAGATTTAAATTAAGGAAAAGGCGGTTCTTTTTAATAAAAGAAATTAATAATTTAGGATTTTTATATTATTTAAAAATAGATCGTTTTTCGAGTTAAAAGATGACATCACCAAAAGAGTGTCTTAGAAAACACTTTATACCACTACCTGTTTCTTTGCTTGCATTTTCTACCTTTTGATCCCTCTCATGTTTATTTGATTTTTTTTCTAATAAATGTTACTTCAAGCTTTTTTATATCATTATTTTAAATATATATATTTTAAAAATATCCACTAACTTTTTATATATTTTTCTTTATATATAATTTTATCTGTCAAATATTTACTTTTTCACGTACATTATGGGTATAGTAAATTTTAATATTATAATTTTTTTCAATTCATAAAAATAAATATTTCAAATATTATTATTTTATATGAAAAACATTTCAAATAATTATTTAAAATACATATAAAAATATATAATACTAAAATTTATTATACCCATGATATATATAGATGGAAAAAATAAACATTTCACATATAAAATTATATTTACTAAAATAATTATATTTGAAATAATTTATTGATTTTAAAATTAGATTTACCATACCCACAATGTAAGTGAAAAAATATTTAAAATAATTATTTTTATAATATTTGAATTTATAATACTCACAATGTACGTAAAAAGTTAAATATTTGACATATAAAAAGTATATATATAAGAAATATATAAAAAAATTAATGAATATTTTTAAAATATATATTTAAAATTATTTTCACTATATAATTACATATATACTATTTTGTCTATATAAATAAAGAAATTATTAATTAAAAATAAAATTAAAATTAAAAACATTACATGTTTATTTTTTAAAAAGTTTGAATCATTCATTAGAAAAAGAAAACAAATAAATATGAGATGGGATTCGAACCTGGAACCAAAGGTAAAAATGTAAGCATTTAACCAATAGATAAAATACACGGAGTTGTTAAACAAACCCATTTGTTATAAAATCTTTTGTAAAATACGCTTTTCACATGTAGCCTTTTTGCCATCAGCTTTTTTAATCTCTAAAATCAGCTTATTTCTCTAAATAATTGTTAAGTTATTGTGAAACTGATATTTTCATTATTTTTCAATTAATTAAAGATAGTATAGTGACTAAATTCACAATTTATAAATAATATAGGGGCTAATAGCAAAATTTGACCAAAACAAAGTCATAAAATTATCATCCGTATTTTAAATTCATCTTTAAACTTCAAAACACGAGAATCTAGTACTTCTATTTAAGCATTTTACTGAATTTACGTCACCCTTTAGATTGAACATGTGTACATTAGTATTAAAATACAAGTTCATTATCACTCCTATTAGCACACCATATTGTGAGTGTGACAAAATATAGTATATATAAATCAAATTGTAAATATGTATATAGTTACTAAATGGATAATTTAATTTTGAAGTGTTCAAAAAAATAGCGCTCGTAAATTTTATTGACGCTCTTTATTTTTTCAACACGTCAGATTGAAATTGTTTATGTGATAACTATAAGTGTTTACAATTTGATCCAAGTGCTTTAAAGATGTTCCCTAATTATGGAACGTGCCATTAAATTTTGAAGTGCTTAATAAACAAAATTTAAAAGATTTAATTCATTTTTTAAAAGTGGAATTAAAATTTAACAACTAAATTAATAATTAAATTAATATAATAGACAATAATAATATTTTAAGTAAATATTTTAAAATTATGAACATTAAAATCTGACGGATGTTTGGAGATTATTAACGGTAGCAGTAAAGTTTATTAATAAGGTGGATAATAAAAGGCTTTTGATTATCTTTTCAAGCGTTCTCAATCATGGCGGCTTCTTTGTTTTTCTTTTAAATCCTTATATCAAATTATTATTATTAAATACATTATCTTAGGGCAAATTACATATAAAAGCCTAATTTTTAAAATATTTATCGAAATAGGCCCGGTAAATAATTATTTACCGGAATAGCCCTATTTCCCCGAAAGTGCGTCCACGTCAACGTGATATCAGGGGACGTGGCAAGAAAACGCGTTCCTGAGAAAGCGTTTTGCCTACGTGGACAAAAATCGCTCCCTCAAGGACGCACTTTATGTCCAAGTAGGCAAAACGCTTCCTCAAGGGCGCGTTTTGCCCGTGTCTCTTGGTAGGGTTTTGGGTTTTTGGTTTAGGTTAGGGTTAGGGTTAGGGTTTTGGTATTTTTAAGTCTAGGGTTTTGGAGAAAAATTAAATAAATAAGGGAATAGGGTTTAGGGTCTGTCAAATAAATTAATTAAAAAAATTTCAAAATCGGATTAGTTTTCATGTTTATTATTTTTTAAGAAAAAATCAATTAAATTAGGGTTTTGTGTTACTTGAGTAATATAATTAAAAATTTAAAAATTAGATTAGGATTTAGAGTTAAGGGTTTTTAAGGAAAAATTAAATAAATTAGGGTTTAGGATTTTTTATTACTAGGCCCATTTCGGTAATTTTTTAAAAAATTGGGCTCTTTTTAGTGTTTTGTCCGGTTACTTGAGTAAATTAATTATAAATTTATAATAAATTAGTTTAGGGTTTTTAAATAAAAACTCAAATAAATTAGGGTTTGGGGTTTACGGTTACATAATTAAATTATTTGTTAATTTAAAGAAGCTCCCACGTGGAAGCGCTTTTGCTACAGTGGCTCTTGAGAAAATAATTTCGAGTAGACGTTTCTGAGCAAACAGTGTCAAAAACGCTTTAAGCAGGATGCTTTGTCAGTAGAAGTACTGAAAAAAGCTTCCACGTGGACGCGCTTTTGCTACAATAGCTCCTGAAATAATAATTTTGAGTAGACATTTCTGAGCAAACAATGTTAGAAACGCTTTAAGCAGGATGCTTTGTCAGCAGAAGTACTGAAAGAAGCTCCCACGTGTGATACGAGCCAAAGAGTTGACACTCAAGGGGTTGTTTTTCCCTGTGGTCCAATCACTCGAAGCAAGGCACGATAATTAAAATCAAAGATGAATGCTTTTGTCCAAGACTTTGTTGCTACAAATTTAAGTCATCATGTTCGTGACGTTGACAAATACGAGAATGCAATTCACTAGACCAATCTTGGAATAGTGAAAGCCCATAAATTGGTGGATTAATCTTTTATGTATCTTATTATTATTATTTACTTAATTCTCATTGGTTGAGACACGTCACTTATGAGTTAAGTAATTTTATTGGTTAGGTTATTATTTATTTTATTTTCTTAGATAATTTTAAAGAGTTTTATTAGGATTCAATTACTCTTGAAAGAGTTTTATTAGGATTCAATTACTCTTGTAATTTGCCTATAAATAGGCTTGCTTTCTACACATTGGAGAGGATATATAAAAAAGAGAGTATTTGTTTTCTTTCAAATTTGTGTGAGGCAAATTTTTGAGAGTAGAGTGATTCTTCTCTTGCTATTTAGTTTGGAGTTTGTTACTTTCGAGGGTATTTCGGAGTTACAAATATTCAAATTTCTTTCTCGTTCATCGGTGTTTCTAGAGGCTCTTCTTCTAGGGGTTTCGTAGGGAGCCGCTCAATCATTGGCGTTTTTGGTTGCAAGTTAACCAAGGGTTCCATAGGGCAAATCTATCCTTTTATTATTATTATTATTATTATTATTATTATTGTTATTATTATTTAACTAATTTTATTTATTCTCGTTTTTATTTCTAATTTGTGTTTCTCTTGTGTCTAGATCCGGGATTTTCGCATCAGTTGGTATCAGTTTCAGGCCAGTCGGTGTTATTTTTGAAGCTAAAATCAAATCCGAAACGAGTCAAAATACCAAAACACTTTTCATCGGTTTCACGATTCTTTTTTTCTTTTTTTGAAGTTTGTATTTATTCTCCTCTTATTCTTTAAAAAACAAAAAAAAAAAAAGCAAAAAAAAAGAAGCAAAAGCGCCAAAAAAGTTGCCTACCTTTCATACGTGAGGTTTCTTCTTTTCCTATTATTGTTATTATTTTTATTTTATTTTTCCCAAAATTGAATTTTTTTCCTTCTTCTTTTCTTGACTCAAGTATAATTAAAGCTTCAATTTTTGAAAATCTTAAGACACCAAACATTTTCAATTTTTGTTTTTTTTTTTAATTTGGGTAGAGTTTTCTTAAGTTTTCTTCTTATTAAAGCTTTTCTTTAACTCTAGAGTTAGGGATCGTTGCAGGTCTACGTTTTTTTTTCTCTTACGCTTTCTAACACTTTGTTTCTTCTTGTGTTAGCAGATATTAAAGGCACGCACAATTCCTTCATCCGTGTAGCCTCCATTACAAATTGCCTCGTCAAGTTTATTGGCCTCTTAAAGCAATTAGGATCTTCATTGTTTCTTTGAAGTTTGCACATCCGTTATTTGATCTTGATTAGTAACCCTCTCCAAACATATTTACAATTTTTGAATCATTCAGAGAGTTATTCTTTTGAGAGCTAACGAGTGAGGTTATTATTATTTTTTCTTTCTTGTTCCTGTTTGTGTGATTTTTTCATAGATACCATGCCGCTCACTAGATCCCAAACTAGTAAAAATGAAGAGGATGAGCAAAAAAGAGAGAACAATCCTTTGGTCGAGTTGTTACAAAAAGAGATGAAAAAGTTGCAAACTCAATTCGAACATCGCATGACCCAGATGTTACAAGAGCAAAGGGAGTATCTTGATGCAAAACTTACAACTCAAGAGAGATGCATTGCCGATAATTACAAGAAGTTGAACGAAGCCTTTATAAGCCGATCAAATTCGCGCTATCGAACTTTTAAACGAAGGGAGGACCATGTTTTTGATGATGACTTTGAGTCCGAGTATGTACCTAGAGAAAGGTTGGAACGAAACAATGACACCCCCAAACCAAAATTTCCTTCTTTCTCAGGGAAGAATGATCCTGATGCTTACCTTGATTGGGAGGAAAAGATGGAAGCAGTCTTTCTTGTTACAACTACTCTGATGAGAAAAAGGTAACATATACTGTCGCTGAGTTCATTGATTATGCACTAACATGGTGGAATCAATTATGTAAAAGCAAGATTCTTTATAGAGAGCAACCTGTTACTACTTGGGTTGAAATGAAGCGCATCTTGCGAAAACGGATTGTTCCACCATACTATTATCGAGAACTCCATCAAAGACTCCAACATCTTGTTCAAGGAGATAGATCTGTGGATGACTACTACAAAGAGATGGAGACTATTTAGATTAGAGCCAATCTTGTTGAAGAGGCTGAGGTGACTATGGCTAGATTCCTTGCCGGCCTAAAGCCTGAGATTGTAAATCGAGTTGAGTTACAACACTACATGGATGTTGAAGAGATGCTTCAAACCGCACTCACCATTGAAAAGCAATTATGAAAGAAAGGGACAACGAGGGGTGCTAGTTCAGTTTCTAATCCTGCTTGGAGAGGAAATTGGCAAAAACAAGATGATAGATTATGGAATGGGAGAGATGCACGGTTCAAGCCAAATGAGCCTAGAACTTACTCCAAAGATAGAGGTATGCCTAATTCATTTAAAGGTTCTACTTCTATTAATCGAACTCCATCTTCTTCTTCTACTTCTCCTAGTGCCATTAAGCAGCCAAAAGATATTACTTGTTTCAAATGCCAATGAAGGGGTCACTATGCTCGAGAATGCCCTAATAAAAAGTCATTGGTGATTCGAGAAGATGGCGAGGTTGATTTTGAGTCTGATAACGAAGATGAGATGCCTCCTTTGGAAGATGCTGATGATGTGCATACTCATGATGAGTATGAAGAATACTTGGAGTATGGTGAGAAAGCACTTGTTGCTCGAAGGGCTTTAAATGTCCAATTTAAAGAGGAAGGGCACGAACAAAGAGATAACATTTTCCACACGAGATGTTTGATTGGTGGACAACCTAGTTCATTGATCATCGATAGTGGAAGTTGCACCAATGTGGTGAGTTCTTCCCTTGTTGAGAAACTTGGCCTACCTTGTGTGAAGCATCCAAGGCCATACCGATTGCAATGACTGAATGATAGTGGGGAGGTAAAAGTATCTAAACAATTCTTAGTTTCATTTTCCATTGGTAGATACTCTGATAAAGTTTTGTGTGATGTTGTTCCAATGCAAGCTGGGCACATATTACTTGGACGGCCATGGCAGTTTGATCGACGAGTAAATCATGATGGTTTCCTTAACCAATATACATTTGTGTTCCTCAGAAAGAAGTTTACTTTGGCTCCACTTCCTCCTCAAGAAGTCTACAATGATCAACTCAGACTTGCTAGTGAGATGGGTAACGGAAGTAAGGTAAAATCATTAAAAAAGACTGAGAGTAAATAGGCCCTTAGTGTTAAAAACCAACTTAAAGGCCCAACATTGGTAAGTGATTGCACACACAAGTCACGAGATGAGAGAGTGGGTTTATTCGCTAGGTTGCGAGATATCAAATTTGCTCTTTGTACAAAACAAACATTTGTAAATATTAGGTTTAGAGAAAACTTTGTTTTGACTAACCCTAATACACATTTGCCTAGTTGTTTTGTTGATCTTTTGCAGGATTTTGAGGATGTATTTCCTTCTAAAATACCTAAGGGATTACCTCCTTTACAAGGGATTGAACATCAAATTGACTTTGTACCTGGTTCGAGTATTCCAAATAGACCAGTCTATCGAAACAATCCTGAAGAAACTAAGGAGTTGCAAAGGCAAGTTGAAGATCTCTTAGAGAAAGGGTTGATTCGTGAGAGTCTAAGCCCTTGTGCGGTCCCTGTACTTCTCGTCCCAAAAAAAGATGGTTCTTGGAGAATGTGTGTTGATTGTCGTGCTGTCAACAAGATTACAGTAAAGTATCGATATCCAATTCCTCGATTAGATGATATATTAGATGAGCTTAATGGTGCATGCATTTTCTCTAAAATTGACTTAAAAAGTGGTTACCATCAAATAAGAATAAAACAAGGTGATGAATTGAAAACTGCTTTTAAGACTAAGTATGGCCTGTATGAGTGGTTAGTCATGCCATTTGGCTTAACTAATGCTCCTAGCACATTCATGAGACTAATGAACCACATACTTAGACCTTTTTTAGGAAAAATTGTCGTTGTGTATTTTGATGACATACTGATTTATAGCAAAACTTTGAATGATCATGTTGGGCATGTTAAATTAGTATTGGATGTGTTAAGGCATGAACGACTCTTTGCTAATCTTGAAAAATGCACCTTTTGTATGGATAAGCTTGTTTTTTTGGGTTTTGTGATAAGTTCTACAGGAATCCATGTGGATGAGGAGAAGGTAAAGGCAATTAAAGAATGGCCTATCCCTAAAACTGTTTCTAAGGTAAGGTCTTTCCTTGGGTTAGCCGGTTTCTACCACAGGTTTGTTCGTAACTTTTCCACAATTGTTTCGCCTTTGACTGCACTTATTAAAAAGGATGTATCTTTTCATTGGACAGATAAGCAAGAATTAGCATTTAATGAACTTAAAGATAAATTGTGTAATGCTCCTATTCTTGTTTTACCTAATTTTGAAAAGACCTTTGAGATTGAATGTGATGCTTCAGGTGTAGGTATAGGTGCCGTCCTCATGCAAGATAGTAAACCACTAGCCTACTTTAGTGAGAAACTTGGTGGAGCACATTTGAAGTATTCGACCTATGATAAAGAGTTGTATGCCTTGGTAAGGGCACTAGAAGTTTGGCAACATTACCTTTTACCAAAGGAGTTTGTGATTCACACTGACCATGAATCACTTAAGCACTTAAAAGGACAAGGTAAGTTGAACAAGTGACATGCGAGGTGGGTTGAATGCATTGAATCTTTTCCTTATGTTATAAGGTATAAGAAATGTAAAGGTAATATTGTGGCTGATGCTCTATCAAGGAGGTACACTTTACTTAGTACTTTGCATACTAAGTTATTAGGTTTTGAGTATCTCAAAGATTTATATGCCACTGATTCTGATTTTGCAAGCATTTATGACGCATGTGAACATGGTGTAGTTCACAAATTTTATAAGAATGATGGCTATCTTTTTCGAAATAATAGACTATGCTTACCAAAGTGTTCAATGCGAGAATTGTTGGTTCGAGAGGCTCATAGTGGTGGTCTTATGGGTCATTTTGGAGTCACTAAGACTTATGATGTTTTACACGAGCATTTTTATTGGCCTAACATGCGAAAACTTGTTGAGAAAATTTGCTCTACTTGCATTACTTGTAAACAAGCTAAATCCACTGTGATGCCTCATGGTCAATATACTCCTCTTCCTATTCCTAGTTCACATTGGACTGACATTTCAATGGATTTTGTAATAGGTTTACCAAGGACAAAGAGTGGACCAGATAGCATCTTTGTGGTTGTGGATCGATTTTCTAAAATGAATCATTTCATTCCATGCCATAAGACTGATGATGCAACCCATGTTGCCGATCTATTTTTCCGTGAAGTTTTGAGATTACATGGAATCCCAAGGACTATCGTTTCCGATAGAGATGCAAAATTTCTTAGTCACTTTTGGAAGGTGTTATGGGGTAAGTTAGGTACTAAACTATTTTACTCTACTACATGCCACCTTCAAACTGATGGTCAAACCGAGGTGGTAAATCAAGTTTTGGGATCTTTGCTTAGAGCCATAATAGGTAAGAATGTTAAATCTTGGAAAGAATGGATACCCTATGTTGAGTTTGCTTATAATCGTTCTGTTCATTCTTCCACAGGTTTTACTCCTTTTGAGATTGTATATAGCTTTAATCCACTTACTGTTTTAGATTTGCTTCATTTACCTTTGAATGAGATTGCTAATTTAGATGGTGAAAGGAAAGCTGATTTAGTGAAAGAGATCCATGAGAAGGCTCGTAAAGCCATTGAGAAAAAGAATGAGTCCAATGCACATCGAGCTAATAAAGGGTGAAAGCAAGTCTTGTTTGAACCTGGAGATTGGGTATGGGTGCATATGAGGAAGGAACGATTTCCTTCTAAGAGAGAATAAACTTGATGCACGAGGAGATGGACCATTCCAAGTACTCGAGAAAATAAATGACAATGCTTATCGTATCGATCTTCCTGGTGAGTATAGTGTTAGTGCTACTTTCAATGTTTCTGATCTTTCTCCTTTTGAATTTGATGTAGGTTTAGATTCGAGGACGAATCTTCTTGAAGAGGGGGAGAATGATACGAGCCAAAGATGTGACACTCAAGGGGTTGTTTTTCCTTGTGATCCAATCACTCGAAGCAAGGCACGACAATTAAAATCAAAGATGAATGCTTTTGTCCAAGACTTTGTTGCTACAAATATAAGTCATCATGTTCGTGACGTTGACAAATACGAGAATGCAATTCACTGGGCCAATCTTGGAATAGTGAAAGCCCATAAATTGGTGGATTAATCTTTTATGTATCTTATTATTATTATTTACTTAATTCTCATTGGTTGGGACACATCACTTATGAGTTAAGTAATTTTATTGGTTAGGTTATTATTTATTTTATTTTCTTAGATAATTTTAAAGAGTTTTATTAGGATTCAATTACTCTTGAAAGAGTTTTATTAGGATTCAATTACTCTTGTAATTTGCCTATAAATAGGCTTGCTTTCTACACATTGGAGAGGATATATAAAAAAGAGAGTATTTGTTTTCTTCCAAATTTGTGTGAGGAAAATTTTTTAGAGTAGAGTGATTCTTCTCTTGCTATTTAGTTTGGAGTTTGTTACTTTCGAGGGTATTTCAAAGTTACAAATATTCAAATTTCTTTCCCGTTCATCGGCGTTTCTAGAGGTTCTTCTTCTAGGGGTTTCGTAGGGAGCCGCTCAATCATTGGCGTTTTTGGTTGCAAGTTAACCAAGGGTTCCATAGGGCAAATCTATCCTTTTATTATTATTATTATTATTTAACTAATTTTATTTATTCTCGTTTTTATTTCTAATTTGTGTTTCTCTTGTGTCTAGATCCGGGATTTTCGCATCAATGTGGACATGCTTTTGCTACAGTAGCTCCTGAAAAAGGCTCCCACGTGAACGCGCTTTTGCTACAGTGGCGTATGGCCTGAGGCTATAAATAAGGCAAAATTTTCCCTCAGATTGCATAAGTTACTTACAGCAAAAAAAATTTAGAGAGGCTAAAAATGATAGAAATTGAAGACGAGTGAACGTATTAGTGTTGTTATTTACTATGATGGTGAGGTTTGCCCCATCGAGAACGGTGTTGTTTTTTTATTGGAGAATACAGTACGACTGGTTTTTAACTAGAACATAGATGACAGAACTTCGTAAAAGAATTAGGCGTAAAATATTCAGAACGACGCCAATGAAAGTTCTGTCTATTACGTATCAATTTTGTTCTTCTGTTGATCCGGTGAAATATGACTCGTTCGACATAACAAATGCTCGTAGCTTGGAGGCAATGGTGCAGACTTATCTCGCTAGTGGAGCACCGTATATTGAGTTATATGTACAATTTACATTGCCAAATGATGTACTTGCGAGTGGTGTTCGAGAGGTATACGCGACCCCTACCCGACACTCGGTTAGTGGGTTATAAATCACGGAACAGCCCATGTTTGGTAGCAGTATGGAATACACAACCCCTAAATGATACTCTTTGGTGGATGGAACATGCACTTCAGTGGGTCGATGTTTGATGCTGGAAATATGTACTGGGGAACGGCATCAACTTCTACTGGTTGGCAATCTACATCCAATTGGGGATGTTATGAAACGCCCAGAAGAAGGGATGATGTACTCCTTACGACGTCCACCGGTGAGGGGACCTCGTACGTTGTAGATGATGGTGGCTTAGAAGATGACTCTAATGTGGATCCACCTCGAGAGCCCGGGCTCGATGGTGCAGAAGTTGGATTATTTTCTGAACCGGAGCCTATTCTAACCGAACCTGAAGATGTTGAAGGGGGTTCAGATGAAGAAGAAGATCCACGATTCAGGGCATACTCACCTCCAGCCCACATGCATAATGTCGATCTGCCTGCAGATGATGAGTTGGAGTTTACAGACCTACCACACCGGTTGCGTGATCGTACAAGTTCGATACTGGATTCGGGTGAATTTGAAGTTGGTAATTAGTTTTCCAACAATGATAGTTTTATTGGTGCTTTGAAACAACATAGCATCAATAACGGCGTTAAATACCATGCCGTTAAGTCCAAAACTGATAAGTTTGAGGCGAAGTGTGCAATGCAAGATGGTACATATTCATGGAAAATCTACGCCTCGTTAAGGAAAAGGACAAGGTTGTGGGAGATTAAAAAGTACAAAGGTCCACATACATGTGCTGCAGGTACAGTATTTAGGGTTTCTGAATAATACTATTATTATTTAATGTTGCATTATTTAATATACTCCGTTTATAGGTATTTCACAAGATTATCCCAAGATGGATTCAGGTATGTTAGCTAGCTTGATACTGCCCACGGTGAAGGCAGATTCCAGGACTTCAGTGCCGGTGTTAATTACCAATATTCGTAGCCAAATGGGGTACACGCCCTCTTATCGCAAGGCTTGGATAGCTAAGCAGAAGGCGTTGGAGAAGATGCATAGTGGGTGGGACGCTTTATATAATGAAATATGGTAGTGGTGTCAAGTGCTAGAGAGATACGTCCTAGGTTGCAAAATGGACCTTCAAACTGAACATGCATACTATAACAACCGATTGCTACGTGGATGCCAAGTGTTCAAATGCCTGTTTTAGACCTTTAAGCAATGCCGAGAAGCATTTCCATACTACAAACCATTGGTACAAATTGACGGTACCTTTATGTTCGGTAGATATACCCATCGGTTATTGGTAGCAGTGGCACAGGATGGCAGTGGGAGAATTCTTCCACTTGCGTTTGCAATAACAACGGGAGAGTCAACTGATGACTGGGATTTCTTTTTCTCTAAGTTAATGAGGCATGTGTGCCCCCAACCTGACATCTGTGTTATTTTGGATCGGGGCACTGGCATACTAGCTGCAATTGATCGACAGGGAAGCTTATGGCACCGCACACACCATCGGTATTGCCTAAGGCACGTTGCTTTTAACTACTACAGGCAATAACCATCTAAGAATGAACGACGACAAGTGACCAATATGGGTATTTAGTCTCAATTAATATAATTTCGTTTTTCATTTTTAATTTATTCTAATTGAAAGAGCGGTATGTAATATTCGCTATGAACTTATATTGACAGGGTGTGAAATAAATAAAGATCGTTTTCATGAGATGTTGGCAGTTTTGCGTTCAATTAACGGCGAAGGCACATACTACCTTTGCAACATACCTTTCGAATAGTGGGCACAAGCATACGACGGCGGCCTACGATATGGTCATATGACCTCAAACCTGGCTAAATGCATAAATTTCATTCTAAAAGGAACGTGCCATCTACCGATAACATCGGTTGTGCGAGAGACATATTTTCGTTTAGCGGCGCTATTTCCAAAGCGAGCAGGGAGTTATGCAGACTAGATGTAGGGAGGCCATGTGTGGTGCAGTAAGGTAGTGCAAGAAATTAACAAGGCCAAGGCGCGGGTGAACATCATGCGCACAGTCTGTCATGACCAAGACAGCTTATGGTTTCACGTAACAGAGTTTGACAGACCGCACCAAGGTGTTATTGGCGGGCAATATCGGGTATACTTGCGAAATATGACTTACGACTGTGGGATGATTGACGCACTTCGTTATCCATGCGCTCATGTAATTGCAGCTTGTCAGAATCTCCGTCTGGATCCGATGAGCTTTGTCGATGAAGTCTACAAATTAGAAAACATGTACAACGTTTGGAGACACGTATTCCTACCAGTCCCAGATAAACGTAAGTGGTTGTCTGTATCGCTTGCTCCCTTTAAGCTGTTACCGGATAGAGATTTATGTCGCAAGCCAAAAGGTTGACCTTGCTCGACTAGAATACGGATATTGCCTGTAGTAGTGTAGGAACCCAAGCTATACAAGCCGGTCATGCCCAAATCTCAATAATTGAACGTTATTGTAAAGAATTTCGATTATATTAAAAATATTAAAGTAAATTACAATTACTTTATTCAACATATTGCCTTATTTAAAAGAATTTCTATTATATTAAAAATGTAAAAGTAAATTTCTATTTTAGTACATGAAATAATATAAAAGAATTTCTATTTCATTACATCAAATAATATCAAATTATTCAAAAGGTTTGTACAAATATATTAAAATAAAAATCAATCTCCGTGCCCGCCGGATTCAGTGCCACATGGCGGTCGTCGACGGTTACGCACTGGATTCCTTCTTTGTCCAGCTTCCGGTGGAGATTGTGGTTGCTCCGACAGAGATCCTGGTTCCTCCGGTAGGGTATCTTGTTGTCGGTGTTGGGACGATGAGCCATATTGATAGAATAGTGACTGTGGAGGTGTTTGCATGACCAACAGCGAAGTTGTTTGAAACCCATACGATGATGGTGATTGGTAAAAAGAAGAGCTCCCCGACGGCCCCTCTTGCGATCCCTCTGCGACACTGGCATATACATCAGCGGCCCACTCGGCGTAACAGAAAATGGAGATGAACCGGACCATTGGCTCCAGCCTGCCATAGGACTAGAAAAAGGAAACATATAAGGGTTAGGATACATAAAAAGGCTAGGATACGCACCTGGCATCATCTGAAAAGGCTGTGCCGTGGGTATCGTCGGTTGAACTGCTGGGTCGGGTGACTGTGTCGGTGCTCTCGCTGGGCCTGGTGATTGAATGGCCGCTACTGATGGGTCAGGTGATTGTCTGGGCCTCGTTGATGGGCTTGCGTCGTCGTCCCTTCGTCTTAGATTTAAAGGGCCACGTCGTTCCCTTTGGACACGTAATTGTCATTGCCTCTCCTCTGCCAACAGTAAATATGGCTTGCCATGGATCCTAAACCATGGCATGTATTTCGGCACGCACGCTAACTCAAGAATGATGATCGGTTCCCGAGTAGGTATATAATCACACCGATCTTCCCACATTTGGATATAGTGTGACCAGAATCTCGGCCAATCCGTATGCAATTGCCGTAGGTCGATTTTGATATGATCATCCAACACCTTAGGTGCCACGGGGATCGGTTGTCGAAATCAAAATTACTGTAATACTCTGTCCAACTGGTGCATCTCCACGGTCGCATAGTTGACCAACGCGACTTTCACTTGCCAAGCGTTTGGATTTTGCAAGTACTCATCTGGAATTACGGCCCGAATTGTCGGATCCTCGTATGGTGTCCATTCAAACTATATCAACATGATGGAAATATTAGTTATATACATAATACTAAATACTAAATACCAATCGACTAGCTCATGATTGAAATATCAATTTTATTTAATACTTACTTGTGCTTCCGACTTTTAGTCTAATAAAAGCCGTATATCTTCAAGACAGTTAGGTAATCCAACATAACTTGCCGGATGGTTCCATCTAATTAAATAATTTTTTAGCATACTATTATATTTTAAATCTACATAATAATTGTAAAGTCGGTAGATAAAATTTACCTCGTTATGAGTGGGAATGTATATGGATGGTCCACTCGAGGACGTAAAAATGGAAAGCGAAATCATGCCCATGACTGCAGTAGTGATAGACAACCTCCGATTTTCACTTTATTGGGTGGCGTCACCCCGCACATCTCTCGGTACAGTGTTGCCAACACGGTCGACCCCCAACTCAATTCACCGGCTGTTCTAAAATCAACAAGTTTCAGTAGCCATCTTAGATGTACGAGGTTCCGTGACAAGTCCAGCATCAGATAACCTCCAATTATCTGAAGAATGTATGCCCGAGCATATCAGATTCTTTCTAGTTCGATTGAATCATCATCCGGATCCAGGAATGTGTCTCGTAGCCAGCCCATCTCGATTCGACCTCCGTTAATATTCTCCGGAATAGTGCACAAAAGCTCGTAGCATACGGCTCCCCAATTGCCAGATTGAACAGACCTGGTGACTGGGTACCCGTCCATTGGCAATCCTAATTGCAGATTCACATCTTTCAAAGTGATAGTGCACTCTCCACATGGAAGATGGAATGTGTGCGTCTCAGGTCTCCACCTCTCAATCAACGCACTGATAAGTTTCGGGTCTAACTTGCATCTCCGGCCTACCGTCGCCACGTGCCAAAAACCCGCTTCCCACAGGTAATTCTCTACCAACGGTGATAGAGGACCATGCATATTACAGATATAACATTGCAATATCCGATCTACAGACTTTTATAACAAATAATAAATTAATAATTATTTAAAATTGCATAAATAAAAAAAATCTTAAATAATATTTAAAAATTAAATTTAACACTTACCATTTTCATTTGTTCGACGGATATGTGCTTGTCATCAAGACGAATCAATTCTTCGGCCATTGCTAAATTCGTACAAATTTTTACGATTTAAAAAAAAATTCAAAAAAAAATTAAAATTTTTTTTTGAAATAATTAAAAAATTAAAGCTCTTTTAAATAGGGATTTGAAAGGAAATTGAGAGCAAATTGAGATTAAATAGGAATTTGAGAGGAAATTGAGAGAAATTGAGAGGAAATTAGAGAAAGGATTTATTTGTGAAAAAAATAAAAGGGTGAGGGGGTTTTATAGTTTTTTTTACCGTTGGGGGGGTCACCAACGGTCAAAAAATTAGCCGTTGCTACTGTTCACGAGCGGCCAAAACGCGTCCCTAGGGGAGCGCTTACGTGGCAGGAAAACGCGTCCTTGAGGGTGCGCTTTGTTGCCACGTAGGCAAAGCGCTTCCTTGAGGAAGCGTTTTCCTGCCACGTCCCCTGACATCACGCCGACGTGGACACGCTTTCGGGGAATTGAACCATTCCGGTAATTAATTTTTTATCAGGCCCATTTCAATAATTTTTAAAAAAAATGGGCTTTTATTGGTATTTTGCCCATTATCTTACCTAACAAATATATTTAGACATTAAATTTATTTATTTTTCGTTATTTTAAATTCTCATTATAAAGAAAATGTTCATTAACTAAATAATGTTTCTATTTTTATTTTGTTATAATTAAGAAGGAAAACCATTAAAACCATGGGGTTTGATTAAAATAATTCACCTATCTCTCCTATGCTATGATAAATACTTATTTATCCTTCAAATATCCACTAACACTAAAGGTTTATTTATTAAATAAATTTACAACTTTATTCTTCATTAATTATTATTTTATGCTAATAGAATGTAATAACGTGGTAATGACAACCAATAACACAATGTCATGTGGTAGGCTTAAATTATAACATGTGGCAATCATTAACGAAAAATAAAATATTTACAAAATCTTTAAAAATATATAAAATTATAAAAAGAATATTTTATGTCTAGTGTAACGATGTGATTTTAATTGGTGCTGGAAAATGTGATTTGAAGCGGATACCGTAAATATAAATTTATGAATAGAGAATTTACTTATTTAGTATGAAAAATATATTATTATACAGTCAAGTAGTTGAATTGAAAAAAAAGCGGTTAATTATAATATAAAGACTAAATTATAAAAGTGCAATCACTATTAAATTTTAATTTAAAAATGTTAAAAAGTTAGAATTAGTACTTCAACCAATGACCAAATGGTTATTTAACCATTTGTATAACATGGTTGAGTGTGATGATTCATCCACTCATTTTAATTAAGAATGTTAATTATACATGTATTACATTATAAGCATTTAATTAAGTTTAATTAGTTTCTTAATCTAACTATGAATAACAAGTTAGTGGGGAGAGAGGTGAAAGTCATCATCTTCCCTAAATTGTTGGAACAAAAGAAAATCTTGCTAAGTTTGGCAAACATTTTGCCATCAAATTGGGTAAGGAAAGTAAACTTTTTCTTTGTGATTTTTACAAATATTTAATTTGGTTATATCTTACCTACCAATGCTTTAGAGTTATAAGTTATGAGTTTTATTCAAGTTGCGGTTAAAGAATTTAGTGAGCTTTAAGCTTGATTTTGGTGAAATTGTTTATTATAAGCTTAGATTTATACTAGGACTAAAATTCAAAGTAGTGAAAAGTGTGGAAATTGACTGGAAATTTAACTAAATTCCTATAGTAATTTTATGACATTAATGATTAAATTGAATGAAGTGTAAGCTATTAAGAAATTTGATATAGATTGAAAGCTTGGGGGTCTTTGATGATTAAATATAAAATTGGATTTTGATTTGGTGGATACAAGCATTTTGGATATAGGGACTAAAATAAATAACATACAAACTATGTTAAATTATTGTATTTCCATGTGTTTGTATGAAACTAACATGATTAAAGACAACACTAAGACGTCGAGGGTTAAAGGAAGACGGAGACTAGAGTCGAATAATCTCTAATTCGATATGTGCTAAATTGATATGTTCTTGTCCTATGCTTAACTTGTTTAGTTTTTTTACTCAAGTTATTATTAGTGAAAGTATATTTTGATCTCATCATATGTTTGTTGGTGACTTTATTGACAATTCAATGTATGATAAGTAATCAAGGTAAGTAATTTTGTTGTATACTGTGTTAGAATTGGTATGGTTAATCAATTCTATATTGGTTAAATAAAAGATGTAAAGTTGTGATACTAACTATGTTGATGCAAATTAAGCTAGATGATTTGGAGAGAAATATGAATAACGTTATATAACATAATCAAAGTATACTTTAAAATTGGAGGTCGAGATGTAATGTCAGAAGGTACATTGATACGTTAATATCCGAAATAGGAATTATAATATTCCAAATTAAATTTATTCGGTAAATTAATTTTGATATTATAGTTATGCTTAAGTGTTCTATGTTTATATGTTCTAAATTCAATTTATGATAGCATCGTTGAGTAAATTCTCAATGTACGAATTTGTTTGTTTTTGTACGTAGATCTCGGATGAGAGTTTTAGTAGCCTCAAGCTTAAGTATCCAATTTTTCCAAACTCAGCTCAAAAGTCATCCGTGGTATTTTGTAGGTATATAAGTGTTTTGGGTCTTATAGCATGTACCTAGGTTAGTTGGTTTGCTTTTAAGTTAATATTTGGTATTTTGACATTATGACATAATATTTTAAAGGTTAAGTTTTATCAATTGAATTGTGATTATCTATATTTGCTTATATAAGTCAGAATGTGTTAAATAGTAGATTAACATTTAATCGTGTTTACATGTGTTAAATTGATGATTTGTAATTGTGTGTATTTGAGTATGTTTTAGGTGCAAATAGATGAGGTTTGGGTGGTTAAAAATGTGCATATTAGGCCATTTGACCATTAAGTCTCGAAATAGAACGAACATGTCTTAAGATTGTTAGAACAAATTATTTAAATTTTACATTTAAAATTTTGTGGTCTCAAGACATAAATGTATAGTCTCGCGACAATAGTTTCTAGGTCTCCAGACAATTGTCTCGAGACATTCAAACATCGAAGCAAAAATAGGAAAACAGAGGAGGATGGTCTCGAGACATAAAGAACATTGTTTCGAGATTGTTTCGAGACATGCAAACTTTGAAGCTAAAAATTCCAAAACAAGTTATGACCTGTCTCGAGACATGAGTTTAAAATTCAATATTTGAGTTTAGATTCAAGTCTTAACTCTACGTTTGACCTTTATTAACTCCGTATAACAATGAATTTGAAACTCAATCATTACAGATGAATAATTGCGAGTATGATTGATGTTTAAATTGGTTTGAATGTTAAATTATGATTTAAATTTTGTGGTTATGAAATGAATCAACTTGAGTTGCTTCGACAACGTAATGTGACATCACATACTGGATTTGATGACTGGGTCGAGTATGGGGTGTTACATCTAGAATGAATGTGGACAAATATTTATTCGAATTCAAATGAACCTAGACATTGATTTGTCTAGATTCAATCTAAACGTGCTTTTGAGTGATTTTATATATTTTTATAACTTCAAAACAATAATATAAAAGCCTAATATTTTTAGAAAAATTACTAGGTAGAATTTTAAAAAAATACAGGTATATTTAAAAATGGTTAGAATTTTCTTTTTACTTTTCTAAATAATTTTAATCTTGAAAAAAGTTTGTTTCATCCTCGATAAAGCTGTCAAGTTTGCTTCATTTTTACTCTATCTCTTTGAATACCTTATTCATTTCCAAGTCTAAATTCACCTTATCAATATGCGTTCTTCTTTGTTTTTGCTTCCATAATTGTGGGATTTATTTGGAAAATTTTTGGTTTATGGTTTTTGTTGAAAACATTTTGGTTTTAATCAACTTAAAGCGTAAAAAAAGAAGAGAGAATTAGTGAGAATTTCTCTCAGTTTTCAATTCCATGACCTGTTTTGAGAGAAATATTTAAAGCATCTTTTAGCTGCTATTATTATGTTATGGTTTCTAATTTTTTTGAAGTCTCCTGAAGTATTCATCTATTAGTAATTTTATATAAAAGAAAAAAGTTTAAAATTTTGTCCAACGTTATATGAAAATTTATATTTTTAAATATCTTTTATTTAATTCTGGTCGCATGTCATAATTTGAAAATGACACACAATGTCATCACATTCTAATGGCCTGATAAGAAAGGTACCAAAGTGTGAGGAATTCCCAATTTAAGTCCAAAAGATAGATACCAAATATGTACAAGTGGTCAAGTGTAAGGGCCAAAAAATACATTACCTCTAAATTAAATTATATATTGCATTGTATTATAATATAATATATTTTCAATTAACATATATAAGATTATTTTAGATTACAAGTACAATCAATTACAATAACAAATGATACATCTAAATAATTATAATCAAATTAATCATTATAAATATTGATCAAAATGATAACCGAATATATCCATACCTAAACCATAATAAATTTATACAAGATCCACATGGGGCATAAATTAGAATAAATATGTTTTGAAAACTCAATCATGGTTTGAAAATTTGGTATCTTAAATTTCTTAGACCTTAAAATTATAATTAAACTAAGGCCTCATTGGTTGAAACTATTATAAATGGTAATTATATTTTATTTTTATTTTGTCTTTTACTTTTGTTTCCTTTTAATAATTTTTATACATATTAAATATTTTAATGTTAATTTAATTAATTAACTTTTAAATGATTCCATTTTTCTTTTATATTTTAATCAATTTTTTTCATTAAAATCTACTAAATAATGGCAACTAATTAATTTTACATAAAAATTTTAATAAATTCATCTCATGTTTTAATATATAACTAATTAAATAAAATTTAAAATGCTTAATTTTACCGAAGTGAAATATATATATTTTTATGAAAGAATCCAAATATATTTAAATTTCTAGCACTTCAATGTGTAATTAATTTTATTATTTTAAAATTAACAAAGTGAACAAAATTAAATAAAATACATAAATAAATAATAGAGTATAATTGTCTTTTATTTAAAAACTTCTTAGTAAATAGATCTCAATCCCATTTATGGGATTTTCTTCATATGTAGGGGTGAAATTGGTTTCGTTGGTTTCTTTTTATAAATATTTCTAAAAATAATTTTCAAATAAGTAAAGAATAATCAATAACTTTTTATGATAATTAAAAAAATTATTTAAAACTTTTAACTTATTTTTACTATTTTAAATATAAAATATTTATTTTTATATTATAAAAGTTTAATTACAAATTAAATAAAAATATGTATAGTTTTTTTTATTTTTATAAAGCTCATATGAATATATATTACCTCGAAAACAAGGATATAAAGTGTTGTTTTTAACCCCAAAACAAAAAGATATAAAGTGCTGTATGTATAATTATAGCTGACATGCATATATATATATATATATATATATAATTATCAGCCGCTGATCATATCTACTGGAGATCTACATTCGGATACGATACCAAAGTTCCTGAGCTGTAACATTGCTACTTGCCTCTATAATTTGGTCAATCATGCCACAAAAACGACATAAAAAAATCAATACTATATAATGTGTATAATCTCTACCCTACTCGTTATTTAAATAAATTGCGTATAAAATCATGATTGGTGATTTGAGTTACAATACGCTTAAGTACTTTTAGTCTTGTAGGTATCGATATTCGTCAACCAAGGTGTCCTTTCTGTGAACTATACACGGCTTTCTATAAAGACCGGAGACAAAACCCGACACGGAGACAATACCTTTTATTGTTGACAATTTGAGTCAACTATCCAGAAAATAACACTTCAAAGACAAGACTTCTCTCATAGAAGTCAATGTTCCTATGAACAGTCATAAAAAATAACAATGCATTTATATATATATATATATAAAGAAGAATAATAGTTATTCAGAAATCAAAATACTCGATACCTTATCCCTTAATCATCTGGTCAGAGATTCAATTCTTACACAACCATTTATTTCTTTAAAAAGCATCTACAGCGAGAAAATTAATTACAGTTATTGACAACGGATACCCTTGTTACAACAACAAAAAAGAAATCAAACAATTTTTTTTCTGTTACAAAATAAAGAATTTTTTTAAAAAAAGATGTTAATTATTTTGCAATAACTTTTCTAGTTTATCACTTATAGTTATTGGCGTACGTTTAATTTGAGAAGTATTTAAGATTACATCGTAAGATGCAGATCACATTGTCTCCCATAGAAGTACACCAACTCAACTCCAGCCGTGCATTATTTAAAAGATAAATATCTCTTCTTTATTTGTAAAGAATTAACTATAGAATGATGCCATTGCCAAGGACTTCTCGGAAACCTGAAAACATTGACTAATTTGAGGATTAGGATTCCTCATGAATCACATGCATTACAAAAAAAAAAAAAAAATCTGTTCATATTACAATATAATAAAATACCAACTCAGTCATTGGGGATTTGTGGTCTTTGTATTATATTAAACCTCTCTTCCTACAGTGTATACACTATCTTTTTTTGTTTTGTTTCAATGGCCATTTCTCTATCCCAAACTTTTCTTTCTATCAACCGCCAACTCCATGATGATCATCAGGTTTTGCCATATGAAAAATGTACTTCAGTTGCGTCGTTGTCGGGTCAGAAATTTTGCATTGGACGTAACAAAAGCATGGAGTTTTCGAAAAGATCACCTAGGATTCCTCGAGCTTTGTCCAAAACAAGTGAGCCATTGTCCTCTATCATCCATGACTTCGAAAAGGAAATCGAGCCTGTTAAACAAGAAGAAAGACGTTTAGCCGATGTATGGAGAGAAATCCAGGGTCAAGATGATTGGGTTGGGATGTTGGATCCAATGGACCCTCTCTTACGCTCCGAGCTGATTCGCTACGGCGAGATGGCACAAGCCGCTTACGACGCTTTCGATTTCGACCCCTTTTCCAAGTACTGTGGGAGCTGCAGGTTCACGCGTCGGCAGTTCTTTGATGCTCTAGGCATGGCACACCATGGCTACCACATCTCTAGGTACCTCTTCGCCACATCCAACATTAACCTTCCGAATTTTTTCAAGAAATCACGGTGGCCCAAAGTGTGGAGTAAGAATGCGAATTGGATCGGATATGTTGCCGTGTCTGACGACGAAATGTCAAAGCGTTTAGGCCATCGGGACATCACCATTGCTTGGAGGGGCACGGTGACACGCCTAGAGTGGATTGCAGATTTGATGGATTTTCTCAAACCGATTTCTTCCAACAAAATTCCATGCCCCGATCCAATGGTGAAAGTAGAATCGGGTTTCCTTGATCTCTACACTGATAAGGATGTGAATTGCCGGTTCTGCAAGTTTTCAGCCAGGGAACAGATTCTAACTGAAGTGAAGAAATTGCTTGAACTGTACCAAGATGAAGAGATAAGCATTACCATAACTGGTCACAGTCTAGGCAGTGCCCTGGCGATTCTCAGCGCCTATGATATCGTTGAAACAGGTCTAAATTTGTTAAATGATTGCAGAGCTGTGCCTGTTAGCGTGTTCTCGTTTTCGGGTCCTAGGGTTGGTAACGTGAGGTTCAAGGAACGGATGGAATCGCTGGGAGTTAAGGTGTTGAGGGTGGTGAATGTGCATGATATAGTCCCTAAATCTCCAGGACTGTTTTTCAATGAAAACGTGTCGCCTGTGTTGATGAAGCTGGCTGAGGGATTGCCTTGGAGTTACTCCCACGTCGGAGTTGAACTGGCCTTAGATCATACACACTCGCCATTTTTGAAGCAGACCGGGGATCTGACTTGTGCTCATAACCTGGAAGCTCACTTGCACTTACTTGACGGGTTAGTTTCTTATGCTCAAACCAGAGTTCAGCATGAACCTGCATTGTGAGTTAAATTAACCATAAATGAAATGAACCTCCTTTTTCATCACCTCATCAGTTGGTCATTTTCTTATTAGCAACCAGCCGCTGATAATGATGTTGAATATGGTGCTTTCTAGGACCCAATATGATGTTTGGTGTTAAAAATAATTATAAATACTCTCATATTTGACATTACCCACTTTCAGTGGTTGATACCAAAGTTGCAATAAATAATTATAATCGCATGGATATATTCATAATTAATGGTGGTCATGATTACGGTAGCTGATGGTGGAATTGGAAAGTATTATATAAGATTTGAATGAGATAAGTTCGGAAGCAACTTGATGATGATTGTAGTGAAGATTTGTATAATAGGAAAAAGATAATCATCAAATTAATTGGATTTTCATTTGATGTGGTAATTTGTACGTGTGGCAGATACCATGGGAAAGGCCGTAGATTTGTACTGGCAAGCGGGAGGGACCCTGCTTTGGTGAACAAGGCCAGTGACTTTTTGAAAGACCATTACTTGGTTCCACCATATTGGAGGCAAGATGAGAACAAGGGCATGGTGAGGAACAAAGACGGTCGTTGGATGCAACAGGAACGGCCTATACTTGATCATCACCATGAAGATACCCACCACCATCTCAAGCAATTAGGTCAGGCAACTGAGCATTATAGTTAAAAGATCAAATCATTAGCCAGTTTGCATTATGATACTGCTAACACAAGTGATGCAATAGGTTGACCAAAGCATCTACTATGGCATCACAGCAACCTGTATAAAAGATTGAAGTTTCATAGATGATAGATGATGTATGGTTCTTCTTGTATGAACAAATACATAGGTTGTACAGTGTCTCTCTGTTTCCTTGAACTACTATTTTATGGACTCATCCACCACCAACTAAGCTAATGTGCAAGGTAATGGAGATTGAACAATCAGCATCAAGCCATCTAGAATAGTCTACAGTTAACTTGCCCACCATGATAGGGCCCCATTGATTATTTGATATTTTAACTCTTGGGAAACGTGGGTCAAACAAGCCAGCTATTAATGAATGCCAAAGTCATCTTCCAGAAAACAAACAAGGATATTCTTTCTCTCCCCCAAAAAAATTAATGTAAATGACTGAAGTTGATGAAAAGGAAAATTAAAAACTACGGCTATCATTTAAAAAAAAGAGAAAATATAGGGGTTGGATTATTTAGTGCAAAATTGAGAGATTCTTGGATGGGGATCCTATTTTAAGGTTCTCAGAACAAATTCACAGTACAATCTTGTGTTTAGGAATCTCCTTCTGTAGCTTGCTTTAATGAGTGGCAACCCAAAGGATAGCTTTGCTCCATATGATCATTCATTCAACAAGTCAAAATCTGAGTTCCATCAACCATAAGCAAGATGGACAGACACCAGTAGTCCCAACAAGTTGCTTGAGATGATTGCACAACTTGAAGGGTTCACTTAAGGGGCGAAAAACCAGAGAGGGAATAAGCAAAGCAGGAATAATGCTTGCAGCAAGAACACAAGGGTAATTTCACTTGATTTTAAAGTTGAACAAATAATTTATGCGGTTAAGCTTCTTTTTGCATACAGAGACCATATTTCATGTCAAACACAAAAGTTTGTCTCTAAGATCCTAAGTGAATCAGTATATCCTATGACCCCCCAAAAAAAAAAAAAAAGAATCAATTTGACCAGCAAGAACTCTGAAATTATCTAGGATTTGGTACATGTTGTAAGAACTCAAAACAACACCCGCAAAGCAAAAATTCATTCTCTATTAGTCACAAGAACAGCATGCCAGTTCTTTGCACCTTAAAAGTAACTCCCAAAATGTACTGCCAGTCAATCACTCTTGCTAAACCCCTGCCGTAGCGTTTGCCTCACTCTTTCCACATGTCATTAAATAGAGTAACAGCACTCAGTGGGAGCAATGGTGATGAAATTGGAATAACATTACTGGTTGCATAAAAAAAATATATCATTAGTAAATGGTTCAAAACACGGATTGCAAAAATATAAACTCAAAGCAAATAAACCATTTGAACATTTAAGTTTGTCTAAGTCAAAAAGTAACAAAAACCAGCAGCTTGGAAATCAGTTGGTTAAATAGCAGCAAGGAAATTAGGTAACTATTGCTGAAAAACAATTTCTCTTGTATGGCAAAGGCATTGCCAGTTTCTCAGTAACCTTGTTGACTTCAGTGATTTTCAGTTACAAGATTAGAGGTAATTAAACATATTAGACAACAAGTTTCGAAGCAGAAGGTTGAGACAAACCTCAGACTCAAGGCTCTGTCGTATTTTCCTAGTAGGAGTACGCATTGTGACAAACTCCTCAGTTGATGGAGGATGAATACCTAGCGTGGCATTAAATCTGCTTTTGTCAGCCCAGCTTTTATAGCAACTGCAAATCCCTGGCAAACAACTCCACATCAGAGAAAACTGCAGAACTTGAAATGGAAAGCACTAATTTAGGTAAAGGCTTGAACCTGCAGAATTTCGGCGGAATCTTCTCCACACATGTGCAGACCAAGAACTTTGTTTGTCTTTGCACAGGCTATAAGTTTCATGAAAACCCAATCAGGAAGCCCAGATAGTGTGGCCTGAAGTTTGCAGTGTAGACATCAATATCACCCTATTCTTTTATAGCCTGCAAAACCGTTGAATTGTGAGCAAAATAAACCAATTTCAGCTGTTACTAATGTACCAAACAGTTCCTCACCAGTTCTTTAGTAAGACCAACTTCTCCAATTGGTGGCAGGGAAAAAACGGCAGAGGGTACAGCCCTACTCAAAGTGCATGCGAAGAAAAGTCAAAACGCAATTGAATGCGAACTAAAATCCATTTCTTTCTATCCCAGAAGCACCAAAAAATTTGAATATGATACTATATTCTGTGGGACCAAGGTCATAATCTAGGGACATTAATGACACTTGACAACAAGCAAAATTGGAATCTAGCTTCCATCAACTATATCTCTACCAGGGTAAATTCCAAGGCACATTAGATGAGTGCCACATGCCTTGTTATAACCAACTTAGACTATACTTTCTCATTTGTCTTGCGAGTTCTTTAGAAATTTTGTCCAACCAAATATTTGATCCTTTTAAGCACCAGAGTCCACCCCCCTCCGTCCCCTTTCATCATCAAATCGCCAAATAAATCGAAAAACAACCTCAGCCACCCCTACATAAAATCAAATAAATCTAAATAGAGGTACAAAAAAGTACAGAACTCTGGAGTGGGAACACAGGGTTACCATCATGATTGTGCAGAGTGAAAGGCCTTGGAAAGATTTTTTTTCTTCTTTTTGGAAAAAATGAAAAAATAGGGATAGTGGAAAAAGAAGCCTGGCATTTGCGTGATCAACAAGAGAGATAAGGAAGACAGACACCTGGAATGAAGTTCTGTTGGAATAGAAGTAAAACTGAACCAAAATAATAAAAGAGGACATATAATCTAAACCTTAGAAATTGTAATCTGTTGCATGTAAAGTATCTAAGGTTACAGTGGAAATAGCTAGACGGTAGCCTGAAACTAGACATGAATTTCCCGAGCGGAAGTGCAAGCAACTGCCTCAACTGGTACCTAGAGGCAAAAGAGAACTATTTGCCCTTTCTAATTTTAAGCCCCTTAAACAATCATATCTTTCCCATTTAAAATTCGTTTTACAATCTGATTTCAATCACATCCTTATACAGTCCTCTAATATTCATATTTACAAAAATTTCATGCTAATTTTAAATTATTTTTATTTTAGTTTCTATAATCAAAACTAACAAATTTCACATTACAAATTAGTCCCTAATCACATCTAAATTTACAACCAAACCGTTTAACACCAAAAGCTTCAAAAATCATCAATAAAAACATTTCAAAACTTTAACAATTTTAGAATCTAATCCCTATATTAGCTAAATCAAGCTACAACGATCTCAAAAACATAAAATTTACGAAAAATGAGTTTTGAAATCACTTACATGCAAAGATGAGACCTTGGCCAAATTTTTTCTATCTATAACAATGGTGGAATCGGTGGAGAAGAGGATAGAAAGATGAAGAAAAATGGTCACTTACTTTGCTTTTATGTTTTAATATATTTTAACTATAATTTAACATAATTATAACATATAATTTAATAATTTAACAAGCACCAACCCTTCATGTCAAAGCATTAGGGTCTAATTGTCACATAAACCCTTAAAAAATTTCTAATCAAGCATTTTAACTAATAGAAATCAATAACGATTAATTTTTACGGTTTTTACGATTTAATCATTATACCTTAATTACTCAATCATCGAAAAACAAGATTCTAAAACCACCGTTTTCGACACCACTGAAAACGGGCTGTTACAAGTTGACTAGGTTTTTGCTTTTTCTTTTGCGTGATTAAATTAAAAGTGGTACGAATATGCCCCTAAGAAAGGTAAAACCAACTTGATCCCAACCGACACCAACATCATCATCAAAACAAGACTAAAGAAAATTCATATCTAAAGAGACTGAATTTTTTTTTTCTTACGCTTCGTGGACAACCATTTAACAATAACTACGATTTTGACCCTGCCTTTTTGTTCGACAGTGAAGTTTTGGATATTGTTGGATTTCATGGTTGGCAAGACTTTTGTCCCTCGCCTAAGGCTCCTATAGTTATACCTGTGGTTCTAGAGTTTTACTCGAATTTGAAAGTGGCTGAAAGCTACTAGGTGTATATTAGGAACCGGGTCGTAGACATCCCCTGCGGAAATTTGTGCATATTATGACGTCCCATTCTATGGAAACGATGACATCGAATTTCTTGACTTACTAAGTCACCACGACATAGATATGGATGCCATAATGAGCTACCTAACGGAAGTTAGAGAAGAATAACAATGAGAAATTGTAACAGGATTGCCCCATTCATTTAGTCACGCGTTAATATTCCCGATAGCAAAACTGTGGATGTAAATTATCTGTACTCGTGTTAGCCCAGTGCTTAACACTAAAGCAGTTAATGATTTTAGAGCTATTTTGTTAACCTCCATTTTGGCAAAAAAAGTGTATATGTTTGGCGACTTGGATTTATCAACATATGTGATGTTATGTGATAGGAGGTGGGGATGGAATTTATTTCCCACATTTGCTCGCGGACCTATGCCGTTGAGTAGGTGTGAGTATGGATTCCGTCGAATCGTACCATAACCCCCTGATATACATGATAGATGATTCAATGCTCTAGGAGTTCCAGAAGCTATAGCAAAAATAAATTCAGGAGTGGGCTCATGGCTATAAAAACGAGGGGGAGGTGTCACGCACGCTTCCGAAAAAGTCTCGCTTATAGAAAATTCTCAATGGCATTCAGAAGCAACTTAAAGAATTGGGGAGACACACTATAGCCTGTGAAGCCAACTTTTGCATCTGTTCAAGAAGGAAGTGGAATGAATGACAAATGACGTAATGAGGATAAAAAGGGGGTAGCTTTTCGCAGCCCTAGTGAAGTGGAGTCATGTCACTGAGCAACGCGTTAGTCCTGCAAAAGGTTAGTCGTGAAGGGAAAAGGAAAAGAGAGGGCGAAACCAGAGCCAGACTCCAGAAACCATGATTAGTGCATGTCTTTGCATATTTTTCTTTTATTTTATTTTTATGTGGCATGTAACTATAAACTACTAAACTTATTTTTTGGGACAGATTTGGACTTGCTTGTTTTAGTTTTTTATTATATTTTTATTATTTGCTTTTGATTTTTTTTGTGTCTCTATTTTTTTTATTTTGTGCAGCCACTCTTTTCGGTGACTACACTACAATATTAAGCTGAAACGAGGAGGTGGACGACTTTAGTCCTTTTTGATGCACCTCAACACTTTTAGGGAAGTCCAATAAGCTCCTTAACTCTTGTTTTGGGTACACATTGGAGACAATGTGTTGTTTAAGTGTGGGGGAATGCACATCATTTTAGTTTTCTTTGTTCTTGTGTGTTTAATTGCATGTTTTTAACTTTTATGTTATTTTTTCAAAAAATTTCAAATATTACCAAAAATATTTTTATTTTTGTTTCTTTGATTTTCTTGTGTTTGCATGGTGCTTGGCTTATAATTAGACAATAGGTCACTAGTTGTAGATTTTGAGTAAGTGTTTTGGACTATCGAGCATGTAAATTTTGATTGATATTAGATAATTTGGTATTCTTAGAAATAGACTAATTAGTTCAATAAGTTAATTTGCTTAATAGACTGGAGACAAACACTTGTAATGAAAAATGTGTAAATTGTGTCATAGAATAAATGGATTGTGTGGATACTTGTAGATAAATAAAGCTTGAATTGACTATTGTTCATTCAAATAAATGTATGCATGATAGGACGCATGTCTTGTGAAATGTTTCATGAAGGACCTAAGGCATTTTTTGCGTAGCCTAGAGCCCAAAAGACTTACCTTTATGCTATTGATCATTAGTTCCCATAATTTGAGCCTCGAATAATCCTTTCTTGATGAGCCTCATGTTTGAAGCCTTGAGACTAAACAAGTTGAAAACTTGAACCTTCCCTGTCCCTGGCACTAAAAAAAAGGCACTATATAATGGGCATCAAACCATGGACATTGAGGGGTTAGGTAAAGACATTATGGTGGCTTCATGTGTGCTTGATAGAAAAACAAGAGATTGTATGTAACAGCCCGTTTTCAGTGAAATCAGAACAGTGGTTTTGATAGCACAAATTCGAAGTCGGAAGAAAATTTATTTTAATATTATTTTATGATATATAGTATGATAGAAATAACGTATGAAAATTTTGTTAAGAAATTTTACCAATTACATGTCGAATTTGATGAAAAGGACCAAAATTGCACAAAGTGCAAAAGTTGAATTCTAGTAGCTAAAGGTATCAAATAGCTATGGAATTCAAAATTGGAGGTCCTTATATGGCAAATAGACCATTTTAAGTATTTAGTAGATAAGTATGATTATTCATCATTGGAATTTAGTAAATTATTAAGGTTAATTTTGGAAAGTTAATAAAATAAAGATGATAAAGGAATTAAATAACCTATTTTCATCATCTTTTCATCAAAAACACATGGGAACCCTAGCTATGAGAGTTGAGTTCAAGCAAGCTTTTTTTTTTTAATTAGGTATGTATTCTTGTCCCATTTTTAATAATTTTTATGTTTCCGAGATCGTAATAGCTTAATCTAGCTATCTCGGGGATTAATTTGCAAAACTATTAAAGTGTTAAGGTTTTTCCATGGATGAGTATAGTTGAATTATGAAGTTTTCTGGTAGAAAATGATAGGTCGTTGATAGATAAACAACTTTTGTAAAGAGAATTTTGATAAAATTATAATTTAGGGACTAAATTGAAAAGATGGAAAATTCATGGAAAAATTCTAAATTTTATGAAATGCATGGCCTGTTATTGTTATATATGAAAATTTATTAGGCTTGGAATAAGGATTAAATTGTATGAATTTTATTTTCCGAGCCTAAGGATGAAATCATAATTAATTAAAAGTATAGGGGCAAAATAGTACTTTTTAAAGAGGTGTATTAGACTGAATTGAATGTGAATATATTAAATTGAGCTAAATTCATTCGTATAGATCCGGATAGACCTAATATGGAGTTAGATTGAGAAAAAGAGAAAGTATCGGATTAGTAGCCTACGAATTTACGTACACTTGTCGAGGTAAGTTCGTGTAACTAAATTGTATATTTGTAGTTTTTTGAATTGAATATTATTATGTGTGTGAAATGTGTAATTTCCATGTAAAATACTAATCACATATCCGACAAGTATAGAATCTCGTTTGAACCTTGGAAATTCGATGGATACAAATGACATGTCATTAGGGTTCCCGAATTGGTTGTGTCCTGCATGTGTTGCAGACACACCACAGCTTGCAAGAACGTCTCGTTATTTAGCTTTTATGAGCATCACGCTATATGGCTCTAACGAGCTTCCCGATATTTGGCTCTCATGAGCTTCCCGATTAATGGCTCTCCTGAGCTTCTCGTTTATGGCTTGTATGAGCTTCCCAATAATTGGCTCGCAAGAGCTTCCCGTTATATAGCTCACATGAGCTTCCCGTTACATGGCTCAAAAGAGCTTCCCGTTTATATGCTCGTATGAGCATATGTGTACATGAATTGACGGATTACAGTTTTGTACACTTTGTGTCTACTACCCGTGTATCCAATGATATTTTAAATGGTTTAACGGGCAAAGTTCTAATATGAGACAATATGAATTCGAGATAAAATATTACGGGTATATATTTGAAATATATGGATATGATTGTACGTGTTATATGGACACAAGATGTGAAAAGTATATGTATATAGAAATTTGATTATTGTTGAGCTCATACATGTTTCTTGATATTCATATGAAATACATGACTAACATGGTTGATGAGGATATGTGTTTAGGCTTTTGGCCAAGTTGGTTTGGATAATTCTTGTATGCTTACCTTACATGTGAAATAATGGTAAGTTAAATTCCATGTTATACGAACTTACTAAGCTTAAATGCTTACTCTGTTTTATTTCCCCTGTTTTATAGTAACTCAGAAGCTCGTAAGGGTTGGAAACTGGTCAGAGCTACATCACACTATCCATCGGCCCATTTCGGTATATATAATAAATCAATTTTGGCTATAATAGCATGTATAAGTTAATTTAGCCAATGATGACATGTAAATGTTTTGTTGTGATTAGCAATTTGAAAGGCTTGTGTTGGTATATTTTGATGTGTATATAAGTGGTTTTATCATGTTTGAAGTGTGAGCTTGATTATGCATATATATGCATTTGGTTATCTAGAGAAATATGAATATTTGGTTAACATGTCTTTAAATTTTCATTTGGAGTGCCTAAGGGCACATTGGTTGTATGTGGTAATATGTCAAGTTTAAGACATGATTTTGGATTGTTTTGATTGCTTTGTTATGGCTTGACGATGTCCAAAAATGTTGATTTAGGTGGATGACAAATTGGGTGAGAAATATTGCTAGGAAAATGACCTATATTTGTCCACACGAGCAGAGACACGGGCGTGTGTCTCAGCTGTGTGTGATGTTGACACCATTTTGTTGTGAAAAATGGGTCAACTTGGATTTTGAAAAAGAAAACGAATACGAGAGTCGCCACCAATCCTTTTTTATGAGGTGTGATTGGGTCACCTCGAAAAGTGGTTATTTATTAAAACAATAATTTTGGTTTACAAGATTCAGAAAAACAGGTTCGGGAGTCGATTACGTACGAAGAAGGATTAGCATCCTCGTAACGCCCAAAATTGGTACGTAGTTGATTATCTAGTGTCTTTAGTGTCGAAGATTAAAAACTTTGAAGAATTTTTAAAAAATACGATCCTAAAAATTTTCAAATAATGTGGGTTGGAATTTAGGATTCTCTTGTTCCGAAAGAATATTACATCCAGCACATTAGGATACGGTATTTTAAACTCTCGACACCAAGATCACCTTATGGTTTCCAAAACCTGTACTTTGAAACTTTAAGAGGGTATTTGGCTATTTGGCTAAACGAGAAATCGAAACCCAACACATTAGGGCACGCTTTCTCGAATTTCCAAATGTAAATTTTTGTCTTTATTATTTTTTAGAAAAAATCTTCATCTCTAGAAATCAACGTGTCATATCCAATGCGTTAGGACACAACGTATTGAATTTCCGATAATGAGCTTTTATTTATGTTTTTTTATTAAAGAGCATTCTCGATTATTTAGATTCAACAAAGAAAATTAGAACTCAATACGTTAGGGCTCAATCCTCTCGAAGATCCCAAATACCGAGTATTGCATTTATTTTCAAAATTTTCTCTTGTTTACGAATTCGGGTAAAATTATATATGACGGAATAACAAGTATGATAATGCAAGTAAAAATAATACGAGCAAAAACAAATAAAAAAATCAATTATGTATATACCATAACAATAAATAAACAAATAAAAGCTAAAACATTTTTTAGGATAATAATGGGCATATAAGCAAAAAATAAATTAACATCAAGTGAAACAATAATAAAAATAGAGAAAATTATAAAATATAAAAATATAAGTACATGTAAGAGACATATACATGTATGTATATATATAAATTATAAAAAAGTATGAAAAAGATATATATATATATATTTCAAGTTTATTAAATATAAGAGTATATGTAAGTATGTATATATACGTATATGTATATAAAAACTATATATATAAAAACTATATATATAAAATATATACAAGTATATATCTATATTCATGAAAGAAATAAAAAATATGTATATAGATATATAAATATGTACATAAACTAAAAATATAAAGTAAATATATGAGAATGATAATAACTAAAATAACAAAGATAACAAAAAAAAAATTGGACTAAATCAGGATACAATGAGATTTAAAAGGAATAAATTATAAATAAAGAGAAAGAGGACCCAATGGGAAGTACTGGAAATGGGCGAGGACTGGATGGGAAATTATTCTCAGCCCTTCAAACGGCGTCGTTCCATGCGTTTTCCTTCTTAAACGGTCTAAGGACCAAATTGAAAGAAAAATGAAAAATATGTGGCAAAATTAAAAAACGTAAAAAGGGATAGGACCCAATTGTAACCAGCCTCAAAAAAGGAAGAACTGGGAGCGCAAATAACCCCTTTGTCCAAAAAACACGCGGATCCTAGGCGGTTCGGGTTGGATCCATGTCACAACGACGTCGTTTTGGGGCTTTCTGAACCTCTCCAAAACAGCGCCGTTTTAACATCCTATATAAGTTAAAAATTTTGCAAAAAAAAAAAATCATTCTTCCTCTCTTTTCTCCAAAAAATTTCTGAAAATGCTCTCAAGCTCTCTCCCCTCGCCCTTTTAGCTTCAAATCCGGCGAAGGCTCCGGCGAGTCACCACCGCGTAGCTGCCCATAGTGGCTGAAAAAATCGAAAAAGGCCATTTCTTTTTGGCTTTTCGACTTCCCCGACTCAAAAATGCCATCTGTCATCGAAGATGACAACCTCGGCCCCCCACGTTGGCGTAAACACCCAGAAAGGTAAGATCTGACCTCTCTCTTTTTTATTTTATATTTACTTTCCATTTTTTTGAGATGCAAGAAAAAAAATAAAAGAAAAGTAAAGAACAGAAAAAAAATAAAAGAGTAAAAGAAAGAAAAAAAACACCTTTTGAATCTGTATCAACTTTTTTCTATTTTTTATTCCATTTTTCGTGTCCGAAAAAGAAGAAGAAATACAAAGAAATTGGAGTGGCTTTTATAGCCAAGATTGATACAATATTATATTTTGTTTGCTACTGTTTTGCTTCAGCTTTGCGTGTTTGCTCTGTTTTGCAGTGTGATTAACGAGCAGGTGTAAGTGGGACGGTAACAGTGGGGAGGTGAGTAGGCCGTACGGTGGCAGAGTTAGTGGCTGCTAGAGGCGGCGACTACAGAGGGGTCAGAAGACCCTAGGTGCGGCGCACTTAGGGTTTACTTAATTGTTATTTTCTGTTATTGGGCTAATTGGGCTTATTAGGGTTAGGTTTAGGTTGGGTTTGGGTTTGGGTTGGTGATTTTGGCTGGTTTTGGGGCTCGGGCATTTGGGTGTTTAGTTTTTGGACCCTGGGTCAAAATTGGGCTTGTACATGTGACACACGGCCATGTGACACGACCATGTGTCCCCAGTATTTTTTATTAATGCAAAACAGAATGTTCACAAGGCCTAGCACATGGGCGTGTGGCTTGGCCGTGTGACCCAAATCAGAGAGCTCATAAGTTTGGACACGGGCTGGGACACGACCGTGTATCCCTATTTCAAATGTCCATACAGCCTAAGACACGGGCGAGTCTCTTGACTGTGTGAGACACATGGCCTGGCCATACGGGCGTGTGTCCCTTGCACCTTTGAAAAATTTTGATGTTTTTTGAAAAATTTTCTGAGTACTCGATTTAGTCCCGACCTGCTGTAATGTGTATTTTGGGCCTCAAGGGCTCACATAAGGGACAAAATGATTGATTTTAATGGTTTCTGATATAAATGCTATATGATGTGAAATATATGTTTATTTGATCTGTAAATTTTAGTAATGCTCTATAACCCTATTCCAACGACGAACTCAGGTTAGGGGTGTTACATTGTATGATATGTTATGTATAGATTCTTGCTAAGTAAAAGTAATATGAAAAAAAAATATGTATAAGTAAAATAAAAGCAAGGTGATGGTTAAAAGCATTATGAGTGAAAAGGTGCAAAAATCATAAAAAAGAAAGCTCAAATGAAAAATCAAATTCAAGCTTAAACAAAAAACTTTCAGTTCATAATGTGTAATATTTGCTTGCTTATTGTACGTACCGATACCATTTAGTATCTTTTAAAATTTTAGAGAGATAAGGAAGGCGAGAAAAGGAGAAATAATGAGGTGAGCTTTACGATTAATTAAGGACGAATGGGGACCAATGTCGTGTGCTTTATTATTTCTAATGCTTGAAACTGTTTTGAGCTACCTTTTTGTTTAAACTCCAAACCGTCGTAAACTTTAGAATGTTACAAGCCTAGAAGACCTTTGAGACCCGAATATTGCATTTGCACAATTCTTTTTACTTATTTGCATTTACTCAGATGAACACATTCAATTCACTTTAAGTGTCTATCATGTATATACATAGTCTATTTTGACGGATAACACAATTGTGCATACATTCATTTGGATTGCCTTTAGAATTTTTAGCCATTTAATTTGTTAAACTAATTTTGCTTGCTTTAAGAATAATCAAGTTAGCTAAATATCAGTCTTAGGATGAGTTTGGATGGGCGGTGAGATGTGGTGCGATGTGTTTAGCTTACTTTTTGTCTCACACAATAGTATCTAATCTCACCGCCACCGTTATTTTTACACTAACCGCAGGTAAACGCACCACCCATCCAAATCCACCCTTAAGTTGTACGTAATATGGTCCTTATACAAGTTCAGTATTGCACCGACATGTTGCTTTTTTGTTCAATGTAGTCCAAAGGTTGTTTTTTTCTGTGCATATTCTGTGTGTTTGCTTGAGGACAAGCAAAAACTTAAGTATGGGGGAGTTTGATCTACCGTGATTTGATATGTAAAATTAGGCTCCCCATTACACTTACGGAGCTAGTTTCCAAGCAATTTACATGTTTTTGTTATGTTTCTACTTAATTTTCATTCTTAGCGTTAATAAGTAAATTAGTGTATTTTATATTACTTTTGAGACTCGAAATGGCCAAATTTGCTATCGATGACCTAATTGTTGGTTGAGTTTTATAGGGAGTCATTGGAGGCCCAAACATGAGCAAAATCATCGCCTAGAAGGGGTATCACGATATCAAATCCTGAAAGTCATGATACCTTTGATAGTGCTGAATTGAAGAAGATCGAGACCTTGTGTAACGACCCAATAGTCAGGGGTGTCGGAAGGTGTATTTTTGGGACTTCATTTCTTCAAACTGGACCCATAAATATTTTTATTAAATATTTACGGAGTCATATTAGAGACGAATTAAATTTTGGATAAGTAATTTGCATGAATTAAGAGCTATTAAAGAATAGGGACTAAATCGCATAAAGGTTAAAAGTTAAATTATAAATTTAAATAAATTAAAGGGAATAAAATGGTAAATATACATTTATTGTTGTTGAAGTGGACAGTATTAATGATGAATATATATTTATATATGTTAACTTATTATATATAAGTTATAATAAATTAATAAGATGAAAACTTAATGTATATATATTATATAATAATAAAAGAATAATAAGAAAGTTAAAAGAGAAGAATGCATGCAAAATTAAAAAGAAAAGAAAGAAAGAGGAGAAGAAGCTTGGACGACACCTTAGGGTTCTTAAGCTTTCCAACTTCAATTGGTTAGTTAATTTAGTCCATTTTCTTGTAATTTTTACGTTTTTGGAATCTCGTTACCTAGGGCTAGCCGACCCATGTTGTAATTTTTAATATTGTTCAAGATTGATAATGTTATCATTGTTGATTAGTTAGAGTTGTAGAGATTAAATTGATAGATTTTTAAGTTAGAAATGGAAAAGGACTAAATTGTAAATTTTGAGTAATAGAGACTAAATTGAGAACAATTCAAAATTAAGGGGTAGAATTTAAAATAGGGAGCTAAATTTAGCTTAAAGTGAAATTAATATAAAAATTTGAGGTTAAATA
Organism: Gossypium raimondii; assembly: GCF_025698545.1. Classification (NCBI taxonomy): domain Eukaryota; kingdom Viridiplantae; phylum Streptophyta; class Magnoliopsida; order Malvales; family Malvaceae; genus Gossypium; species Gossypium raimondii. Next base: position 8,367,773 of record NC_068572.1, on the reverse strand, counting down.
TGGATATTAAATTTAATCTCGGTTTAGGGACTAAAGTGAGGATTAAGCAAAATATGGTAGAAAACTTGAAATTCTTGTGAATTGAGTGGTATGTTATTAATTACTTATAATTATTTTATTCCCTAGCAAACGTCGTTCTAGAATCCTCGAGTAAGAAGGGGAAAGACAGGGTCGACGTTGAGAAGCTCGGAATATACGGTTTTTGTTTCTATAATCCGAATTAAGTTATAAACTATTACATATTGCATTGTTATGTATGGTGAGCATTTGAGGTGAGTACTTTTGTACTTTGAGATTGAATTGAATTCATAGTTGATTTGAAATGGACTGATTTTGTATATTATGAAATGTACTAATTATGTGAATATTGAATTGACTATATATGATAATGTAAATATATATGAAATCGAGACATTTGTTGTATTGAAAAGTGAAATGAAGCCCTATTAACTGTTTTGGGCTGAGTCAGATATAGATGGCATGCCATAGGATAGGAAGAGTTCAGGGATTTCTTTGACCTCGAGTCGATGAAGCACTGGGTGCCAATTTGCTTCGGTTTAACCGATGAGACACTGGGTGTCAACTTATATAGCGCTGAGCGTAGTTATTACTTTGGATCTATCCAATGAGGCACTGGGTGTCAAATTGGTGTGTTGGTTGGATTCGTGTATCCATCTGAAGTTGGGTTGTGTTAACAGGGAAAATAAACGATAAAACTAATGTGTTCAATATTGAAATGACATGGTTGAGAAATGGAAATGAGATGTGAAATGAAATATGAAATGGTAGACTATTGTGAATATGGATTGAATTATGAGTAATGAAATCATAAATTGGAAATAGAGATGAAATATGTCATTTAATGAATTGGTTTCTCAAATGCCATATGAAATACTATTGCCATATACTAAAATTTGTGAACTCTATTGAATGTGAATAAAGAATGAGTAAGTTGGCATTATTGATTTGATACATATGTTCATAACAATACCTTTTGCATTCTTACATTTTAATTACTTATATCAAGTTAAATTATTTGGATTATAGAAATACCACTAAGTTTTACTCAACGTGCAGTTTTATTTTCTATGCACAAGTTAGGTACTTTTAAGCTTAGCATCGACTCAGCATCCAACAATGATCCCGAGCTCAAGGGTGGTGATGTTCTAAATTGTAATGGCATGTACCTAGGAAGTCTTTGGTTGATAGTTGGCTTGTTAATGTGATGTTATTTTGGGTTGAAATGAAATAATAATTACTTGTATATATGGTTGTGGTAGAAGCTATGTTTTGGTATGTGTTTTTAACTTAAAGCTTAATAGCCTAAGTATATAAGTGTTAGTTCAATATTGGTAAAATTAGTATGGATGAAAGTCTTGAATGGATGATGCCTTGTCGATGTGTTTGAAGATATAAAATGTGGTATCAATGAAGGTACATTGGTTAGGCACTTAAGATGGTTATTTTGGCATGATTCGAGCATGTTTACTTGTCTTTTGGATAAGTTAAATGGCTGGTGAATTGATTGCTTAGTGTCCAAGTAATCACCATTTGGTAAACTTGAGTTCTAAGGTACATTTAGGTACACACAACCTGGGACACGGTCTGTCATAGGGGCGTGTGCCCTGAATGTGTTGAAAAATAGATAGGTGTAGTTTCCACACGGACTGACACAAGTATAGGTGTAGTTTTCACACGGGCTGACACACGACCTGTGACACATCCATGTGACCTAAGTCAGTGAGTTACACGGGCAGAGACACGAGCTGGGACATGATCGTGTGTCTCAACTACAAAAGTCATACGGTCTGGGGTGTTTCACACAGCCTGGCCACACAACCGTATGTCCCCTATTTTTGAGTATTTTTTATATTGCCCTAAAACTTTCAAAATTATTCCAAATTAGTCCTTGTTTGCTCATAGACTTTTTTTTGGGATATATAGACTCGATTTAAAGCCTGTAAGAATATTTTTACTTTGAATTGGAATGAAATAGTATGATACATTATTCGATTATATAAGACACTGATATGAAAGTAATTGATTGGCATGACATGCCCCTAAATATAATGACGATATTAGTTAGGTATACTACTGCTTGTGTAATAGGCCCAATTTGCCCGGGCCCAAAAGCACAAATAAAAAACCAAATAAATAAAAATATAAAAGTCCCGTCCAAAATTACAAAAAAACTCATCAGACCCAAAATACAAACCAAACCCAAATACATAGGCCCAAGTCGTTTTAACCCACTAGCCTAGCCCAATTAATTGGCCCACAGCCTAAGCAATGTCAACAAAAAAGGAGAGGAGCCTTGGAACCCTAGCCGAACGCCTTGCTGCTATAGCCTCGCACGCCTCAGCCGCCACTCCAGTAAGCCACCAAGCCGCAATCAGCCACTGCCACTCACGCGAGCCTCCGTACATGCGCTCCCGCGCACCTCCGTACCAGTACCTGCACAACAAACCAGCAGCAAACAGAAAGAAAAAAAAGAAATATAGCAAAATAACAACAGAAAAGAAAAAATAGAAAAAAATAGAAGGGAAATGTATGTATTTTCGGGGCTATAAAAACCCCATTTCTGTATTTGAGAAAGGAACCCACGCATATTGTAAAGAAACCCTCAAAAAATCAATACAAAAAGGAGAAAGTTTTCAAAAAAAGAAAAAAATAGCATAGGTGATTCTCTGATTTTTATATCTTTTTTTTGTTATTCTGCTATTTTTCATTTTGGTTTGCTTCAAACGTTTTTTTACTTTAAAAAATTTTAAAGGGAGAAGAAAGGAAAAGGGGTTTACCTTCGTGGGTGCGCCGATGAAGCCTTTCTTCTCCTCCTGGCGTCCGGAGCCTAGGCGAGGTTCGAGAAGCCTCAAAACAGCCTGAGTTCCAAAGCGGTGCAAGGAGCCTAGTGTTTTTTCTTTCTTTCTTTTCTTCCCTTTGAAAATGATTGAGGATTTTAGTTTTAGGGTTTGTTTTTAAGAAAGGGATAGGCTGCTGATTTAGGGTTTCAGATGGCCTTTAAGTGGCACTCTAGACGGCACCGTTTGGAACCTGATCAGTGGCTCCAAAACAGTGCCGTATTGACCATTGCCCAGCAGCCCGCGCGCGACCCGACCCGCTCCATGGGGGATCCACGTGTTCCTGTTAAATGGGTTATTTACAACCCCAGTCCCTCTGCTTTTCAAATGCGCTTCAATCCAATCCTTTTATTTCTTTTTAGATTTAATCTCTCATTTTGTTTTTGTTTCATTCTAATCCACGTTAAAGTGCTGCGTTTTGGGAAAGGGATTATTTCCCTTTTTGATCCCTAATATTACGCGCGCGTTTCAACGCAGCCCGTGGACATCTCTAATTACATTTTTCATCCTTTAAATTTGGTTTTACTTTCGATTTAGTCCCCTTTGTTGCCCTTTTTTATTATTATTAAATTATTTTTATTATCCTGGTTATCATCATTATTATTAGTATTATTATTTATATTAGTTTACATATTTATCTACATTTTTTATGTATGTACATTATTATATAATATTATTTTAGGTGTTAACATTTATATACGATATTATTTTATACATATATATGATTTATATTAAACCATTTTGATTATATATGTATATAATATATTATTGATTTTATATTATATCTTTTATTTATTTATACAAACATACGATTTCTTTTTATTCTTTTCTAAAAAAACAAAAACAAAAACTTACTTTGATATATTTTGCTTATTTCAACTTTTATATATTATTATTAAGTTTTTCTTTCCACATGGATTCTTTACTTAAATTAATATAGGTGTACGATTAAATGTATGTGGATTTATTTTTTATAGTATTTATTTGAAATGTTGATGTTGATATTGACATAATTGAGATTATTGTTACCATGCTTGCTTGTATTTATTGATTGATTGTTGTATTCGCGGCGTATATTTAAATTTACGAATAATTAATTCGCATTGTACATTATTATTCTATTGCATTTTATTCGCTTAAAAGGTTATGTTTCACATAATTTAAGTATTAAAACCAATTTATTCAAAAATCTTCAAAATACTCGAAGTTTGGAATCCTCGAGAGAATTGAGCCCTAACGTATTGGGTTCCAATTTTCCTCGTCGAATCTAAATAATCGAAATTTTTTCAAACATACAAATTTTAAATAAAAACTCATTCTCGGGAATTCGACACATTGTGTCCTAACGCATTTTAAATAAAGGCAATGTTCGATATTTAGGACATTTGTGAAATCGAACCCTAACTTACTGGGTTTTGATTTTCTCATTTGACCCAAATAATCAGATATCCTTCTCAAAATGCATAGGTTTTAAAAATCAAAGGATAAGCTTAATTTTGAGGATTTGAAATGTTGCACTCTAACTTACTGAGTGTAACAATTTATTTCTTTAAAATAAATGAGCTTTATCTTCCAATTCATTTTATTCAAAATAAAGGGATCGTATTTTAAAATCTTTTCAAAATTTTGACATTAAGACATTAACAATTGATTCGGTACCAATTTTGGGCGATACGAGGGTGCTAACCCTTCCTCATGTGTAACCGACTCCCGAACCTGTTTTTCTCAAAATTCGCAGACCTAAAATTATTTTCAAGGTAATCCGATCACACCACAATAAAAGATCGGTGGCGACTCCAATTTTCATTTTTAATAAGTCGATAACTAAAATTTTTGATTTAACATGAAAATGGTTTCGACAGCTTGCAATGTAATTAGATGTTCTGATTGGTTTGTAATGCCTGTGACCCTAATTCGACGACGGAGAGGGGTTAGGGGTGTTACACCTTGCCTAGTGGTAACACGATATCCAAGCATGGGAATTACAATACACAACTCCTAAGGATTACCCCATTTCAAGACTGGTGAAGATATCACAATATCAAGTCCTAGGCATCGCGATATCATTGTCGAAGGGAGACAAAACATGAAAAGAAGGGTAGCTCTTGTCCTACATGTCCACCAATTAAAAACACACGCTTAGGGGCATTTTGGGCATAAAAGGTTAGGTTAGCACATTGCTAAAAAAAGCCAAAATTGGCTAAAAGAAACACATTAGACACAAGCCTTAGTTTAGTTTAGTTTAGTTTTTTTAGGATTTTCTCTTTATCTTTTAGGGTTTAGTTTTCTCTTTTCTTCTCCATAATCTAGGATTTTATTTTCTCTACACATTTTCTTGTTTTCTTTAGTTCATAGCTAGTAGTTAAGTTAGTTACTATTGTAGCTAGGGTTTATTTGCTTAGCCAAACCTTCAAACTCTTTTGTACTTACATTTTAATCCAATGTTAGTGTTGTTCAGTTTCTTTAATTTATTCTGTTCAAAATAATTTCTTTAGTATTCTAGTTTATTTTTCTTGCCTCCATTGTTGTGCTATCCAATCTTTTGCAATAAAGCTTGGATTTTTGCTACTTTGCTTAGGGTTTAAGTTAATATTCCTTTCATTTAATTTCTTGCTATCAAATGGGTTTTAATACAAGCACGAATGACTAAATATCTAGGGGTTGGTAGATGGAAATGTTGGGTATATGATTTTTGGGTTTGGGGACTAAATTACAAAATTAGACTAAATTAAATAGACTTAAAAACTTAGGATTGATGCCCTTAAGGAGAAATCAAGATAATTGAGACTAATAGGAGATCTTATTAGGCATCAATTTGGTAAGTCCCGTGTTAGTTGGTGAGCTCAAGAGATAAACCGGACTAATTTATCGAAATTGGTAAAGTTGAGGCCAAGAGGTAAAACGAAGCCAATTTAGAAGTAATTGCAATTTAGATCCCCAATTTGAAAGTCAACCAACCACATGGAAATCAACCAACCGCTCTTTATTATCGTATTCAATCGTATTTGATAATTGTTTAGTTTGTTTACTTTACAAATTAGTCATTTGCTCGTTTTAGGTAATTAATTGGTATAATCAAACTCTTGAATGGCCTGTCGTACTATAGTATTTAGCGAGTAGTTAATTAGACTCCTTGATTCACATGTCCTTAGTCTAGGAATTTGCTTAACGGTCAACTCTTGTGGGTTCGATCCTTAGAATACTCGAGTGTTTCATTGAACATTACAAATATTACAACTGACTTGTCACACTTGTAGATACCGCTATATTATTGATTATTGTAGTGTTGATTATCAACCCCGATGCATGCATGCCAGGGTGCAGTCAGTGTAGAGAGGATTATGAAGGAAAAATCTCAATTAAAAATGCATACTATTTACCTCGGAAGGATCAATACAATAGGGAACAAGCATAAAAAAGTAAAGATAGGAATTAGAGAACTCTACAAAGGCTCAAAATTCCTTTCAAACTTGTAATGTTTGGAAAATTTTGTAAGAATTATTTGGCCATAAGAGTAGATTTCATGAAGAGAAACATTGTCTCAAAAGTGGGATGCCCTCTATGTCAGTGTAGCCTAGAAAAACCTAAACATCTTTTTGTGTAATGCCCCTCTACAAAAATAGTTTGGTATGGTAGTTCGCTTACTATGCGAATTAATCTTTTAAGTATGACTTATTTACTAGATTAGATATCTTAATGGCTACAAATTAAGGACATTGATAGTTAGGAGGAAAGGAATTTTGTATACATTCATATGCATCTTTTTTTTTTTTTTTTTGTAATTTGGAAGGCCATGAATGGAGTTATTTTTAACAAAACAAACATTGGTTCAATGGGTGCGATTTGAAGGCTTAGTGAGCTATGTACCTTAATAATGGGTTCTTTTGGCAGGGAGGGTTCGTGGACATGAGGACGAGAGTCATACCAAGAGGAGAGTAATCTACCTATACATTCAGTGTGTAATAGGGATGGTACAGAATGGAGAATATGTCTCTATATTGTCCAAAGCAATGAATGAGAATGGTTTAGAGGAGAAACCATTATTCAAAGTAGGGTGGGAGTTCAATTCATAATTTGTAGATGTTTTAAGTTCTCACAAAGCTATAGGTAATAATTCTTATTCTTCGACTTAGTTTACTCCTCTTGAGGAAACAACAAATTTAGGTATTTGATATCTCTGACTGGGAAAAGGAATGAACCAATATCATTTAGGGAAAAATTAAAAGTGGGATAGAAATTCTTCCCTGCATTCAAAGATGTCTAATCGATGTTATCATGGATTAAACTCGTCCAAGGCAATGACCTCTAATGGGCACTAAAATGCAATACCAAGAAGTGGGCGATTTGTGTGATAAAACCCAATATATCATTTACGTGACCCTAAGTATTGTGTTCATTTTAGTACTAAAAGATATCCCTAGAGGTTGTTTTATTTATAACTTTAAAAATAGTCTAGAATGTCTCTTAAGGCCAATAAAGCATTAATATATAATACATGCACGGATGGAGTGAAATTTATTAAATTTCATTCACCAAAACTATCAATTTTCAAGTTTGGAAAATCAGTCGACTTGTGATAACTTCTTGGATAGGATCCAAACATTTCTAGGTTGAGATGTCTCATAGTATTCGAAGATATATCTCTTAGCTTTGAAATTCACTTTGAATCACTCGATTTCGAGAGCTTAAGCTATGACCATTTTAGTGAAGACTGCGCGAGTAAAATTTCTGGACGGGATTATTATGGAAATTACGAGTTTCAAGCCTTTAATTCAAGTTTAAATCATATTAGCTCTGATTTTTAGCCTTAATTTTTATTATATATGATCCCAATATTATATTTCTTAGGTATTGTTATTTTATTATTTATTTATTCCGAATTTTGGATATATTTTTAAATATTTTAAGTTATTTAGAATTTTATGTCAACAAGAAAGTTTAATTTAAAACTACTTCTTGTTTAGGTTAATTAGAGTTTCAGTATACTTGAGAGTTTTATTTGGATTTACTTAGCTAGTCTATATAAAGACCTTTTCATTGTACACAATTCATAATTTATTCAACAAGTTCTCTATTTTAGTTAATAAAATTCTCTTTAAGTTTTTCTTTTCAAGAATTTCTCTTGAGTTTTCTTTTAGAAGAGTTTTAACAATCTTTTTATATTGTGGGGATCATCTTCAAGCTTTTTCTTGTCAAGTTTTCTTTCTTAGAGAGAAAATTAGAGTCAATTGAAAGGAGTTGTAGATTCATCTAGTTTCCAAGGCTCCTTAGGACTTTTACAAGGCACTTTCCATCTTTTCCATCTATCTTGTTTCATTTCTTTGTTTTGTTTTATTTTGTCCTTATTTAATTGTTTTTAAACTTTAATTTGGATTCATTGTTCTTTTTCTATATTTTTTTACTTATTTTAATTTCTACCCTTTCAATTCTTAAATTTAACTTAGATTTGTTTGCGTTACAGGTTGGGTCAAACTCCAAGTTCCCATTCATTCGTCAAGAACCCTAGACCAAATCCGCGACTTGTACAAATTTATGATCCTATTCCACACTCCTAAATAACTTAAAATACTTAAAAAAATCCAAAATTCAGAATAAATAAATACAATATTGAGCTCATATATAATAAAAATTAAGCCTAAAACTTAGACCCGATATGATTTAAACTCGAAATAAAAGTTTGAACCTCATAATTTCTGTAATAATCTTGTTTAAAAATTCTACTTGTACAATATTCACTAAAATGGTCATAACTTGAGTTCCCAAACTCAAAATCGAGTAATTCAAAGTGCGTTTCGAAGTTAAGAGATCTCAACCCAGAAATGTTTGGATTCTATTCAATAACTCTTTGCAACTGGACTGATTTTTCAAACTTAAAAATTGGCAGCTTCGGTGAATGGAATTTAAAAAATTTCACCCCATTCGTGCATGTATCAATATGTTTGAGTTTAATATCACATCATGCACTATCATTCCTCAAGTGACAATGATTCCCACGTTTTAGTGGCTTTAAGAGATAATTATAAAATCTCTTCAAAGCCAAAAACAAAACATAGAGAATATGGTAATTCTTCAAGTGCACTCGAAGAATACGACACATTCACATTCAGTGTACAATATGCACAAACCAATTCATTAAAAAAATTAGGGTAAATTACACCAACAACCACTCAACTTTGATGTAGATGATAAAACAATCACTTTGGTTTCAATCTAGTCACTCAACTTTCGAAAAATAAAAAAATAGTCTTTTTAACCATTTTCCATTATAGATGTAACAAAAAAATGACATGGCATTTAACAGAGTCCTTGTTGTCATTAATTGGCCAATTGGACGGTTAGCACCAATTTAAACAACCCCTTTTAGCACTAGTTTAGAGTTTAGGTAGAAGAAGAAGAAGAAGAAGAAGAAGAAGAAGAAGAAGAAGAGGAGGAGAAGAAATGGAGATGCCGACCCCGTGACCTAATTCAAATCCCTTTCTGAGGACTGGGCTTACCTCACCTCGACCCTAGCTTTTGTAGTCGATCATCTTCGCTACTCTTCTTTTGATCCATATCTCATCCTCATTTGCTACAATACCTAGTCCAATTTCGATTTTGGGATCTCTTAATCACTGACCCAACCTGTAATTTCACTTGTCAACATTTGGTTGTCCCTTTGGAGGAACCACTTCTTTTGTTCCCAAAAATTATGGGTTCAATTGATTGCTTGGTTTGTCAGGATGTTCCCCTTGTTTTACTTCTGATTTTTTATGCAACTTGATAATGTTGGCAATAGAGTTTCTCCTCTTTTGTTTTTCTTCTTTTGATTTTGTTTTGCTTCTAATTTTGTCTGGATGTTCCCCTTTTGTTTATATCATATCCTATCCTAGACTTGATAATGTTGCTTTGGAGGATTTTACCCTCAACAATTTGGTTTTGGGTATTGATATTTTGATCCCAAATTGTCTCAAATCCCATATTGATATGGTTTTTTCAAAGTTAATGACTTTGGGCAGCAGAGAAAGACAGTCGGATCCCAACCATGGTGGCTACTCTATTGGGGGGTTGAAAAAGAAAAAGAAGGATAGGGTGGAGGTGGTTTGGAGGTCAACGATGGTGACGCCAAAGATGGTTGTGGTGTAGGCATTGACGACAAGATTCATAGGATGGAGAAGAAGTATAAACATATTGGGCCATTTACGCAAAAAGTAAAAAATATTGGGTCATTTATTAAAAAGAGAAAAGGCATGAAGAAAAAAGATAGTCACTCAACTTTGCCTTGTCCAACGTGGCAAGTTAACTGGCTATGTCACCTGTCCTTTTAGGTTTGTAACGGAAAATTTTAATGGGTGACTGATTTGCCACTTTTTGATAACGTTAGTGACTGTTTTGTTATTTTTTGAAAGTTGAGTGGTTGTTGGTGTAATTAACCCAAAAAATTATTCCTATAGGTAATGGAATAAGACAAATAGCTAAATCAATTGTTGGTGACCATAATTGCTTAGAACTCAAAATCTTCTCATGATAATGTCATTAGTTTTAATTTGGCAAAGTTAAAATTGAGTAGTTTGAAATTCAATATTCAAAATGTTGATCTTTTGTAGTCATACAAAATTCCAGTATGAGTTATATAGGAAGAGAATCAAAATCTTGCATTGTTTCCTACTTAAATTGCTTGGTAGCTAAAAAGAAAAGGTACCAATTGATGAATTATGCCATTGTTAAGAGTAGACTGCGAGAACCCAAATTCTCTACAAGAACAATAGAGACGGAGGATGACCTTAAGAAATTGCTAAAAGGAAGCATAAGTCCCTCACAAAAAAATACAAATTGGACATGAAGAAGGTAGTTTTACTGCATTCATTGGAACATGATATTTGCAAAACAACACCAAAAGGAAGTAAGGTTTGGCTTAGAGGGACAATTTAGATCCTTCATCTTCATCAAGGAAGGAAGTGTAAACAATGTAAAGTGTCCAAATCAGACTGAATACACCCAACAGGATCCACCTAAGCAGGTTGCTACTCATACCAAAGGGAAGTCCAGTTTATTTTGTGGACATTCGATCGTCCACCAGACCCATGACTGGGCTTGACATGGTACTTGCACACACTGCTGCCAACAATGAAGCACTCATCCCCATACTTGTTCACCCTTTCTACTATGTACAAGCCTTCTTCTGCATGGAACACATCACTTTCCCCTTCTATGCCATTGCGGACAACCCTGGAAGTCGATTTTACAGTTTCAGATGAAAAAAAAAAAGAAAAGAAAATGACCCCTTCATTGTTTTAACATAAAGATTGCAAAAGAAAAAAAAAAGAAAAAAAGAACTTACCCATGAAAATGGAGATGCCATCCTTAGTGATGATGATCTGTGTGAAAGAACTGCAGGGTTGCAAGCTGAAATCGTGGCCATATCCATCTCTTCAATTGGGAGACGACAAGAGTGATTTTTTTTTTTGCTACAATGGAAGTCTCTGATCCAAAGGTTATCAGTTTATTTCATATAATTCTGTAAGGAATTTACAAATTAATACCGTTGGTCCACAATCAGACTAGACTGATAGACAACCATTAGTTTCATATCCCCTATGTTGTGTACAGATATTCCTGCAACCGAATCTAACATTTTCTAAAATTGGATAAGCATAAATTGATGAAAGTTGGTGATGAAATTCCTTCCAGTGAATATAACCAACAGTAATTCCTTCCAGTGAATATAACCAACAGTACACTCAGAGAATAAAGGTGAGAAAAAAGAAACAAATTTCAATTGACAATACGCATGCTGTAGCCATAAGCCTTTTGCTTTTCTTATAGTACCCTTCCAGCCGTTATGCCCTTGCTGTCGTGGGATACATGACAAATTCTGAAATTTTGGAGGAAGCTTTCTTTGACGCGTAGCCCTAGCAGTTTTTAATGGAGGCTCGGTCTGGTTCCCTGGTTCAACGGACACGGGTTCATTCACAACATTACCCCTTGCTCAAGTGGAACCTTGTCCTCAAGGTTCCAGTCAGGAATAGTTTTCAAAAGGTGGTCCTTATCTTCCCAGGTGGCATCCTCGCTGAAAAGACCTTCCCAACGAACTAGAAACTGATCAATGAACTGGCCGGAGCGCTCGATGACTCGTTTGTTTATGACAGCTGTTGGATTCAAAATGAAGGTGGTTGTTGAGTCGACTAAGTGGAGGGGTGTAACTTGTTGATCGAGAATGCCCTTGCATTGGCGAAGAATGGAAACATGGAAGACAGGGTAGATTTTGGCATCTGCGGATAGGTCCAGCTTATAAATAACTGCACCAATGCGACTGATGACTTTGAAAGTGTAACGACCTGAAAGTTAGTGGAGCTGAAAACGATAGTTTCGGAATACTGTTTTCCAAGGATAAGATCAGTGAATATTATTTATTAATATTTACGAGGATATTACAGTATTATATTGAAGTTTGGTCTAATAATTTTGGTTATTTGAAAGTTAGATGGGGTACAAGTGTATCGCTCTTAAAGTCGATGGTTTCAAAAATTTGAGGTATCGGGACCTTGTTTTCGTAAACCAGACTCGTAAATATTTTTATTAAATATTTACAGAGTTATTTTAGAAATGAACTGAATTTCAATTAGATAATTTCGTTGAATTAGTGTGTAATTTGAGTTCAGGGACTAAATCAAATAAGTGATAAAAGTAGGAATTAATACCAAATTATAAGGTGGATTTAGGTTAAAGGACTTATTAAGTAAATAAGCCATTATTTATATAGGTATGTGATAGTGGACGGTTATGGTAATATTATAAGTATTATATGTTGAGTTATTATAATACTTAAATTATAATTATGTTATAAAAGAATATATAAATGTTAATAATAGTAATGTTAGATATTAGTGAGTGGAGAGAAGAAAGCCAAGCATATTTTTCTTTTAATTTTCTTCTTTTCGAAACAAAAGGAAAGGGGGAGAAGTCACGCACGACCAAGAGCTGATGTTGCATGTCTAATTTGGTTAGTAGATTTTGGTTATTTTTACATGAAATTTATGTTTTTGAAGTCTTAATCTCATGAGTTAATGTGCCCATGTTCAAATTCTTAGATTTAGTAAAGTTTGTGAATATTGCCATTGTAGGGAAATTAAATTCTAGGTATTATTTTGTTTGATATTAAGTTTGGTAATTAAATAGGCATTTTTGTTAAATGATTCTCGATGATTTTAAAGTTTAGAGGATTAATTATGGAAATGGTAAATTCAAGGATTAAATTGTGAATTAGTTGAAAGTATGAGTTATTTTGGACCTTGTGGAATAATTGGTTGAAATGGGATTTTCTTGATTTTAATTAAATAAGTGGGTGATTAATTAGTAATTAGTATTAAATTTCAAAATGGGATTAGAATAGGAGACTATTTAAATAATTAGTCCATTAATTTGATGAGTTATGGTTAGTGGATAATTACGAGGGAATTATATATATATGTAATGTATGTTAATTGTATAATAATGCTTAAATTAGTAACCATGTTAAGTTATAATAAAAATGAAAATGAAACGAGAATATGAATAAAATAAAAGAAACAAATAGAGTAGTGGGGAAAGAAAAAGGAAAGAGAAACAAAATTAAAGCTTTATCTCTTTTGCATGCCGATTTGGAGAAGAAAAAGGTTAGCACCATTCGGCCCTTAAGTTTCATTTTTGAAGCTTAACTTTATTGGTATAATTTGATAATTTTCAATTAAACTTTAGGTTTTTGGAACCTTAAAATCATGTAGTAGATTACCCATGTAGAAATTTAGAGAAATTATGATATTTGTGGAAGTTGCCATTGTTGAAAAACTCTAATGTTCGAAATCGTTTTGATAGAATTAGGGGTTGAATTGTTAATTTTTGTGAAGTCTAGGGACTGTTTTGGTGGATTGTTCTTTGTGTTGGAAATTTTGAGTTGAATTACTAAGTTTAGTGAGCAAGTAAAATATTTTGTATTAAGAGTTTTATTAGTATTAGCTTTCAAGGAGTTAAATGCTATAAATTAAACTAGCATGGTGTTAAGTTATAAAATTCAAGAATTTAGGGATTGTTAATAAATTATATGTATATGTGGTTAGTTATGGAAATTAGATGAAGATGCAATCAAGCTAATTTTGATGTTAATGATTTAGTTGAGTAAATGTCAATTGTTGAGGGTAAAAGTATAAATTATGATCTAGGGTTAATTGATTTAATTAAAAGCAAGTATGGTATTCAAATTAAGTAATTGAATTAATTTGTTAATTTGATCAAGAAAAGAATAGATCGGGTATCAACCGTGGGAAGGAAAAGATCACTGGGTAGATGTATTTGATTCGTAGCATCCGTCGTATTTTGGTAAGTTCATAGTCTTGAACTCAACCTTTTGTCTATTTATTTGACTATTATCAGATGTTATTTGAATACTTGATATGCAATATTTTGTTTATATTTGAATGAAGATGATATTTAATGAATGAGGAAATTGCGAAATGAAATAATGTCAATTTGTTGGTTAAACCAACTAGATATGGGCTCACATTTAATATCGTCGGTTTATCCGATTAGCGCTGGGCGCAATTTATATTTGTTTATTTAACTAGTGCTGGGCGCACATTCGTCAATTTATCCAACTAGCATTGGGTGCAAATATCGTTGGTTTATCCAACTAAAGCTTGGCTCACTAAATACATTCGTTGGTTCATCCAACTAGCGCTAGGTGCAAATATCGTTGGTTTATCCAATTAGAGCTGCGTTCACTAAATACATTCTTCGGTTTATCCGACTAGCGCTGGGCGCAAACTCTAACGGTGCTCGATAGTCTGAACCATGGAAGTCTATTGCAGCTTGGCAAGCTGTCCTTCAGGTGACTCCAGGTCACAAGACCGGAAACGCTTGATAAGACCGTCGTAAAATGAATCTACCCGAAAAGTTGTTTGTTTCGATACATCCAATCAAACCACTCCGCGACATCATCATCAAGATAGAATGAAGCAATGGTAAGCCTATCCTGTTCCTGGATATTGTAAAAAGTAAAATAGTGTTCTGCCTGCAAAACCCAGCGATCCAGATTCGTACCTGAAAACCGGGCAAACTGAATCGATACGGGTTTGTGGGAGCCAATGGAAGAACCAGTTGGTAGAGATGCGATATGTGGCCCTGTTTTGGGAGGTGAATCCGTGGAAACAACTGGCAGACAAGTTAGGATTTCTTACAGCATCTGGTGTTGAGAAGCAAAGGATTTAGTAATACCATATCAACGTCTTTGCGGAGCTGCGCATGCGATTCTTGGATGGCTTTGACATTTTCATCGAGTAACTTGAGTCGGGTACCATCTGCCATATCTGTCGGTGGTCAATGAAACCACCAATGTTGTGTACAGATATTCCTACAATAGAATCTAATAATTTCTAAAATGAGATGAGCAGAAATTGATGAAAGCTGAAGATGAATTTCTTCCAGTGAATATAACCGGCAGTACACTCAGAGAATAAAGATGAGAAAAAAGAAACAAATTTCAAGTGACAATAAGCATGCTGCAGCCATAAGCCTTCTGCCGTTATGCCCTTGCTGTCGTAGTCTACATGACAAAATCCTAGAATTTTGGAGGAAGCTTTCTTTGACTCGTAGCCCTAGCAGTTTCGGATGGAGGCTCGGTTTGGTTCCCTGGTTCAACAGCCACGGGTTCATTCATAACACCCTATCTACATACGTCCAAATTTCGTCCACCTGTCATGTTATCTGTATATAAACAAAGAACAATGACCCTGACGCTAAGTTGGGCTAAACTTGAAATTAAACTTTGTAATTACAAGAAAAAGTAGAAAAGATAAAAAATAAATTTTAAAAAATCCCATAGGGCCATATCATTTTTCCCTTCTTCTTTTTTTACCAAAAATAAATAAAAGAAAAAAAAATCAAACTTAGTGAAATGTACAATGTATAACTGCAATGGAGCCTCCCTGCATAAACTAATTGCCCTTTGGGGACTGCCATAAATTGAACTAATCCCCAAAAAGATTATGGCTGGGAAAGTTGTGGGAAAAAATGAGTTGAAATTTACAAAAACGATTTGGGGCAGTTTTGGGGAGGTCCAATGAATGAAAGAATTCCACTTGTTTGCTTGATCTTCAATTATTCATGGATATTACACTCTTGTAAGTAAGGATGGTCATACTGCACATGTTTGCTCCAATAGCCTTTATATTCAGCAATTCCTATTTCCAACCAGGGTTTCATGATTCCATCATAGTGTATGACTGCTGCATGCTCGATATCACCTTGACTAAGCCCTGAGTTATGACCTAGCCCAAATGCATGCCAGCTCTTTTCTAAAGCTACAGTCTGGTTGTAAAAGGTAATCCAATCTAAAGGCAAGCTCTTTGTCTTCCACAATGGCCTCTTAAGTCCCTGTAACAAGACACCAGGAAAATAAGCTTTAGAAACACATATAAGGTGCAGTTCTACGATAAAATAAAATCACATCAAGTATATAAACATGAAAAAAGTTCATAATAAATCTAGACAACCAAGCAACATAAGTGTAAAGAATTAATAAGAGAAACGAAGAAATGATACAATTTAAAAAAAATTTAACCATACTTATATCTGACACTCAAACCCAAATCCGAGTAAAATAGCTCGTGATGCATATAGCACAAGTTTCACAATCATAAAATTCATTTCAGAACTTCAAATTAGGGGAAACAAAGTATAATTGGAAGATTTTAAAAGCAGATACAACATGCAAAATACATCTCATAGAAACTGGCATGTAATGTATATATCTAAAGCAGAGTATTTACACCTCCTACAAGATTTAAAGAGTTGAATAGTTCCAATTAACCTGTAAAACTTTTTTGTGTATCACTCATAGGCCAAACTAAGACAAAGCTATTGCTAATTTGCTATAGACAAAAATAGAACTGTGGGAGAAAGAGAGAGAAAGGGGTAAGAAAGATGGTCTATATTGAAAATTTAGACAGAGAATCATTAGGTAAAATCTCAACTGCTTCAAATGATAACAAATTTCAATCAACAAAGATGAGTCTGTGCATATGATATTGTTAACCATAATTTCTGGGAATTAAACCAACAAGCACGTTATTATATTAGCATGAAGCAATATATATACATATATATATATAGAGAGAGAGAGAGAGAGGGAAGGATATGCCTATACCAGTTGCAAGTAATCACCATAGAGGTTGGTTAAATTTTGTCTTCTCCATTCTTGGAGATTAAAAAAATTCATACCAAATGCCCATGTGCAAACACTAGCATTAAGCCTCTTTGCTGAAAATTGATCTAAAATGTTCATAAACAAATGCATGGAATGAAATGAAGCTTCACTTTCATGACAACTCTCTACTGCTGCATGTACTTTTCCGTTCAAGTTAACACTCCAAAGTCCAGTTAAATCTCTTTGCACTACCACATCATGATCAAAGAGCACAATCTTATCCAGTGCTGGAAAGATGTCTGCCAGATAGAACCGAAGATGACTAAGGGCAGATGTATATCTAGGATCATTGGACTTTTGTTCCTTCAATGCTGAAGAATATTCTGTTGACAGCCATTCAAAATTTTCTATGCTCTGGACATCAATTGTAGCTTTTCCAGGAGGATTTAATAAAAACCACATTGAAATTGCTGGAAGGTTAAGAGAATCGGTCACTACATGGAAAACAATTTTCTCCGGCTCCTACATAACCAATATTATTTATTAGATATATAACATCACTAACAGGAATCTTGGCAAAATCCTGAACTAACTAGCTAACTTATAAAAAATAAGGAGAATAATGACCGAAGACTATTATCTCTCTAAAAGGGAACTGATTTGGAGGCTCCAGCAACGTAATACGACAAGGCATTCTGGCATGATTTTACGCACACAATTTTGAACACAACTGTTAATAATGAAAATCACTTTCGACAAGCAAAAACATGTTTAACATCACTAAAATAAGCAGAGATTGAAAGTTAATGAAAATGATAAAAAAAATTTTAAAAAATAAATAGTGTACAAGGGGCAAAGTCGGTTTACCTTTGCAGAGGCAGTTGTGGAGTTAACAACAACTGCACAAGCCAGAATTTCGTCAGAGAACACTGCATAGTGATAAAAATCTAGATCTTGCAATTTATGTTGGTTAGGGAATTGTCTTTCCTCAGGTTGAAGTAAAAGATATTCAGTTGTCAACCGTATGGAGAGGCAATGAAGACCTTTAGGGGTAGTCCTTCCAGCAAGCTGAATGAGATATGACTCTTCATTCTTCTCTACTTGAACCTGTTCTTCAGTATCATTAGCCATGGCACGAAGGGTTTCAGCTATTTCAAAGCAGTCAGTGAATGCATGATTTGCTTTGGCCAACAAAACCTCCATAGATCTAATTTTCTGCGATGCACTGAAAATTCAAATGTTCTTCAGATATAAAGTTCTATGGAAGCATAAACCCTAAATATAAACTTATTTACTTAATGGTACTTAAGAATTTGAATTTCAGCTTTCATATTGTAACTGAAGAGGTCTTTTTCTCTGTGGTCAGGTTACTGAAATGGAGATTAAAGAGGCTCTCTGGAGCATAGAGAATAACACGGCACCTAGAGTGGATGGTTTTAATAGTTTCATTTTCAAGAAAGCTTGGAATATTATCAGTCATGAGATTACTATAGCTATCCAGACTTTAGAATGGAAGAATGCCTAAGCAGGTGGACTCTACTAATTGACCATCGTACCCAAATGTCAAAATGTTATCTGACTATAGGCCTATTGCCCGTTGTACTGTAAAATCATTACTAAAATTTTGGCTTCAAGGTTGGGCAGGGTTCTGGATAGACAAATCTGCCCTATGCAGTTTGCATTTGTTGCTGGGAGGAATATATTAGGTAGCAGCTTTATGGCTCAGGAACTTGCAAGGGGCTACTGCAAAGAAACTAGAGATATGCAGTGTGCATTTAAGGTTGACTTATGAAAGCCATATGTTTCTCTCTGTTGGGACTTCCTTGAAGAGGTTTTCCTGGGTTTAAACTTCCTAAGGAGATCTATTTCTTGGGTTATTGAGTGTGTTTGAAGCGTGACCTTTTCTATTATGATTAACAATTGTTTGGAGGGATTCTTTCCTGGAAGGAAAGGCCTTAGACAGGGAGACCCAATGTCGCCACTTGTGTTCATATTAGTTGCTGAATATTTGTCTAGATGCTTGACTAAATTTCCTAGATACTTTCAGTTTCATAAGGGCTGTAAAGACATGAGGTTAAATCACCAACGTTTCGCCTATGATCTATTCATATTTTGCAAAGGAGCTGCCAAGTCTGTTGTTTGGATAAAAGATACATTGAATCGCTTTCATGTAGTTTGTGGTTTGCAGGTAAATGATAAAAAGAGTTATCTCTATTTCTCCGGTGGTCCTGATCTCTTGAAGCATGAAACTCATCAGCAAATAGGTTGTCAAGAAGGCGAATTGCCTGTGAAGTATTTGGCCATCCCGCTAATTTCTACTAGGTTGAAAAAGGAAAATCGTGATGAGTATGTTGAAAAGATATAAGCCAGAATTAATAATTAGATTGTAAAATTCCTTTCATATGATGGAAGACTTCAACTCATTTTGGCTGTGTTGAGAAGCATACAAGTGTTTTGGTGTTCTATGTTCATCCTCCCAATGTCAATAAGTAAAGCCATTGATATAAAATGCAGGAACTATCTATGGAGGGGCAAAATTGAGGGGAGCAAGGAAATTGTTGCCTGGAAAGATATTTGTTTGTCGAAGAGTGAGGACAGTTTAGGGATCAAAGCATTAGAGAGTTGGAATAAGGCTGTCCTGGGAAAACAATTATGGAAGGTTCTAACCTCCAAGACTTCTTTGTGGGTAGTGTGGGTGAATAAGACTAAACTTTATAAACTCAACTTCTAGGGAATTTCGAAGTTGACAGACAGTAGATAGGCACCTTCAAACATTAGTATAAGTGACTCTGATATTAGAAGAGCATTAGTTGTAAATGAAATTTAGAAAGATAGTAGATGGAGGCAGCCAGACCCCTTGAGTGAGGACATAGAGGAGGCATGGACTACGGTAAGAAATATTACTGGTGATGATGATAAGAAAATTTGGGTCCTTTCTCGAATTGGACAGTACACTATTAAGTTTGAATGGGAGATCCTACATGATAAGAGGCAAAAGGTGAGCTGGGGTAAGCTGCTTTGGGGCCGAAACACACATCCCCAGTCATAGTTATATTGGTTGGCTTTCCATTAAATATAGACTAGCTATGAAGCAGAGGCTGAAGAGATGGGATTTGATAGAGGATGACGCTTTGTTGCTTCTGTTGAAAGACTACAAACGTAGACCATTTATTTTTTTAGTGCAATTTTTCTGCCCAAATTTGAAAGGACGTGATGCCTAGGTGTGATATTGGGAGAAGACCTAGTAATTAGAGAAGGGAAGTCAACTGGTTCTCAAGAAAGCTATTGGGAATGCCTAAAGGCTAAGCTGTGAAGATGCGCCTTTCCGGTAATGATATATGTTGAGAATCTTTGACTTATTTGACAACATTGAATAGCTAATTATTACTGATTATACTTGACTTTTAGAAATTCTGATTAGAGATATTCTTTCCTTACATGATTCAATGCTTCATGCATATATACCTATACATACTTTTGAGAAATTGGGATTTTCCTCAATATATTAGAGTATTCATCTCTACTTTCATCATGGTATTAGATTTTTGATCCGTTTTTAGGGATAATTTTTTTCTGGTTATCAAAGTTTTGTTCCAAAAACCCTAGAAACACTAAATTGGTACTGTCCATCCTAACTCTTTATTTTTTCTCTCACTGCTGGTACCATTGGAGTCGGAATCCAATCGCCGGCGAAACCCCGGAGTTCGATTACCAGAAGACTCGCATGTGAGCCTCACACGATGTCACAAGGTTCTGCCTCTTTACTTCACATGTCGCGCGTGACCTTAGTTTTTTTGTGTGAGATCTCTTTTGTGCTTTCTTGGAGGGGTCTTTGTTATAATTTTTTGAAGCAGATTTTGGGGTATTAGTTGTCTTTTTCAACATTATGTCAGAAGGACGAGAAGCTCGTGACTCCAACCGGTCATCCCTCGTTGCAAATTAGTCCTGTGAAGCTTTATGACCATAATTACCTTGTTTGGTCAAGGTCCTGCTTGTTGTTTGTCAAGGCTCGTGGATTGCAGGGATACATCACTGGTACCACGACGAAACTTAAACTGACTGATTCAACTTTTAGTTAATGGGATTCAACGAATTCTCTTGTTATGGTATGGTTTATCAACTCTATGCAATCTCATATTTCCAAAACTTATTTGCTGCTTGATACTGCGGAAAAGATTTGGAATATTGTTGCTCTCACCTACTCTCATATTTGGAATGATGCATGTTGAGTGTTTTTGTATGTTTGTCTTTCAAAGGGGGTTAAATTCTCTATTTATATGATGCGGTCCCTGTTTCTGGATGCGACGTCCTAGTTAAACCCCATGCATGCCAACACGTATCCTATTCTAGGATTAACATGTGTTCTCTAGGTGCGGGTTTGCCTGCATAGTGGTGTGGACTCACACGGGGTGAGTTCATGAGTGGATGCAAACTCATCACATGCAAACCCCAAGATGCGAACTATGCTGGCTACGGATCAGTCTCATTCGGGTAACCAGGTAGTAGGCCGGTAATGACAAACACCATAACAAACTGTTCCCCACCCAATTCAAGAAGAATTATAAAGTGACTTTTCTAAGAACTTGGCTTCGCGAAGTAGGGAACATTTGAGAATGAAACGTATTGCATTTGCTTTTTGCTTTAAATTGTCATATGTGATTCACCGTGTGTTGAGGAGAGGTACAATTGTATAAAATTGATTGTGCCTTCATTCTCGAACACACGAATAGTCAATGTGTGAAACTCTTTAAAAGGAGGTTACCTTAACCCTAAATATTAAACCGTTTGAAATTGAAATTTTTGAGGAGCTGCTGTCGAGAAAGATCATCATGGTTCAAAGGTAAATTTGTTAAGATGTCTTTATAGTTATTCTGGGTTTATTAGGCATAATGGTTAGGTCGAGAAAAGGTGGTCGTACATTCAAGGTAATTGTGGTGGCTTAGGGAGCAAGCCTTCATAATGCTGCGGAGTAAATACTCTCGTGGAGGTGAAAGCATATGTTTGCACCACCAAGCATGAAGAGATGAGTCGTCACCTGGCTGCTCGAGGGACTCAAACAGCTAATTTTACTTATGACTTCTCGATTGTTGAAGGATCGAGACGATTGAATGACACCACCGATGGAAGTTTTCTACTTCTCTTACACGTACTAGAAGCAGATTTTCATCTTCCACTTCACCCTTTCTTCTACCATCTTCTTGACAAGTATGGAATAGCTCCGAGTTCTCATGGTGGGTTGCAGTGGCCTACTTCATTTAATGTGCTCGGCAAGAAGAGACGCCGTTGATTTCTGTTTTCCATAATCTATACCAACTCAAAGCCTGCAATTGAAGAGGTTCTTTGAGCATGTTTTATTTTACTCCTCACGATGGATTGGAATCAATTGTTTCCAACTGGTCTTCGAAACTTCGATTGAATCAATGTAAATATATACGGGTAAAAAATAAATTTGGAGTTTTTTTTGGTATTTCCATTGAACGGTTCACACCTAGCGTGTGTGCCTACGACAACAAGAAATTATATCAGAGGCTAGGTGGGCTCAATTTTATAGGCTTCGTTGAGGTCGTGTATTGAATCTAGAGGAGGTGCTAACTGTCAAAAATGTGTTTCACTATTGCCTCATAGATCTGAGTCCTAATGGATGACGGCCAATTGATGACAACAATGGTGCGGACACTATGTTAGTCTTGCCCGCGCAGTTCATGTGGCTACATGGAGCTACTAATGAGTTGTGACTTATTCTGTTAGGGAAAAAAAGGAGCCTAAAAATTATTTTTATGTCTTTTGTAAATTAAAGTCTCGTCTACGGTCCTCTAAACCTACAAGGGATCAAGAAGGTAGCACAAACCCTCTTATGATTTCTATTGGTGTTGATAATAGACTTGTTGGTGATGCAGGCACAACTCGTGTGGCTCCATGTGGCCACACGAATAAATGGACATTCGATCTTTTATGCAAAATGTGTGAAGGGGTTTTTCTAGTGCTTCTACTAGGAAGAAAGTGCAAGTATTAAAACAAAAACAGAAGACTTGCTGCGGCTACCAATGTTATAAAGCAGCGAAGACGAAGGTAGCCCTATAAGGGAACTTCGCCGAAAGAAGGAAAAGGATGGTGCTACATCATCTGGTGGTGCAACGACCACTGTTATAGTCCCTCCTGCAGTTTCTTCTCCTCCTGCATCCCCACCTCCACCAAGGCCACCAACCGATGACTCTTTTGGTGTAATTGTTCAACACGACCCTCTTAGAGGTTCAATGAAGTTCATGTCTACTAGTGGTGAAACACAAACGTTATTTCCGTAGCGCGAGCATTTGAGTATGCAGAAGTTTCCTTATTTCCCTACTAAGGTAAGCAGCAGACAGTGAAAAGATTCTATTCCTCAAAAAACAAAAGAGCATATTTTTCCTTCTACATCATCTAGCTACGTGAAAGAATCATCCTGAAAAGAACTTATACTATCTCTTCAGGTGGCTTTAGCTAAATTTGGTATAGTTAGTGTGGGGCTCGCTACATATTCCCTCATTTATCTCTCTAATGACATATTCAACTTCAGTGGGAATGAGACATCTCAAAAGTGGCTAAGAGTTTTAATCGAATGAAAATTAAATAATTTATGCATATCAAGGTGCATTATATGTAAATAACAACATCATACTTTGCAGCTTTATTTTGCACTTTAGCTAACTCTTTTTTCTTAAGCTACTGATTGTGCCCTTGCAAGGCTTGTATTATGGGGGTCATTCATGTTTCTTCTTGATTTAGATTAAGCACATGATGGCTATTATAGCTTGGGGTGACTCTATGTTCTAGCAAAATTTTCCCTCTTTGCTTGATAGTTATAAAGAATGCTAACTTAAATAAAACGTCAGTTTTGGTGTTCTCTGTCCTGGATAACTGTTTGACTTTTGCCTTGTCAAATTTGGTGAGCAACTGGGTAGCTATGGCATGGTACTTCTTTAGGCTAGGCTCATTTACTTCATATTCTCCATTCATTTGCTTTGCTACCAGCTAGAGTTAGTGTATATTATCAACTCCCTCGCCCAACTGTAGAGCTAGTTGCAGTCGGAAATTAATGTCTCGTACTCTACAATATTGTTAGATGCCTGGAAGCGGATTAAGAGTCCATACTGCCATTCATTCTTATTAGGGTCTATAAGGAGAACATTCGCTCATGACCCCATCTTAATTGTTGAGCCATCCACGTAAACTGTCCAGCATTCGGCTTTGCAATTGGGCTACTTTGTTCTTGTGATGAGCTAACTACTATATCTTGTATAATCAACGGAAAAAAAATTTTAGAACCAAATGTATATTTGATGAGCTAATGTTTGTTGAGTTAATTTACTAGTTGTCTGATGTATTCTGTTTTTTTCTTTGGTAAATAAATGCATTATTGACCAAAAAAAGTTTCTTATTGAATATAAAATACATTGGTGAAATCATTGCAAAGCAAAAATATTTTTCTTTCTTACCTCCTTGGCAATTCTGAATCCTTGCTAGCTTTACCAACTGCTAGTTCCCCCTCTTTGATTCGCATTCTCAGTTCTTTTTCCAATTCAGGGTGAGTACTTGGTGATGCAAGACTTAAATACGCTTTTGCTCTACTGAGCTGATAACTTATCTTCTTTAGCTTCTTATCCTTTACCCTATGGGACTGAGATTGCGAGTTTCTATGATGTCTACCTGCTTCTTGATTGAATTGCTCCTGCAATCAATAAATTAGTGCTGAATATGTAAAACTAACATGACTTGCTCCGGCACTGACCATTCTCACAAACAACCACCCCACCCTAATATATAAGCATTAATACATACATGTATATGCATATCAGATATAATATAAACCTTCCAGGTGATTTCAATAGTACCAACTACCAAAAAACTTTTGGTAAAAGACAGACCTATGGTTTTATTCTCATACTTTCTTCTGGTATTGCTCAGATTTTAGAGAAGAGCCATTGCTTCAGACAAAAAGAAAGCGCAATGTCAAAAACTCAATTTATTGGGAAGCAAATTAAAATATCATGGCAGGGGCCTGTGCCATAAATGGATAGAGGGAGCATCATCTCCTGAAAATTTCAATACCACCTCAGTTTTACTGAATTATTTGGTGTAAGCTAAACAAATCCTTCCACTTCATATAGTTTTCAAAACCAATAAGAGAGCTAAATCTCCAACATCTGTTTTCCCTCACTAAGATTAAAAGTAGACATCACTGCAACCATCTATAATCTAAACTTTCATTTAAAAGTATAGCATATTGTCATACTTCAGGCACTCATACAAACCTGTTTCCTTGACATTATTGGCATTTTCTTTTGCTGAATTTGATACCCACCTTTGCCTTCATCATTAGTTTCTGAATCTAGAAAGTGGAGCAACTCAGAGTCACAATCAAATCGATATACCAAATGTCAATGATAGAAGATACTACAGGCACCCAAAGAATACAAACCATTTGTTGCTAACAATTTGGACACATCTTGAGCAACCTTAGATTGATTTGAATCAGGATTCTCATCAGAACTGCGACTACCTACGGAACTAAACTCATTCTCATTCAAGACAATTAGTTTTGGCCCTTTTAAGTCCTCGGCACGTTTCTAAGCAACAAATACCTAACTGTCAAAAACACTTTGAGATACAATGCCCAAAGAAAAATACAAAAAACTCATAAATCTTAAAGCTACCTGTTCAATTGCATTCAACTTAAAATCATCTGTCCTATATTTCTGCATGGAACAAAGCTAAACCCCATAAGAAATCTAACAAAAAATAATACCATAGATTCAAGGTAGAAAGATCCATACAACACTGGCCAAATCCTCTCTAACCTCGTACAGTCCTGGTGTTATAGAATCATAAATGCAGACAAAAAAAAAAAGATCAATCAGCCTCTCAAAATTTTAATTAACACAAAAGGAAATCAAATCATAAAAGGTTAAAATAAAATATAGGGAAAATTTTCATTTAGAAAAGAAAAGCAAATATGTACTGCTAAGAAATCCTTATTGGCTTTCTAGAATGACCAACTACTCCATTAGCGTTAACAGCATCCGACTTTTTCAGCAAAAAAAAAAAATATATATATATATATATATATGACCTTCAAAAAATCTAAAGATTTGAAGAAGATTACCTATGGAATTGAGAGTTTTGAGTTTCGGAGACAGCCAGACGATTGGAGCAAACAAAGAGAAAGATAACAAAGAGAGGATCAGAATCCTCTGCCGTTGATAACGCTGCTTCATCAATCGATAAAAATGATAGAGAAAATTTCAAAAAAAAAAAAAAAAACTCTTGGCTTGATGAGTTTCCTTTTACTCTCTTAAGTGTTCTCCGTAAAAGACATTTCACATGTTCGAAATGAAAACTTAGTGTTTCTTATTTCTTCCTTTCTTTTTGTTCTTTTGGATTTTGGGTTTGCCGGTCTTTACAGAGGAAATTGGTTTTGAAGGTTCGTTTCAGGTTCTAATGTTTGTATAATTAACGAAAGAAATTTAATGTTATTCTTTTTATGATATGGGATTCTAGATTTGCATGGCTTACTCGCCTTTGGGATTGCATTTTTGCATGATAATTTGAACCGCGAGAAAGCCGAGGGGGTGATGAAAACGGTGGTGGCTCATCCATTGAATAATGATAAGGACGAGGAATATTGGCCGCTGATTTCAGTGAAAATTATACCAATATTAAAATTTACTATAGGTCCCATTATCTTACAGATTTCAAAATATAAATCTACCTGTTAACATTGTTATATTTGTTGGTCGGACATTTTGAAATAAATAAAATACTCACATTATAGCAATGTAATTAAAAATAATGTTGTAATAACAGTTGCTGCAGTAACTACACCAAAAAGAGTATTGGCAGCCACCGTTTGTGGGGTGGGTTAAAGTTAATGTTGATGATAGTGTACCAAAACATACATCATCTCCTGCTGTGGGTGGTGTGATTTGGGATTATAAGGGGAATTGGTTATTTGGCTTTGGCATGAGAATTGGTAAATCTGGCCTTTTTCAAACGGAAGCAAGGGCACTTTATGAGAGACTTGTGGCTGCTTGGCATGAAGGGTTATTGAAGTGGAAAGTGATAATGCTATCTTGATTAATGTGGTTAGTAATGGATATGTGGTTGACAGTAATCTTTCGGAAATTCGACTTATACATGCTATGATTTTGAAGGAATGTCAAGTTAAATTTCAGCATGTTCCGAGAGAGCAAAATAAGATTGTGAATTACATAGAAAAGATGTCAAATGGAGATTTAAATGTGCAATGTTACTTTGTTGAGCCACCTAAGGGTGTTCAGAATCTACTAAAGAACGATATTCAGCAGTTTGTAATAAGGTCTGACTGTTAGTAGAATCGTATAATTAGAAGTTTACTTCTATTTCTTTTAACCAAAAAAAAATGATGTTGTAATGAAATTGAATTTAACAAAATAATATTAATAGTGTTAATAATTAGAGTTGAGTTTTAAAAATCTGAAAAGTAGAGGACTAAATTTTCAAAAATAAAAGTATAAAATTAAATTCCAAGCTTACAAAAGAGTACAGAGATTTATAACATATTTTAACCTTATATCAATTATGATGATTTTTTATTTGTATTTTAACCATGGTGATATTGAAATTTAAATGACTTAAGAAAAAGTGTTGTTTTAAATAAACACAAGTGTTATATATTACTTTCTTTTTTGTGTGTGTTTTGGTGGGTTAAAACATAAGTGTTATTTGTTAACATGTAATCTTAATCTTAACATCTTTCCTTTTTTATGTTTTTTTTTTACTTTTAACATTCATTTTAGTTCGGGTAAACTATACAATTGGTCAATCAATTTCATAAGTTTTAATCAATATTTTGGAACCGAATCGATTATACCATCGATTCTCGTTCAATTGGTTCAAAAATTAAAAATTTGAAATAAAAAAACAAGTAATAACAATTTTAAAAATACTTTCCTTAAGAGTTACTTTCCTATTAACATGACAATGTGATTCCCATAATAGAAAGTGAGAAAGTTATTTTCCCATATAAATTTTAAAATTTGCAATACGAACATTGTTGATACATACTTTCATCATTTTAGTTACTATCGTTACATACTTTTATCATTTTAGTTACCCGTTGTTATTTTGCCATTGCATACACTTATTTTAGTCACCTAAATTTAGTAAATTTTCATTTTGGTCACTCATTGAGGTTTGATTGGATGCTATTGGGTGGTGCCAAGTTAATTAGCGATCTAGTTTAAAAGGCAATCACAATTGCAGTTATTGACTTGATTTGAGTTCTTCTTGTTCATAAGGCTTCCAGAGACTTAAATCATGGGAGCTAATTTCAGGTTGTTTTTTTGGCAAGAGTTAATTGTCCTGTTGTTCCCACAGTTAATTTATCACTACAAAAGAATTGGAGGTTTAAGGTTGTTCCTCAACCTCTATAACTGATTTATCATCGAGTGGAGTGGAATCCATAAACCGTGATTATTTTAGAGCAGAAATTGAAGTTGTGTCGGAAGTTAAAGTTCAAAATATATTGGTTAAATTTATTTTTCTTTCAAAATTCTCTTATTCCATAATTGAACCTCAAGTTGTGTCTAAAATCAGAGTAAGTTGGCCCTTTTAGATTGGAATAAGAACAACTTTGGCAATCTTAATTTGAGAAAAGCAGTGTTGTTGAATAAGCTAAGCTTGATTCAAGATAATATTGAAATTTCTGGAATGCTTAATCAAGAAAAAATCTGTCAAAAATGAGTTGGAATTACTCCTTAAGCAGGAAAACTTGCAATGGCAACAAAAAGCTAGAATTGATTGGACGATCAAGGGTGAAAGAAACTCCAGACGATTGTTAATAAAAGAATAATTAATAACAAAATTTGTTTCTTGAAAGTTGATAATGGTAATACACTTGGAAGGAGATGACAGTATTCGCATTGCCTTAATTGATCATTTCAACTCCATCTTTGGTGTTGGTAATTCTCAAGTTAAAATCTCCACGTTGGCCTACCTCAAAAATCTAAACTTGCTTATTTTAGATAATGAACAGCGGGAAGCGATTTGCCAAAGATTTTTGGATGAGTAAATTAAAGATGCCCATTTTTCTATGGGACCTCTTAAGGCTCCTGGTAGATGGCAAACCAATCCTTGTCTTTCAATCTAATTGGGAGTTCATGGGAAGACGCATTATCAGAATGGTGAGTGACTTCTTTGAAAAAGCACTCCTTAAAGAACTTAATAAGACTTTTATCACCCTTATTCCTAAAAAGGCTTTGCCGGAGTCAATTAATGACTTCTGACCTATTCTTTGTGTTGCGAAGTGGCCATTCATGCAGTGGCGAACTCAACAAAGCTGAAAGCTCATTAGAAGATGCGAACTTAAACAAGCCTACGAGCTTTACATTTGTGAGCTCGATTGAAGCTACAAGCTCGACAACAAAATACAAGCTCATCTAGAGATGTGAGCTAAGCTAAGTGTGAGCTGTTATAGAATTTGGTGAACTACAAGATGTGATGCAAGAAGAGTTTGCATGTGTTGATATTTTGTCTAAGTCTGCTTACTTAAGATTACTTGTTAGTGTAAGCAGAGTTAGTATTGAAATGACCCTGATTGGTGCAGATTTACCTAATCAGGTTGTGTACAAGTTTTATGCTTACTTTTCCTAGAAGATTAGGTATGATTAGTTGACAACTTGTAATCACCCTTTGTTATATATTGTAATTTTTAGAATGAAAAAGTTGAATGAATGCACAAGCAATTTATTCCATTTGCTATGTTATTTCTTTGTGTTCTGCACTTGGTTAAAAACTCCTACAATTGGTATCAAGAGCTTAAGTCTTTGAGGGCCTTTTGTGAGTGTTCACTATTAAAAAAGAGAAGTTGTATGTATCTTGTTAGTGTCACCATGTCATCTGGAAGCTTCACACCACCTCCACCACCTATTTTTACTGGCGAAAACTACCACACCTAGGTAGTAAAGATGAAGACATATATTTAAGCATATGATCTATAGGAAGTGGTTGAGACAGATAGAGAGCCAACACCTTTGTGAGCTAATCCAATGATAGCTCAAATCAGACAGCATAGTGATGATTCTGCTAATAAATATAAGGCTTTGTCATGCCTTCAAAATGGTGTGTCAGATGTTATCTTCACAATGATTATGGCTTATGAGACATCGAAACAAGCCTGGGACAATCTGAAAGAGGAGTTTTAAGGGACCGAGAAGACAATGCAACAACAACTCTTGAACCTGAGGAAAGGCTTTGAGAACCAGAAGATGAAAGAGACTGAAACGATCAAGTAGTATGTAGACAAGATTATGTCCATTGTCAACAGCATAAAGCTGCTTGGTGATCAGTTCAGTGATAGGAGGATTGTTGAAAAAGTCATCACAACCTTGCCTGAGAAGTATGAGTCCAAGATTTCATCCTTGGAGGACTCGGGAGACTTAACAACAATCTCTCTATTAGAGCTTATAAATGCTCTGTATGCATAGGAACAAAGAATGAGAAGCAGAGAAGAAGGGCGCACTAAAGGTGCTTTCCAAGTAAGAAATAAGGAGATTCCAGGTTCTTTTAGTAATAAAGGCAAGAAGAAATGAAATGAAAAAAAAGATAGACCAAAAAGAGATGGAGAGAAGAAAAAGTATCCACCATGTAGTCATTGTAAAAAGGCAGGTCATTCAGAAAAGATTTGTTGGTTCAGACCTGGTGTACAGTGTAGAAATTGCAAACAATTTGGTCATGTTGAAAAAGTTTGGAAAAACAAAGAACAACAACAACAACAGTACACCAACCAAGCTCAAGCTGCTGATGAAAATCAAGCTTAGGAGAAGCTCGCATTCACTGCCTCATATTTCGCAGTCAACAACCAAACAAGGAAAAATTAGTTTATTGACAGTCGATGCTCAAACCATATGGTTTTAGATGAAAGCATGTTTAAGAGAATTGACAAGTTCTTCAGTTCGAGAATCGGAGTTGGAAATGGCCAGATCATTGAAGCAAAAGGAAAGGGAGAAGTTTAGGTTAGCACTCCTACAAGTACAAAAGTCATTAGCAATGTTTTGTTTGTACTAGATATTGATCAGAATTTGCCCTGTGTTGGTCAGCTTTTTGAAAAGAACTATTTTTTCATTTTTGAAAGTAGAAAGTGTATTATATTTGATTTACATGGTCATGAGCTTATGTCAGTTGAGATGAAGGATATGAGTTTTGTTCTAAATTGGAACTTAATTGCCTTAAAAGCATACTCTAGTTCTACTGATGATTCTGACTTATGGCATAAGAGAATGGGGCATGTCAACTATAGGTCAGTGGATATTCTGTACAAGCATGATTTGTTTGAGAACATGTCTGAAGTTTGTGAGCAAAATGAATTTTATGAAGTCTGTAAGTATAGGAAGCAAACAAGGCTCCTATTTCCTGCGAAAAAGGCTTGGGGAGCTACTAAGAACCTACATCTAGCTCACACTAATGCATGTGGCCCAATGAAGACTGCTTCACTTAGAAATAGTAGGTACTTCATTTTGTTTATTGATGATTACGGTAGATACTGTTGTGTGTATTTTTTGAAGGCTAAATCTCAAGTTACTAAGATCTTCTGGAAGTTCAAAGTTGCTATTGAGAATCAAGCTTATTGTAAGCTAAGAATACTTAGGTCTAATAATGGGACTAAGTACACTTCTGAAAAGTTTCAAAAGTTTTGTGAAGATGATGGAAAAATGAGTTTGGAAAACGTAGCAAAAAATAAATTTACGAAAAAACCAGAGTTTTTAATTTTTTTCTAAAATAATATCTTGGTTGTGATATCTAAAGAAATAAACACTTAATCAAAATTGTACCTTTTCGATTTGTAACACCCCTAACCAGTAACTGTCGCCGGAATAGGTTAAGAGACATTACTGGACTTGTGACTCATTTCAGAACAGTAATTCATCAACATTTAACTAATATCATATCATTTCAATAATTATCAATCAATCATATTCATAGCATGCCTAAATTAAGCATTTTCGAAATATAAAACATCATACACATCACATACTATATACCATACCAATTTGCCACATTCATAAAGCATTTTCAATTCACTTATTCATCTCATAATAGTATGGGCATATGCATTAAGACTTTCATTCATGAGTTTGTCAAAACATATCATTTTGCACCCATTTAACCATTACATCACTAAGCCAAATCTCATGGCTTACACACATCAAACATATATACATATACTTTATAAACTAAGTGATCAAAACATCATCTCTTCATCTAGCCTGTACATGCCATATTTACACAATTTCTTTGAGTTCAAAAGTATCGAAAAGTCGCCTGGATAGTGTGATGCCAATCTCCGACTTTGTCTGAATTGAGCTAGCTAATGAACCTCTATAAAAACACGAAAGATAAATAAAGTAAGCATTTAAGCTTAGTAATCTCGTATAATAGAATTAAACTTACCACATTGCATAGTTTAAGCAATTAAATCAATATGTCAAACTCGAATATTCAAATGCCTATCATGCATACACCTCAATAGGTTAGAGTCTCAAACATGCATATACCTAACATTTCATCTATGAAGGTTTCAATTTAGTATTCAAATCATATAGCATTTCATTCATACATTTCATAATATCTCATTTCCATTTCCATACGTCCATGTAACACATATCACATTTCATCTATACAATTCACATAGCTCAAATTCCATTTCATTCTTCATTATATAATCGGTATCATTATAATGCCCATTGAACCTACCGAAACATCGAAGGATACTCGAGTGATACACACTATGTGCATTAATCGGTAATCCGTCAATTCATTATCATTTCCACTCTTTTGAACCATGATCGGTAAGCTCATTCCGAGTTGAAGAACAGTAAGCTCTATCGAGTTGAAACGGTAAGCTCATAAGAGTTGATATGTCAATAAGCTCATACGAGCTGTGGTGAGTCCGCAACAAATGCAGGAGCTCGACCAAAACGGTAACCCTAGTGACATGTCACTCGTATCTTACGATTTTCTATAGTTCAAACGGGGCTCGGTATTACTCAATACATTAATCTCTATTCGGACAACATTTTAAATAGAAATTTTTCCAACCAAATACTATCATTTCCGATCAACCATAAATTAATTATAGAAAACATTTAACGATTACAATAATAACATAACTCGAAACACTATTCCAATCCAATTTCCTATTAGTTTTAACAATTAAAAAAACATAAAAAGTTAAGGAAACATTACCTCAAGGACTTACTCGGATAACTCTATTTATAAATAATGTATAAAGCCATATATATATAAAGTATACAATATTAATATACGAGTTTTGGATAGCTTAACCAATAAAAATAAGTAGAATGTATACATCAAATGCTCAATCAATTTAAATGTTAGAAATCGACAACATTAATATACAAATTTTGACAAACATTAATTCTTCAATTAGGACAAGCATTTAAATATGGCAAAACATAGGTAACATGTCTTGTTTTGGACAACTTTAATACTTCAATTAAACAAGCAATTAATTCAACTGAACAACATAAAAAAATGTCCACTTTGATCGATTAACATTCATACAACCAAAAGTGTAATGTTAAGTAATTCAATATCATTTATTTCAACCATTCAATTTACATATATATACATACTCATTTCATACAATTGCAATTAAATAAAAGTGTAACGCCCTAAAATTTTAATTTTGGGTATTGTGAATGTGTGATATAATAAATGATAAAATAAATTTTACGACCTCGGATTTGTGGTTCCAAAATCACTGTTTTGATTTAACTAAAATCGGGCTGCTACACGATTCGTCTAAGATGAGCGTTTCAACCGAGTAGTCTTCTCCGTTACCCCCAAGCTTATGTCTGTCAAGTGTGGGCTTGCTTCGAATCAGAAAATTTTTCACAAAAATTACCATTGGGGTAATTTTGCAATTTCTCTAAACTTTTGGGTCAAATTGTAAATCAAAAAAATATCTTTAGAAATTTTCTGGAATAATCTATTCAGAGAATATTCTCTCTACAACTTTTTCTTGAATTCAAATGTGTGTAAATAATGACCCAAAACTCTTTTTATATAGGGAGAATTTAGAGAGTTCAACTATGATTAAACTTAATCACTTTAATATTAAATTAATAAAATACTATTAAAATAAGTATTAAATTAAATTTAACATTAAATTATTAAAATAATATTATTTTTGGAATAATTAATCTGAAATTCAAATTCTCTAGTATAGCCCCAGTAAGAGTGTAACTTTTCTACTGCTCAACCACCGATGACCAACAGTCATCGGCCACCAGGACATTGCTATTACAGCCACCGGCACCGCCGTGTCTGGTGGTGCAGGTGCGACACCCTTACGACACCCCGAGCTGGTTCAGTCTAGGTCAGTGATGACCCGACTAGTTCAGTCTAGCCATCGGTTGGACCGTCGGCTCTGTTTCACATATCGAGCCCGACTCGACCAGTTTTTGGATCTTGGTCTCGATTTTTGGCTCTCGAGCCCAAATTACAATCTCAAGTCCAAATTTCAAGTTCAATTATCCATTGGTCCAATTGTCTAACTTGAAAATTAACTTCCAAAAATATCAAATTAATTTTAATTGATTTGATTAATTTACTTTTACTTGATCAAAATTAATTTTTCCAAAAATCACTTAGATTTTCCAAATTAATTTTTCAAGAAAATTTTTTAATCAAATTCTCTAGTTGAATAATTCTTATGACTGCCTAATTTAATTTTACATCGAATAAATCGACTCAATTAAATTATTCCCAAAGTCGTAGAAGTTTCTTCCAATTCAAATGCAATCCGATCGAGCTTTTGTTGAGCTAGTGAAGGGACTAATCGAACATATACAATTAGGCTCTAGTGATTGCAATTATGTCTAGAAGCATCGTTCTAATAATTCAAAATTACTTAATTATAGAGTCAGTCCATAATACGTACCATGACTGAAAACTCTTTATTGTATACTTTTTACGAAAGCAATTCATCCAACTAATTTATCCAATGACCTCGTCATGTGTGTGTTACCCTCATATGAAATCTTTGATTCTTTTGAGTTAAATCCATTCACTCAATACAATTCTATTTTATCTCATTGTCACCATTGTGTCTTCTTAATGATTAATATGATCACTGTTAACAAATGACTTTGATAAATTGCTCATTTGAGAACAAGCAACTCGTGGCCATGTTCCATAATTATCAATTCATATAATGCCAATGAGAGGATATCATTAATAATTTCATTAAGCTATGAATTCCACTATTACTAGTAAAGCCATGACATACACAAGTCATGTGCCCAACATACCGGTTATGGGCTCGATCATCTTTAGAGCATAAGCCTCCACTTATATCAAAACACATGAGTTGCATACGCATGGTCAGTGACTAACTCAAGATTTAGCTAAATCACACCATGAACGTCACAAGTGAATTAATTCACAAACATATTTAGAATTAATTCATCTTGGGTCTAGTCCAATGTATCATTCTACCAATGAATACATCTATGTCTCTACTCGTGGAGTCAACTGCTTCGATAGCCAATACTAGCCATCTCCCCAATTGGAATTGTAGACGACATAATAATCCTTCTCAGTATTTGAATCAAATGATCACTTTGATTCTTTTACGGGATTACAGACTCATTTAGAATATCTACTGAAGTAAGTTATCTTTCTTGCAATGTAAACGTTCTTTACAATACCACTTATCTTCAGTTTGAACTTTGGACAATCAATAAGCTAATATTTGCTTGTCGCAATTTCACTATGTATGCAAAATATAAAAAGACATAAATACAAAATACATAATAGTGAAATGTGAAATTAACTTTATTTATTTATTCATCGTTGAAATAAATAGAGAATAGTTACATGTTTACTACAATATGGGAACATTTCCCAATAGTTGAGAATCAAGCTTGTTGTAAGCTAAGAATACTCAGGTCTGATAATGGGAATAAGTACACTTCTGGAAAGTTTTAAATGTTTTGTGAAGATGCAGGAATCAAGCACCAGTTAACAAACACATACACCCCATAACAAAATGGTGTATGTGAAAGAAACAATAGAACTGTGATGGACTTGTTAAGATGTTTGTTGTTTGAGAAAAAGCTACCAAACAAGTTGTGGACTGCAGTTGCGAACACCTCTGCGTATCTGCTCAACAAATTGCCAACCAAAGCTGTGAAGGATATGACACGTTTTGAAAGATGATTTAGATTTAAGCTATCAGTGTCACACTTGAAGATTTTTGGATGTTTGTGCTATGCACTTATTCCTGCTTTTAAGAGGAATAAAGTGGAAATAAGAGTACAACCGGGTATCTTTATTGGCTACGATACTTACAAGAAATGGTATAGGATTTTTTATCCCTTCACTAGTAAAGTGTTTGAGAGTAGAGATGTCAAGTTCAGTGAGGAAGCCTTGTGGAATTTGGAAGTTATAGAAGCAGAAATGGTTGAACAGAGTCAGATTGAGCTGAATGTGCGAACTGATGAAGTTCAACACCAAGATGGTGATAGTGTCGATGATTTGCCAGTCAAAGGCACCAGGCCTATATCTGAGATTTTTGAAAGCTATAATGTTGTTGTGCTGGAGCCTGCGAGCTATGAAAAGACAGTAAAAGAGAATGGCTGGAAAGAGGCTATGGAAGCTGAGCTAGCCATGATTAAGGAAAATGACTTGAGAGTTGGTTGACAAACCTATTCACAAAAATGTTATTAAAGTAAAATGAGTTTACTGAACCAAGTTAAATATTGATGGTTCAGTAAACAGATTCAAGGCTAGGCTAGTCGCAAAAGGTTAGAGTCAACAGTATAGGGTAAACTACGCAGAAACCTTCGCACCAATAGCTAGATTGGACACCATCAGGTTGCTACTAACCATGGCAGCTCAAAGGGGGTGGAAGATACATTAGCTTAATGTAAAATCAGTATTCCTCAATTGCATTCTAAAGGAAGAGGTATATGTTGAACAACCATAAGGATTTGTAGCTGATGGTGAAGAGCATAAAGTATGCAAGTTGAAGAAGGCTTTGTATGGCCTCAAACAGGCTCCGCGAGCCTGCTATGAAAGAATTGATATGCACCTGGTGAGCTTAGGATTGGGAGGAGCATCAGCGAGCCCACCTTGTATGTGAAAAAAGAAGAAAATGAGACTTCACTGATAGTATCCTTATATGTTGATGACTTACTGGTAATTGAGGGTTGTAAAAAGCACTTGATAGAGTTCAAGAAACAGATGCGAGCTGAATTTGAGATGTCTGATCTAGGAGACATGACATATTTCCTTAGTTTGGAAGTGTTTCAATCTGAACAAGGAATTTTCATCAGCCAAAAAAATTTTTCTTTAAAGATCTTAAACAGGTTTTGCATGGAAAACTGCAAGCCAGCGAACACTCCCATTGTCCAAGGAAAAAAACTTGTAAGCCAAGGTGAATTTGAAAAGGTTGATGAAGGCACCTATAGAAGTCTTCTAGGATATTTGCTTTATTTAACAGCGTCAAGGCCATATATTATGTTCGCTGTTAGTCTACTTTTAAGATTTATGCATTACTGCAATGTGGTTTCTTACAAAGCTACGAAGTGAGTTCTCAGGTATATTAAAGGAACCTTGAGTTATGGTATTAAGTATGTGAAAGAGAATGAGCTAAAGTTTATTGGTTTCACAAACAGTGATTGGGCTGGTTTTATTGATGATATAAAGAACACTTCAGCGTACTTTTCACTTTGGGTTCGAGTGTATTCAGTTGGAGCTCAAGGAAGTAAGAAATTGTTACACAATCAACCACTGAAACTGAGTACATCACAGTAGCTGCAACAGTAAGCCAAGCATTTTGGCTAAGAAATTTAATGTCTGATTTAAATTTGAAGCAAGTGAAAGTAACAGAGATACATTGTGACAATCAATCTGTTGTTGCAATTGTCAAGAACCCCGTCTTCCATAGAAAGACAAATTACTTCAAGATAAAGTATCATTTTGTTAGAGAAGTCGAGCAGTCAGATGAATTTAAGCTAGTTCATTGTAGTTCAGATGTTCAACTTGCTGATATTCTTATAAAACCTCTTAGAAGAATGAGGTTCAAGAGGCTGAGAGATGATATTGGAGTTTGCATCATTATGGCCAATGAGGAGTGTTGTGAAGTGGCCATTCATGTAGTGGCAAACTCAATATGCGAAGCTACGAGCTCATTAGAAGATGCGAGCTTAAACAAACCCATGATCTCTACATTTGTGAGCTCAATTGGAGTTGCGAGCTCAAAAACAAAATGCGAGCTCATTTAGATATGTGAAATAAGCTAAGTTCGAGCTGTTATGGAATTTGGCAAACTACTAGATGTGATGCAAGAAAAGTTCGCATGTGTTGATATTTTGTCTAAGTCTGCTTACTTAAGATTACTTGTTAGAATAAACAGAGTTACTATTGAAATGACCCTGATTGGTGCAGATTTACCTAATCAGGTTGTGTACGAGTTTTATGCTTACTTTTCTTAGAAGATTAGGTAGGATTAGTTGACAACTTGTAATCACCCTTTGTTATATATTGTAATTTTTGGAATGACAAAGTTGAATGAATGTACAAGCAATTTATTCCATCTACTGTGTTATTTCTTTGTGTTCTGCACTTGGTTAAAAATGCCTACACTTTGTAACACCATTTATAAGATCATCTTTAAATTAATGGTGAAAAGATTACAGAGTTATTGGCAATTTAGTTTCTCCCCTACAAAATGCATTAATTCATGGACGATAGCTAAGCGATAATGTTATTCTTGGGGCTGAGATAGTTAACACAATTAGAAAAAAAAAAAGACAAAAGTGAATAGGATTCTTGGTTAGATATTAATAAAGCTTTTGATAGGCTCAGTTGAAATTTCATTGAGTGTCTGCTTAAAGTAATAGGATTTCTCAATTGGTGGATTGAGAGAATTCTCACTTGCCTAAATTCTATCAGCTTTCAGGTGCTGGTTAACGGTGTGCTTTCAAATTCTTTCACTCCTTTTTGAGGTGTAAGGCAAGATGTCTCTTTATCCTTTGCCATAATATTCTCTCGAAAGCACTATTGAAAATTGAAAATCAATGCCTCATTCATGGAATTAAAATTAGTAGATAAAGTATGCCCATCTCCCACCTCCTATTTGTGGACGAAAATTTCATTTTCTTCAGGGCTAACTTAGAGGAAGGTGCTACTTTGAAGATAGTTCTTGGGTAATGTACATTTTTAGGTCCACTTATCAACTTTCAAAAATTGGAACTTTTTCTTAATCTTAACTTCCATCCTCGTTTCAAGAACCTGTTCAAACAAATCCTTAAAACCAAATTAAGGACATGCTTGAGAAATTATTTGGGTTTTAATTTGAGACATGTCACTAAAAGAAGCTCTTTATTCAATTCATCTATTAATAAAGTTCAAAGCAAATTATAGGGGTGGAAAGCAAAACTTCTTTCACCGGGTGTTAGGCTTACTTTGATTAAGTCTACTCTATCTAACATGCCTGTTTTCCATATGTCTTGTTTGCAAGCTCCTGTAAGTGTGTGTGATTCAATTGATAAAGCCACGAGAAATTTCTAGTGGATGTATGATGAGGAGAAAAGAAAATTTCATTTCATCAAAAGAGATTACCTTTTTGCTCCAAAACATGTTAGGGGATCAGGACTGAGATCATTCAAGCATTTTAACCAGGCGTTGTTATCCAGACAGGCTTGACGAATCCTAGAAAAGGAGGTACCTCTGTTGGAGAATTCCTTGGTCAGGAAATACTATAAAAATTCAAAGTTCCTATTAGTTGATTCAAAAGATTCTGATTCTTGGATATGGAAAAGTTTACTCCACGGTAGAGATCTGTTAATTAAAATGCTAGACTAATGTGTTAGAAGTGGAGATAAATTGGCAATTGTTAATGGAAAATTTTGTCATGATTATCTTCTTCCTCCAATATTCTTGGATAATTGCAACAAAGTCGACTCTCTTATTTCTACTCTCTATAGAGATTGGAAAAATGATGATATGAGACGACTTTTTGTTGGAACATTTTCGAAATATATATAGCGTTTCAATGGTTACAAATGAAAAGGTGCAATTGATCTAAAAAATAATGTCACTTGGTTATTAAGCAAGAGTTGTCACTATTCATAGTGATCAATTATGCCTCTTTTTACCAAAAGTTGTACCACTTAATTCATGTCATAATTATTCTAGCAGATACCTATTGAATAATTATGTTTCTGGCTAAAGATATGACTATCCATTTGGGTAGTTATGTCCCTATGAAGATACATGAGACCTCCTATAAATAAAAGAGGAATTTCATTTGTAGGATATACCCAAAAACATAGAAACTAAGTTTCTTTCTATTCTCCTTCAATCTTTTATATTCCTAGAAACAATTTTATGGTTCTAATTTTGCAATTTATGAGAAATTCAAGAAGGTTTGTCTGTTCACCACATAGTCACATGCCACTACAAGCATGGTACTATGAAGATGGACATCAACAATTGTGGTTGTATGAAGATCAGTGATGTTGTCAAATTTTAATTTTGAAAAATCTTTCTTGCAAGAAAAGGTGTGTCAATTTGTTTTTTACTTTTATTGCATAGTTAGATTTCAATTGTTATGTGTTTTATTAAATTACATTATGCAAAATATGTGGGTGTCTCATGCATCAATTACTTGACCAAAAAAATCAAATGCTAGTTCATTGTATGTATGACTTTTTGAAATGCATGATTCTCATTGGTATAAAATTATATAATATATATTATATGTCATGCAAGAAAGAAAGAAAGAAAGAAGATGGAATGAAATGCATGTTTGGGAAAGAGTCTATTAATGGTTCGAAAAATTACTTTCATTTTGAATGGTGATGACATTGTTTTAAAAAAAAATTAGTTGAACATGTTTCTATTCAATAAAAGCATTATGATCATTTGGGTGAGCCTTCCCAAATCGAAAAGTTGCATCACTAGGTCCAATGAATACTTTTAAAAGATTGGATAAATGGTTTCTTGAAACCAAAAAGTTCAACTTAAAAAGTGATATATTTTAAAGAATCACCTAGGCACCTAT
Organism: Gossypium raimondii; assembly: GCF_025698545.1. Lineage (NCBI taxonomy): Eukaryota > Viridiplantae > Streptophyta > Magnoliopsida > Malvales > Malvaceae > Gossypium > Gossypium raimondii. The sequence goes on along the minus strand of NC_068572.1, from coordinate 8,326,651 downwards.
TAATGCTTTATAAATAATTTTTTTTTGGAGAATTGAAATATAACTCGTTACATCTAATTTGTAAGTGAAATCTTTGGTTCAAAAGTATTCTTTCTTTTACATGATATATGTTTAACTTAATATATGAAATTATTTGTTTATTCAAAACATGAGATTAGTAACTAAAATTTGGATGATAGTGATGAGACATTATTTTCATTGCTAAAAATAAAAGTTTGTAAATGGTCCTATAATATAAATAATTTTGGTTGTTTTTGTTAAATAAACTTAGCTAAATGAGTTTTATATATGATTGCACATTTTTTATTCTATGTTATAAAGTTTGGACTAGAACTGGTTTTGAGTAGAAATGAAATAAGTCATATGCATGGTTAATTTTCTAGTCAAGGTAGAATAGTTTAAAGCATTGACTAATGCTTTTAATAGATTAGATTCGCACCCTCTGCACGGGAGGGAGAGCATTAGTTTAGTCATTCAATAACCACCAAGTTGGTTTACACATATATACAAGTTCCACACTTGATTCCTAATCAATGTGGGACTAATGCTTTTTCATTTTCCTCAACATAATTCATAAGTAGCTTACTTTGAGCATCAATTTCTCATTCATCACTCAACCATTTTAAGCATATGATATACCGTTGTAAAGGTCTTATGGAGAAGAATATAAAACCATAATTTTATGATTAAGCTCTCCACCTTTACCAATCAAGATATGCCTCAAAGTTTTCAAAAAATTACATTTTTCCAACAATCCCCCATATGAATGAAAATTGATAGTTTCAACGAAAAACATTGACTCGATGTGGTGATAGAATCTACAATCGATAGTTGCATAGGATAGGTAGGTATACACCCTTGAACCTTTCATTGTGAAAGTATATTTACTTTACTAGCTGACCAGTAGACTCAATGTCCTTGAACTATTTTGTCGTTTGTGTAAACAATGATATACCTCACACAACTACCTCCTTGGTAAAGTTTTTAGTTCTCATGAGTATGGTCATATGGCCATGAACATCTTCTTGGTTCTATAAGAGTTTGATTTGCCCCAATAGTCTCCTTGAAGTGGCTCCACTTCACTCTCACATAAGTGACTTATGTTGCTTGGCTCACCGAAACACACAACGGTCATTAAAAGCATTGCTTAACCTATCCCATTTTTAGTCACTGTTTACATCATAGGAAAGGACTTGGGATAATAACCCCACAATGACCTCACATGTCTATACAAGTAGGTTGTCCCTTTGAACCTAGATCTTAGGATCTCCAATCAACTATGTAGGTTTTTCCTTTACATAACACATTTTATTTTCATGAGCTTTAGTCTCATTCCTTTCAATGTTTTATCAACATGATCTTGATTTAAGCCTTTAGTTAACAGATCCACAATGCTATCATTTTTTTACAAAATTAATAGAGATAATTCCATTTAAAATCAGTTGTTTAACGATATCGTGTCGACGACGCACATGTCTTAACTTACCATTATACATTACGTTAGCAAGACACCCTCATACTTTCAAGTGATTGTTGGATGGTTTCCTACCTTTCCATAACTCATATGGTGTCTTGTCCCTTTTCTTGCGGGACACCTTATTTAAAAAGTAATTAGTTGATAGAAAAGCTTCCCCCCATATTTTCTGTGATAACCCAGAGCTTTCTAGCAAGGCATTTATCATTTCCTTTAGAGTTCGATTTTTTGTTCGGCTACTCCATTTCATTGAGGAGAGTATGGTTGTATTACTTTATGAATAATGTCATGTTGTGTACAATATTCTTCAAATGGTTCAACATATTCACCACCACTATCACTTCTTACCATCTTAATCTTTTTATTAAGTTGATTTTCAACTTCCTGCTTATAGAGAATAAATTTCTCTATAGCTTCGTCTTTGCACTTAAGCAAATATACGTAGCAATATTTTGTGCTATCATCAATGAAGGTAATAAAATCTTTATTCTATAACAGCCCGTTTTCAGTGAAATTGGAACAGTGGTTTCAGGACCACAAATCTAATGAGTAAATTATTATTTTATTATTTTAATGCTTACGGGATTATATTAGGGTCGTGTTAAAATTTTGTTAAGAAATTTTAATGTTTGCATAATTAATTAAGTAAAAAAAGAATAAATCATAAAAAGTGTACAAGTAAAGTTCTATTAGCTAAAAGGGCTAAAAGACTATGGAAAGGAAAGCTACTGGACTTGAATGATAATTAGACCATTTATATGAGATAGTGGAAGTGCATGACAAGGTATTAATGAAATTTTGATGTTAATTAAAGGTTAAAAAGGTAAATGTGAAATTAAAAGCTAAAATAAATAAAACTAAAATGGTTTCATTGTATTCCATCTTCTTCCACCGAAAATCTAAAGCAAAAATAGCCATTTAACTTCTACGCCCTAATTGTCGAGGTAAGTTTGTATGAACGATTGTTATCTTCATGTTATTTAAATGTATGTTATTATGTTAATTATCATGTAACTTGATTGATGTATAAGAAAATCAATGCAATGACGATTACTGAGTCCCGGTTGAACCTAAGGAATTCGTAAGATACAAATGACATGTCATTAGGGATTTCATGTTTCGAGTGCTAGTCTTGAATGTCCTACCGATGGCTGAGGTCCTACATTTGTTGCTGATACTCCATAGCTCGTGTGAGCAGGCCCATTTCACAGCTTGTGTGAGCAACGATGTAAAGGAAAGGTTACGGTTATATGTATAAGCATACTTTGTGTGAGCTTTCCCGAGTGTTTGATGAAATTCTAGATGGTTGAATGGGCTAGAAAATGGATTGATATGGTAAGTTTCCAAATGGAATTACACATATGCTCATGGAAAGGATGAATGAATCAAATGATGTATTTTCACATAGAAATGATTTATCATATGGTTAATTCAAATGAGTTATGTATAGATGCACTAACTTGTGTATTGATGATAATGTATAGGCCAAGCTTGTGGTTTAGGTTATATTACGCTTATACTTATTGTTATGTAAATGAAATGGTAAGTTATGTTTTATCTTTGACGAACTTACTAAGCATTAAGTGCTTACGTAATTTCTTTCCTATGTTTTATAGATTATTGGAAGCTCGATTGGTTTGGAAGCTCATCGGAGATCTATCACACTATCCAGCATAAATATCGGTAGTTTTTGAATGTTTTGGCCAAGGTTATAATGGCATGTATAGGTGGACTTGTAATGGTATTTAGTTGAATGTTTAGTTGATGATTTGGTATGTACAACTTGTGTAAGTTAACTTTATTGGTACCATTTGATGCCTTGTTAGATTGTGTCATTTTGGTTAACTTGTGATGCATGTTTGGAATAGATCATATGGTATTTTTTGGATGGGTACTATAATGGTCAATTTGTGGCATGTTTGGTAAGTTTTGGACTAGTAATTGATGATTGAAATGTGGTAAAATATGCATGTTTAGGTAAGTGTTCTTGTGTGTGTTTGAGGTTCCTTTGAATAGCATATTGGTTAGTTGAATTAGGACTTTTGGAATGGCAAATATATGCATGTTTAGGTATAGTTTGATGCCTTGTAGGTGTGCATAAATTGTTCAAGTGATTATGCATGAATTGCTGTTGGGAATGAATTGTTTTATGTGAATTTTAGGTCCACACAGCCTGAGCCACGGGCGTGTGACTTAGCCGCGTGTGACACACGGTCTGGCGACACGGCCATGGGTCTCTTGAAGGTTTCTTAGTATGCCAGTTAGTGAGTTACATGGGTGAGGACACAGGCTGTGACCTAGCCGTGTGTCCCTAGTTCGAAGGTTACACGGCCTGAGACACGAACGTGTGTCTCAGCCTAGTGAGGCACAAGGCCGTGTGACCCCTTTATCCAAATTTTTCTAACTTTTTCCTAGAGTTTCCAAATGTTTTCAATTTAGTCCCAAATTGTTTCTAAGGTATTTATTGGGCCTCGAGGGCTCGATTTAGGGACAATATGTGTATCTATGATTGGTTTATGATCTATTTATAACAATTAATGATATTATGTTTAAATGGGTTTTGATTGATCAGTAACACTCCGTAACCCTAATCCGACGAAGGATACGGGTTAGAGGTGTTACATCTTCTATTGCCCTTCATCTTTCATCAATCGTTGGGTCCTTCTAAGCACAGTAATATCTGGATTCTACACTCCAAATTTAGATAGAGCCTAAATTACCTTAAGGTCATCAGTCAAAATAATGGCCCATCTGTATCCTATATCTAATAAAAGAAGAATTCCATTAAGGATACCCCATACTTTAGCCTCAAACGGAGAAAAATTACCCAAGTAAGCCCAAAATCCAATTGCCAAATTGATCTCGTAAAACACCTCCTACAGCCGTGTTGCTCGTTTATCTGGCCACAACACCATCAGTGAAAAGATAAACCCACGTATCATTAGAATGCGTGTCGTGCCCCATATTGGAAAGATTCTTCTTGCCTCCATTGAAATTTAATTCAAATTGATGAGCCCAACTAAGAGAGACTTTGACTACTTCAATTGCCAACCAAGAAACATCCTAATAGATAAACAGGTTCATGTTCTTCCAAATGCACTAAGCGATTGAACCAAAGAGACACGACCAAGTGACCCCACTATCCTGCAATCTCAAGTGACAACAAAAGTTAGAAGAAAACCAAATTTGAAAAGTGTTAGAAAAGAACCTTTGTTAGAGTTCATTTGGGAGCACGTGCAACCACACATCTTTAGTTGTCGACCAATCTCGAATAACGTGAATAATTTCTTCAAATTCATGACCGCAAACAATGCAAGAGTTACTATACCTAATCCCTTGCCTAGTACGCTCCGAATTGGTGAGAAGTCTTTACTTAAAAGCTAGCCAAAGAAAGAATCTCACTATTTACGGTCCCTGATATTTCCGAGTAGTCTTCCAATATCTCTCTCTTGAGTTCCAAGTTTCTTCCTTTAAAGACCAGAAAGCACTCCGAACTAAAAAGGGGCATGATGTTGAGCGAGTTCATATCACCTTGTTCGGCCACGAATTAGGATGTGGAGGAGGGATACTGATAATCCTGTTAATCAATTCTTTAGAAAGCTAAATGCAAAACAGGTCCAAATTCCAACTTCCATCCAAGTTAACCAAATCCCTAACAAAAAAATCCACATCAAGGTTAGCAAAGGAAGGAATTTGTGAAAGTAGAGGACCAATACTTGGGATCCAACGATCTTTCCAACATTGGATGCTTGTGCCATCACCAATGGACCAAGCTAAATTCTCAAGAAGCAGTGGCCATATCTTAGAAAGTGACCTCCAAAGATGCGAGCAATTGTTTCTAGTAATAGATTCTGGAAGTTGCTCTTTCAAACCATATTTTGACCAAAAGAGACAAACCTCAAAGCGCTATTCTTAAAGACTAAGTTAAAACCGATCTTCATTAAGAACAACTTATTTTGATCCGTCAAGTGTCGTAAACTAAGCCCACCTCGAAATCGTGGTTGGCAAATTGAGTCCCATCCTAGTAAAGACATTTTTGACTGGCCATCAGTGCACCCCCAAATAAACTGTCTATCCAATCTCTTGATTTTTGCGCAAACCCCTTTTGGTATCAGCATGAATTGCATAAAATAATTTGGGATGGAGAGGAGAACAAATTAGGCCAAAGTTATTCTTTCCGCTATAGATAGCTTCTTCGTGTCCCAATTGAGTAATTTTCGCCTTAACTTTTCAACAATAAAACCCATAGTATTATTAGTCACCCTATCATGTAGGAAAGGGACTCTTACATACGTACCAAGGTTCTGAACTTCCTGAAAGTTGAACATTTGTGTAATTCAATTGCGAATTTCATCTTCAAGCCTTTTAGAAAAATAAATATTACTTTTCTGAGTGCTGATTTTATGGCCCGAAAATTTGCAAATGTGCAAAATGCTTTCTAGTAGTCGGGCTTGATCAAGCTCAGCTTTACAAAAGATAACCAAATCATCTGCAAAGAATAAATGCGAAATTGCAAGTTATTCTTGAAAGCTAAATTGGTCTTCACCTGCCAATCTTTATTTTTGAACAAATAATATGATTGAGCCATTCCATGCATAGAACAAAAAGGTATGACGATAATGGGCAACCCTGGCAAATAAAACCCCAACTGACTCTATCATAAGCCTTCTCCAAATCCAGCTTAATAGCCATCCAATTCCTCCCATTATGTTTACAACGCATAGAATGAATGACTTTCTGCGCCAAAATAATGTTATCAGTGATATTTCTGCCAGCTATGAATCCTGCTTGTTCCTGTGAAACAAAGGTAAGGAAAACCAATTTAAACCAATTCATGATCACTTTCATCACTAGTTTATACAAGACAAAACACAAGCTGATGGGTCAAAACTGATTGAAATCCTCAGGACAATCTTTTTTAGGGATTAAAATAATCAATATTATTTAACTCTGGTTCAATTTGATTCCCAGAGAAAACCCCATTTACCCACTCCCAGACATCATTACCAATTGTGTCCCACTGACTTCGAAAAAGTGTGCATGATATCCATCACTTTTAGGGGCTTTCAATAGAGCCATGTCAAATAAAGCCCTCTAAATTTCTTCATTAGTGACCGCTTCCTCCATAAAAAAGAAAACAATCTCCGAAGGACTAATACATGGAAAGATATTTACTGGAAGGTCTCTTATGCTCTGCGGATCTTTACCATATAATTTTTCAAAGAACTTCACAGCCTCAGCTTGTAGAGATTTCTGATCAAAGCACCACTCACCATTATCAAGACGTAAGGCCATGATACGGTTGAACTTTCTCCTCTGAAGCGTATGACTATGAAAGAATCTTGTATTTCGATCCCCCAATTGAAGCCAGTCACAACAAGTCTTTTGCTTCTAAAGTAGCTCTTCATGATTTAACAAATTTTCCAACTCGTCGAATCTCTATTTCTTTCTGAGCTAGATGACTAGAATCAAAGTGGTCCAAAGCCTTTTGGATATTATGAAACAACCTCATGAGATGTTTTTGAGAACCCAAGAAACCATAAATATTCCTATTCCAATATTTAATACAAGTGGTAAAAGAATTGAAAGAGTCTGCCATATTCCCTACAAAGTTCAATTTTTCTTTGACAAACGTGGGAAAATTGTTGTGCTTCGTCCATCCCGCTAGGAACCTAAAAGGTCTCCCTTTAACCAGCCTAATATCCGTTCTTGTATTGAGCATAATAGGTCTATGATCAGATTTAATACGCGGCAAATGGGAGACTAAATACTACGGAAAAGCTGACACCTAAGCATCATTAGCTAAAGCCCAATCAAGTCTAACTAGCGTTCCACCTCTTTGCCAAGTGTAGGAAGGCCCATTGTATCCCAAGTCCTATAAATTACACGAATCAACAAAATTACCAAAAATATTACATCTCTTACCAGAGGAACAAGTGCTTTTTTATCCCAAAGTAATTTACGTTTCCTTTAGTCAAGGCTGCCATAAACAAAAGAAATACAAAAGGAATTAATAGGAAAAAGTCCATTAACACTAAGGAGAATGAATTGGGGATGATTTTGAAGAATTTGTATCCAAACAGCATCCTTCCATCCCACCCAAATACCACATGAAAATCCAATAGCTTCAATAAAATGAGAAAAATTAAAACCCAATTTTTCAATAAGGCAATTTTATTTTTTACTCTTTACTCTCGGTTCTATCAAGCAAACAATATCTAGACAATAATTCACATGGTACTCCCAAAAAACTCGAATAAAATTCCTGTTGGCACATCCTTGACAATTCTATGTAAAAATTTTCAGATTTGAATCCATAAATAAATTATAAAATTAAAGTAAAATAAAAATAGACAATTTAAAATCAACAAAATAAAACACTCCCAGTCTTACTGCCCAGGAGTAACCATTCTGGCCTGATGATCCTCGACGATGGAGGGACCTTCTTCAGCATTTTCCGCAACAAGGTGCGTCTAAAGGCTCTCTGCTAGTTGAGCCATTGATTCTTTTATTCAAACCTTAGGACCACCAATGGGTTTAAACCGACTACTACGACCATGGGAGATTTTATTTAATTTTTTTGCAATACGTCCAGTTCTGGTTTGAATTTCCCTTCCCCTAACTAAGGCTTCATTGTGCTCCAAAACCAGGTCTGTCTCCCTCGTAGCTGGAAGGGCAGTGTTTGCTTTCTTTCCCTATTGAAAAGTTACAGCCGTGTGCCTATCGGGATCCAGGTTTCCAACCCCCACCGCCACCACTTCGTTCCATTGACCATCAAAGACTTGGTTCAGGGCTAAAGAGAAGTGAGGCCTATCACCACCGTTCCCGACGGAAGCTTCATTACACAGATCGGGTAAACCTTCTGCCGCTGCCGGACTACCAACACTGCTACCAGCAACAGATGCAATCTGCTGTCCTGAGCCCTTCCATAACTAGGCCATGACGGATTGGGCCCTACTTTCCAATCTAACACCAAGGCCCACATTATCAAAATAGTCTATTTTCTTTTCGCAGACCCCCCCGAACAGAGAAGAGGCCACAACACCACCTTTGCTTGACGGACCAGGTCCAATAAGCGATCCATTATTGCCCTTAAGAATGGAAATTGGGTCGACACTGTTGCTGAAGCCCAAAACATTAGAATTACTTTTCATCTTTGACCCATTAGCTATCTTACCGTTAGAATGTAATAAAAGTTTCCTTGTTTTGTTGATTTGCGTGACGGATTTCTTTCCTTTTGTTGCATTGCGAATCAGCCGAAACTTCCAATCCTCCAGAAATTAATTCTGGATTCAAATTAACATCAGACAAGGATCTGAAAAGGGATCCTTCCAAAATTTTCCCTGAATTCCAGCTTTCTTTTGCTCAAAATCCCTAACCTTCCTCCTTGATTTCCTTTCCACCAGCATCCAAGGCCTGTAATTCTCGCACTTCTCCTTATGGCCGTCCACTACCATACTATGGTTTTTCGGTGCCACCTCAGGTGGTGTCGGTTCCTTTTCCGCGTTGGTTTCAGAAACTCTAAAGGTACAATTCTCTTTCACATACCATACCTTCAACAGTGAAAGCAAACCGTAAGATGAAATTCATATTCCACTCTTTGTCGTCTACCATTGACTAAAATTTTGTATTAGAATTAAGTCACTCAAATCTTTATTAAAATAAAATATAGTGATAAAATAAATAAAAGTAAAATCTCTATAGAACTATACTTATTTTATTTTATTTTAGAATAAGGTTTTAAAACCTTATTAAACTCTATCTATTTATAATTGATTAGAATAGGGTGTTTCAATCTTACTACACTCCTATTAGAATATGATTTATAAGCCTATAACTAGGCATAGTCTACTCCTCCTGTAATTATTTAAATTCGATATAGTGAATTTTCTTTTTCTCTGTCCATAGTTTTTTTTCCAAAAGGATTTTCACGTATAAAAATCTATGTATTCTTTATTTTTATTTCTCTTTTCTTTATGATATATTGTCATTACCGACATTCTATTTTTACATTTGGGATACCAGTGGCTTATCCAAATTAACGTAAACGACCATTCGGGCAAAGTGACCTCTCATCATACTGTCTATGTGCAACTCTAATTTGGCCGCCTTCCCAACCATTTCCCCTATTTCAATCAAAATTTTACATTTATATAAATAGCCTGGCAAACCGGGAAGTCTGATCCAAGACATTACCACAATCGGGAAAGCCTGTCCATATTAAAGGACACCATCCAAGGCTGTACTATCAAGTATTGGCCGAAAATGACCTAAGGACCTTCAAAGAGAACCTTTTCATAGTCAAGCTTATTCTGAATTTGACCAAAAAAATATATGTTCTCAATATCCATCAAGCGAAAAGGTAATAAGGGTTTCCACGTGCTGTGAACTTTATTCTGCAAAATCGAGAAATCAATGTTACGACCTAGAAGTTTTAAAATCATTGTATTATCCATACCTCTAATGAGAATTTGGTGAATCCTATCAGAAAAGTTGATAGAAGGAACTCCATTAACAAAAGACTTATGTATGTCTCCTTCGAGGATGTCAAAGTCTTCCTTTTCCTTTGAGCCATTACAATCAGTCTTAGAAAGATGACCTACAAGCTTATCTCTCCAAGAGATTAGTTGTTTAGCGGTTGAATCTATCAACATATCGCTATTCGTAGTCTCATCTTTATCTTTGAATCAAACCTTTTTAAGGATCAACCCTTCCACAGATGAATCTTCATTAGCAGCGTTTTCATTGAGAGAAGACATTTTCTATCGTATGTTTTAACATCATACTTTATTATACTATTTTTATCCCTTATAAGAATGCTTGTAACGTAGTAAGTGATGATGGTTGCATTTGATGAATTTAATGAAAATATGCCACATAGTGACAGAAGAGAGATTAAATTCACTATTTTATGACGGTGCGGTTGTAAATTTTAAATAATCTTTTCATTTCTTGTGAATTTAGGTGTGCAAAATAGAATAAAATTTTAAAACTAATATTTTTTATTCAAATAGTTTTTTTTCATCCTCATCTTCAAAGTAGTTGGGGTATTTTGAAATATTAATTTTAATATCACATGTATTGCGTAAATTTACACATTTAATTTTTAATTACTTTTTAAATAACGTATTTTTAATTATTGCTATTTATTATTGATAATGATAATTTATTTTAGTTTTTAAATAATATTTAAATTTGAAACTATATAAGAAAGTAAATTATAATGTTAATTTGAAAAAAAAGTAACACAACACATAGCAATTATACTATTAGTTCATGATAAATAAGAAAAATATTTAAATTAAAATTATAAATATATTTAATAATAGTGATTAAAAACAATTGTTGAAATTTGAATTTATTTTTAAAACAAACCCACAAAACATTTTTACCTGCACCAAACAAATAGATAAAAAGAAATAGTTTTAAGAGCGCTTGTTTCACATAATATAAACTTATAGAAAAAATTCAAAATAATATCATACATCATCATTAATTAAAATAATTTTCAGTCACTCTCCTATGCCATTATTGTTCAAACACTCTTTGATTCCATTGTTATTCGAATATGATTCGATATTGCATATTCGAAGAACCTTGGCTTCAGTTATTCATTCTTTTTATAATTCTAACTTATTAATGCAAAAAAAAATCTCTATTTTTTACGTGTATTTTCTTAGATGTTACACGTTGAATATGTCTAATTACTTAATGTTATTTATAAAGCTAAACATAAATTTTAATTGGTATATAACTCCAATATTCATTAAGTGATAATTAATATGCTTAAATTTCTCTATAAGTAATAATTCTATTTTACATTAACAAACATAATTTTTAAAAATAAAATTAACACAACTTTTTTTAAAAAAATTTAATCATATTTTTCTTATATTTTAGGTTTAAAGTTCCATCAGTTGTAAATCCATTGATAAATTGATGTCCATAACTCCCTCAAATTTATCCTATAGTAACCCCTAAAGAATGAATTTCCATAACTCCCTAAGTTCATTATCTTGTAACCCTAAATCATTTATAGGGTACCTTATAGTTGGTCCTTAATACTTTGCAACTTATGGTACTTGAAGCCCTGTAAATAGAGGGCATGTACAAGCTTATAGTATCCTAAGTGAAGTTCTAATCATCCTTTCATTTCTTTATCTTTCTTTCTCTCTTAATCTTTGTATTATTCTCTTAGTTTATAATACGTTATCAGCACGATCTTGCTCAAAGTGATAGTTTCTTTTGTCGATGATCAAATTTATTCTCCATGATTTTCAAGATCTTAGACAGATGGTAAAAGATTTGATATCGGTCTACAATTGGAGTTTGATCTGCTTACTTCTTGATAAAATTATCAAGACGTAGCGTCAAACAAGAAAGTTGTTATTAAAAATTTCGTAGAGGAAAAAAAATTGAGATAAATTTACTTACCATATCACATGTTTGTATGTTACCTAGATTTTTGTTCATAAAAATATGTTTTTTCTTAATATATGTTATTTGATAATTGCTTGATGATTATATATGAATGATGATAAATTAATTTTAATTTATAAATTGATAGATTTGTAAATCACAATCCAAAATATTATCGATCACCTTTATTAATAAAGGCCTAAGATTCATCATAATATGTGACCTTGAATCCATTCTTAGTCATCATTAAACTAGTTGTTTTATGTGTTTATTTGACGGTTCCAATTTGAATATATATAATTTTTCTTAACTTTAGACATCATGTATTCTTGGACTTTAATATTTTTAAAAGTTCTCTTAATCAACAATGATTAAAATTATTATATATATTAATAAAATCAAGATTATTTCACATCAACCATGATTGTTTTAAGTCCATTTAAGGACAAACTTTGAGGAATGTCTTAATTGATTTTTGAGCTAATTCTATTGAAGAATTTCAAGTTTAATTACAACCAAAATTTTAATTCTTGAATAATCTTGGTTGACAACATTCACTTTTGCAGAGCTGTTGAGTGTATTTTATTTTATTCGTTTAGCAATCGTTTAGTGAGATGGCATGAACAATTGTAAGTGAAAAAGTTTTAGTGAACATGATATGTATGATTTTTGAAGTAAATTTTATGCATGTTTGTGATTATTTATGATTTTTTTGCTAGTTCTAGCATTATATCAGTTTGATATTTTAAATGTCATTTTATACATACATTTGATTTATGATAAACTCCATGCATGACTTGACTATTTATTTCTAGTTAATTGATGATGCAAAACTCTTGTGAAAAGGGTTTTAAAAGCATTCTGAATTGACATGCCTTCTTATGGCTAAACAAAATAACGAGTTATTCATTCTACTGAATCTACTCCATTCCTCGAATTAAATGTAGCAATACATAACAATTATTAAAATGGAACATATTGTCATATTGACAAATAGATAAGAAGAAGATGTATGATTTGAAATGTTGTTAAATGCTCATTCTTAGAATAGAATGATCAATGGTTTATACTAATTAATCATTCTTTGAAGTGGATGATATCTATATAATCTTATTGGTAAGAAATATGATATATGCTTACATTATTGTCTAAATTATTTTTACACATTCCTTGAAATGAATGTCTACAATAAATATAATAAATTTTATAATCACTTTTGATCATTAAATTCAATTTGGACATTTGAAGATTTTGGCATATTCCTAAAGTGAATATTGCATATAATTGTTTGCAAATTATATTTTTTATTGAGTTAATGACATTACAGACTTCACATTGATTTAGACATTTTCGAAGTAAATTTCATAATAATGCTTATATAAGGATACAAAGTAAAAGGAATGACAATAAATTATCAATTGTCACAATTTATATTGACATTATTAGTACAATTGAAAAGCATGTTATAGTAAACTAAAAGTTTCATGTTACAAATACATTTACTACTTAGCATGACCAGGTAGACCATCCTGGATCATATATGATGTGAAAATTAATTGAGAATTCATGTGAACATTCATTAAAGAACCAAAAGATTCTTTACTCTAAAGAATTCTTATGTGTTGCTTATTTTCAATGAAAATTAATTATTAGAAACTCACTAGCTAAAGTTGAGATTTGATGTCTTGCATTTCTAAAACGAATATAGGTTCATTCATCCAACATGTGGATGGTTTTGATATTATATAATTTTGGTAGATGCATCTACAAAATAATCACATATGTGTTATCAACTCGCAACTTTTCGTTCGCGAGATTGCTTGTTTAAATAATTAATTTTAGATTATACAATTAAGATAATTCATCTTGCTAATGCTAATGAGTTTATATCTCAGGCTTTTATTGATTACTGTTGTTGGTTTAACAAAGAACTAATTGAAGCATAGAAAAAAATATGAATGAAGGGATGATTTAATTTATTAGCAAAGCAGCCCTTATATACAAGTCCAAAGTAACAACCCCAACAAAAAATTCAAATTGCTACTCCTACTAATAAGCTAACAACTCCTACTCCTACAAACAAGCTAACAAATCTCCTAGTGTCATGGGTTGTGCATGGAAGCCTGCAACCATGACACATTCGTGTGATCCATCAAGTGGGAAGGAGGTCATTTGGCCCGACCGGACTGACCCATTGCTTAAAGAGATTGAAGGCCCATCTACAAGCTTGACACATATGGAAACATAATCTTCGAGGATATGCAATCGTAGATATGATATGTAATCTTAGAAGATATGATTTTGTAATATTAGAGATTTGATTTGTAGATACCTTTTGATCTTAGTCGTTGATGTACTTGATCTGTACCGTTGGATTTGGGGAGGCTCTACTACAAATAGAGGCCTCTCCCCTCATTGTAAATCACTTGAGTTTTGAATAGAAATAAGAATTCTTGAGAGTATTTACTCAAACTTCTCTCTCTTGTGTTCCTAATTTTCTTGTGGCTTGTTCTTATTTCGTTTTTCGTTCTTCGTTCATCTTTGTTTGGCTTTGAGTTGCTTTCGTTTGTGTTGGTTTTGAAAAAGGATTTCTGTTGAATCCTCATATTGTGGGAGTTAGGCATTTTTAAGAGCGAGAAACTGCCTAAGGTTGCACAAATTGTGAGGTGAAAATTCTAAGTCCGTGACACTAGGACTTAGTCAAATCTCCCTAGGACTTAGTCTTATTTTTTTTAAAAAAATAGTTGCATCCTTGAAACACTAACATTCTCCTCTAGACTCAAGTGCTGTAGACACCAAGTCTATTCCTAAGAAACTCAAATCGACTAACATGGAAAAACTTAGTAAAAATATCTGCCACCTGGTCCTCTGATCTGTAATAAACCAATTTTACTTGACTTGTTTTCTGTACCTCCCTCAGCATATAATAATTGACTTTAAAATGTTTTGTTCTTCCGTGAAATACAAGATTAAGTGAAATAGCTAGAGTAACTTGATTATCCACAAACACTTCTATAACCCCCTCTTGCTTCAAATGCAGATCATCCATTTGCTTCTTTAGCCACAAGGCTTTGTTCACAGCAGTTGTAGCTGCAATGAATTCAGCTTCCGCAGTTGATTGAGGCACAATCTCTTACTTTCTTGAACACCAAGAGAAACAACCTGAGCCAAACGTGAAGCAATAACCTGAAGTGTTTCTCATATCATCTAGTGATTCAGCCCAATCACTATCAGAAAAACCTTGTAGCTTGAACTTCTCAACTTTACTAAAATTGATTCCATATGCAAGTGTCCCATTCAAATATCTTAACACTCTCTTTGCAGCAATCATATGAATTTCACTTGTACAATGGATAAATATAGACAAAACACTTATAGTGTACACGATGTATGGCCTAGTGGATGTGAGGTACATAAGACACTCAACAAGACTCCTATACACCTTCTCATCTTTAGAATCTGCCCCATCCGTCTTTTGAAGTTTTTCTTTTTGATTCATTGGAGTGCTCACACTCTTGCACTCTTCCATATAGAACCTTTTCAAAATCTCCTTCATGTACTTCTTCTGGCAAATAAACACCTCATTTTGACTTTGCTTGATCTCCATTCCCAGAAAGTAATGCATCTCACCAAGATAAGTCATCTCAAATACCTCTATCATATCCTTCTTGAATACTTCAATTTGAGTTGCATCATTTCCTGTCACCAACATGTCGTCTACATAGAGAGATACAATGATTAGATTTGTACCTGACTTCTTTACATAGAGAGTGGATTCACTCAGGCTCTTTACAAAGCCTAAGTTCAACAAATCATCTATCTTGCTGTACCATGCTCTGGGAGCTTGTTTCAACCCATAGAGAGCCCTCTTTCACAAACAAACCTTACCTTCTTGACTTGGTGTGATGAAGCCCTCTGGTTGCTCAACATATATTTCTTCCTCCAATACTCCATTCAGGAATGCTGACTTCACATCCAACTAAAACACCTTCTAAGCTTGTTGAGTTGACATAGCCAAAAGCATCCTAATTGTGTCCATTCTTGCCATAGGAGCAAAAGTTTCAGAAAAATCAACTCCCCAAAGCTGTGCATATCCTTTCACCACCAACCTAGCCTTGTATTTATTCACTGAGCCATCAGGATTAAGTTTGGTCCTAAAAACCCACTTTACTCCAATCACCTTTCTATTTGCAGGCCTTTCAACTAGTTCCAATTTTTGGTTTTTCTCTATCATACCCAACTCTTCCTTCATTGCCTTTATCCAATCCTTATTATCTTTGGCTTCCTCATACCCGGCAGGTTCAATAATAGCTACGCTGCACCTTTGATAAACTTCACTCAATGATCTTATACCTCTAATTGGTGTATCATCCACCAATTTATTAGGATTAAGAGAGGACTCTTGTTTTCTTTCTTTTGCATTACTTGGCCAATCCCACTGCTTATCTTATAGGAACTGAACATCTTTACTCACAATCATCTTCCCTATCTGAGGTTGATAGATTTTATAGGCTTTTGACACCAAACTGTAACCAACAAATATTCCACGCTCAGATTTTTTTTTCCAACTTGTTCCTCTTAACCTGTGGAACATGATAGAAACATAAACAACCAAATACCTTCAAATTCTTCAGAGTTGGCTTCATTTCAAACCAAGCTTCATAGGGTGTTTTTTCTTCCAATACCCTTGTAGGCAATTTATTTAGAAAAAATACAGTTGTGTTAGCTGCCTCCGCCCAAAACTCTTTAGGTAGGGACTTTCCATGCAGCATGCACTTAGCCATTTCCATAATGATCCTGTTTTTCCTCTCACTAACTTTGTTCTGTTGTGGAGAGTAGGGAGCATTGAGTTGATGCTCTATCCTAGCTTCCTCATAAAAAGTATTGAACCTTTGTGAGGTATATTTTGTCCCATTATCAGATCTGACAACCTGAATCTTACAACCACTTTGATTCTCAACCCATATTTTATACTTCAAAAACACATCAGCAGCATCAGATTTTTGCTTCATAAATTAAATCTAGCACATTCTAGTAATCTCATCAATAAATATAATGAAATACCTACTACCATTCAATGAAGAAGTTGTTTGTGGACTGCACAGGTTAGTGTGAATCAACTGCAACTTTTTTTTGGCTCTCCAAGTTGAGTTTTTAAAAGGCAACCTTGTTTGTTTGCCAGTCAAGCAAGCTTTACAATTCAAATTTAACTCCTCCAAAATTGGTAACCCAATTGCCATATTATTTTTCCGCATGAACTACAAACCTTTTTGATGAAAGTGTCCTAACAACTTATGCCATAATTCAGAGCCACTAACTTGACACTTGAATGCCACTTGCTCTTCCTCGAGTTGATTCAATGAGAAATTCTTCTTTTGCATCTTGATCCTAAACAATACATTGCCACAAGAGTCAAGAATTAAAGACATTCCTTCTTCAAACATTACCTTCAATCCTTTTTCTACTAAATGCACCACACTTAACAAGTTTTGATCAATCTCAGGTACGAACAAAACATTTGAAATCAACTTAGTTCCAGCATAGCTCTCTATTGCTACTGTGCCTTTTCCTTTCACTTCTAGGTATTCTCCATTTCATATCCTTTCTCTTGACTTCAATGACCTATCAAGATTTTCAAACGGTTTCTCGTCACAATTCATGTGATTGATGAACCACTATCAACTACCCAATTTTCAGATGGAGTGCCTGATGAGAAGCTAGAGACAACAAATAGTTGTTTCTCTTCTTCTTACAGCATGTGCTCCACTTTGCTGCTGATTTTTTGATTCCTTGCAGAAGCTCTCAATGTGCCCCCATCAAATTGTTCCTTCTGCACTTTACATCTGGCCTTCTTCAACACCTAAAATGAGGATGATTCTATTTTCCACAAAACTTATACGAAGAATACTTGTGAGAATTTCCAGTACCATTACCTTTTGCAGCAGTTTCTAAACCACTACTGCCACCACTCTTTTTCCCATTCCACTTTTGATCATTTCCTTTTTCACTCTACTGCATCTTAACATTCAAAGCTCCTTCTATGCTTCCTTCTTGCCTCATTAATCTCCTTTGCTCTTGTGCCTATAAAACATTGATCAACTCCACTACTCTCAATTGAGTCAAGTCCTTGGTGTTCTCCAAAGAGGCAATTATTGCCTCATGCTTCTCGGGCACAGAGACTAGTATTTGCTGCACCAGTCTAGAATCAGAGAAATCAGTCCCAAGATTCTTACCTTGTTGGTAATATCTATCAGCTTGTCCGAGTATTCTTTGATTGACTCAAACTCTTTCATTTGTAGCATCTCAGATTCTCTGCTCAAGTTCAACACCTTCATGCTCTTGATCCTCTCATCTCCTTATACTCAGCCTTAAGGTAGTCCCATATCTTCTTCGTTGATCTAAAAACCATAATTCTATTGAATATGGTTGGTGAAACTGAAGCATAGAGGCAAGCATTTGCCTTTGCCTTCCTGGTGGTTCTCTCATTGTGCCATTTGATCTGGTTCATAGTTGGATTGTTGGGAAGTGGAGTCACCTTATAATCTTCCTCAATAGCTTCCCAATAATCACAACCCTCTATGTATGCTTGCATTCTCACAACCCATGCTTGATAATTCTCTCCATCAAACACAGGTGGGGCTAAGGCAGATAGGTTACTTGATCCCGATTCCATTTTCCTCAAAACCTCACAAGTGTATCTCTCAATTTTCTCTCAGAACTCTTACAAAAATTTTCTCACAAGTTCTTCAAGAAAAATAGCTCTGATACCAATGTGGGTTTAACAAAGAACTAATTGAAGCATAGAAAAAAAATGAATGAAAGGATGATTTAATTTATTAACAAAGCAGCCCTTATATACAAGTCCCAAGTAACAACCTCATTAAAAAATTCAAATTGCTACTCCTACTAACAAGCTAACAACTCCTACTCCTACTAACAAGCTAACAAATCTTCTAGGACTTTGTCAAATCTCCTTAGGACTTAGTCTTATTTTTTTAAAAAAATAGTTGCAGCCTTGAAACACTAACAATTGTATATGAGTTTGAAAAACTTTTATAAAACTTGTTATTATATGCATAATGGTTTAGAGAAATTATTGATTTAACGCCTCTGATTAATATTTAAATAACTAGAAATTTAGATCCGTAAATTTTCCCATAAACTAGAATCATATATCTTTTTACCATAAATTTTTTAGAATTTTTGGTTCAGCCAATTAGTACAGTTTATTAGTTAAATTCTCCCCTGTTTCACTGATCAATTGCCTCTCGTCACTAAAATTCAATTATCTCATTGTACATACTTCATATGGTGTTCTCAATTGTTTCTACAGAAAATAGGCTCAATAAGAAATCTAGAAATATAAATTACAACTCATAACTATTTTTATAAAAATTTTAATAATTTTCCAAATTTAGAACAGGGGATTCCGAAAACCACTTTGACCTTGTCTAACTAAAATGCAAATATCTCAAGATACATAATTTCTTTGTCTACACTGTTATTTTTCTATGAAAATAGACTCAATAAGATTTAATTCTATATCTCATCCATCCTCTAATTCATTTTCTACTATCCTTGGTGATTTTTCAAAATCGCGTCACTCTTCTTGTCTCAAAACGATTCACTACCAATTTTACTTTTCATGATTTCTATGCATAATTTATCACCTAGAAATTTATAACAACAAACACCTTCATACTTAGCCATTTTAATAACTATTCATCATCAAATATTTACATATCATCTTTTGGTCATATCTTAAGAATATACAACCGAAATGACCAAGTCCCTATACATGCCACAGCTCAAAACATTTATCGTCTTAAAATACTGAGTTGTAGTGGTTGATAGTGTGAATGCTCTCCGACATCTTCAAGATCCTGACTATGCTTGATAATACTATATGAAAGAAAAAGAAATAAAAGAAGTAAGCATAAAGCTTAGTAAGTTTACAAGTAAATAAATAACAACATTTATCCTAAACAATTATATTCATAAATTTTCATTAAGCATTAAGATCTTTACTTTCTTCTTTACTTAATCTCTTACTCATTTACTTACTTGCTTGTTTAACTTACTCCTTCGTTGCTGAAATTTCTTTTCTCAACTGATAACTGAGATACTCTTAATCTTATTAACTCACCTGAACTTGTCTATTAGGCTTTTACCTGAACTTTCATGTAACATCGTCTATTTACTAGCCCGTTGAATCGCTTGGAATACTAACGATACTCGAGTCTCCTATCTGAATATAACATGCCAAAGCTATGTCCCAGACATAGTCTTACATGGGATGTTTCTTGTACTGCCACTGTCATATCCCAGATATGGTCTTACATGATAGTTCTCATATAAGTGCCCATGCCATGTCCCAGACATGGTCTTACGGGGGACCTCTCATCTCGGTGCCAACGTCATGTCCCAGACATGGTCTTACATGGGATCTCTTTACCCAAATGTCATGACATTTGTATCCAATACATTCCTCATGTTTCAACGGGGCCTTTTAACACTGATTCTCTGTCATCTCATACTTGAGTTAACATTAGATATTTTCATGAAATAAATACATAATTGCTGAAAAATAATATCATTAATAATAATTATCAAAATATTGCATTTATTTACCGTAAACTTACCTCGGTACAAAATATGATCAAATCTAGCAATTTAGTCCTTAACCTTTTCTTTTCCCTGGTCTAACTCCGAATTTTTTTCTTCTTGATCTATAATAGAAAATTTAGCTTATTTAATACTCACATTCATCAAAACAGTCCTTAACTCGAACTTTGACAAAATTACATTTTTCCCCTAAACTTTTGCATATTTACGCTTTTGCCCCAAAGCTCGGAAATTAAAATCCATCTGTTATTCTAATGTTTTATGACATGATGAACATTTTTCTCTTCTATGGAAACATCAAATTCCCACTCTAACACTTACCTATGAACATTAGGTATTTTTACTGATTATGTCATTTTACTCGTTTTCACCTAAAATCACTTAGCAAAAGTTATTTAACATAATTTCAAGCTTCATATTCTACCATAAAACATCAAAATAAACACATTTCACCTATGGTTATTTTTCCAAATATGAACCCTAGGTTAAATTATTGCTAGAATAAGCTAAATCAAGTTACCGGGACTCCAAAAATGTAAAGAACATTAAAAACGGGGCTAGAACAGACTTACAATTGAGCTTGGAAGCTTGAAAAACCCTAGCCATGGTTTTCCCTTGTGAAATTCGGCCATGGGGTTGAAGATGGACAAAAATTGGCTTTTAATTTTGTTTTTAATTCATTTTAATAACTAAATGACCAAAATGCCCTTAATGAAAAACTTTGGAAACATGCCTAACCATGTCCATTTTTGTCTACCAACTTAAAAAATGGTCTAATTACCATATAAGGACCTCCAATTTAAAATTTCATTACAATTGGACACCTCTAACATGTAGGACTCAACTTTTGCACTTTTTACAATTTAGTCCTTTTGACTAAATTGAGTGCCCAAACGTCGAAATTTTCGAACGAAATTTTAAAAAAATCATTTTGAGAAATCGTAGACCATAAAAATATAATAAAATAAAAAATTTTCCTCATCGAATTTGTGGTTCGGAAACCACTGTTCCGACTAGGCCCAAAATCAGGATGTTACAACATTTGTTGCCAGAGCAACTGACATCATTCATTTCGTAATAAATTCAAATCATACATTTAGACTCATAGTCATGTCATGACTAATATACAAATATCTCAACTATTAACCTGTTTATTTATTGCATTTCATGCATTTTCTATTCCAACTATATATATATATTGATTCACATCCAAAGCATTATAACTTCATCTAAATACTCGCATAACAACATCAACACCAAACATATACATGGTACAAGCCATTATCAACTATCATATATGCCTATTTAAAAAAAATCTCGAAGTATGAAATAATTCTCCAACTAAACTTAATATAACATAAAGTCCTATAGGTATATACCGGCGAAAATAATAGAAGTTTCACCAACTCGATGAGTGCAAGATTTTTTGCTAGATGCTAGTAACCACGAGTGCACACGATTGAACCTAACATGCACATGGAAAACAAGCTGAATGCTGAGTAATCAACTCAGTAGCATTTCTATAATTAATATTTTAACATGACATAAATTATGTAAGGTCATAAATAAAATAAAAATCAAAGGTTTGTAAGCAATTTAAAATGTTAAATTATATTATATGAACATAATCCTTCCATATTGCATTTATAGTCATATCTACTAGTTGTCACATATTCATCTTCAAATTTCTGACGTGTAAACTCCAAAATTCAATTAGACATTAAATAATCACTTATATTCACATAATCATGCTTATAACAATTCATACCAATTGCATATTCATATTTTTTACATTTATTTCTTCTTAACATTACTCATAAATAATCTACTAAGTATCTCAAACCGTAATAATAAACCAAATTGAACGACATAAAAATACACCTTCTAACCGTTAAAACAACAATTTAGACAACAACCAAGCTTATAATTTGATTAACAATCTAATGCATTAATTCGGTAATTTCCTAGCTACACACTTTCGAGCAACAACTTAAATTTTAATAATTTATTTTTATACTTTAATCTTAGGCAATAATTAAATATGTAAATTTTTAACAACATTTTAATATATTTATTTGGACCACCCATTATACACAAAATGGATTTTCCTGTTTATACAAATTGAACTACATTATTATGTATAACATCAAATTCAGATAATTCTTTAAAGCATGAAATGGATAGAATTGGTACCAATTTGACCAGTACTTAACATTCATGTTCAGTTAGAATTTTGAATCATGTAATAATTATTTTTATTACCAAATTGGTCAACAATTTACTTGCACAATTGGACCAGATCTTGAAACATAGATAGACACAACTAATGCCACTTTTGGACAGCATTGCTAAATGTTTCGGTTAACTTTAATATTTATTATTATAAGCATTTAAGGTCAATATAACATAACCAAAGATGTCCTATTTTGGACAACATAATTAGATGCTTTGGGCAGCAATAATCCTCCTCCTAATAACAACATTTAACAGCTAAAATACAATAAATGTGTCCTAAATCGGATAACCAATGGTTCACCTCACAACATTAGCATTTTAATTATCTAAATACCATGATTATGTCCTAATTCGAACAACCAATGATTCATATTATAATAGCAACATTTTAATTAGCTAAACACCTTGAATTTGTCCCATTTTGACAGCCAATGATTTACAATATAACTTCAGCATATTAACTAGCACCATGAAATTGTCCTAATTTGGACAGCCAATGATTTACCATAGAAACTTTCTTAAGTTCAAATTTAACTCTCTCATGCAATACAAACCGAACAGCATGTAAGTTAACTTCAAACCTCCCTCAGTTGTGCTTGTTAGACTATAATGCACCATTCACCACCCAAATAGCTATAATCAAATTTTATTAACCTTTTTATCTACAGAATATCCAAGAGCAACTTCAACAAAATTCATCCGAAAGCAACAATGAATAAACATCAAAATAAATAGAATTTTAAAGTATGGAGTTCAAGAACTCACTAAAGACATCAGGTTAAGTAACCCTTAGACATAGGTTGAGTTGCCTATGCTTTGCATTTATTCTCACCAAAAAGTCCTCGCAATGGAAGCATTAACCACATAAATAACCAGGTTTCAAACATTTTAAAACACATTTAATTTCCACAGCATTAATTTGGTACATTAAATCACATTCAGACAAAAATTCAACAACATTAAATACACCACTACTATCCATTTCTTTCCATATCAGCCAAACCACACCACAAGGAATACAAACATTATTAGCATGCATGCTATCTGCATACAACACCGTTCAACTTCCATCTCCTACCATCCTTACTAGTTTCACCATTTGACAGAACAATAAGGGAAAGAAGAGAAAAGAATAAGGGTGTGAGAAGCTCACCAGAAAATCTAGCTGAAACTACTCTGAAGCCATGCCTTTCCCTCTCTTACTGTTGCGTCCAACTTCTCCCTTAGTTGTACGCAACTATTTCCTTGTTAAAACAAAAGAAAACACATTTGGCAACCCTGTATTTCTACTAAAACACTTCATGAACTTATCAACATTGAACATGCAAGAACTCAGCTGGAAGAGGGACCTTTGGCCAAGTTTAAAACCATCCTCTCCAAAGTCCCAGTCCCATAGGGGTCTAGAGACAAAGATGAGTTGAGGAAATTTCCCATTTGTTTTCCCTATAATTAGCTCCTAATGAGCCCAGTTTGACCATTAATCAACTTAACCTCACACTTCCCTTTTCTGAACTGTTAGCAAAGATAAGCCTAAGGAAAGAAAATCAAAATGTTCAAGCCTTTTCCTCTTCCTACCTCTCGGTCTAGTCACAACCAAAAGCCACCCACACCATAAACCCATTAGTTATCATTATAAAATATTAAGTATAATGTGTTGGAAAATATGGACATCACATATATAATATAATTAATTACATGTTATTATTATTTACTATTATAATAGGTTAGCCCAAATTAGATTTATTTGGCTTTAATTATTAAATAAAGTATGGGTCAAATATGTGTAGATAATCTAGTAACTAATTTCTAATTGATGATGGACTGATTAGAAATTAGGGCTAATGTGCCAAAGTTATATATTAGGGTTATGGTCCCCAAATTACACACAAGTTAACTTTTCTAATATCTCATCTTTAGAATAGAAAGAGCCACCTCATCTTTAGAAAAGAGAGAGCCACCTCATCTATATTACTTGTGTGCTAATTTGGAATATCAAAATCCTAAAATCCGTAGGTTTCAAGAAATCGATAAATTCAGGTACGCTTTTGCATCTAGTTTTATTCTTGATTTATTCTTGATGATTTGACATGATAGATCATGGTTTATAGTTTTAAGTTTATATCATATTTCATTTTACAGTTCTAACAAGTGGTATCCGAGTCTCGTCATGTTGAATCATTGATAATGAATATTTTTAGATTAATCCGTTCTTGAGAATTTATGAATTTAGTATTTCAATTTTTTGGATTTATATTAAAAGAATATTAGTTAAATATATGTTGAATCTTTGATCAAGATTAATTTTTTAAGTTCTCTTATGAAATTGACGTGTGATTCTTACGAATAAATTTTGTTTAATATATATATTGTGAGATTGGGTTCAATGTATATTTCTATTGACGGTTTGCTGTTTTGCATGTATTCCATTTGAACTAGGGATTGCCTTCATTAATGTGTATATTTCCATCATTCTTGTTTGGGTTCAATGTATATCTCGAGATTCAATTTTGTTTAGTGTGGCAGATCCCGCGTTTCAATTTTTTTTTTGTTGTTGCAAATCTTGTGTATTTGCAAATCGTGTGATTCAATTTCTTTCTAAATTCCTATATGACATTTAGTTTAATAATAAAAAAAGAATGTTGTACATTTATCACGAAACATATGTTGCCCAAATGAAAGATTATTGGATTAAAATATTCAATTATAAGTACATATGTATAATGTATAATGCTATTATAAAGTGTGGTACAAAATTAAATGTTAAATTATGTTATTTTGGTATTTGTTTATTAGAAGAAGAATTGTTTTGGCATTTTGGTGTCTTGTTGCACGCTTTGTTGGAGTCCAATTTTAATTGATTTGCATGATTTAAGTTTAATGGTTTTGTGCGAATATCATTTATTATTATTGTATGAATATATAAATTAAATTGGTTAAAAATTTGATTTTGGCATGATTTCAAATATTTAGTTAAGTTATGATGATATGATTGATAGTTCGAATTGTGAGATATGTCAACTATTATGATTTTGTTTTTAAGATTTATTGGCTTGAAAATATTTTTCAAGTTTTCATGTGAATCTTTGTTTAATTATAAATACAATTTTGGATTTACATGGTATATGCACGGTAAAGCTTTATATTTGATTTTGAATACACGTATATGCGTGAATTACTTTGGTGTTTTGTTTATGCCAAAATTATGAATACATATGCTTGTTAATTATTTGGCCTTGAATCAATACATTATTTCTATTTGGTTTTGACATATATGATTTTTTTAAATCATTTAAAGATTAAGGTTTTCGGTTTTTATTTTGCCATTTGGACAATCTTAATTTGAGTTATTTTGGAAATTGTAGTGCACTTTGAAATTTCAGTTTTGATCCTTGACTATTATGAAAATTTTCAATTTGAATATTAGAATGTTTATATATTTTAAAATAACTTAATCGAAGCAATAAATCGCTAAAGTGATCTTTTTGTGTAAATTATTTTTTAAAAATATAAAAGGTTGTATGCATGTAACTTAAGTTATGGTAATATTGATCGCCCAAAGTAAGGTTAATAATATTAAATGTGCAACTGTGGTAATAAACATGTGACGATTATTCGGTTTTACATGTGAGCAATAAATCAACCCAAAAGAAGATTTATTATTCGACATGTTCTTATTGTTAGTGTTTGATTACTACATTAAGATGTCACTTACAAGTTAATATTTTGTCCAAAGATGAAATATTAATGGAGTGTCTCGATATCTTGATATGGGATTTACCTTTATTCAAATTATTTTGGTATAAATTTGAAATATTTTGAAACAAATAAATTGATTTTGGCTTTGAGATTTAATTAAGGATGTCTAATCTTTTAAATAGATTAGTTGAAACAAAATGCCACCAAAGTGACCTCTTTTACATAGATTAGTTTATTTAAAATATCAAGATGATTATATATTTTTGTTATTCATGCATTTATTAATTGACTCAAAGGTAAGTTAATATTTGGTAAATTTCAACGACATCTATGGTGATAAATGTGTGACAATTATAAGGTACTTTATGTGACCAATATATTAGTCTAAAGATTGATCCACTGTTTGACATAATTTATTATCAATGTTTGATTACCTACAACAAGAGTATCGCTTACTGTTAATATTACTGTCCAAAGACTTGATATTAATGTTATGTTTGGTATCTTGAGATGGGATTAGCCATTATCCTGAATTTACTGTTTACTTATGAATATTGATGTGAGCTTGTTTTTATTTATTTTTTGTTCTATATTCAACTAGTTCATCTTCTGCTGCCACAATATCTACTAATATAAATTCTGTATCCATGCTTAATAGGACAAATTTCAATGAATGGAAAAGACACTTACTTATAGTGTTTGGCTATATGGACATAGACCTTGCACTAAGGGAAGAACAACTCACACCTCTCATTGCGGAAAACACCCCTTATGTTAAAAGGGATTTTGAGAGGTGAAATCTTTCAAATTGCATGAGTCTAGTGATCATGAAGCACAACATTCCAGAAGCCTTTAGGGCGCAAAATCTGAAGAGATTACTCAGGCCAAAGGTTTCTTTAAAAAAATTGAAAAACGTTTTGCTAAAAACGATAAGGTTGAGATGACATCACTTTTGACTTCTTTGATGTCTATGAAGTATAAGGGTCAAGGAAATTTTGAGCGATCTAGGGGCTATGAGTTTTATGATCCCACAATAAGGAATATTTTTGAGACGAGAGCTGCAACATTTTTTGAGGATGTTAAGTTTGGAGGGAGAAATAAGGTTAGAGACATTGCTTTTGAGGAGGAATTAGATTCTAACCCAGTTTCTACTATCACTTTTGATGATGTTCAAGTTCTCATACCTATCATTGATCAAGAAGTGAATCTAAAACCTCAACAAGAAAATGTTAAAAAAACTCCTTATTCAAGATGAGGTAATTGTTTCAGAAAAACAAACTCAGCAACCTTAAGAACGAATGTCAATTAAAAGGTCCACAAGAGAAAGGAATATAATGGCTTTAGTGGAATATTTTGACCTTAAGCTGCATTAGATGAATATTAAGTTAATGGTTTCTCAATGGTAACATCGATCATACATTTATATGGTGCAACTAGAAAACTTTGTGTCTGATGATGTAAAGTTAATGATTTGCAAATTAAAGAACTTCATCTATAGGCTTAAGTAGACTTCACGTCAATAGTATTACAAATTTTACCAAATGATTATCTCATTTGGTTTAGAGATGAATTTGGTCGATAAGTGTATATACCATAAGCTTAGTGGGAGTAAGGTTCTATATTTGGTTTTATATGTTAATGACATACTGTTTGTCAATAATAAGTATAGTCTCAATTAATGACCTAAGAATGATTTTGAGATTACAGAAATGCAAAAGATTTTTTACATTTTAGCAGTGGAAAGTCTAATGTATGTTCAGGTTTGTATACATTGGAATATTGTGTACACTGTTGGGATGTTTGGCAGATATTTAAGCAACCTTGGTTTAGACCATTGGATAAAAAAGATTACATGCTCACATATCAGACATTAGGTATACAAACTCGGATTTTGATGGAATATGGATACAAGATTTTGTCACTAAGGTGAAAATTGTGAAAACAAATTGCAATCTTTTATTCCAATAGCATCAGGAGTACATCAAAGTCAAAACATAGACTTTAAGTTCCTAGTTGTTAAAGTAAAATTTCAGAGTAGTTAGGTGCCTATAAAGCATATTAGGACAAACTCCATGATTGTAGACCCGCTTACTAAAGGACTACACCTAAGGTTTTATAAGAGCACATTGCTCATATGGGTGTAATGTCATTTAAGGATATTTGGTTTTAGTGGGAGATTGTACTTTTAAATGCTTTTATGTTATAGACACATTTTCACTTATTTCAGTTTACGGATATTAAGTTTCTGCAGAAATAATGTTTTTTTGGTTTATTCATAATCTAATTTTGGTAAGGTTTGATCTCATTAAAGTTTAAGGAAGACCAGTTGGAAATATACATGTTTAGATCATATTGCATGTAATTTCCATGCTACACATCCATACTTGATCTATGTCATTTGATTGTGTTAATATACGTAATCAGGGATGGATTTAGTTACGATATATGTAACGAAAGTTGCATTGGCTCTATGTTAACATAATTAATGGACGAGATTATTCAGAATACCTTTTTTGGATATGATAGTAAAGTTTTGAGGTCATAAATTTATATAATAACATGTAATTATAAGGTAATCGATATATATAAATATATATATATATATATATATATATATGGTCCAAGTGAGAGATTGTTGGAAAATAAGGACATCACATAAATAATATAATTAATTACATGTTATTATTTACTATCATAATAGGTTAGCCCAAATTAAAAGTGATCTAATTTGGTTAAGGTTTATTTGGCTTTAATTATTAAATATAGTATGGGTCAAATATGTGTAGATAATCAAGTAGCTAATTTCTAATTGATGATGGACTGATTAGAAATTAGGACTAATGTGTCAAAGTTATATATTAGGGTTATGGACTTGTGTGCTAATTTGGAAGATCAAAACCCCAAGATTCGTATATTTCAAGAAATCAATAAATTCAGGTACGCTTCCGCATCTAGTTTTGTTCTTGATTTATTCTTGATGATTTGACATGATAGATCCTGGTTTACAGTTTTAAGTTTATATCAAATTTTGTTTTACGGTCCTAACATAATGATTAACACCACCATCATTTAACTATCTAGTTTCATTTGAAAGAAACATTTTTAAATTTTAACTATGTATATAACGGGCGCTACTAGCCAAACTATCAAACCAAAATTCCCTCCTCAACCAAAGTTATGAATTGAAATAAAAATGAATGTCTTTGGAGTTAGTACACAAGAATTTTAACATTATTTAAATTTACAAAAGAAAAAAAAACAATATTTCACCGTCCATCTTGTATTGGAATGGTATTTTTACCATTTTAATCATTAATTTAATTATCTTAAAAGTCCTTAGGTAATTAAAATTTCACGAAGTTAACTTTTACGATTTATTTCTTGTACATTAATTATTCACCTTTTTAGTAAATTTACTAACCAGAAATTCAATTCACCTATGTAACAGTTCCGTAAAAAATATCTAGGAGTCTAATTTTCGGAAACGAGGTTTCAATACCTCAATTTCCAAAACCACTAACTTAAGAACTGATACACTTGTACCTTGTCTAACTTTTCAAATAACTAAAATTATTAGACCAAACTTCTGTATAATACTATAATACCCTTATAAATATTAATAAATAATATTCACTAACTCTATCATCAGAAAACAGAATTCTGAAACCATAATTTCCGACTTCACTAACTTTCGGGTCGTTACAAAGAAGTTCAAAGGATAATACATTTGCAAAACATCACCAATCAACTGTCAAATTCATTTACTGACCTAAAGAGAATTACAAAATCTTACATATCAACTGAAAATGCTCTAATACTCATTGATGTCCCCATAGGGCAAACTATTAGTGCAAAAGAAAGTAATTCATGCCTAAAGCGTAGAAGATCAGTTGGTTACAAAGATAAAAATCCTCGTAAAAAGAAAGTAACAAATATTCAAGATGGTCATATTATGGAGGCAAGTGCCCAAAAAGAGGCCAAAGATATAACTAATATAAAAAACCCTAGAAGATGTTTAGGTACCTAAAAATGGTGATAACGAAGAGATCTTGATAAGTTATGTTACTTTAGGGAAAAAATGGAATTGAGAAAATATAGTTATTGATAACAATTTTGCTTATAATGTTACTACTGAAATAACAAAAGAAAATGAGGATCTTGAGCCTAAATCTATTAAGGAATGTAGAAATAGAAAATATTGGCCAAAATGGAAAGACATAAGTCAAGCACACTTGTATTCAATTTCTAAACATGAGGTTTTTGAATCTGTAGTCCAAACACCTAAAGATTTAAAGTCGATAGGATATAAATGGGTTTTTGTATGAAAAAAAAGGGAAAAATAAAGTCGTAAGATATAAAGCATGACTTGTAGCACAAGGATTTTCACAAAGGCCCAAAATTGATTACAAAAAGACATATTCTTCTGTGGTGGATGCAATCTGATGCCCACTAAACTAACTAATAAATCAAATAAGGCAAGTGCACCTATCAATTAATAGTATAATTCTGGTGAGCACAAATATTGTTTCCTCAAGGACTACAATTACTAGTAATTATTGCCTTCCTATTATTTAACCTAATAATCCAAAAGATTGATTAAAACTAAAATTAACTAATAAATGCGTCAAAAAATAAAACACAAAAACAATCAAATATCAACCAAGTGACAAAACAATACCTAGGTAAGAATCCACCTAGATTTCATCTATAATTCTCAACCTAATTTATGGAACTTCTGTTATTAGTTCTTTGATCCATAGAAATCCTTAATTTAAGTTAATATCTCTTTCGAGCATAAGAGCCACTAACTCTAGGTTGATTAATTGAAATTTCTTTTATCTCTATTATTGCATTAAGTTGCTCCATGGATTCCCTATTAGATTTGACTCTAAGCCAGTAGATTTATGTTGTCCTATTTTTAGGATTGCATTCAACTCCATTCAATTATACAAGATCTAATCACAAGAAGGGTCTATTCAACCTCAAACTTATGCACATCAACATGGATTAGCACTCTAGAATTATCAACCCAAGAACAATTAAGCATTCATAATTGAAAACAAAGAGACTAAGGTTTTATTGCATAAAAATAGAAATTAAACAATAGAATTTGTCCTAAGGTTCATCTCCCCTAGGTATTAAGAGAATTAGTTCATACTTACAAAAATAAACACTAAAAATACAATATAACCACTAAAATAAAAGAAATCGATGATAACTCCCTTAGAATTTAGCTTAGACTCTTAAATCTTAATGGAGAATTGCTTGGAAAATCGACATTAATGGTGTTCTTTGAGTAATTTTCATGCTTTCCTATGACGACCACTATCTCCTCTCTTTATTTATTTACTTTTGCCTTCTTAAAGTGTCAAAAACCTAAAAGTCAGAACCTCCTGCTGTTAGCGTACACGGTTCCCAAAATCCATACACCCTGGACACACACACATGTGGTTGGCTCATGTAAAACTCTGTTGCCCTGTATCAAAAACATGAATATAAAGGATTAGAAGTATATAATTCACAATTAACAACATATAATCACCCAAAATTACATTAAGAATGAGACTAAAATATGTTACTTTTAACACTTATCACAATCACGTTTAGATATCTTATTAGTTTGGCAGTATTTGAAAAACTTGACATGCGTTTAATGGATGTTATTACAGTCTATTTGTATGGTACACTTGATAGTGAAATTTAGATGAAAATCCCGAAGGATATAAAGTTTTTAGGAAAATTTCTCGATCAAATTAAAGAAAAGTTTATATGGATTAAAATAATCGGATGTATGTGGTACAATCGTATTAGTGAATATTTGTTAAAAGAAGGTTATAAAACAATCCAATTATCTATGTGTCTTTATAAAAAGGTCTGGATCAGATTTTGTGATAATTGTTGTTTATATTGATGATCTAAATATTATTGGAACTCCTGAAAAGTTTCAAAATCTAGAAAATTATTTAAAGAAAGAATTTGTGATGAAAAATCTTGGAAAAATAAAGTTTTTGTCTTGGCCTGCAAATCGAGCATTTAAAAGATGAAATTCATGTCCATCAGTCAACTTATACTGAAAAGATCTTAAATAAATTTTACATGGATAAAGCGCATCCATTGAGTACCCCCGATGGTTGTACGACCGTTAGATGTGAATAAAGATCAATTTCGTCAATAAGAGAACGATGAAAATTTTCTTAGTCCTTAAGTACCATATCTAAGTGTCATAGGGGCATTGATGTATCTTGCAAACAATACAATACCTGATATAACTTTCGCTATAAACTTGTCAACAAGATTTAGTTCTTCTCCAACATGTAGACATTGGAATAGAATTAAACATGTATTGGATATCTCAGAGGGACCATTGATATGAGATTATTTTATTCAAATGATTCAAAATCTTTATTAGTCGGCTGTGTTGATGCTAAATATTTATCGGATCCACATAAAGGTCGATCTTAAATGGGATATTTATTTGCATGTGGAGTTATTACCATAAATTGGCGTTCAACAAGGCATACATTAGTTGCCACCTCTTCAAATCATGCAAAAATAACTGCAATGCAAGAGACAAGTCGAGTGTTTGGCTAAGGTTAATAACCCAACATATTTAGAAGATATATAATTTGCCTTTACAGAAAAAGATGTCAACTATCTTATACGAAGATAATGCAACATGTACAGCTTAGTTGAAGGGTGGTTACATCAAATGTGATAGAACGAAACATATTTCACCAAAAATTTTCTTCACTCATGATCTTGAGAAGAAATGTGATATATAAGTTCAACAAATTTGTTCTAGTGATAATTTAGCAGACCTTTTTACCAAGGCATTGCTAACTTCAACATTTGAAAGATTACTATATAAGATTGGAATGCATCGACTCAAAGATGTAATGTGATGTTGCCATTAGGGGGAGTCAAAAACACATTGCACTCTTTTTCTTTAATTATGATTTTGTCCCACTAGGTTTTCCTGGTAAAGGTTTTTACTGAGGTAGCTTGTAATAATAGATTGTATACTCTTTTTCCTTCATTAAATTTTTAATGAGGTAGCTTGTAATAATTGAGGATGAGGAATGAGGTTGCTTGAGATCAAACCTAAACTCTTATGCCTACTACATAATATACATATCATTATAACAAGAGTTTGTTGGCAAGTAATAACTCTATTTGCATAACTTTTAACTAATACTTTTAAATTAAATTATAATTATTTTTAAAATTAATTTAATAATATGATAGAAAATAAATGACATTCTTATAAATTTAAAAGTTTTTCTAAATTCATACTTATACTTATTCAAATTCATGAGTTACTTTTGGAATTACAGTATAGTTTTTTACTCAATGGTATTTTTATCATTTGTTTTTCTTAATAGATTAGTCTATACTGTGTAAGATTATTATCCCTTTCGTTAATATATATTTTTTTAAAATTTTACTAATAATAGTGTTTGCAGTTTACGAAAATAAAATAAAAATTAAGTATAAAATTTGTACCATAGTAAAAATGTGTTATACCGATAATGATTATTATGAGACAGAAGACATTCTACATGCCCTTAAGGATTGCCCAACTGCCAAGGACATTTGGAAATTAATTGTGCCAGCAACAAGATGGTCCCAATTTTTCTCTGGCAGTCTGCTCGAGTGGATTAGGACAAATTTAGAAACTCATGGACAAATAACAAGACACAAAGTTCTTTGGCCTACGCTCTTCGGAATCATATTATGGCGATTATGGAAAAACAGAAATCTTTTTGTCTTTTAAGGACTCCCGTGGAGTTCTATGGAAGATATTAAAACCTCAACTAGCCGAGCAAAGCAGTATAACGAAGTTAGTAGTAGAGAATCATCTAGGAATAGGATTTTAGTTTATTCTCCACGGAATGGTTTAAATTTTAGACTAAGAGAATGTTAGTTTTTGTTAAAGAACTTTAAGATTAGTCTTTCCACCAAAAAAAAATCATAAGTAATTTTGAGATATCTATCCAACATTAATTTTTTTTATAATAAATAATTTCGTATTATTTTTTAAAAGTTACAAATATAATTACAATTATAATTATCAATATTACATTCGAATAACTATAATTATATTTAATCATTCAAATTTAAATCAATATAAATTTAAATAAAATACATACAAATAAAACTTAAATTAAAAAAATTAAAAAACTCACATATAATTTATACAAAAGTAAAACTCGAATAAAAATTTCAAGCTAATATCTCATTTGATATCGTCTTCAAAAGCTTAATATAACATTTGGTACTTGAACTTGACACTTTTTCCTAATTTGGTATCTAAACTTGACATTTTTCTTAAGTTTGTACTTAATCTTTTGGGGTCCAATTTGGTAACTAAACTTCACTCTTTTTCCTAATTTGGTACCTAATCTTTTTTTTTTTGTGTGTGTTTGGTTTGGTCCTTGTTAAATGTTTTATAAATTACTCCAATATACTAAAAATGTTATTTTTTATGAGGTAGCAAAAATAATCAATGTATGACCGATATGTAATAGATGATATGATATTTTTTGTATTTTATATGTTCAATTACTTTTAGTTTTATTTAATTAATTAATTATTTTATTAATTTAAAATAATGATTTCTTTTAATTTGGGGTTTTAAAATTTTTCTTATTTATTATTAATTTGTTAAGCATAGCTCAATACATTTTTTAACATGAATTTTCCTCTAATATTGATAATATTTTTATAGCATAACAAAAAAATTAACACTATTAGTATTTTGCATGATTTGTATAAAATTTAACAAATTAGTTACTAAATTGAACCTAAAAAAGGTTAAGTACCAAATTAGAAAAAAAATGCCAAGTTCAGGTACTAAATTGGGCTTAATAAAAATTTAAGTACCAAATTAGAAAAAAAATATCAAGTTTAGATATTAAATTGAAAAAAAAATCAAATTAAAAAAGTATCAAATGTTCAAAATAGGTGAAAAAAAGAACAATAATTCATAAAAGCATGCAAAGAGTTTGAGATTCATCCGAATACCAAAATGTATGGCTATTGTCGATTGGCTAATGGCAACCGTTGGGAGTAGGAAGGTGGCAAAGGCTACCAAAACAGATTTGCATTTCCTTCCACGCATTCAACTTGACGCGCCAACAGGCAACTGCTGTCTTTTTCGAGCAAAAACATATCTTAACCGCTAAAATATTTATAAAAAAATTGCATTGTTTTATTTATTTCAAATATTAATCTTTTTCGCCATTAAGCACGCGCCAAATATTGAGAGTGAAAACAAGTAAACGTTAACAGTTTAAAACCTTTTGCCCTCCATTTTTAACTGACTCGGCACTGAAACATTTTCACTACCAGCCAGCCCCAACCCCTTGCATCGAGTCCATCTCTATCTCTAATTTCCCAACCCTCTGCCCCATCACTTTCTCCATCATAAAACCTAATCAATCCCTTTTCCATCCTCAGTTATTCAATTCATTTCCAAAACCTCATCTTTGCTCTGTTTCAAAGATTTAATTCTCTGTTTTCATTTTTTGTCTTTTCTAATGGCTCGAGAAGCGTATTTGGTTCCTGTCCTGGAGGCACAAGTAGCCACGCTGAAGAAGAAAACGGCGGTGACAACGAGCTGGATTTCGATAGACGCTAAGGGGAAAAGCGTGATTCTTGACGTCGACAAGTATGCTATAATGCGCCGCGTTCAGGTTCATGCTAGAGACCTTCGTATTCTTGATCCCATGCTATCTTATCCTTCCACCATTTTAGGCAGAGAGAAAGTCATTGTTCTCAATTTAGAGGTAATTTTTATTTATGTTTTTCCAATTTTTTAGTATTTTCTTGAGATGTGTGCTAAGCTTATTTAATGATTTGATTGCAGCACATTAAAGCTATAATCACCGCAGAAGAGGTTAGTTTATGAATTCGGACATTTTTTTTTATCTATTTCAAGTGAGGAGGTTTTAGTTTTGGGAGGCGAGTAGTGTTTTGTTTTGTGATAGTTAGTTTATAGAATCTGAATTCTGAAGATTTTATTCAACTTGGAATAACATTATTTTTGTTATCTTTTTCAATTGAGGAGGTTTTACTTTTGGAAGCGAGTTTTGTTCTATTTTGTGATAGGTGTTGCTTAGAGATCCATACGATGATAACGTAATACCCATTGTCGCTGAACTTAAAAGGCGATTGCCTCAAGATAATCTCACATGTCAAGATCAAGGAGGAGAAGAAGAAGAACACCCTAGTGCACGCAATGATATGGATACTGAGGAGGAAAATGGTACCCATTAACTTTTGGCTGAAGCTCTTTTGAGTGCTTTTATTCGTCTCTGTCTATACCATTGATATATTGCCGGTTTGCTTTGGAATGTTTCATGTAGAATTTCCATTTGAATTCCGGGCATTAGAAGTTGCATTAGAAGCAATTTGTAGCTTTCTTGATGCACGTACTAGGGAACTAGAGATCGATGCTTATCCAGCTTTAGATGAGCTGACCTCCAAGGTAATTTCTATTTGAATTGTTTGTCGTTCATTTTAGTTTAAGCAATTTAGTGATTGGTAAGATTTGATGTTGGAGTGGTTCTTTTAGAATATTTTGTTTGAAGGTAATTGTTGGCTTTGCTGCGACATACTGGGGTCGAGTTTTGGCTCTTAAAGTACCGCAACTTTTATTATGTCTATTCTGTACTATCTCATTTTCAGCAAACGTAATCAAATATATTTTTATTATGCCTGTTTTTTGTGAAAGTGATGAAAGGATTATATCATTACACTCACAATTACATGAATTCATACAAGAAAAGTACATTAACTTTTTCAGCAAAATGGAAATCCCATTTGGAGTCAGGTTTTAAGTAAATCAATGCATTCATCTGCTAAGGTATATATTTGTGATTGTTCTGCAGCAGAATTTGGCATTCTGCCATTTTATTGCATGAGTTGTTTAATAATTGCGACTACTCTACTTCTTTGTCTGCCAAACTTGACTTGGTAATGGCAATAATTACTTTCCACGGTGGTACCTAAGCGGTTTGCATTGAAATTATGAGGCAAAATAAGAGAAAGAAATCTGGGTAAAAAGTTGTAAAGATATCAATGTTGTGTTTGGCTCTAGTGTCAAGAGTGATCTTCATTTATAATTGTTTATGTGACTAGTAGTCAGTACCTACTGCAAGGACAGACATGATCGGAAGCCACAAGACAAACTTCTCTTTGAGGGGTCATAAAACAGTTTAATGTTTGAGGCATTATTTTCTCTCCTCTGTTATGAATGGTTCATATGAAGTCTGCTGTCCAAATTTCCAAGTTTTGATGAAATCCATGTTGAGAATGAAGTATAAATGGTATATCAAGAATTGTAAAATACATTCTATGTTTTAATTGTTTTTTCCTGCAATAACCAGTATGTTGAAGAAAAACTATTAGAGGATATTGTTCAAAAAAAAAAAGAAAAAATATTAGAGGATATGATGGAATGCTGTCCAGACTCTTTTTCTTAATTGTCATTTAACATGGAATATAACATATATTATAGTTTTCTTCTGTTTTTCCTTGATCTTTAATATTCATTAGTAGCAAAGAGTTCCAGAATTTTATTCCCATTGTTTTCCCAGTTTGCTTGTAAGACAAGTTCAGTTCCATGGAACAATTGTATTTATGTGGTCAGATAAGCAGCCGTAACTTGGATCGGGTGCGTAAACTGAAAAGTGCTATGACAAGGCTGACAAACCGCGTTCAAAAGGTATGTACTGTGTGTATGATCCCATAATCCAAACATATCAGGTGAAAGTTCGGTTTCCGCTTGTAGGTGATTTGTTTCTTCTCAGTTTCGTTTTGGCCAATACTAGGATATATTATGCTGCTTACAGTTTTTCTGTGACGAGATGACTTTTCATGTATATCTCAGGCAAGAACAAGGATAAATCTTGAACAAGCTGAAATAATTGTCTCTTGTCTAGGACTAGATTTTTCTGAGTGGTGAAATATGTACAACGGTTCTGCTGATTTCCAGAACGAAAAAAAAAAACCCTAAACGCTCTTTGTCAACTAATTATTGATATGAACTGATACAGTCTAGTACCAGTTTAGTTTGCTTTGTTGCCATCAACACATCTAAAACCAAGGGTTAAGGCTTGGTCCAAAACGTAGGTATCATGGGTTTAAAACTGCAATCTGTGATTCACTTCCTTTAGCTTTTTTCTTTCCCTTAAAAAAACATGCCAAGATACATGCTAATTCACGGTAAAATCTATAAGTTATTTTAATTAAATGAAGTAAACTAATGGGAGGTTTTTTATACCAGTTTCTCTTTCGATGCGTTTATCCGGGTAATCTGAATTTACTACTTCCCCTTGGAAGGAATATGGCGATTTAAAATATTTTTCCTTAAAAGGGAAAAGCCTTAGGGAGCATCAGTTGAGGGGGCATTTTGCCGCTAATAGACTAATCATACGAATATAGTTTTCTTTAAGCTTAAAAGGAGAATGCAAAGAATAGGCAAGAGAAGAAAGAAATACCAGTAGCATGCTAATGGAAATGACATTTGGTGACAATATAATTGATGCTACAACAAACTAATGGAACATCTCCAGGACCAGGATTATTCTTAGTATATATCTTGGTTAGTTTGGCTATTTAACCTGAGTTCCAAAATTCAATTTTAAAGCTTATATGATTGTAGTGCTTTTAGGCATATATTGTCAATCATATGGCATTTGTAACCGGAGAAAAACATAGATAACTGGATCTCTAGTCATGACTCATGAGTTCAGACTTATTACCTATCAACGTTTTGATTTTTAGGTAAGGGATGAACTCGAACAACTTTTAGATGACGACGATGATATGGCAGACCTTTATTTATCGAGAAAGTTGGCTGGGGCTTGTTCCCCTGTCAGTAGTTTCAGTGTTCCAAGTTGGTATCCACCCTCACCAACTATAGGTTCAAAGATTTCAAGAACCAGTCGGGCAAGCGCAGTAACAGTTGAGGAGGACAATGATGTCGAGGAGCTGGAAATGTTGCTTGAGGTTATTGCTGTCATTAATTGTCATGGCTTTTGATTAGTTAATGCAAGATCAAAAGTTGATGCTTGCTTTTGGATTCTGCAGGCGTACTTTATGCAAATTGATAGTACACTGAACAAACTGACTACGGTATGCCCCTTAGTTTTTACATCAACTTTTGCTTTAGCTACATAATTATTGTTGCATGATTATCCTTTTTGTCGCCAGCTGCGTGAATACATTGATGATACAGAGGATTATATCAATATCCAGGTGACAAGCTAAAGGAATTTATTTTCAAAACAGAACTAAGGTGAAAATTTGCTGAAGGAGAGTTTTGATTGCTCCGGGCTATCTCTGAATGTCCCATTTTACTTTTCAATCTTGCTTTAATATTGGTGCTCGGAAGGTTACTGAAGTTATCAAAATTCTCCAAGGCAATTTAGCACCTTCAAGTATCGAGACCTCGTATTTGATCTTGAATCTTGATAATCTAAATGCATTGTCTTGCAGCTTGACAATCATCGAAATCAGCTAATTCAGGTACTTTCCACTAAAATTAGCCTCTAAACCCTTTTCTGTTGGCCAAAAGTTAATAGGTTTTCACTGCATGTGGCAGTTAGAGCTCTTCGTAAGTTCCGGGACTGTTTGTTTATCTATATATTCCTTGGTTGCTGCAATCTTTGGAATGAATATTCCTTATACGTGGAAAGAAGGCCATGAATACATGTTTAAATGGGTATGTCTCGCGTGATCACCATATTATATATACCACAAACAAACTACCACATTTTACCTAGAAAACTTAACCCAAGGGTTGTTTCTTTTTCTAAAAGTTATTGTTGACTTTTTGAAATAAGTTTGTTAAGAATTTTAATCCGGAAAATATGCTTTTCAACTCAGGTGGTCATCCTCACTGGATTGCTATGTACGTCGACTTTCACATCAATAGTTTCCTATGCGAGGCACAAGGGTCTTATCGGGTCTTGAAGTCCATAGAATCACATTTGGAGTACTGAGGATCACACAGCTTGAAGAGAAGCATAAAAGTAGTACTGCAATGAATTCCTTACCATATCTTGGCCCAACCTGGTTAAACTTTCAGGTGCCAATGTCAGGTGAACAACTGCGTGCTATATTGTCACTGTTATATATTATTATATCATGCTTTTGAATCCATGCATGGAAGGTCATATTGTAATTGGCAAAAAAGAAGAAAATTATATAAGGTGCATCCTTATGTTGGCATATATTCATGAAAGTAGGTGGTAAAGTAGGTGACAATTGACATTTGAATTTAATTCATTTGTTTCATGCAATTACATTTACAATTTACAAGTAATAGGTTTTAATTTTAAATCTTAGTTTTTACAATAAAATTTTCAATTCTCAAATTGCAACCTATTTTTAGCAAGAAGATAAAAACTTTGACAAATATTATATCATCATATTATGTGTATGCTTGTCAAAGTTTATATATAATATTATTGTGTTACACATTTTTGAGGTCAAAATCTACTTGGAGTCCTATATTAATATTTAAATTTTAGTTTTTCTATTAAAATTGCTTAAAATTAATCATTGTATATTAAAACTTATTCAAATCATGACCCGTTATTGATAATTTGAACAAAATATATAATACTCAATTGATTTACCTATGACCCGACTCGACCCGTAAAAAATCTAATTATCCCCAAAGAATCTATGTATTTTTAACTATCATGTGGTTGAAAAGAATACAAACTTAATGATTTCTTTTCAGTCACATGATAATTCAAAATACATAGATTTTTGGGGATGATTTAATTTTTTGATATGTTGGTTAGGCTATGGGTAATTCAGTTGGATACGATATATTTTTTTGAATTTATTAATAATTTAATGGAAAATTATGACGGTATCAAGATATAAATAAACTTTTAATGTACAAGGACTAAACTAGAGCAACTTTTAGTAGAAGGGTTAAAATAAACTTTACATAATAGTATAGGGATTCTTAGTAAAGTTTGACCATTTTTGGAGGCAGAAGAAGAGGTACGCCATCCAATCTTAAAATTCAAATCCTAGGAAGGACCGGGTGAATTTATAATGTAAAAAATATTAATATAGGTATATATTTATTTATTTTATAATCTTTAAAAACAAAAAACAAAAAATAATTTTAATAGTTAATTATATATGTTTATACGTAATATAACATAACCAATTGACTGTGTATGGTTTTCTTTTATCATATAAACTTATACATTAACATTATCAGGATATTAAATATAAAATGTGGTGGTTGCTTATATATAAAAGAAAATTCTAGAAAATAGACAGGGAATTACTAAAGATTGAATTAAAATAAGCTTGCAAGTTGTAAGAAACTTGAAAATACACGAAAAGTAAATATTATGGAAAACTAAAGCGCATGGAAACAGAAAAATACCCAAACATGAATTCTTTTAAATTCTCGACTTCGTCTCATATGTAAACTCAAAAAAAAAAA
This sequence comes from Gossypium raimondii, assembly GCF_025698545.1. NCBI lineage: Eukaryota > Viridiplantae > Streptophyta > Magnoliopsida > Malvales > Malvaceae > Gossypium > Gossypium raimondii. The sequence continues at coordinate 8,284,718 of NC_068572.1, read as the reverse complement.
AAAACCAAAAAATCTCAAGCTTCCTTTTCTTTTCGTAGATTAACATGTGGTGAAGCTTTTGGTATTAAAAGAGAGAGAGAGTAAAATTTCGAATTTAAATTTTATAAATAAAAATATAATATTAAAAAACTTTATTTTTGGATTAGAATTTCGCACAAAATTTCATATCAATTAACTTAAAACTCATACAAACTTATCACTAAATCAATAATGTAATTAACTAAGAAAAGGGAGCATGTAAGAAAAAGTTTAATAAGCTAATAGCTATAAGAGAGATAAATGGAGTAGGTTAATATTTAACGCCCAATAGAACGAGGCCGTATATGGCATCTAAAGGCCTAAAAGCCTTCTCCGCCCTCAGCATAAATATAATAAAAAATAAAAAAGGGGAGGAGAAAAAAAACAGTAGTACATAAAAAGACCGAAATTCTATTTCTGTTGTTTTGTTATGTTAGTGTTAGATTCAGATCATCGTTGTGGTTCTTTTTCCTCTTCTTCTCCGTTGGAAAATATCCACGTTAAACTTCACCGTTGTCTCATCCCATTTAACAAAATTCCCTTTTTCCTTAAATCTCTCAATCCCTTTCTCCTTTCCTCTTTCAGATCAAAAAACACTCTCCACCTCTGCTTAGTTACGCATCCAATTCTCTTCCCTTTGTTTTTCTTTCCCGTTTCTTATCCACCTCTCTGTTTATAACCCTTCTTCTCCTTAGTATTTCCGTCACGGGTTTTAATGCAGTTTTTTATGAATATATGCACGTAAATTTTCCTTTGCCTTTTTGCTCCTCGTTGACATGCAATGAGACAGAGATACGTGCAAAGGGGGGTTATGTTGTGTTAAATTAATTATTGCGATTCAAAAAAAAAAAAAAACCAACAGAGAAGGTGAAGTGTAAAAGAAAAGAGAGAGAGAGAGATGGCGAATCAAGTAGTCAAAGTGAGGAGAGAAGCGGTTGCGGCATGCATGACTTGCCCTCTTTGCAATACGCTTGTTAAAGATGCCACCACCATATCCGAATGCCTTCACACGTGTGAGTCTCTCTCCCCTTTCCTAAGTTCTTTTGTTCTTAATTATTCAAATTTTCTGTTGTTTCTTTGCTCTCTGCTCCTCTTCTAAACTGGGTTGCTCTTGTTTTCTCCGTTTCTTATCTGGGTTTTTCTTGGTTTTATATCTTCTATGTTGACTTCTTCGCTTAATGTTTCATTGCTATTCCTGTTTTTTAGTTGATGTTAAGGCATCCTGGTAGAATAGCAAAATCGGTGTAATATTATGAATTGTTTTATTTAAAAATCTAGGATTTTGCTAATGATTTCCTTAGACAGTTTTTAAGGTTACTTTATATAATAATATATTATAAATAATGAATAAAATTGTTATGAGGCTATTACCATGAATAGTATTTTAACTAAACACTAACAGTAAAGAGCTGTCTTACAGCAATTGTTAGTAAAGCCCCAAAATTTATTGCGCACAGTTACTATTTTCTACATTAAGCTAAGGCTTATTCCCATCCTATACTTTACTTTCAATTCAAGGGTCTTCTCCAAGATGGGAGCTTCCTTATTTGTTTTGCAAGCCCATAACAAGATTCGAACTTTAAGATGATTTTTCCTGTTTTTGAAACGGAACCAACTTATTCTGCAAGTTACACAAGTGTTTCTGTTGCTTTAATTACTTCACTTGCGTGTGATCTATGTTTCAGTGTGCCTTGCAAGATTGTTGAATCAATAAATAGAAATATATGATTGATTTGTGTTTCAAGTTTTATGTAGTTTGCAGAAAGTGCATATTTGATAAGATAGAAGAGGAAGATTTAGAATGCTGTCCAATATGCAACATTGATTTGGGTTCTGTTCCGCTGGAGAAATTAAGGTAGCCTTATTCCTTCTGTCTATCATTTTTTAGTCAACAGTAATATGTTAATTGCTTCCTTCATGACCAATTTTTTTTTTTAACGTGTAAAGTGATCAGTTCTAGTTTTAACTGTTAGTCTTGTCAAATGGTCCAAAGGATTTATTCAAGCTGTTACTGAAATGTTACTGATTTCTTCTTTATGCCTTGGGATCATTGATCATTTAGAATTAGGAGTCATTCCATTATTTTGAAGTTTGACAGTGGCTTCTACACGCCAATGGTTCTATAAAGTTCAGATTTAAAGGCATAGAATGAAATTTTGGAGGGTTTAATGAGTCTTAGTGGACTTCATTGTTAAGTTCTTAGAGACGATAGGAAAATGTCTTTACAGGCAACCAATATTGCTTAAACTCTTTTCCATTTCTTGAGGTTTCTTGGTCAACCCCCCCCCCCCCTTCCCCCCTTTTCCTTTTTTGAGTGATATGAGTACATGTAATTAGCCAATTTCAAATGAAGTGTCTTGCCAGCGTGTTTCGGGATTGCAAATGTAATCTGCCAGTGTTATGCAAATGTAAGTAGCCAATTTCGGGATTGCAAGTCTCTCAATTCGAAAAATCAAGGTGAGATATGTTGAAGAGGAAATAAAAAAGACCTTATACTGGGTGGATTCATGTTTTTGCTTACAGCTTTTGAATTTCCTGGTAGACCCTCTGCATGGATGCATTATGTTGGTTAATCAAAATTTTGGAGAATTTAATGTGTACTGAGATGCATCTCTGCTTTTGATAATCAGGCCAGACCATAATTTGCAAGATGTGAGGGCCAAAATCTTCCCTCTTAAAGGAAGAAAAGCAAAGTCACCTGAAGTTCTGCCTCCAGTTACAATGCCAACTAGAAGAAAGGAGAGATCACTATCTTCATTGGTGGTTAATGCCCCCAAAGTATCAACACAAACTACCATGACCGGAAGGAGAACAAAAGCTGTTGCCAGAAAGGCTGGTTCTTTACGAGGTTCCAGTTTTTCAGTAGAGAAGCCCGTTAAAAGAGAGAGAGACTCTGTGGAGGATCACAAGGAGAGTGCAAGCTCACCTGAAACGCTAAATAAATTCACTCAGAATAAAAGACAGGTACATTGAATCCTACATAAGTATTTTATAGGGTCCACTATTGTATAACACTTCTCTCTTTTCTCAAACATCCATTTACTTGGAAAGAATTAATGTTTTAGATTAAACTGATAATATCTGTTGTCTTTAAAAAATTGAGCAACACAGTGTACTTCTTCTGCTGAACCTAGCCAACAGAAGGATAAAGGAGTAGAGAATGGTGGCGAATCACGGGATGGAAAATTGGATCTCTGGAAACCTTTGGATTGTTTGGCAGAGGTTGCAAATAGGTCCAAGTCCTTCAAGTCTAATTCACAAGGCTGTGATTCTAAGTTAGAACTGGAACCTACCCATGTCATCAACCCTGAAGCTCAAACGTGCAGAAACAGACATAGAAAAGATAACGGCAAAACAAAAGTTGAGGAAGAAAAGAATAATGCTGCTCCTGCAACAACTTCTGGAATTGTGAACCCTAAAAAGTTACGCAGGATCCGTCAAAAAAGTGGTTCTGGATTCGGGGATTCTGGCATTTCTCTCCAAGCTGTGCTAGATGCTGCTGGTCCAAGGCATGAAAAAAGAATCGGTCCTGTGTGGTTCTCATTAGTGGCCTCTGAAGACCAGTAAGAACTTATTTCATCCTTCAAACTAAAATAGATTAAAGGCAGTTATTTTAAGATTATTTTGTCTTGCTAATAAACTGATTCACATGTCAATGCTTTTAGGGTAGGAGAGGTACCCCTCCCTCAAATTCCTGCAAATTTCCTAAGGATAAAGTAAGTTTCTTTAGCATGAGTCTTAGAATAGCTCATTATATATATTCTTCTTTTTGGCTGAAGATTGAAAATTTTTATCTGTTGTGTGAACACGATGATTCTGATCTGTTGGCTGTCTCTTTTTTTTCTGTACCATAATCTCCTGGCTGTCCATTTTTTCTGTACCATAATCTCCTAGTATATGGCTTGGCATACATAAACCGATTTAGAGACCTCTTAAAGGAATTCAATAAATAATATATGTTTGAGTCTATAAGGTCATAGGCATAGACAACTTGGAGTCACAAAGGAAATGTTTAAAGGACAGTGAGAGCAGGAGACGAGAGAAGGCCAGGATACACTAATATCTTGGCGGTCCTCTGCACGAGGTTGCATCCAGAGTTTCACTTATGAAAGCAGGGGTTGTCGTGATACATGGGGAACCTAGTAGATGATGAGCTTAGGTTCCTTTAAGTGGTTTGGTGTGTTATAACTAGCTAAACCACTTCTATTAAGTTATTTCAACTAAAGATGCATACTTCTGCCGACTTTTGTGCCTTTTTTCCTCTCTTCTATACTGCATGTCAAGTTTACATTTTGATTCTGCCATGAGTCGATGACCAAGTTTTCACCGAGAATTTGAAACTAAATGATGGTTCCTTTTCGTTTTCGCTTAAGATACAGTTCCATAACAAATCTGGTTAAAATATTTTGGTAAGTGTTGCTACAAAAACTTAAAATTTGAACTTATTTTTATTTTTGGAGTGGTAGAATGATCCATATTCAGTTATCATTAAAAAAAATTCTTTGTTTTGGAGATAGTTATCATTCTTCTTTCATTATGTGACAGGGATGGAAACATACCTGTTTCTTTTATTAAAAAATACCTGATGAAGAAACTGCACCTCGCCGATGAAGATGAGGTGAGTTAATCTCTCCTTGAATGGTGTGTAAAGATACACAATGAAGAAAATTGGTCAAAAAGATTCGACATTGGGTCAATTATTTTACCTATGAGGCTCATTATGAAAATGTGATGAGAATTTTATGCATGGATATTCTGAGATCTGCTTTGTAAAGATAGTTTGTATTGATTTTGATACGTTTTATATAAAAATTTTCTGAAACCACTGAACAGAAGGTTAAAAGTAGGTAGGTAAATTTAGGCAAGCAAAGAACGAGCTAGTTGCAGCCATTGTTATACTTCCTTTGCTAATAACTATTGATGATAAACAAGCTGCATTGTCTTTTTTTACATTTTGGGCAGGTTGAGATCAAATTTATGGGACAACCAGTAGTACCCACATTGCAGTTGTACAATTTAGTTCATCTGTGGCTGCAAAAAGCATCAACATCACAGAGAGTTCCAGCATCTGTTGGTTCTTCTGCAAAGGATTTTATCATGGTGTTGGCATATGCTCGAAAAGCCCCACAGCAATTGTAATGCTTTCTTTAATTTTTTTCCCCACCACATGTATAATATATATCATTATTAGAATCTCGTTGGTAATAGAGTAGGACATTCGAATACGGTCCAAAATACTTTTAGCTTGGCTAATGAGTTTAGCTTAGCCAATATTGCTTCTTTACATTTTGGGCAATCAATCATACGTGAACTTTTTTTTATTTACAATTTGAGGCTCAAGCTCATTTCCATTTTAAATATTAAGTAATTACATATCTAAACACATTATTAATAAAAATTTCATTTCTTCCTCGTATATTCTAGATGTTCATGAGATCTCATGATTTGGGGGTATTGAAACTATTTATAGGGCTTGTCTAGAATATGAACTTATTTTATATTACTTTTGACCTCTTCTGAAGAATCTGTTAGTGCCAGTTACACAGCTTAACTTAAATCTGGCTTGTAACTTGTCATATATGGTTGCCATTTTTTGACCATAAAACTTTGGGTTCTTTAATTGCCCATCTTTGAGGATTTTTAGCAGCATTTATTGAGACAAAACATGAAGGAAAACACGTATAGAAATGATTCTTTGAAGAGTTTCAAAATGATTGAGTTTCCTTAAATAGATTAAATTTATTTTCTTCAAAAGATTATTTCTAGAAGATATCTGTTATTTTATTTCATATTGAAGATTTGATCAAGTAAAATTTAAGGAGATTGAAGTTTACATTAATTGGAGTTTTACAAGCCTTAATGCTTATTTAAAGGAGCCTTGTTTATTATTCATATATGAGATTGAAAGCACTTGTTACTGTAAGGAACTTGTTTTAGTGTATAATTGTTGTAAACAAACTCATATACTTATTTAGTTTGTAACTAAGTTTTCAAAGGGAAGGTTTTAGTTTGGAGATTAGTTAATGTATAGAAGTGAGTAGGGGCGAAACTAGGGGGTTGGCAGGGGTTCCGGCCCCCTCCTAAAATGAAAATTTTTTCATTTAAGTCCTTTAAAATTTTTAAAATTCTAAAATAGTAAAGGTAAAATTGCACTTTCCTCCTATGATAAAATTTTGATTTAATCTTTTTTTTTAAAAATACATTTTTACTATCGTAAAAATTACAATTTAATTTCGGCTCCCCTAAAAAAATTTTTTGGCTTCGCCCATGGAAGGTAGTAACTTGGTTAGTGAGTCGAACTTAAATCACCTCTTGTATTGCAAATTGATAGTGGATTACTCTTTGGGTAAGGTCACACTAATATATGAAGTTTTCAAATTGTATAATCAGCTTCTTTATCTGTTTCATATTTTTTTATTCAGTTGTAAGGTAATTTGTATTTGAACTTGCAACTGGAAGACAAAGTGAAACGCCTCAAAATTTTTAGTACAATGTTTGACATTGTTCTGAGACTTGCTACTATGAAATTGAGAAAATTCTAAAATGAGATCAATATTTTTTTTAAAGGAATTATAATGATTTATGGTTAAAAAACAATGAAGTAAATTTTGGATAGAGAAATGTGGAAAAAAGATTTAATTTAAAAGTTAGAAAGGTACGAGGACTAAAGTGTAAAGTGATCAATGAGAGAAATTATAGATTCATAATGATTTTTGGATGTCAAGATGACATAGGAAATGTATTTTTATTTTTAACTTTGGACTAATTTGAATAAAATGAGAAGTATAAGGATCAAATTGTAATTTTTTTCATTTTTAGCCTAAAGAGATTAAAATATAATTTTGCATGGTTAGACAATATTATGAATCTTTATGATGTTATATGGAGATATAATGTGCTAAGTGTCATGTTTGATAATAATTAAGTGAAGTGGTAAGAGAACAACCAAAAGTGCAAATTCCTTATGGGACTTCTCATGAGAATTATATTGGGAATTTATAAATTTATTTTACATGTGTATTGATGAAAAAATTGATTGTCAAATTGTTGGATTTTATATCTATGTAACAAGGTGAACCATTCATTTAAATTTTCTTTGAATTTGACTAGTCAAATTAGAATAAAAGAAAGAAAGAAAATATGAAAGTGTTCATTTCTCCCACCCACCCCTCTTGAAGAGAGAAGATTTCTCTTTTCATCTTTTCTTATTTTCTCTCAAATCCAACCATGAATTTCCATTCCACATGTTATTTTTTCTATTAAAATCTTATGGAAAAATCATTTCTAAGTTTGATTTCGCCATCATCTTCACCTTTGGAAGCTAAGAATTTTCTTGAGCTTGAGAGAGAAAATTAAAGCTAGAGAGAGAAAGCTTCATAAAGGTAAGAATGATGTTTTTCTAACTCTCCTAGCTTGATATTTGAGTATATATGTTTTAGGAAAGTTTGAAAAGTTCATGTGTTGATTTTTTTTATTCTATTTTCATATATGGAAACATGAGGAAATGTTAAGAAATGGAATTTCAAGCTTGCTTGAGGTTGGAGGCAAGTGTTTGGAAGCTTGAAATCAAGTAAAAATGCATCCAAGAAGTAAGTACCCTTAGATACTCATCTTAAGCTTCTATGATTAGGGAAAAATGTATAAATTGTGAAATAACTATGAAAATGATATTGGAATGTATATATGTAAATTCTATGAATTAAAGTGTTAAAAATAAATGGTTTGGAAAGTTATGGCTTAATAAGCCTTGATTAAAAAGGGTGATAATTCCTAGTAATATATTGTGAGAAATTTGGTTGGCAAGAATAACTATAAAAATGTTTTGAAATTTGTGAAATTTGAGTAAGATGGTATCAACAAGGTTTATGTATCAATAAGCCTTCATGAAAATCTAAGGATTAATACATTGTTATCATTATCATGATTGACTAATGAACTTGAAATATGGAAAATAGGTAGTTGAAGTCATAATGACCCCCTTCTAGAAAGTGGTTATGAGAATGTTCTTAAATGAAAGTAAATGTTACCTAGGAATCATGGAAACCATTCTATGAAAATGAAAATGTTTATGTTACCAAAACTAAAAGGTAAAAATTATGAATGTATATGTGAAAGCACTTAAGGTGGCCTTCTGTGAAATTGTATATGTAAGGCATTTAATGTGTACATATGTGTGGTTAGATAATGTGTTGTCTAATAAATCTATGAACCTCGAAACTCTAGATATGTCTCTGTTTAATTAATAAATGTGTTAATGGCCTTGATTGATATATGTTATTTGTGACTTTAAGTTCCCTAGTAAACCTAGTGAAATAGTTAGGATATAATAGGGATTGATGTGTACATGGAGTTTTTTTATCTAGAGTTTTGTTGCCTTCAGGATTTACACATATTACGTGCACTTTAGTTGTGTTTGTATGGATGCACTTATGTGCAATTTGGTTTGTGTTTGGAGGAATGTGATATAGTACCTAGCACTTGTGCTTCTTGGTGTGTTATGGATGGAGTCTTGTGCATCCGAGTCATTTATGAGTGTTTACTATAGGCCAAATAAACTAAAATATTGATAATATAATTTTCTTATGATTTTAAATTTAAAAACGCATTCTGAAGTGAAATGTGTTAAAACCTTAACAAGTTAAAAAGACTAATTACTCGTTTGGTTGTTCATGTAATAACATGAGTAAAAAGTTTATTTATTACATGTAGTTAGATATAATATAAAGAATAGTTAATGCAAATTTAAATATGCAATTAGAAAGATGAGTAAAAACTCTTGTAAAAAATAAGACTTCTTCAAAATATGTGAAAATTTTTCTTCTCTTTGCCACAAACAGGGCATTAGAATGGCTAAAAATTATCATTTTTGATTAGTTTATAGCTAACCAATGACTAAAACATGTGGAAAAAATAATACTCTAACCAAACGTAGCATAAGTGTTAAACATCTAAGTTAACCATGGGCCACATGACATGATGTAGCACCCCTCGCCCAACCCGATTGATGAGTCCTAGTTACGGAATGCTACAATCATTATTGGAGAAACTACCATCAAAACATAGTGAATCATTTACATAAACCATCAAACATTACCTAATTACAATTATTATATAATAAGTAGACTATCCCAGATTCAATCGAACTTATGAGAACTTAATTGTTGATCCGAACATGAACTAGGGCTAGTTTGTAAACTTTCAAAATTTTGGAATAGGTACCGATACTTTTGATAGGTACTAATACTAAATCTTGCTTCGATGATTGAAAATTCATCTTTAAAACACAAGTATCGATACTTGGCTTAAGGTACTGATACTCATGTATGCATATCAATACCAAGTTATAGTATCGATACCATTTTACGATTATGTTTCTTTTGTAAAAGTTAATCAAAAGCCAAATGTATCGATACCATTTTGAAGTATCAGTACCCTGATATAGAGTATCGATACTTTAATTCAGTACCAATGTCATTTTTACATTCTGTTAAAAATCTAATTGAACTAAAAACATTAAGTGTCGATACCTTTATTAGGGTATCAATACCTTAGTACCAAAATGGTCAAAAACTTCCATTTTGTGCCCATTTCATGCTCAAAACCAATTTTGATTCAAAATATGCCATTAGACACACTTAAAACCTACATAAAACTAACCAAAATGCAACCATTTCATCATTTAACCATTTTCATAAACAACCAAATCAACATGCCTTAATTTGGCACCAAAAACACATCAAACAACATATTAGAATATAACTACTTTTCCATGCATTCAAACCATTAAATCAATACATCAAACCTTACTATCTCTAGGCTCAAAGCATACCATTGTACCATCAAATGCCATTCATGAAGACTAACAAATATGATTCATCATATTGCAAAAACATTCAATTATGAACCTATGGTTCATATTACTATCAACCTAACATTAACATTCATACAAGTTTTATCAACCTCCAAAATTAACCTTCAAATTAGCAAAATATAAAGGACTCTCCTAGTTACATACCATAAAACTAACAAAGAATTTCACCAAATTTGAAGAGCCTGGGATTACGGCTAGATGCTGATGTCAAAAAGAGGCTCACGATTGAAACCTAACTTGTGCATGAAAAAAGAACCAAATGCTGAGTAACCAACTCAGTGGTATTTGTAATAACCCAGTTTTTAGCGGTTCCAGAAATGGTTGTTTCAGAACTCTATTTTTTGATGATCAAATCAGTAAATATTATTTATTAATATTTAGGTGTTTATTACAATATTATACTGAATTCTGGTCTAATAATTTATTTATGTGGAATGTTAGTCAAGGTACAAAAGTATCGATTCAAAATTTTAGTAAAGTTTCCATTGATGAATTTTGAAGCTTTTGGTGTTAATATGTTAGTTTATAAGCTTGGAAATGAAATAGGGACTAGTTTGTAAAAGAAAGTTTATAGTTTTGAGTATAAGGACTAAAATGTAAATATGTTAAATTTGACATGAAATTTCTATAATTATTGTTTCTAGAGAGCTGTAGAATATTTTATTTGAAATTGGTTTAAAAATCAAAGCTCAAATTTGAAAGATATAACTTTTACGGTTTTAGGGACTAGATTGAATAATGCACAAAATTTTAGGGAATCTAAAAATAAAATTGATTTGATATATGTTTGTGATAAGTTGTTAAAATATGTTTAAAATTGATGAATTAAAATGAATTATCATAGATCAAAATTTGGATCAATTGGATGATAATCGAGAAATAGGAATTACTGATTAGTCCTCAACTTCTCATTGGTTGTTGTTTTTGACGAGTAAGTTCGTATGAACTTACTTTATTAATTTTGGTATGTTTGTATTATTTTGTTATTTTGTTAGTTAGAAATGTTATACATATAAAGTTTTTGGCATCAAATGGATTAAATCGTACAATATGAAATATATGATAAATGGGAATAGATGTGATATATTGAATGCATGTGAAATTTTTATATAATTGGAAGATGTGTATTTGATGATATCGTACGGTTTAAAATGTATTTGGATTGCTTTTTGAAATACGAAAAACATGTATACGGTTGCAGAGTTTGAGTTGGTATGAATACGATATTAGTACTGTGCGAATATGAAACATTTATATGATATGACGATATGTATAGAATGATTTTTACAGTGATTAAAATGTTTGTAATGTAGTTTTAAGGCCCGTGTGAACTTAGTAAATGATTAGGATACAAATGATATGTCATTATGGTCTAAAAATGCAGCAAGTACTTTGTACTGGTGTTTATATTGCATCAGGTACTATGTACCGATGTTGGATACCTTATCGATGGCTGAGATCCTGCATGTGTTGTAGATTCTCCTCAGCTCATGTTAGTAGCATCGAGTAAAGGTTAATGTCCCGATTTATAGCTCGTATGAGAAATTATATTTATATCTCGTGTGAGCAATTATATTCACAACTCGTGTGAGCAATTTCGGTATCCGAAGTTAATTTGCTATAGTTCTTCGAGAAAAAATAAATAAATAAATGAATTCTAAATGAATAGAAATATTAAATGTGAAATCGATTGTTACATGTATGAATTGAGTGTGAATAAAAAGATTGAATGAATTAAATTGTCATGTTGCAAAATGAGCATGACTTGAATGTGATATGAAAGAGAACTTAAATATTATGTTAATATATCAAAAATGGTGTTAAATGGAAATATTATGTATATAGGCCTTGATGTGGATAAATGTTCGTTTTAGGAAATGATGAAAAGGGTCTATATATGAAATGTTTATTTTGGGAAGTGGATGCGATATGTATACTAGGTTGAATTGTATATGTGTGGCTACTGGAGTATGCATGTGTTTGAACCGAGAATATGGTTGATTTTTGGATGCCCTACGATGATGTTTGAAGTATGTATGTTTGCATTGTGGTATGTTATATTTGAAACTCTCTGATGGGTAAATTGAAGGTGAAAAAGGTTTGGATTAATGTGATAGGAATGATATAGATTTGTACCAATTTAATTGAATGGTTTGTTATGCTTATAACCTTATTGTGAAATGGTGCCAATGAGGCATATTGGTTAGGTGATTAGGAATCTGATATATGACATGTTTTAGTTAAGTTTGAAATGTTAAGATGATGGAAGTGTCTTGTTTGAATAGTTGATGAATACCAAGTGTCTTTTTTGAGTAGTTGATGAATACCTAAGTTGTTAAGCCTGGCAATGTGATTGTTTCATGTGGTATGATTGAATGGTCTTGTAGTTGGCTAAATGCATGATGGTATAAGTATTAGTTGGTTTTATGCAAGTTTAGATGCACAAATATGCATCATTTAAGCCTTTTTTTTTGTCTTGGCATGAATTGGGTAATTAAATGGTGTATTTTTTTCCTACACAGGCCAGAGGCACGTCCATGTGTTTATTTTTAAAATTGTTGCTTTTTGGTTCACATGGTTCCCAAATGTTACACCGACTAGCCACACGGTCGTGTGGTAGACAGGGTCTAATGACACAGCCATGTGAATACTGGATGACATGGTCGTTTTTGTGCCACACGTACATAGTGAGATACACAGCTTGAGCACATGGTCATGTGTCCCTTGTTCTTCATAAATGGCCTTAACTTTTGAAAATGTTTCAATTTGATCCTTATTCGTGCTTGAGTCAACTTAATAGCTTTTGTAAGCTCGATTAAGACTCGAATTTAATTTTGTATTATAATATTTGAATGTTTATGATATGATTGATTATTTGAAGAATTTATTTATGATATAATTGATCTTTAATTTTGGAAATGTTGCAAATTAGCCTAGTTAAATTCTAGGCTGATACTAGAGTATATGTAAGCTCGTATAAAGCCCGAGAAAAATTATATTTTGTGATTATGCATTGATTTGATTATAGTTGTATGATTCATGTTTAATTTGAATGTTAATTGTGTAGTTATGAAGTAATTCCATGTTTATTTGAAATAATCAATGTGAATTGAATGCATTATGTTCTGGCTTTGACTGTAGCATTTCGTAGCTCGGGTCCGACGACCGAACTAGGTAAAAGGTGTTACAATATTTCTATAACTCAATAATTAATAAGATCAAGATAAAGAAAAAATTCAGGGATTTCACCAAATCTTAACAATTCATTATGTGCATTATTATGTCCTATAGATTCATTTAAGCAAGTGTTGTTAATAGACTCAAAAGCTTATCACATTAGCTTACCACATCCCAATTCTCAACTAGTCTTATGAAGTATTAGTTTGTGTCCAGTGTTCATCGATATATTTGGCACCCAGTGCCTCATCGGATAAACTGAAGTAATTTAATTACGCCAAGTACTCATCGATGTATTTGGCACCCAGTGCCCCATTGGATAAACCTTAGTAATTCGATTGCGCCCAATGTTCATCGATGTATTTGGCACCCAGTGCCTCATCAGATAAACTTAAGTAATTCAATTGCGCCCAATGCTCATCGATATATTTGGCACCCAGTGCCTTATCGGGTAAACCGAAGTAATTCAATTGCGCCCAATGCTTATCGATGTATTTGGCACCCAGTGCCTCATCGAATAAACTGAAGTAGTTCTTGCACATTGAATAAATAACAAATCTTCAAATCTCTATAGGATTTCAATTCTTACCCAATATGTAACAGCTTGATTTTAATGGTACCGAAAATGATGGTTTTGAAACCTTATTTTAAACAATCGAGTCAGTAAATATTATTAAATAATATTTACGTGTCTATAATAGAGTTATATTGAATTCTAGTTTAGTAATTTTAATGCTTGGATGGTTAATTAGAGTACAAGGACTAAATCATAAAAATTAAAAATTTAATCGCTATTAATTTATATGTTCTAAATGAGTTTAAAAGTATAATTAAATGGTTTTATTTGGAAATTATGCCATAGTTGTTATAATGGTGGACGGTTTATGCATGTTTTGGATAGAAATTATGAATTTATTTCAAGGGCGATTTAGTAACTAAATAATTACTAAACATAAACAATAGAAACAAAAACTATCATCCTCTTCATTTCATCATTTTTAGATTGAAACCACCATTGAAGAGTGCTTAAAATCACCCAAGCTTTGGTTCCTTGCATGTAAGTAAGTTTTAAGTCATTTTTCGTAAATTTTATGTTTTTGAGATCGTTGTATGAAACTGTCAAAGTTTTGAAAAGTTATCATTGTTGTTTTTAAAGCTTTTCAGATGTTAATGGTTGAGTTTGAAGCCTTATTATGAAATAGGACTATTTGTAAAGTTATTTTTGTTAGTTTTGAGTTTAGGGACTAAAATGAGAATATGTTGAAATTGGCATGAAATCTTTATAAATATCGATGGTTGAAAGTTGTATAGGAATGTATTCGAAGCTGGATTAAAGGTTTGGGGCTTAAATATGAAAAATAGGCTTGTTATAGTTTTAGGGACTAAATTGAATAAACTATAAAAATTAGGGAAATTGTGAAAAATGATAATAGGATGTCATATGCATTAAATAAGATGATATAAGTTATTTATAACTGATAATTTGAAATGAATTACCATATAGATCAAGAAACGAATCAACCAATAGATAACCGAGAAAAAGGAAAAATAGCAGATTGGTCCCTGACACTTCTTCTATTGTTGTTATTCCCTGGTCAGTTCATAGCAGATTAGTCCCTGACACTTCTTCTATTGTTGTTATTCCTTGGTAAGTTCATACGGTATAGTTTTATGTATTTTTGTAATGTTTATGTTAAATTGTACACTTTGAGAATGTTTGAATGTATACTTAATGTGGCAAATTGATGCAAAGGTGAGAAAAGGATTGAATTGAAACTTAATGTACTGTTACATGTATTGAACCTGGATGAACATGAGATAGGATACAATTGGCATGCCAATAGGGTTATTTGCGTTGTACGGGTTTTATGTGAGATGAGATATTGACAGATGATATATATTCACTGAATGTACTGGAATCCAGCATTTGTTGCAGATTATCGAGTTATATCCATAGTGATTCAGGTGTGTTTTTAGGGGAGGATTGTAACCTACGGGCTTGGCACTTAGTGTCCAGACGTGTTTTTGGAGGAATGTTTAGCCTAGGGGCTTGGCACTCAGTGCCCAAGCGTGTTCTTGGATGGTTTAGCTCGTTTGAGAAATCAGACGTGTTTTGGGTGGATAATCGTGTATTTATATCTACTCATAATGGTTCAACGGGCTAAATCGATATGGTTATACAATAATAATGAATGGTAAATGTGTTATCATATGATAAGGTATGGTTCTATGATGTATAAGTGCATATGTGCAATGGCTTGATAATATACCTTCAATTAAGATTGAATTACATCAAATGGAATGTTTCATTCATTATGTATACAATGAACTCACCTGATGTCGTGAATTGTAGTAACGGGGAAAAATTATTTAGTTAAGTATGTTAATTTTATAATTGTGGGATTTAAGGTAAGTTATATGTTTTGAACCTATGAACTTACTAAGCTTATTTCAAGCTTATTCTAGTTCGTTTTCTATTTTTTTGTAGTTATCATTTGACGAAACTCGGCGATCAGATCATCTTAAAGATCACACTATCCACCCACCATTTTTGTAGAAATTTTAACATTTATTTCGTTTATGTGGCATGTAATAGGAGTTGAATTGTATATAAGTGTTTTGTAAAAGTAAAGTGTGTTTTGTGATTGCACCAAGTATGTGGACTTGTTGGTATATTGATGTGTTTGATCATGGCTTGAAATAGTAACTTTGAATGTAGTTATTGAGTTTGGTATGTGATGGAATATCATAGGTATTTGGTAAGTTAGAATATGTTGTGGAATGATTGGATAGGTGATATTTTGGTTGGAGCTTATGACATTGTATTTCGATGTTGATTCTAGAGGTTATATGTAGGATATGGGAAATGGTTTTTGGTGTCAAAAGTTATAGGTGGTTATATTGGTATGTGGTTAATGGTATGTGATAGAAATTTTGGCATTTGATGAAACATATGATACATGTATAACTATGTTCAAACTTGGTATGTAATAGGAAACACTTTGGTATTGATTTATGCTTGTGATGGTGCCTTGAGGCATATTGGTTAGAATTAGTAAAATGATATGTTTTGGTATGCTTTTAGTGCATTTTGAATAGGCTTAAGGAATGGTTAATTGCATACTTATGTTATATCTGAGAGTTTGGATTATAACTTACATTATAAGTCATATTTTGTCACACACGAGCAAGTGAAACGGCCATGTGCTCTTTATGATTAGGGTAGTTTTGGTTAAACACGATCACAGTCTCTCACACGGCCTGGCTACACAATCGTGTGAATGTTTGTAAGATTTTGCATTTAGGTCCACCCGACCTCAGTGAGTTACATGATTGTGTGACTCCAGCTTACACGATCTTAGTTTTTAACACGGTCTAGGAACATGGCCGTGTGACCCTGTTTTGTGATTTTTCCCTAATTTTTTAAAAGTTTGTAATTTAGTCCTTATTTGTACTTGGGTCAACTTAAGAGTGTAACACCTTGAAATTTGGGGTTAGAAGTTTTGAGGTTTGTAGTTAGGGTCTGTGAGTAGGGCGAGCAGTTGAGTTTATTATCGCGTTTTAGTATCAGAATGAGCTTGTTGGTTTAGTGGCAGTGGTTGTGTTAGTTTATCTTTGGATCCCGAGTTTGAGTCCTCATGTGTGTTTAGAGGAGTTAATTTTTTTTTAGATTTTTTTAATTTAAATACATATTTATTTTTAGTTACCTTATTTATTTAATTTTAATTTTTAATTTGGAATAGAGAATTATTCCAAAAAAATTATTTTCACGTTCCTCTTTTCTCTCCCTCTTTCTCATGTCAGTTTTTCTTTCCTTTACTCCTAGATTTCTAAAATTTGACATTTCTTTGCCATTGAATTCTCTTTATCATCACTTTTGTTCTTGAATTTTTGTTTGAAATCGATGGGTTTCATTTAATTTCATTGATTGGTGTTCAGGTAATTCAAGGAATTGAAGCGGAAGTAGAGTAAGTAGTGTTCTTTGATTCTTTTTAGAACAATTTTGGTTGGTTCTTTTGTTTATTTGGGTATGATAATAATAGATTGGTGTGTTTGCATAAACGAGTTTTCAAAACTATGTTATAGAGGTGAATCAGTCAGTTTCTAGTGTTTGAGATCCCGATTTAAGGTGTGTTCCAGAACCATTAGCGATTAGGGTATGCTTTCCTGTCGCAAATTCTCAATTTTAGCCTGTTTCGGTGTGGTTTTGTGATCACACGGGTGGCCACACGGGCGTGTGCTGCAAACGGGCGATTCACATGACCGTGTGACATTGGGAATTAAGGTTGTTGGGTGATTTTTAGTGCTACATAGTCGTATGGCTATGGTTTGGGGAGTTTTTCGATTTCCACACGGGCGTGTGCCTTAGACACATGGTCGTGTCCCTTAGCCACATGGGCATGTGAGTTTTCCACATAGTCATGTGTACTCTGCACTTTATTTTGACACTTTTGGATAGTGAGTTATACAGGCTACTCACACGGCCATGTAACTCGGATACACAGGCGTGTGTCTCCACCACACGGGCGTGTGCCCCTTCCATATGGCTAAGTTGGTCTTCACACGGCCTAGACCCTTCTACACGGTCGGGGCACATGGTTGTGTGGCCCTGTTTCGTAGATTTTTGTTTTGAGTCATAAACTATCTGTTACGTTTCTGTGTAATCCGACCCTCGGTTAAGCCTTGGTAAGTGTGTTTGGGACTCAGTAAAGTTTTGGTTCATGTATATATGTACATTTATGGGTTTTAATTTAATTGTTCGTTTGTGTGATGAATAAATCTGAGCTCATTATTGTTGTCTTAACTGAGTATTGGAATGCAGCTGTAATCAAATCCAAATCTGTTCAACTGGAAACGTGAATGTCTGTTTCTGTATGTTTTTCTGCGTACTGTGTGCATAACTGCACTAGCATGAAAATTTTGGGATTTGGCTATGGAGAGAAGGAAGACTGATTTGGCAGTTTTAATTGCAATACTTCTGTACAACGATGTACCACACTATACTATACACATGCTAACTCAGCTACATATTGTTATTTCAGTGGCTTAGTTCCACATTGGGGTGTGTAGGGTGGATGAACCTATTATGGTTCTATGTGGTGTGCAGGGTGGACGGCCTTCTGTACCTTTATGTGGTGTGCAGGGAGGACGAAGCAATTTTTGGTTGGTGGGGTGGGACGTTTGACTTGTTGCATTCGTTTTGCATCTAAAAATAAGTCTGTTTGTGTGAATGTTTGGTTATTGGCAATATGGATAACGTGTTTTGATTATTATGCATGGTAAGGACGCTGTTTCTGTGGCTTGGTATGATTTGGGAATATTTTTTTATTTTGAATTACTAGTTTGAGTTTTTGTAAGTGATTTTTTATACATATACTGTTCTGGAATATTGTTGTGTTACTTCATATTTTTCCATCTGTTTATGTTTCAGACTCAAACTAAGCTCGCGTAGCTCATTCATTTAGTTTCTCCCTTTCAGGTAAATTCCATGTTTTGAAGCTAGACTCGACATGCTGGAGGTCTCAGACTAATAAGTGTTTGGTTTGGTTTTATGGATGCTACTTAGAAATTCAGTTGTCATTTTCAAATGGTTTGTAGGAAAGATTATCAAAACTATGGTATGGGTTAAGGTTTGAACTTTTCGTTAAAATCTATGATTTCAGTTTTGAACAATATTTTGAAAGTTTCATGCTAAGATTTTAATTGGGTCTTCTGCTATTGTTTCAAAGTTCGCACAGATTTGAGAAAACAACATATTTTTCGCACAATTTCTAATCTAAAAATTTTGAGTTACATTTGGCAAAATTGATGCATTTTGAAATTGTACGAGAAACATTAAATTGTTTTATTCTTACTTGTTTTTAACGCCACTTAATTATTGTTTCAGAACATAAATTGTTAAACAATTTAGCTCGATTTTAGCAAACTATATTCGAAATAAGTTTTAAACAATTCTTTTTGTAAATTGATTTAATATCACTTCGCTGGTCAATGTAACCAACGAGATTTGGTCTAAACTTCTAGGTCGGGTTTGGGGTGTTACAAAGAGCTTTCGTAAGCTCGATTAAGACTCAAAATTTTTTTTAATTCATATTAAACTTGAATCATAACTTGTATTTGTTGATTTATTGAACATTATTGATGGTAAATGTATGTGATCAATTCTATTAACTATTGTAGCATCATGTGACTGAACCGGGTAAGGGGTGTTACACAATCAATTTCAATTTACAGTTTAACTCAACAATTGATCACACAGCATAACATGTTTCAATTCAATCCAAAGCCAATTAGATACTTCCATCCAAAGAAATTATTTTCTATCCTTTTCAATTTAAACATTCTTCACAAAAATCAACATTTTTCTATAAATTTAGTTCAACTGATCAATTCCAAATTTCCTTCAATATTTCATCATACTAAGCAACAAAAATATGCAGTGATAAATGAGTTGAAGAATAGAAATGCCAACTGAAAAATCCGAGCTATTTGTCTACTGTTTTAGCTTTTCCCTTCCTTCTCGAGGAATCCTGATTGACGTTAGTTACGGATTAGCATAAACACATAAAACAATCAATATACTACCAAATTCACAATCAATTGTCATTTTATAAAAAAAATTTATTTAATTTAATTTAGTCCCTAAAATCGTGACTAACATAACTTTCAATTTGAAATCTGTTTTCACTGTAATCCATTAGGGACCTCCTATTTTTTATTTCTATGGTCAATTTTACAATTTATTCAGTTTGGTTCCTAATGTACGAAACTATCAATTAACTACACAATTTAGTGCTTTTTCACCTCTAAGCTTATAATCTACCAAGTTAATACCTAAAACTTCAAGAAATCAACAATGACAACTTTCTAAAAATTTAACAATTTTACAAATTGGTTCATGGGCTAGCAAGATTAAGCTCTCATGATCTCGAAAACATAAAAATTACAAGAAAATGACTAAATTGAACTAACCAATTAAAGCTATAAATTTCCAAAACCCGAAGGTCGATTCTCCTTCTCCTCTTTCTTGCCAAAATTGGTTTAAATGGATGAAGATAAGAAATGCTCTCTTTCCATCCACTTTGATGTCTTTATTATTATTATTATTATTATTATTATTATTATTATTATTATTATTATTATTACCTATTTATTAATTTACCATTTGAACCTCATTATAAAGATAATATCATTAGCCACCTTCCACTACATTTTCCTAAGCTAGTATAATTACCAATTTAGTCCTTAGTCCATTTCATAATTGAAAGAATTTATAAAAATTGTAGTTTTACCACTTTTTCAGTTTAGTCCTTTTCATTAATTAATCACTAATTATACAAAATTACCTATCCGTAAATCAATTACCCTAATATAAATCGTTGTAAATATTTAATAAAGCATTTATAAAATCATTTCACGAAAACGAGATTCCAAACCTGCATTTTTTGAAACCACTAACTTTCTGGTCGTTATACATGAAATTGAGTGCAAGACTTTTCATTAGTATGTCTCTACTAAGGAAATTGAAAAATGATGTAACATTTGCATAAGGAACAAATGACCATAAGTTTAAATTATATGTGAACATGTTATAAGCTATGGTAAAATGGGATAAACATTAGATTAAAGGTTAATTGGACCCTCTATAGGAATTCCAAACATGAATCTTCATAAATGATTGGCTAATAAACTATTAAAAGGGTAAGTTAAGCCCTTAAGACTCTATTATAAGAAATGAATCCATTTGATACATTAATTGTAGAATGAGCAAACTTTGAAACATTTATGGCTAAGGGGCTCAACATTAATAATGGATAGGATTAGTATGAATATTATTAGGTACTTACTGACCTCATCGAGCTCATGTGTTAGTTGTTTAAACTCGTAGGTATTAGATTTGTCAATAAGATGTGGTTTTGAATTGGGAGCATCATATCTCCATTCAAGATTTTGAGTTTGTAATTATTATTTGTAAATTTGGCATGAACATAGAGACTTAGATTATTATAAGGAATTGTAAGTATTTGGATTGGTAAAGTTAAACGTTATTTGTAACTTTTTGAATGATTAAAAAAATATTTGAGTTATAAATTGATTTGAACATGTGTATGATTTGAAATTGTGTTTAAATATTATTTTAAAATGTTTTTAAATGATTTGAAACCATTGGGTATGATTTGATGATGTTCGAGGATATTTTGGGGGTTTGTTGGACAAATTTTTAGCTTTAGGGAACAAGATCCAATACCTTCACCATAGGTATCGGACTAGAACAAGTCAGTAGCCAGAAAGCTACAGTTCCAGGCATAGATATCAATACCTATGCCCAAGGTACCAATACCTTGTTGACTATACATGGCCTCTGCACTGTTTTGGGTGTTTTGACCCATCCGAGGCCCAGAATTGATCTTGAACACCTTTGATCACCCATATAAAGTTTTTAAATGAGTCTAAGGTGATTTTAAGGCCTTCAAAATGATTTTATTTTATTTTTATGATTTTACTTAAATTTTTTAAAGTCTTAAATTAAGGTAAAACTTTTACTTTTCTCAACTCAAACTGTAACGACCCGAAGGTCAGTGGTATCGAAAAGTGTGGTTTTGGAATCTCGATTTAGTAAACTGAACTTGTAAATATTTAATATTTACAGAGTTATATTAGAAATTAATTTAATATTAGTTAGGTAACTTTTTCAAATTAGTGCTTAATTATGGTACGAGACTAAATCATAAAATGTCAAAAGTTGAATTATGATTAAATTATAATGTAGAACATGATTAAAGGGCTTATAAGGTAATTAAACCTTTAGATTTTGGATAGTGGACAGTAATATATAGGTCAAATGTTAAAAAATTGTTATAATTATAATAGTTAATAAATAAAATAAAACGTAAATTGTAATAAAACAAAGGTAGTGGAAACATTAAAATTATTTTCATTCATTTCATCTTCAACAAATCAAAACCAAAAGAGAAAATAAACCTCAACGTACGACTTAGGGTTTCAGAGTTTCAAGCTCAATTTGGTTAGTTCAATTTAGTCCTCTTGTAACTTTTATGTTTCTGGAATCCTTGTAGATCAGGCTAGTTGACCCATGTCATAGTTTCCGATGCTGTTAAAGAATTAGGATGTTACCATTGTTGATTAATTGGAGCTTGAGGTGTTATTTTGTTAGAATTTAAGTTTAATATTGAAAAAAGACTAAATTGTAAAGCCAATTGATGATTTTTTGTAATAGGGACTAAAATTCACAAATTGTAAAATTTGTGGTACAATTGATAAATAGGAATTCCTATAGGGACTCTAGTGAATTTGGCATAAAATTAAAAGGCTAGGTGTTAAAGTTATGTTAGTCTCTATTTTAAGGACTAAATAGAACAAAATGAAAATTTTGTGTAAGTTTTCAATTAATGTGAAATTGCTTGGAAATTGAAGAAAACATATGTGCTGTTTTTAATCCTTAGCTAATGTCGACTCGGATTCCATGAAAAAGAAAGGAAAAGACAAAGTCATTGATGAATAGCTCAGAGTTTACGATTTGTGTTTCTATAATCCAAACTAACTTATAAATGGTTGCATGTTAATTAATTTATTCATGGTAAGAATATGAGGTGAGATTTCTTTTTCATTTGACATGTTTTGAATTGATTGATGATTATGAGGATTAAATTGAATATAATTGAGAAATGTATGTATTTTTATAAATGTGAAAAACTAGTATGTGTTCGAATAGTTGTGGCAGTTATATATATGTTGAATAAATGTTTACATATTGAAAATGAATGTGGATTGAGACATTGGTTGGTACTAAAATATGAAATAAATACTCTATTAAGTATTCGGGCAAAGTCGAATATAGTTAGCATGCCATAGGATAGGAAGATTTCAAGGATTCTTCAACTACGAGATGATGAGACACTGGATGTCAATTTGCTTCTGTTTAACCGATGAGACACCAGGTGCCAAAACTTATTAATAATGTTTGGTGCAATTATTTGCTTCGGATTTATCTAATGAGGCACTAGGTGCCAAACTGGTGTGTTGGTTAGATCCGTGTATTCGTTCGAGTCTGAGTCGTTAATAGGAAATAATTTACAAAATGAGTTATATGATTTTGATATAGCAAAAAGAACTAGAAATGGAATTGAAATGGAAAATAATTTGTGGAATGATTTGGGAACTTTGATATATCATGTTCAATAAAAACATGAAATTTTAAATTGAGATGAAATGTGATAATCATGTATTATATTGGTGAAAGGAGCTAGTCTTGAATCTATGGATATGTGAAATGGTATATTGGACTTGTTAAATTCCATAACATTTCTATTCTAACTTATGCACCTTTATGATTTATGTTATACATTATTGTTCGGATTATAGAAATACCGTTAAGTTATACTTAGCGTACGATTTTTTTTTTCGTGCGCAGGCTAGGTACTTAGCGATTTGATCATTGATTCAGCATCTAGCAGCAATCCCGGTCTCAAGTGTTGGTGATGTGATCATTTTGGGTCTTGGCATATACCTAGGAAGTTTTTTTTTGTTTTTTGGTTATTATGATCAGTTTTATCTTGTTGGTATTTTGGATGTTATGTATATAAGTGTATGTATATATATGTGATGGTAATGATTGTGTTGTTGATGTCTTGATAGGTCGCTTGGGTTATATGCCTAATGTTCTAATGGTTAAGAAAATATCATACTAAGTGATTTGTTTGGTTGGTGATGGATGATATGTTTAGGTCATGCCTTGGAGTTGTTTTGTTATACTTGATATTTTAATCATGAGATTGCTTAAAAGCTTATTTTAGATTTGAGTAGGTGATAGTGAATGTGTACTTAAATATTTACTGAATTGGTATATATGTACTCTTTTAGTTATTCCTAAAATAGTTAAATTGTTAGGGTGCCTTGAAGGCATATCGTTATCGTTGAATTTGGTTATTTGGCTAGTTTCAAATTATTGCTTGAGGTTCCAATTTAAGGAATATTGGTTAAGCACTTTAGGTTGATTATTTTAAGTATTGTTTTTTACGTGAATTTGTTCTTTTTGAATTGGTTGAAGCATGGTATGTTTAGTTGCTTGTGACACAACTGAAGTAGGGTTTTAAGCTTGCATTGAAAGGTATTTCCAGGTACACACGACTATGTAACTTACACGAGCATATGGCACAGCCGTGTGGTTTGTAAGTTTTTAAGCGATTTTGGTGCAAACGACCACATTTTGTTACACTGTCGTGTAACCCATCTCACACAGGCTTAGCTCTCGCACATGTTCAGGGGGTATGACCATGTGACACCTATTTTCAGATTTCTTCCAACTTCTTGTTTAAGTTCCAAATTGATCCATGTTTATTACCAAATTGATTTTAAGTTTCCGTAAGCTTAATATTAATCCGAAAAAGATTGAACACATGTTAATTTGATTTTTTATGAATTGTATGATAATTAATTGAGATTTTGAGTTATAATTTGTATATAAATGGTTTGTAATTGTTCGTAACATTCTATTACTTGGGTTCGGCGACCAGACCAGGTAAAAGGTGTTACACGAACGAACTTGATTTAAATCAAAGAACACTGTAAACTTATTTACGCCACAAATGCTTTTCCATGGGCATTCATTACCCCAAGTGACTTCAAATTGAATATAAATCTTTCTAAAAGGTTTTAAAATGTATTGAAGTATGAAAACTATATTGTGAAAGAAATGCTTTTTTAAAAGTTCCAAGTTCTATTTGAATTTTGGAAATGTCACCGTAGCATCTCCCATTTGTATCGATCGCTAGGACATGTGAGGGGTATCTCACAAAATAAGCTAGGACATGTGAGTGGTATCTCACAAAAAAAAAATTCAAAATTATTGACCACTTTTAAAGCTTCATTTTAAAGATTTTCTTTCATTTCTCCTTTTCTTTTCGAGTGATGATATTTTTTACACCAATAAGTCTACTACACTTTTTGCTTACTTTAGATTCTTTGGTTTGTCACACACAAAAATTGTCTTATATAATAATTAAAAAATAATATTTACTCTTGAAACTTGTGACTTAGTGACATGTACGATGTCTATAAAAGTATCTAGTAATCATTTTCAAGTTTAAATTGATTTATACATGTACTAATATCGGATAATGTTGGTTTTATAACATTTTTCTTGTGCTATTGACTTTCTTCATTGTACCTAATAATAGATATAGGATCAAACCAACCTAAATTTCAATAAGACATTAGGAGAAGGGGTATTAGGGACATTTAATACAACCCCAAATTTTATGATGAAAGATATTTGGTTGCTAATAAAAAAATTGTAAAAGTGAAAACTTGTCATATGAAATTACTTGGATAAAATTAAAGATGTAATATATACTATAGCATTTCTCAATCGGATATATGAGGTTTTGGTGCCATAAATATAATTCTAGTCGTAAATTGTGACCACTTAGTTAATGATTCTTGCAAACCTTTTTATGTATAAATATATGTAGTCCGATGTTCAACTTTTTTTATACAATATGAGGGTGAAAAAGTTTGAATCAGTGTCAAACAAATGTCTAACAAGTCAAGGCAATGTGAAATTTAACTTTAGTTCCAATCGATATGTAATAATTATAAAAAAAAAACTTTGTGTAAACTACACCAAGACCACTAAACTATTAGTAACTTTACATTTTGTTCACTAAACTTCTATATGGCCTTCACTATTCGCACCGCTTGCACCAATCAAATATGTTATTATAATAAGCATAAAGCCTGGTAGTAAATGAATTATACAAGAAATGTAAACATGATTTAAATTAAGGTTGAATTTTACATTAAATTGTATTTGGTTATTTTGCTTATAATTTATTATTGTTTAAAATCTTGTTAACACCACTAAGCTTTATTACTCAGTGTACAATTTTGTTTATTCCGTGCACAGTTCACGAATAAAAGCTTTAGTATATTCGAGTGCAAGCATCCATTTTCTCCAACTTAGCTAAAAAGGCATCTCGATATTTTTTGTTTGTATAAATGTGTTTTGAGTCTTATGCCATGTATCTAGGTTGGTTGGTTGTTACTTTTAATAATGATTTGGTAATGTAACACCCCATACCCGGTCCAGTCGTTGGACTCAAGCTACAGGATGCTGCAATAATAAACAGAAACAATCACATACATTATTATAAGTAATATTCACATACATTTCAAACAAATTAGAGTCTCAAATGAGCTTATAGAAGCTCTTAAACCAGCTCGAAACAAATTCAGGATCAATTTGAAACTTTTACAAAAAGATAGATAAAAAGGTAAAACAGGGGTCACACAGCCGTGTGACAGGCTGAAGCCGTGTGGTGCTATATCACACAATTGTGTCCCCAAACAGCTAGCAGACTGATGTCGTGTAATCTAGGGTCACATGGCCGTGTAACAAATTGTGGCTATGTGAAACTAAAACCATCCTGAACGAATAGAGCACACGGTTGTGTGACCTACCTGTGTGTGACACACAGTCGTGTGGTAGACCGTGTGTAACATATGTGACCTTATTTGTCCAAGGAACATACCAATCCTACAAGGTGACCTAGAATGCCATTCATACCATTCAAACCTAATTCAAAATATACACATTTCAAAGCTAAAACATCCATCTATATAACCATCTAAACATTCAACCAATATACCCTTACTGGCACCGACATATATTCAAACTAAAATCAAATATAATTTATACCAAAGCTTTTAACCATTTCATGCCACAATCTAATTCACATGCATAATACCATTCAAAACTTTTCCATATCCCTTAACCTTCAAAATACCAAACTTGACATCAAGCCATACATCATGTAACAAAATACTCCATAAACTTACATATAAAAAAATACCAAAACATATGCATTCACTTAAACGAGTCTAACCATCCTATGTATATGCCAATAGTAACCAAGTTGAAACCTCAAAAGTCTACCAAATCAAGAGACGATAGGTGTGTGCTTCTCGTTGATTTGAGCGACACGTTCCGGACATCCAAAATCTATAGAAAAGTAGTAACACAAGTAAGTATTTAAAATACTTAGTAAGCCCATAGAAAAAAATGATTACTTACCTCAATTATTAATCATAAAAACAATTGTTATGCGAAATAGTCATCTCTATCAAGGCACAAAGAAAAATCATCATAGACATAAGGTTTTGAGCTCAAACCATACATATAACCTCGATAGTTTATATTTCCATCATAATATAACTTATATCAACTATCCATATCATGAACATTCATTTTTTCCGACATCAACCTCATATCGTCACATTTCCATTTTTATAATTCCACCCGATGAGACTTCATAAAAGAACTCCGTACACAGGTGAAAGCAATAGTGTTTGGTTACTCGTTTGGGTTAAACCTACACGAATAATGAATAATAGTGTCTAGTCACCCGTTAGGGGTTAAACCTAAATGATAAATATTCTGGTCAAGGCTTATTGTACATGTATTCTCAAGTCCGCAACACATGCTGGAGCTCAGAACCTTCGAGCATTAACCCGTAACCTTGTATACGAGACTTCTACTAAGTTCATTAGGATTTAACCACAAATTATGCCACAATTCATAATCAGCAATGAACCACTATTTCATAATTAAGTATAACACATCAAAAATAGGAATTTAGCTATGCTATATGAACTTATCTGAAAACAAAATATCGCTTTAGATAACAAGGCCTATTCGATAGTTTTCCCTTTTCCGCGCAAATCCTCCAGTTGTTGCAATTCTTGAGCTAAATCATAATTTGTCTCAATTATCCATTCAAAATATCCTTTAACAACATATTAAATTTATATAATAGCTCAATTTCACCTATGAAATAATTCTTCCAGTTTTGCATTTATTTCAAATTAGTCTCTTGAATCGAAAATGCTATAACTCACGAATTTGAGCTTCGATTTTGAAATCAGTCTCAATTCCATCCCTCTGCAGTCTATTAGAACCTATATTTATAGAATTTTTATGTTAATTTCGAATTTATTATATTTTAGTCTCAAAGTTTTAAACTAGCAACTTTTACTTTACAAACTAGTCCATTAACATATCTAAGCTTTAAAACTAACCAAATAACCATAATAGCTTCAAGAATACATCAATGGAATCTTTAGCAATCTTAACAGTTTTGAAAACGGAGATACGAGTTAGATGGACCTAATTGCAACAATCTCAAAAATATAAAAATTACAAAAAACGGGCTTGAGATCACTTACCAATTGAAAGATTTAAGCTTGGACATGACCAAGGGTTTTCTCCCTTCTCACATTTTGCCTTTGAGAAGAAAAAGATGAAAATAATATTTGTTTTCTTTTAATTTTAACTTATATATTATGATTAACTTATTATTTAATTATAATTAGTTTAATTACACATTAATTTATTAACATTAACGTTCATTAACAATTTTGTTGGATGATAGTTGGCTATCACCACCGTTTGACCATTTACCAATTGTCTAATTACTCATTTGGTCCTCCAATTAATTAAGATTCCATAATGATTAACTTTTATCACTTTTACAATTTAGCCCTTATACCTTAATTAGTCACTAATTCGGCAAAATTACCTATCCACAATTTAATTCACCCATATAATCACTCTATAAATATTTAATAAAAACATTTCCAAGCTTGGTTTATATGGTCCCGATACCTCATTTTTCGATATCACTAACTTTTGATACACACCACTTGTACCTTAACTAACTGACCAATTAATAAAATCTATCAAATCATGATTTACTATTATATTATATTTAAATCATAAATATTAATTAAATGGATCTACAGAGTCTCTGGTCGGAATTGTGGTCCCGAAGGCACTGTTTTTTATACTACTGAAAAAATGGGTTGTTATAACTCTTCCCACTTCGGAAATTACATCCTCGAAATTTTTACCTGCGAATAGATTCGAGTACTGTAATCTCAAATATTTTTCAGTTCCCCAAGTAGCTTTTTCAGTATGATGTTGGTGCCACAGAACTTTCATTAACGTACTCATTAATTTCATAGTTCTTCCATTTAGAAAGCTAAAATTTTGACTGGTTCTTCTGAATATAACAAGTCAGGCTGTATTTCTGTCTTGTCAGAAGTAATCACGTAAGAGGAATCTGATCTATACCATCGTAGCAATGAAACATGGAAAACCTTATGAATCTTTTCAAACTTTGGAAGAAACGCTAGTTTGTAAGCCACAAGGCTAATTCTCTCGATAATTTTATATAGCCAAAATAATGTCAGACTAAGCTACCCTTTTCTGTTGAACCATGACTTTCTTCCACGTGGAGACTTTTAGAAATACTCTATTATCAATCTAGAATCCGGTATCTTTTCTTTTTAAATCAACATACAATTTTTGACGATTAGAGGTAGCTTTCAAACAATTACAGATAATACAAATTTTATCTTCAGTTCCACGAATTAATTAGTCCCGACTAGCTTCTTTTCACTCAATTCTCACAATTATAAAAAATTTCTACATTTATGTTTGTGCAAAGCTTCTAAAGATGCTATATTAATACTGGATTGATAGTTATTATTATAAGCAAATTCCGTCAACGATAAATATTTCTCCCAACTACCTTCAAACTAAAAAATGCATCAAAGCATATCTTCCAGAATTTGAATAACTCATTCTGGTTGGCCATCTATTTGTGAAAACAATGTAGTACTGATATTTAATCTAGTACTTAAGGCTTGGATCACGGTCAGAAATAATGAATAACAAAATCTTGTGCAATCTAACAATCTCAAAGTCATATAATTTAGATAGCTTCTTAAGTGGATAATTTGTTCCATTTTCACTCGGGAACCAAACATCTCAATACAAACTCAGATATTTCTTATTTCATTCCCAACCACCAATAACTTTGTTTAAAGTAATTATACATTTTGTTACCACCTGGATGTATAAATAAATGTTGCTATGGGTTTCCCGTAGGCTATCTCTTTTAACCTCAGAATCGTTCAGTACACATATCCGGTTTCTGAAGTACAAATTATCATCACTTCCAACACTACAATCACTAACCTGACCATTCTGAATCTATTCGTATTTAAATTTCAAATTTGAATCATCTCCTTGTAACTTATGAATTTTCTGAAGGACAGGGGTTTAACTCTCAATTCTGCAATAATAGAACCATTCGACTCAAAGTCAAATAAGTGTTCAACGTTCACAATTATTAGGAGGTCATTTGAAATAAATTAGATATCTTTAGTTGTTATTAAGAGTATTAGGAAACTTACTTTTCAAAATCAGAACTCACATTTGCTAATCTTCACATATAATTGTTTCTCTAGTTAGATATGCAACACTTTTTTCCAATGTTGATCATTTTCAATTTCTTTTTTCGCATAAATTTAACATCACTAATAACATAGCAACAATTCAGTTCAGATACAACTAACAAATCCTACCCATTAAATCTATAAAGCAACTAAGCGATTGATAATCCAAATGGTGTTATCAGAATCTCACATTGTTCAAATCAAGTCTGGAAAGAAATCTTCAGTACATCTGACTCATAACTCGGAGCTAACAACAATAAATCACAAGTAAATACTCGAAACTACGATAGTTCTATTAACGAAACAAATTAGTCAACTATACAAAATAAAAAATACCGATTCTTCATGGTGTCACTGATCTGCTATCTGAAATTTATACACTATTCTCAAAATTTTGTCTTTATTTTTCATAATCATATTATCGTTTTCCCATATTACACATTCAGTTAAACAAGTTTCCTATTAAATAATTATTTCAGCAATGCCTACAATTCTTGTAATTTTGATAGTACCATTCTTTACAAAGCAATAAAGATTTAAGTGATCCCGATAATCATATAAGTTACAAACTCATCTTCTCTCTTGGGTGATAATCTAGATAATTCTTCTAAAAATATATCATTAATTCCTTAACCATCGGTATCTAATTATTCTTTGATTCTGTCATTATGATAATTAGGATACAAACAAGATATGATTCACAATCTTTTCTAACCATTCCATGGATATTTAACGCTATTATACTATAGATCACACAATCAGTTCTGTCTATCTCAACATTTATTAATTTCTCCCTCTAACACTTAAGTACAATCTGTATCTGTAACACCCATAACCCATTTCCGTCGTCGAATTAGGATTACAGAGTATTACTGTACACTTCAGAACATTTAACAACAAGTAACATCGAGTTTTCAATTAATTAAAAACATTCATAGATAATTCAAATTGAAGTCAAACATACACTTATGGGCCTTAAATAAAGCCTACAAGAACTTAAAAATAGTTTAGAAACAATTTAGGACCAATTTGAAGCAAATCAAAAAGTTTAAGGAAAAGCTAAAAAAATTTCAAAACAGAGGTCTCACGACCGCTTGTCCAGGCCGTGTGACAGAGCCCGGACTGTGTGGCTACTCTGCATGCCCGTGTAACTACTTCACATGCCCGTGAATGCAAACTTTGTAATTAACTGTGCCCATGTATTATAAGGTCAGATGACTGTGTGGCTAGGCCATGTAACTCTCTGTGACCATGTAGCTCAGGGTCACACGGCAGTGTCACCAGGCCATGTAACTCTCTGTACCCATGTGGACTAGCCTACACCTAACACGCTAATGGCACACGCCCATGTGGGTTTGCCTGTGTGTGGTACACGGCCGTGTGGCAGCCCATGCCCTAGGTCGTGTGTGCCCAAAAATGACCCAAAACATGCCATTTTTAACACCCAATGCTTAGGTACCTGAACCAACTTACTAACACATGATCATAAGGCCTCAAAACACTTTCGAGAATAACCAAAAAATGCCAATTCAATCAACCAAAATTCTAATCAATAAGTCATCAAGGACACACAACTCAATCACTTAACATTTCATTACCTAGTTAAACTTCCAAGCTATGAACACTTAATCTCAACTAGCATACATTAAGATAACCAAGCTTACAATTTAACTCATACAACAACATCCACTTGTGTCTAAGTTGGAATCATGCATACATATCAAGGAGTTGTAAAACATATCAAGATCAAAAGCATAACAAGTTATACAACTTAAGAAATTATGTATCTTTACAACAAACTTAAATCCTTCTATTACATGCCATATAAGCCAAGTTGTAATCAAAATCTACCAAAAAGGATTCTCGGATAGTGTGATTTTTTGAGTTGATCTGATCGTCCGACTATCCACAAAAGCGTAATCTACAAAGAACAAGACAACTAACACGAGTATGCTTTTGTAAAGCTTAATAAGTTTGATGATTGAAACAATAAAGCTTACCGAATAAAACATAATAATTCACATAAAAAAATAATTAAACAAAGTTTCCTATCAACCACAATTCAGAATAGGTGAGTAATACTCAAAAAGAATATGATTATACATTATCGACTCATAGAGCTATTAGAAGTTTTGTGACACCACAAACCCGACCGAAATGGATCGGCCCGAATCTAAAGTGACATATTAGTCACCGAAGTGACTCTCCAGCACAAAATCACCTAAAACACACCCCAACCTTATAACACCTCAATTCTAACTAATAACTATCTAATCTTTTTTTATAGTCAATTTATGAAACCCCTAGAATTCTTTTTAATTAGCCAAGTTTTTCCTTAATCTATTTATTAATTAAGGCTACATTAGCTAAGTTTTATTACATTAATCATACATACAACTCTAATTAATCTAATTACAACTAATAAACCGCATATGTATATAATTTAAATATTCAAAATCATGCTTAACAAACAACATTTAAAACATACAATAGACTTACCTTAGTCACAAAGCTATCCACTCATTGACAAGCTACAATTAAAATATATTAGTGAAAATTTCATGCTTCAATCACCATGTTATCACTTAGCAACATACAATAATACACTCAACATTTAACCATAAAACCAAACACAAAAAAAATACATATAACATCTCAAAATTAATATCCAAATGTAATTCTCAAACATCCATTACAAGTGTATCATATTATCCCAATTGAGTGCCATAATGCCCTCTAATATATCTATAGAAAATTTCCTAATCTATACTACCAAGTAGCCTTAAAATTAGACCAGCCTTGCCCTTGCTCCTTGACTCCCCAAAGCTAGAAAAACTCTGCACAAAACTGTGAGGATGTGAGCTTAAAAAACTCAGTGAATGGCCATAAACTCAATAAGTAAATCACACCAAAGACATAATTAAACCAAGGCAAATCATGTATCAAATTTCAGGTATATGATCCGTAGTTTCAGTTATATTTTCACACTCAATTATGGCATTTAATTGACTAAAATTTCCAGCAGCAATGCAACATCATAACATCATAATTCCACCTATTATTCCATGAGTAAAAATCAAATTTATTATGGCATATGAAAACATAATATATTTAACAATCACACACTTATATTAGCAAATGAAATCTATGGAAAAATATAAGCATGTGATTATGCATTGGATAAACGGATCTCCAATCTCCCAAATATCGAGTACAATACTCCAGTTGAGTGAGGCATGGCCGTACATTCCCTTATGTTGCCTCGAAATCTCCAATGATTGATTGGAGAAAAAGGCTCAACACTCCCTTATTCACTCCAACAAAGTCAATACTCCTAGGGTCATATGCTCACAAATAACACATGTAGTGATGAGTACTTACTAATCTTATGGCCTGCCATCTATATCTAATTGATCCACCATGCAAATTTGCCACTATAACCAAACACACCAGGCATAAACACTGATATTTAAGCACTTAATTCAAGATATAAAAATTTAATTTAAAGCATATCACTTAGCAATTTTATCATCAATATAAATAAGCTCAATAAGTATCTTTGTCCATATATCTAAAACCAACTATAAAACCATCAAGTGCTCTAAAGTATAGTAATTCATGCTCCAATTATTAATCAATACAATTCAAATCAACCATATCAAACACTCTATTCACGGTTTCCATAAATCATTTACAAATATGTTTTCATAAAATTAAAATCAATTTTGAAATCTAAACCATCTGAGATACAATTGAATCAGTAGAAACATAATTCAAAACCTCAATTTATAATGTAAATAGGCATGTTTACCAATTGCCGTTAAAAACCACACACTTTCACACTTTGCTTCTCAAGCCAAAGTGTATCAAATAGCTGTGTTTGGACCTTAATTCTGATTAGTAGTGGCCCCTCCTCAATGTGGATATTAAATAGAGGTGAAATACATGTTACAAGTTATCATTAACAACAAGAAAATCAAAGAATCATGAACTACAAACATCTAAAATGCCTCTTCAATCTACCTTACCGAAAACTCACAATCTAGCTGAAACACAAATTTTATCCCCAAAATGACCTTGTCTGCACCAAAAATCATTTCTAAACATCATTCCTAATCTATCAACATAAAACCTAAGCATCAATTTCATCAAACAAATTGTTTCATAATTTTTTGACAAATCAACTCATGTTCTTAGTTAAAAAATAGTTTTGTCAAACTTGATCAACCAAACGAGTTTGATCTTTTGTTTTCTGATCAAAAACCTTGTAATAAACATTATTTGAGCTTAAATATCCATTTACACTTGAATTCCAACTCAAAACCATGAATTCACCATTGATGAATCAATGTTCAAGAGCTAAGAGATGAAGATTTGAAAAACCATTTTAATCAATTTAGATAAAAAATAATGATTAAAAACAACCTTAGAATGAATTTAGAGTTGAGAAAATACCTTAAATCGATCTAGATTCACTAATATTGAAGATTGGATCAAGATCTTTGAATAACTCAGATAAGTTTTTTCTTAACTTTGGAAATCTTTTCTGGAGAATTTTAAGAGAAAAAGATTAGATCTAATATTTGATATGACTTCGAATATGAAAAATAAAAATGAGAGAAAATGCTTAGAAATCGGGTGAGAATTGTGTGTGAAGTGAGGAGGCTGTAGCATTTTTGAACTTAAGAACCCCTACCCGATTTCCAAAAATTGGGGAAACTACCATCATGCCACTCCCACAATTCCCTTGTTTTACTAAATAATCCTTCCCCTCCAAAATTCCAAAAATATCGGTAATTTGCCATAGAACCACTCAAATATTTCCCTTGTTTTGCAAACTGGTCCCACGTAATTAATATTTTAAATTCTCTTAATTAAACCCCCATTTTAACTTATTTTTCAATTATAATTTGACCCAAAATATTTATTTTACCCAAAAATTATTTAAAAATATAAAATTAATTTTCTAAAAAAAATTATTTTCCAAAATATTATTTCCCGATTTTTCAATCAAATTAAGCTAACTAACTAATAAAAAAATTTACTGATAAACCCGATTATCTCCTAATTTTCACTCGAAACCTGGTAAACTTACCTGAAACTACTAGACATATTTTTAGGGCCTTGCAAGTTTATGAGAAACTTCTCACAATTTAATAATAATCCATTTTCACTAGAACATAGCCCGATGAACGATGTTCGGATATGAGTACATGGTTAACCATCCAAGAACACACCATACGCTCATACAAGCTAATCCAATTGATAACACACCTCGGCACTAAGGTAACAATTCTGGCTAGTGGGTCAATTAAAATATATATATATTAATTTTTGGTAAATATATGGTTTTATGGATGTCGTATTAAAATTTGACAGGGAAATTTTAAGGGTCAAATAAATAATTAAGTAAAAAGGGCTAAAGTGTAAAAGATTCAAGAGTTGAGGTTTATTAGTAAATGAAATAAAAAAATTATAAAGAGGAAATTCGATGGACTTAGTGGATAATAAAACCAATTCTTAATATAGTAGAAGTGTATGAGTGGTTTTGTTGTAAATTTAATAAATTTAAATTGGTAAAATAGTAATTAAGTTAAAACTAAAAGAAAGAAAAGAAATAAAACAAATGGGCATTATTCTCTTCTTTGTTTCTTGACCATGAGAAAGAAGTGATGCACCATTGTAGAATATTGAAGCTTTGGTTTCTATTTATGCATGCATGTAAGTGATTTAGGCCCCTATTTTGTTTATAAATTTGGTGTTTTTGTGATAATTGTAGCTTAACCAAGTTAACCTAAGGACTTATTTGTTAAATTATAGAAGTTTAGGGACTGTTTTGTTTGATTACAAATGGCCTTTATGGTGGAGGGGGTGAGTTCGCAAGTTTTATGGTTTAAATTAGTTACTTTGCATGGGAATTCTTGCTAGTTCTACCTTTTAGGATTCAAATGTCATAAGTGAAAAATATAAGAGTTGAATTGCAAATTTTAGTTATTGTGGAACTATATGAATGTCATGAAATATTCGACTGTTTGAATTAAATTTTATGGTGTTTACTTTGATGCTTTTGATAGTGAGGATTAAATTGTATATAAGATGAAAGTTTGGAGAATTTATGTAAATATTATTGAAGAGATGATTATATGATTCTAGAAGTTAAAATATTTAAATGGGAATAAATGAATTAAACTGTTGAATTTCATGATTTTGAATTGAGGATTAATTTGTATTAAAAGTTTATGTTGAGAGCAAATATGGAAAATGTAACTAAAAGTTTAATGGCTTGTGTATAAATATTTTGGATGGTTGAATTAAGTAAATTAATTAAGCTATTGGTTTTAGATCAAGAAGCAAGAGGATCAGTTAATAACCGTGGAAAGGAGAAGGTTGTCGAGTAATCATCTTCAATCTTTGTAGCTATCGTAATCTGGTAAATTCGTATTCCTTAAACTGAACTTCAATTATTAATTTATTTAAATTAGTAGTCATTTGAATATCTAATTATTAATTGTTTGAATGAAACATTATGGGATTATATTGAAACAGTTATGAAATTGATCATGGAATATAGCAAAGTTGATTAATGCAAGAGATTTGATTATGAATTGATGAAATGTGGATTTGTACAATTATGTATGTAATGTTGGTTTAACCAAGTACTGCAAGGCACACCCTCTATATCTGTCGGTTTACCCGACTAGCACTTGGTGCAATCTTTGTCAATTTATCTGACTAGTGCAGGGCACACCATTATATTTGTCGATTTATCCAACTAGTGCTTGGCGCAATCTTCATCAATTTATCTGACTAGTGCAGGGCACACCATTATATTTGTCGATTTATTCGACTAGTGCTGGGCGCAACTTTCATCAGTTTATCTGACCAGTGCAGGGCACACCATTATATTTGTCAGTTTATTCGACTAGCGTTTGGCGCAACTTTCGTCAGTTTATCTGACTAGTGCTGGGCACATCATTATAATTATTAGTTACCTGACTAACACTGGGCACAAAAATTTTTTATGGCTTAACTGTTAGGCACCGAGTGCCATTTACTAAATGACTAGTATCGGTAGGGAATAATATATCTATTCAGGAAAATTTAGTTTGTGAAAGATGTTATGGAAGATATATAATATGAATTATGGATTAGAATGGTAAATTTCTATAGAATAAACTTATATATTGAAATGTAAAAAAAGTTAGGTTACTAGGTGTAAGTGTGATTCTTTGAATGAATGAGTTTATTTAATGTTTGAATCTTTCTTTGAACGCAGATTAGGTACTTACTTTTGTTCAATGACTCAGTATCCACGACAAATCCCAAACTCAATTTTAGTGATGTACTTATTTTTGTATTTTGGCATGTACCTAGGTTGTTTTGGTTGGATATGGTCATTTGGATGTTTGAATGTCCCTTCTTAAGTATCTTGTATAAAGAGGATGTTGTGTAAACTTGTTAAATGTTTTGTTCAAAGCCAACAAATGTATATAGTTATGTATGCTTGTGGATATTTTTATAAGTATTAATCTATAATAGTTCTTTTGTGAATTGATTAGCTGGAATATATGTGTTTGAGTGTTGGGATGGAAATCTTGAAGCTATGTTTAGTTGGTGATACTTGTAATGGTAATTTTTTGAAAGTGTATATGTATTTATATTTGGTCAAATTGGTTGTTATTTGAATGAAATAGGTTTCTTGTAGTAACGTATGGCTTTAGCCTAGCTAATTAATGGTTGTCCTTGATTGAGGTGCCTTTGAATGGCATATCCGTTGGATATAGAATGAGTGAAATTTTAGCTTGTAATTGATGATTTAAATGTGGTGTCAATGAGGGAACTTTGGTTAGGCACATAAGATGTATGAAATTGGCATGAATTTGATTTTTTTAAGGTGTATTGATGACATTTATGGATTGGTTTTTGGCTTGGCTTGATGGCCAAGATAGGGTAGCAATTTCCCTTGTTTTGGGAACAAATTATGGTACACACGGCCTAGGACACAGGCTGTCACACGGCCGTGTGTCACACATGGTCCATCTACACGGTCGTGTGTCTTTTTGTATCTAGATATAGGTTTCACACGGCCTACAACATGGCCGTGTGTCTTAAAACAGTTTGTTACACGATCTGAGACACAGCCGTGTGTGTAACCTCCCAAACCCGGCGTAGACGTTATGGATAGATTGAGAAGACTACATTAGCCACCGAAATGGCTAAGCTAACTTACGTTACTTTTGATGACCGTAAATAAACTCATTTTAGAGAAAACCATAGTTTTACTTTTAGTTAGCTTAAAAGCATTCATTCATTAGGTCGTGTATACTCAGGATTCATTTTATTGTTGATAGTGTTGTTTTAGAAAAACCGTTTGCTTGTCGCTCTTCTTAAAAAAAACTCGATGTTAAACAAATGCAACAAAACCAGTTTTCAAGTCATTTGGAAACATAATTTCCCTATCGATTTGTTTTTCAAAAACGGTTCCTTTGCAATGTAACGGAAACTAGGGAACAATATCAAATTTTACTTAAGTCAGATAACATGCATTTCCCGGTTATTATGCTTGAGTAATCTATACATGCAAAAATCCCCAAATGAAAAGTTACCAAGCCACAGACCAGAAATACTTAAAAATTACAAACCAAAACTAATAGAGACTAATTAATCCTTATTTTAAAAAATATGGCATGTCGCAAACTAGGGTTTAAGGCAAAATTTGCAAAATAATAAAAATGGTGAGAGAGAAGGGATTTGAACTTGGGTTTCAAGGAACATTTCACTAACACTTAACCACAAACCAATACCTCTTTTATTTCCTAAAAATGTATAGATAATCTCAAAAATTAAGGCATGACCACTCTCTCTCGATTCACAAACCCGATTCTACTAACCTTTGATTTTTGAAATGTTACAGTGTGACTCAACATCGAATGCACACACAGGCAGGCACACGGCCTACGACACGACTGTGTGACCTTAATTCGAATTTACACATGTGGGGACACACAGGCGGACACACGGGCTGGGACATGGCCGTGTGTTTGGACTTTGAATGTCCACACAGCCTGGGCTGTGACACACGGCCCGTGTGTCCCCTGTTTTCAAAATTTTCAACTTTTACCTAACTTTTTCATTTGTTTCAAATTGACCCCAGAATGTTTCCAATCTATTTTTAGGACCCCGTAAACTCGATTTAAGGCCCGTAAGTGTATGTTTATTGTGAATTGATTAATTGTAATTATATTGAATATTTGTTTTTAAGTAATGTTAAATGTTTGAAACATTATCGTAATACTCTATGACCCTAATCCAGTGACTGAAATGGGTTAGGAGTGTTACACTAAGTGCCTAGCTTGAAGGCTAACATCCCTCCAGAACACACCTCGCCACCAAGTGCCTAGCTTGAAGGCTTTACATCCGCCCTCGGTAACACACCAGAAACACTGTAAATATAACACAATAGTCGCAACAAATGCTGGACTTCGGCAAGTTCAATGAATAGGAAATATCATGAATCATCATCTCATCACATATCAAACCAGTACTGCACACAATATAACATATTGGCATGCCAATTGTACTCTATCCTACGTTCATCCGACTCAAGATATTTCATCCGTGATCAATGCTATAACAATTCATTACTTCCATTCTCAACTACAAGCATCAATACATTATCCAACATATAACAATTAAGTTCATATAATATACATTTAAATTGTATTAAAACTAACCAAACAAACTTACTTGATCAAAAATGAAGTCGAAATCGAGGCAACGATCAATCTGTTACTTTAGCTTTTCTGAAATTCGAGCCTGGTCGATTTATTTCTTAATCTAAAATAATAATTTCATTCAATTATCAACTTCCAACAACATAATTAACTAATTTTATGCAAATAAGTCCTTTTAGACATTTTTACAAAATTACCCCAACATTTTACCTTTTATGCAATTTAGTCCCTAAGTCCAAAACTTGCCATTTCACCATTTCCAACTAAAACTAAGTTCAGAAAAACCATTAACCACTTTAATACAGCCCATAGGTTTTGTTATTTTACATCAAGTCCTTGTAATTTTATCACTTTAACATTTTAGTCCTTTAACATTAAAATTACTAAAAATTACTTTACAACATAGCCTTATATAAAAATCAAGTTTAATAATCTATCTTAAAAATTAAAAAACATACTAAAGTCATTAATTACATAATCCATAACATTTAATAGTTTCACAAATTAGTCCTCGGGTTAGCTAGATCAAGCTAAAACGAGCTCGAAAACATAAAAATTACTAAAAACAGGCAAAAATTCCTACTAATTAAGAAACCCTAGCTTGGTCGAAACTAGAAGGTCCTCCCATAGTGTATTCAGTTCTTCACCAAGAAGAAGAAATAAATTAATGATATTATTCTCTAATCCTTTAATTTTTAACTTACTTTTTAACTATTTACAAAATTAACCTTTTAATATAACTTATAAAATTACTATCTAAGGAAGGTTTAATTACACAATTAGTCCTTCAATTATTTTAAATTTTTAACTAACCAAGCTTAATTTTAATTTAACCCTAAACTAATTAGGACTTAATAAGCAAATAGCCCAAAAGCTAGTGGATTAATCATAATCACCACCGCTTGGACTTTTCGACCATGGTTTAATCACCAATTTGGTCCCTTTACTATTTTAAATCTATAGTGATTAATTTTTACTTCTTTTACAATTTAATCCTTTTACCTTAATTAAGCAATCAATCATCAGAATTACCGCACCAAACTTCAATTCACTTATAATACGATTCTGTAAATATTTAATAAAAATATTTACAGCCTTAAATTACGAAAATGAGGTCCCAATACCTCATTTTCAAAAACCACTTGACTTTTGGACTGAACCACTTATACTTATCTATTCATTCAATTTATAAAAGTTATTAAGCCAGAATTTAATATAATATTGTAATTGACTCATAAATATTAAATAACAACACGGACTTACTCGTCGGATTTGTAGTCCCGAAACCACTATTTTTGATACCACTAAAAAATAGGTTGTTGCAATATCTATTACAATTAACCACAGTATCATATAAAATCAATCAATTCATACTGAATGTCACATCAAACTATCGAATGTCAATGACATCAGATCAGAAAGAATATCACAACAATGAATTCTCAGTGAAATATATTATTAGTACAAACATATTGATCTAACATATTTTTTATTCTAATATCATAATCAAACTGAAACACCCCTAAACCATATTCGTCCCCGAAACAAGGTTATGGAGCATTATCGGATAAACAGAATAGTAAACCGTTCACATCATACATTAATATAAGCATAATCAAATTTCAATCAAACACATTCATAATGGCCCTTAATCGAGCCCTCGAAAAAATTGAAAAATTTGGACTACAGGGGTCACATGGCCGTTTGGCCAGGCCATTTGACTCACACGACTAAGACACACGGTCGTGTCCCATTCCGTGTCCGTACCTGTGTAACTCACTAACTTGGCCCACACGCCCGTGTGCCTGGCTGTGTACCCTTCGAAATGACCTCACACCCTCGTGTGTCAGGCCGTGTAACTGTCTGACTTATATGCCTTGAACCTATAAGGGACACAAGGCCGTATGTCACACACGCCCGTGTATCAAGCCGTGT
Source organism: Gossypium raimondii (assembly GCF_025698545.1). Taxonomy (NCBI): domain Eukaryota; kingdom Viridiplantae; phylum Streptophyta; class Magnoliopsida; order Malvales; family Malvaceae; genus Gossypium; species Gossypium raimondii. The sequence goes on along the minus strand of NC_068572.1, from coordinate 8,242,664 downwards.
GTCCCCAAAATAAACCTTAAAACACAAGTTTACTATTTCAAGTTTGCTTGGACCTTAAGAAACTCAAATACCATCCAAAATACCAATTCAAAATTACATTAATCGAGCCAAAAACACATCAAACCAACCTAATATGTGCCTAACCAATTTACCCTCATTGGTACCACAAGTATATACAATTTTACAACAAAATAAATATTGATTCAATTCATGAATTCACTCAAGCAATATCTAATCAAAATACCTATGAAAGGTACCACAATCACAACAATTCAATTATATATATACCATACATACTAGCATATCAATTATACCTCATTCTCATATAATATTTAAGTTGATTATTTGTACAAAATATCATTCATAACATTAACATAAGTCAAACATTAACTAAAACCGCACAAAAGCCTACACATGCCATATAATCCAAATTAAACGTTTCAAAAACTACCGAGATAAGCTGGGTTGTGTAACTTGAGTGCCGGTCTAATCGTCCAACCTTCCAAGAATCTATAATGACATTAAACAACACAAGTAAGCTTAATGAAGCTTAGTAAGTTTGACGAGTTAAACGATAAATCTTACCGAACTAACTATAATAATTCAAACAATAATAATCATCCAAGAGAGCTCCCTGTCATTCACAACTTCAATCGATAAATTCATCCATGTTTAGATTAATATGAAATAAATAACATATCTTTCAAATTCATTAACAGATTACCCTACCGAAATTTCCCATTTGAAGAACGACTTACGGGTAAGAGTACATCGTCAAAAGAAGCTCATAAGAGCTGGTCCTCCCAAACACGCCAACAGAAGCTCGTGAGACCTGAACAGAAGCTCGTGAGAGCTGATCCACCCAAATCACACCAAATAGAAAGTAAAAAGCGAGAGTTTGCAACAAATGATGAACCCCGATTTACTTGGGTAATATGTCGATATCTCCCTCCAATACCATCTCCACTCCAAACTCCCATCATACATCAAACACGAATGTACTCAAATCTCGCGTTCAATCCAACCTGAGTATTAAATTCGATAATATAATTCCAACAATAATTCATTTCCAAAAATAGAACATATAGAATACCAATCATCAATTTATACAAATGTTAAATTTTAACAGTACGAACTTACCTGGACTGAATTGTAGTCGTTGCAGAGGTACAGGGACTATTTCGCTATTTTTCTTTTTCCAGGAGTATCTACGGGATTTTGATCTAAAATGTAAAATTCTTCATTTAATAGCATATATTTCAATTCTGAAATATTTTACAATTAATACCCTTTTATTTTTAAAAATTGCACAATTGCCCCAAACTTTTACCATTTTTTCAATTTAGTCCTTTAACTCGAATTTCCTCAAATTAACAAATTTTCTCAAGTCAATATTTTATCCAAATATACTAGCCCCTCCAACAGCCCTTAATAAACATCAAATTCACTATCCAACCATAATATTTTGATATTTTCACAATTTAATCCTAAAAATCAAAATCTAACAAAAATCTCTTTACAAATTCATCAAATAACATAATCAAAGTTCCAAATACATGGTATTGATAAAAATATTCAATATTCATCAATGGAAACTTCCAAAATTTTTAACAGAATAAAAAATCGTGGTACGAGCTAGCTGGACGTAGTTGCAACGATATCTAAAACATAAAAATTACAAGAATCGGCATCAAAATGGACTTATATGCAAGGTTTTTAATGCTAGTAGAAGCTTCTCCTCACCCTAGTTATGGCTTCGGCCATTGAAGAAGAAAATGAAAGTGACTTTTGTTTCTTTCATTAATTAAATTTTTTATCTTAGTTTAATTTACAAATTTGCCATTATAATTACTTTATATTGTCACTTTCCTTTATTTAACCGTCCAACTAAGTTCATTTGGGACTAATTGTTATACTGGCCCCTCCTCATATAGTTTATAAACTATTTAATCATTCAATTAAATTAATCACTAACTTTTGCACCTTTTTCAATTTAGTCCTTTTTCTTTAATTAATTATCTAAACGTTAATATTTCTAAACCAAATTTTAATACGAATCTAATGACTCTATGAATATTATAAAAATAATATTTTTGAGTCAATACAACAGAAATTTGTGGTCCTGAAATCACTATTCCGTCACCACTGAAAACCAGGTTGTTACACAAACAACTCTACTGGCATAATCTCTTCAATTATTAAAACAATTCAAAAGTAAGAATGCATTACTCCAGAATTAATCACGATCTGTGTAAAAATAGTAGATAAAGATAATGTACCCATAATATCATCAAGAATAGTGGCCTATTTTGACTTGATTAGTATAAACTCGGGAAGGTGCACAAGTCTCGAGTCTTATTGATGTATCTCTGGTCTCACCTAGACTGGTAGTAGCATTATCACCAATTTCTAGTCTTCTACTCTTTTGTGGAGTTTATATTGATTTAATAATTTGATATCTGATAACATTTGGCTTCTTCGATCAATCCTGCACATAATGTTCAGTGAGCTACATCAAAAGCAAGCTACATCAATACATGCTACGTTAACTCCTAGGATCAACTAAACTGTAGTTCTGATACCACTAAATGTAACCCCCAATACCTGATCCAGTTGCCAGACCCGAGCTACAGGATGCAACAAAATAATCACATACGTTATTAGTAATATTCAATATATAAATAAATACAAGTCAAATCTAATGATTAACGTGCATTTCAAACAAATTCAAGTCTTAAACCAGCTTACAAAAGCTCTTAAACCAGCTTGGAACCAATCAGGATCAATTTGAAACTTTTAAAAAAATATAGGTAAAAAGGAAAAACAGGGGTCACATGGCTGTGTGATCAGGCCATATGACACGTTAAAGTCATGGTGCTATATCACACAGCCGAGTCCCCAAACTATATAACAGACTGATTCCATTTAATCCAAGGTCACATGGTCATGTCGCCAAGCCGTGTAACTAACTGTGTTCATGTGAAACTAAAACCATCCTGAACCAATAGAGCACACGGTCGTGTCACCTACCCATGTGTGCCACACGGTCGCGTGGTAGAACATGTGCAGCATATATGAACCTTTTATGCAAGGAACATACCAATCCCACAAGGTAACCTAAATTGCCATTCATACCATTCAAACCTAATTCAAAACATACACATTTCAAAGCTAAAATATACATCTATATAACCATCTAAACATTCAACCAATATATCCTCATTGGCACCGACATATATTCAAACTCAAATCAAATACAATTCATACCAAAGATTTTAACCATTTCATGCCACAATCTAATTCACATGCGTAATACAATTCAAAACTTTTCCATATAAAATATCAAACTTGACATCAAGCCATACATCATATAAAAATATACTTCATAAACTTACATACGAACATAAACATACAAAAACATATACATTCACTTAAACTAGTCTAACCATCTTTTGTACATACCACAAGTAACCAAGTTGAAACCTCAAAAGTTTACTAAATAGAGAGACGGTAGGTGTGTGCTTCTAGTTGATCCGATTGACACGTTCTGGATATTTAAAATCTACATAAAAGTAGTAACACGAGTAAGTACTTAAAATACTTAGTAAGCTCACAGAATATAAATGATTGCTTACATCAATTATTAATCACACACACAATTCATTATGCGAAATAGTCATCCCTATCAAGGCACAAAGAAAAATCATCATAGACTTAAGGTTTTGAGATCAAACCATACATATAACCTCAATAGTTTATATTTCCATCATAAGATAACTTGTATCAACTATCCATATCATGAAAATTAATTTTTGCCAACAACAACCTCATACTTTCATATTTCCATTGTTAAAATTCCACCCGATGAAACTTCGTAAAAGAACTCCATCACAGGTGAAAGTAACAGTGTCTAGTTACCCGTTTGGGTTAAACCTACACGAATAATGAATAATAATATCTGGTTACCTGTTAGGGTTAAACCTACACGATAAATAGCCTGATCAAGGCTTATTTTACATGTATTCTCTAGTACGCAACACATGCTGGAGCTCAGATCCTTCGGGCTTTAACCCATAACCTCGTATATGAGACTTTTACTAAGTTCATTAGGATTTAACCAGAATTCATAGTCAACAACAAACCACTATTTCATAATTAAGTATAACACATAAGAAATAGGAATTTAGTTATATTGTATGAACTTACCTGACAAAACAGTAACGCTTTAGATAACAAGGTCTATTCGACAGTTTTCTCTTTTCCGTGTAAATCCTCCGGTTGTTGTAATTCTTGATCTAAATCATAATTTGTCTCAATTATCCATTCCAAATATCACTTAAAAACATATTAAATTTATATAGCATCTCAATTTCATCTATGCAATAATTCTTCCAATTTTTTATTTATTTCAATTTAGTCCATAGAATCGAAAATGCCATAACTCACGAATTTGAGCTTTTGATTTGAAATCAATCTTAATGCCATCCCTCTATAGTCCATTATAGAGGTGTTCATGGGCCGGGTAAATGGGCCTGAAAAAATTTCGACCAGGCAGAAATATGGGCCTAGAATTTTGCCTGAGCCCTACCGAGAAAAATTCATAAGCCAGTTCTACCTACCTTCTGCTTTTTTAAAATAAATACCAAAATTTATTTTAAAAATTAAAATAAAATTAAAAAGTATTTTAAAAATATTTTAAAATTAAAAAATTAAAAAATATTTTAAAAAAATTAAAATTAAAAAATTAAGAAAAGTATTTTAAAGTTAAAAATAAAAATAAAAATAAAATATTTATTATTCGGGTCGGGCAAGGCTTGGGCCAAAAAGTGGTGCCGAGGTCTGCCCGCTTTTTAATCGAGCCTCGTTTTTTGCCTAAGCTCATATTTCGCCTATATTTTACCCAAACCCTCCCATATTTCTAGGCGGGTCAGTAGTAGTCACCGCCTACCCATGAACACCTCTAGTCCATTAGAACCTATATTTATAAATTTTTTATGCTAATTTCAAATTTATTACATTTTAGTCCCTAAGTTCTAAACTAGCAACTAGCAACTTTTACTTTACAAACTAGTCCATTAACATATCTATGCTTTAAAACTAACCAAATAACCACAAAATCTTCAAGACTACATCAATGAAATCTTTAGAAATCTTTAACAGTTTGGAAAATGGAGATACGGATTAACTGAACCTAATTGCAACGATATTAAAAATATAAAAAAATTACAAGAAGCGAGCTCAAAATCACTTACCAATTGAGAGATTTAAGCTTGGATGTGACCGAGGGTTTTCTCCCTTCTTAATTTTGGCCTTTGAGAAGAAAAATACAAAAATAATGTTTTTTTTTTTATTTTAACTTATAGACTACGATTAACTTATTATTTAATTATAATTAGTTTAATTAATCATTAATTTATTAACATTAACTTTAAATAACACTTTTGGTGGATGATAGTTGGCTATTGGTTATCACCACCATTTGACCATTTACCAATGGTTTAATTATTCATTTGGTCCTCCAATTAATTAAGATTTCATAGTGATTAACTTTTACAACTTTTACAATTTAGTCCTTACACCTTAATTAGTCACTAATTCGGCAAAATTACCTATCCACAATTTAATTCACCCATATAATCACTCTATAAATATTTAATAAAAACATTTTTTAGCTTGGTTTATGAGGTCCCGATACCTTATTTTTTGACATCATTAACTTCTGATACACACCACTTTTACCTTGACTAATTGACCAATTAATAAAATCTATCAAATCATGATTCACTATTATATTATATTATATTTAACTCATAAATATTAATTAAATGGATCTATGAACCCTCTAGTCGAAATTGTGGCCCTGAAGCCACTATTTCTAATACCACAGAAAAATAGGTTGTTGCAGGTAATTTGGGTAATTTGGCCTATAATGCTTTTATTGTTGAATTTCATCTCTTTATTACTAGTTAATATTGCTTGATTATGTGATTTTGAATGTGAAAATTGGTTGGTTTGGTAATGATCTATTGAAGGTTATAATTTGGTAATGTTTAAACATTTTTAGATAGGTTAATTGGATGAATATGTTTTTTGGTAAGTTTTAAGTAGGTTTAAGTTCATTTGGTTAAGGAATTGAACACTTAGAAGATTTTAACTACTTAGGTTGATGCATCCAAGATCAATCTTCAAAATCAATCTCTAAGAGATTTCTTACAAAATCCAAAATTATCAAAGAAATAACACAATGAATGATCTTCTAAGTCTAACAGACATGGTCTTTTAAAGAGTAAACTACACAAATGGTCACCAAATGTTCACAAGTTTTCATTTTGACCACCAAAAAATAAAAATTTTCATTTTAGGCATCACGGTCAAAAACTATTTTCATTTTACGCATTGTCGTTTAAAACTATTCTCATTTAGGTCATTGTCATTAATTCATTATTAATGTACACTCAATTTAGACACAAAAATTTAATAAAATTTTATTTTGGTCAATGGTTTCCTTTTTTAAATTAATTTTAATTTTTAAAGAAAAAACTTGAATTTTTACAAGGTATTGAATTGTTCAACTGCGAAGATGAAACCTTAAGTTTTTCCTTGTAACTCAATTTTTTGTAAAAACTCAGGTTTTCCCTTGTTACTCGAAAAAAAGCTAAAATTAATTTTAAAAGAGGGGAAACAAAGGAAATGAAAAAGTAAAATGTTTTCCTATAAAACTCAAGTAAATCCTTGTAAAACCCCAAGTTTTTTTTCTTTTATTAGGAAAATGTTTAAAATTAATTCTAAAAGTGAAAAATTAAAGGAAAATCATAAGATAAAATGATTTTTCCAGAAGACCTAAGTTTTTCCTATAAAACTCAGTTAATTCCTTGTAGAATTCAATTTTTCCTTTAATTGAGAAAAAACTAAAATTAATTCTAAAAAAGGAAATATAAAGAAAATGAAAACGATAAATGATTTTTCCATGTAAAAATCTAAGTTTTTCCTATCTATACACCCAAGTTTTTCCTTTTACTAAAAAAACTAAAATTAATTCTAAAAAATTTAAAAAGAAATCAAAAGTTTAAAAGAAAAAAAGTGACCAAAATGAAAGCTTACTAAAGTTGAGTTATCAAAATGAAAATTTACTAAAGTTTGGTGATTAAAATGAATGTACAATTACATTGAATTAACGACGGATGACCAAAATGAAAACAATTGTTAACAATAGTGCCTAAAATGAAAATGGTTTTTAAAGGTGGTGCCTAAAATTAATTTATTTTTATTTTTTAGTGGCCAAAATAAAAACTTTTCAAAGTTGAGTGACTGATTGTGTAGTTTACCCTTTTTTAAAAGTCAAGGATAGGTATTTTCATTTAGAGAGTCAATTCTTGTATGTTGATAAATGCTAAAATCAGTGATTGTTCACTTCTTAACAACTTGAATTCATTCCTTTGGTATTAATAGGGCTCAACAAAACTTTAAGAAGGAAGTTGTAGTAAACCAAGCATGAATATAAAGATTTTACAAAATTTCCAGGAGAATTTTCATTTTTTTCATTTTCTCTTTGTACAGATATTGTAAGTTGTGTTCAATATATCTTTAATTCTCACTTAAGTATAAGGAGGACTAGTTGGAAATAGGCATTTTTTGTTCACATTGTATGTAATTTTCATGCTATGTATCTGTGATTGATCTATGTCATTTGACTATATCTATATATGTGGCCATTGATGAGTTTAGTCATGATTAATATGACAAAGACTACTTTGATCCTATATGAATATAATTGATGGACGAGATCGTTGGATTAAAATCCTCTTATGGGCACATGTATATAATGTAAAATGCTATTATAAAGTGTGATACAAAATTAAGTGACCAATTATGTTATAAGTGCCATAGGTATTAAACGTATCATGGAAATAATATATAGATACCATAAGTTGTATTTATAATTTGATTAGGAGCCAAATTATAAATACCTTAAATTGATTTAATAATCAGTTATTTACAAAGAGGTAATGGTCCCCAAGGAATAGAAATATCTCGTATTTCTTTTCCATCCCCATCAGAGAGTTATAAAAAGATAAAAACTATTTTTTGTAATATCAAAAAACCATCTGGGCAATCTCCAACAATGGATTCAGGTACGCTTCCGCATATAGTTTTGTTTTTAATGGTTCTACATGTCAGTTCCTGGTTTATATCAAATTCTTTTGGAATTTGCATTCTCTAGTTAATCGAACCTCATGAATAGGCAAATCACAACTATATTATACTCTCGGGTGCAAAACCAGTCTTGCATAATTATATATTTAAATATCTCAATATCTTATGGCATGTAAACTATACCCGAAAGTTTTCCAATATCGATATAAGGGATGTAATTTCAAAAGCATCAATAAATTTACTACAACAACCAATATTTCAACATATCAACATGAAACAAAACAATGGCATATATTATCCATCTTACATATAGCACAAACTTTAAGGATTTAATATATAAAACCATTCATCTAATACCAATATACACAAATTGACATCTTATCCAGTCCAAACAACCATTTATAAGCAATTCAACTACAAGATTGGCAAATCATCTCCTAATCAATTAATTTAGACAATATCATGGAGTGTTTTAGAGAATTAGTGTGCACAAATCGCAATTCCAAGTGTACAATGCTTAGAATCAACCACTCTTCCACAATATTTGTCTTAGTTTTAGCTTTTGAGCTTTCAACAAATCTATTTTGCTTCAAAAACACATTCAAATAAACAAATCCAATAAGATTAACAAGACTTTAATAACAAAATTCCTAAATCAACCAATATGGATGCATTTGATATAGTGAAACTCACTTCGCTTTTTCAAGAACTCACTAAATTTTACTAAGAACTCAATACAAACCTCACAAATCTGGTTTCTAATGATTTTTCATTAGTTTATAACTTAAAAACTCCTAATTCCTCACCAAAATCCATTAAGAAACCACTAAATGTAAATTATCCCCTAACAAGTAAGATTAACACCCCTTACTCAGTTTGGTGGCTTGGTCAAAATAAAGAGCGTCACTCTAATCTCTACAGTGACAATGAAAAATCAATCATTCAATCAATACACATTTTAAGCTTGACTTATAAACATCCAATTAATCATTCCAAGCATCCATAAGACATCAAACAAAAACCAAGCTCAAACGAGCTTTAAAACAATGATTAGAGACCTAAACTACACAAACCACACACCAAGTGTCGATAGTTGGGCCAATGTATTGATACATGGTCCGATGTCTCAAGACTTTCATCCTTTGTACCTAATTTGGCTACTAAATTAAAATGTCTCGAAACACAAAAGCCCATGTCTCAAGACTTTACTATCTAGTCTAGAGACTAGTTGATATAAAGAAAACAATTAGAATCACACTTACCTCTTTGAGATTGAATGAAATTTGATCCAAGATTGAAAATAATTTGAGAGAAAATTTTTCTTTATAGATTTCTAAGTCTTAAGTAAATGAGAGAATGTAAAATAACTAACTCTTACGTGAAATTTAGCTCATGGGTATTTTGCTAAAATGTCATTGGGATATTTTCACATAAAAACCTCCCATGCTTTCTAATTCTAAAAATTAATATTAAGAAATTTGACTACCTAATTTGAATTTTTTTTACAAAATAGTCCATAACCCAAAATACTAATTCTTCAATACCAACTAATTAATAAAAACCCACCTATACCAAATTATATAATAACTTGATATCCATTATAAAAAATTGCTCGATTTGAATTCCTAGGATGACTCAAATTTTTATACCAAAATTTTGGGGTGTTACATTTTCCTTTGTTTCGCTTGCTTGAACACTTCAATTCAGGTTGCTTACATTTAAAAATATCATCCTCAATTAATTTTTTTTTTGGTAGCGGTAAGATTTAAAAGATCAAAGAGGAAACAATAGTACGTGTCTCAAATATTTTGTTTATGAATGTTTGAAAATCTATTATAGATTAGTTTCCCTAAATCAAAATGAATAAAGGATGCTACCTTGTAAAGAAGTAAAGTTGTCTTCTTGTTGAAACACACGCTTTACTTCGATGGCAACCAATTTCTTATGGCAGTGGCTTGGAGTATTGCATATGTAGGTTGCAATTTAGATGTCCTGAACTCTTGTCCCTTTGGCCAAGCCTTCTTACACACTTAGCTAAGGTGTAAGCAAGATAATCAAAGTTAGGAACAAAGTCATCATGATCTTCCCTATGATGCTTCAGGAATCGACTGATGATTGTCAGGCTAAAATTGAAGCATGTCTCATTACATAAGCCTATTTGTAATGCTTTTCATTCTCATCATAGTGGATTTTTGCAAGTTGGCATAAAATTATTGAACCATGTTCTTCATGTATAGCTTGACATAAGTCACTGAATACACCAACTCATGGTGAATTTTTACAGTTTGGCAAAAATAGCTTCCTTGAGAATTATATGTGCTCTCACATCTTTAGGCTTATTTTTCAATTTCTTTGAAGTTAAAAGAACATTAACTCTTTTTAGATTTGTGCTTAGCATGTTGTGGTACCAGATTCATATTGCTACAAGCCACTAAGAATCTCATTGAAAATACTAGATAGAGTTTTGCTTAAAGGAAAATATTCTTGATTTCTTGCTGCAATGGAGATTTTTAGAGATAATTATGATTTTCTAGGGCCTTTTGGTAGTTGTAGGTGTATCAAACAATTATTAATGAGCAATATTGTCCCATAAATACATGAAATCTTTCTTGAGATTTCTTTAGAATTTGTGCAACAATGGTTAATGTTTCTTCAAGTTCTTTGATTACTTTGGATATTTCCTTTTTGAAATATGATTTCCAAACTTGTCAACTTCCAAACTACTTTTTCTAGTAGAAGCTTCTAAATTAGCTATTGGAGTTATTGTAGAATATAACTAATCTATTGGAATGATCTACAAAGATTTATCTATTTTATTTATAACTTAACTCATGATTAATTTATATTAATTACAGGTAAAATATCATTCATTGTATATCAATTAATAACTTTAATTTAATTATAGATATGATATATTTTATTAATTATCTCTTAATTAATTTAAATTAATTATAAATAAGATCATTCTTAAAGAATTTAAAAGAATAATTATGAAAGATGTAAAAATTATACTAATAAAATACTAACCATAAATAATATTCAAAACGTAGAATAAATTAAAATTTGGAAACATAACGTATAATTGTTGAATTGATTCAATATGTTGATTGAAAACAAAATCATGTACTCAAAAATCGTCAATGTTTCACAACTTTAAATCCAAACTCAAGATAGTAGAAAATAATCCTTTTGAAACTACATTTTAAGTCCTTTAAATATTTGAGAGAGAAAAGAAAAAAAAGCTTTCTAACTTTGTCCTATTTTTTCTTTAATCTCACTTCTTCCACTAATTTTCACGTTGGTTTATAAGTGGAAATACGAAAATGGCCTTTTGACATTTTCAATTTTTTATTTTAGATTTCTCTTTCTTTTTTTTTTCTTTTTTCCTTTTAAAATTGAGCTGCGCCGCCCATTATGGGCATCCAAAACCCAACAAAAAGATTTAATTTTCAAATATATATCTTAATTAATTTAATTAGAGAAAAAATAATAAAAAGATATTTGATGTTATTATTTCTAACCCATAGCAACTTTAAATAGACACATCGCGACATGTATTTGGTCCAAAATTTCTTTATCTACAATAACATGCATTATTATTTTTCATATTTATAGACTCTTTAGATGCATATACATTTGTAAATTTGAAATTCCTATAATAATTATAAAAAAAATATTTTAATAAATTTACATTAAAATTTTATAAAAATTTATTATTCTTTGAAAGGAATAAATCATTCATTATAATTTTTATTTTATTAATAAATATAATGCTTTTAAAATTTTACAAGATATTAATAAGAATATAGATAAAATATTATTTTAATCTAACAACAAATTTTTCATTTTAAGTCTATTCCTTACCTATTACGAAATGTTGTTTTACCTAACCAAACAATGTAATACTATTACATGTTTATTCCATTCAACCAACCAAACAACATAATACCTATTATCTCAGTATTCTATTCCCACTGAACGGCTATTAAATTCCTACTCTATTCTATTTCAGTGAACCAAATGTATCGTAAGCTCGTATATGGATACCCCAAAGTAATTGCGAGAGCATAATTGATAGGATAATAATCACTCCATCTTGTAACTATAAGAGTTATAATTCTTGATATGTATTTGGCTAATAGAATGTAATTATATCTTAATTTCTCATATCATATTTTATAGTACAAAATGTAATTACATAGTTATATAATTACAAAATGAGTTAAAAAGAAGTTTAAAGTTCATTATGGCTAATTACCTCATGTAATTCCTCAATTCTCAACCTCTCATAAGAATCAAAGCAAGTAATCGAGTGCTCTTAATAAACTCAATTCAATGAGACCTATTAATTATAATGGTTACTCATATATATCACATATGTAATTATAAGTAATTACATCCAAATCCAATTACTAAGTTACTTTTTAAACCCATTGAAAATTCTACATGAGAACATCAAGCATGGCTTTGAAGATGTTCTTAAACAAAGGTTTTAATCCTCCAAGGTTAACATCAAATAAGTCTTAGAAGATGTTTACTTATCATGTTTTTATACTTGAATAAACAATTTCAATTCTCTAAGGTTAAAGGTTCAACATCGAAGATGCTAATAATTGTATCAAAAATTGGATGATAAATTAACTTAATTGTTTTAATGCTTTTACTATATAACTAATTGGTTCGATTATACTTATAATGGCATAATTTAAAAGTATAAAATAAAATTTTCTTACATATGTATGGCTTTAGATCAACATTCGTATGCATTTACAATAACAAATCATGTTTCATTTAAGTGGAGAAGTTAACGTATGTTATGATATGGTATGAATTTGGTATGTTTTGAATAGGTATGAATGGTTCTAAGTGTATAATTTTGACCTGTTTACAATGTTGGTTTCAAACAAACACCAAATGACCTATTTTTGCACCAAACAGGTTCCTCGTCCCAACATCAATTTCCCCTCGTCGCAATGTTGGCCAACAGTTTGTGACGTCTTGGAAACAAGTGACCCGATGTCGTTATGTGACATGTAATTTTGATGACATCATGATGTGGAGAAAGTCTTGTCACGATATCGTACTAAACTTTGAAATCTTTGCAATTTGGTCCTAATGCGATTCCAGCTTAACTTTAGAGCATCAAGAGCATACTTATCAAAAACATTCAAGGTATGTATGCATGTTTCAATTTCCAATGTATCCTTACTTTTCTTACCTTCTAGCACTTGTGGAGAATGATGCGAGTCTCAAGGCCCAATTTTAGACTTATGGATGTAATGGGCTTACACTACCTCAATGCCCAACAACAAGGTCAAAGGTCAAGCAAATCAAACCAAGATTCGATCAAAGAAAATATATGAGGTTGAATCTTTTTGAGAAAATGAGGAATGATACATGCACAGAATGGTTGAAATTTATTAAAGTCAACTCAACCAAGCTGTCAATTTTCAAACTAAAAATATTAGTCAACTTGCATCGAATTTTTGGATGGGATCTAGGCATTTATGGGCTTATATGCTTGAATAATGTTTGAATACTTATCTCTTAGCTTCAAAATGCTCTTTGAATCACTTAATTTTAAGTTCGGGAGCTCAATATATGACCATTTCAGTGAAGACTACGCGAGTAGAATTTCTGGATGGGATTATGACAGGAATTACGAGTTTCGGGCTTTTAATTTGAGTTTAAATGATATTAGGTTCGGTTTTAGGATTAACTTTTATTATATATGATCCCAATATTTTATTTATTAGGTTTTATTATTTTATTATTTATTTATTCTGAATTTTGGATATTGTTTAAGTATTTTAAGTTGTTTAGTAGTTTTTTTCTTAGTCAAACAAGAAAGCTTAGTTTAAAACTACTTCTTATTTATATTAATTAGAGTATTAGTATCAGTTTTATTCGGATGTACTTAGCTAGCCTATATAAAGGCTTCTTCATTGTTCATTAAGCACATGATTGTTTTTTCTTTCTTGTGATTTTTAAGAATAATTTTCTTCTCAATTTTCTTTAAGGACTCATGAGAATTCATTCTTCATCCTTGAATTTTCCAAGGATTATTTTTTGAAGGGTTGATTAGATCCATTAATTGAATTTTTTAGGGGTTTATATCTCAAAGGGTTCAATTGGACACTTATCCATCTATCCATCACATCCATCGGTTTATTCGATCCGTCTTCCATGTTTAAATTTTGTTTATTTATTTAGTTATTATTGTTTTGAATATTTATTCTTAGTTCTTAAATTTCTTATTTTAGTTATTTTTTTTGTTGTTTTCTTAAATTTATTGTGTTTTCTTTTCTGGTCAGATCCAAATCTTCCTTTTTCGAGTCGAACAACTTACATACGATTTCTTTCGCTTTCTCCACTCAATTCTCTATCATTTTTAATTTGTCCTTATACACATATTTGAGCTCCAAAAGGGCTAAACTGTATTTTTTTTCCTTTAAACACAAGGGAGTAACGATTCAATTTTCCACGGAGTACCACATCACAATCATATTGTCGTAGTCTTCCAAGAAGCAAATGGGGGACATGCATGGGAATTACATCACATCAGGCCTCGGCAGAATAATTCCCAATTCTGAATTCAATTAAGGACTGTTTAACTACCTTAACTTCCAAACCTTCTTTAAGCCATTGTAAGTGATATGGTTTAGGATGGTTTTGACAAGGTAAAGGTAAAGTATCCACTAAAAAACTACTCACCACATTGGCACAACTATCACTATCAAAAATAAAAGAACACAAATTTTTTTGAATCAATCACCTCGAGTGGAAGATGTTAGTCCTTTGCACTTTACCAGAATTGTTTAGTCCTTTGCACTTCACCAGAATTGTCACATCCCAAAAATTGGGTTAGTAGAAATTGGTTTAATGAACCGAGAATGGTCACGTCTAAATTTTTTTAAATGATCTTAGCACATTTGATAATAAATAAATATCAATTATAGTGATTGAGTAGTGGTGGAGCCGTCCTTGATCATTTGAGTTCGAATCTCTTCCCTCTTGTTAATTTTTATTTGGTGCAAATTTGTTTTAAACCCTTAACAAAAGTCATCCCATGTTTTTAAATAATTTCTATTAAGAGCTTAATTAGTTTCCTAAAGGTCCTATGTTTAATTCCCTACACTCCTAAATATTTATGTAATTTTTTTTGACAACTTTAGCTAGTATGAACACTCCTTGTCGTCCAACCTAGTTACCATGCATGATGAAAGATTCTTTCCTTATGTGTGAGTCAACCTTCCCTTATTAAGCCCTATTTTCACTCCCATAATCCCCTTTTTGCTCCTTTATCCTCTCAACATACCATTCTCTTCATCCTTACCTTGTGTGATGTTCATTGAACCTAGACAAGATGAAGAACACTCTTTGTTCCATCTTTCATTCTTTTCCTTTTTATTGTCATTCCCCTCCTTTTTGCTCCTTTATCCTCTCAACATACCATTCTCTTCATCCTTACCTTGTGTGATGTTCATTGAACCTAGACAAGATGAAGAACACTCTTTGTTCCATATTTTATTCTTTTCCTTTTCATTGTCATTCCCCTCCTTTCTCCTCTCTTTTCTCTCTCCATTCCCTTTTGCACCACCTTGAACCACCATTATTTTGATTTTGGTCTCCGTTCCTCCACCATTAGCCACCACCATTTGACCTAAACACCACCACTTCATCACCCATCCTCCTCTTCTCTTATTCTTTTTGTTCCACCGTCGCCCTTAGTGCCACTCTCTACCATCGCAACAACCACCGCGCACCACTGCGCAACTCCTCTCTTTTTCTTATTTTTCACTCTTCTCCTTTCTCATCTTTTAAGTAAGTGATCGAACCCATATTCTTTTCTTCTGCTCTGTCGAATTGCCGCCTCTATCGCTGGACCACCGCCATCGCTGCCGCCATAGCACCACCATCGACGGTTGTGTTTCCTCCTATTTCCTTCATCATTTTTCAACCTACATCATTTCTTTTAGTAAATAAAATTTTGCACTATTTATTTCACTTATTTTCTTAAATTCTAAGTCTTTATTTAGTAAACTTACTCTTAATCAACCATTTCTTTAGATCGTTCAATTTTTTCGAATCAAAATCAAGACAATCTATCGATCTCTCCTTTTCGACCAAGATAGAGGCCAATCAACATCAACATGGAAAATTGTCAAACTAGTAAAAGGAATCATGATTCTTAATTCACAAGGGTGATCCATTGAATAAATCCAAGTGTAGGCGTCTTATAGAGTTGTAACACATCTAATCTACAATCAGGTGAGGGTTCTACATTAATTAAAAATATATGAAAATATTTTTCATGTTGTTAAAATTTTATTAGTATTATTAAACGGTTCTTATCAAGAATACTTTATGTATTCAAAAAGAGGAATAAAACCCATCGAATTGGAATATCCAAGTAAGTGAAACTAAACTGTTGTTTCTATGATTTGTATGATATTGTGATCTTGATTATTATTGATATAAAATGTATGAAAATCTCATTCTCATGTTATGTGATGTTATGGCATATGTAGGTTTCGCATGATTTATAAAATGTGAAATATTGATATATATATATATATATATATTATGTAAATATGTGATTAGCATGTTAAGCATGCCTCTGTGATTTTAAGTGATGAGTGATATAACGAGCATGTCTCACATGCCGAAGTGAAAAATTAATTTTTAAAGTGAAAAAGTGATTTTTGTGGTCATATCACATGCATGGGGTGGGATATGTGAAAGAAGGAAGAAGTGGTAGTTTATCTGCAAAAGTGGTGGCTTGTCCACAATATTATAAAGTGGCAATTTATCTGCAAAAGTAGTGGCTTGTCCACAATTTTATTAAGTGGCAGTTTATCTACAAAAGTGGTGGCTTGTCCATAATATTATTAAGTGGCAGTTTATCTGCATTACTGTGACACTGTTCATAAATTGGAGTGTTTGGGTAGACAAGTTTTAGGGAACTCGATTGTGGTGTGTAACGGTGATGGGTAGGATGTTTTAAATAAATTTGCATAATTTTTTTTTAAAACATCGCCATGATCATGTGTATAAAGTGAAATATTTACTTGATTGATGATTGTGTATTTATTTACATTTATTTGTTAAAAAACTCATATTGGGCCTTAAAAGCTCACCCTTCTTAGTGTTATAACCTTTTAGGTAATACTCAGACATAGGGCTTGGAATCAGCATTCGGTGGAGCCTCTTGGATAGTTTATTTTATGGATTTTTAAACTATGTGATTTATGTTTGTAGACTTTGCACTTTGAACACTTTATTTTATTTTGAGTTGTTGATTATTTTATAACTTAGAATTGATATGTATGCATGAAAAATTTATGTCATTTCAAGTATTTTAAAATATGGAGTTTATTTAAACTATTTACGATTTTACATGGTTTAAAACAAAATTATATTTCATAATTTTCTAAGTAGTTTTATGAAAGTCTGCTTGTGAAAGATTTTTACCCAAAACATTTTTAATAAATCATTATAATACAAAATATTTATTTTCAAATAACTTAAAATGACATTATAATATAATGTCGCACTTTACTTTCAAAAGATTATATTTTTAATAAGTATTTTTTTCAAAGAAACAAAATCATTAAATATTCAAATTTTTAAGTTTTCACAAAACACATCAACCCTAGTCAATTTCAAAAAGTAAATAATTTCAAGCGTTGTTAATGTAACTTTTGAGATTCAACCATAATGTCTAGATCGGGTTTGGAACGTTATCAGAATCATTTGTTACTTGAATGCTAAGAGATTGTTGCACTACAAGACAATTGGACTCAAGCAAATTGTCCCCATTAGTAGGAGGTTCTAGAACCTCTTCCATACTATGTTTGCGTACCATTATTAGAGGCTAAAATAAAAATACTAAAAAAAGAAAAGAAATGTTGATCAAAGAAAATTAAACCTCACCGTTATACACTCGCAATAAAAAATAAACAACTCTAAGATGTAAAGAAAAGAAGTTAAGATTTTCTCGCTTGTAAATTTTAAAGAGTAATCAAGCTCAATAATATTCAAAAGATGCGGGATCACTCTCTAACAAAGTTGACCTAAGTCGATAAGAAGTCAAAGAAAAACTCGACCCTAAAAAAAGTAAGTTGCGTGAAGAAAGGAGAGACAACTGTTTCCGTAGCTATTAGCACAAGAAGTGAAAATATGTTAGAATGCGTAAAAGAATAAGAAAAGCTAAAAATAAAAGAAAACTTAATGCTAGAATCAAAGAAAATAAACTACCCAACTAAAAACCCGAAACAAAAGAAAATAACTTGAATTTTTTTGTTCGAGGTGTTCCTAATTTCCAAAAATCACAAAATTTAAACTGGATTCTTCTCAAATAATGTAGATCTGATTTGGAAAATTTCGGCACGAAGTCAACCCACAAAATATTTTTTTTCTTTTTTTCATCTTTTTTTTTGTTTTTGCACTTTTCGATCATTTTTTGTGAGAAATATTTTTTTTATATTCTAATAGAGTTCCAAGAATAATTATGTTAAATTTTGGATCATTTGGAAAACGTTTACCCACTACAAAATATTTTTTCTAAAAAATATTCTGGGTAAAAAGAAAAAAAAATTGTTTTGAGATTATTTGATGGAAATCAGTTTATAAGAACACAAAGAACACCTAAAACATCCAAATTTGATACCAAATGATAGAGAATTGAGCAGAGGAAGTGGAAGAAGGAAGATTTAGATCTGACCTGAAAAGAAAACAAAAAAAAAACTAAAACAAGAAATTTAAGAACTAAGAACAAATATTTAAAATAATAAAAAACTAAATAAATAAATGAAATTTTGAACATGGAAGATGGATCGAATAAACCAATTGATGTGATGGATAGATGGATAAGTGTTCAATTGAACCCTTTGAGATATAAACCCCAAAAAACTCAATTAATGGCTCTAATCAACCCTCCAAGAAATAATACTTGACAAATCAATTAATGGCTCTAATCAATCCTCCAAGAAATAATCCTTAAGAAATTGAAAATTGAAGTATGAATTCCCACGACTCCTTGAAGAAAATCGAGAAGAAAAATACTTCTAAAAATCACAAGAAAGAAATCTTGCACACAGAAATTAACAATGTCGAAAACTTTATTAATAAAAATAATCGTGTGCTTAATGAACAAGGAAGAAGCCTTTATATAGACTAGCTAAGTACATTCAAATAAAACTCTAAAGTATACTGGAACTTTAATTAATCTAAATAAGTAGTTTTAAATTAAACTTTCTTATCTGACTAAGAAACAAAAACTCCTAAACAACTTAAAATACTTAAACAATATCCAAAATTCAAAATAAATAAGTAATAAAATAATAATACCTAATAAATACAATATTGGACTCATATATAATAAAAATTAAGCCTAAAAACTGAACCCAATATGATTTAAACTTGAATTAAAAGCCCGAAACTCGTAATTCCCGTCATAATCCTGTCTAGAAATTTTATTTGCATAGTCTTCACTAAAACGATCATAACTTGAGCTCCCGAACTCGAAATCGAGTGATTCAAAGTGCGTTTCAAAATTAAGAGATATATCTTCAAACGTTATGTAGGCATTTAAACCCAAAAATGTCTGGATCCTTTCCAAAAATTTGTCACAAGTTGATTAATATTTTCAGTTTGAAATTGGCAACTTGGTTGAATTGACTTTAATAAATTTCACTCATTACGTGCATGTATCATTATTTATTTCCTCGAAAAGATTCATCCTCGAAAAGATTCATCCTCACATATTGTCTTTAATCGAATCTTGGTTTGATTTGCTTAGCATTTGACCTTATTGTTGGCATTGAGGTAGTGTAAGCCCATCACATCCATAAGTCTGAAATTGGATCTTGAGACTCGCATCACATAATAAAAACTCAATAGTTCTCACAATTAAATAACATTTAATATTTGTATCATATATTAAAATAATATTTGTACAATTGTTGAATACTATAAATAATATATATTTATATTGTAATATTTTTTAACACACTAAATATTATATATTAGGTACAATTATTATTTTAGAATCATATTTTAATATAATATTTATAATAATTATAAAATATTTTAATAAATTTACATTACAATTTTTATAAATAATTTATTATTTTTGAAAGGAATAAATAAATTATTAGAATTTTATTTTATTTATAAATATAATGCTTTTAAAAATTACAAGATATTAATAAGAAAATAGATAAAATATTATTTTAATCTAATGATAAATTGTCATTTTAAGTCTATTCCTTACCTATTATGAAATGTTGTTTTACCCAACCAAACAATGTAATACTATTATATGTTTATTCTATTCAACCAACCAAATAACATAAAACCTATAATCTCGCTATTCTATTCCCAATTGAACGGCTATAGAATTCCTATTCTATTCCATTTCAATGAATCAAATGTATCGTAAAGGCGTATATGGATACCTCAAAGTAATTGCAAGAAAGTGTAATTGTTAGGATAATAATTACTCCATCTTGTAACTATAAGAGTTCTAATTCTCTATATGTATTTAGCTAGTAGAATTTAATTATGTCTTAATTTATCATATAATATTTTATAGTACAAATTATAATTCCATAGTTATATAATTACAAAAATAGTTAAAAAGAAGTTTAAAGTTCATTATGGCTAATTATCTCACGCAATTCCTTAATTCTCAACCTCTCATATGAATCAAAACAAGTAATCATGTGCTCTTGATAAACTTAATTCAATGAGATCTATTAATTTTAATAATTACTCATATATATCACATACGTAATTATAAGTAATTATACCCAAAATCTAAATACTAAATTAACTTTTAAATCCATTGAAAATTCTACATGAAAACATCAAGCATGGCTTTAGAGATGTTCTTAAACAAAAGGTTTTTAGTCCTCCAAGGTTAACATCAAACAAGTCTTAGAAGATGTTTACTTATCATGTTTTTATGCTTGAACAAACATTTTCAATTCTCCGATGTTAAAGGTTCAACATCAAAGATACTAATCATTGTAGCAAAAAATTAGATGATAAATTAACTTAATTATTCAAATAACTTGCTATATAATTAATGATTCGATTATACTTATAATGGCTTACATATATATGGCTTTAGATGAACATTAGCATGTTTCATTTAGGGGAGAAGTTAATGCATAACTTACATATAAGTTTTACATTGAATAGAATCATACTAACATCAAATGAAGATTTTGCTCCAAATCAATTAATATGCTTAGATGTAATGCTTTTGAGAAACCCAAGCATTCTATAGGTTATTTTGATGAGATATGATGTGGTGTAGTAGAACTTTGAATTTATAGTCATAGAATAAGATGATTAGAATGAAGATTTGAGTATAGGAAATGTGTAATTAGACAATAGTAATAGAGCATATTCACATGTTAAAAAGAAAGATTTACATTGCTACCTTAATTAATGGATATAAAATTTTGTTTGATTCACATTTTATGTTTAAGGTTAACAAATGTAATGAATAATGTCATATACAACATAACAAATCAAGTTTTGTTTTGGATTAAATATGGTTCCAATTTTTGATTTGCCATGAATTGAATGATATGTGTATTGTCACACATGCCAAACATCAATAGGACATGTTCAACTTCAACAACATTTGAAGTGAAAAATTTCCATCCAATTCTTAACCAAATTTCATGATTCTTGAAGCATTAGTTTCCTTTGTTAATCTATTATCAAATAAGATGCAAAAAATTTGGATTCATGACAAGCATTTTCTTAAATTCCTCCTAAACCACAATAACATCATGGTAAACCATGGTTTTGACCAATGTAGCTTCAAAATCAAATATCTTACAAATGAATTGTCCAAAAAATATGTAAAAATATTCATTAGAAAGCTTATATAATAAACTTAACAATGGAAAAAATTTCAAAAAAAATTATAAGCTATAACTTAAGTCATGGTCAAATCAATCGAGACCAAAAGCACACCTAAAATGCTCAAAACATCAATTCTTCCTCATTCCTCCCCACCCATTCCCTTGCGCCCCTCATCTTCAACCGTAGATATCGCCTTATCTAACGATCCGTATTTAAACTTAAGACAGATAGGGATCCGCGTGATAGTCGTCTCCACCAATCAAAATTCATCTTATGGATACCGTCTTTCTCACATTTGACTATTTAAATCCCTTCATTTCCGTCACCTTCCTCCCACAACGAAATTACCAGTACATCTTCGCTTTCAGATTAGATCCAAAATTCTCCTTTCCTCTTATTTCCGATTCCCCAATTTTTCCCGAAACCCTAATCCTAATCCCAGATTCCTCCTGTCTACATCGTTTAGCAAATGGCAACCGAGGACCCGGCAGTCGTGGCAGACCCCGCACCCGAGACGGAGGAGGACAAGACTGCTGAGACCAAAGCTGCTTCAAAATCCGGCAGAGCAAAGAAAGCCAAAGAACCCAAAACCAAGAAAGCTGCAGCTCCTAGGAAACCACGGGCTGCTCCTACTCATCCTCCTTACGAAGAGGTACTTCATGATTCACAAAATATACTGTTATTTGTTTTTATTTTTTTTGGTATTCTGGGTGTGATTGCGTATTGATATTTGATTGGTTTGTTACAGATGATCAAAGATGCGATCGTTACTTTGAAAGAGAGGACAGGTTCAAGTCAGTACGCCATTGCTAAGTTCATTGAAGAGAAACAGAAGAATCTTCCTGGAAATTTCAAGAAGCTTCTGCTTGTCCATTTGAAGAAGCTTGTGGCTGCTGGGAAGTTGGTTAAAGTTAAGGCTTCGTATAAACTTCCTTCTGCTAGGTCTTCGAAGACGGCTACTGCTGCTTCTGCTCCTGCAAAAAAGAAACCGGCTACTACTAAGTCGAAGTCTAAGCCTGCCTCAAAGCCTAAGGAAGGGAAGAGTACAAAAACTACTCCTAAAGCTAAGGCCAAGACAAAAACTACTCCTAAAGCTAAGGCCAAGACAAAAACTACTTCGAAGGCTAAGAGTAAGCCGGCGGCTACTTCTAAGGCGAAGGCTGCTCCAGCCAAGACTAAGGCAGTGGCTTCTGTGAAGCCGAAGACTACTGCAGCTACAAAGTCAAAAGCTGCAGCCAAGCCTAAGGACAAGCCGGTTAAGGCTTCGAGGACTTCAACTAGGACGTCTCCCGGAAAGAGGGCTGCTGCTCCCAAGCCTGCTGCGAAGAAGGCTCCTGCGGCTAAAAAAGCTCCTGCGAAGAGTGTAAAGCCGAAGAGTGTCAAGTCACCGGCGAAGAAAGCCACGTCGAGGAGGGGAAAGAAATGAGAGAAGAGAGGGTGGTCAACATAGGGGTAGTTTTGTAAATTCGAGTGAAGCTTAGTGGGTGTATTTGGGTCCATACCCAGGAAAATATGACATCGGATCTTATCTGTTCTTGAACTTTTCTTCGAGGGGTTGTTTTTTTTGTTGTTGTTGTTGATTGACGCTAAATTTCTAAATTCCTTAGTTTTTAAAGCAGATTTTAGATGTAATTTTTCAGTTGAATGGATTATGAGATGAAATCAGAGCTCCCTGATATTTTATCATGTTATCTGCGTTCTATTGTTCTGCTCGTTCTTTATGCATTGACCACCGGGGAATAGATTGCAAATTAAGAAGCCTAGGGTTTGTATTTATAGGGTTGCTTGGTGGAATAGATTCAAAGAAACGGTGGCCTGTTAGAAAGACGTTGCGCGGAATGCTCTGAAGGATTCAGCTTCTGTGCGGCTACACTGCTTCGAAACTGGAAGCCAAGGTTAAGGTTTTTTACGAATTTGTTGATCCTAAAATATTGAAATGCGTATGATTAAGTGGAACAATGATGTAACTGGCACGGCTGATCAAATTCATCATCCCTGGTTTAAATTGTGACTATCAAGTTTGCCTAGTTTTTAAGCAATTATAAAGCTGCATTTATTTGGAATATGAGTCGCTGCATTTTTATTTCGATTTTGGTTTCTAACCTAAAAGCTTCACCTAATTAGTGAATTGTGTTGAGTGGGGTTGTGCTCGAGCGTTGATGCATATAAACATGGTTATTTAACATGCTTCATTGCTTGCTGTTCTTTTAGGTTTTTCATGGAGTGAAAAATTAGTTAATATAGTTGGGGGCAAAATGAATGAATGGAGGAGTAATTAGGCAACTTTCCTCGTTGTTATTATCTCTTAATTGCTTTCCTTTATAGTGATGATTCTTAATTTTCTTTTTATTTTGTCAATGATTCTCTTATTCTTTGCTGACAAAATTTGTGCATGGCAAGGCTTCAGTTAGTTATTCCAGCCCTTCTTCTGGTATCACGAACCCTAAGCCATACCACTAAACCTTTCTCCATAACCGATGCTTCAATCTCCATCCCACTTGTGAAGCCTCTTCAAAGGCCCCAGTTGGTCCCAAGCTGTGCAAGCAGAGCTCACTGTCCTGAGAAACAGGGAACATGGTTGTTGGTCACGAAAGAAGTTAAGAATGTGGTAGGATGTAAATGGGGATTTCAGTCCCGATGGCACCATTAATTACAAGGCTTAACTTGTGAATTGTTTTAGCTAATGACCTAAGATTGACTATGGAGATACTTTTCACCTATTGTCATAAGTATATTATAATCTTGATATTACTTTCTCTTGTGATTAGCAGTTAGCCACTTCAACAAATTAACTTTCACAATATTTTCCTTAATGGATCCTTTAGAAGAAGAGGTCTTCATGAGCCAGCCACCAAGGTTTGTTGACATGTTTGTCACCTGCATAAGGCTATCTATGGTCTTAAGCCAGCACAATCTGATAATTCTCCTTTTATTTCAAGATACTCAGGCACATTCATTTACCTCTTGGTTTATGTTGATGGTTTCATTATCAGCAGTCCTAATTTGAATACTATTAATAAGTTTCTTGAGGCTATATTAATTATAGGTTTTTGTTGAGGGCTCTTGGTGATATAGATTACTTGGTATTGAAGCCTGCTTTATGCAAGATGGCTTAGTTTTGTTTTAACATCACTACATTTTAGATGTTCCTGATCGAGCAAAAGTTACTTCATGCCAATGCAATAAATATATCTCTTAAATTCTCACTGAGTCAAGGAGAAGATTCCTCACTCTTGAAACAAAATGAGTATCTTGTCATACTAGCCTTTGTTGTAAATAAGTTAGCTTAGTGTTCAAGCAAGCCGACTGAACAAGACTTGACAGCCCTCAAGCATGTGTTGAGGTATCTTCAAGGCACTACTGATCATGGTCTCTTCATCTATCGAGATTCTCCTCTAATGGGCTTTCCTTGATGCAGATTGGGGCTGAAACAAGGATGACCAGAACTCCACCGGTGGTTTCATTGTGGTTGTTGGCCAAAATCCAATCTCTTGGGCTTCCCACAAGCAGTAGGGCATTGCGCGGTCATCAACAAAAGCAGAATATTTTGCCATCTTGAATGCCAATGCCTAACTCTGTTGGGTCATAAATTTATTTCTTGAGTTGTCTATTCATTGCCTAATCCTCTCCCACTTTACTGTGATAATCTCGATGCTACATTTGTTTGTCAATCTTGTGTTTTACTCTCCATTAAACACATTGAAATTAATTATCATATTGCTTAGTCCAAGATTCATGAGGAAGATCTTTTTGTTGCTCACAGTTTTGTTGGTGTTCAACTTGCTGATGTCTTCACAAAATCCTTACCATGACCTGCTTTTGAGATGGATTGTTTCAGGATTGGTGTCTCCTCCCGTCACCTTCTTGAGGGTTGTAGTAAGGAAACTTGCCTCCTTGGTGCTACATCTTGATTGCTTTCGTTTGAAAATTTCTTTATTTTCTTTTTATTTCTGACAATGATTCCATTTTATCTTTCTCGTTCTTTGCTGTACAAAACTCATACAAATCCTAAACATCAGTGATATTAACAAGGCTTTCATTAATCGTTCCAGCCCTTTTAAGGAGTAGATGTGTGTAGATGCTTTGTTTTGGCTACTAATATCTTATCTTTTTTCGGAGATAACTAAGATTATGTTTTAGGAACTTACACTTCCAAAGATAGTAACAAAGTTTAACTCGAAACAAGTAGCAGAGTTGCTTCTATTAATATCTCTTCTGGAAGAACAACTCTTGTTTAGAATAGTTATTGTTTAGAACAATTATTGTTTGAGAATCTAAATTTGAAACAACTATGTTCAAAACAAGGCTTCATTTAGAACATTTGTCATCCAAGGTAGCTATCATTTTAGAATGGCTCCTCTTGATAATAGCTAATGTCCATAACTTTTGTTTAGCATAATTGCATTTCAAGAACTATGTTTAGAACAATTGTTGTTCAGAGCAGCTTCTATTATGAACAATTGTTTTTCAAGAACAGCTCTATAATATGGTATTTTATAAAACAGTTCCAAAAGGGAAAAAATTGTTGTGGTTTCATTATTACAGTGGTTTGTATTTGCAGGATCACTCTACCGAAAATGGGGATTCTTTTGAATATGTGAAATGCTTCACTTTTAACTTCCAGGTATCATAAATTGTGATCCTAGTTACATATTTCATTCACAATCTGGATTACCATTATTTTCTTCATGTTTATGGGTGGGTCATCAATTGACAACCATTTGCTAAACAATTCATTTTTTATTTGAGCGTTGAATAGGTTCTTAGTTGTAATAAAGGAAAATAATGGGATGTCCAGGTTCGTTGATAGTGGTCTGCATTATCCCATGCTGCAGATCCTTTTGGTTATTATCATATTTATTCTGCTTATTTATTGCTTGAAAGCTAGCATCCATACTCATCTTTTGTTGTAGGTGTGCATGTTTGTGTGGATGCATGACTTTAGATTTGATGGTAATTGCAACCACGCACAGTCTGCGTTAATTGAATTGTGAAGTAAGAATTTATCTCACTTAAGTTGCTGCTGTAATTGCTCTTTCTTTTACTTCTAAATTCCTCTTTGGAGTTCCAATGCTCAGCCCCACATCTACCGATACTAGTTGATTATTTGAAACAATTAATGGGAATATTCTGTTTTCCAGTTCCAGATTCTGAACTGAGCTAAGCTAGTAACAAAAAATTTACACATATTCTTCATGATTTAATACAACCTTAGTAGACATTCTTGGTCATAACTATAGAAAAAGGTTTGAGACACCTTCAGCATGTAAATTTTTTGGTGAATATTCATAAGCTTTTAACTCTTTTTGTGCTGTGTCATTCTTTCCACTTTCTGGATGGTAAACTTCAGCTCCTTTTGAATATTTAGTCTAGAAGGTGATAGTACAATGTCTTTCCAGATTGAACCAGCTTCACATGCCGGGTTGGGGTGCTTGTAAAGTTCATATATGGACTCAGCTTCTTCATTCAGCCTGCCCACTTTCTTTAAACAGTCAATTTCATCTGGATCAACTAGCAAGGTTCTCTCTCTTTCTTTCCATCCTATCAACTTTACAAAAATTTTCATGTTAATATTACATAATTGGTTGCATGGAGTAATTTTGCTAGCAATGAAGTTCCTTCACAATTTATTTGTTTATCCCTGCATGCTGCAGCCTGTAGTTATAGGCTATTTTCTCTTCCTCCTAGATTTCAGTTTTAGGATTATAATGGAGTAAACTAGGCGGCTGGAAATTTTCTCCGCTTAGGTTTGGTTTAATCTCAACTTAGTTGTCTTGGACTTGTGAGGGTTCAAAACCACTCTCTCACCAATTCTACAACCAGACACTTGAAAGAGTTCAGTCCTGAACAAGAAAATGCAAGTTTGCATGCCTAGAAAGGAGTTCTATTTGTAGATTTCTACTTTACAACAGTGTCAGCTGTTTTTTATACTACTATGGTTTTTTTCCAATAAAATTAGCCTAGTGGTAAGCCTGCTTATGATCTTCCTGAAAGATTGAGCAGGGTTCATGGCTTTAACAGAAAGCCAGTTCTCCTCATCTAATTTTGTACCAGAGACAAAGCCTCCTGTATTGAAATGTCAAACAATTTACAAATAGCATTTCTTGCATGAACTTATAGCTATCTGAGTGATTCAAGATTGGTCCAGTCTGTTCCAGCTGTTCTGACCTTAGGTTCCAGAGTTAAAATTCTTTGGTGAACTAGGTGTTCCTTTCAGTTTTATGTCACCTGTTAAGTAAATTAAGATTGAAAATGTGTGATAGTTAATTCACCTTAGGTGGACCTTCCAAAGCATTGGTGGAATACAGCCTAGCACTGTCAACCAGTTGGCAATATGTTGGAAACGCATTTGCAAATCTCTTGTGGGATTTCAATTGTGACTGCACCCTTACAGCGCGTCTACACATTATAGCTCTCCTGTAAATATTGAATTTCTTGATAAAATCAATATCTCAGCTAAAGGGGAAAAGACTTCGTACTAAAACTAAGACAACTGTCTCTAGTGTTTTCCATGGTGCAGTACCTTATGCCTCTAATGACCGCTAAATAAGCTTCACAAACAACCCCAACCAGCTCTATTCTGTATGGCTTCCTCCTTTTCCCTCCTTGCAATTGATCTTCTTCAATTTGCTCCCAGTAGTTCTCAATTACAGTCCCGTCAGGTTTTCGCTTGTAACCAACACCCATACGATATCGCCGGCGATGGACACATCTGGCCATAGTTATTGTTTGCACAACAAATGGTATCCAGGAGAGTGTTCCATCCATGATCACGTCCCGCCCTTCATTGAGTGCTGTCACTAGGAGGGATGATGCTGCATCCGTAGATGATTGGTGCACCTGTTTGGGACAATTGTTAAAACCAATGAGAAGCATTAATATGGTTACCATGTTATTCATTTACCTATGAAGTATTTTTTTTGTTGATTTGTGCATTTAACATTGAGTTTTTTGTTTGAGAACTATGAGTCTATGTTGACTTGGTGGAGAACAGAAAAATGAAATATTTATTACTGTTGATGTAAAGATACACTTATTCATGTGGGAAGGAAACTTTTTTAGGGCTACATGTGGCAGTGACAAGATATTACAGGACATGGATTACTGGGATGTTGTTAATTGATTAAAGGTTGATGGAAGAAAGTCCAACCTCAGAGTAGCTCAGAAAATGATTACAGAGGCTCTTGCATTATGGAAAGGCTGGAAAAATATTTGAATTGGTTGCCGTTGGTATGCATTTTCTAAATGTAGATGTTTGACATTTTCAGTTAATAATGCAACTCAATCATTTTCCTTCAGGTTGCATGGATTTTATGTTTTAGTTTTGAGTCTAGTTAATTACTAAAACATATACACATAAATTAGAAAGGCAACCTAGTGTTATTTCTAGAAATAAAGGAAGTTTAATCCAAGAGCTATTTGATCTCAAAATTTTGGCCAAAAGTGCAACCAGCTTGGGTGATAGAGATGCCAATCATAGGATCCAAGTGGAGTGAATGAGATGGGGAAATGCATTGAAACTCTTTGTTTCCATAGATTATAACCTGTACATGCTGGGAGAAAACTTTGTTTACTGCTAGCTACTGTATAAAGCCATTAAGCCTATGCAATTGAAATCATTCAGTTTGCTAAAGAAACTATCAGTGAAAGTTGATGAGGCTGAGAAAGTGACTCTTACCAGTTCTGCTGTATGAACCATGTCTGCATGACCTTTGGAGCTGAGGGCTCTGTATATGACATCTGATTCTTTGAATGCATCTGCCTCGATCACTACTGCATTTCCTGCTGCGCCTGCCCAGAATGTTCTGTTCATATTTTAAGCAAAACACTCAACATTAGTTCCTTGTAAGTACTCATATTTACTACTAATTTCAAAAGCAAACTTTATGGAAGGTCTACTTGACTAAAATAGTCATTCATACAAATGGTTACTTTACTTCTGCAGGAACAAAAAGAGACTAATTGTCTGCTACGTTACCATTGAGTTACTCGGTGATGAGTGTTGGATATAGGACGAGCTTACTCTTTGAGGATGTCCTTAAGGACGGTACTCTTCCCAGCTCCCATCCCACCTCCCATGAGTAGCAGCACTGGGCTTCTATCACTGTGAGCCACTGGAGCCATCACCTCTGTACATCGAGAATCATCAGTTGAGGTGAGTCCCATTGCTTTCATTTCTTCCACCAATGTATTGAAAACCCTAGCCACCTTCAGACTTTTTGTCACCCTCTCAAATCTTTGTTCCCTATATTACAAAACCGAAGTTCTTTTTGTAGAAATCAGTATTACTTGTCAGCAGTGACGACAATGGTGAGAGACTAAAGCTACGCTAGTTTTAAGGTTTTAAAATCCAAGTTTCTTGCTGTAAATAGGTATAATCTAAAGTTGATATATTAATTTGCAATTCTTCAGATCTACCTTATTTCAATATTTTTTTTTAGTTATTATTATGATCTGACAATAACAATAATCAAAGAATAGAATATGCCCAACCTAGTTGCAGCCATGACAATCTGCTTGAGCTTTCTCTTGGGTTCAGCATCAGAACTTAATACCTAAAACAATATGATAAAAAACAAGTCATTTACTATATGTTATTTGAACTTGGATGTGTCGGATTTGAACATGTATCTATCATAGTTTTTTATAGTTTTTTCATATATTTGAAGCAATATATTACCAACATAGTATATACATGTTGATGCTGACCTGACTAATCATAAGATCTGCATGACTCCAATGAAATGCAAAATAACTAAGAATGCATCTCTCAAACTCTTCCACGAGCTTAACAAACAGTGAATCCACATCTGGTTCATTAGAGAAATATGTATATATATCCTCTTCGCAACCATCGCATTTCCTGATGTATTCTGTTGCTAACTTGCAGAGCAAAGGGCAATGTCTTCTATCTTTAAATCCCATCTGCCTAGCTGAAACAGGGAAGAAACAAGACAACAGACGAAAAGGGCTTCAAAGCTTCACGTTGATGGATAACGAAGCCAATACAAGACAATGTGACAAATCTTATATGAGTTAATTATTTTACCTACGTAATGAGGGAAGCTTTCGAGCTTTTCAATGCGACCATGGCCTGTGTCCCTTGCTCTTAAGCGTGGAATGATCTTTTGATCCCTTCGCTTCTTTACATGATACCGCACTGCTGCGGCAACAATGATCCCGATCGATGAGGCTACCAGGATCTGTGTGAAAGTGGGTTTAGTGTTACGATCTGAACAACAATGAAAAAGGTATTGAATGAACAATTTACATACGCAAATCGGGTTGAATATGTTTCTTTTGTGTAATGAAATTAAGCTTGTCACTTTACCTCTCTGCATGTCTTTAAATTCCAGAAACTAGAACTGTGTTCTTGGTCTGAATCTGATGATAATCCGAATACGGGAAACAAATTTGCCATTACTCTTGGCTTTGAAGCTACGCATGTTAATCGTTATATCTGTTTGGAGGATAGATGGTTTCATTCATCTTCATTGAGATCAAGATCCAGGACTGACACATGTATTAACCTTATTTCTTTCTTTGCCTAAATGCATGGCAACGTACATTAATTTCCCATTTTGTTTTTTTAATAGTACATTTAAAAGAATATATTTTTCAAAAATATTTTCCTACATGGATTTACAATAATTATTATGATTGAAAGTCGTATTTATTCTTATCACATGAAATTACTTCACTCAAACTGGTTACCCGATTAAAGAGGAGAATGAAGAGAAGTGTCAATTCATAACTTTAAATATTGCCTCGCCCAAACGGATTACTTCATTAGACAACATATGATTGTCATACTATAGAGTCTAAGTTGAATAATCACCTCAACTAAAGTAACTTTCTTGTCGAATGGCATAAAATCACCACATTCTAAGGTCTAAGCTGCTTTTTTTTAATCGAGATTGGTCTCATGCATGCATAACATGTGAATTAGTACCTTTACATCAGTTTTATGCATAACATGTGAATAGGTACCAAGTTATATCGATCCCACTTGAGATTTAGATGTATTTATTTCTTTAGAATCTTCTCTAACTTTTTTTAGTTATTTTTGTATTTATAAAAAGGGAGTTAAACATTAGTGTTAAAATTGGTGACCAATTTTGTTAAAATAAAATAGTGGTAAAATAAAATAAAAGTAAAATCTATATAGAATTACACTTCTTTTATTTTATTTTAGAATAAGGTTTTCAACTTTATTACACTTCATCTATTTGATATTGATTAGAATAAAGTGTTTCAATTTTACTACACTTCTTCTATTAGAATATGGTTTTCCAAGCCTATAAATAGAATAGTTTACTCCTCTTGTAATCATTCGAATTCGACATAGTGAATTATCTTCTCCTCTACACGTGGTTTTTTCCCAAAAGAGTTTCTATGTAAAAATCTGGATGTTCTTTATTTTTCTCTCTTTTCTTTGCGATACATTGTCATTACCGACATTCTATTTTTCCCAAATTGGTATCTGAGCTTTCGGGTTGTTCATCTCAATCACGGTAATAGCATCTTTAAAATATGAAATTTCGTTGTTGGATCGTAACACCAGATTTCTTATTGTGGCAGACAAAGATGCAGACAGTTCTTGCGTAGATGGACTTAGAGGATGCCTTGCTAGTGATAGATAAGATGCCTTCGACATTGACGGGGGAAGAGAAGAGGCGTAAAGATCGAAAGGCGTTAACACAGTTACATCTGCATTTGTCTAACGAAATTTTGCAGGATGTGATGAAGGAGAAGACCGCCGCTGCATTATGGAAGAGGCTGAAACAAATATGTATGTCGAAAAGTCTAACCAGCAAGCTGCATATGAAGCAACGTCTTTATGCTTATCATTTGGAGGAAGGTGCGTCTGTGCATGAACACTTAACAGTGTTTAAAGAAATTGTTTTAAACTTGGAGGCCATGGAGGTTCAGTATGATAAGGAAGATTTAGGGTTGATTCTACTTTTTTCATTGCCCCCGTCTTATTCAACCTTTAGAGACATGATTTTATATAGCCGCGAGTCTCTCACAGTTGATGAGGTTTGTGATTCTTTAATCTCGCATGATGAAATGAAACATCTTGTGGTTAAAATCGACTCTCAAGGAGAGGGTCTCATTGTTCGTAAGAGACAAGATCAAAATGCTGATGATGATCGTGGAAGTACACAAGAACGGAATTCTCGCGAGAAATCTAAGAGAAGATCGAAGTCTTCAAACAGAGGTAAAATTTGTAACTTTTGTAAGAAAAAGGGGCACATGAAATCTGAGTGCTATAAGCTGCAGAACAAGATCAAAAGGGAGGCTATGAATAAAAAGGAAAAACAACCAGAAAAATTCGGTGAAGCTGATGTTGTAGAAGACTACATCGATGGTGAACTTCTAGTCTGTAACAACCCAATTTTCAGTGGTGTCAGAAACAGTGGTTCGATGCCACTAAATTTGACGAGTAAGCTCGTAATTTTATTATTTAGTATTTACGAGTCAAATGTGATTTAAAAAGATTTTTGAATTGGTAATTTATGTTTTATAATGAATTATTAGGTTCAAGTGGTAAAATCCTAGGTCAAGTGGTTTTAGAAAATAAGGTATCGAGACCTCATTTTTAAAAATCGAGTCGTGAATATTTTTATAAATATTTACGGAGAGGCATTAAGGTAGTATTAAAGTTATGTGAGAAAATTTTATCGTTTTGGTAGTTAATTAATTAAAATGGACTAAATTGAAAAATGTGTAAAACTTGCTAATTATAAGAAACAAGTGATTAAATGGCTTAAATAGTAAACAAGGAAGGACTTAAGGAATAAATAACCCTAAGTCAATGGATGAGGCGGCATAAGTAAGAAAAAACTAATAAAATAAGCCATTTAATGGAAAATTTGTAAATTTTGTGAAATTAAAATTACAAATTGAAATTTTAAAAGCTTCTAGGCTATTCTTCTTCAAAATTTTGGCCAAACAGCCATGGAAGAGAGAGTTTAGCCTGGTTTTGCATATTTTTGCTGCATGTGAGTCTAATTCTTACCCGTTTCTTGTAATTTTTATATTTTTGAGATTGTTACAATTAGGTGACACTAAATCCTATCTTAGTTTTTGATTTTATTAGAAATTTTGAAAGTTACCATTGATGAATAATAGATGTGTAACAACTCGTTTTCAGTGAAATCAGAATAGTGGTTTTGGGACCACAAATTTGAGTCTGTAAGAAAAATTATTATAAAATTATTTTATGGTCTACCATATGATAGGAATATCATATAAAAATTTCATTAAGAAATTTTATTGATTACATGATTAATTGATAAAAGGACCAAATTGCATGAAATGCAAAAGTTGAATTCTAGTAGCTAAAAGGATCAAATAACTAAGAAATTCAAAATTTGAGGTCCTTATATGGCAAATAAACCATTAAGAGAAGTTAGTAGATAAGTTTGATGATTCATCCATGGAAAATTAATTAAAGAAAAGGTCTAAATTGGAAAGTAAAAAAAAATAAAAGATGATAATTAATTAAATAATGAAAATATCATCTTTTTCATCATCTTTCCCAAATTTTTTCTATGGAAAGCCTAGCTAAGAGAAGAAAACTCAAGCAAGCTTATTTGGCTTAATTGGGTAAGCATTTTTGTCCCGTTTTTAATGATTTTTATGTTTCCAAGATCGTAATAGCTTAATTTAGCTATCTTAGGGATTAATTTGTAAAGTTATCAAAGTACTAGGGTTTTGCCATGACTGAATATGCATGAATTATGAAAATTTCTGGTAGAAAATGAAAGGTTGTTGATAGATAAAAAACTTTTGTAAAGTAAATTTTGATGAAATTGTGATTTAGGATAAAGATGTAAAATTTATGGAAAAATTCTAAATTTTATGAATTTCATGGGCTGCAAATGTTACATGTAAAAATTAGTTAGGCTTGGAATAAGGATTAAATTGCATGAATTTCATTTTCCAAGCCTAGGGACAAAATTGTAATTAATTAAAAGTATAAGGGCAAAATGATAATTTTTCCTAGGATGTGAATTGAATTGAATAGGAATTGTATTAAATTGAGCTAAATTTACTCGTATAGATCCGGATAGACTAAATACGGAGCTAGATCAAGGTAAAGAAAAAGTAACGGATTAGTAGCATACAAGTTCACGAACATTGTCGAGGTAAGTTCATGTAACTAAATTGTGTATATTTATATGTTTGAATTGAATGTTGTATATATATGAATTGTGTAATTGCCATTTACATGAAATGAATTACATATATGACAAAGCCCGACAAATATTAAGTCCCGTTTGAATAGATAAAATTCGATTGGATACAGGGTTCCCGTATTGGTTGTGGTCCTACATATGTTGCGGACACACCATAGCTCGAAAGAGCGTCCCATTAATAGCCCTCTCGAGCTTTCCATTTTATGGTTCTTGTGAGCTTCTCGTTAATAGCTCTTCGGAGCATTCCGATTGGTTGTGACTCTGCATGTGTTGTAGACACACCACAGCTATTATGAACGTCCCGTTATATGGCTCTTTGTGAGCTTCACGATTAAAGACTCTTTGTGAGTTTTCTGATTAATAGCTCTTCGGAGCTTCCCGATATGGCTGGCTTGAACTTTCCGATGTATGGCTATCCAGAGCTTCCCGTTAATGACTTTTCGGAGCTACCCGTTTTTGGCTCGCATGAGCTTCCCGAATATGACTCTTATGAGCTTCCTATTATATAGCTCGGATAAGCTTCCCGTTACATGGCTCACATGAGCTACCCGTTATATGGATCGAGAGAAGGCTCCCCGATTATGTGCTTAAATGAGCACTCTCGAAAATAAATTGATGGATTTCAGATTCGTAAACCTCATATGTACTACCCTTGTATCCATTGATATTTTAAATGATTCAACGGGTAAAGTTCCGAAATGAAATGATATGAATTCAAGATGAATTACTATGAGTAATACTTGAAATAATATGTACATGTTTATGGATACTTGAAATGATAAATACATGTATGTGGAAATTAAATATTGATGAGCTCATACATGTTTCTTGATATTCATGTGAATTACATGACTAACATGCTTGATGAAGATATGTGTTTAGACAATTGACCAATTTGATGAAGATATGTATTTTATATGCTTACCTTAAATGTAAATGAATGGTAAGTTAATTTCCCGTTATACGAACTTACTAAGCTTTAAAGCTTACTCTGTTTTATTTCCACTGTTTTATAGTACTCGGAAGCTTGTAAAGGTTGGAAGCTGGTCGGAGCAACATCACACTATCCTTCAGCTCACTTCGGTATAAATAGAAAAATTTCTTTTGGGTATAAAGGCATGTATAGGCTAAGTTTGGCCAAATGATGACATATATGTGTATTGGTTGTGACTGGCCATTGGTATGACTTAAGTGAACATATTATGATGTTAATATATATATGTGTGTGTGGTTTTATCATGTTTAATATGTGTTTGGTATAAGTAAGCAAATATGAGTTTTTATCATCATGGTAAATGTGAATGCTAAGATATATGTGACAAAATGACTTGTTTAAAACTTGGTTTGTATTGATTTGAGTGATTGTTATTGCTTTGTGAATATATTTATGTGTTGATGTAGGTGTGGGACAAGTTGGGTGAGAAAAGTGGCCTTGGAAATGGCCTATTTTCGTCCACATGGGTAGAGACACGGGTGTGTGTCTCAGCCGTGTGTGACACACGGCCTAGTACATGGGCGTGTGTCTAGGCCGTGTGTTCCCTGCATCTTAATATTTCAAAATAGAATGCTCAGGATTTTTCACATGGCCTGGCACACGAGTTAGTAGCTTGGCCATGTGACCCCTGCACCTACCCATGGCCTAACACAAGGGCATAGGACTTGGCTGTGTGATCCAAGTCAGTAACCTCCCTAATTTGGACACGGGCTGGGACACGACCATGTGCCCTATTTTGAATGTCCACACGGCC
Organism: Gossypium raimondii; assembly: GCF_025698545.1. Classification (NCBI taxonomy): domain Eukaryota; kingdom Viridiplantae; phylum Streptophyta; class Magnoliopsida; order Malvales; family Malvaceae; genus Gossypium; species Gossypium raimondii. The sequence goes on along the minus strand of NC_068572.1, from coordinate 8,205,670 downwards.
TTAGACACGGGCGTGTCTCTTGGCCGTGTGAGCCACACGACCTGACAACACGGGCGATTATCCCCTGTACTTAGGAAAAAATTTAAAATTTCACGAAAAATTCTCTGAGTACCCGGTTTAGTCCCGACTTGTTTTTAATGCATGTTTTGGGTTTCGAGGACTCATATAAGGGAATTTATGAATAATATCTGACATGAATGTTAAATAATATGAAATGTCTGTATTTGATCCATTTATTTCAGTAATACTCTGTAACCCTGTTTTAGCGACGGATATGAGTTAGGGGTGTTACAGAGCTACGATTTAGTCAATTCTCGGACTAACGTAGCATGTACGAGTCTAGCTATACATGCCTTTAGATAACCTGTGATAGTGTGATACCTTTTGACCATTTTAAATATGTTTTTTCATATAGTAATGTCGTCCAATCGAGCTGAATCCGAAGAAGCTGAGAGAAATGCTCAAGCTTCAGTTCAAAGAGAAACATCTAGTAGTAGAAGGCCCATATCAGAGGGCCAAGGAGAAGAGGCTAAATAATCCTTCTTTCAAATGATGAATGAGTGGTTTACAGAATTTGTAAGAACCAATTCGGCTATACAACAACCTTCAGCCTCTCCTGTTTCTCAACCGATTCCTGATATACCACAAGGTACAGAACTTGTTAGAACTAGTAAGCCTCCTGTTGATAAAATCCGTACATATGGGGCAGAAGAATTCAGAGCTAATGCTGAAGATGACCCTAAAAGGGTTGAATTCTGGTTAGAAAATACTATCAGGGTTGTAATTGACCAAATTTGCCCGACCTACATGAAGCAAAACAGTCCAAATACAACAGTTTTTTGGGCCCAAAACCCAAACCAAAAATACAATAACAATGGCCCAATCTACAGTGGCCCAAATTACAGTCAGAAACCCTAGGGTTTCAACAGTGCCGCAAGCCAAGCATCGCATCTCCGCGATCTTCACCTGCAAGGAAACAAACAGCAAAAGGAAAGAAAATCAAAGATTTGCAGATCAAATAAGATCAAACAAATTTTCTTTTTTGATTTCTTTTTATTCTTATTTCGGCTATAAAAAGCCATTGAATGTACTGTAATAAGAATCCGATTCGAAATCAATAAAAAGACAAGCATTCTTTACAAACGAAAGAGCAAAGATCAATCAAAAAATCAAAAGGTTGATAGTTTTTCTTCGAACTTCAGTTTCTTTTCTTATTTATTTTTTTCGCATTCTATTACAAAAAGAAAAATAATAAAAAGGAATGAGTCGAACAGACCTGAGGTCGGGTTGTGTGCAATCATCGGAGGTCTTCACCGGTCGTCCGAGCCACGAAAACCTTTTAGGGTTCCATTCCAATCGTAATCGAGAAAACAGAGGCCGAAAGACCCTTCTCTCTTTCTCTATTTTCTTTTTTTTTTAAAATACCTAAATCTTTTTTTCATTTTTATAAAAAATATACGGAAAGGTAGAAAAGTGATACTTACCTGTGTGAAGGAGATGAGGAACCCCCTATTCGCTCCGACCAGGTTGGGGTTGAAGGGGCTTTGAATCTGTTGAAACGGCGGCGGCGGTTGAATGTTGGAACCTTAGCAGAGGTGGCTAGGGTTCATAAGTTTTGTTTTTTAAAATATGGCAGAAAAGGATTTTTTAAAAAAAAGTTTTTATTTTTATAATAAAATTGAAACGACACCGTTTGATGAAGGCAGATCCGCGCATCGACCCGACCCAGTCCCAGGATCCGGTGTTTTTGAGCGGAGGGGTAAATTGCGCTTTTAGCCCTTCCCCCTTTTTAATATTTTACAATTAAGTTTTTTTTTATTTTTTTTAATTTGCCCTTTAATTTATTTCCAATTTCAATTTGGTCCCTATGGAACGACGCCGTTTAGAGGGAAAAGGAAAATTGCCCTTCTAGTCCCTCCAGGATTATTCTCGTGTTCAATAGGGTCCTCCAGTCTTTATTTATTTGCAGATTTACCCCAAATTTTTTATTTGCAGTTCAATTTAGTTTTTTTTAATATTTTTCTCAAAATTAGTTAATTTTAAATAATATAATTATTTTTAATTTATATATATATGTATCTTCATTGTTTTCTTATATACATATTTATTTTTGTTCTCATATTTATATATATATATTATTTAATTAATTTTGATAATGTAGATATTATTTAATTATTTTAATATATTTTACATATATACATATTTATTTTTCCGAATATTCTATTATATTTATATATATACGTACATATTTTTTTATATTTTCGAAAATGCTTAAATACATACTTATATTTTTAATACATATATTTTAAAATTTATAAATTTATATTTATATATTTTGCTTTATTTTCATAAATGCATTATATTTTATTTATATAAATTTTATAATTTAAAAATTTTATATGTAAATTATGTGTTTGTTTTTTATTCCTCATAATTTCAATGAATGTATTATGTTCCTTTTATTTTTATGTGTTTTGTTCCTTATTTTGTTTATCAATTTATGTTTTCATTTATATTTTAAAAGTATGTTTTTATTTTGCTCATTTATTTGATGCTTTGCATGTTATTGATTTTATTTATTTATTTATTTGTTTATATTATTTCTATGCCATTGTTGTATTTATTATTGATATTTGTTTAAGAGACATCTATTCATACATTCAAGATAACATTACGTCATCTTTTTACTCGAATTTAAAAATGGAATTTTTCAAAATAGAGATAATACTCGTATTTAGGATTTTCGAGAAGATTGAGCCCTAACGTATTAGGTTTCGATTTTCTTCGTTAAATCTAACAATTGAGAATTGCTCTTTAATCAAACAAAATAAAACTTGTTATCGGGAATTCAATATGTTGTGTCCTAACATATTGGATGTGACACGTTGATTTCTCGAGATAATGATTTTTAAAAAAAATAAAGGAAATATTGAATGTTTGAGATTTTAGGAAATTGTACCATAACGTATTGGGCTGCGATTTCTTCATAAATTTTAAACAATTAGATATTTTCCTAAATTTTATTACACGAGTTTTTTTGGACTAACTCATCTTGAAGAGAATAAGATGTTGTGCCCTAACGCATTGGGTGTGATATTTTTTTTCAAAATGAGAAAGTCTTAATAAATAATTTAATTAAGGATCGCATTTTTTAAAACTCTCGACTTTAAGACATTAATTAATCGATTTGGTACCAATTTTTGGGCGTTACGAGGGTGCTAATCCTTCCTCGTACTTAATTGACTCCCGAATCCATTTTTCTAAAACTCGTAGACCAAAACTATTTTTTAGGTGATCCAATCACACCTCAATAAAAGATTGGTGGCGACTCCCAATTTTTGTTTTTTTAAAGTCAACAACTAATTTTTGTTTTTTTTCCAAAATAAAAAAATGGTTTCGACAGCTTGGCGACTCCGCTGGGGACTTTTTAAAAAATAAGAGAGTCGAGCCACAAAGTTGATTAATTTTTGTCTTATGGTCGAGAAAATATTTTTTTTTTAAAAATTCATGAGATCCTTTTGCATTCATTATTTTCTTGCTTAGTTGATCTTTACATTATACATTGCATAAGTTGAATGATTTTACCCCTCTAAGTGAGAGTGAGAGACTAGTCCTTCGTGAGGTTTTCACCTTCGTGCAGGATAGTGGATCGCTTTCGGGATACATCTGTACCTATGTCTTCGTGAGATTTTCATCTCCGTGTAGCCATAAGGAAATGTATCCCCTTGAACTGAACTCGGTCTGTATGAGCCTATAATGGGTGAGGATCGAGGAATCTACTGGTTCAGGTACCCTTACTTCAGAACCGAACCGCATATAGAAGACCTTAGGAGCTCACCCTAGGTAGAGCCACTTCAAACCCCTAGTGGTCACCTGAATAGATGTTCTATTTATTCTTGCTTTCTTTTTCTTTGTACTAACCTGTTTCTTTTTTGTTATGATTGCATTACATTTTCATCATAAAAAAGCGGTGTTGATTCATGTTCAGTTGCGAAATAGAGAGCTTGTCATAAGAAAATGAGTTTCTTGATAAAATGGAAGACAATATGGTTGTCCGAATATGGTCCAAGAAAACGTGATAAGAGAAGGATGATAGTTTAATGGAGGACTACACGACTACGGATTCAAGATGACAAAGATTATTCAAGAGCTGTTGAACTTTCTTAAAGAGAAGCCAATGAGCATCACGAGGATGAGTGAGCAACGAGTTGCGGCCCAGATCGAGCGAAAAGGAGATAGAAGAGACGTATTTTTTGAAGAGTTCGTGAGATTTATCTTAACGCTCGAATGAAGAAGAGGATCGAATGTCTCCGCCTATGAGGGCATTGCCGTATAAATATTCATTTTATGTAAAGAGATTTGTTTTCTAGTAAAGTTTTCTAAATGGAATTGAAATAGACTCAACGTCTCTTTATGCATTCATTGCATGCATTTGCATTACATGACATTATACGCATTAAAGTCCACTAAAAGAACCTAATCGATTAAAATCATTCCTCAGTTATCCTGGAAACCAACCAATCAACTAAACTCCGTTATGGCATTTGGGCGAAATCAAGAAGTATGGACCAAAGATTAGAAAAGCTCGAACAATTCCAAAAAGAAACGCAAGATTTGATGGACAAAATGATGGAATCTCAGGGGAATATGATGGCTAAGTTGACTCAGTTGCTGACTGGAGGAATTGATAAAGGAAAAAAGCTCTGTGCTTAATATTGAAGAAGGAGACAGTAAGGGACCTGTCTATCCTCCAGGCTTTACCCCTCAGCCAATTGAGGAATGTCCTCGCAAATTCTCTGTCACCATCAAGCCTCAGCAGTTTCAGGTCGATGTTGTAACACCAATGAATTTTCAAGCTAGATCAGGCTCTAACCCCAGAGAAAACCTTGTTAATCCTGCTATCCCTGACTTCGACGAAACAGCTGAAAAAGAGAAAATGAAGGATGAATTGCCAAAACAGCTCGAAGAAAAGTATAAATGGCTGGAATAAAAAGTTAGAGCGATGGAAAGTATTGAGAGCTACCATGGAATTGACGCTAAAGATTTGAGTTTGGTTCCGGATTTAGTACTCCCTTATAAATTCAAAATGCCTGAGTTTGAGAAGTACAATGGAGCTAGTAGCCCTGAAGCTCATATTACCATGTTTTGTAGGCGGATGACTGGGTATGTTAATAATGACCAACTGCTGATACATTGTTTCCAGGATAGCCTCACAGGGGGAGCGTCCAAGTGGTACAATCAATTGAGCCGTACCAAGATTAATTCATGGAGAGATTTAGTGCAGGCATTCATAAAGCAGTACAGTCATGTAACTGACATGGTACCTGATAGAATCACTCTACAGAACATGGAAAAGAAACTCGATGAAAGTTTTAGGCAATACGCACAGAAGTGGAGGGAGATCGCCGTCCAAGTTGAGCCACCGCTCTTGGAAAGAGAAATTGCAATGCTCTTTATAAATACATTGAAAGCCCCGTTCATCACACACATGTTAGGAAGTGCTACAAAAGGCTTTTCTGACATAGTTATGAATGGTGAAATGGTTGAAGGCGCCATAAGGAGCGGAAAGATTGATGCTGGAGGAAATAACAGAAGGCAAGCCTCAAAAGAAAAAGAAAATAAGGTGAACAACGTGAATACGTACAGCAAATCGATTGCTAATCAGCGGGATTTATCAAGGCAAGAGTCAGGTGTGAAGCAAGGCACTGAGAAGCTCCAGTTCACGCCAATTCCAATTTCGTATAAGGAGCTGTACCAAAGCTTGTTTGATGCACATGTTGTTTCTCCTCTTCATGTGAGGCTTCTACAACCTCCGTATCCCAAGTGGTATGATGCAAACGCACAATGTGACTACCATGCAGGAACTATGGGGAACTCAATAGAGAATTGCACTACATTTAAAAAGCTAGTTGAAAGACTAATCAACATGGGTGTTGTCAAGTTTGATGACTCATCTAGTGCAGAAAATCCACTACCCAGTCATGATTGATAATGGATTGAATGCAATATATGAATGGGTGTTGAGAAGTGTTCACGATGAAACAACTGAAGAAGGGACCTTGTCAGATATTCGCCCTTATAAACCTGGGAGGGTTCTAAATAATTAGACTATAGAAGAAACCCCTGTAGTATTTAGAGATTACTCAGGGTATTTTTACATTCATTTTTGAGCCAATATTTTTTTCATTCTATTTGAAATAATTATTCTTTCATTCTTTTGGATTTTCTTCCACATCATTCTTTCGTTCATAATTATATTGTACAAATAGTTATTCATAAATACATTCTTTTGTATATTCTTTTATATTGGGTCTCAAAATATCAATAACATGAGTGACGCTGCTAAGGACTCAGAAGTGAGATCTGTGTTTAGAGGGATTTCAGGACTTTGAGAATGACATAGATTGTAGCCTATCTCCAGACTTATTGAGGATGGTAGGACAGGAAGAGAAATAAATTTTATCTTATGAAGAGACAATGAAGATTGTGAACATGCATAACCAGAGAAACAAAGCAGGACCTTTTTGAGTTACTTCAACAGTTCAACGACGTCTTCACATGGTCATGCTAGGATATGCCCGGGTTAATCACTGACATTGTAATCTGAACAACAGCATGACATCAGAAATTTGCAGTATGGTCAAGATTAACATCATGAATGATGCAGTGAAAATTCTTTGACGGGGCAATGCCCTTCTCTTTGACTTATCATAGCTTTGCACGTTGAAGTTGAATTGCCATCTCTCCGTACTTTTGTTGGATTTTATCCTAAATTGAAGAGGAAGATCCAAATTTTTCTATCATAGTTAAATTTTGCCCTAGAAGGCTCTATGAAAGAAATTTGATCACAAAGAAGATCTTACGCATACAAGATGAAATTGGAGGATCTTATGTGGAAGACATCACCTAAAAATATTGATTCTGATTGAAAGGGATAACAAGGACTTGAATAATCCTATGAGTTTAGATTCCTTAAAAAAATCAAAATCAAAAGAATCAAAATGATGAAAAAGTAAAAGGAAAAGGAAAGGTAAAAATGGAGAGGCCAAGGTGAAAACCCGTAAAAGGCATCTTGAGACCAAAGGGGATTTGAGTTGAAAACCCGAAAAGGGCGGCTCAAATATTGAACAGAATGGGGCACGAGGTGATTAGAACAGCTCGAATTTTAACCGGATTGGGGAATGTGGTGATCTTGTTATACCTGAATCAACATAAAAGGGTAGGCAACATCTTGGGGCATCGACAGAGTACTGTAAATCTTCTAAACACATGTCAAACTCAGAATGGTCTTTAGAAAGTTCGTACAGAGAAGTTCAAGCTGCGATATCTGGGGCACCTAGTCTTTATACTATTTATATTTTCTTATTCTTGGAATACTTCATTCTTTTTTAAGATACAAATCAATTCCTCTTTCATTCTCAATATTCTTGATAATTTATTGCAAGCTATACTCTCAAATCAATTCTATTTTATCCATCGTTTTGTTCTTTTTGCAAGCATGTTTCATTAGAATAATGATTAATGAACTAATAAAACTTTCACAAGGGAAGTTTTTCATATTACTCTAGGAGTTTCTAAATAATACAAGAGCCTGAAACAGGACTATTATTTAGAACACACCAGGTTTAAATGTTAGAAATCTGAAAAGGAAGAGTCTAAATTAGGACTTTCTCTTTGGATTTTGTTGTCAAAAACATTGATTGAACAAAATGATAAGATGTCGTGTTGATGTAAGAGCTTAAATAAACAAGCAAGCAATGATCACCAGGCAATAGGAGGAGGTTTCCTTGGACAAGAAAACCTTTATTTGTGCATGAGCCTTTGGTACGACACCTGGGGAATGGTGTAAGGGACCAGAGAGATTTAGATCCTGTATCATTGAATTGTGATAGGAAAGGATTGAGAAAAAGCCATATATTTCTACCCTCGGGTTGCAGTGGAAGAATGATGGTACAAATTTTGCGTCCTAGTGGATTGAACTTTGAGGTGTACAATGGGGGCAATCTGACTAAGTGTTTCTTTGAAAACACCAGCGAGCAATGAAAACCTAAGCAAAAAAAAAAACTCGGTATTCATGCAAACATCAGTCATACATGTCTAGTTAGGAGTATTTTATTCATTCTGACCATGACATCCTAATGTCTAGGCATAATTAGGTTCATAAAATGCATTACACAGGTCATGTTCCCCAGATAGCAAATCAGTGAAAAAAATAGATCTTGCCTTCCTGTACCGGTAGTGAAGCAGATCAAAGACACCGGCCTTGTCTCCCTGAGCAGCAGTGGAGTAGGTTGAAAATAGCAGATCTTGTCTTCATGTATTACCGTGAAGTAGATCGAAGATAGCAGGTCATGTTTGGTAGGAAGTGGATCGAAGGTACAGATCTTGTCTTCCCATACTGGTGGCGAAGTAGATCGAAGAAAGCAGATCTTGTCTTCATGTATTGGCGTGAAGTAGATCTAAGATAGCAGATCCTGTCTTCCTATATTGGTAGGAAGTGGATCGAAGATCTTGTCTTCCCATATTGGTGGCGAAGTAGATCGAGGAAAGCAGATCTTGTCTTCATGTATTGGTGTGAAGTAGATCGAAGATAGCAGATCCTGTCTTCCTATATTGGTAGGAAGTGGATCGAAGATTTTGTCTTCCCATATTGGTGGCGAAGTAGATCGAGGAAAGCAGATCTTGTCTTCATGTATTTGCGTGAAGTAGATCGAAGATAGCAGATCCTGTCTTCCTATATTGGTAGGAAGTGGATCGAAGATCTTGTCTTCCCATATTGGTGGCGAATTAGATCAAATAAAGTAGATCTTGTCTTCATATATTGGCGTGAAGTAGATCGAAGAAAGCAAATCCTGTCTTCCTGGATTGGTAGCGAAGTGGATCGAAGATAGCAGATCCTGTCTTCCTATATTGGTAGGAAGTGGATCGAAGATCTTGTCTTCCCATATTGGTGGCAAAGTAGATCAAAGAAAGCAAATCTTGTCTTCATGTATTGGCTTGAAGTATATCGAAGAAAGTAAATCCTGTCTTCCTATATTGGTTACGAAGTGGATTGAAGATTGCAGATCTTGTCTTCCCATACTGGTGGCAAAGTAGATCGAAGAAAGCAGATCTTGTCTTTATGTATCGGCGTGAAGTAGATCAAAGGTAACAGATCTTGTCTTCATGTACTGGCGTGAAGTAGATAGAAGAAAACATATATTGTCTTCATGTATCGGCATGAAGTAGATCAAAGGTAGAATATCTTGTCTTCATGTATTGGCGTGAAGTAGATCGAAGAAAATGAATCTTGTCTTCATGTATCGGCATGAAGTAGATCAAAGGTAGAAGATCTTGTCTTCATGTATTGGCGTGAAGTAGATCGAAGAAAACTGATCTTATCTTCATGTATCAGCATGAAGTAGATCAAGGGTAAAAGATCTTGTCTTCATGTATCGGCATGAAGTAGATCAAAGGTAGCAGATCTTGTCTTCATGTATTGGCGTGAAGTAGATCAAAGATGACATATATTGTCTTCATGTATTGGCATGAAGTAGATCGAAGATATAAATCTTATCTCCTTGAAGTTGTAGTGGAGCAGATTAAAGCATATAATCCTATCTCCCTGAAGTTGCAGTGGAGCAGATTAAAATCACAGATCTTATCTCTCTGAAGTTGCAGTAGAGTAGATCGCATCGGGTCTTATCTCATTGAAATTGCAGTGGAGCAAATTCAAGTCTTATCCCCCTGAAATTGCAGTGGGGCAGACTAAATAAACAAATCCTATCTCCCTAGCATTGCAGTGGAGTAGATTGAAGCACTAGTTCCTATACTTCTGAAGATGCAGTAGGAAGGACTAAGGCTACTTGAAGAAGAAGAGTACCAAGGTCCAACACGATTGGGAAAAAATTAGCCATTTCAAAAGTCTTTGCTCCGTTCCCGTTACACGATAACGAGCAAAGAGGGTCAGCTGTAATTGGCCAAATTTGCTCGGCCTACATGAAGCAAAACAGTCCAAATACAACAGTTTTTTGGGACCAAAACCCAAACCAAAAATACAATAACAATGGCCAAAACTATAGTGGCCCAAATTACAGCCAGAAACCCTAGGGTTTCAACAGCGCCGCAAGCTAAGCATCGCATCTCCACGATCTTCACCTGTAAGGAAACAAACAGCAAAAGGAAAGAAAATCAAAGATTTGCAGATCAAATAAGATCAAACAGATTTTCTTTTTTGATTTCTTTTTATTCTTATTTCGGCTATAAAAAGCCATTGAATGTACTGTAATAAGGATCCGATTCGAAATCAATAAAAAGACAAGCATTCTTTACAAACGAAAGAGCAAAGATCAATCAAAAAATCAAAAGGTTGATAGTTTTTCTTCGAACTTCAGTTTCTTTTCTTATTTATTTTTTCGCATTCTATTACAAAAAGAAAAATAATAAAAAGGAAAGGAGTCGAACAGACCTGAGGTTGGGTTGTGTGCTATCATCGGAGGTCTTCACCGGTTGTCCGAGCCACGAAAACCCTTTAGGGTTTCGTTCCAATCGTAATCGAGAAAACAGAGGCCGAAAGGCCCTTCTCTCTTTTTCTATTTTCTTTTTTTTAAATACCTAAATCTTTTTTTCATTTTTTTAAAAAATATACGGAATGGTAGAAAAGGGATACTTACCTGCGGGAAGGAGACGAGGAACCCCCCATTCGCTCCGGCCTGATTGGGGTTGAAGGGGCTTTGAATCTGTTGAAACGGTGGCGGCGGTTGAATGTTGGAACCCTAGCAGAGGTGGCTAGGGTTCATAAGTTTTGTTTTTTAAAATATGGCAGAAAAAGATTTTTTAAATTTTTTTATTTTTATAATAAAATTGAAAAGACGCCGTTTGATGAAGGCAGATCCGCTCGTCGACCCAACCCAGTCCCAGGATCCGCGTGTTTTTGAGCGGAGGGGTAAATTGTACTTTTAGCCCCTCCGCCTTTTTAATATTTTACAATTAAGTTTTTTTATTTTTTTAATTTGCACTTTAATTTATTTCCAATTTCAATTTGGTCCCTATGGAATGACGCCGTTTAGAGGGAAAAGGAAAATTGCCCTTCCAGTCCCTCCAGGATTATTCTCGTGTTCAATAGGGTCCTCCAGTCTTTATTTATTTGCGAGTTTACCCCAGATTTTTTATTTGCAGTTCAATTTAGTTTTTTTTTATATTTTTCTCAAAATTAGTTAATTTTAAATAATATAATTATTTTTAATTTATATATATATGTATATTCATTGTTTTCTTATATACATATTTATTTTTTCTCATATTTATATATATATTATTTAATTAATTTTGATAATGTAGATATTATTTAATTATTTTAATATATTTTACATATATACATATTTTTTCGAATACTCTATTTTATTTATATATATACGTTGATATTTTTTTATATTTTGAAAATGCTTAAATACATACTTATATTTTTAATACATATATTTTAAAATTTTAAAATTTATATTTATATATTTTGCTTTATTTTCAGAAATGCATTATATTTTATTTATATAAATTTTATAATTTAAAATTTTATATGTAAATTATGTGTTTGTTTTTTATTCCTCATAATTTCAATGAATGTTTTATGTTCCTTTTATTTTTATGTGTTTTGTTCCTTATTTTGTTTATCAATTTATATTTTCATTTATATTTTAAAAGTATGTTTTTATTTTGCTCATTATTTGATGCTTTGCATGTTATTGATTTATTTTATTTATTTATTTATTTGTTTATATTATTTCTATGCCATTGTTGTATTTATTATTGATATTTGTTTAAGAGGCATCTATTCATGCATTCAACATAACATTACGTCATCTTTTTACTCAAATTTAAAATGGAATTTTTAAAATAGAGATAATACTCGTATTTAGGATTTTTGAGAAGATTGAGCCCTAACGTATTGGGTTTCGATTTTCTTCGTTAAATATAACAATCGAGAATTTCTATTTAATCAAACAAAATAAAACTTGTCATCAAGAATTCAATATGTTGTGTCCTAACGTATTGGATGTGACACGTTGATTTCTCGAGACAAGAATTTTTAAAAAAATAAAGGAAATATTGAATGTTTGGGATTTTAAGAAATTGTGCCCTAACGTATTGGGCTGCGATTTCTTCATAAATTTTAAACAATTAGATATTTTCTTAAATTTTATTACATGAGTTTTTTGGACTAACTCATCTTGAAGAGAATAAGATGTTGTGCCCTAACGCATTGGGTGTGATATTTTTTTTCAAAATGAGAAAGTCTTAATAAATAATTTAATTAAGGATCGCATTTTTTAAAACTCTCGACTTTAAGGCATTAATTAATCGATTTGGTACCAATTTTTGGGCGTTACGAGGGTGTTAATCCTTCCTCGTACGTAATTGACTCCCGAATCCGTTTTTCTAAAACTCGTAGACCAAAGCTATGTTTTAGGTGATCCAATCACACCTCAATAAAAGATTGGTGACGACTCCCAATTTTTGTTTTTTTAAAGTCGACAACTAATTTTTGTTTTTTTCCAAAATAAAAAATGGTTTCGACAAGGGTTTTGGACGAATTATCTTGCACACCGGTCGAATGTTTGAAATGTACTGTATCTCTTTTAAAAGATTCGACTTACCAATGGTGGAATAATGTAATTTCTGTTGTACTTAAGGAGGTGGTCACATGGGAAATTTCTAAATTGAATTAAAAAAGAAGTATATTAGTCAGAGATTCCTGGATCAGAACGGAAGGAATTTTTAGAGCTTAAACAAGGGAATATGACTGTATTTGAATATGAATGAGAATTTTTCTAACTGAGTAAGTATGCTAGAGAATGTATCCCGACTGAAATCGCAATGTGTAAGAGGTTTGAAGAGGGTCTAAATGAAGACATAAAACTGTTAGTTGGGATTTTTGAATTAAAAGAATTTGTTGTACTGGTTGATCGAGCTCATAAAGCCGAAGAGTTGAGTAAAGAAAAAAGACAAGCTGAAATTGATGCCCAAACTTTTAGTAAAATATTTATGGGAAAATCATACCAATCAGCCTGAAAAAAAAGAAAAATCATGACCATTTTACCACTTCTACAGGGTATGCTGGAAAGACAAAAGTATTCAACGCTTTAATCCGAGATATCAGGTTACATCTCTAGCGAGTGCAGAAAGTGTCAGAAATACCAAACTGAAGTGCAAACAGTATAATAAATTCCATTTTGGTGAGTGCCGCATAAGAAGAGGAGCATGTTTTAGATGTGGTTCTTTTGATCACTATCTCAGAGACTGCCCAGAAAAGCCTGAGAGAGATACTGTACAGACTTTAAAGCCGAGCAACTCCGCTACAAGAGGTAGACCATTTCGTAACCCCGACATTGTCAATGGTAGTTGAGGTATGGTAAAAGATTCAATTGTCAAATCTGAAGCACGAGCACAGACAATGACATATGCTATTCGTGCACGTGAGGATGCCTCTGCACCCGATGTTATTACTGGTACTTTTTCTCTTCTTGATACTGATATAATTGCTTTAATTGATCCTAGTTCAACTTATTCATACATCTACACAGATTTAGTGTTTATTAAAAATTTACCCGTCGAGTCCACTTAATTCGTGGTTAAAGTATCAAACCCCTTAGGCTAGTATGTGATGGTGGATAAAATTTGTAAGAATTGTCCGTTAATGGTACGGGGTTACTGTTTTTCTGCTGACTTGATGTTATTCCATTTGATGAATTTGATGTGATTCTGGGTATAGATTGGTTGACTCAGCATGATGCCGTGGAAAATAGTAAGCAAAAGCATATTATGTTGAAATGTTAGAATGGTGAATTGCTTTGTATTGAATTTGATAATTTGTACGGGTTGTCTAATGTGATATCAGCCATGTCAGCATAGAAATATGTCAAAAAAGGGTATGATGCTTACCTTGCCTATGTGTTGGATACTAAAGTATCTGAATCAAATATTAAATTAGTGCCAGTAGTCTGTGAGTATCTTGATGTGTTTCTGGAAGAAATACCCGTATTACCGCCGGTCAGAAAGGTTGAATTCTCTATAGATCTTGTTTCGGGGACAACACCAATATCTATAGCACTCTACAGAATAACTCGTACTGAAATAACAGAGTTAAAACCGCAGTTGCAAGAACTAACTGACAGAGGCTTTGCTAAACCTAGTTTTTCACCTTGGGGTGCATCGGTTTTGTTTGTTAAGCAAAATGATTGATCCTTGAGGTTATGCATTGATTACAGACAGCTCAAGAAAGTCAGGATCAAGAATAAGTATCCATTTCCTCGTATTGATGACTTGTTTGACCAGTTAAAATGTGCTACAGTGTTTTCAAAGATTGATCTCCGTTCTGGTTACTATCAGTTATAAGTAAAAGACTTGGATGTGCCAAAAATAACCTTCAAAACCAGGTACGGGCATTATGAATTTTTGGTAATACCATTTGGCTTAACTAATGCACTTGTAGTATTTATGGATTTAATGAATAGAATTTTTAGACCGTATCTAGATAGATTTGTGGTGGTATTTATTGATGATATTTTGGTATATTCCTGAAATGAAACTGAACATGCTGACCATTTGAGAATTGTTCTGCAAACACTGCGTGAGAAACAATTGTATGCTAAATTCAGTAAATGTGAATTCTGGCTTCGGGAAGTTAGTTTTCTTGGACATAGAGTGTCGGTAGAAGGCATCAGAGTGAATCCGATTAAAATATCAGCTATTGTTAACTAAAAACCACCAAAAAATGTGTCTGAAGTCAGAAGTTTTCTGGGATTAGCCGGTTACTATCGGAGATATTCACTGACCACAAAAGTTTAAAGTATCTAATGTCGCAGAAAGATTTGAATTTGAAACAGCGCAGATGACTTGAGTTATTGAACGATTATGATGTGGTAATTTATTATCTTCCGGGAAAAGCAAATATGATTGCTGATACTCTGAGTAGAAAGTCTCTATTTTCTTTATGAGCAATGAATACCCGATTGTCATTGTCTGATGACAGTTCAATTTTTGCTCAGTTAAAAGCAAAGTCGACATTTCTACAGGAAATCTGCGAAGCTTGGAAAAATGATAATGATTTACAAGCTAAACGGGTACAGTATGAATCAACTTCCGATTCAGAATTTAAGATTGGAACTGATGATTGTCTATTATTCCAAGGCAGAGTTTGTGTACCGAAAAATTCAGAACTTGTACAGAAGATTTTACACGAAGCTCATAATAGTACTATATCTGTTCATTCGGGGAGTAATAAAATGTATAATGATTTGAAGAAGATGTATTGGTGGCCGAGAATGAAACGTGACATTTCTGAATTTGTATCTGGATGTTTGATATGTTAGCAAGTTAAAGCTGAACATCAAGTACCTTCAGGATTGTTACAGCCAGTTACGATACTGGAATAGAAATGGGAAAGAATTACTATGGACTTTGTATCAGGGTTACCTCTATCTCTGAAAAAGAAAGATGCCATTTGGGTAATCGTCGACCGTTTAACGAAGTCTGCACATTTTATTACGGTACATACAGATTTCTCCTTGGACAAATTAACTAAATTATATGTTTATGAGATTGTTAGATTACATGGGGTGGTAGTTTCTATTATTTTTTATAGAGATCCACGATTTCCATCCTGATTCTGGGAGAAGTTACAGGAAACTCTAGGTACACAATTACATTTCAGTACTGCATTCCATCTTTAGACTGATGGCCAGTCTGAACGTGTAATACATATTTTGGAAGATATGGTTCAGTGTTTTGTTTTAGAATTCAAAGGCAATTGGGAAAAATATTTGCCTTTAGTCGAATTTGTATATAATAATAGCTATCAGTCAACTATTAAAACGACACCGTATGAAGCTCTGTATGGTCATAAATGTAGAACTCCATTTTATTGGATTGAGCTCAGTGAGAAAATGATACACGTAGTTGATTTGATCCGTGAAACTGAAAAGAAAGTGAAAGTAATCCCAGATAGCCTAAAAGTAGCTTCTAATGGTCAGAAATCCTATGCAAATCTTAAATGAAAAGAAATAGAATTCCAAGTTGGCGACAAGGTATTATTGAAAGTTTCACCTTGGAAGAAAGTTCTTCGGTTTGTCCGCAAAGAGAAATTAAGCCTGCGATTTATCGGGCCATATGAAATTATTGAAAGAATCGGGCCTGTTGCGTACCGATTGGCCCTACCGCCAGAGCTTAACATAATTCACAATATTTTTCACATGTCTATGTTGCGACGGTATCGGTTAGATCCTTCACATGTTATCTCCCCGACAGAAGTTGAGATCCAGCCTGGCATGACTTACAATGAGGAACTAATAAGAATTTTGGCACGTGGAATGAAAAAATTGAGAAATAAAAATGTAGCTCTAGTAAAAGTTCCTTGACAACGACATGAAATAGAAGAAGCTACCTAAGAATCGGAGGAAACAATGAGAAAGAAATATCCGAACCTCTTACTGGTAAGATTTTTGAGGACGAAAATTCTTTAAGGGGGAGAGTTGTAACAACCCGTTTTTAGTACAATCAGAATAGTGGTTTCGAAACCACAAATTCGAGTCCGTAAGAAAAATTATTTTAAAATTATTTTATGGTCTACCGTATGATAGGAATATTGTATAAAAATTTCATTAAGAAAATTTTACTGATTACATGATTAATTGATAAAAGGACCAAATTGCATGAAATGCAAAAGTTGAATTCTAGTAGCTAAAAGGATCAAATAGCCATGGAATTCAAAATTTGAAGTATTTATATGGCAAATAAACCATTAAGAGGAGTTAGTAGATAAGTTTGATGATTCTTCCATAGAAAATTAATTAAAGAAAATGAATAAATTGGAAAGTAAAAATAATAAAAGATGATAATTAATTAAATAATAAAAATATCATATTTTTCATCATCTTTCCCAATTTTTTTCTATGGAAACCCTAGCTAAGAGAAGAGAACTCAAGTAAGCTTATTTGGCTTAATTGGGTAAGCATTTTTGTCCTGTTTTTAATGATTTTTATGTTTCTAAGATCGTAATAGCTTAATTTAGCTATTTTAGGGATTAATTTGTAAAGTTATCAAAGTACTAAGGTTTTGCCATGGCTAAATATGCATGAATTATGAAAATTTATGGTAGAAAATGAAAGGTTGTTGATAGATAAACAACTTTTGTAAAGTGAATTTTGATGAAATTGTGATTTAGGGACTTAATTGTAATGTAAAATCTATGAAAAAATTCAAAATTTTATAAATTTCATGGGTTGCAAATGTTACATGTAAAAATCGGTTAGGCTTGGAATAAGGATTAAATTGCATGAATTTCATTTTTCGAGCCTAAGGATAAAATTGTAATTGAATTGAATATGAACTGTATTAAATTGTGATAAATTTACTCGTATAGATCCGGATAGACCAAATACGGAGGTAGATCGAGGTAAAGAAAAAGTAATGGATTAGTAGCATACAAGTTCACGAACATTGTCGAGATAAGTTTGTGTAACTAAATTGTGTACATTTATATGTTTGAATTGAATGTTGTATATATATGAATTGTGTAATTGCCATTTACATGAAATGAATTACATATATCACAAAGCCCGATAAATATTAAGTCCTGTTTGAATAGATAAAATTCGATTGGATACAGGGTTCCCGTATTGGTTGTGGTCCTGCATATGTTGTAGACACACCATAGTTCGAAAGAGCGTCTTATTAATAGCCTTATTGAGCTTTCTGTTATATGGTTCTTGCGAGCTTCCTGTTAATAGCTCTACGGAGCATCCCGATTGGTTGTGACTCTGCATGTGTTGTAGACATACCACAACTATTATGAACGTCCCGTTATATGACTCTTTGTGAGCTTCACGATTAAAGGCTCTTTGTGAGCTTCCTGATTAATGGCTCTCCGGAGCTTCCCGATATGGCTCGCTTGAACTTCCCGATATATGGATATCTGGAGCTTCCCGTTAATGGCTCTTCGGAGCTACCCGTTTTTGACTCGCATGAGCTTCCCAAATATGGCTCTTATGAGCTTCCTGTTATATAGCCCGGATAAGCTTCCCGTTATATGGCTCACATGAGCTTTCCATTATATGGCTTGAGAGAAGGCTCATCAATTATGTGCTTAAATAAGCACTCTAAAAAATGAATTGACGGATTTTAGATTCATACACCTCATGTGTACTACCCTTGTATCCATCGATATTTTAAATGATTCAACGGGTAAAGTTTCGAAATGAAATGATATGAATTCAAGATGAATTACTATGAGTAATACTTGAAATATAAAATATGATATGTACATGTTTATTGAAATATAAAATGGCCTTGGAAATGACCTATTTTCACCCACATGGGCAAAGATACGAGCGTGTGTTTCAGACGTGTGTGACACACGACATAGGACATCGGCGTGTGTCTTGGCCGTGTGTCACTTTCATCTTAAAATTTCAAAATAGAATGCTTAGAATTTTTCACACGGCCTGGCACACAGGCGTGTGGCTTGGTCGTGTAACCCCTGCACCTACACATGGCCTAGTTAGTAACCTCCCTAATTTGGACACGGGCTGGGACACGGCCATGTGCCCTATTTCGAATGTCCACACGGCCTTAGACACGGGTGTGTCTTTTGGCGGTGTTAGCCTCAGGGCTGACCACACGAGCGTGTGTCTCCTATACTTAGGAAATATTTTAAAATTTTGCGAAAATATCTCTGAGTACTCGGTTTAGTCCCGACTTGATTCTAATGCATGTTTCAGATCTTGAGGACTTATATAAGGGACGTTATGAATAATATTTGACATGAATGTTAAATAATATGAAACGTCTATATTTGATCTGTTTATTTCGGTAATGCTTCGTAACCCTCTTTCGGCGATGAATACGGGTTAGGGGTATTACAATATGTTTTTGATAAATAACATGGATTTAGAGGTTTAATTTTGTTGTATGATGATATTATAAAGTGATTTTGTTAAATATTAATTTTACGATCAATTAAGTAAAAAGATAAAATATTAGGGTTTGGTAGTAAATTTTTGTTTTATTAAGGGCTGTATGATGACCTAGAATATTTAGATAAATGATTTATTGAGAAAAATTAGTTAATTTGATAGATTAACTAGTTAAGGGATTAAATCGTAAAAGTTTAGGGTAATTATGTAAATTCAAAAAATTGAAGTGTAGTAATTGTGAAATGATCTGGAACTGAAATATATGCTAATTATTAAGAAATTTTATGTTTTAGATAAAGATACCGTTGATACTAGTGAAAAAGAAAAATAGTGAAATAGTCCCTGAACTTATGCAAACATTACAATTCAATCTGGGTAAGTTCGTATGGTTAAACTCTAATATTTATATTGATTTGATGAATGATATTATGTATTTATTCTATTCTTGAAAATGAATTATTGTTGGAGTTTTAATTTTGAATTGAATATTCGGGTTAAATAGAACGCGGGATTTGAGTACATTCGTTATGTGGCGCATGATGATATCGGAGGAAAACAACGACAAAATACCCAAGTAAACCGGGGTTTAGCATCTGTTGTGAACTCTCGTGTTTTACTTTCTGTTTAGCTCTTACGAGCTTCTTTTTAACTCATACGAGTTTCTGTTCAACTCTTACGAGCTTCTTTTCAACTCTTTTGAGTTTCTGTTCAACTCTTACAAGCTTCTGTTCAACCCTTATGGGTTTCTATTTAGCTTTTATGAGCTTCTGTTTAGCTTTCAGGCTTTTGAAAAAGATGTACTTCTATCCGTTAACCGTTCTTTGATTTAAGAAAGATTTGGTAAGGTGATTTATATATTGAAATTGAAAGACATATTATTTATTTTTGATATTTATTTGAAACAAGTGTATTCACCGATTTAAGTTGTGGTTGACATGGAGTTTACATGGATGATTTTATTTAATTGATTTGTTATTGTAATAGCCCGATTTTAGGCCTAGTCGGAACAGTGGTTTCGGGACCACAAATCCGACGAAAAAAAAAATGTAATGGCTTGAATTTTCAGAGGTGTCGGAACGGTGATTCGAGATCACTAAATTCGACAAATGGGTAGAAAATATTATTAATTTAGTAAGTATAAGTTAAATGTGAAGTTAGGAAAATTTTTGAAATAGTGAATAGTGCACTAGAAATAAATATTAAAATAATTAGAATCGAAATGAGGTATCAAGACCTCGGGGATTTTAAACCGAGCCATAAATATTTTTATAAAAATTTATGGAGTGTTAAAAGTTAGTATTAAAGTTTCGTTAAGAAATTTTAAAGTTCCGATAATTAATTGAACAAAAGGACTAAATTGTAACAAATGCAAAATTATAGGAAATGATTAAATAGCTTAAATGATAAAAGGAAGAGGGCTTAAAAGGTAAATAGACCCAAGGCCTATTTGGGCTGGACGGCAGGGCATGAAATCAGCAGAAAGTAAAGAGAATTAAGGGTAAAATTGGAATATTGCAAAATTTGCTTAATAAAGTTAGGACCAAAGTGGAATTATCTAGATTTCTCTTCATTTTTCTGAATTCTCATCAGCTAAAACACCATGGAAGGGCTTCTTCAAGCTGGTTCTTCATATTTTTATTACAAGTAAGTTCAATTCTTGACTATTTCTTGAAATTTTTGTATTTTATGACTTTTACAACTAGGCCCACTTGTTAAATTCATTAGTTTTGATTTTATGAAAGAAGTTGAAAGTTGATATGAATATGTGCTGGAAGTATATGATGATTTAGCATGAAATTAGAGCTTTAAATTGTTCATATGCTGATTTTATTGAAAGAATTGAATAGAAAGTGAATGTTTGGGACCTAATAGTAAAAGAGTTTGAAGATAGAGTTATATGTGGAAATTCTGAATTTCAATAGTTGTGTAACAACTTATAATGCCTAGTAAAGTACTAATAGAGAAAATTAGATTAATTGAGGGTTAATTGAGAAAGGACCGAATTGTATAAACTGTGAAATTTGGGGCAAAATGGAAATCAACATTTTGCACTAAAGCAGTTTTGGACAGCAGCAGTAGTGTAACTTTGAAAATCACCAAAATTGTAGAGATTGAATTAGAGGATGAATAAAATATGAAACTAAAGCTTATTGAGTCTAGTTTTTATAAAAGAAACGATGTGAGCAATGGAATTGTAAATCATGAGATATAATAGATTTTGTGAGACAAGGTCAGAATGAATTCGGGTTCCCTGTTCTGACTTTGGAAAATCATTAAAATTGTAAAAAGTGATTATGAGTTATAGTTTATATGGTTAGAATCCTTAATGAGTCTATTTTAGAAGAAAGAAGCTAAAACATCATCCGAATTCTGTACAATGAGATAATTAATTTTTAGTGAAGAGTGGTCGGAACTGTCAGACAGCGAAACAGGGGAAACTTTAAAGAATAAACTGTACTATTTGGCTGAACCAAAAATTCTGAAAATTTTATGGTATGAATATATGTGAGTCTAGTTTTAGGGAAAATTAACGGATCTTAATTTGGAGCTCTTTAGCTCCAGATAAAAATAATTTAGTGACTCTGACTCGGATAAACAGCTTTGAATATATATGTTAGTGAATATTGAAATTATGGTTAATGTTGTTTAAGTGTGTTATACACATTAAGGATGTGGAATGGAGAAGAGGAGGAGGAAAATTGAGAAATATATGAATGATTTGTGTATAATTGGTCATATGTTTGATTATAATTGATAGATGATGAAATAGAAATGATGCTTAAATTTGTGCATTATTGGACATGGTTTAAGCTCATGTGTGAAAATAAAGTTTCATAGCATGTGTGTATGGTATATTCGGTATATGATTTGGCATGAAATAATGTCATGAATGGTTTATCATGTGGTTAGTTCCAAAAAGAGTTATGTTTCAATACACTAGCTTGCAACTATGGTTGAATGATATGTTTATATCTTGTGTAATGTGCATAGGAAACAAGTGTTGAAGATAATGAAATAGTAAGTTCATATGGCTGAAATTTAATGATTAAATGTTAATTTCATGAATTATACAATGTATGATGAAATGTATTTATTGTTGAAATGAGAATAAAATAAAAATGTGAAAATCGAATAAATGATCAAATTAAGTGGAACGCCGGATTTGAGTACTTCTGATCAAGTGACAAAGTGATAAGTGGTAGTTTTAGCTACACTTATCTGATCAAGTGACAAAGTGATAAGTGGTTACACTTATCTGATCAAGTGACAAAGTGATAAGTGCTAAACTTATCTGATCAAGAGACAAAGTGATAAGTGGTAGCTTTAGCTACACTTATCTGATCAAGTGACAAAGTGATAAGTGCTAAACTTATCTGATCAAGAGACAAAGTGATAAGTGGTAGCTTTAGCTACACTTATCTGATCAAGAGACAAAGTGATAAGTGGCTACACTTATCTGATCAAGAAACAAAGTGATAAGTGGTTACACTTATCTGATCAAGAGACAAAGTGATAAGTGGCTACACTTATCTGATCAAGTGATAAAGTGATAAGTGGTAGCTTACTACACTTATCGATCAAGTGGCAAAGTGATAAGTGGTAGCCTAGCTACACTTATCTGATCAAGGACAAGTGATAAGAGGTCATATGTCAAAGTGAAAGTGAAGTACTCAATTTTCCGTAACCGTTCCCTAATTTGATTAAGGATGATAAGTGACAAATAGGCCCAAATGAATTAAAGTAAATGAATAAGTGGTAGTGTATTTGTACCAGGATGATGTTGTTATTTAAGCTAAAGTGATATTTTCATTGCAAAATTAAGAATTTCATAAATGTGTTATTGAATGATATAATCGATAAACGTTGAGTTAAATGGTAAATATGTATTAGTGTTAAACTTAGTGACATTGAATTGTACGTGAATTAAATAGAAATTGCTAGTGATATGATCTAAATTGTGAGCATGAGAAATTGCGAATTAAATGAAATGGAAATGAAGCATTGAATTGTATGAGTATGTACCGGGTCTCGTAGGCCCTAATTATTATGATTATAATATTTTGAGGATATATTGTGAAAAGTTATAGAAACATGTTAATTATTTTGAAAGTTTTAATTTTGATGAAATTTTATAACTCGGTTAAATACGTTTACAAGTGTATGTGTTTTGGTAATGCCTCGTACCTTATTCCGGTGTTGGATACGGGTAAGGGGTGTTACAGTTATAGTTGGTTCGGTAAGATTTATGTTTAATTAATTGAACTTATTAAGCTTGATTAAGCTTACTTGTGTTGTTTAATGTCTTTGTAGATTTTCGAGAGGTTGGAAGATCAGATCAGCACTCAAGTCACACTATCTAGCTTATTCCGGTAGTTTTTGTAACATTCAATATGGTTTATATGGCATGTATAGGGTTTGTGTGGATTTGACCAAAGGTTGGCTTGTGTAAATGTTATGAATATTATATTTTGTTTATATAATTAACTTATATATATTGGTTTAAAAATGAGACACATTTGTGATATTGGTATAAGCGATATATGTTTGTATGTATTTAATTTGTGGTGAAGTTTAATAGAATTGTTAAATGGATTAAATAGGTAAGTTTGAGTATTAGGGTATATGTGATGATATGTTATATTAAAAATATGATTTTGGCTTGTTTTAATTGCTTTGTTGTGGTTTATTGATGTGTCAAAATGTTGTGTTTAGGTTGATACCTAAATGGGTGAGAAATGTGGCCTTGAAATGACCTATTTTCGTCCACATGGGCAGAGACTCGGGTGTGTGCCTTAGTTGTGTTTGACACACAGCCAAGTGAGACGGTCGTGTGTCCCCTGTGACTTAGAAGTTTGTACAAGTCAGTATACTTAAAATTGTTCACACGGCCTATCACACGGGCGTGTGGTTTGGCCTTGTGTCCCTTGCATCTCATCAATTGCAAAACAGAATGCTCGAATTGTTCACACAACCTAGCACACGGGCGTGTGGCTTGGCCGTGTAGCCCAAGTTAGAGAGCTCGTATATTTGGACACGGGTTGAGACACGGCCTTGTGTCCCTGTTTCGAATGTCCACACGACTTGAGACACAGGTGTATCTCTTGACCGCGTGAGACACAAGGCCTGGCCACACGAGTGTGTGTCCCTTGAACCTTAGAAAATTTTTGATGTTTTCTGAAAAATTTTCTAAGTAATCGGTTTAGTCCTGACTTATTTCTAAAGTATATTTTGGGCCTCGAGGGCTCATATAAGATACTTTATGATTGATTTATGATATGAATACTATATGATGAGAAATATCTGTTTACTTGATCTATAAATACCGGTAATACTTTGTAACCCTGTTTCGACGATGAATACGGGTTAGGGGTGTTATATAGTCACTTCTATCAACAATTTTAAAGTGAGCGATGAGTGGATCCTTGATCCGGGCTACACCTTCCACATGAGTCCCAATCGAGATTGGTTTACAACTTACAAAATAGTGTTTGAAGGTGTTGTTTTGATGGGAAATAATGCTTTGTGTAAAATCGCAAGTGTTAGAATAATTAAAGTTAATATGTTTGATGGAATTGTCAGAACACTTAGTGACGTACAACATGTTCCAAAATTGAAAAGAAATTTGATTTTGTTGAGTACTCTTAATTCAAAAAAGTACAAATACATAGCTGAAAGTGGGGTTTTGAAGATTTCCAAAGGTTCCATCGTTGTGATGAAAGGGCAGAGAAAGACTTGCAAGTTATATGTTTTGTAGGGTTCTACTGTTACTGGTGATGCAGTTGTTGCTTCCTCTTCCTTGTCAAATGATGATATTACTAGACTTTGGCATATGCGCCTAGGGCATATAAATGAGAATGGCATGACGGAATTGAGCAAAAAAGGACTTCTTGATGGGAAAGGAATTTTCAAACTGAATTTCTATGACCACTACATTTTTGGGAAGCAAAAGAGAGTTCGATTCACCAGAGGAATCCATAATACGAAGGGAACATTGGAGTATATTCGTTCTGATCTGTGGGGGCATCTAGAGTGCCTTCGAGAGGTGGAGCTAATTATATGCTAACACTTATTGATGATTTTTCTAGAAAAGTTTGGGCATTTTTCCTGAAGTAGAAAAGCAATGTGTTTTCTGCATTTAAGTCTTGGAAAATTATGATTGAAAACCAAATGGGAAAGCAAATAAAACACTTCTGCATAGACAATGACTTAGAGTTCTTTTTTGATGAGTTTAATGAACTATGCAAGTCAGAAGGGATCATGAGACACTTGACAGTTCATCATACTTCACAGCAAAACGGCATTGTAGAACAAATGAACAGAACGATCATAGAGAAGGTTTGATGTATGTTATCGAATGCGAACTTACCAAAGTCGTTTTGGGCCAAAGCAACCTCTATTGCATTTTTTTGATCAACCGATCTCCATTCGTTGCCATTGAGAAAAAGATTCCACAAGAGGTATGGTATGGTAATCCTACTGATTATTCTTATTTAAAGATCTTTGGGTGTCCTGTGTATGCTCATGTTGATAATGGAAAATTGGAACCGAGATCCATTAAATGTGTTTTTCTTGGTTATAAAACTTGTGTAAAAGGGTATAAGTTATGTTGTCCTTAAAATAGAAAAGCTGTGGTTAGTAGAGATGTTGTTTTTGATGAAACTGCTAAGTTACTTAACCTATCTCTTAAAGATTCTTCCAATAAAGAACAACAAAAGCATGTGGAGCATCAGATTAATCCAGAATCTACAATAGAGTCAACTCTTCAAGCCAGTATAGAAATTCAGAATAGAGTTGCTTCTTCACCAATACTCTATCACCAAAAACAGAACTAGAAGGGAGATTAAACCTCCAAAGAAGTATGCCGAGGCTGATCTAGTTGCTTATGCTTTAAATGTGATTGAAGATATAAATGTAAGCTAAGAGCTATCTAATTATTCTGAGGTGGTTAGCTGTGAAGACTCAGAAAAGTGGATGTTTGCTATGCAAAATGAGATGGAATCACTCCACAAAAACAGAACATGAGATCTTGTGAAACTTCCTAAAGGAAAAAAGGTTGTTCATTGTAAATAGGTGTTGAAAAAGAAACAAGGGACTCTAGGAGTTAAAGAACCCAGATATAAAGCAAGGCTTATTGCAAAGGGTTATAGTCAAATTCCAAGAGTGGACTTCAGAGGTGTGTTCTCCCTAGTTGTGAAGCATAGTTCGATGCGAGCTTTGCTTGGTATTGTGGCTATACATGATTTGGAGCTTGAGCAGTTAGATGTAAAAACTGCATTTTTGCATGGAGAACTTGAGGAGGATATTTACATGCAACAACCAGAGGGTTTTACAGTATTAGAAAAAAGATGACTATATCTGCTTGCTGAAAAAGTCCCTTTATGATTTAAAATAGTCACCAAGACAATGGTACAAAAAGTTTGGTTCCTTTATTACTTCTCATGACTTCAAAGAAGTAGCTTTTACAGTTGTGTTGACTTTAAAAAAAAGTGATGGTTCTTTTGTGTATCTACTCCTCTATGTTGATGACATGTTGATAGCAGCGAAAGATAAATGAGAGATAAGAAAGGTAAAACCTAGTTTAGTGAATAATTTGAGATGAAAGATTTGGGACCAACAAATAACATACTTGGTATGAAGATTCCCAGAGATAAAAAACAAGTAAATTGTACCTAAGTTAGAAGGGGTACATTGAGAATGTAACAACCCGATTTTGACCCTAATCGGAACAGTGGTTTCAGGACCACAAATCCGAGTCCTAAAAATATTTTAATATTATTTTCTATGTTTATTATGTGTGAATTTACTTGTGTGAAAATTTCATGATTTAATTTCGTCGTTTGAGTGTCCGACTAAAGAAAATAACTTAATCGCGTAAAATAAAAAAATTAGGGGTCAAATCTAAAAGCACCTAATTGTTGTTGTCTTTCAAAAATGGGGGTTTTAAATGGAAATTAAGCCATTTAGATGATAGTGGGTGGCAATGGTCAACATTGCCCTTATATTATATGTTTTATAATTTATTTATTTAAGGTTAAATTTGTAAACTAAAATTTATGCTAATATATGTTACATTAAAACATAAAAAAAGGGTCATTTTTCATCTTTCTTGGCCGAATATAGCAAAGAAAGAAGTCATCCATGCTTGTTAAGGTTTCGGCACAAAACTAGCTTGATTAAAGGTATGTTTTACTTCGGTTTTTGATAATTTTTACGATTTTGAGATCGTTGCTTCGTGTTATTCAAAAACCATGTCTTAATTTTGTGAATTGTGGATGATTTTGAAATGTGCCATTGATGAATGCTTGAGCTTTATGATGTTAGTAGGTGAAATATGAAATATATTTGTTAGATTAACATGATTTGTTTTTGAATTTTTGGTGAAATTCAGTAATTTGGGTAAAATTGTGAAAATAAAATTTTGAAGGACTATAATGTGAAACAAATGAAATGCATGAGCTTGTATAGACAATAGGAATATTCGGCCCTTAAGGAGTGTAGTCAAAATTTGTGTATTTTGTGTTTTGAGCAAAAAGGATTAAATTGTAAAAAGTGTGAAATGTTAGGGATGAAATTGTAATTTTCACATTCATGTGTTTTTAGGCTAAATTGAATGGAATGGTGTTTAAATAAACTTAATTTGAATATGTTTAGATCAAGAATTAAAGAAATCGAATTTGGATCGGGGAAAGACAAAAGTGGTCGAGTAGCCGATTTAGCAGTCGACAACATCCGAGGTAAGTCTATAAGCATATAAATGTCATTAAATTTGATAATATATATATGTTACATGTTGGGTGGAATTTTTGTGAATATATTTGTGTATGGCCGAATGTATATTGAGCAAATGAGCTATATTCGAGTTCGATTCGATCGAGATACATTGTCCGAAAGTCCCGTACGAACCTTAGGAATAGATAGGATACATATGTCATGACATAGGATTTCTGACATGTGTTATCGTGTAAGACCACATCTGGGACGTTGGCATCGACTTGTGTTTACGTGTAAGACCCTGTCTGGGACAGTGGCATCGATATGTGATTACATGTACGACCACGTCTGGGACGTTGGCATTGTACGAGTTTCCAACTATCCGTGTATCCTTTTTAATTCCGAGTGGTTCAACGGGCAATGTTAAGTGATGACCGAATGTGAAGTCGAATTAATAATGTTCAGGTATGTATTTATATCATGCTATGAAATTTAAGGTAAGTTGTATATTGAATTGATGATTCAAAGTTGATTGATATATGAATAATGTGTGAGCATGTTCATATTTATAAGTGATTTGGTGGTATAGGGAAATCGGCCTATTATCATAGTTTTTAATTATAAAATGCCAAGTATACAAGAATTTGAGTATTTGTGCCTTGAGTTTTCATAAAGTTCAATGTTTACTTATATTTGATTTGGTTGGCTTGGTAAAGTAGTTTGATATTAACGTAAAAATGAAAATGAATAAGGTTTGCTTATGACTTACTAAGCTTAAATAGCTTACTGTGTGTATATTGCTTTTCAATTTTTTTTAGATTTTGAAGGTTGGTTACGGGGACCGTCAACAAAGTCTATCACACTATCGACATCTTTTGGGTACTTTGATAAATTTTTAAACTCGATATTATGGCATGTATAGGCTTGCTTATGTTTTTGGTTAGTTTTGGAACATGTATATAAATGGCCATGTGAAAATGGCTCATCTTATTTTGATCGAGTTTGGCATTTATGCATATGGTTTTAATGGTCATGAAAATGAGGTTTATAATTTTGTGTATTGAATTATGGTATAAGTTTGTGATATGATAATAAATGTGATATATATATATAGTTTGGACATGTTAAATTTGATTAAGTGATTAGTATATGTACAATAGTTATGCATTGGATGATGGATTGATTTGGTTATGAGTTGAACCAATTTATTACATATATGCTGTCCAATTTTGATGCATAAATGCTGCCCAATTTGTTACATAATGCTGTCCAATTTTGATGCTTAAATGCTGCCCAATTTATTACATATATGCTGTCCAATTTTGATGCATAAAAGCTGCCCAATTTGTTACATAATGCTGTCCAATTTTGATGCTTAAATGCTGCCCAATTTATTACATATATGCTGTCCAATTTTGATGCATAAAAGCTGCCCAATTTGTTACATAATGCTGTCCAATTTGTTACATAATGCTGTCCAATTTTGATGCTTAAATGTTGCCCAATTTGTTACATATATGTTGTCCAATTTTGATGCCTAAATGCTGCCCAATTTGTTACATATATGGTGTCCAATTTTGATGCTTAAATGCTGCCCAAACTGTTTTATATATGCTGACCAAATTCATGAATAAAAGCTGTCCAAATAGGGTAGATTACCTATGGTGTAATATTTAGTATTGTTAGTAAATTGAAATGAAATAAATGTTGGATATATGCTTGAGTTATGATATTAAGATTTGATTTGGTAAATGATAAATATATAGTTGGATTTTTGAAATATGGTTAGTATAAGAAATTTGATTAATGCATGTTTGATTTTAGATTGGTATTGTAGGCCATGTGTATTCGGATATGGTAGAAACTTGTGATAGATAATACAATGTGATACAAATGGATTTGGTTTAATGTTAAGGCTGTAAAAGAGCATGTTATATATATATATATATATATATATATATATATTCGAATGTGTATGGTACATGAATTTAATTTTATTAAATTAAATGTGTTTTAGGTTGCTTGTAATTTTGATTAGTTTAAAAGTTATGAACCTAAGTAATCATACTGAAAATAATCCATTTTATGATTTCGTTCTAGTTATTAATAATGGCACATCTATACTAGTTATACATAATATTTATGCTTTTGTTAACAATTTGAATAATATGATGTTTGTAATTATACTTATACATCTTTGTACTTGATTCATTTTAATTGGTATGATATATGATTTTAGATGTAATAAAATTTATGAAGTTTGTACGTATCAGTCTGTAATTTCTATGCTAAGTGGTGCTTTGTATATGTATAAAATATATATAAGTATTTTATATGCTGTCTAACTTCAGTTGATTAGGTAAAAAAATAAAAATAAAAATTCTGAGTTGGGTTTTGATCGGTAATGCCTCGTAACTCTAATCCGGCGACGGATTCGGGTTATGGGGTGTTACAGAGAAAGTTTGTTGCAGGTTAAATATGCAGAGTGCTAAGCCTGTTAGTACTCCTTTAGCAACCCATTTCAAACTTTCATCGGCTTTGTCTCAACTATTAGATGATGAGGTTGAGTACATGTCACATGTTCCATATTCTAGTGTAGGGGGATCTCTCATGTATGCTATGGTTTGTTCACGTCTAGATTTATCATATGCAGTCAGTGCAGTTAGCAGATACATGGTGAATCCCGGTAAAGAACACTGGAAAGCAGTTCAGTGGATTTTAAGATACTTACGAGGTACTACTGATGTTTGCTTATAGTTTGGAAGAACTAGAGATGGAGTCATTGGGTATGTTGATGTTGATTTTGCTAGAGACCTTGATAGAAGAAGTTCTCTCACAAGTTATATCTTTACAATCGGAGGTTGTGCAATCAGTTGGAAAGCCATTTTTCAAACTACAGTCACTTTGTCTACTACTAAAGTTGAGTACATGGCGATTACTTAGGCTTGTAAAGAAGCTATTTGGCTGAAGGGACTCTTTAGTGAACTCAATAAAGACCTTCAAATCAGTACAATATTTTCTGACAGCCAAAGTGCCATCCTTACAAAAGATCAAATGTTTCACGAGAGAACAAAGGCTATTGCTCTTCGGTATCATTTTGTTTGTGATATTATTACTCGTGGTGATATGTTGTGAGCAAAATTAGTACTCATGAAAATCCAATAGATATGATGACTAAGTCACTTCCCATAACCAAGTTTGATAATTTCTTAGACTTGGTTGGTGTTCATTGTTGAAGTTAAACCCTTAAGGGGTTTTTATGGAAGAGGTGGAGAACTTGTTCGTCAAGAGTTCGCGATGAAGAACTTGTTTGTTGAAGAATTCGTGTCAAGGAGGAGATTGTTAGAATTGAGTGACCCGAATCCTTGTTAAAATAAAATAAAATTAAAATCCATATGGAACTACACTTCTTTTATTTTATTTTAGAATAAGGTTTTTAAACCTTATTACACTTCATCTATTTGATATTTCTTAGAATAATGTGTTTCAACCTTACTACACTCTTTCTATCAGAATATGGTTTTTCAAGCCTATAAATAGACATAGTCTACTCCTCTTGTATTCACTTGAATTCAACATAGTGAATTATCTTCTCTTCTACCCGTGGTTTTTTCCCGAAAGAGTTTCCATGTTAAAATGTGTGTGTTCTTTATTTTTGTTTCTCTTTTCTTTACAATACATTATCATTACCGACATTCTATTTTCACAATTACAATCAGTCATCTCTATACCCACTATAATAAAATTTCGTTATAACAATCAAGTTTTTAGTACAATCGATTTTTATATTTTATTTTAATCCTATATAATAGCTTTTCACTTATAATAGCAATAATTATAGTTCAAGTACATTATTTATTAAATTAGTTTTTATAATAACATATTGTCTAAAATTTTAAGTAGAATTATAATGATTTCATATAAGCAAGTCATCAATTATAATTTATTAAATAAAATATTATCTTAATTAAAATATTATTTTATAAAATGTTTAAATTTTACATGAAAAATCTATTAATCATATTCTATTAAATGAAAATAATCTTTTATAAGTGAAATCAAGTATATCAATTTAATAAACTATTAATTTCCTAACTAAATATTCTACTATGAATTTCAAACATCATAAACTTATAAAATAAATTTATTAATTCATTACAAATTAATTGATTTAATTTGATAACTCATCTTGTTAATTGAACTAGTTATATTTATGGACTTCATAATTAATCATGTGAAAAATGTAAAAGAAAGTGCATAAAAGTAATAATGCATACACTTGCTATATGACTTTTAATTTTGTTGATTTGATTCTCATTTTCTTTTTAAACATAATTCACACATTCTTTATTTAATTAAAATTCACAATATGAATTTTACTGTAGATTTACAATAATTATTATTCTATAATAGCATGCTGTTATAGGTATATAATAGTCACTTTTCTATGATAAAATTTATTTAATTTATATTTTTAACCTTTTTATCAATATGTTTGTGAAATCTAATCTAATCTAATCTTATGCTTTCTTTATTCTTTGATATTTACATATCTTCTAATTTGATTACAAATATTCGATTTGTAGAATATAATATTTATATTTGATAGCTTAGGATATTTGTCTTGTCAGTTAAAGTTATTAAATTGTAATTATTTAACTATTCTAATACTAATGACAAATAATATGGTTGTGTTGAGATGTCGAAACATTATCGGTGCATCGAAAAATAAAATTTAGTGACCACACTATAGATCCCTGTGCGAGATGATTGATCGTAGATAGAAAAAGGTTTGAAATATTTTCTTCTCTTTTTCTAGGTAAACAAATCGAAACCTCTAGTTGACCTAAATGGATGATTTCATTCCTAGCAATATGTTCACAAAACAAATATTGAACCACAATTGCAACTTCTAAGGTGATAGAATTTCAATTTTATTCAAAATTTGTTTTTGAATAATATGACGTCTTCATAAGAATAAGGAATTTTTAAAACATGATATTTAAAAATTCCTTATAAAACTGTTTTTAACTAATTTATAAAATATTCGATTTAATAATTTCAGTAAAATAATATTTTATTCCAATTAAAATAAATAAAACATGATTTTAATAGGCAAAGTAGGAATTAAAAAAGCTATGTGTAATTTAGAAGTTTTTATAAAAGTCATGTCTTTATGTATTTATTTATCTTTGAATGTTGGACCATTAAAAGTGTTATTATCTAAAGTCGTTAATTGCTTGAACTATCAAAGTTGAATGGATGACCGTAGTGGCCATAACAGTTTGGCACCACAACATTTATGTAAACAAAATAACAAATAACACAGGTGTATTTATGCAGTTCGGTTTCTCTACATCTATGGAGTTTAACTGAGTGAGATAATTTCACTATCTTTAATTCAACATACAACAAGTGAATTACATTAAATCTCTCCCCAAGTATAGATATAACACTTTATACCTAAAGACTAAAATATTCATCTTTAAATTCTCCCCTTAAGAATTTAGACTGTAAAATCTAATGGTTTCCAATTCAATTGCACTATCAAAAATAGTTCCACAATGAACAAAACAAAGTGCTCTCAATAAAGCTCTCTTTTAAACCTAGACAAGCCTCAAACCATATATAGGTTTCAACTTGCTAACATAGAAATTAAATGAATACAAAAAATCTCCCTTAAAAATAGCAATTACATAATATACTAACAAAAGCATAGTCTGATGAAGATTACGGTCTCTTAAAATCAGCAGCACAATCTCGATCAAATCTCCACATAATACGGGTTGAACTGATTCACTTGAATCCAAGCCAATCTTCATGTAACGCCCCAAAATCTCTTATATAATTTTTCGTATGTTTCTAACACAAATATCTATCAGCTTTAGTGGTTAAGTGTTTTGGGAAGTGTTTAAGAAATCTAAAGTTCAAGTCTTAGCTTGGGTTAATTTTAGTTTTTAAATGAATAAACCCCTATCTCTAATCAGTAGGCTTATAAATAGATGTTGGTAAGTTATGTTAGAAAGGGCCTGCTGGTTTGGTGGTTAAGTGAAGTGTGAATAAGTTGGAGGTCTGAAGTTCGAGTATTTGTGCAAACAAAGAACTTATTTTATTGCTTATGCCGTGTAGGTATTTTGGTCCAGCCGAAATACTGAAGAGGTTGATTGAGGGTTGGTTTCGATTGTTGAGAGGATTATGGTGGGTTAGTAGTGAGGATTTTAAGGAGAAATTTCAGGAATATGATGAGAGAGTTAGTGCCGAATTGAATTTCTTTTGTTTCTCAAATTTCGGTTGGGGATTGGTTTTTTTTCTTTTCATTTTATTTCTGTCGATTGTTTTCCACTCTTGAGGATCGAATATTGATGAGGGTTCCTACTAGTTTTTTTTCTCTTCTCTTTCTTTTCTCTTTTGACTTTGTTCTTCCCTTCGGCGAAAGTGTTCTCCCCCAAACAGTTGCTGCTGTCTACTCTCTTTTTTTCTCCCTTGCTCTTTTCCTTGCTGAATTTTGGGCTCTCTATGCTTTTCTTCTAACCTCGATTTACCACCTTCCTACCGAAATATTGTTGTTTTCTCTCATTGATTTTCATTTGGTTCATCCTTGCTATCGAAAGTGTGGTTGCCTTTTATTTCTTGGTTTCGTTTGTTATCATCTACTACACGTTCTTTAACACTCTTTCGGTAAGTATTTGTTTCTTCACCACTCGGTTACTTGAAGTTAGTTTTTAAAGAGTTTTGTATTGTTATGATCAGGAGTCGACCAAAGGACTGGGGACTGTCGTTGACGCATTAGGGGAGTGGAATTTTTTTGTTATTGGATTGACCGTATGGATTGTCCCACTGGAAGTTGGATAACTTGTTTTGGTTTAAGATTTAATTAACTCTGTAGTGAATAATTGAATGGTATTTTGATCAAATATTAGGTACTTGGAGTGTTGCGTGGGGTTAGGGACAAAAAACAGGCCAGGTGTGTAAACACAACTCCGAAATTGGAATTCGGCAAAAAGCCAAAACAGGTGAATGTCAATGTCACATGGGTGGGCGGTCGCCCGTTTGGTAGGCCGTGTGACCGAACACAGGCGTACGATCGACGAGGCTAGCCATGTGCGATTCATGGGACGGGCTGAATTAGGCCATGTGAGCCACACGGGCATGTGGGACTACACGGGTGAACCATATGGGCGTGTGGGATTATTGGGCCAGGTTGTGTGATTCACACGACCAAGGCCAATTTAGGGCTGTGTGGGCCACACAGGTGTGTGGGCCCACACGGGCAAATGTGATGGGCTTGTGGGCCCATTTTCACTGTTTGTTGGCTAAGGTTGCATGGGTCACCCGAGTCGACTGTGGACCTACTGTAGGGTCGGTAAGCTTACCTAGACCCCTAATTGACTGAAATGTCTGTGTGACTGATACAATTATGCATGTTAATAAGCATGACGATGTTCCACTGGTTTGATATTGTATGCCATGATTTTCTACGTGATATTATGTTTTAGCATGCCATATATGTATATTGCATTGCATTGGGGTGGGGGTTTATATTGTTTGAAGGAAGTGCACTGAAAGGCCTCGAGCCTAATTTACTGGCAGTTCAGCTGCAAGCCACTGTCTAGTGCAGCATCTGGTACTTTTTGGAGTGTAGGGATGGGTGGGTTGATTATATACCAACATGGAGTGCAGGGTTGGACGGAGTTGGAGTGTAGAGACTGGCTTGGTAGGATTTTATATTGCATATCTGTTACTGTACTAAATATGGATACTGTAATGGGCCAAGGCCCAAACACACGACAACTACTCTATTGTAATGGGCTAAAGCCCTAGATGAAACTGAATCTGTTACTGAAATGGGCTTAGGCTCAAACTATGATTGCTTTCTGTCTACTTGTTTATAGGGGGATTACACACTGAGTTTTCGTAAACTCATCCTTTTGTTTTGTCTGTACAGGTGCCCCCAGACTTAGGCGGATCGGAGTAGCAGAGGACTCTGCGGTGGCCACACGACCCCTCTTACACTGTGTCGTACTTAATTAAGTTTTTAAAGTTTTATTTCGGGTATATTATTGTAATAAAGGCCTCTATGGATTTTGCTTAAAATTTGGACTTATATTGTTTTATGTTTTATATCTGCTAGAGGTAGGACAAATACGAGATTTAAAAGAAATGCATGTGTTTTAGCAAAATATCCACAAGGTCACAAACTGTTTTAAAAAGCTTCCGCAACACATAATGTTTTGAAAACTAAAGACTGAATAAGAATCACGATTTTAGAATTAATAACAGATATTGAGGAATTCTAACGGAAAATTTTTTAAACAAAGCCACAGTTTTCTAATATACTACCATGTGACATCGCTAGATTCGGCCATAACATCCAGGCCAGGTTTAGGGTGTTACACTTGAATAGCCATAGATTGTTTTCCATAGATGGAAGATAGTGTCTTCAACATATCAGCACATTCACTAGTCCAAATATTTTGCTTCACTAAATTCCCAACTCAATTATGACAAGTAACTTCACCACCTCAGCGACAATTTGCAGCGGATACTACTAAGTGCCCCTCAGCTCATTTAGCACAACTTGCCTCAACAGTCAAACATTTATCAAGGTTGATCAAGCCTTCCATATTTAGAGCACACATTCATCTTTTCAAGGTAAGCTTGAATCCATCTTGATCTACCAAAATCACATCAACTCAATAATATTTAATATAAGGATACAAAAGATCATAAAGTCAGCCCATATATTTTTAGATAGCATATCTCATCATAGAAGGTAAGTAGATCACATAAGAATCCTTAAAAAGTAATCTTGCTTGATTCAATCTCTTCTCTAATAATAAACACAAGATTGGCTATACAAAATCCTCAAAAAGGAGACCAACAAATCATCAAAATATGTTGGTCAAACATGCCAACAAATAAGGCAAGTTTCATGTCTAGTACACTGACAGACCGAAGTGGGCACTTCCATCAACCACTTCCAAAACTTGCCTCAACAAAGTGAAATTGGTGCAATATTTCAATTTGCCTCAACAAAGTGAGTTTTAAAGCTAGATGTTTTTGTGCATTCCAATAAGTTACTTTTTCCTACTAATTTTTATGTACTTGATATGAAGGATGATTATTCTCCTAATTCAATACAAATGAAGATGTTTTCATAGAATGTATAAAGCAAATTGATATGCATGATGGTAAAATTACTAATTAGATGAAGTAATCAAATTCAATAATTATGATGCCACGAAATATCCTAATGACATGTCTTGTGTTTTTATTCAAGATGTTATTAACCCTATTTATTTGAGTAATGATGACAAGTTGCAAGCTTTGATAGAAATCCCACTATTCAAATATTGTAGAATTTTTAGTATCGTAAATAAGATTGAAACCACTCGATAAGTTGAATCATACAATTTTGAGAGAAAAATGTATCCTTCCACTTGTTGCTATAACATAGACAAAATATGAAGAGCAACTATGTCTAGCCAAATATGGTAAATAAATGCATCTTTTGGGAGGTAACACAAAGTTTTGATTTTATTTTGATCATTTATTATTTTAATTTGTTATAAAATAAAAGATATTAAGCAAGAAATATGAAGAAATAAAGTAAGACTAGAATGGAATAATAGAGAATGTAACTCTTGTTTCTATATTTTCCATTCACTTGAATCACATATCTATCGTGCAAATGTTTGGGGTAAAAGATAAAGACAAAACTTTGCAAATTCAAAGATAAATAAAAGGGATAAATGAATATATAGAGATAAATAAAAAATAAATTGTAACATCCTATACCAGACCCGATCGTTGGGTCCAAGCTATAAGGTGCCACATTCATTGCCGGAGCAACTACGACCAAATCACATTCAATTTAAACCATTAAACATCTAAATATAAGTAAAATAGATGTATAAAGCAATACGTATTCATTTCCAGATCTTATGTGAGCTTATGAAAGCTCTATTAATAACCCGAGGTCAAATTATGATTAAATTGTATAGTTTTCAAAATCTCGAGTTGACGTTGCGACTTCAGAGGTTCTTTATTGCGATGCAACATACTGACTTAGCCTCATCGCAATGACCAATGCTTGAGGTCACAGCGTGACATAATGACGTGGTGTTATAGCCAACACCCAGCTTGATAAGATATTGTCCACTTTAAGCGCACATGACCCTTATGACTTTGCTTTTGGGAGCGACCATACACCCCCAAAAGACCTCTAACCACTTAAGTGTTGTTGCCCCTTTATATAATCCAAGTCTCTCTCGTGCTTTGCCGATGTGGGAATTTCCTAGGGTGTTATATTCACCCCCTTAAGGATTCAGCGTCCTCGTTGAGGTTTGCCCTACCATCCGTCAAGACGCACTACGAGTGGCTCTGATACTAATAAATGTCATAGCCAACACCTAGCCCGGTAAAATAATGTCCGCTTTGGGTGCACATGGTCCTCACGAATTTGTTCTTAGGAGTGCCCATACATTCCCAAAAGGCCTCCTACCACTTAAATGTTGCTACCCCTTTATATAGCCCATGTTTCTCCCGTACTTTGTCGATGTGGGATTTTCCTAGAGTGTTACACTTGGTCTTGCCACAATGACAAATGCTTAACGTCACGATGTGACATACTGTTTGCTAAAGGTACCAAATAGTTTTAACAAGCTCCACCTAAAACAAAAAATTCTACATATTCAAATTACCAATTCAACCAAATGAACCATTTTCAAATATTCAATCCTAGATTACCTTATCATGTATATCTTTTAATTAACTTAACATATACATTAGCTTAAACAACTATGTCATCTACCATTCATTTATCAAAGATGATATATATACATCCCAACATAACCAACTTCTATACCAACCACATATGCATAGCAAATTCATATATGCAATTCCATCATTTAACCATTGTCATGTTAACAATTCAAGTTTAAATTACAACATAGTCATCAATTATGCTATAAACCGACTCAACCTAGGTACATGTCATACTCATTACAAAACGAAATTATACAAACTTTGTTGATTCAGGGATCACTTACTGGATGCTGGATCTATTGCTTGAACTTTCGAGAATCTATTATTAGGGGTGTTCATTCGGTTAACCGACCCAAAATAACATTAACCGAATTAACCGACCTTTCAAAATCTTTAACCGTTAACCGAACCAAAATTTTTTCAAAAAAATTAACTGAACTGAAATTTTTTCGGTTAATTCGGTCGGTTAACTGAATTAACCGCATTAATCGAATTACCCGAATTAACCGAATTACCCGAATTACCTGAATTAACCGAATTGAATCCCTACATAATTAAATTATTTTTAGACTTTTAGACTTTAGTTTTAGTTTAGTTTTAGAATTTTATTTTTATTTATTAAATTATTTGTAATTTTTATGATTGGATTAGGTTGG
Source organism: Gossypium raimondii (assembly GCF_025698545.1). NCBI lineage: Eukaryota > Viridiplantae > Streptophyta > Magnoliopsida > Malvales > Malvaceae > Gossypium > Gossypium raimondii. The sequence goes on along the minus strand of NC_068572.1, from coordinate 8,166,591 downwards.
GTAATTGGGTTGGGTTGAATACTTGGGTTTGGATTGGGTTTAGGTGAACAGTGAGCCATTTATATATTATAATTTATTTATTAATTTTTCGGTTAAACTAAAAAAAATTGGTTAACTGACCGGTTTTGAACCAAATTAACCGTTAATCGAAAAATAAAAAATAATTAACCGACCCCCGACCGAAAAAAATCAGTTAAACGACCAATTAACCAAATTCGGTCGGTTAACCAAATTTTTTCGATTTTACCCGAATTTTGCACACCCCAATCTATTATACCTGGGCACGGAGAAATCGAACCGTATGCTGAGTGAAAATGCTTAGTGGTATTTCCATAATTCAAGTTAATATAAAACAAGTTAACCAAATGCATACATTCATTTCAAATTCAAGTCATAACCTAATATCTGGCCGTTTCATGACAAAACACTTTAATTTTCATATAAACATGTATAAGACCAAGCTTATAATCAATTCGTGTACATAGTCATACCAAAACTTACATTACTACTTAACTTGCACAAACCCATTTTACATTTTCATTCATTACATAAGTACCTAGCATACCTTCCATACTCCTCAATCATTCAAGTATCATTTCTTTCTTTTGTAACAAATTAACTAATAGCATAAGCATAGTAATCAATTCGTGCAATTAAACTATGCCATATATGTATATACTTGCCATATCATCTTTCATTCATTTCACATTACTATTCATAATCATATACAAAAATCAACTTGTATACATGTACTTATACTTAATTTTTATCTCATCATTTCAATCTTTTTCAAGCCTATTAGCTCATTCATATTCAACCGACTCCCAAGGCTCGTTTTCAATTCTTTTCTCACGATTTTTCACATGTTGTCGTATTTTAGAATTCAATAACATTTCATATATCATTTAGCCAATTCATGTGTTTATAAACCTATTAACCAGACACAGACTCAGAATGGATATGTAGATCTGTCACCCCAGGTTGCTCGGCAACGATGGCGCTAACATGTACATACTACCATATCGGTTTGCTCAGAAATAATGGTTTTCACATTATGGTTATTCTATCATCCCGATTTTCCCAAAAATGATGGTTTTCAATTAGTATCATGATCCTATGACATGCCAACTATATCCGACGTGGTTCGAACAACTAATAAGGTAATCGATTTCTGATTCATTATATATAGTTCAATTCATATTCTTTCATTCTCAATTTATCATCAAATCATCATTTTATCATATAATATAGCATGTTTCAACTCAATTTCATACCAAATATCATATATAAATTAAATCATACTATTTTCTATCCTATTCAATTTATTCCTTATCTCGATATTCAATCTCAACATAGCAATTTAGTTCAATAATCATTAACAACTCACCTTAACATCATATAATGAAAAAAGTCATGAATATGCAGTAAATAAATTGATCCCTAATTATAGAAATACAAATCAAATTTTTGAGTCACTCGTCGACAACTTTCGTTTTTCCTTTCTGTAATAACCCATTTTCTAATGGTGTCAAAAACAGTAGTTTCGGGACCACAATTTCGAAATGTGAGTCCTTAAATGTTATATAATTAATATGTACTAAGTCATTAGTGTCATATTAAATCTTGGTCTAGAAATTTTGATGTTTGGATAGTTAATTAAGGAAAAAGGACTAAATCGTAAAAACTACAAAATTTAATCACCATTGATTAATATGGGTTAAATGAGAATAGAAACATATTTGAATGGATTTATATGGTAATTTGGCCATAATTATTAATAGTGGATGGTTTGCCCATACATGGTTGTATTATTTAATTGTTAACTAAGCTTAATCTTGTAATTTAATAATTGATTTAATAAAAGAAAGTGTAAAATGCTATCATCTTTCTCTCTTGATCGAAAATTAAGTAAAGAAAGCCATAATACTCCTTTTTGAATGCTTAAGGTTCAACCAAGTTTATAATTCATGCATTGTAAGCATTTTCATTTCACTTTTAGTAAATTTTATGTTTTTGAGATCGTTGCAGTTTAATCTATCTAGATCATGGAATATTTTGAAATATTTTCAAAGATTTGGAAACTTACCATTGATTTTCTCAAATATTTCTTTATGTTTATGTTTGATTTAAAATCTTGATGATGAAATAGAACTATTTTGTATAGTAATTTTGAATAGTTTTGAGTTTAGGGATTAAAATTTTAAATTATTGAAATTTGCTTGGAAATGTTACAAATTTCATAACTTAAGGGCTGTATAGGGATGATAATGAGTTTGGCATAATAGTTTTGGGCCTAATTGTGAAAAATAAGCTTGTTTTGATTTTAGGGATTAAATTGAATAAAATGTAAAAGTTTTGGGAAAATGTGAAAATGATAATAGAAGTTTATATGCATTAAATTACATGTTATAAGGTAATTGATGATGATAAATTGAAATAAAATTACTTTATAGATAAAAAAACCGATTGATAATCTTGGAAAAGAGAAAATTGTTGACTAGTCCCTGATATTATTATCTCTGCTGTTTAGCCCTGGTAAGTTCATACGGTATTGTTTTGTATATTTTGATAACGTCTTATTGTATTCTTTATATTGTGGATGTTGTATGTAAATTCGAATGATATAATTGATAAAGGTGAGAAAAATGGATTGAAATGTAAACTGTTATACGGTTACGTGTATCGAGCTTAAATGAACATAGGATAGGATACAATTGGCATGCCAATAGGTTATTTTGGATGTTGTATGGGATTGAATTTTGATGAGATGATGATGATTCATGACTTGTTATTGTACCTTGAATATACCGGTGTCTAGCATTTGTTGTGGATTACCGAGTTATATTTACACTGATTCTAGCATGTTTATAGGGGCATAAGTAAAGCCTATGGGCTTGACACTTGGTGCTTAGGCGTGTTTCTGGAGGGATGTTAGCCTACGGGCTAGGCACTTGGTGTCTAGGCGTGTACTTGGTTGGATTGCCTAGGTTGAGCATTATGGTGTGTTTTGGGTAGATAATCGTGTATTTGTATCTATTCTTGTAGTTTATTGGGCTAAATTTCAATGGTTAAATGACATGACGATGACATGTACTGGATATTTAGTTATAATGTCTTATTGATGACTTGTATATGTTTTCATGATTTTTTATGCTATATCGTGAATTGATAATAAATGATATCATACAGATGAGATGATTAAATGACTGTATATATGAAACTCGCCTATTGAATGGTTGTGGTTGACAGGGTTAATGTTAGTTAATGATTTTGTTAATTATTAAACTATGTTTTCAAGGTAAGTTATATCATTTCAACCTATGAACTTACTAAGCTCCTTGAAGCTTACTCTTGTCATTTTTCCTGTTTTCTTATAGATATCATTTTGCGGAACCAGGCAATTGGATCAAGTTGAAGACCACACTATCCAACTATTTTTTTGTAGACTTTGAAAACGTTTATTTTGGGATATGTGGCATGTAATAGGAGTAACTTGTGTATGTATATAAGTGTTCAGTATAATTAGTATATTTTGTACTTGAATATAAGTTTTGTTTGAGGTTAGTAATGTGGTTGATCATGGATTGGTATGTGATGATAGAATGGTTGGAATTGTTTTGAAATGTTTATAACACGGTAGATAAAATGGTGTTTCTCAAATATATATACATATATATTTGGTCATTTGATACTTGGTTCTGATGTGGTTACCTTGTTGGTTGATGTTGAGATGTTTTAGTTGGTTAAGTGACTTAGTTCATGCGGTCAAATGTATCCTTACATGTACATTGGTATATGACTTGTTGGTTGTTGCAAGAAATGATGATGATTGGCATTTTGAATGATCTTGTTAGGTAAGTTAGAATTTGTCAGAAAATGGATGTGAATCATAGGTTTGGTTATTGTCTGTGATGGTGTTTTATGACATATTGGTTAGAATTAGATAAATGACATGTTTTGGTATATTTTTGGTGTGATTTGAACAAGTGGAATGATTTTTTAATGGTATACTTGTGGCCTAAGTAAGCATGAAATGGTATAACTTGCATTAGAATGTGCATTTAGGTTTACATGGTCTACTACATGGTTTGACACATGACCGTGTGCTTTACATGGGCATGTGGCACAGTTGTGTGCTCTGTTTGATTTAGGTGTCAATTGGTACACACAGCTACAGTGTGTTACACAGTTTGGAGACATAGTCGTGTGCCTCCACCTATACGATTTTAGTCCTCACACATGTTTGAACAACATGGCCATATCTAATAGCACCACACGACATCAGCCTATCACACGACTGCTTGACCCCTTTTTTCTATTTTTACCATACTTTTTTGTTTTGTTTCAAATTAGTCCCTTCTTATTTCTAAATTGATTTTGAAGTTTTATAGGTTCGATTTAAGCCCCGTTTTTTTGTATGAATGATATGATTTTTGAATGATTATTTACTAATGGTTGTTTAAGTGAATACATAATTGAAATTGCATACTCTTGACTTGTTAATTGCCGTAGCATCTCGTAACCCTAATATGGTGACAGAGACAAGCGAAGGGTGTAACATTTTCCCTTTCGAAGGTTCCACATCAGAGTTAGCTAAATATAATCATAAAACATATAACACCAACAATTTCCATTCAATCATAATAAAATACAATATCAAGCATATTTTTACAAATAACTTTCGATTTAGAGCTTTAGATTAAAATTCAATTTCAAATATAATCATTAAGAACCTCTTATTTTCTATTCCTATAGAAATTTCATAACAATTTTGCATTTTATTCAATTTGTTCCCTAATGTACGAAACTATCAATTAAACTTTACAATTTAGTCTATTTTTTTATAACCTAAGCTTAATTTCTATCAAATTCACACCAAAATCATCTATTTCTCACCAATGGAATATTTCAAAAACTTTAATAGTTTTACAAATTAGTACATGGGCTAGCTAAATCAAGCTCACATGATTCAATTTCCATAAAAATCAAAGAAAAATGGTTAGGGACTTACTTGAATTAAAGACTGAATACTTTAAAACCTAAAAATGGCGTCCTCCCTTTTGGTTTCTTTACTTTAGTCAGTTGGAAAAGATGACATTTCATCTCTCCTTCCACTAATTTTCTATATATATACTTACATTAAGTGTTAATTAGCTTAATTAACCATGTTTTTATCTTAATTAATATTAGTTTACTTAATTAATAAACAAGCATCATTACTGCCCATTATATCTTATTTATAAAGGGTTTAATTACCATTTTATATCTTTTAATAATTTCAATTTAAGTCCCCCTAAGCCATTTCCTAATTAAAAATCCTTAGTGTTTGTACTTTACAATTTAGTCCATAGGTCTTAATTAAACTAGATTACTGAACTGAATTTCAATTCATCTATACTTAACTTCTTAAATATCCCCATTTAATAATTATGGACTCAATTTACGGAAATGAGGTCTCGAAACTGCATTTTTGACACCACTAAAAATCGGGTCGTTACATAAAAAAATAATTTATCTTAGATTAAAGGAATGATTTATCTCCCTTTAATATTATGGGTATGTACAATAATTTATATTATTTGCAATATTCTCCTTTAAATATCCATAATCAATGTGCCTCATTAAAAACCTTACAAGTAAAATTTAGTGGGATAAAAACCTAGTGAAGGAAGCCAATATACAATATTAACATTGTTGCCTCATTAAAACCGTTTTTCAGGAAAATCCAGTGGGAAAAAACCTTAGATAAGAGAAAAAAGGTACAACTCTTTTACTCCCTCTCATAACATCACTTGATATCTCTTGTTCAACACTTTCTAGTCTTATATGTAAACATTTTATAGTAAGGAATGCTTCAGTGAAAGGATTTTCTATTACTTGAATAGATTTGGTAAAAAAATTATATCACCATTATTCAAAGAGTCACCAAAGAAAGAATACATTTCATTAGATCTCCTTCAATATATTCTTCTTTCAACTAAACTATGCATGCAACATTAACTTCATTTATTGTTTCGGACTTTTTATCTAAAAGAAAAATTCTCTTATAGTACTAAAATTTGATACGTTTGACCAACTTAATTATGGTGTCTTTGGACTAAATATTTCTTTATAATTCTCTTGAAGGTAAAATTGTCTTTATTTATATCTAGCGATCTTTCAACCATTAGAGGTACTCAATTGATACATTCTATCTATATTAATCTCTTTAAGATCCTTTTAGTATATGTCTATTTATAGAAAAAATTCCATATATTAACTGCTCAATCCATAAGTTGAGACAAATTTAAATTTCAAGGTCCTTTATCTTTCTTTAGATAATTTGTTGTTTGGTGACTCTTCAAGAGTTCCAACATTATTAAGATCAACATACAATAATCATAATGATTTTATTCATGACCTTTTATAATAACATATTGATGTTGGATCTAGTGCCTTAAGTGTAGTATATTCGTTTGTATACTTATATGTTTTCGAAAAAATTGATTTAATAACATTATCCATGAGTTTCATTAATATTCTTTTATATTTTCCTCAATTTTTTTGCACACAAAGTAAAATGGATGCAAATATTAGCTCACTAGTTGTCTAATGTTTAACTAATAATAAGTTTTATTACGTGATCAGATTGTAATACGAAAAGATAGCTTATATTAATAGATGAACCTAAATATGCCCTTAGTCTAGTAGGAAATGAACAAACTTATTAAAAGACTAATATGTCGTCTATCAAGTCCAATTGGGAAGATGTTTTGTCTTGAGCATTAGAGCGAACGAATCCTAAAAGATAGAGACATAGATTGGACTGACAGTACATAGAACAAGACCCAAGTAGAATAGATCCTAAATTCATTTATGGATTTATTCACTTGTGACGTTCATAGTGTGACATGCCTTAATTTTGAGTGGAGGATGAATTATGTATGCCTGACTTGTATACTTTGGTGTAAGTAAAATCTTGAGTTCAAATAGATAAGGAATTGAAAGCTGGTGCGTTGTGTATTCGACTTTTGCTTATGTAGCACCATTCACATTAGTAGAATTCATAGCTCAAGAAATGAGTAAATGACATCCTCTCATTGGCATTACATAATAGGTGAAAAGTAAACGTAGCCACAAGTTGTTTGCCTTTGTGATGAATGACTTAGGGTCTGTTTGTTCCACTGAAAATGGCTTCTGAAAAATGATTTTTGGAAAATGACTTACTTTCCTGAAAAAGTTAATATTTTCTAGTGTTTGGATGAATTTGTGTAAAATATTTTCCGTTATTTGACAGATTTCTTAAAAATATTTCATAAAAGTTGTTTTCAATAAAGCAAACATACATTTTAGATTTTCTTATCTTTTCATTATTTAATTGTGTTTATTTTATATCTATAAATTTATATTTTACATTGTTTTTGCATATATTCAAAAATATTTGGTTAAATTTAGGTTCATTCTGACGTCATTTTTAGTTACATAACTACCAAATGAGGTTTTTTATTTAAAATGTGACATCAACAAATTTGACAAAAAATTTAACAATGTCAACAATTGGACTTGATTTTCAAATCTTCAAAGTAGAGGACAAAATTCTTGAAAATAAAAGTATAGAGACTAAATTGCAAATTTGTGAAGAGTATATAGACTTATGACATATTTTAACTTTTATACTACAAAACATTTTTATTAACATATTTATAATTGTAATAAATATTTATTATTAAAATATTAATATTGAATATTTTCAATCATATGTGAAGAATATTATTTAAAATTATTATTTTAAAATTTATTATTAAAATAAAATTGAAATATTAAATAATTTATTAAAATAATAAATTATATTAATTATATTAATAATTTATTATATGACTAAATATAAATAATTAAATATTTATGTTTAATAATATTGAAAAATATAATATTTTATATTAATGTTTTAATAATTTTAAATATTTTAAAAATAAAAATAAAATTTATTATCAATATAATAATATTAAGTTTGATTTAAGTTAATTTTTATATAAAATAAAATTATCTATAGAGTAGCTCTTTTCAAGAAATAACTTACGCTTTTCAAAAGGGTAAGTCATTTTACAAGAAAAATGGTTTATTTTACATTAACTTGTAAGTCATTTCTCGTTGACCAAGCTATTTTCTATGAAACAAACACAAGAAAATACCAAAAACATTTTCCGTAAAACCTTTTACATGTAAAAAAAGAACCCTTAATTATTATTTGATAGTAATTGACTTTTCATGAAGGAAGATGTAATGCTTACCATAAGATAAAATGGGATCATATTGGGAGAATAGATTTATCCCAAAGATATTAAGGATATCCTATGAGGGTAACACATTTATGACAAGGTTATTGGACGAGCACTAATCGAGTAGCTTTCGTAATGATATGTAATTGGGGAGAGCTCAATCGTGATACTATATCAAAATGACTTTGTGACTAAATGTGTTTATAATTAATAGGTGACAAGCTGGAACTTAATTATAAATCATTTGAGCCCTAATTACTTACGTCCAATCTGTAACGACCCTAAAATTAGTGGTAACGAAAAGTGTGATTTTGGGATTTCGATTCCGTAAACTGGACTCGTAAATATTTTTATTAAATATTTATTGATTAATAATTGAAGTGAATTGAATTTCAGTTAGGTAATTTCGTCGAAGTGCTTGATTTAAGTACAATGACTAAATCGCGAAAATGCTAAACGTATGAATTGTTATTAAATCATAATGTCGAACATAATTAAGGGGCTTATAAGGTAATTAAACCTTTGGATTTTGGATATTGGACGATAATATGTAGGTTAATTGTTAAAAATGTTATAATTATATTAGTTAATAAATAAAACAAAACATAAAGTATAATAAAATAAAGATTGTGGAAACATCAAAAAAAATTCATTCATTTCTTCATGCAAAATCGAACCAAAGGGAGAGAAAAAGAAGACAATGCACGGTTTAAGGTTTTTAATTTCAAGCTTTAATTTGGTTAGTCAATTTAGTCCATTTTCTTGTAACTTTTATGTTGTTGGAATCCCAATAGCTTAATCTACCTAACCCATGTCCTATTTTTTGGTACTGTTAAAGATTGAAGATGTTGCAATTGATGGGTATTTGAAGTTCTCGAGGTTAAATTAATAGATTTTAAGTTTAGAACTGAAAAAAGGACTAAATTGTAAAGTTAGTTGATGATTTTGTGCTATAGGGACTAAATTATACCAATTTTGAAATTTTGGGTAGAAATGAGAAATAGGGATTTAAATTAGGTCTAAAGTGAAATTAGTATAAAAATTTGAGGTTAATTGTGGAAGTTATGTTATTCCCGGTTTTAAGGACTAAATTGAATAAAATGAAAATTTTGAATAAATTAGAAATTGAATATGGATTTGGCTGTGTATTGTTGAAATGTATTATTAGTTTTAATTCGTAGCTAACGTCGACTTAGATCCCTTGAAAAAGAAAGGAAAAGATAAGGTTGCTAGTGAATAGCTCGAAGTTCAAGATTTGTATTCTATAATCCAAACTATTTCAATTGTTGCATATAAACTTTGCATCATATGGTAAGATTAGAAGGTGAGTTAGTCTTTCTGGAAATATGTGTGAAATACTAATTGAATTGAACGGATGTGGTTGAATGATTTGTTGTGGAAATAAACTTAATTGTTGGTTATGAAAGTAACGTATATTGAATTATATGTTGAATTGAATTGATATGAGAAATAAACAATGTTGATAGATTCATGATAATGGATTATGAAATGATGGAAACATGTTTTTGATATTGAAAGTTTAGTATGTTGAATTGAATTGAGAAACATGTTACCCCATTAACTATTTGGGTAGGGTCGGGTATAATTGACATGCCATAGGATAGGAAGAGCTCAGGGTTATACAACTATGTATCGGGGAGTGCTGGGCATCCAATTTGCCGGTTATACTAACTAGTACTGGGCACATTTATTTGTCGGTCTTTACCATCCATCCTAGGGTGCAATTTATTATTACTGATTTATCTGTCAGGCACTGGGTGTCAATTTGGTGTGTTTGTTAGATCTCTTTATCCGTTCGAGTTCGAGTCATGTTAATAGGGAATTAAAAATGAAAATCGAAACCATGATGGTGGAACATTTGAATTGAAGATGAATATGAATTTTGAAAGTATCTAATGGTAAACTATGATAATAGAATTGAGATGAGAAATGGAAAATTGAAATTGTGGAATGAGATATGATCATAGATTACTTATTTATAATGAAATCATGAAAATTGAATATGTGACGGAATGTGCTAGTATATGATTTGAATTACTAATTGATAAAAGAAATGATTTTGCCTTGTTCTAATATTGCTAATAATGTGATAGTATTGAGAAAAGAGTAACTGAATTGGTATATAGAATTTGTTATCTTGCATCTCATTATTTATTTTAATTTATGCACCATTATTTTAGGTTAAATTTTAATATCTAGATTGTAGAAACACCACTAAGATAAACTCAAGGTACAATATTATTTTCCGTGCGTAGGTTAGGCACTTAAAGATTTGATCGTTATTCCAACATCAGCGTCAATCTCGAACTCAAATGTTGGTGATGCTTTTAATTTGGGTTTGGCATGTACCTAGGATGTCTAATGGTTATAATGACCATTGAGTATTTTGGTTGGCATTTTGGAAGTTATGTTTATAAGTGTTTATGTATGTGATGAAAATAGCCATGTTGTTATTTTGCTAGGTAGCTTAGATCATATGTTTAATGTTTAATGGTGGAAAAAATGATATGTTGTGTGATATGCTTTGAATTATGCTTGGTTATGGAATGATAATTGTAAGATTTTGCTAGGTAGCTTAGATCATATGTTTAATGTTTAATGGTAGAGAAAATGATATGTTATGTGATATGCTTTGATTGATGCTTGGTTATGGAATGATAATTGTAAGCTTAGGTATGCTTGAAATGAGTTGGTAAGCTTGGTGACTAAACATGAGATTGTTTGAATGATCATTTGATGTTTAATTTAGAAGATAGTGAAAGGGTCATATAAGGTCTATTGAAGTGATATATGTATGTGCTCTTTTTGGTTGAATTGTTGAGGTGTCAATTGAGGCATATTGGTTAGAAACTTAGGTTGATTGTTAAAATGATGTGTTAGCATATGGATTTGAATAGGTACGTCATTGTTTAATGATCTTTAAGTTTATAATTGTACTTAAGATATATCTTTTGAAGTTAGGTGGTTTTGGCATAAAATGGACATTTTAAAATGAGATTTTACCATTTTTGGTCTTAAGTATCGATATTTTGGCATTTGATATCTAAACTTGACTATATAAATAGTTTTAAAACAAACAAAATGTCAAAATGGTATCGATATTTATATGAGTATTGATACTTTTCATAAAATATCGATACCCTTCTTTTGGGGTAACAAATAGAATCATAAATTGATATCGATTTTTAATAAGGTATCGATACCCAATTATGAATTATCGATACCAACTTTAAAACTTTGAAATTTTACAATCCAAACCCATTTCAGGCCTAGATTTTCACAATTAGGTCCTTATTGATCTCAATTTACTATGTTCGTATGGTATGTGATTGGTAAATATATAAATTACATATATAAGTTTGAATTTATTTGATGTGGGTTGCTTTTGTAACATCCTATTTTTCAGTGTTGTCAGAAACAGTGGTTTCGGGACCACAAATCCGACGAATAAGTCCGTATTGTTATTTAACAATATGGAGTCAATTATAATATTATATTGAATTCTGGTTTAATAATTTTTATAAATTGAACGAATAGATAAGTATAAGTGGTTTTGGAAAATGAGGTATTAGGACCTAAATTTTGTAAATTGAGCCCGTAAATATTTTTATAAAATATTTACGGAGTTTCTATATAGGTGTATTGAAGTTCGATCTGAAAATTTTATTGATTTAATAGTTAATTAAGGTAAAAGGATTAAATGGTAAAAGAGGTAAAAGTTAATCGCTAGAGATTTAAAATACTAAAGGAAGTCCAAGCGATGGAGGATATGATTAATCCAATAACTTTTGAGTTATTTTCCTATTAAGTCCTAATTAGTTTAAGGTTAAATTGAAATTAAGTTTGTTTAGTTGGAATTTAAAATAATTGAAGGACCAATTGTGTAATTGAACCCTCCTTAAATGGCCAACTAGTAGGAATGATGTGGAATTCTCTAGATTTGTGGTTAATTGCAACTAAAAGGATTAAATTAAAAAGGTGCAAAAGTTAATTTCTATTAATTTAAAAGTGTTAAATAGTTAATTTAGTAAAGGAATAAGAGTTTATGTGGTAATTATACCATAATTAAATGGCATGCATGGTTTGTAAAAAAATTTTAGTTAAAATATATGTTATAATTTAAATAATAGTTAAAAGAAAAGTTAAGTTAAAATAAATAAGCAAAAGAAATATCATTTTATTGCTTATGTTCTTCTTCCCCCAAATCGAAACCACCATTTTTAAGACAAAGGAGGTTCGGCCAAGCTCTACTCTTCATGCATGGTATGTTTTGAGTCTCGTTTTTAATGATTTTTTATGTTTTTGTCATCGTATTAGCTTGATCTAGCTAATCTGAGGACTAATTTATAAAAAATATTAAATGTTGTGGATTTTTCCATTGACTGTGTTTCTGAAAGTTAATGGTAGATTATTAAATTTGGTTGTTAAATATGACTATTTTGTAAAGTAATTTTTAGTAATTTTAACGTTTAAGGACTAAAATGTTAAAGTAGTAAAATTACATGGACTTGTTGTGAAACGACAATAATTATGGACTATAGTGAGGTCCTAATCAGTTCGACTAAACTAGATTTTGGTTGAAAATGGTTAAATTGCGAGTTTTGGACTTAATGACTAAATTGCATAAAAGGTAAAATGTTGGGGAAATTTTGTAAAAATGCTTAAAAGGACTTATTTGCATAAATTAGTTAGCTTTTCTATTGGAATTGGTAAATTGAATGGAATTACTATTTTAGATCAAGAAATAAATCGATCAGACTCGAATCCCGAAAAAGCTAATGTAACAGATTGATCGTTGTCTTGACTTGAACATCAACTTTGGTTAGGTAAGTTTGTTTGGTTTAATTTAGTACAATTGTGATACATATCGTATGGAAAACTTATTTGTTAAAATGTTAGTTTAATATATCTATTGTATGGGATTGGTATGAGATGAGGTGACGATTCTTGTATATTTCCTGTTCACTAAATATACCGAAGTCCAGCATTTGTTACAGACTATCGTGTTATATTCATAGTGTTTTCTCGTTTGAGTGTTTGTCATGTTTCAGATGGATAACCATGTACTCATATCATTATTTTGTTCATTAGGTGAAGTTCTAGTGAAAAATGATTGATATTGAAATGTGGAAATCTTGATTTCGCGTTGTTGATAGTGCAGTGATTGAATAATAAATGATCTCATTCTTATTGAGTATTGACTCACCCGTTGTGAACTGTGGTTAACAGAAAAATCTGTGTAATAATCTTGTTATTTGAATTATTATGTTTAATTCGGTAAGCTTTATTGTTTAAATTGTTGAATTTACTAAGCTTTATAAAAGCTTACTCGTGTTATTTGTCTTGTTTTCTTGTAGATAGCGTCTTTGTGGAAAATCGGAGATTGGATCAACTTGAAGAAATCACACTCCGAGGATCTTTTGGTAGTTTTTGAATACAATCTTTGGCTTATATGGCATGTATTTGGAGAATTTGAATATGTTTTGTAATAGTTCGTAGGTACTCGTATTATAAAGTTGATGTACACATGATGTTGTTGTGTTAAAATAATCATGTAATGTATGCATGCATGAGTGCTAAGTTATGGTATATGTGAAAGGGATTGAATGTGAAGGAGAAATGGTAAGTTTAGCATGAAGTGATATATGGTGCTTTGTGAATGAATGCAAGTCATTTAGAAGATGTACTTATAGCTTGAGTATTATGATGATGGATTGTTTAAGTATTTGAATTGTGGTATCAATGATGACACATTGGTTAGGCACCTAGGTTGATTGTTTGGCATGCTTTGAGTGTTTTTAAATGTGTTTTGAGGGCTTGTATGCATGTACTTTTGGTATGTTTACGTACCTAAGCATTTGGGAGAGAAAATGATAAGTTTTGGGCTAAATTTGGATGCACACGGCCTGGGACATGGGCTGGTACACGGCCGTGTGTCACATACGGCTTACTCGCACGATCGTGTGCTTTATTTATTTTCAGACCAAGTTGGTTCACACGGGCATATAGAGTTGCACGACTGTGTGACCCTGAGCTACACGGGCAGTGTACACAGGCATGTGAAGTAGCCATACGACCATGTTTTGAGCTAGACAGTCTGGGTTCTATCACATGGCTTGGACGCACAGCCGTGTGACCCCTATTTTTAAAATTTTTATATTTTCCCTAAATCTTCTGATTTGTTTCTAATTGGTCCTCGATTGCTTCTAAACTATTTTTAAGGCCTCGTAGACCTGATTTTAGGCCCATGAGTGTATGTTTCACTTTAAATTACATGATAATATAAATGTTGATATTTAATTAGAAAATTTGATGCTATTTGATATTAAATGTTCTACTTTGTGTTGTAATGCTCTATAACCCTACTCCGATGACGGAGATAAGTTAGGGGTGTTACAGCTTCGATGACAAATGTGACATTCCGTTATTCAAATCCGACGAATCAGGTCGGGTAAGGGGTGTTGCACAATCGATCCATCCTCTAGCTCATTGAAACCATAAATGAATTGCATGTACAATCAAATGAACAAAAATGGATAGAAATGATAAAGTTGAGTTACATTCGGAAACAAATGTGGTTTCTCACTTAGTATGAAAATGACCTGAAAATTAATTTAAGTTTTTCGAATTATTATTTTAGTAAATAATTGAAGTTTGAAAATGGATTTAAATTAATTAGTCATTGTGAATACGATGAATATGAAAATTAAATATATTTTCTAATAGATTATTTTACAGTAAAGTTGTCATTACTTTAATGGACTTAGAATTAGGTTGAGAAAATTATTTAATTGGAAGATTAATTAATTTAAATTAATTTAATAAATAAAATTTATTTTAGAAAGTAGAAAAACATGTATTGGGTTGGATTAAATTATAAAGTGCTGGGTTAAAAGTCCAGAAAGCACATATAATTGGACTAAGTACAGAAAGGCTCGAAACCCCTCATACTAAGTATGAGGGGTGGAAACCCTAGTATAATTAACTAGGGTTAGCCACCCCTCTCTCCTAGTAGAACTAGGAGACTTGTTTTTTTATCAGATAAGTATTATTTGTATTTTACTAGTTCAACTAGGATTCTTCTATCTCTTCTTATAAATAGATGAAACTAGTAGAGATAAAATTCACAACTTTGAGATATTATTATTCTGCTTAAAAATAGTGAGAATTTATTTTCTAAGTATAAATTCTATTTTTTGGGAATAACAATTCTACTGGTTTCTATAGAGAGAGATTTACTTTCCTATTGAAAGTAAGAAAATTTATTCTTGGTTTACTTGTTTTTTTATCAAATAAATATTTCTCTCACCTTTGGTTTTGCCTAGTTTGGCTTCATCTAAATTCCTCTCAAAGGTCTGTGGGGACGATATGAGTTCATCAATCTCTAAAATCTCAAGGTCTTTAGCATCTTCTATAGTTAACTTTGATAGAGAATCTCTCAAGTGGAAATTTCATCACTTCCTGACCAACTTGGTGTTAGAATGTTTCTTCTTCTAGAGAAAATGCTTGATTCGATAAATCATATAGTTTAGCATAGAATTCACCTATGGTATTTGAATATTGCATTCTTAAATTCTTAAATCAAGTGGTTAGCATTTGCATCTTGGACTTCTTGACAATGTTGTTTCCTTCGTAAGTAGTCTATAGAATAACCCAAGCCTCTTTCGCAATGGTGCACTTTGAGATCCTCTTGAATTCCTACTGGTTAACTTCACAGAAAATGACATACAATGCTTTGGAGTTGGAATTAGCAAGTTGTTCCTCATTAGTTATCCACTCCAATTTAGATTTGAGAACTCTTCTTGCTTTTTGTTTTAGCCATGAGAGGTTGTCATCCTGTAAGAATAGAGCATCAAGCCTTTTCATTAATAGACTTGATATATTCCTTCATTCTAGCTTTCCAATAGGCATAGTTGCCACAATCCAACATAGGGGATGAGTGGTTGAAAGTATTTCCATATCTTGCAGATAACAACACTAGGAATCTCCATTAATTATGTTAATGGGAAGCTTTGATATCAATTGTTGACCTAAGCCAATTGCTAAATGTAAGAAGCAGAATATGACCAGAAGTGATAGCGGAAGTAGGCACTTCCATTGGTTCAATGCAGTCACTCCAAATACTTGCCTCAACATAATTGTTTAATTATTCTAATACTTTTCAATTAGAATTATTTTATTATTCTAATACTTGTGACGAATAACAATATTAGGTATAAGCAAAGTATGCAAATTATGTTATGTGTGTATATAATTTAGTCAAAATAGACCTGTTTCTATGTGTTTGTTTACTACAATTGGGTCTTTATAAATTTTAATGTTATTAATAAATTAAACCTAGATTGAATTTAGGGTTGTTTGTTAATAAGCAAAATAAACAGTAGCTTCATTTTGATTATCAAGAAGGTATTAAAAGATTAGTTGTCAAACACTTCATCGATCATTATAAACCAGTTCATCAAAGAGTATTAAAACTTGTCTTTGCATCGAAATTCGAACCAATGAAACAAAACTGAGCTTTTGTCTTGGTTAGATTCTCATCTTATTAATTTTTTAGATTTTATTTGTGATTTTTCTTTAATGATTTTAATTTTAGTTTTAGTTTTAATTTTAAAATTCTCTCTTTTACTTTTTTAAATTTATTTTGTTTAAGAAAACAGAATTACTATCCATTCTCCCAAATATATCCATTCATTGCTATTTTTAAAATTTTATGTTTTGAAATTGTTTTTTTTTTAATTAGACCACCATTCAAATGGTTGCTTTCATGTCCAAAAAAAAAAAACCCACTCCAAAGCATATAATTCCTCTGTGCCTATCCTCAATCACCCCATTTGTGTATCAACAATTCCTTCCATCATCTGATTTTTAGTTAACCTCCTAACACTATAACTTCAATATTGATAGCAATTAAAAATAAAAAGAAGCAAATGACAAGGGAATTGAAAGACTCTTCTATAATAATAATAATAACAACAATAATAATAATAATTAGTCTGCAGAAATAGAAAAATGAAAAGATGCATGCCTTTTTTGTTACGTTAATAGAAAAAGCTTGAATAATGCAGCAAATTGGAAGGTGGCATGAAACAAATTCGATGCCAAGAAATGTCGTAAAACTTCAATGACTGCAAGCATTGTCATTGTAGTTTATTGACAATGGGAAGTGGGGAGAACTATTCTCACAGATTTGGATGGCTACAAAAAGAGACAATATCTTCAAAAGAATCTAAGGTCTAACACCTATCTCATTACCTAACTGCCTACAACTCTCCTCTGTACTGCCCCCCATTCTCTCTCCAATGAAGTTCGGATCCAAATCATTTCCCAACTTTTATCTTTTTATATCATTCACCACTTGTGTCCTGCAAGTAATCAGTATGTGATTGATATATAGCTTGAAAATTTACCCAAGTTATCAGATGCCAGGGACCCACAACTGGAGGGGACACACCATGGCCATGGCTGCTCTCAAACCTTTCAATTTCAATAGTTTGAGGCCTGTTGCCATCTCAACTTTGGCTCGTAGTATAGGCCTAGCGGCCGGGGTTTGGCCTTGGCTCATAAACTAGCTAGGGCTATATATGTTTCTTTTTTCTGCATACTTTTCATAATGGTGGGGTTGCACTGTTAATCGCGTCCTTATTAATTGACAGATTATTTCTTATGATGATCTCTTTCCCTCAAACTATGTAATTTTAGTTTAAGGTTTATGGTTGTCTTTCTCAATAATATCGTCTTCAACTTATAAATATATACTCTCTTTTTTAAGAGTGTAATGTAACTAAGCACTACACCCTATACTTATTATTATTAGTACAAACTATTGTTTTATGAATTAGGATGTTTCCCCTTCATCACCCTTCATCACCAACTTATTCACGAAATCCTTAACTTCATATCATAAATTCTCTCTCGCTCTCTGATCTTCATGTTGGCGCTGTCAAGGCTAAGCTTATTGCTGAGGCAGATCTAATGATAAATCATGAGTTATTTCCCAGGAGATTAAACAGTTGCATAATCCCATTATGCACAACGTGTGATTCTTTGTTAACTTCTGTATATATACTGGAAACAGCTTAACTGGGATCAGTTGCTTCTTGTTTCTGACAACGATGCCTTCATGTGATTGTGATGCTCAACAAAATTTGTCTTTTGGATGGAATTTTATATGTATATTTTCTTGTTTGAATATTGCTTTTCTAGATATAGTCAAAAAGTTACCTAAATTATATGAGAGAGAAGAGAACCCTTTTAATTACTTGACTATACGTAAGGAAGACTTTATTTAACCATATTCATTCTGGAAAATAGCATAGCCCCGAATCTTTTAATAAGTCATCCATATGAGATCGAAGGTCAGCATTAATTGTATAATAAAACAACCACCTGTTAATTAAAGTTTTGATTTAATGATAAGAAGTCGAATATTTAAATCATATTTTAACTTTTAATTAAAATTTTATTTTGATTTAAGCCACATTATATTATGCAAGTTCAGATTACATGGTCATGTGGCAATTTATTTATAGAATAAGGAAAAGAAAAGATTGAAACCACCAACAACCTAAAAGAGTAAGAGATTAAGGTTCTGTGTTGGCATGTGTTAAAGTCCATAATTTGAATTTTGGAGATAAACAAAATTTAATTGTATTGAAAAAAAGAAAAAGAGATTGAAAACCAAATGTTTATGTTTTATGGCTATTGAGTCTTAGTTTGATTGACATTGGTATTGTTGTCAATGTAGGAGGTCGTGACTTTGAGTGCGCTGAAACACATTGTCCTCCTATTTAAAGATTGGGAAGGGGCTACGAGTAGTTCAAATAATTTATGTTTTACACTATGGATGATTAGAAGAAAATTATTATGATTCGTAATATATATATATATGTATACCTGCAAAATAATTTACTTGAATAAGTTTGAGAATGGTGTATGTTGTTATTCTAACAGAAACATTATTATTATTTTTTAAAGAGCAGATAATTGTAAACCTACATTAGGATGACATGGTGGAGGTGAAGACCAATAATTAGTAAAAGGAAAAAAAAGAAGGGGGAAAGGATGAGATAGATTTTCAATGTTATAATGTATGAATGCATGACTTTATTTTTATATATACTTTATAGCCCTAGACATATTAAAGGAAAGTAGCCCTTCTTTGATGATGCATTAGGTAACATATAAGCAGACAAGGTCCAATGGTGGCTCCCCTCCCCCTTTTTCTTTTGTGATCTTTGATCTCCTCTAGCCAAGGCCTATCAGTTCCAACAAAAAATACTTTGATTCCACATGAGTCTCAGTTTTGAGGGTGTTAACTAAAATTTTTAAAAAATTAGTGAACTGAAAACTTTTGCTAGGGTAATGAAATTTTCAAGAATTTGATTGATATGACTGGTGTTCATCATCTCATCTTTTCAATTTCAATGAGCCCTAAGAGACACTCAAAATAGCTTCAGCCATGGAGCTACAGTTTTTTGAACATACTGACAACCTACGGCAGGTCTGAGTTCTCTGACCCACGTAGAATTATGAGTTTCACATGTAAATCGGACTTACATGAAAAAGTTTTGGTTTTTTGTGTTTTTAAAATATATTTATTTATTTATTTTATGTGGAATTGACCCAGCAAAGAGTTAATATATCAGCCCCACCTGGTAGATATAGCATAAATGGAACAAAGAAGTAGCTATGATGAACCCTGAAGGGAAAAAATGAGGCAAATTTAAAGTTACACTTTTTCTTTATATCTTTCTCCATTTCGCACACACATATAGAATAAAATTTGACTGACAGCTCACTGAGTTACGAGTTCTAGTAACTTACATTCCCTGCAAGTCTTTGCAAGCAATCTCCATACCTATACATCCCACATTCAACACTACAAATCCCACCCACCCAGACGCACACACATAAAAAAAAGATAACTGTTTACGGAAACTTACATATTATTTAAGAGAAAGAGGAAACATGAAAAATGGGATGTAGGATTGTTCTACCTTGATATGTGGGATTCTGGCTTTGTCTACTTTCTGTTTATGCTTTGGATCCCTCGGGACAGTGAAGCTGTAAAGAAGACATAGCTATTAAACCAAGTTGGGGGGAATGAAGCCTGGTCCGAAATCATTCAAAAGACAATTAAGTTTCATATGAATGACTTCGAACCAGACAACATTCCCCGCAACAGTTCATGTTACAGATCCGCGCAGAGCACAAGAAAGACAATCAAGCATAGCTTGATGTAAGAGAAGGAAGAAGGAGATGGAGAGAGAAAGAGAAGGCTATAAGGGGAGATGGGATTATTAATTAGTGTGTTTAATATCGCCATGCATTACTTTTATTACCCCATGGGGTCCTTATATATACGTAGTGATGAAGAGAGATTCCTTGAGGGGGTTCACATGATTGATAAGAGTCCACTTCCTGCACCACCCTAAACCCTCCCTTGTTTTCACACATAAGGGCAGGTTGTAGTTAAAACTTGTGAACACAGTAAAAACAAAAAAACAAAAAAAAAAAAACACATTTCCACAAGTAACCCATTGAATTTCTCGCCTTACAAGTTCTTGATGCCTTTGTTAGTACAAATTTTCGGTGAAGAAAATCTCGAACACACGAATGAAATTTGAACAGAAAAAGAAGAAATTGGACAAAGCTCCAAGACGTGTATCAAGTCACTATCTTTAAGGTTATATTCGCCCCCACCTATCTTCGGTGTGCAAATGAGTTTCAAAAAAATTAACCTTGAGGATACAATGAAGCCAATGACTATTTGTGTTTTGCACTGACGAGAATAGTCCACTACACACTGAGCAATATATAACAAAAAACTCAATTTCTACAAAGAATTTTTGCAGTAATACTTTATAGAATAATCTAATAATATTAAAAAATGAAGGAAGGAAAGAAAGAATATTAGAATTCTTATTTATAGGAATTCTCATGTCTCTGGTGTTTTTTTGAATAATAATATCTTTAAAAGAAGCATATAATTATTCATTTAATATTATAACTATTCAAATAATATTATTTAAATAGTTATAATTTTTTTAAAAAAATCACATAATATAACTTTTGATTAATTACACCTATTCATTTATAGTTATTGAAATACTATAAATATTTGAAAATGTTCCGACAATCTTTCGTTGGGTACATATAATACATTTTTTTTCTTATATAATTCCATTAATGATTTTTAGGTCAACTGAAAGCAGTCACTTTTAGACTCTTAGGATTTTGGCACCGCCATTAGTCTAGTGTCAACTACTTGCTTTTTAGTAAAAAAAATTGCATTATATATATGCAGCTGGTGTGATGCCAAGCTTGAATCCCAAGCTTGACATATAGTACTACTGGCTATTAAAGCAAAAAAAAAAAAAAAGGAGCAGATCAATTAATTAAAAGGAAGAAAAAGGAAATAATAAAGTGGAATACAAAGTCACCAAAGCTAATTGTTAATGAAATATTTTCATTTCATTTGCTTTGCTTTTCTTGGGAATCAGTTGGTAACATGAATTTTCGATGAATATAGTTTGAATTAAGCAGTAAAGTTACTTTTTCATAAAGCAAAAAATGAAATATCAACCGACAGCTTGAATTTGTTAGTAACAAAAGTGTAGTAGCCCTATTGGGAATATGAATAACTGTGGATTTTCGTCAGCAGATCTGTCTACACATGTAAATATATAGTATATTTGATAAATTAAAAGGAATAAGTTACAATTTGTTAATGATTATTATAAGAGAAAACCCAAGGAAGAATCCTTTATTAAACTGTCATATTTGCTGCTGTAATTCCCACTCTCCTAATCTACACCAGCTAATGCTAACAGCTTTATGCACTTATCCAGGTTACTGTAAATTAGGACTAAGATTTGGTGGACATGGCCAACTATATCATGATAATGTCTACTTTTTTGTTGGTACTAGGTATCCCGCTTTGTTATAAATCTGTTGTTGAAGCTTTTAGCTTATGATTGCATGCATGAAAACTAAGGTGAAGTAGCCAATATCAGTCTAAAATCCAAAGTCAAATGGCCCCAAAACATTGCTATCATGACACCTAAGAAACAGTGAAGTTTATGTGGAAATTTCAGCACATACTTGACTGATATAAATTTGTAGGTGTTTTCTCTTTTAGCCCCCCAAAAAATTGCATACTTGCTTGAAACACATCAAGTTCCCTTTACCTTTGGTATATTTTAATTTACATTAATCTCGAGGATTAAAACTCTTTATTAATACTTCAATTATCAAAGTTGATAGTAACTTTGACTTCGTTAAAAAAAACAAACAAACATCAATCAAGATAAGTAGACTTAAAGAAAAATGAGAAACTCTATTTTTACCGACCTTCAATTTCTTCTGTAGGGAATCATACGAAACAAAAGCTGCCTTTTATCTTCTATAATCCCAATAAGGTAATTGTCTATATGACGCCTATTCAAAGGCTTTCCTTGTATTATGAAAGAGCATGGACTTTTTTAAGTTTTAACCCCAAATAATTGTGAATCATTGTCAAAAGGCAGTCTGTTGAAGTTTTGAATTAATTGATGTGCTAAAGATATGATAGTCCTATAATTAAATATGTTGATTTAAACCCATTTGGCAGAATCTGTTGATTTATATATTATAGAGACTTAATTTTATTTTTAATGATGTGAGAGAATTGTATACAGTATGAGCCATGATTTATGGATGCAAACAATTAGGCACACATTGATTAAAATTACAGTGGAACATCAAAATGAATTGTGAACTACCATAAGGATGGGATGTATGAGATAAGAAAGGAGAGCCATTTAATTAAAATTTAAACAATATTGAGATCCAGCTAAGGAAACTCTATTACCACACCACACTGTGGACATTAGTCACTGTGGATTTCCACCTAAGATATAACATCAAAAAAAATAAAAAAAAGTTGAAGAATCTGCCTTATGGAAAGCATTGGAATACGTCCAAATCCTGCTTGGCCCAGAAATCTGCATTTTCTGAACGAAAACTTGCATCCCCATTTTAGTCTATGGTGGAAAAACGTCTCAATGGTTTTCCCTCCATTCAGCTCCTTGAATTGTAGCACCCATTTCATCTTTAATTCATTATAAGTTAGAGACATTGAATAAGTTTTTAGATCTGATTTTATTTTAGTTATTTATATTTTAAAAAATAAAGTTATTAATTAATTGTTTGGATAGCATTATTTTTTATATTTTTAATATCATTTTGAAGTTTGTGATTGTATTTCTTAAAAGTACAGTATATTTTATCGCTACACTTAACCACTTGTTAATAGTTGAATGATCTCTATTTAAAATGTACTATATTTTACTATTATACTAATTCACTTGTCGGTAGTTGAAAGTTGAATAAACATACCATGCATCCCCATACTACACTATAAAATAATAGCCTTAAAAGTCAAGCCAATCTTTTGTATTATCATTGATCTGTTCCCACATTTCTAGCATGTTCTACTAAAAAAAGTGAGCCATCCCCCCCTCCCTCTCTCTGTACATAATATATTATATAGTTGAGCTTTATAATCAATTAGATTTTCCATAAATACCTGTCAAATTCCAAATGAGCATATTTTTCTTTTCCACATTTTTTATTGCAGATATATAATTAGGCTAATTAGAGAATATGTTTCACCGTTCATGACTATCTCAGGTAAGATGTTATATAATTGTAAGGATAGTTGACATGATTAGACATGAGACGATGATTTGCAGATATTTGTTTTTTTCAACAAAAAAGCTAACACTGATGAAGCATTCAATGGCATCCAGCATACCTCTCCTGAATTTTGGTGATGGGAAAGGTTGGTATACAGAGAAGCTTTAAAACAGATCCTAGGCATTGCTGACAATATGATCAACTTTCATGGATATGGCCTCGCCTCGCATAGATTAAATGTCTTTACCACCCAAATTTCCGGAACTCTACCCCCTACCGCCATTGATGACATGTATGATTGGTTTTTATTTTAATTATCAAATCAGGTTTAATCCAACTCAGTGATATTTTAAATTTAAGAATAGATATTTAATCGAATGTGAATTTATTAATGCTTGAATTAGCTTGATTACACCCCTACTCACTCATATCCTTTCGATTTTCAAATAATATTTGAGAATATAAAACCTGCAAGATTTTTAGGATTCTTGAGAAATTTGAAAATTTTGTAATAAGTAAAAGTAAAGGTTGAGTAAAATTTGAAAACTTTATATAAAGTTAAAATTGATATTATTATTTATATATATATCTTAATGAGATTCTCTTTTCTCATGAGAAACAGAGAGGTCGGTTGAGGGATGAACACCGTATGGAGGCTTTCCGTATTGTTAAAAAAAGATTTCTTATTGTTAGGAAGGTGGTACATTTGGGAGTGTGGTCAATTTGAACATACTAATATTCGAGAAAGGTTGGATCGAGGTGTGTCTAATATGGGGTGGCGTGAACTATTTTTGAATGCAAAGATCTCGCATTAGGTTCACACAATTTCAAATCATTGTCCAATGATTCAAGATTCGGGCTATAACAGGGATCTATTTGGGTTGCATCCTCCTTGTTTTTGATTTGAAGCCACTTGGACGAAGGATGCCTCTTGTGAGGAGGAAGTGTGATGGCTTTGGATAGAGGCAGATGGTGATGTTTTGATGTGTCTGTCTTTGGTGAGTCAGGGCTTGATGAGATGGGCACATCTTCGACGTAGTACTGAGAAGGGAAGGTTAGTTTATCCATATTGAAGGATTGAAAAACTGAGCATGAACGATCCAACTGACGAAACGATTGAAGAGTTGATCATTTTTAAGATGCAATTGAATCTGGAGATTGATAAGGGTGAAAAGTACTGGGAACAGCGAACACGAGCCAATTGGCTTTGTATGGTTGGATGTTAGCAGTGTGGGTACTAGAGGAGGATTGTCACTTTGTTAGAGAGAAGGATGTCTTGTTACTTTACGTTCCTTTTCAAACTACTAATGGTCACTATTGGAGATTTACGAGTTTCTATGGTCATCTAGAAGAAATTAATCGTTTGTTGTCTTGGGAGTTATTGTGAAGTCTCTCGGATGGGGATCATACTCCTTGGTTTGTGATAGACTATTTTAATAAGATTCTCTTTTCCCATGAGAAATAGGGAGGCCGATTGAGGGATGAACGCTATATGGAGGCTTTTCATGTTGTTATTCAAGATTGTGATCTTTTAGATTTGGGTTTTGAAGGAAGGTGGTACATTTGGGAGTGTGGTCGGTTTGTGCACACTAATATTTAGGAAAGGTTAGACTGTGGTGTGGCTAATACGGGGTGGCATGAACTATTTCTGCATGCAAAGATCTCGCATCAGGTACACGTAATTTCAGATCATTGCCTACTACTTTTGGATTCAGGCTATGGCAGGAATCTATTTGGGTTGCATCTTCCTTGTTTTTGATTTGAAGCCACTTGTAAGAAGGATGCCTCTTGTGAGGAGGAAGTGCGACGGCTTTAGATGGAAGTATATGGTAATGTTTTGACACGTTTGTCTTTGGTGAGTCAAGACTTGATGAGATGGGCACGTCTTCGACGTAGTTTTGAGAAATGAAGGTTAGTTCATTGATTGGCATCACATGTGTGCGCATAAAAAAATTATTTTTAAAGACAATTTTTAAACCACGGTTTTACTACAAATGTATAGGTCAGTTGTAATTTTATAGTGTTACAATGGAACACCAAAGTATTCAAAGAATCTAACCCAAAAGAGATAGCGATTGAATGATAACTAGCTGGAACGATGGAAATGTGCAAGTGTACATAATCGTAACAAGTAATAAAGTGACAAGTATGTCTAGTTATCGTACCCAGATGGACTATATAAGCAGATATTTATGAAATACAAATTTAAACAAATTGGTAGAGAAAAATATATTGATTTTAAAGAGGTGATCTAATAACTAAAATCAACTAAGTTAATAAACTAAAATAAGAAAAATAAAATTCCAATGCACTATTTTTAAAAATGGTTTTAATAAATATATAAGCGTGTTAGATTAATCTCATTCCTTTAACTTAGAATTATTAAAACTATGTTCATGTTATTACGAATAATTTCATGGCAACTTGGTCTTTTGCTAATTAATGCACATACATGCTTATTGAATTAATTAAATAAACATATTCCTATATTGAATTAGTTAATCAATTCAAAAGCAAGTATAAGACAGTGAATTAAATATATATTACTATCTTGAACAATTTAATCACAACAACCTTACAAGTTATGCCGTGCAAGAATATTGTTTAATATGATTGTTAATTCAACCCTCATTTAACTTAGAAGATTAAACGTGCACCAATTAAATATTGTGCCAATTAATTATAATTTCAACCCGATTATAATTAATTCACTTGTCACTTACAATTAAAATGCAAGCATAATATAGGCATGATTTTATCTAATTCAACAAATTACGGGGCTATAACAACAAAAACATGATTTAAACAATTTAAGTTGACATAATGCAATTAATCTAACAGGAACAAGATTTAAGCCATTTTAATTAAAATAGAAGCATCAAAATAACAAACATTCATGTTTATGATCACAAAATAAACTTAAAAGATAAAGAGAAGGGAACTAGAAGGAAAATCCTAATGATTCTCCGAAGCTAGATTAGTGTGCTCCTCTTCCTCTTGGCTTGTTCTTTCGATCAATGGTGATAGTCATGAAACTAACTATAAATACAATAAAGACAAGCGCACCTATTGAACAATAGTATAGCTACGGTGAGTAAAGATATCGTATCATCGATGACTAAAAGTATCAGTAATTACAGTTTTCTTATTATTTAGTCGACAATTTGGAGTGATGAGTTTTAATCTAAAATTACTAAATTAATTTAACTAAGAACACAAAAAAGAACGAATTAGGAAAATAATCGAAAGATAACCAATGAGAGAGACAATACCCAGGAAAGAATCCACCTAGACTCCTATTATTACTAATCTGATTTAAACGATTTATTCACTAAATGTCTTGGTCCGTAAAATCCCTAAATTATGTTAATATCTCTTTCGAGAGTAAGAAAAATTGACTCTAGGTTGATTAATTGAAATCTCTTTCTAATTAAAACCTCTATTGTCGCATTAACTCGATCTATGGATTCCCCTACTAGATTTGACTCTAATCCGGTAGATTTATGTCATCCTATTTCTAGGATTGCATGCAACTCCACTCAATTATGTTAGATCTACTTTTAAACAGGGACTTTTGCTCCATTGAATTAAGCACATTAAACATGAATTAATATCCTAGAAATATTAAAACAAGGAATAAGCACACATAATTGAGAATAAGAATCAAGCATTTATTTTGTAAAACAAAAATTAAATAATAAAATTTATCATAGGTTTCATTCTCCCTAGGTATCTAGGGAATTAATTCATAATTATGAAATAAAACATCTCAAATTCAGAAAAACCACAAGAAATAAAAAAAAAACTCATAAAAACTTCAGAAGAAATTAAAATGAGGTCTTCGATCTTGATGGAAATCTGCTTCAGAAGTGGCTCCAATGGTGTTCCTTGAGTGTTTTCTTTGATCTTCTCTCCTCGCTTCCATATCTCTTCTTCTAGTTGGTATTTATAGACTTTAGAATACTCAGAAAGCCTAAAAATTGTGTTTTTCAGCATATTTGGGAAGCAGGGTGTGAAATTGACACGGGTTGGCACATGGGCGTGGGTCACATGGGCATGTGCCCAGCCCGTGTGGCTCCTAAAATCTGCTCTTTTTCTCCAATTTTCATTTCTTTTGCTCCCAAATGCTCACCTAAGTATAAGAACATGAATTAAAGGGATTAGAAGCATCAAATTCACCAATTTGCATAAATAATCACCCAAAAACACATTAAGAATGGGATTAAAATATGTTAGTTTTATCATTTATCAAATATCTCCACACTTAAGCGTTTTCTTGTCCTCAAGAAAAATCCTCAACTTACATTAAAATTAATCTTTCTCAACTTGTAAATCTCATCAATAATGTCTCAAAATGGTTCGCAAATAATCATGCATTGATAATTCAACTAAAAGGGCACTAAAAATTCAAACAATCCAAGTCGAAAATTTTAAAGCATGAAAACATAGGTATCTCCCCTTATCTAAGTAATTACCTTTAATTCAAAATTTACAAGAATTGACATCCTCACTTAAGTTTCACTCAAATCACTCAAAGTGTTTAAGGTTCAACAATATGCACTCAAAAGTCGAACAAGAAATGTCATTACCATAGGCTTGCATGAAAATCAAATCTCCACCACTATAAGATGATATGATATACAAATCAAAAGGTCTTTAAGAGGTTGTAATGGGGTTTAGGTTAAGGGTGTGGAAAAAGGTAAAAAAAATGGATACAATCGAGATCGAGTTGATAAATTACCAGACTAGAAAAATAAACAAATGCTAAATTAAAAACAAGTGCATCAATCAAGAACTTATTCAAGAATAAAAACGAGCTTCTTCTCAAAATATGAATTCAACTATTCAAGCTCAATCAACATGGAACTAAATAATAATCAATAAGTAACTACTTTTTTTTTATTTCTATTCTTTTCTTTTTTTATTAGAACAATCAGAAATAATTCAGCAAATCAAACAAAGGAGCATAGTTAGACAATTAACCAAATCAAATCTCGACAAAGAGGGAGTCAATAAAACAGGAAAAAGTTTCAACAAAAAAAGAATGAGTTATGGGTTAACATTAATGGGTTAATCAAGAAACGGTGTGGTAAGCTCAACGGGGTTCACTAAGGGTTGATTAAAAAGGTGTGTTTTTTATGGGATAAGTGGGTTAGAACCTAAGTGCCTTTATCATCTCAGTTTATCAAATCAAAGGTATGGTCTCGACATGCATAATCGAAGCAAGTTCTAGAATAACAAATCAAGTTTGAATGAGCATGAAAAATGTATGCTCTAAAGGCTCAACATCCTACAAAAAATCATGGTTTTGATGTCAAACTTGCAAATCTCAAACTTCAAGATAAAACTTCAATTTAGAGAAACAACCTATTTTTTTTTTTATTTTGAAAATAATTTATCATGCTTGATTCTCTCATGTCTTAAAGTTTAAATCAACCAATACAAAAATATCTACAAATTAATCCAAAACACATCAATAAAAATCTCAAATCGATAAAAACTCTTTCTAATGGAAATATGATAAAATTACTTAAATACAAGACATAATTAAGGAATTTTCTAATAATTATATAAATAAACTCTCCACACTTAAGATGTACATTTTCCTCAATGTACAAACAGATATAATCACAGTATAAGCAGAATATCATAAGAGAGGGAGAAAACTAAAACTGCCCTGAATATTGGATGAAATCACCAGAATGGTGAAAAGCGGAATTGTAAGCAAATCTAAATGTAGTGCATGATTTCGAGCAAACTAATAAGAAAATAAACATAAATAGTGAAGAATATTAAAACGTTACAACTCAATTAGAACAACCATAAAAATAAAAATATAGTTCAAAAGATAATAAACGAAATAAGTCTAAGAAAATATAAATAAAACAACTAAAAATAAACATTAACATTAATATAAAAGAAAAAGGGAAAGAAAACTAAAAAGAAAACAAATAAAATCTATGATCATCATCGTCAGAGGCATCGGTATCGTGAGTCGTTGGTGCTGAAGAAGATATATGGAGGTGCTAACAGATCTACTGCAATGTCGCGTTAATACTGTCAAACCTCTAAAAGCAATGCTGCTCAAAGCGAGTGAACCACTCGAAAGGTCCTTTAAGGTAGCAATAGAAGAAGTAGGATAGTGACTCGAAGGTGGAACCTCGTGGTAGACAGGGACATCATCAGCAAAGTCCTCATGCTCATCTTGAGGGTCAGAATGAGATAGTCGGTATTGAGGAGGATCCACTCCATGAAGTCGCTCGATCATCCTCATGTGAGTCATACTCGGGAATTCTTGCGGGGACATCTGTCCAACTAGTGTAAGGGAGGATGACTACTCCGGTGTGTCAAGGAGACCAAAATGACATGCAAGTCAAGTCACGTAAGGGCCTAAACAGATAAGGCCCCTCTTACTGTGCTTTATCTTTTGGTGATCAACGAGGGCGATGAAATAGGCGAGATCAAAAGTGCGTCCTGTGGCCATGCTCCACAAAAAAATGCATCAGTTATACCGACGAATCCGGTGCTCTCTTTCTGACCGTCCAATGTGTGAGCCAAGATGGCATTAATGTAGCGCAAGGCCGGAGGAAGAGAAGCCGCCTTCGATCGACTGGGTCATAAGACGTTGTTCTCGCCATAAGATCTACCCAGCAAAGAGATGACGAGTAGTAGATGTGCTGTTATAATCGAAGAAACCCCTCGGTACTCATAAACTCTGCAGTGTAGAGTCCCAATGCAGCTCTAAACTAAAGGAAACTCATATGTCGCGTTGTACCACCGAGTCAAAAAGTAATAGTGTTTGGCTTGTCATGGGTCGACACCACCTGTTACAACAGGAAAGTCGAACAGAACTCGAGAATAAGCTCCATGTTGTGGGCTCGGTGATGAAAAAGAACCGGTCTCAAGGAGGTGTAGCAATGATGGCGTGGACATGATCAGCTAACTTGACCTCTACTAAAGCGGTGCAATCAAAACATCGGCCTAATCCAAATGGCCTCAGTTGCATATGCTGATATAAGTCCTTCTGGGACCCTGTGGCAATCGGAGATAAAGGTGGCATGCATCGGCAGAAGCACCCAAAGAGGAGGTCGCGCTTGGAGTCTTCCGCTTGTTCGAAGCGGGGATGGCAATCTTAGATTTGCTGTGTGTGTTAGTCATGGTGTATCTACAATAAAAGAGGACTGAAAACAATTTCAGTATTCAATGTAAAGGCAGGAATCAACATAATGGATCAATTCAAATAGTAACAAAATGGAAATCAAATCCAACCAAAATCTAAAATCACCAAATCGAACACTCAGCTAAAATACTAAAACATCAAAAAATAAAATAAGCAAAAATAATATAAAAAGAATAATATTAATATTAATAAAATAAGAATAAAATAAAATAAAACTCTAATGAATAAAACAATAAAATAGTAAACTATTAACATAACTATAAAAATACCAAAAATGGCTCAAAAGCATAACAGAAGAAGAATAAGTAATAATTAAATAATGATAAATAATAATAATAATGAATGAAATAAAAAAAGTATAATTATTCAAGTCACTAAAATAATACGATAGCTAAAATGAGAATAATAAACATAAGAGTAAAGGCAATAAAGATAAAAATAACACAAATAAAAAAATGAGAATACGAAAACAAATGAAACTAAATCTAACAAAAATAAATAAGAATAGAAATAAGAATAATAAATAAATAAATAAAAATGAAACAAAAAAATGAAACAACGGAAACTAGGGAGGACCGATAGTAAGGCGGTGGCCGGAGGTACTACGAGAGGGCGTGGAACAGACGAAGGTCAGGGTGCGACGGGGCTAAAGGGCATGCGTGGTTGTACGATGCAGAAGAGGAGAGGGGAGGACGGGGTGAGAAAGGGTCTAAAGGGGAAAGGGGCGGGGTTGCTAAAGGTGAAGTTTGTGTGGTAGGGGATGTAAGGGTTCGGTAAGGGGTTGTGTGGGTGATGGAGTTGTGGCTGGGTTTACGAGAAAGAGGGATGGCTGAGGGTGGCCAGAGTTGTAAGGGGGAAGTCAACGGCGGTTAGGGTTATGGGGGTGGAAAATTTGGAGAAGATGAAAGTAAAAATAAATTAGGGTGTGAGGGCTAAAAGGGTGACATGATCGTGTAGGGCCTGTGTTGGGCGACACGGCCGTGTCACACGCCCGTATGGATCCTTCTCAGCCTGTGTGCAAGTTAAAAATGTGAGCTTAGTCTTCACATGGCCTCAAACACGCCCGTGTGTCCAAGCCGTGTGTAATTTCCTTCGATTCTCCCACCCCCGTATGCGAGGCTATGGGGGGCACACGGTCTTACGCACACCATGTCTAATTCCCGTGTAACTCTTTGACTTGAAATTAAATTTGAATAATTATCTCCAGGACTCACACGGCCTAGGACAAGGCTGTATGTCTAAGTCGTGTGGTTATATGGACTATCTTAGGCTGTGTAAACGCTGAATTTTAGAAAAATTAAGTCTCAAACACGGCCAAGGACACGCCCGCGTGTCCAGGTCGTGTGTGTCATACGACAGTGTCGCATAGCCGTGTAACTCACTGTCGAACCCCTTATTGTGCACATGGCTTGGGACACACCCGTGTGTCCAAGTCGTATGGGTCAAATTTTTTTTTAATTTTGAAAATTAATTAATTTTAAAAATAACATGAAATAAAATTAAAAGAATTAGAAAAATGTTAACACTCGAGTTTCTTCTCGAGAAGCGCTTATTTAGAGTCTAAGCTTGACTTACCTTGTATTCGTACGATTACGGTGCTTCGCGGAGTCGAAGCTCCTCTTTCTCGTCAACAATGTTATTACCAAAATAAGGTTTAAGTCGAGTATTGTTTACCTTAAACGTGTCAAACTTAGAATGAGTTACCTCAGCTGTGTCATATAGAAAGACATTTAGTATTGTACATAGGGTTGATCCGTTTGACTCGAGCTCCAAAGGTGAGTTCGTGGATCTATTTTTTCTAGCAGTACTTTGTCCCCAACCTGAAATTGGTTTATTCTATCCTCATGCTTCCCATGGTGTCGCTTTGGCTCTTTTTCCTGGTTTTTTGGTTTCTCCTTGATATGTGCTATCCATTTATCTATTTCATCGAGTTGTAACACTCGATCTTCATGAGTTGTTCTATTTCTGTCACCTTGATCGTAACATGGCTCTATCATATTTTCTCGAGGTCTTTCCTGCAAAGAAGGTTGAGCTACATGGTTACTCACATTAACAAAATATTTAAAATCATCTTGATAACTAGATGTTCTCACAGAATCGCGTGCTTGGAGAATAATTCTCTCATCACCTACACAAAGTACAAGTTCACTCATACCAACATCAATGATAGTCTTGGCAGTGGCTAAAAAGGGTTGACTTAAGATTAAGGGTACCTCATTATCCTCATCCATGTCTAATACAACAAAGTCAACGAGAAATATAAATTTATCGATTTTTACAAGCACATCCTCAATAACACCTCTAGGATATCTAATGGTTCTATCTGCTAATTGAATACTCATCCTAGTTTGTTTGGGTTTCCCAATACCTAGTTGCTTAAACATTTTATAGGGCATGACATTAATACTAGCCCCTAAATCAGCCAAAGTATTATTAATATTTAAACTACCAATAAAATAATGAATAGTAAAACTCCTTGGATCTTTCAGTTTGTTGGGTATTTTATTTTGTAAGATGGCTAACAAACTGCATTGAGCTCCACAGTCGACGAATCGTCTAATTTCCAGTTGTTTGCCAATAGCTCTTTTAAAAATCTAACATAATTGGGCATCTGCGAAAGAGCTTCAACAAGCGATAAGTTAATATGTAATTTTTTGTTCTGCGAAATTTACAAAATTGTTCGTTCGTGTGGTCTCTCTTCGTCGCATTGGGATATGGAACTCGAGGTGTATATTCTTTGGCAACCGACTTTTGCTCTTTCTGGCTTACCTCAACCTTATCGTTATTTACCATAATTTCTTACCTCGGTTCTTGTTCAGATTCAACTAACCCTTCTTCATCTCGAATAGTAATTGCATAAAGCTGCTCTCTTGGGTTAGTTTCGGTATTGCTAGGTTAATTTCATCAGATTCAACTAACTGATTTAATTTTTGAGCCCTTGAATCGATGCATGTTGATTCTTCAATACTGCCTCAGTGTTTTGGAAACGAGTTTCCGACACTGAGATAAACTTCGTCAACATCTTCTCAAGGTTCGACTTCTTCTCTTGCTGATAAGGTGGTTGCTGGAAGCCTAAAGGGGGTTGTGCTATTTGATTTCCTTGAACACCCCAAGAGAAATTGGGATGGTTCCTTTAACCTACATTATAGTTATTACTAT
This sequence comes from Gossypium raimondii, assembly GCF_025698545.1. Taxonomy (NCBI): domain Eukaryota; kingdom Viridiplantae; phylum Streptophyta; class Magnoliopsida; order Malvales; family Malvaceae; genus Gossypium; species Gossypium raimondii. Next base: position 8,132,295 of record NC_068572.1, on the reverse strand, counting down.
ACGGGTTATTTTAAGGCCTAGAATTATTACCCATATAATTGATTTGCTCATTCTCTGTGCTAGGGGTGAAGGGTAAACATTCTGGATTACTTATTCCTCCTCCATTTGTTTCGCATTGCATTACCAGATGTACCTATGTAGAAAGATAAAAACCATCAATTTTCTTATTTAATTGTTCTACTTGTTCTAATAACATGGTGACTGCATCTAAATTAAATACACTAGCTGCTTTCATGGGCTTTGTCCTCATGACTTGCCACTGATAATTATTCAATGTCATCTCCTCAATGAATTCATAAGCCACTTGGGGTATTTTATTGTTAAGTGTACCATTGGCTGCTGCGTTGATTAATTGCCTAGTTGAGGGATTCAAACCGTTGTAGAAGGTTTGAACCTGTAACCATAAAGGTAACCCATGGTGAGGGCACCATCTCAATAAATCCTTGTATCTCTCTTATGCATCATATAATGTCTCTAAGTCGATCTACACAAAGGAGGAGATATCATTCCTTAATTTGGTTGTCTTAGCTGGCGGGAAGTACTTCAGAAGGAACTTTTCGGTCATTTGAGCCTATGTAGTGATAGAACCTCGTGGTAAAGAGTTTAACCACTGTTTAGTTTTGTTCCTCAACGAGAAAGGGAATAATCGTAAATGAATGGCATCGTCAGTGGCGCCATTTATTTTGAAAGTGTTGCAGATTTCTAGAAAATTAGCCAAATGAGTATTTGGGTCTTCATCTTGCAAACCGTCGAACTGAACAAACTGTTGTACCATTTGAATAGTGTTCGGCTTCAGTTCGAAATTATTTACAACAATGGTAGGTCTCACAATACTCGATTCAGCCTCAGACAGAATGGGCTTAGCATAATCGTACATAGTACGAGGAACACGAGCTGCTACAGGAGGTAGCTGAATAGTCTAGTTATCGTTCATCTCTTCAATAATAATAATGTCCTCTTATTCGTATGTTATACTTTACCAACTCTGCCTTGCTTCTTTACAGTTTCTACAAGTTGTACTTTCAATTTCACTATCAAATAGCAATGGTCCTGACGGGTTTCTTCTAGTCATAAACTAAAGGAACTTGCCAGAAGCAAATAAAACAAAAATTAGAATGTAAAAATTAAACTAAAAACAAAAATAAAAAATGGTTAAATTAATAAAAATCAAGTGTTCCTAATATTTTAGTCTCTGGCAATGGCACCAAAAACTTGATAGTCACAAAACTAACTATAAATATGACAAAGGTAGGCGCACTTATCGAAGAATAGTATAACTACAATAAGTAAAGATATCGTATCCACAATGACTAAAAGTATTAGTAATTACTATTTTCTTATTATTTAGCCAAAAATTTGGAGTGATGAGTTCTAATCTAAAATCACTAAACTAATTTAACTAAGAACGCAACAAAGAATGAATCAGGAAAATAATCGAAAGATAACCAATGAGAGAGACAATACCCAGGAAAGAATCCACCTAGACTCCTATTATTATTAATTTGATTTATACGATTTATTCACTCGATGTCTTGGTCCGTAAAAATCCCTAAATTATGTTATTATCTCTTTCGAGAGTAAGAACAATTGACTCTAGGCTGATTAATTGAAATCTCTTTCTAATTAAAACTCTTATTGTCGCATTAACTTGATCTATGGATTTCCCTATTAGATTTGACTCTAATCCAGTAGATTTATGTCGTCCTATTTCTAGGATTGCATGCAACTCCACTCAATTATGCTAGATCTACTCTTAAACAGGGACTTTTGCTCCATTAAATTAAGCATATTAAACATGAATTAATATCTCGAAAATATTAAAACAAGGAATAAGCACACATAATTGAGAACAAGAATCAAGTATTTATCATGTAAAACAGAAATTAAATAATAGAATTCATCATAGGTTTCATCCTCCCTAGATATCTAGGGAATTAGTTCATAATTCTGAAATAAAACATCTCAAAGTCAAAAAAACCACAAGAAACAAAGAAACTCATAAAAACTTCAGAAGAAATTAAAATGAGGTCTTCGATCTTAATGGAAATCTGCTTCAGAAGTGGCTCTAATGGTGTTCCTTGAGTGTTTTCTTCGATCTTCTCTCCTCGCTCCTGTATCTCTTCTTCTATTTGGTATTTATGACTTTAAAATGCTCAGAAAGCCTAAAAAATTTGTTTTTCCTCGTATTTGGGAAGCAGGGTGAGAAATTAATACGGGATAGCACATGGGCGTGTGTCCAGTTCGTGTGGGTCACATAGGCGTGTGTCCATCCTGCGTTGCTCCTAAAATCTACTCTTATTCTCTAATTTTTGCCTCTTTTTGCTCCTAAATGCTCACCTAAGTATAAAAAAATGAATTAAAGGGATTAGGAGCATCAAACTACCAATTTGCAGAAATAATCATCCAAAAATGCATTAAGAATGGAATTAAAATATGTTAGTTTTATCATTTATCAAACGACCTTCAAGAATGCTTGATTGTTGTTGCTCCAAGAGACGTGCTAGCTCTTTCTCAATAGGGGAAATCGTCAAAGGGAAAGGGAAAGAAAAATGAAAGGCAAATGTGAATAAAAGAGAAAAGTGAAAGAAAATATAAGTGAATGATGAATGGTGTGTGAAATGAGGAAGTGAAAGGGGCTATTTATACTTGAAATTGGAAGATCAAGTTAGCTAAAAATAGCATGAAATCCCCCTTCATAAGGTCGACCATGCTAGGTGGAAGGAGTGGTTAAATGAGTTTGTTAATTTTAGCTTGTGGATAGAAAGAAATTGCATGAAAAGGGGAGGGGTTGGACCGTGTCTTGAAAAGAAGTTTAAGGACCATTTTGAAATTGTTATAATCAGCTTAGTTAGCTGATTTGGGTAGCAATTGGGTCGAAAATGAGCTGCTATTCTCTTAGTGGATCAATCCTCTTCAACTTAGCAAATTTGGGCCCCTTTCTCTGCATCAAGCTAGGAGTAAATTTAACCCAATTATTATTAGACCAAGAACAATTTTTCAATGGGTTCAAGGAGTCTAATTGGGGCATCCATGGCTGGATAATAATTAGCCATCTTCATGGGTTAAATGATTTGAGAAGTGCTTCAACTGTCTAATCTACTCAAGGTGATTGCTGAGCTGATTTTTCATCATTTGTGCAAAACTATCAAAATAGACCAAATTATGCAAAATTATTATAAAAATAACTAAAATTAAAAAATTTTCATAAATTGAATTCAAATTAATTATTTTATAATAAAAGTATAAAATTCGATAGAAATTACTTAGAAAGTACATGAATTAGTGCTCAAAAGGTGTTGAAAATTTTATATATTTTAGTGTTTCCACTAGCATACAAGAGAGAGTCTAAGCGACTACTCATACAATTTTATAGTACGACAAATCATAGTAAGAAAATATGATAGGAAAATTAAATATGCTAATCTAAGGACTAAAGGAAAATTAAATATGCTAATCTAAGGACTAAATTGCAAAGAGTATAAAACTAAGAAATTAACCAAATACTTAACTAGTGGAGGTTGGTTGATTTCAATATGGTGTGACCCTTTTTTGTTGTCGGGTTGGTTTAAAGTTTTCATGAGCTCGATAGTAACTCAAAATTAATTTAATTGTAGGATATACTTGTTCTTATGTGATGGAATGATATTTAGTTTAGTTTTGAACTATAATTAAATGTAATTGTTTGGTATTTATTCGTAACATCCTATTGCTCAGGTTTGACAACCGGATTGGGTAAGGGATGTTACATGGGTCATGTCAATGTACTGTCAATCCAGTCAATCACATCTATGTCTCTATCTTTTGGGAGTCATCCACTCTGATGCCCAAGACAAGGCATCTCCTTAATTGGACTTGATAGATGACATATTAGTCTTTCAATCGGTTTGCTCATTTTCGATTAGACTAAGGACATGTTTAGGTTCATCTACTAATACAAGTTATCTTTTCGCACTCATGTAATATTGTTTAGTATTAGTTAAACATTTAGACAACCAGTAAGCAACATTTGCTTCCATTTTGCTTTGCTCGCAATAACCATGTGAGGAAAATTATATAAAGTATATTAATGTAATTAATGAATTTTTTTATTAATCAATCTATTCAAAAAAATTACAAGTGTATCTTGACAAAAATACTACACTTAGAGCACTAGATCCAACATGTGAATGGGACAAAAGATGAATAAAGGCTTTCAGAGAGACTTTAATTGACCGTGATTTGCATGATTTAGGTTTTAAAGGTCAGTGGTTTAATTGGGAGCAAGGACGGTTGCCAAAAAATAACATTTGGGAGCAACTTGATAGGGGGTGGCAAATAGTGGGTGGTGATAGGTTTTCCCCAGTTATGTAGTTCAGCATTTACAATATGGCTTTTTCTACCATTTCCCAATACTTATTGATACGACTGGGGTGTCTGTTCCAACTGGATACCGGAATACGGCTGTTCAATTTTATTTTGAGAGGAGTTGGGCTTTCAATGTTGAATATGAATTGGAGATCCGTAGGCTATTGGGAAACAATGGTGGTGATGTGCCTTCACGCCTAAAGAGTTTGGGAAAGGGTTTGAAGGTTTGGGGTGCTCGTAAGCAAAGGACAAATGAAAGGCAGATGAAGTTTCTCAATCATTGCTTGGAGGAACTTAACAGTTTGGCCCCAGATTCGGAAGTATTATTGGAAATTGTTGATAAAAAATGGCCCTTAATTTGGAGGCAGATAAGGAGGAAGTTTATTAGAAGCAACGAGCTCAAGCCAACTGGTTGAAGAATGGAGATCACAACACGACCTTTTTCCTCAATTTTGCGTCACTTTGGAAACAGACAATTGAGGTTGTTTGCTTGAAGGATGGCTCCGGCAATCGACTTTATCATGAGGACATGGTTGCCATAGCAAGAGATTATCTCATTAATTTATTTGGCTTACATTGTGAGGGAAATTTAAGTAACTTATTTGTTGGGAAATGTGCCCATATTATAGTAAACATGTAACTATTTTTTATTTATTTAAACGATGAGTAAATAAATAAATTTAATTTCACATTTCACTATCATGTATTTTGTATTTTGTCTTTTATATTTTGCATGCATAGCGAAATTGTGACAAGCAAATATTAGCTCATTGATTGTCTAAAGTTCAATCTGAAGATAAGTGGCATTGTAAGAACATTTACATTGCGAGAAAGACAACTTACTTCAGTAGATAATCTAAATGAGTCTGTAATCCTGTAAAAGAATCAAAATGAGCATTTGATTCAAATACTGAGAATGATTATTATGTTGTCTAGTATTCCAATTGGGGAGATGACTAGCCTTGGCTATCGGAGTAGTTGGCTCCACGAGTAGAGACATAGATGTATTCATTGGTAGAATGATACATTGGACTGGACCCAAGATGAATTAATTCTGAATCCGTTTGTGAATTAATTCACTTGTGACGTTCATGGTGTGATTTACCTAAATTCCGAGTTAGTCACTAACCATGCGTATGCAACTCATATGCTTTGATATAAGTGGAGGCTTATGCTCTAAAGATGATCAAGTCCATAGCCGGTATGTTGGGTACATGACTTGTGTATGGCATGTCTTTACTAGCAACAGTGGAATTCATAGCCCAATTAAAGAGTTAATGATATACTCTCATTGGCATTGTGTGGATTGATAAATATGAAACATGGTCAAGGGTTACTTGTTCTCGAATGAGCAATTTATCACAATCATTTGTTGACAGTGATCATATTAATCATTAAGAACACACAATCGTGACAATAAGATAAAATAAGATTGTATTGAGTAAACGGATTTAACTCAAAGAAATCAAGGATATCATATGAGGGTAATACACATATGATGAGGTCATTGGACAAAGTAGTTGGATGAATTGCTTTCGTAAAGAGTATACAATAAGGAGTTTTAAATCATGGTACTTATTGTGGACTGACTCATTGATTAAGTAATTGCAAATTATTGGAACGATACTTCTGGACATAATTACAATCACTAGAGCCTAATTGTATATGTTAGATTGGTCCCTCCGCTAGCTTAACAGAAGCTCGATCGGACTGTATTTTAATCAGAAGAAAATTCTACGAATTTGGAAATAATTTTATTGACTCAATTTATTCGATGTGAAATTAAATTAGGTGGTCATTAGAATTGTTCAACTAGAGAATTTGATTAAAAAATTTTCTTGAAAAATTAATTTGGAAAATCTAAATGATTTTTTGGAAAATTTAATTTTGATCAAGTAAAATTAAATTAATCAAATTAATTAAAATTAATATGATATTTTTAGAAATTAATTTTTAAATCAGACAATTGGCCCAATGGGTAATTGAACTTGAAAATTGGATCTGAGATCGTAAATTGGGCCTAGAAGCCTAAAACCGAGACCAAGACCCAAAAACTAGTCAAACCGGGCCTAGTATATGAAACCAGGCCGACGATCCAACACATGGCTAGATCAGACCGGTCGGGTCGTCATTGACCCGAACCAAATTGGTAGTAGCCAAACCGACTCTAGGTGCCGTAAGAGTGTCACACCTACATCACTGGACATGGCGATGCTTGTGGCTACGACGACGGCATCCCAATGGCCAACGACGGTTGGTCGTCGGCGATTGAGCAATAGAAGAGTTACACTCCTACTGGGACTCTACCAAAGAATTTGATTTCAAATTAATTGTTCCAAAAATAATAATAGTTTAATAGTTTAATATTAATTTTAATTTAATACTTATTTGAATAGTATTTTATTAATTTAAGATTGAAGTGATTATCTTAACATTAAATTTAATTTAATGTTTATCTTATAGATAAATATTCTATTATTTTAATAAGATTAATATTAAATTTAATCTAATATTTATCAATATTTTATTAATTTAATATTAAAGTGATTAAGTTTAATAATAGTTGAACTCTCTAAACTCTCCTATATAAAGAGAGCCTCGGGTTATCATTTACACACACTTGAATTCAAGAGAAAGTTGTAGAGAGAAAATTCTCTGAAGAGATTATTCCAGAAAATTTCTAGAGATATTTTTCTGATTTACAACTTGACCCAAAAATTTAGAGAAATTATGAAATTACCCCACTGGTAATTTTTGTGAAAAATTTTTCTGATTCAAAGCAAGCTCACACTCGGCAGACGTGAGCTTGAGGATAGCGAAAAGTACTACTCGATTGAAGCGCTCATCCTAGACGAATAAAAAAAGGTACACTTTTGATTAAGTGTTTATTAATTTAGATATCACAACAAAGATCTTGTTTTGAAAATAATTTTAAAACTCTGGTTTTCCCCTAAATTTATTTTCAGCTGCGTTTTTCAAAACCGTTTTTCCAACATTATTAAAAAAATCATTCACTTTGTTTTTAGTATAGAATATAGATGCATTTTTCCAAAGCTTAATGCTCATTTTGGCCCCTGAATTATATTTGTTTTTCCACTTTGGTACCTAAGCATTTTTTCGTCTCACTTTGGCACTTAAATTATCCTTTGCTATCCAGGTGAGGGATGTTTTTATAGGTAGAAGTAGATGCAACACCTCTCACCCGTCTCAGGTTGCAGTACGAATGGAAAATATTACCGGAGCATATACAAAGCAAAAATCTCGGATATCTTGAAATTTTCAAACTTTAAATATTTTGGTAAAACATAAAGTTTAGTTTAAGAATAAATTTAAGGCTTGGAAGTATTTTAAAATCATTTAGAATCATTTTGTAGGTGATCAAAAGTGTTTGAGGTCAAAATCTGAGCTTTAGTAGGCTAAAAAAACTCAAAATAGTGTAGTGATCTAGGTTTAGGGCCTATGTATCGATACACAAAATCTATGTATCGATAATTGGGCTAAGGTTCCGATACATAAATCCTATATATCGGCAATTGGGCCCCTTATAGCATGGGTATCGGAACCTAGTTCCTAAAGCTAAAAACTAGTCTAAAAATACTTAAAAACATGTGCAAACACATCTGTATCATTTCCACGGGTTCTAAGACATTATAAAACAAATTTAAGTTCCCTTTCAAGCTTAAATTACATATCACGGTCATATTTAAACTAAATGACTAATCAAAATTCATTTGATAACACAAAAAGGGGTTTGAATTACAAATCAAATTTACATTTTTCATATTCAAAATAAGCCTTAGTGTACATGTCATTATTCTTAGACAAATAATTCCCAATATAGTTACGAAAGAAACTTTAAAACCTTAAATAGTGATGCGATGCTCCTAAGTTGAAGTCCAAGCTCCCTAATAAATCATTAACCTACGCATATTTTGTATCCCTTATGTAATTGACACATCATTTTGATATTTTTTTAAACTTGAATCTTAGACTCTAAACCTTTGACCATAGACCCTGGACCTTGAACTCTGAACCCTAAACCACAATATCAGGAACTTGAACTCTGAACCCTAGACCACAATACCAAGACCTTGGAGCATACCTTGAACCTTGGACCCTAGAATCTAAACCTTGGACTCTAAAATCTTGAATCTTAGACCTTAAACCTTAAAATCTTGAATCCTAAACCTTGAACCATGGACCCAGGGTTCAAGGTCCAAGATCTATGGTCCAAGTTTTAAGGTCCTGAGTCTAAGGTCTAAGGTCTAAGGTTAAAGGTTTAGGGTCTAAAGTCAAGGTCCATGGCCTAGGGTTTAGGGTTAAAAAATTGTAGTCTAAAGTCTAGGGTCCAAAGTATAAGGTTTAAGGTTTAAGGTTCAAGGTTCAAGATTTAAAGTTTAAGATCTATGATCTAGAGTTTAAAATTTAGAATCGGGTTTAAGATTTAGCATCCAAGGCTTAGGATTCTAAATAATGGGTGTCAATGATGGGTCATGTGACGTCTTTGGTTCATTAATAACCACGCAGTTAAGTTCACTTTTTGTCTCTAGTTCTAGGTCCAGGTCATTCACTTTTTGTGTATGCAATTATTGAAATAATAATTTTGGTTCTTTCATTAATAATCACACAGCTAAGTTCTTTCACTTAATTTATGGTATTTTATGTAGTTTATTATAGAACCGAAAGAATACCAGTATCAGATGAAAAATAAACATATTTAGAATTAGTACTGGAAAAATTACATATTGGTATCAGATGGAGTTTTATTAGCAAAAATCACAACTTTCATAAATTTGATTCTGCAAAATCACACAGTTTTAACAAATAAATAAACATAAACAGAACATCTTTGCATTGGTCTGCAAAAGCTGATCTTACCCTAGCACAATTCACAAACCCATGAATTGTGGCAAAAAATGCTCAAAAAACAGCATATGAAGCACTGTCTTTATTTCTCACTTGATATATTCCCAGGAACTACTTCATTCAGAACCCGGTCAAGAACTTGCTGTGGTATTGCCAAACAAATCAAACCCAGACTGATTTCATACAAGGACGTCCTTTGAAACTTGTATTGTTTGCTGTGAATCTAATTTCCTCTGCTATCCCATTAAGATGACAGTGTGCCCTCTAATTGACTTGATTTAAGCTTAGGCAGCAACTCAGAAACCACCTTTTGCAATGTAACGTGCTTCATCCTGCCATTGCTTCCATTTAGAACCATTTTTGACAGAAATGTGACCTCTTGTGAGTCCAAATGTTCCCTCAGTAGCTCATTCCAGAACTTATCATCCTCATTGAGGTCGGGTGTTTCCATCAATTCCACCACTTGCTTCAATGTAGCTACATTCCTACCAGCACCACAACCCATGGCGGTAGCAGCACCCACGGTATTTGCAAATGCTAACGTAGTAACCAATGGAATATTATGTATAAAACCATATGCAATGGCAGCTACAAAACTATCTCCACACCCGACAGTGTCCATGATTTTCACCTAATCAAATGTTGAAAAGAATTCGGACAGGTTAGAAGAATGACCAAATCCAAAAGAATGGTTATATTAGACCTATCAATTAGGTGGGTCAGACTGATTTTGGGTTAGATCTATCTAGATCGTGTCAATTCAGATTTAATACTTCCTATAATTTTGGGTCTGAGTCAATTTCAGGTTCAGATCATCTCAAGTGGTCATTTGGATCAAGTCATTATGGATTTGAATCATTTTGGATTTTGGCCACTTTTAAGTTCAAGTCATCTCAAGTTAGGTAGTAGGTTTGGGTTGTCCCAGATTCAGATTGCTTCGGATTCAGGCCAATTTAGGTTTGGGTCAATTCATGTTTGGGTTAGGCAAATTCAAGTTGTTGACTTTTTATAATCAAATTGAGTTGGGTTGGACTTGAGATCAAGTTGGATTTTCAAGTTCGGATCAGAATTGATAGGTCTAGTCATATGTAGCTTCTTTACAAGCTGTAAGGAGGCAAATTTTCAGAAAACAGGCTTCATATTTTCAGGGACAATTTACATTTTAAAATATGTATCTGAAACTTCTGTTAGTTACTACTTAAGGTATACATGACCATGAACTTTAAAAATACATTTTCAAGCTAAAATGAAAGGCATCCAAGCTTAAAGCAACTTGACAACTTATTCAAGGTATTTCCATTAATAACAATCACCATGTAGCTAAACCCTTTTTTAAGTTTTCAGATATAAAAGGAAGCTATAACTCACCTTAAATGCAGATGCACAAGTAATACCGGACTTGGTTATCAGAATGGAACCCTTAGGGCCCATCTTCACAACCACCCATTTCGTGCGGTTTCCTTTCCTCAGCAACTCCTGCGCTGCAAGAATCGGGTCCACTAGGCTGGTTAAAGATTCAGCCTGAAAGTCCATAAATGTAAGTAATTAGGTAAACAGCCAAAAGAGGCTATTAGATAGATATATTCCACATCAAATACCATAAAAGCCCAAATACTTCCTACTGGGATCCAAAGCTCCAAAGCTGCGGGCATACGTAATATTAATCAAAGAATGAAGAATACTCATGTCCTATAACCTAAAAACACCTGTGCTTTTTCAGGCAAAGAAAGACGAATATTGATAAAATGAATGCACGAAGTATAGAGTTCAGCATTTTCATCTCGGATAGTTGACAAATATTCTTAGATTGATGGTTCAGCTAAAGAACTAACCAGTAAAGGAACAATCATTCCAAGTGATTAGACAAAAGTCGAGATGATTTGAGCATGAACTGAAACAGGTCTAATAGGAGACTGGACCATCAGGTTCAAATTGAAGGTGCTTAGACCACGCTTAGACAACAAGGAACAAAAAGGACTGCAGCAAAAATATTGAAAGAAAAGGCCATGGCCTGCACTTTACGAACGATCAAGTGAAGCAACTTCAGAAAGTTGAAATGATTACAATTACATCAAAATGAGATATGAAAGCATTGGAAAATAGATATAAAAGCACAATACAAACAGAGAATAAAGGAAAATAGAATGAAAATGTCCATAGATTCAGAAAAGCACCTCGTCAGATGTTAGAAGGAGGACATCACTCATCCTCAAGAAATGCTCAAGTGCTTTTTGCTCTTCCACAGTTCCACTTAAAAGACTCTTCCCACGCGGCCCTGGATCAAAAAACACCGATGTGCCAACTTCGACTGTATACTCCACAGCCGAGATTATCATATGAGGGGAAAGCTCATCAAAGTCATAACCATTACAAAACAGGATTCTCGAGCGTTTAATTGCCCTCTTTACTTCTTCAGAAAGTGTATTCATCCAGCTAAAAGCAGGTTCCTTACTAAAATCCGCCCGACTAATGAAACAAAAACAACACCACATAAAACTTCAGCAACCATTTTCTCAACCAAATTTGGTGCACATCATTAAAAAAACAGCCACAAGACAAGATTTTTTTTTCTTTACCTGCAAAAGCCATGTTTTTGCAAAGGGTCAACAAGCACCCAGCATAAGAGGGTTTCATAAGAAGAACTAGGAGCGTTGAGAACATCAGTTTCTTCACTCATTCCAACCATACCAATTCCTTCAGCTTGAAGCACATCTTCAAGAAACTTCCCATAAATTTCATTACCAACGTGACCTATTGCAACACACTTAAGTCCCAGCCTGGCAGCTGCTATAGCCATATTACAGTTTCCACCAGCTTCCCAGTATTGCTGTGACCCAAAAGGAAAATAAATTTGAAAACCCATTTGGAAAAAGAGTACCATTCCTTTTACCATTATCCAAAAAACTAGGGAAAGAAATCTTTTTTTACCTTATCGGGAGGAGAGGAGGATAACTGCTCCATGAAGGCCTTGCGAGAATCTGGGGAAGGAGGGGGTAATTTAGGAACATTGAGGACAATATCGACGCAGAGGTTGCCGAGAGTGGCGACATCGACGGTTTTGACGGCGGCGGGTTTCGAAGCGTTGGAAGAGTGGAAAGAGCTAGAGGGGTGATTGAGAAGTGGGGTATGGAAACCCCGGCAAGAGAAGGCAGAGTAGGGAGATTTGGTGATGGTCTTGTTAGGATGGAGGGAAAAGGCAAAGAGGAGGCGAGAAGGGATAGGGGTGGAATGGTGAAGGTGGGGAGGGAAAGGGAATTGGGTGTTCTTAAAGGCTACTGATTGGTGATTCATTCAGCTGAATGCCTAAGTGAAAATGCGTCAAAAAAAACTGATGATGACGACGAAGAAGAAGTAATGGAAGTTGAGAGCAAACAAATTGGAATAGTAATTTCAATATAAAAACTATGCTTAAACTGAAAAGGAAAAGGTTACGGAATAAATGAATGGGTGGCGATTGGCTAAAGATGTGACCTTTTTCTATTTCCAAAGGGTTGAGTCAATCAAAGTTCCAACCCTCATAACAATATTTATTCCAATGGAGTAAGTAAAATCAAATTAAATTAATTATATATAAAATTTTATCCAATTTATTAAAAAAATTTATTTGTACATTAATTGATAAAATAATCAAATAATAGAAATGAATTAAATTTTTAAGGGAAAGATTAAATTTGTTAATAGAAGAGAGAAAAAGTAATGACTCTTGTTTTCTGTTCATTCATCTTTTAACTTTGATTTCCAGTGGGGGATTCCTAGATGGAATCTGCAATTATGTCGTCACTTTCTTTCATTTCTACAATATTTTCATCTTTTTACCTTTTCTTTTCCAAAAAAAAAAAGATAAAGTTTGCTTACAAAGTTGAATGGAGATGTTAAATCCATGATAATTTTCATTAGAATGGTTTTCAAAGACCTTTGAATAGCTCGTAATTGTCTTTAGAAAAAGATAGAATCTATGTTATCTGAATTGTATTACAGGTTAACTTTTCAAGCAATATAATCTTAAGAAACGTTCAAGAATAAACGTGGCAGTGGTTTTCTTTGGCAGAAAGAGTGACGGCTATCCGAATAGCATATGAATATGCTCAAATTACATTATTCAATGTATCATTGTTTTAAGACTTCAACATCTTTTGCCTGTTTGAACGATTCAAAGCTCAAGTACCAAAAGTGTTGCAACACCCAACCTATGTTTCTGGTTGGAAGGTTCTTGGATTATTTCCAATTTCGAAGATTTAAATCATTTCAGTGTCATCTAATTTCAGGATAGTACATTTACATGAAACAATCAAGAAACCGTGTCCAGCATCCATGTAAAGACAGACCAGATAAAAATGTACAGATCAAGGGCTCATCCCTTCCATCTGCGGTGCAGAAATGCAGACTGTAAATCGCATGCTCCTAGCTAAACTGGTCTGAGTGTGCAATTCATCAAATAAGTATTTTAATCACTATGGTCCCAAATGCTTAATATTGTCATCGCATGACCAAAAATGCTCAAACTTAAAAATTATTTATATCAGGATGAACAAAGCACCACCACGAAAACACGGGAATGAAGATGGTTGGCACAAGCAAACTTCACTGACCAACCTCAAGAGTATTTTCATGCCTTTGCCAGATCCTCAAGTCTCATGACAACAGTTTGAGCTACATCATGGTAAGCCTTGGAGACAGCGGAATCAGGTGCTGATACCACTATCGGCATGCCTTTGTCACAGCCTTTCCTAATGTCCAATTCAATGGGTATCTGAGCAGGTATTGGTAACGGATCATATAAATTTGCAGCTTTGAATATTAGCAGCTACGTTAAACAATATAATAGCTATCAAGTTAGGCCAAAGAAAGTCCTCCTTAATGATTTTCGATTTGTTATAGCTAGTCACTTTAATACTTGCTTGTAGTTGGTTAACTTTAATCAACAACTGACCTCACCAACAAGTTGCAAACCCATCTCAGCTGCTGTTTTACGGGCTCCACCAGCACCAAAGATGAACGAAGGTTCACCACAGTGTGGACACTTGAAGCAGCTCATGTTCTCTATTAATCCCAAAATCTATAAAAGCAGTCGGAATTTCAAAATTAACTCCACAAGAGTAGATCGATAGTAATAACAAAACTATTACATCACACCGTAAGGAAGTTCTATGGAAGGTGCTGACACCATCCACATGCTCAAAAAGCTTAGCCAATATCCTTTAATGCAGCCATGCACTGTTGGCAACAGTTCAGATATTATACTCTTCCCAGAAAGAATTTCATAAAACCAAAATCTTTCAATGACAACAATAACATTTCTATCCCACAAACAGATTTATAACTTAAAGTACTAAGTAATAGTAACTGACAATATAAATGCGTAATATCACATGCAGTTGAATGCAGTCATTTTTCAGAACTTCATAACAATACCAAATTTAGGCACCATACACAAATTTTCAACAAGCTTTGCAGGCCTGATAAGAGAATACATGCAGAACTTATGACTTACAGGAACTTGAACTTTAGAGAACATTCTAACTCCTCTACGAGCATCAATCAGTGCAACATCTTGTGGGGTTGAAACTATTAAAGCACCTAAGAAAAACAAACAATGATTAAAGAAAAAAAACCATCAAACATAAGTTTTTGAATTTAATGAATATATCAGATAGGGCAAGTGAAGTAAGATATGCTTCCCTTCATTTCCGTTTGTCCCTGTCAAGGATGTTGGTGGTTGGACAGTAGGAAAGGAAAGAGAGTTTGGGGAGAGGGTAAAAGTGATGTTCTTATCCTTCTCAAACTAGACCTTAGAAAATAAAAGACATCATAATTTTAGCCTCTTATTCACGCAAGAGAGAATCGGGCGAAGGTGATGCCAAAAGGTAACATAGCAAGGTAATAATTATTTTCATTCAAGCTATTGTGATGTCAAAGTGATTCAACTTTATCAAGGAAATCAACTAAAAATCATATATAGGCACAAATGATCTGAATGATGATGACATTAATGAGGTTTGATAGACGAAGCTTGAATTTACATAGCGAGTGGAACACCTATCCAGCCAAAGAGGTATTTCATGTTTTATGACTAGTCCAAGCTCATCTTGGTTTTGATATGTCAGTTTTCAAGCACAGTACCAAACACCTTTCTCCCAAAAGAAGGGGAAAAAAAGAAGCTAAAATTTTATTATCCACCTGACAACTGAAGCTTCTGGGACATAGTTAGTTGTGCATCACCTGTGCCAGGGGGCATATCCACCACAAGGATATCAAGAACTCCCCAAGCAACTTCCCTCGACATTTTCTGAAGAGCACTCATCACCTGAAATAAATTTAAGCTATCATAAAATACCATGTAAACTTAAAATGAGAGAAGGAATGTTTAAAACAGTTTAGCTTCCAAAATTCTTAAGATCGGAAAATGCATTTGTTAGACAGGTAACATGTATTATGAGCAGTCTTTTTTTTTTTGCACAGGTTGTAGATTTTATGAATAACAAAAGTAGGCAAAGGATGGAAATACACAAGTTCCAATTTATGGGACAAACTCTCAAATGAAGCAACTGTGACTTATAACACAATATCTACATTATATGAAATAGGGAAGCCAACTCAACTAAGGTTGGATTTGAAACTAATAGGCTGGCAGCACAATCTTGCTTTCTCTGCTCTCTGAATGTAAGAAGAGATAGATGGACAGCTGGATTGTTAAACAAGCCACTTTTTACACAGAAGCTATAACAATGTTTATGTTCCACCATGAATGAGGGAAAGAAAAAGAACAAGAAACTTTATAAATTAGAATACCATGGGGCCTCTCCAGACAATTGGTGCATCCTTATCCACCAGGAATCCCATTGACATACACTTCACTCCATAGTTTTCAATAGGAATCATCTTCATATCTGTGCGTGTGTGTATGAGAGAGAGAGAGCTTTAAAAACATATCTCATATAAAAGGTAAGAAATGATTGTAAACTATCTAGCTAAAATTCTGCTGTCAATGATTCTTTCTGAGCTAGTCTAAAAGACCACACAATTTTTGACTCAGGCATGCATCAATCAAATTCTTATTAAACTAGAGATAGAGATACAGAATATGATCTTTAACCATTTGTTAATTGATCATTGAAGACTCAATCTGCTATGTAAGATTTCATACGTAACTGAAATCTACAATGAAACACATTCAGCACTATCAGATGGAACTTTTTTAACCTCCCCCCGTCCCCCACCCCTGGCCAAAAAAAAAAAGATTACACTTTTAAGTACTTCATTCCTGTTGTAACTTGTAATTAATGGATAATTAATATACAAATAGATATAACATTTTCCACATTTTCATCCACTGACAGAAAGATATGCATTGGAAGATAGAAATGTTACCATTATTAACTTCTGGCTTTTGGTGGATGTTCATCATGGTTGGAACAGATGGTCCATACACATCTGCATCAAGCACGCCCACTTTCAATCCGCACTTGTTAGCTAATGCAACCGCCAAATTAACTGCAAAAGATTGCAAAACAACTAATATTAGTGGAAACCCCTGGAAAATGGCATTCCTACCTCATAAATCTGAAAAGAATAGATTACCTGCGGTGGTAGACTTGCCTACACCACCTTTACCAGAAGCAACAGCAATTACATCTTTAACCCCGTTAATTCTCAGTTGATCATTGCTTAACACTGAATAGCTCCTAGCACCCCCAAGCCTCTGCCCAAAGAAAAAAAGAATCAACTTTTGAATCAAACCCAAAAAGAAGAGTAAATTTCTCAAATATCAACAAGAAATGAAGCTTTAATAAGTGAAACCAGCGAAGCACAAGAGCCTTTAACTTACAGCAAAGGGTCGCCAGAAGCCTTTCATTAGGAAGTAAGTAAAAGTTCACGAGTCTCAGAAACACACAACAGCAAAAGATCGCATCTTTCTTCACTTAGAGATACTTGGTGTATTGGTTTTGGTTGTTTGCCCATCAACAAGCATGAGGCGAGGGCTATGAAGAACCTACGAAAGGAAGGTGAAGCCCACTTACCTGGACGGGTAGTAGGGCCCATCAAGAAGCCCATCGATTAGGGTGCGTGTTAGAATGGGTGGACCCTGCCAGCATGAAAACGCAATGCTAATTTAGGGATTACCATTTTTCATTCTAGTAGCGGTCATCACCTTACGTTTCTTTTCCCATCATTTTACATTTGAATTATTTGGAGTTGAACCATTATCAACTCCAAACATTTCACAAGTAAACAAAGTTTTTCATATTTTCAAGTTTAATTAATTTCATTATTTAAATGAATTTTTTTATTCAATCATTATCCTTTGGGAAAAAGATTGTATGAAATAGTGACATCACGCCATATGTATCTCTTTTTCAACAGTTTTATGTCCTATCAACATTTTCATCCTAAAAAAAATAAAATCCAAATTTAAATCTTGAAATTCAGGATGAAAATACTGATGTGGTATCCCGTTTGATGCTTAACTTTAGATAAGTTTATATTATTTGTTAAGGTAATTTTAGGTTTAGATCATTTTGGATTCGGATAATCTCAAGTTTGACCCTCCTATTTGAATAAGTTTGAGCTATTTGCTAAAATTATCGGGTTTGACACTCTTATTTGAATAAATTTGGACTATTTACTAAAGTAATTCATTTTAAGTTTAGATTATTTTTTATACAAATTATTTTCGAGTTTGAATTGAGTGAGTTTAAAATTTTAATTTTAAGAATAAAGGTTTACTTTTTTCTTTAATATGTTTTCAACACAATGAAGTACAAATAGTGGTGCAAATATTCAAGATCGTATTAGAAAATGAGCCCTATAGACTAATGAACTTTTCTCTATTGTAAATTCCAAGCTAAACTAGTTCATTTAGATCCCAATCCGATGACTAAATCAACACCCAAATGAACCATCGTAGCTAAATTCGAAGCGCATCTCTATTCCATGGTGGAAGCTAAAAGCTTGTAAAACAAGGCCACAAAAGGTTTTCAACACCTTGTATTCATTTTCTTGGCTACATACCTCAACATACACGCATCTTTTGTTTTCTTCGCCTTTTACTTCCCCATACGCACTATCTTTTTTTCACATTATATAACAAGTCAGGGTTGACATAGAGGATTCAATCCATTGACATATATAATAACATAAAATGGTGCACGTTCCCCACTTTTTATGACTGTCAGTGGTTGAAGGAGCCGTGTTGTTTATCAGTTCCACCTCCTTTCAACCTTCAAACTACGGCTTAATTTAGTCAAATTTCTGAAATTTCAATAAAGCCAAAGCCCTATTCAGGCTGCAGTCAAACCACACCCATAGGATAACCACTCAACACCGCTGCCTCTCTATATATTTATTGAACCTTCTCACCATTCTCACCCACCTCATAGCAATAATATTCTGCCCTTTCAAAGAAGATGGTAATCGAAAAACTGTTTACAGCTTTATTGGTTTTCACCTTATTAATAGCCTCGCTTCAACTTGGTGCAATGAGGCCATTGGATGGGGAGCAATGGCTGGCAAAACATGAGCTTCTGCTTCAATCACTACAGAAAGGTCCGGTGACGGGGACCGGTCACAATCCATGCACCGAAATCCCCGGAAGAGAAACCGGCATCTGCAAGCTGGGTGGCATGAACGTAGCCGGTAATGTTATGCACGCACTTCCGGCGCTTACCGGAGTTGTACCTGAGTTTGGGGTACTGGCTTCTACAGCCAAGGAGACTCATCATGATTCTTAATATGATGGAAAATAATTTTCCTAGTTGTTTAACAACATACTTGATTGATAACTTATTTGTCTTTATTCTTAGTACATCCAAAGTCCAAGTAATGTTGGGCTGGAAATGAAACCGCTGTTAATTGACAGTTTATTCAAGAAACATATGTATAGTTTGATTGCTTTATTCAAAATATTTGTATTTTTTCTTTTTAATTTTAAAAGTTGCATGCTTCAGCTTATAATGCTTTTGCTTATCTTTTCACCGGTCATATGGACAAAACCATGTTCCCATTTGGTTCGAAATCATGGACATGTTTAATTTGTTCAGGATTATTGCCAGTCTTACAGGTTTATTACTTTTTTCCGTAAAAGTAGTGCACCATTTATTTGCGGGTCGGTCGCTCGGGCTGATACAAAAATTTAGGTTTGTTTTCTAAGTTTAGCGCCCAGTATTAAATTCGAGTCCAATTCGGTCCGTTCGTATTAAAATTATTTTATTTTAAAATAAATTTAAAAAAATATAATACATCAAATATATTAAAAATATTAAAATAAATGTTTCCCAACAAATAGAAAATACATTAAAAAATATTTATACTTAAATAATACAAAGATAGTTGCAACTTAGCAAACAAATGTCTCTAAAATAGTAGCATAATTAACAATAAAACAAGAGCTATACAATATTTAATGAATAACAATAAAATAGTAATAATATAATAGCAAAATGATAGCAAAACAACAGTAAAATGATAGCAAAATAGCAGCAAAAAAAAAATAAGTTGATTCGGGTCGGGTCAAAACATTTTACCTGAGGTCTGATTTGTTTAAAAAATTGGTTTTATTTTTTGTCCAAATCTTTTTTTCAGACTTATATTTTTGTCCAAAACTTCTCTTTTTTGGGTGGACCTTGAGTTCAAAGTGAATGATCGACTCGTGATGAATTTTAGTGAATATATATATATATATATATATATATATATATATATATATATATATATATTGTACTTTGTTTTAAAAAAGAAAAGTCCATGCATTGACTGAAAAATAATATTTATTTCTTGAATGTTTAGTTGGGTGGAATCCAGAAAGAATTTATTCAAAAACTAAATTCGCTAAGAAATTGGTAAAAATCTTATATAGTCATGAAATAAGTAAAATAGAATGTGTATTTTAAAAGTAAAATAGAAATTAAAATTACTAAAAGGAAAATCATAAAACAACAAAAGAATATAACACAAAAATAGCTAGTTATACAGTTTGATAATTACTTATATTTGTGCGGCTTAGTTAGAAATTTTAATCCACTATTTTTAACCTAGTACAAGGAATGACTTTAATCATATCACTCGTCAATGTAACAACATCACATTTGTACTTAATATATAACACCGCTTACTCGTTTTGGTCTTGATATATGAGAGATGTTCTTGAAGTACATATATTGTAAAAATATTGAAAAAATGTTTAAAATTTAAACTTTAAAATAATTTAATTAATTATTAAATTTTAGATAAAATTTTAAAATTATTTAAAAACATTTAATTAGTGATAGGAAATATTAGAGGATCAATTCCGAGCTTCAATAAGCTTAGAATGTTTAAAACAGTACAAAAATACAAAATCAAGAGTTATGTATCAATACATATACCCATGTGTGGACATATATAGTAATTATTTTATTGTGAAAATAATCATAAAATTGCACACCTTAATTGTTATTTTATCAATAATATTAATTTGAAGAAATCATTATTATGTGTATTATCAAATTATGATTAATATTAAGATACATTGTATATATCAATAATATCTGTTTTTTTATTTAATATTTACAGTGATAATTGTTTCACAAATAAAGGCTCAAAATTAATAACAAATTCTTTTAAATTTTGTTACACATAATTTTATTATACCCCAAATTAAATAAAAAAACCCCATTAAGGCGTAATCAGTGGTTCAGAAAGGCTCCAACTCAAAAAGAGCACAAAGCCCATGTGAGGCCCGGCTCAGCTAACGCATAAATCCTAAGGGAGCATCCGATTTAGTCGAGTTAAATTTAGTTAAAAATTTTTGAGTGAATTGAATTAATGAATTTTATTTTACAATAGAATTCAATTTAAATATTTTTTATATTGAGTTTAAAAAATTCAAATCAAGTTTAATCGAGTTAACGAATCCTATCATTTATACTCAATATTACGTTTACATGGACGAATTATTTAACTAGAAGATGAAGTATAAGATTATTTAACTACATAACTAAGGTTGATGGGTAAACATTTATCAAAACGACGTATTTTTTCCTTTTAACTTAATAGTTTTGACTTTTAACTTTAGAAAAGGTAAACATTTATCAAAATGATGTGTAGTTTTGTTTTTCTTATTCAATTTTCGATAACTTGAATTGTATAATTCATATTCGAGTAAAACCAAAATATTTGATTTTTATTCAAGTTGATCCGAATAACTCGATTAATTGAATAACTCAAACTATTTAACTTAAAATTTAAATTTTTATCGAATTTTTAAATCGAATCAAATTTTACTCTTCTCTAATATACTTTATTACAAGCCAAACCCAATAAATCTTATTAGCATGCCATGTGGCATCATCTGCCTCTTTCTTCCTCTAAGAGAATCAACATTCTGCAAAGCTTTCCCAATTCAGCAAAGTATACAAAGGAGCACGTGCATTTAATGCATGGTTTTGGGAAGTAGAATTGATCGGAAATTAATTAGAGTATTGATCTAAAGTAAATGGTTGGGTTGATTAACTCCATATAAATTGATTCAATTGTATTAGAAAATTAGTTAGATGGGGAGTTGAATCAGATTTTTTTATTATAAATTTTAATTGAATTGATGAGTCAGTGATTTGTTCAATTCGATCGGTGATTTGATTCGAAAATCATGGTTTAATGTTCTTGAAATGACAAGACATTGTAATCAATTAATAATAAATGACAATTTGATCTAGGTAGATCAATAGGCAACTCACCGATACATAAATAATTATATTTAAATCCAATTATCATATACCATTTTAAATACACATACATGATTTAAATAGTTATTTTATATAATGTTAATATTTTAATTTTAGATATATATTTTATTTTTAAAATATAATTATATGTTATTTTACTAATCTAATTTGAATAATCTAAAATTTTTATTTAAGAGAAAATTTTGATCTACTAAATATTTCTTGTACATTTTATTATGAATATACTCATTTCAACTAAATTACATAGTATACTTATACTTTATTCAAAAAAATTACTTATACTTATCCAAGGACCAATCGATAATAACAAGATGTATATATTAAATATTAAAAGGAAATAGCCCAACAAATATAAAAAGCTAGAGTAAATAGATAAAATTGTGGACGATATTTAATTTTCTTGTTAATGTTATTGGTAAGTATTGCCAATACTTTTATGGCTAATATATTATATACGATGATTTGGTTTTAAATTTACTGTTAGAATTTTTTCCGTAAGCATTTTTGATAATTTTTATAATAATTAATATTATTTTTAGAATTTAAAATTCCATAGTTGCTTAATTACAATTTATACTAGATATAGAAAATTACGATATAATTATATTCGGTTAGCCAAATATGTTTAGGAAATTGAAATTGGTTATAATTACATTAGGATGTAATTATTAGCCTAAATCATGGTAAAACTGTCATGGCGACCCCTATACTATGAGTCGGATTGCATTTTGCCTCATCTACTAAAAAAATGGGTAAATTAATCTCCATACGTTAGATGAAATAGCAAAGTGGTCTTCTTATTAAAAATTTCATCCATTATCACTATTAAAAATAGGTCCATGTATGTTAACATGAGGTACATATTGCACATAAGTTTTTAATAGTATAAATAAATAATTCAGCAGAATGATCAATTTTTTCTTTAATCTAATGTACAGAAATTAATTTACTTATTTTTTTAAATAGAAAGGTAAAGTAACATGAAACTCTAATATAAAATCCTCCATGATTTTTTACCTAAATCATAGAAAAAGAAAAAGGAATGTTCCCATTTGGTCATACACAATATACACGCAAAATTTATCTAATATATGTAAGCAACTAATTAACCAGTTGCTGCAATAAGGAAAACAAGGTGGATTCATTTGAGATTAGCGGAGGCACTGAATCTGGTAGCAAGCGCCTAGGAGGAGTCATAACATGGTCTACGAGGGCTCTCTCGTTGGTGCAAGGTGTGCCACCAGCGTCAGGAATGTAAGTGCATCCATTGTGTCCAGAAGGGGGGAGTGGGACAACTTCCTTTTCAAAAGACTTTAATGCAGCAGTGTCTTCGTTTAAAACGCGAGACGACTCACATTGATGGGCTCTTACAAGGAAAAACACAACGGTAATGACAATAAAAAGATGTAAACACCTCATTGCTATGTATATAATAATAATATGGGGCAAAGATAGCAAAATCAACCAAAATGGACGAGCTCTCATGAATATGAGATTTAGATGGTAAGGTAGGTGTGTATTTATATGCATTTGTGACAAGTTGAAGGATGAATAGGAGATAGCTGAAATTGAATGCATGGTTTTGGGCGGTTTTCATGTCAGGCTTTGCTTTGTGTTCCTTGGCGGAGAGCTGCAGCCTTTAAATCAAACATTTGTCACGGGATAGGGGTTGTGCAGTTTTAGGGAAGCTTTTAGAACAGCAAATCACTATCATGAAGTCGCTTTATCTGTTGGCAATTGCTACCCATCTTTCATCTGTTTTTTACGCATCAGCATTCACATGAAACTAGAAAGAGACGTGGTTATATATGCCGTCATGTTGATAGGAAATATATAGACGATTGAGATGGAGATTTTTTTTTTCTGGATTTTCCATGGAATAAAAGTTACAGGGCTGCTGCCTGCAACTTGTGAAGTGGAGCTTTCGCTTTGTCTATTATTCCAGGAACTGTGGTATCTTGTGAACC
Organism: Gossypium raimondii; assembly: GCF_025698545.1. NCBI lineage: Eukaryota > Viridiplantae > Streptophyta > Magnoliopsida > Malvales > Malvaceae > Gossypium > Gossypium raimondii. The sequence goes on along the minus strand of NC_068572.1, from coordinate 8,108,399 downwards.
CATGATTAGAAATTGAAAGCATGCAAGTGTGTCATGAAGGAAAAGATCATCCATGTGCAAGTTAAAATCCCTTTGATTTATTGCATATAATAATTTATATAAAACCATTACCCTGAAATGAAGCTTCCAATCTCATTGCTTGATTCCCTACTAGGTCGTCAAGTCTCTGGAAGCCGCAGCTATCCCTGCCACTTGGGTTTTGGAGTCAAAAGATGTACCAATGTCTAAGCTTCCATGGGAGGTTGATGCTATAATTCATGCATCACGTTCATGATTTCATTCATATAGGGTTGCTGATTGGGTAGTTAAAGCATCTATACTCTATCCTGTTGATTGGATGTTTACTGCTACGAACCTTGATTCATTATTGTAATTTCACATTCTTAGAAATTATTGAAAGTGAAAATTAAGAATTTCTGAAAATTTTATATTTTATAGATTATAAAATGGATATAAAAGATGTATTGATTTCACCGAATGCAGCTTTTCATTTGAATTATATCATACAATCATATTAATTAAAATTGACTATTCATTATTTATTTCAATAATTACTTTATAATGATATAATTTAGATTAGATTATGACACCGTTACATGAATAAAAACATTCATATAACAAATATGACTTTGATTAAGCGGATAAAGTTGATTTATTGAAAAGCATAATGACTTGGATATAAAAATTAAACCTAACCCATTATGTGTATTTATTTTCTAAATTTATTAAAATACAAAAAATTCTCCAAATAACATTTCTTACATGGTAAAAAAGGAGCTTTTGGTTTTTTTAACTAAACTAAAATTCAATTGATAAACGACATCAATTCAATCAACTTTTAATATGTAAACATAATGATAAATTTATTACTTAGTGTTAACATCTTTTGTTAATTTAACACTTTTTTGAGTTAAATTTACCCTTCAATCTTTAAAAAATTTTGGATTTAGCCATTGACTTTTAAAAGAGCGGATTGATTTTATAATAGAAATATTGACTAAAAGTTAAAATTTTAAAATAACCGCTTACATGACAATCCACGATACTTTATTTATTTTTTTGAATTTTTATAATTTTATGATTTTTAATTATTTGTTATCATGACAAATAATGTCATTTTATAATGAAGAACACGTAAATTGTCACACCTTAAAAAATATAATTTTAATAAAAAAACGATTTTATTTGTTTTTAAAAAAATAATAGTTAAATGTAAGTCACCTTTCCTAGTATTTACGTAACCCTTACGTTCTTTTTCTAAAACCAAATGTCATGTCATGAAACCGTTAACTGTGATCACTTGGGGCAGAATACAAGCATTTCTAAGACAAGTGATAACAAATGTGATTAATGCAAAAATTTTAAAATCTAATGAATACAAATATTTTTAATTAACATTTAATCAGTAGAAACTCCATAAACGACTGCTGCTCAAAGACGTAAACAACAGTTTGCATTGATTGATTAGCTATATTAAAATGTCTACTTTTAGTTACCTCTCTAACTTTTCCTTGGGGATTTCATTATTTTTATTCTAGCAGATTTTAGACCTCAAATTGAGCTAGAAGAACCATCAAAAACTGAAACTATGTAATTATTATAACTTTTACAGGATATATACTGGACCCTTCACACAATCTTTATGAATAATGATGAAGGATAAAACTTCCATGCTTATGGTTCTAGCCTCCAGGTAATATGAGATTGATGTTTGAAATGAAAATGCAAGAATAGGACACAAGTAACATGACAAAACGTAGATTATAGTAGTTCAATTGCGTAAGCTATTGTTTCTTCTATCAATGAGGCATTTACATATTATATTTCGATAAACCATATATCATACAGACTGCACAATGCAAATAAAGAACCAGAAGTATCAACAGACATAATATATGAATGGCCAGATTATTTACGTGTGATTAACTGCAATAAGCAGGGGATTTTCTTACATTTACAGTTGAATTGGGCACATAACTGTGGTACTGAAATCCAATGGTTGCCGGAATGGTGGCTTTGTGACAAGGCACCTCCAGGTCTTCTTCCTAGGATGATATATCTGCATGAACAATGTCCCCGCCCTTTTCTGCTGTCGTGACCGTCGAGTTTCAGTTGAATCAATTCCATTTACAATTGTCATTACATGTAACTCCTCGTTCAGGACAACTAAACCATAAGAACTCTTACAAGGAGCTCTCCTTGGTACACTGCATTCCTTTTGCCAACGATTTGAAGCCATGTCGTATCTGCACATAGATAAAGCAAAGATGACTGTGCCATTTTACCCAAGAAGAACATAAAGGAAAAAAAACTTCAAATTCTGTCTTTCCTTCAAAAAAGAACATCCAAAAGGGAAACTAAAATTGCAGAGAATGTTTATATAAAATGCAATTGTTGTTGATAGGAGAGGGAATCATACAGTTCAATACAAGCATCTAAGTAAATAAAACCTATCAAAAAGAGGCAAATGCCATAGGGGATTTATCAGCTTTCTAACAGAAGAGATAAGACAATTATCTGAAACTGGTAATTAGGCTAAAACGAGCTCACATGCGTCTATGTCAAGGAAATGCTGAAATGTAAGCTTATTCTCTCAAGTAACCAAGACTTTGCAAGCGGTTAGGGAGAAATATATTGATAAAATCTGTGAAGAAGACAGGATTCTAGGTATCAAATGCTGAACCTGCCAAGTGGGAACAAAGTTTTTTTTTTTTTTTTCCTTCCTTTTTAATGATAATATTATTAAATGATGGCAGTAGCATCACAATTATAAAATATTGTTTGTAAGACCATTAGAAGTTTATAGGGTTTTAAAATCCTGATGCATACAGCTTATATTTTTTCCTCACAAAACACATATGAAGTTCTGCTATCGAAATATTGTAAATTCTAGCCAAGTTAAAATTGAACAGAACAGTCCAAAAGATTTGGACTAGCCATTATCTGCATCCGTCTACAGATACAAAAATAATCAATATTTGAACTGGCTGTGATTTTCACTGCTGAATAATACATACGAATTTAAAACATCAAATCTAGCAAACCAGATAGTCGGTCACATCCTCACTCAAGTTGTTCAGTACATGAATCAATTAAATAGTCGATAGGAACTAGTAACTAATCAAACAAGTACCAGTGATTAAAGTGAAATATTCTAACTTGACAAGTAAATTTGAAGGGAAGGATGGTTCTAATCATTACCACCAAAAAGAATAAAAAAAAAAAAAAAACACATAAGGAATCAATGTTTTGGGCTATGTTGTTGCAATATATAGTTGTGATACCAAAGGAAACACAATGTGCAATTTGTTTCCATATTTGAATTTAGTTGATAACGATGCTTTCATTACTGATAGATGTAATGCATCAAACTTTGATATAAGAATACAGCTCCCCGACCACATAGTAGAAACCGAAACAAGATTTTTAGTACTCACAAGTTACAACAATGTTTAATCCTAGCAAAACTATCAACTCATTGAAACACTTGGCAACCTTATAATACTATCTCTAATATCCTCAGATAAAAGCAACTTTGCAAACATGCTAGAATTTCACAATTAATTTTTCCAAGAAAACAATAAATTCGATGATACCTACATAATTGTTGTTATCTAGAAAAAAGAAGTGTAATTTACCTGAGGATATCATTATCATCAAGCATGAAAATAGCAGGAGGACTACCCCCATCTTCATCCTCCACCATAACTATTTTCCCAAACCTAGGAGTCTCCCCTGCCCCCCACATATCCCCAAGTTCCCTCCATTTCCCACCGCCATTTCCCTTCAATTCCATCACCAAAGCATCCTTATAATACTCGTCCACTGGAAACACTCCCGAGACAGTCCTCGAATCTCCATACCCTCCCATCACCCAAAACTCCCCTTCTTCCCCACCTTCTCTAACCGCAAACCCCACGCAACCAGCTCGAAACCTGGGCAATCCGTCTAATGCTTCCCACTCATCTCTTTCCACGTCGTACCTCTCCACCGAACATATCCTACTCCCAGCAGCCCTAAACAAGGTGTGGCGGGAGCCACCCCCGGCTACGATGATTTGATCAGCGCTGGGAATCGCAGCACAGGCGAAGCTCCCGCGTGGGGAAAGCATGGGAGCGAGGCGATCCCAGGAGGAAGTAAGGAAGTTATAACGAAAAGCGGATGAAGAAGGAGAAGGACGGTCTAGAGGGAAAGAGCGGGTGTCGAAGAGGGAGCCGCCGAGGACGTAGATGTGGGGGCCGAGAGAGACGGAAGTGAAATTGCAGAGACCGTACTCGTGGGGGTTGCAAGGCAGGGGAGGGAGCGGGCGCCAGGCCAGGTGTTGGGGGTCGAAGAGGAAAGGAGAAGAGATGTGAGGATCCTCGGGGAAGACGCAGAGGAGGTGAGAGAGGGAGCGGCGGCGGTGGTGACGGCGGAGGGAATGGAGAGTTTTGGAGGAGAGGAAGATGTACCAGGGCTTGCAGGTGGGCTTGAGGCGGCAGTGGTGGGAGTATGGGAGGAAGGAAAGGATAAGGGCAGCGACGTCGTTTGGAAGGCCGGGGATTAGGGCTTGGTCTTGATCGATCTGGTGAAGAAGCGTGGATGCCAATGATGGAGGAATTGGCATATTTTATTTTTAATATTCCCCTCTGCGACAATTGAGTTTCAGTTCCAGAAACTAAAATCGATTAATTTCCCAGCAAGCAGTTGCTGCAGCTTGTACCTTTGATTTTTACTTTTACCTTATTAAAAAATTATTTTCCATAGATGCAGGAAAGTAACAGCTCCTATATGCTACACTTTCTTGACACGTACAAGACGATATCGCACACAAATATCTAAATTGTAATAGGTTCAAGAAATAGATAAATAAATTAAAGGGTAAACTACATCTATGGTCACTTTTGTTTACCTTGGGTTACGTTTTAGTCACTTATGTTTGAAATGTTACGTTTTAGTCATTTACGTTATCATGTTGTAACATTTTAGTCACTGAGCCGTTAATCGTCGTTAATGGTGTAACGGTAAGCTGATATGGCACGTTAAATCATCATTTCAAACAAAATTTTAGGTTAAATTATACAATTGATCCTCATATTTTTTTCGTTTTAAGTAATTTAATTTTTTTCTTTTATGTTCTTTAAACTTTCTTTTTTTTCCCATTCTCTTTTGTTTCTCCCTCTATTTTCATATCTTTCTTATTTCTTTTAACATATTAGGAAGTCGAATTGGCAGTGAAAAAAGAAGTAGGAAGTCGACTATCATCATTTGCCTATAACCAAAACCCATAAACCCATAAACCCATACCATGCTTCTTTCTTCACTACCAATTCGACTTCCTGGTATGTTAAAAGAAATAAAGAAGGTAGGAAAACAGAGCGAGAAGCAGAAGAGAATGGAAAATAAAGAAAATAAAGAAAGAAAGTTAAAAGAACATAAAAGAATTAAATTGCTCAAAACGAAAAATTATGGGGACCAATTGTATAATTTAACCTAACATTTTTGTTTGAAATGATAATTTAACGTGCCACGTCAGCTTACCATTACACCATTAACGACAATTAACAGCTCAGTGACTAAAATGTTACAACACAATAACGTAAGTGACTAAAACGTAACATTTCAAACATAAGTGACTGAAATGTAACCTAAGGTAAACAAAAGTGACCATGGGTATAGTTTACCCTAAATTAAAAGGTTAAATATAAAATTAATATCCGAATTTGTCTATTTATCTTAAATTAATACATATAAATTTTTTGTCTCAGATTAATACTCGAATTTTTTTCTCATTCACTCGTTTAGTATTTTTTTTTAACATCGTCAAGTTTGAAACAAGTGATAAAATGAAATTGTGGCACGTTTCCTTTTTCTTTTTATTATTTCCTTTACCTGTTTTTCCCTTTTCTTTTATTCTTTCCCACTTCCATTTTACTTTTTTCTTTTCTTCTTCTCCTCTACCTTTCTTTCCCAACCCTAGTCGCCGTCATCATGCACCACATTGCACTTCAACGTTGTCACCGACGTTTGTTCTCCGGTCAACTTTTTCCTCCTGCTCTTTCATTTCCTTTGAGCCGTCACTGATCGGAGAAACACCACCTTTCCTTTCTCTCTCCCGCTTCTCCTCTTCTTTTCTACTTTATTTTTGTTTTCAAAGCCCCTGGCTGCTTCACTACCGCTGCTCTCCGATGTCGAATCGAGCCACCACCGTTGAATCATCTTGGACTGTGGCTTATCCTCATCGCGTCCTGAATCTCGATATGTTGATAGTTTACAGTTAAAAGCCAGCTCTTCTTCAAATTGACTGGAGTAGAGGGCACTGCTCGAAGGCGCTGCTCTGTTGGACCTTTTCTTTGACTTTCCTGGGATGAGTCTTTCGCACAAGATGAAGACCGCTCTTTTAAGCTGCATTCGTACATTTAGGGTCTGTTTGATTGAATGAATTGATTTTTCGGAAAATCATTTCCAACTTTTCCAGCGTTTGATTGGCGGAAAACATTTTCCATTTGGAAAATGAACTCCAAAACAAGGGAAAATGAGTTACATTTTAGGGAAAATGTCTTACCCTTTCAATTTCCGTAAGACATTTTCCGTGCTCTCCTCTCTATCACCTCCTTCATTCCTTCCTTCATTTCCGGTAGAAAATTGCTTCTGTTTATCGATTTTCCAGTAACTTGTTTTTTTAATTATTCAATACTTGTTTTTTTAACACAATTACAAACAATTTATTTGATATTAGTTTTTTTCAATTTATAACGATTAATATTGTAGCTTAATAATTGAGTATTATTATAAATAAATCATTGCAATATATGTAAAAATAATTTAAAATATAAAATTTATTAATATATATCAATATATGTAAAAGCAGTTTTTTCGGAAAATATTTACTGAAATCTTCCAAGCAGTAGAAAATATTTTACACAGATTCAATCAAACACCAGAAAATATTTTCCAGTAAATCATTTTACAGAAAAGTAAAACATTTTCCCGAAATTATTTTACGGAAAATATTTTACTGGCAATCAAACAGACCCTTATTTCAAGTGAGCCAGTCCAAGTCCAAGTTTAGGAGTGAAGATGGGCAAGAAGTGTAGGGAGAAGTCATTTTCTTCTTATTTGATTTTATGTTATTATGGATTGATGGGTTTTGTAATGATTCTTGTTCACTTGTCTATTCATAACTCTCACTCATTTTCTATTTGATGTAATTTAATCTGTTCAATGTTTTGAGGGGTATGCAGTCAACAAATTTGCAGAAATAACAAAAAAGGTTCTTTACTTGTTACCCAAAATTTTTAAAATATAGCATTGATTGATTAGTTTCCTTTAAATTTACGTTCAAGGGTGTTTAATTTAGAAGTAAATGGGCATGCATTGGTGACAGGTGAAAACTTGAAGAAAGGCAATTCATGACAAGAATATGAAATCTAAAAAAAATGATAATGGTTCATATTTCAGGGGGAAAGTTTTTAAATGAGTTAAACTCCACTGGTTTTTTCGTTTTTGCATTTCATTACTTTTTATCTTGAAATCTTAATAGTATATGGTGAATGGTGATAACACATATTTATAAATATAGCAAAAATGGGGTGATTGGATGGTGAGAAAGTGAGGGAAATTTTGAGGGTTTTTGACTGGAAGAAAGATGAAGTAAAAGAAGGCCTAGAAAATGGAAAATAAGAAAAGAAAATAAAAAGGGAAGATGAGGGAAAATAAAAAATAAAAAAAATGAAGTATAAGAGGATGCCACATGGTGGCACGCGATTGGCTAGCGCTACCACATCAGCAACAAATTAACACCGTTAGTCTCAGGTACTAAACTATTGGACAGAAAAAAAGTTTGAGTACCAATCTGGGACAAAAGAACCATAAGTACCAATCTGGGAGAAGTGAACAAGTTCATGTACTAATTTTATATTTAACCCTAAATTAAAATATTTAAAATTTGTGAGTAATTATCTAAATTATAGAATTATTTTAAAGTTTTATATGAAGTTTTTTTTCGGTTAATTATGTAAAAATGCCAATTTTGAAAGATAATGAGGGAATTAGGTTGGTTTTTTCCCAAATTTAGGGAAATAGACCGATTTTGGAGAGAGAAATAGAAATTAGCAGGAAGCATTTGTCCTTGCGAATTTTTTTGTGTGTTTTGGGTGTTGGAAATTTGGGGAGAAATTTATTTATGTTTGTGTTTTACGGAGAAATTGTGATAGTTTTAAGGTATGTTTGAGTTTATGGTGATTCGGTAGTGCTCGAAGACCCGCACATTTTATTTCTCATGTGGGGAGTGCACCATCACCTTAGAAGATGTTACATTGCAACTCGAGCTCCCAGTTCACAGTGGTTATATAGTCATGGGTTCAAGTATAACTAGGGCTCCTAGTTGACAGTGGTTATGCAATCATGGGTTCAAGTATAACTCGGGCCTCCAGTTGGCGGTGGTTATGCAGTCACAGGTTCAAGTTTCATGCCACCGAAAAAGGATGCTTTATAAACCCCAAACATAAGTTTGAGATCATAATCATAGGGAAAAAGGAGGCTCACCAGTATAATCAACTTATTATTTTTCTCCATCAAAGTAGTATCCTTAACCTCATTGTCCAGAATTTGTGTCAGAGGTGGTGACAAGAAGACTTTCAGGAGGGAGTACAGTGACGGTGGAAACAAGCTAAGACGCGACTCGTGGCGGCAGCAATTGTAGTTACTAATGAGTTCTTTAATCAAAGTAATCGTTTCTGCCTTGAGTTACGTTTCAACTGTTCTCCACTGTCACTATCACTCCCTCCCTAAAAGTCTTCTTGTAACAGCTTGATTTTCAATGGTGTCGAAAAAAGTGGTTTCAAAACTCCATTTTCGTAATCTGGCTCCGTAAATATTAAAAATAAATATTTACGGAGTTGGTATAAAAGTTTATTAGACTTTGGTCCTTTACTTTTGTCTATTAATTGCTTAATTAAGGTACATGGATTAAATTATAAAAGTTTTATCGCTCTAGATTTTTAATTAACCAAAAGACAAAAATAGAAATTAAACCATTTTATAAAGTGTGTTAATGGAATATGATGAAAGTATCCACTAACTTTTGATTAAGGGTAGATTAAATTAATTAAAGTAATATTTACTTAATTAAATCAAATTATTAATACTTAAACATGGTATAAAAAGATGAAATGGTGGAGAATTGTCATATTTTTCTTCTTATTCGTTTGTGCATATGAAAACAAAGGAAGATAGGGTTTGTTGCTTCAAAACTTTCGACTATCAATTGGTGAGTTCAATCAAGCCCTTTTATTGTAATTTCTATGTTTTTGAGGCCATGAGAACTTGATTTAGCTAGCCCATGTATCAATTTGCAAAACAGTTAAAGTTTTTGAAAGTTTCCATTGTTGGTTTCTTGAAGATTTGGGTGTTAAATTGATAGAAGTTAAGCTTAGATATGAAAAATGACTAAATTGTAATTGTTGACACCATTTTTATTTTGAAAAACAGGGTCGACTTGGATTTTGAAAAAAAATGAAAATGGGAGTCGCCACCGATCCTTTTATTTAGGTGTGATCGGGTCACCTTAAAAAGTGGTTATTTTTAATAAGCAATTTGACTTTATTAAAACAACGATTTTAGTCCACGAAATTCAGAAAAACGGGTTTGGGAGTCAGTTACGTACGAGGAAGGATTAGCACCCTCGTAACGCCCAAAAATTGGTACCTAGTTAATTAATTAATGTCTTAATGTCGAAAATTGAAAACTTTGAAGAGATTTAAAATACGATCTTTTATTTTTTTTTAAAACTTGTATAAAACAAGTTACTCGATAAGACCCTCTCATTTCGAAAAGAAAAAATGCCACACCCAATGAGTTAGGGCATGATATTTCATTTCCTAAAAAATGAGCTTGTCCAAAAAAAAAACTCATGCAATAAAATTTAAAAGGATATTCAATTGTTTAAGTCAGATGAAGAAATCGCAGCCCAATATGTTAGGGCACAATTTCTCAAAATTCTAAACATTGAATATTACCTTTATTATTTTTAGAAAAAATCCTCATCTCGAGAAAACAACGTGTCATATCCAATGCGTTAGGACACAACGTATTGAATTCTCGATAATGAGCTTTTTATTTATGTTTTGATTAAAGAGCATTCTCGATTATTCAGATTCAACGAAAGAGTTGAAACCCAATACGTTAGGGCTCAATCCTCTTGAAGATTCCAAATACCGAGTATTGCTTTTATTTTTCAAAATTTTCTCTTTATACGAATTTGGGTAACAATTATATAATAGAGTAACAATTGTGATAATGTAAATATAAATAGCATGATCAAGAACAAAAATAATAATAATAATGAAAAGATAAATAAAAAACAAATCAATCATGTATACTCAATATCAAGTAAATAAACAAATAAAACTGAAACATTTAAAGAATATAATAATGATAATAATGGTCATGTGAATAAATAAATAAATAAACATCAAGTAAAGCAATAATAATAACAAAGAAAATTGATAAAATTATAAAATATAAAAATATATATATGTACATATAAGAAAAATATATATGTATGTGAATTATAAAAATATAAATATACATATTTTAATATGTAAAAAAATATAAGTATGTATATAAAATTATGAAACATAGAAAATATATAAAAGGATGTGTATATATATATTTATAAAAAATTAAAAAATGTGTACGTATATATATATATTATAAAACATATGTATGTATACATGCATATATATAACAAAATTTGAAATTTAAAGGCATAAAAAGTAAATAATAATGATACAAGATTAATAATGCCACATAATAGTTAAAATAATTAATTTAATAATAAAAAACTAAAATAACAAATAGAGGAGTAAATAGCATCGATAAAAATACCAATGAATTTAAAACAAAGAGCATAAAATAAAATAAAATATAAGGCAAAATAAAATGTAAACAAATTTGAAAATAATGAATTTGAAAATGAATAAAAAGGGAAAAAGAGATTTGAAATCAACAATATACAAATCAATAAATAAATTATACACAAATCAACAAAATAAGAACAAGCCACAGAAAATAAGAACGCAAAAGAGAGAGAAATTTGAGTGAATACTCTTAAGAATTATTATTACTCCCAACTCAAGTCCCTTTCAATGAAGGGAGAGGCGTCTATTTATAGTTGAGCCTCCCCAAATCCAACGGTACAGATCAATTACATCAACGACTAAGATTAAAGGGTATCTACAAATTAAATCTCTAAGATTACAAAATCATATCTTCTAAGATTGCATATCATATCTAAGATTGCATATATCATATCTAAGATTGCATATATCATATCTAAGATTGCATATCCTTGAAGATTATGTTTCCATAAGCTTGTAGATGGACCTTCAACATTTTCAAGTAATGGGCCATTCCGATCGGGACAAATGATATTACTGGACTTAGACTTTGTTTTATTATTTTGGGTTTATTATTTTTTTGTGAGCCCGGGCTAAAATTGGGTATTACAGCTGCCCCTCTTTGCTCGTTGTCGTGTAATAGGAACGGAGCAAAGACTTTAGAAATGACCAATTTTTACCCGATCACGCTGGATCTTGGTGCTCTTCTTCTTCAAGCAGCCACATTCCATCCTACTGCATCTTCAGAGGTATAGGAATTGGTGTATCGATCCACTCTACTGCAACGTCGGGGAGATAAGATTGGTGACTCGTAACTTTTAATCTGCTTAACTGTGATGTGGGGGAATTACGATTCACTGTTGTAGCTTCAATCTGTTCCACTACACCGCCAGGGAAGTAAGATTTGCTATTCTCAGTCTACCTCACTGTAACTTTAGGGGGATAAGACTTGCTTTCTCGATCTGCTCACGCAACCCTGGGAGATAAGACCGTCGATCTACTCTACTGCAACTTCAGAGAGATAAGATCTATTATTTTAATCTGCTCCACTGCAACTTCAGGGAGATAGGATTACTGGCTTCAATCTGCTCCACTGCAACTTAGGGAGATAAAATCTGTAATTTTCAACCTACTCCACTACTGCTCAGGGAGATAAGGCTAGTGGCTTAAATCTGCTTCCCTACTAACTTGGGAAGATATAATCCGCCGTCTTCGATCTGCTCCACTACCACTTAGGGAGATAAGATCTGTAACTTTCAACTTCCTCCACTGCTGCTCAGGGAAATAAGGTCTACAATCTTCAACCTACTCCACTGCTGCTCAGGGAGATAAGGCTAGTGGCTTAAATCTTCTTCCCTACTACCTTGGGAAGATAAGATTCACTGTCTTCGATCTGCTCTACTACTGCTTAGGGAGATAAGATCTGTAATTTTCAACCTACTCCACTGTTGCTTAGGGAGATAGGATTCACAATCTTCAACCTATTCCACTGCTGACCAGGGAGATAGGACTTACAATCTTCAACTTATTCCACTGTTGACCAGTGAGATAAGGCTAGTGGCTTAAATTTGCTTCCTTACTACCTTGGGAAGATAAGATTCACCGTCTTCGATCTGCTCCAGTACTGCTTAGGGAGATAAGATCTGTAATTTTCAACCTACTCCACTGCTGCTCAGGGAGATAGGATTCACAATCTTTAACCTATTCCACTGCTGACCAGGGAGATAGGATTCACAATCTTCAACCTATTCCACTGCTGACCAGGGAGATAGGACTTACAACCTTCAACCTATTCCACTGCTGACTAGGGAGATAGAACTCACAATCTTCAACCTATTCCACTGCTGATCAGGGAGATAGGATTCACCTATTCCACTACTGACCAGGGAGATAGGACTTACAATCTTCAACCTATTCCACTGCTGGCCAGGGGGATATGACTCACAATCTTCAACCTATTCCACTGCTGACCAGAGAGATAGGATTCACAATCTTCAACCTATTCCACTGCTGACCAGGGAGGTAAGACTTACAATCTTCAACCTATTCCACTGCTGAACAGGGAGATAAAGCTTTGTGATTTCACCGATCTGTTCTCTGAGGAACATAACCTGTATAATGAACCTAATTATGCCTAAGATGAGGATGAGATGATCAAAATGCATCAAATGCTCGAAGTTTATTAAGACTTTATCACTGACATGCTACAACGCCTTCTTGCTCAACTAGCGTTTTCAAAGAAACACTTAGTCAGATTGCCCCCACTGTAAACCTCAAAGTTTAATCCACTAGGACGCAAAATTTGTACCATCATTCTCCCACTGTAACCCAAGGGTAGAAATATATGGTTTTTCCTCAATCCTCTCCTATCGCAATTCAAGGATACATGATCTAAATCTCTCTGGTCCCTTACACCATTCCCAGGGTGTCGTACCAAAGGCTCATGCACAAATGAAGGCTTTCTTCTCTGAGGAAACCTCTTCCTATTGTCTGATGATCATTACTTGCTTGTTTATTTAAGCTTTGTCATCAACACGACATCTTGTCATTTTGTTCAATCAATGTTTTTTACAACAAAATTCAAAGAGAAAGTCCTAATTTAGACTCTTCCTTTTCCAACCTTTAAACATGGTGCGTTCTAAACAATAGTCCTGTTTCAGGTTCCTGTATTATTTAGAAACTTCTAGAGTAATATGTAAAACCTCCCTTGTGAAAGTTTTATTAGTCCATTAATCATTATTCCAATGCAATATGCTTGAAAAAAGGTCATAACAATGGATAAGAATAAAGTTAGTTCTGAGCATAGCTCGAAAGGAATAAATTATCAAAAATAGTAAAGAAGGATAACAAAGAAATTGATTGGAAATGTGTATCTTTGAAAAGAATGAAGTATTCCAAGCACAACAAATTCAATATAAATAGTATAAAAATTGGGTGTCCCAGATATCGCAGCTTGAGCTTCTCTGTACAAACTTTCTGTAAAATTTTTGGTGAATTTTCAAATTTAGCCTGCTGCTGCTGTCCAAAAACTGTTTTAGTGCAAAATGTTGAATACCAAGTTTATAACACCCTCATTTCCTTTCTCTATAATATTTCCATCACTAACACCCTCATTTCCTTTCTCTACAATATTTCCATATCTTCCTCTTATTTCCCTTCACTAACATATCAAGAACATAGAACCTTATATAAGAAAACTCTACTTTAACATCATTTTCATGCTTTTTCAATAATATCAAACTTAAAAATATAATAAAATCTTGATGTTCTTACCTTGTTCTATTGATTTCAATCTTTAAATTGATTTTCTCTCCCTACGACTTCTATTTCTTGAATCTAACTTGATATTCTAGCTCCCCATAATCTCCTTATTATTTTACTCTCTTGGTAGCTATGGAAATTCTTTTGATTTATAAGTGAAAATGGTGAATTTTTGGTAAAGGACCAAATTGTAAAGAAAATAAAATTTCTTTCTTCTCTTCTCACATGGGTGCATGGAAAGATGAAGATAATTCTTCATCTTTCTTTCCTTATATACTAAATAAAATAATAATAAAATATCTCATTAAAATATTAATAAAATAATATTTATCTAATTAAATAATTATAAAATATCATCAAAATATCTCTAATATCATCATTGCCTTCTAGTTCTCTCTCTTTCTAATTAACCATTTTGCCCTTTATGATCTTTTAAAATTTCATTCTTGAGTCATCACTTAATTTGGTAAAATTGTGATTTTAGTCCCTCATAATTCTTCTCCTATTCAATTTGGTCTTAATTCATTCTTCACTTTTTCAAATTTACACTTTAACCCCTCAAATTTTGAGTATTTACTCTTGGGCCACAAATTTTTTTTAATTTTGTGATTTAGTCCTTTTTTGAATTAATTTATCAGAATATACTTTCCAATGTTGACATAACTCAAAATTCCATTTTTTCACTTTATTTCCTTTCTTTACTATATCAAGGGTAATATCTTACTTTCTTACTGTAGTAATTTTTGTGGTATTACATTACAGGACAACAAAACGTCTAAATAAAAGAATTCAGTGAACTTGGCCTTTCAATGTTGTGATGGCATTCTGTCTTGGATGTTGCAACATTAGGGTGTGATGTCATGACATTGAGCCTCGTTTCTGGCTTCTTCGATTTTTTTGGTTTTGTCACTCCATGGTATCTACACCTGCTGTGGAAAAACAACTAAACTCAAATAAAATTAATACTAAAAGTAGGAAAAAATAAATGAAAAAAAACAAATTTAAAACATGAAATAGAATTTCCAGCTGGTTCTCGATACTATGACTCGATGGTTGTTCTATTGTCGAAATATATGAACCAACCCCTTCGTCGATTCCAATGGTGTTGCCTTATTTTCGATCGACACAACATCCACATTACAAGCAATTTAGTACCAAATCCTAGCCAACCCAAATCATTTTTCGGGGTATTATTGCCTCAAGATTCCTCACCTCCCTGTTGCGTGAATATTTGTTTACTCGAGCTTTGCTGCAATTGTCAAATGAGGATGAATCAGAACTCTTCGACCTTTCCGGTTGGCACCTCTCCAACTATGGCCAGAAAGTGTATTTGCTCCTTTACACTTCCACTGAAAATCAGTTGAAGCTTTGTGTCATTTTTTATTTCTAAGTTTATGTTTACTGCTACATCAATTGGATCGGAGATCGCTTCGACCATATTCCATTCATCCCTATGATCTCCAGTTCGAAACTACTGTTGACTATTATTGTCTAATTGAGGATGGTCAACGATAATACGAGGATCCTCAGGATCAAGATTGGGAACATCATGCACGACCTTTTCCCTTGGAGGTAGCGCCTCAAATATTTTTTGGAGCATTTTTCTCATCTGTGCCACCATGTCTAACATGTTCGATAACAACTTAGAGTTGGACGGCTTAACAATTTCGTATGAAGGCATCTGATATGAATCACATGAAGGTGCTTCTGAACGTTTGAGCATATCATTCTCTTGGTCGTTTGACTCATATAGAGGATCATACTCAGTTTCTCCACATTCACTATCATTGCTCCATTGGTTTATCGAGGCTTCGTTCGACCAACCTGTTACATAGTTCCATTCGTTGTCCCAAGATGTCTCTCATCATTAAACCGCCTATAATCAAATTTCTCCATGATTAAATCTTTTAGTCAATAAGGTAAATAAAAAAATTGAGAATAAAAATAACACAATTAATAAATATAAAAATTAGTGCATTATCTCGTTTGTCTTTCGATTAGAATTATTGTACAAAGTAATTACAAAAATAACAATTTTCATCGTCGCAATCCCCGACAACAGTGCTAACAACTTGACCACCTCATGATGTACTAACGTCAAGAGTGTGAATACTGCAACTAAAGATATGAACTAAGGCGGTGTCCGCAAGTATATAGTTCAGGTTGTAATATATAGTTTCTTTACAATGAAACACTTAGTAAGTATTCCAAAAATCATACCTTAGGGATTGTAGTTTAGGGAAAGCTACTATTAAGCCAATTATCGAAAATAACTACTAATCTACTCGAGTCTCGAATTAGTAGTGTTAATCTAGAAGCAAGATGATAATAATAATAACCAAATAAATTGAATTAAACCTAAATCTATTCCTAAGTTCATGTATTGGCTTCTCTTATCCCTTGTTCGACTATGCGAGTTCTTTTAGCATAGATCCAATTGTTTTACCTGATTAATTGTTGATGTAGAGTAATAAATAGTTGGTTACTAATTAATCTAGTGCGGTTTCTTAGCCTTATACTAACCTAACTAGTCGACAAGAACTACTCACCTCTCGATGACACAGTTTAGATCGGGGTAGGGTAAGGTTTTCACAGATAGGCAATACCGATTTCGGGCTAATTCCTTCCTATACGACTTCCTAGGATTATCAATCCTAGGGTTTAAGTTCTTCCATCCCTATCCACTGACCTACTAAGTGATTCTTGGCAGGTAATACCGATATCGGGTTAATTCCTACCTAAATGACTTCCTAGTGTTGTCAATCCTAGGTTTTAATTGCACTCAACTAGATCCAACCAATCCAAATTAAACTTCTCCTGCCAATCAATTAATTAGGTTAATACAGTTGAAACATGTGAAATATGTATAAAGCATAAATTGATTCTAATATTTATACAAACATTCACTTAACAATGTTAAAGAAAGAAATATAGAATAGAATAAAGGAAAAAGATGCTCATGAATTTCATCAATGAAAAAATGTGGCTCTGAAGCAATTCCGCTTACGATCGTCTAACGTCAGAATAGGAACTTCTGATTACACAAACATAAAATAAACTAAGTAAAAACTAAGAACGAAATAAAAACCTAAGAATATTTTTTGTCTCCCTAAAATTGTGTCTAATCAAGTTACAATGGCATTTATATAAGTTAAACTCGAAATATTAAAGTGCCTAAACTATCCTTAAAGTACTTAGAGTTCGATTAGGAAAAATACTCCTAATTGCCCTAAAAACGTGGCTGTCACGTGTAGGGATTTTTGGGCCGCACAGAAGTCGTGTTGCAATATAGGCCTGTGGTGTTGCAATATAGGTTAGTGTTGCGACAAAGTAGGGGGCATGTCACGACATAGTAGACAATTTTTCTCCAGGACTTGTTTTTGCTTCTATCTTTGGTGTCGCGACATAGGCAACAATTTCAACTCAAATATGCATCTTTAACTCCCGAGTTGTCCTACAAGACCACATAGCCTTATTTAGATATCTAAGATGTAATGAAAACTACTAAAAAACATAAATCACTACTTCAAGCATGAAACAATAGATATATACTAAGTTGATTTGATTTACTATTAAACAAGCTACAATTATGTGTAAAAAGATATGTAAATAATAGTGTAATTCGTGGCAGATCAGTGATGTAGTTGTTTTTTGCCTTTAGTGGCACAACCCATCTTTATTAGTTTTTTTCTGCTTTGTTCAACCATCCTCTATAGTCATCCAAGCTCTCTCATCAATAGATTTCACAAATGCCCCCATTCTCACTTTCCAATAGGCGTAATTTGCAGCATCGATTAACATAGGTGGTATAGTAGTAGAGCTTCCTTTCTCATGGCCCTCATAGCTTACTAAACTTCAAGATCTCATCAAATATAGTTAGTGTGTAGCTCTGATACCAATTAATAGTTTATTAAGTTTGATAAATAACTTGGTTTAGTTTGTAGACTCACTTGATGTTGCAATGTAAGTTCTGTCTAACAGTTGCGACATAAAAAATAAAACAATAAGATAAAATAAAAATAAAGATCAAGAATTTGTTGAAGCAATTCAATTAAAAAACCTAGCTTTGCGGGGCCTTACTCAGAGAACGAGTCCATTCTACAAACATCAATAGTACAAATTTTCTTGACCTACTCAAGCCATAAAGATAATTGCAACCACAAATATGTGTACACTTAGCTTACGCTCAACCCAAACCTCTCTATAGAAAGCTAGTAAACATACTTAAAGTTGAGTACAGTTAGCTCTCAAAAAACACATAAAGAAATTGTTTTAAGTAAACAAATTAATGATCACAAAATACTTAGCTCAATTCCACACAATATGGAGGAATAAACTCTTCCTTTATAGACATATAGCTTGGGTGCAGAGAGTTGATAAGTACTTTAGTAAATCTCTAAAAAAACTTATAGAATAATCCTCCATAATTCGATCATAATCTCTTTCCAAATAAACTCTTGAAATATCTTCTCACTGCAGCAAAATAGGTTTTTAGCGGCGTTTTTTAGGCCTATAGCGGCGCTTTTAAGGACTAAAGGGACTAGATCATAAAATTCATATTTTAAGGACTCTCAACTCTCTTATTCTAGTTTTCTTTTACAAAAACTCTTATTTTGTTGCATAAAATTCATAATAAATATCACTAAATGAATATCTTACAAGTCAAGAACATTCAACACACATGATAAGAAAACGATTTGAGTCTAGATGCTAAACTAGACAAAAAGCATGTTGCAACATACTTTGTATCTTCAAAGTATGACAAAGAAAGTTCTAATAAAATTATATAATATTAATAAAAAAATATATGTTTTTAATATTTTATTATTTTTTAAAATAAAGAAATGGGTTATTTGGGTGGGTCGTGGTAGGACTTGGGCCAATAAATTTTTTTTTAAATCAAGTCATAGTTTGGGCCAACCTATAAACAGGTCTAACGAAAAGTCCAAAACCGATCTTTTTGTCCATTAAAATGAACCTTAAATAGATTGGTTTAAATATGCCAAAAGTCTTTCTGCTCTTTTTGAAATTTAAAGTTTAGAACCTATACTTTAGTTTTGAGACATTGAGTCTCTATCCTTTTTTATTTAAAAATCCTGATCTCTCATCTAATTTTGTCATTAAAGTTAATAGTGTCAAATGTAAAATAACTTTTTTAGCCCTCAACATTTACATTTTTTGTCAATTTGGTCATTACCCTTTGAAAGTACATAAAAGTTTAAAATTATTTTTTCATATTTTAAATAAAATTAAAATAAAAAATATATATTATTTTTTAAAAAAATATGACAAATAAAAATCTTTAAAATTCAAAAAGTAAAAAAATGATTTTAAAAGTATAAAAAATTCAAAATTCAATGCTATCTAAAGTGGACCAAACCAGGTAGTTGGACTGGGAACTGGCTGGGTATTGATTTGACAAGAGGTAAAAAATCGGTTGAACCATGAATTGGTACAAATTGGTTGAACCGAGCAAAAAAAATCAATTGAACCAGCAATTGAACCGATTTTGAACTAATCTGACCAATTGATTCCCAAAATAACTGGTTTGGCCGGTTTAAGGCAAATAAATTATGAAAAAAATAAAACAAATGTTAAAAATCAATTCAATTGGGTTTTTAGTCCGATTCAACCAGTTCGTACTGGTTTGCTGGTCAACCAATTTTTTTACCTCTCACGGATTGATACCCTAGTTGGTTCTTGGTCCAATTGATTCGGTCTGGTTTAGATAACATTATATTTTAGAATTTTATATTTTTTAAATTCTTTTAAAAAATTATTTTTATTTTTGAATTTTAAATATATTTTATTTTTCATATTTTTAAAAGTTCTAATTTTTAAATTTTATGTTTAAAATAAGAAAAAAACTAATTTTTATTTTTGTTAAAAGAATCCGTACTTTTAAAGGGTATGGACCAAATTGACAAAAAAACTGTAAATGTTGAAGGCTAAAAAGATTCAAAAATAAAAAAAAAACTGGTTGAACCACAAACCAGTATGGACTAGTTGAATTGGGATGAAAAAGTAGTTGAATTGGCAATTGTTTGATTTTGATAATTTTTTAATATTTTTAATTTTTTAATAATTTATTTGCTTTGAACAAGTCGAACCAATCGTTTTGGCAACCAATCGCTCAAACCTGTTTGAAATTGGTTCAATCACTCTATATGGGTTCGTGGATCAATCGATTTTTTACCTCTCACGAGATTGATAACCCAATCGATTCTCGGTCCAGTCCCATGTAGATAACATTGAATTTTGAATTTTGGAATTATTTTATATTTTTCAAAATCATTTTTATTCTTTGAACTTTAAAGAGTTTTTATTTTTTTTCATAATTTTTTATTTTAAAAAATTATATATATTTATTTTTATGTTTTATTAAAATATGAAAAAAATTAAACTTTTATATATACTTTTAAAGGATAAGGACCAAATTGACAAAAAATGTAGATGTTGAGGGCTATAAAAGTTATTTTACCTTCAGCATTGTTTAGTTTAATGCCACAATTAAATGGAGGGCCAACATTTTAAATAAAAAATACAGAAATTCAATGTTTCAAAATTAAAATATAAGGACTAAATTTTAAATTTAAGAAAAGTACATATATTTAAACCAATAGATTCAATTATTAGTATTTTTCGTTAAAATCAGTTTTTTTTAAGTCTTTTTAATTGAACTGACCATTACACACTTCTACGATCCTGAGAAGGAGAAGAAAAGTGACTCAAGTTCAGTTTGGTCTTGATACCTAAAACAAATAGCCACCATAGAAATAAAACCAAGAATGCTTGCGTACGCCTGACCTTTTGATAATATATATGATAAAACTTAGTTAAATATATATCATTTAAGATTAACATCGATAACATACATGGATGGAAGATTAATTAGCAAAGTTATTAATTGCTGGATTTTCCTTAAGGTGACTAAACCAAAACTGTGATAAGATATTTCTATTAATGTGTGTTAAGCTTTGGCCTACATTGCAACAGGAGACCAGCAGCAGTTCAGCACAACACCAGTAGCAAAACAGTTTGAAGTGCAGAAATGGAGTTGAACCGAATGCAACAATATGTTTTGATCATTTTGTTCCTATGTAACTTTGGCTAGTTCATTTGTAATTTGTTCACAAAGTTAGTAGGATTAGTTTATGATTTGAGTTGATGTAATAGCTAATATGTCAGCTATCTTTTGTGTGTAATTCAAGTAAATTTTAGTCTTGTATTAGTTGGAGTAGTTAAGTCATTAGGTAACTGCCCATTACTTTGTAACTCATATATTATTCAAATTTTGAATGAAAAATTAAGGTGAATTTTTTAGTTATCATTCTCCCAATTGTTTTCATTTTGTTTATGCTTCAATTTCTTTGCTTGGTCTACTGCTTTTGTTTTTGTTTTACTGCTTAAGTTCCAACAAATGGTAATCAGAGCCTGTCATCTTTGAGGGCCTCTGTTGTTGGTTATTTTTACCCAAAACAAAACCTGAGAAGAGATAAATCGAAGCTTTTGGGTTTGTTTCAGCAGGATGAGCTTCACACCACCTCCACCACCTGTGTTCATTAGAGAGAACTATTACATTTGGGTAGTTAAGATGAGAACATACCTTTAGGCATATGATTTTTGGAATGTGGTTGAAAATGATACTGAACCACCTCTATTGAGGGTCAATCCTACCATTGCTCAGATCAGGCAACATTCTGAAAAGTGCTCCAAGAAGCATAAAGTAATGGCCTGCTTGCAGAATGGAGTATCAGATGTTATCTTCACTAGGATAATGGCCTATGACTCACCCAAGCAGGCATGGGAGAAGCTGAAGGAGGAGTTCATGGGGTCAGACAAAACAAGGCAGCAACAAGTAATTAATCTCAGGAGAGATTTTGAGAATTTAAAAATGAAAGAGTCAGAGACTATCAAGCAGTACTCAGACAAAATAATGGCCACTGTCAACAGCATTAGGCTCCTTGGAGAAGACTTCAGTGAGAGCAGAGTTGTTGAAAAGGTCATGACCACTCTCCCTGAGAAGTTTGAGTCAAATATTTCATCACTTGAGGACTCGAGAGACTTGTCAGCTATCTCATTTTCTGAACTAATAAACTCTCTGTATGCACTTGAGCAAAGGAGGGCCAATAGGCAGGAAGAGCATCTTGAAAAAGCTTTCCAGGCAAAGGCCAAAGTAGGCTCAGGTTCAAATTTGAAAGGGAAGAAGCCTTGGCTCGATAAAAGGGAGAAACCAATGAGAGATGCAAGCAAGAAAGTGTTCCCACCATGCATTCACTGCAAGAAGACCACACATTTGGAGAGGTACTGTTGGTACAGGCCAGACATTCAGTGCAGAAGCTGCAAACAGTTTGGCCATGTTGAGAAAGTATGCAGAAGCAAGGGAAAGGAACCTGTTCAGTAGCAAGCTCAAGCTGCTGAGGATCTTCAAGCTCAGGAGGAGCATGTTTTCACAGCTTCCTGCTTTGCAAGCTCAAGCTCAAGAAAAATTAGATGTGACTGGCTAGTGGACAGTGGTTGCTCACACCATATGACAGCTGATGAAAAGCTGTTCAAGGACCTTAATAGGAGTTTTGCTGCAAAAATCAGAATTGGTAATGGCAATCTGATTGAAGCTCAAGGTAGAGGAGATGTTGTGATCAACACCAGTTCAAGTAACAAAATCATTTCTGATGTGTTTTTTGTGCCTGACATAGATCAGAATCTGCTTAGTGTTGGTCAGTTAGTGGAAAAAGGGTACTCTTTGGTCTTTAAAGATGGCTCCTGCATTGTTAAAGACTCATTTGGTCAGGATTTAGTCACAGTAGCAATGACAGATAAGTGCTTTATGCTCAATGTGAATCAACTCGAGAAGAAGGTTTACACTAGTCTTGCTGATAACACTGGTCTTTGGCATAGGAGACTAGGCCATGTCAATTTTAGATCACTTAATCTATTTAGATCACTTGATCTATTACACAAGCTAAATTTGGTAGATCATATGTCAAAATTTGAACTAAGAGACATTGTTTGTGAAGTCTGTCAGCTTGGTAAGCAAGCTAGATTGCCTTTTCCAGCTAACTGTGCATGGAGAGCTCGAGAAAAGCTTGAATTGATTCATTCTGATATTTGTGGATCAATGAAGACTCATTCATTGAATGACAGTAAGTATTTTGTTCTGTTCATAGATAACTTAACCAGGTTTTTTTGGATTTATTTCTTAAGGTCGAAATCTAAAGTGTTTGAAACATTCAACAAATTTAAAGTCTTAGTTGAAAACCAGACTGACTGTAAGATCAAAGCTTTGAGAATTGATAATGGCACTGAGTATTGTCTGATAGATTTTAGAAGCTGTGTGAGCAAGCTGGGATTCATCATCAACTAACTACAGTTTATACTCCTCAACAAAACGGAATATGTGAGAGGAATAATAGAATTGTGTTTGATATGGCCAGATGTCTGTTATTTCAGAGCAAGCTGCCAAGCAAATTTTGGGCTGAGGCAGTAAATACCTCAGTGTATTTGTTCAACAAGCTGCCAACTCATGCTATCCAGGACAATACCCCCTTTGAATCTTGGCATGGACTCAAGCCAATTGTATCACACCTGAAAGTGTTTGGCTGTGTGTTATGCTCATATTCTAGTAGAAAAGAGGGCCAAGCTTGAAAGAAGAGCTGGTCCAAGGATCTTTGTTGGCTATAGCAGCACTAAAAAGGGCTACAGGGTATTTGATCCTTCAACAAAATGGATTTTAGTGAGTAGAGGTGTAATGTTTGATGAAGAAAAGGTTTGGAGCTAGACTAATGCAGATACAAGATTGATTGAAGAAGATCAGATGAACTGTGACTTTGAACCTGCTGAAGTAGAGCCAAGAAATGAAACTGTTGATGATGCTCCTGTGAGAGGTACCAGAACTATTACTATATCTACCAAAGATGTTATGTTGCAATAGTTGAACCCTCTGACTTTGAAGAAGCTGCCAGGGACAAGCACTGGAAGAAGGCCATAGAAGCTGAATTAGAGATGATCCACAAGAATGATACTTGGGAATTGGTGAGCAGACCTGATCATAAAAAGATCATTGGTGTCAACTGGGTGTGTAGAGCCAAGTACAATGTTGGTGGCTCATTGAATAAACACAAGGCAAGGCTTGTGGTGAAAGGCTACAGTCAGCAATATGGCATCGATTTCATGGAAACATTTGCTCCAGTAGCAAGGCTGGAAATAATTAAGCTTCTATTTACCTTAGCTGCTCACAAGCAATGGAGAGTTCACCAGTTAGATGTTAAGTCAGCATTTCTAAATGGTTTCCTCAAGGAGGAAATTTTCATTGAGCAACCAGATGGGTTTAAGGTCCTAGGAGAAGAGGAAAAAGTCTATAAGTTGAAAAAGGCTATCTATGGCCTAAAGCAGGCACCAAGAACCTGGTATGACAGGGTTGACACATATTTGTCTAGGCTCAGGTTTGAGAAAAGTGTTAGTAAAGCTACACTTTATGTGAATAGGTCAGAAAATGAGACATTGCTGATTGTTTCTCTCTATGTGGATGACTTACTTGTGACTGGAAGTAAAGATGAATTGATTAGTGATTTCAAAGTGCAAATGCAAAAAGTGTTTAAAATGATAGATTTGGGAGTCGTGACATATTTTATTGGTAAAGAAGTAAATCAATCAGATCAAGGCATTTTCATTAGCCAACATGCCTTTACTTTGAAGATTCTCAATAAATTTTGCATGCTAAACTGCAAGACAGTCAGCACACCTGTGGCTCAAGGGGAGAATCTGACCAGTAGTGGGAATCAAGAAAGGGTTGATGAGAAGGAATATCGAAGCCTAATAGGTTGCTTACTCTATTTAACAACAACCAGTCCTGATATCATGTTTGGTGTTAGTCTTTTGTCAAGATTTATGCACTGATGTGATGTGGTTCATTTCAAAGCAGCCAAGAGAATTCTCAGATATGTCAAGGGAACTTCAAGTTATGGAGTCAAGTTTGAGAAGGGAAAGGAGCTTAGGCTAGCAGGATACTCTGATAGTGATTGGGCTGGCTCTGTCGATGACATGAAGAGTACCTCTGGTTACTTCTTTACCCTTGGATAAGGAGTTTTCTGTTGGAGTTCAAAGAAGCAACAAATTGTTGCTCAGTCTACAGCTGAAGCAAAATACATTGCAGCTGCTACAGCTGTTAATCAAGCCATTTGGCTTAGGAAGCTCCTATATGATCTTAATGAAGAACAAGCTGAACCAACTGAGATCAGGGTGGATAACCAATCTGCAGTTGCCATAGCCAAAAATCTAGTCTTTCATGGTAAGACTAAACATTTGAAGATTAAATTTCATTTTGTTCGAGAGGCTGAGCAATCAAAGGAAGTCAGTCTTGTTCATTGTAGCTCAGAAACTCAATTGGCTGATATTTTGACCAAGCCATTAAGAGCTACTAGATTTGAAACTTTGAGAAGGAAGATTGGTGTTTGTTGCAGACAGTCCAAGGAGTGTTAAGCTTTGGCCTGCATTGCAATAGGAGACCAGCAGCAGTTCAGCACAACACCAACAGCAAAACTGTTTGAAGTGCAGAAATGGAGCTGAACCGAATGCAACAATATATTTTGATCATTTTGTTCCTATTTAACTTTGGCTAGTTCATTTGTAATTTGTTCACAAAGTTAGTAGGATTAGTTTATAATTTGAGTTGATGTAATAGCTGATATGTCAGCTAGCTTTTGTGTGTAATTCAAGCAAAATTTAGTCTTGTATTAGTGGGAGCAGTTAAGTCATTAGGTAATTGCCCATTACTTTGCAACTCATATATTATTCAAATTTTGAATGAAAAATTAAGGTGAATTTTTCAGTCATCATTCTCCCAATTGTTTTCATTCTATTTATGCTTCGATTTCTTTGCTTGGTCTGCTGCTTTTGTTTTTATTTTACTGCTTAAGTTCCAACAATGTGACACAACAATCAAAACTTTCCCAAGCAAACACTAATTAGTAACAGTAATCAAATTGTAATGATCACTTAAACCTAATAAAGGATCATTATAGTAAATCATGAATCTGATTGTGACAAAAAGATGATGTGTTTTCCATTAATTATGGTGGAAAAGAAAGGTTTTACTTAGGGACAAGTGCTAAGTACAAAGATATACACTATTTTCTCCTCATCATCATATATTCTGCAGGAAGGTTCCTGCACCTTTCCTTACCAGTGTGATCATTAGCCTTAATTTCAATTATATAGTGTGTAAATATAAGCATTTATCATTAATTGAAGGGCCATTTTTTGTTCTATTAATGAAAAGCTTTTCTGCCTGTATTTTATAACCATGGACTGATTGACACATCTGTAGAGCCTCTCTCTGCTTACAATCAAAGGTTCATTTAGAGTTTCCCAAAAGACTATAATTCCAATGCATCAAAAGTGTCTTGTGTGTGTGTATATGCACATAAATTCTCACATATATTTAATATATATGAGTGAAAATACATGCAAAGGGGAAGAGAGAGGTGAGAAAAGGGAGTCTACTTTTAAGGAAAAAGTTAGATGAAAGCAACAAGAGAGAGCTTAAAAATGGCAGACAAATAGCAGATAAAATATACCAATTACTGCCAGCTAGAGATGGATATCCACTAACCTCAGCCGGCTATCAACCAAAGCTGATCTCCCTGCAAATGTCTATAAGACTTTTGTCTCTCCCAACATTTCTTCACACAACTCATGTCCCGTGTCTGACTTTTTCTCCTCGTGTACTTCCTTCCCATTATAATGATAAACCTTTAATCTCCAACAAGGGATAAATTTCCTGGTGAGAATTTGAGTCTTAGTTAAGAATTTCCATGGAAGCCAACCATCTTGAAGATTCAAAGAGCTCGAGTGAAGAGACTGATAAATCAGAGCAAATCATCGATGATATGCGCGCCGGTCGTCGGTCCTACGAGTGTGTGTTTTGCAAGAGAGGGTTCACCACAGCACAAGCCTTAGGTGGGCATATGAACATCCACAGGAAAGATAGAGCCAAGAGCAGGCCTAGCTCGGTTCCTATAGTTTCACTTTCAGGCAACAAAGCTGATGATAAGAATTACCCAAGTTTTAGGCCTTATTCCTATCCGCCAATCCGAAGCTATCAGCCACATTACTCCATTGCTCCTGAGGTACATGTAAGTTATCAAGCTTTTCTTCCAGTTTCAGGTTGGGGTTTTACGCTACCCCCGCACACAGCTCAACTGTTTGTAGACAATTCAAAGCACCTGAATCCGTTTGGCGAAGATGATCATGAAAACAAGAAGGCTGATGGATATAATGATAAAGAAGATGAATTAGACTTGGAGCTTCGATTAGGTCATGATCCCTAGTATATATATCACTATATATTCTATATTAAATACTCATAATAAAGAAGTTTCTCAATGTACAGCAGTTGTGGATATATTCTTTATAAAGCACACGAAATAAGAAGAATGATTACTTATAGAAAGAAGAAGGAAAAGGGGGTTATTTTTATGCTTAATATATACTTCAAAGATGGAAGGCCCGCAAGATGGATTCTGTAAGATGTTCTTTCTTATGTGATCTTTTGCACAG
Organism: Gossypium raimondii; assembly: GCF_025698545.1. Classification (NCBI taxonomy): domain Eukaryota; kingdom Viridiplantae; phylum Streptophyta; class Magnoliopsida; order Malvales; family Malvaceae; genus Gossypium; species Gossypium raimondii. The sequence continues at coordinate 8,080,701 of NC_068572.1, read as the reverse complement.
TCTTCATGTTTTAGTGAAGTTGTAAACTTGAAATATTTTCATGTGAAATTAATTATTAGTAGAAATGGAGCTTGCTTATTAAATTCTATAATTGTCAGCTATTTCTCAATTTGTAACGTTTCTGAATTTCCACAGGAAACCCTAATTTCTTTTTACAGAAGAATTAAAACGGAACAATAAAAACAGTGGACAAAAAAGCGATCAATCAGGCTTCGCCCCAATTCATGTGAATTTGGTTGAATATAGAAAAATCTCTTGCTTCAAACAGATGTTATAGATATCAAATTTGCAATGTACATTTTCCTTTTAGGCTAATTTGAACACCCAAGTGAATGGTTTGGTGATAAGCAATTGGATTTTTTTAACTAAATACAACTTTGATGTCTTAATTACAAGCTTGGTAGGGAAAATTTGACGGGATTTCTCTCACTAGGGTTTTGAATTAGGTTCCTGGTTCAAGCATCTAGGGTTTTTCCTTTCAGCTTCACTCAAATTAAAACCTAGGTTTGAGTGCCGGACCCATCTAGAAAAATGCCTTTCATTTCAAAACTTTTTACTATATATTATACACTCCCCTTTCGTCGTTATTCGTCCAAACGAAAAACAAACAGTTCCCTTACGTTGAGGATTTTTTTTTCCTCGATCAAACTTCAAATTATATCAAGTAACACAACATACTACTGCATGCATGACTTGACAAGAGCAGCACAGGCAATTAGCAGCATGAAGTCCAAGTCAACTGCAGCAAACTTAATCAATTCAAACCAAAATTTAATATTGCATAAATATTATTTTTACAATCGATTTTTATAAATTGGATTTGATGAAAAATAATATTATATACATTAATTCTCTTTTCGGCAATAAAATTTTTAATAAGATGGCAAAAATTGTCATGCTACAAGCTAAGAGAAAGGCAATGCACCCAGCAAAAGCATACATAAATTGATTTTGTTACACAAATCGAGGCTATAACTTCTCCATATGTGTAACCTTATTAGGTCGAATTTTGTGGATAAGTATTTCTTTATATTATCCAAAAGAAATAATGAGTTGCTACAAACAAAAACAGTAGCGGTTAAATAGTAGATCACTCAATTAATCTCTAATCAATACAAATCACATGTTTACCATGTCCCTATTTATATTTTTCCCCATAATCATTATTCTCACTATATCTCTAATACTATTTACAATGATCATTTCACTAGCTTGATGCCCTTTAAAGTGTCTCTTGTTCCTTTCTCTCCAATATCATATATACATATGCATTCCATGCTATTTTTATAATAAGAGTAAGAAAAGATTTCCTTGTATAATACCCAGGCCCACGACACTATTAAACTAAAATTTAGCTACACCTCTTAAAACTCCAAAATAAGAAAACAGAAGAATTTAACGAACCAAATAGAAGATTCAATATTTGGTTTGATGCACTTAACATTTACTACATAAGTCTTTATATAGACCCAAGGTCTCACTACTTTCGTTTTTCTAAGTAATGGGGGATATGAATTTTTATATGAACTCACAATCCCTTGCTTTTTTATTCCTAAATAATGTGGGATTCATTCCCCTACTTAAAAAAAACTTAAGACTAAAATTAGTACCTAAAGACTACTCACCGAAGTTAAACTTTTTACAATATAAACTTTGACAAAATATATTTTCCAATAAGTTGGTGTTAATATTCAACACTCCCCCTCAACACCAACTTTCACCATGCCAAACTGACGTTAGAAACTTTTGAGCTTGTCGTCACACAAGCCTTTTGAAAACAAGTTTGCAGTCAACTGCACAGAACTTCCTTTGTACTCCAACAAATTTTGCAACTTCTTCTTACCACCTGTTGTAATAGCTCGTTTTTTAATGGTGCCGAAAATGAAGGTTTCGAAACCCCATTTTTAGATATTTGAGTCTGTAAATATTATTATATAATAATATTTACGAGTCAATTATAGTGTTATATTGAATTTTGATCCAGTCATTTTGTTGAACAGATAGCTAATTAAGGTACAAGGACTAAATCGTAAAAATGTAAAAGTTAATCACTATAAATTTTTATTAGTTAAAAAGGATAAATAACAATCAACCAAAGGCTAATATGGCAATTAGGCCATTTTTAATATGATGGACGGTTAATATCTTAAATTTAAGTGATTTATATGTTAACTTGAATTAAATTATTAAAATATGTTCAAAGTAGTAAAATAAAACATAAGTTTATCATACTTTTCCTTGTTTCTTCTTTCTTCACCATCAAAAAAAAAAAAAAAGAAGGAAAGGCTTGGAAGGCATTTTTGAAGTTCAAATCTTGGCTCTTTTGCATGGTAAGTTTTTGGAAGCTATTTTTCATAAATATTATGTTTTGAATATCGTGGTAGCTCAATTTAGCTAACCCATATGTTATTTTTAAAATTGTTAAAGTTTCAAAATGTTTTCATTGATGAATGCTTGAAGTTTGAGTGTTAAATAGTTAGATTTCAAGCTTAGATATGAAAATGACTAATTTGTAAAGTGAAAATTGTTGATTTTGGTCATAGAGACTAAAGTGTAAATACTTTGAAATTGACATGAAATTTCTATAATTATTGATATTAGAGGTTTTTAGAAGTATGAAATTGAGATCGGTTTCGAAATCGAAGCTCAAATTTGAAAGATATGACAATTTTAATTTTAGGGGTTATATTGAATAAAATCCAAAACTTGAGGAAATATTCGATAGATGAAATTGAACTGATACATAACTATAGTAGGCCGTTAATTGATGTTTGGTTTTGATAATTTAATTGAATTATGATATAGATTGAGATTTAAACCAATCGAAGGATAATCGCGGAAAAGGGAAAATTTGTGGATTAGTCCCTGACACCTTATCGGTTGTTGTTTTTGCTAGGTAAGTTCATAGTGTAATTATTATTTGATCCTTATGTATATAATATTATGAATACATATAAGTTCTAGTGAACTTTGAATTGTATGCAAATCAGTACTAAAAAGTGAGATTGGAATTAAACTGAAAAAAAATAAACATGAACTTACATGATGGAAATTACCTTGATGAAACTTTGCAAATGTATCGTACACATTTTTACAAGTTGATTTTTGATGATTCTGTGATCCAGCATTTGTTGCGAACTCAAAGATACATGTGACATAGGTTTAGCTTAGACGAGTAACCTGATGTCATTTTATAGGTTTAACTCGAACAAGTAACCTTTCATGTATATACAGCCTTGACTAGGCTATTTGATGGGTCGATAAAAGGTTTAGTTTGAACGAGTAACCTAACACAAATGGATATGTTCAGCTCGGACAAGCATCAAGTATGATTAGTACCAGTGTATACGAGTTCTTTTACAGTGTTTCATCGGGTAACTTACAATATACGAAATGTGGAAATTGAACAACATGTAATGTGCTTAATGATCAAAGGTATTAAATTAGAGGATTAAATAGAAAGTTGAGTATATAAATATGATTGAGTTGAGGTTAAATTGGATTTAGAAGATATGAAATGTTATGCTTGTACTTGATATGTTACATAATTGAATGTGAATCAGCTCACCTTGTTGTGATTATGTTTTGATGTGCTAGGTAAATTTGATTATACACATTAGTTTAACCTATGTATTTGTTAAATGAGGTAAGTTAATTGTTTGTATACATATGAGCTTACTAAGCGTTCCAAAATGCTTACCTTGTTGCATTTCTTTTCCTATAGATTTTGACTTGTGGAACGTGACTATCGGATCCTCTAAGAGATCACACTATCCATATCCTGATTTGGTAGATTTTTTATCATTTAAAATTGATTATACATGGCATGTACTTAGAGTTGGCATGTTATCTTGAAATGCCAAGTTTGATTTGAAACTTTACCTATTATTGAACTTATAATGTAAATGGTAAATGGTATTTGTGCACAAGTTGAGTAATGTGGTATGAATGTTTGATATCAATAGTTGCAAAATTGGTCATGAATTGAATTGAAGAAATGAGTGGTTAAGTACATCAAATGGCACAAATAGGTGTGATGTGAATTGGTGTCAATTATGGCATATTGGTTAGATGTTTAGAAGGATGGTTATATGTTATGTTTTAGATTGTTTTGTGCAGGTTTTTAAGGAAATATTTGGTTTAGGAATGGAAAGGGACCAAAATGGGAGAGTTTTGGCATTTTTGGCAATAAGGTACCGATACCTTAAGTAAAGGTGTCGATACTTTGCATTTTCAGCTAAATTTTCAAACATCGAATGTCAATTTGGTATCGATACCAGAATAAAGTATCTATACTTGATACTAGAGTATCGATACTTTAAGGGTTCCGGTACCATTGAACTTTTGTTTTAAAGTTTTGCAAAATAGAATGCCAAAACAGTATTGATACTAAAACAAGGTATCGATACCTAATGATAAGTATCAGTACTTCAAGACTAGTATCGATACCTTTTGATTTAACTTGATTTTATTGAAACATCAAACCTAAAAATGGTATCGGTACTTACCTTGGTATTGATACCTATACTTAGATTTTTAAATGTTTGTAGTCAGGTCCTTCTTAGTGCTCGCAACAACTTACGAGCTTCCGTAGGCTCGAATGTGGCCTGATTTTGATTGTATACCATATTATGCATGAAATTATGTCTTGATTCAATAATGTAATGAATTGTTTGTGGTTACTCCAGTAACTATTATAGCATTCCATAGTTCGGGTCTAACGATCGAATTGGGCTAGGGGTGTTACGGCTATCATGCGATTTGATCAGCCCGAATAAACAATCCAATTGTCCTCATAATCAATTAGATTAGACATTATAGTTGTAAAGCCATCTCCTCTTCCACAACAATTAATGCCATCTCATTCTTCTTCACTATTGGCAGTAGCAACATTACCTTCCACGGGTTTTATCTTCGACCAGTAGGCGTGCGCCTTGTGACCTTTTTTACCGAAATTGTAACAACTCCCTTTGAACTTTCTACCATTGACAAGGGACTTTGCAGCTCCCCATGCATGAAAACTCCCTTTATCTTGTAAACTCTACACCTTGTCCTCATTTCTTTTCGATCCACCTTGCTGCTTGGAATTCCAACTTCTCTTGTTGGCATAGAGCGTTTGCTCCTCCTATATTCTTTGCTAATGCTTCTTGACCAGTAAGAAAATTCTCAAACTCAACAAGTGATGGTTGGGTTTGCCATCCTTGTACTACAGCAACAAATCCTCTAAACTTTGGTTTCAAACTATGGATAATTATCCTCTTCACCTTGGTGTCTCTGATCGGAGCTTGTGGATCCAAATCACCAATCTCTCGACATAACAACTTCACTTTATGGAAATACTGCGAGATTGTCATGTCATGTTGGGCCATGGACAATAATTGGCCCTCAAGAAGTTGAAGCTTCGTGTCATTTCTCTTGGAGAACAAAATTACTAATGTATCCCACGCTTTTTTGGTAGTATTGGCATCCCGGATATGCTCTAGCACTTCCGCTTCAACTGTTGTCTTCAAAGAGACCATTGTTTTACTAGATTTTATTTTCCATTTTCTTAGTATGCCACTTGCATCATCGGCTTTCAGTTGTGTCACTTCATTACTGTTGACAACCTCCTAAAGGTCTTGTCCTTGCATATAAGGCATTATGCAAGTTGACCATGTATTATAATTGTTATTATTAAGCTTCTTCAATCCGCCGACAACTTGCAAGTCTGTTATCGTATCGGCAGATGATTATCACAATTAAATACCTAAAATGTGAAAATATTTCGTGAACAATGCACCAAGTAGTTCCTAGAAAAGAAAGGTGGGTCACAACGGACACTCTTAAGTACGAAGTCTTTCCTTAGTCAGAACCTTTCCTAGACATGCAATTTCACACTACCACACTTCCTTCCAATAACTAAGCAACCAAAGATAATCTTCAAGTAGCTATGAGAATTTCTTTTCTAATGTGGAAGGTCAAACAATACTGTAACCATAGAGCATACAAAGAAAAGTTTCACTCCTTCTACATATCTCTGATACCAACTATAGAACACTCAGGCCCAAGACACCATTAAACTAAAATTTAGCTACACCTCTTAAAACTCCAAAATAGGAAAATAAAAGAGGAATTTAAAGAACCAAATAGAAGACTCAATATTTGGTTTGGTGCACTTAACACTTACTACAGAAGTCTTTATATAGACCCAAGGTCTCACTACCTTCATTTTTCAAAGCAATGTGGGATATGAGTTTTTATATAAACTTATAATCCCTTGATTTTTTTTATTCCTAAATAATGTGAGATTCATTTCCCTACTAACATAAAACTTAAGACTAAACTTAGTACCTAAAGACTACTCACCAAAGTTAAACTTTTTATAATATAAACATTGAAAAGATATATTTTTCAATAAGTTGGTGTTGATATTCAACATTTTTTTTCCAAATTGTTGAGTGCCTATTGAAACTCTCCATCCTAATTCCTAATAAATCTTCATATTTTACATAGCTTTAGAATTTATTCCTACACTACTTTCTTTGAGTAATCACGCTCAAAGAAAAAGATGATTCTTACAATCTTGTCCTTGCTACAAATATTGCAACCTACTTTACATACAGTCCCATTGTACTTAATCTCTCTTTGGTGGGAAACCTATCTAAAATAGCCATCCAATCCACAATAAAGTTAGGGGCGAATCTAGAAAATTTTAGAAGGGATTAGAATTGAATAATAAATTTTTGAGAGATTAAAAAATAAATTTATAATGTATTAATTTATTATTTTCATTTTTGAAGGGATTAACATAATGTTCTTTTTGGGGGCCAAAGTGTAATTTTATCATAAATTAAATTTTAATTTGATCATCTTATAGGGACTTAAATAGAAATTTTTCATCTGGGGGCCAAGGCCCTTGCCTTCCCCCTTTCAGATTCGCCCTGAATACTGTGTTTCGGAATGTGAAAAGAGTACCACACCAGCTTATCCCATTTGACTTTATTAAGTTAATTTATATAGGTTATATACTCAAATTAAGGCCCAACCTTTTAAATGTTGCTCACATAAGCGGTAAGCCTTTCAAAATTTTCATATAAAAATAAAAAAAAATTTATGAAAGTGCTCAAATAAGGGCTTTTTATGCATTTAGTGAAAATTAAGTGAATGTTGACGTGTTTAGAATAGAACATATGACAATTGAATTAAATATTATTTGAAAAGAAAAAAGTAAAAGCATAATTTGAAACCTAACATACAACATTTGAAAATCTTTATTTGAAAACTTTAAAAAGGTTTAACCCTTATTTGAGTATTGTAAAATATTTTACTGTCATTTGAGCACTTTTGTAAAAACTTGAATCTTATATCACCAGTTAAAAAGGTTTCACCATTATAATACTTGGATTAGATAACTTCCCAGCAATACTGATCTGTTCTTCTAGCACTAGTCCCCATTCACCAATAATGCTTCCTCCATGCACTGCTTGAACAAAAGGAAAATCTTTCTTGCAAAAGCATTGACCTGACTTACAACACTAGCCTTCCAAATTGCTTAAATCCACCATAAAACCAGTAAACTTTTCTAACCAATTTGGGAACACAATCAAAATCAAAGAAATCAGGAAAGAAAGGATAAACAAATGAACAAAATCCTTCAAGGTTCACGTTAGACCCGCTATCGTGCACCAAGAGAGAAAAGGCTTTTACACCATTTTTCTTTTTACCTTCTTTTATGCTTGATTTAAACATTTACGAAAGAGATATTGTTATTGGTGTGCAAATTATAAGGGTTAAATTACAATTTGAGGCCTGAATTTGGTAACTATTCCTATTTTGCGGTTTGAATCTTTTTTGTTCAAGTTAGTCCCTTAATTTGGTAATTGTTCTCACATTGAGACCTGAACTAGGTAATTGCTACCATATTGAGGCTTAAGCTTTAGAGTTTTCAAGGAAATATCAACGACTAACTTGGACAAAAAAAGAGCTCACCCAATGTGGAAACATTACCAAGTTTAATGTCTAACTTTAATATAAAAACATTCATGTTATAATATGAAAACAATTGCCAAATTTATTCTATAATAATCAACTCAATTTTGTACATTGCTTATTTTAAAAGAAAAATTTAAGATTGTTTATATGATATTTTTAGATAAAATGTTGCTTATTTGAAGTAGTTTTATTGTCTATGATTTTGAGAATTTGTGATTACCCTCTCAATAAAGTTGTCTTTAAGATTCGAACTTACATCCTCTCTTGAAAGTACAATATACCTTATTATACAGTCAATACTTATTGCTAGCATATATGAACATAAGTTTATGATTTAGTAAAACTTTTAAAAGATGACACTTTGATGTTAATTATCACAATAATTAAAGGTTAACTTAATAAATAAATTTCTAATTTCAATTTAATAAAATAATAATTAATGAAGTTATTCTCATCAATTTAATATTTCTTTCAAATTTATGCTTTTATTTATATATTATAGATACCTTTTAATAATTTATTTTTATTGAAATATGTATATTGCAGCATAAGTGGAAAATGAAGAGGAGGATCTAAATTAGTTAAAAACTTCCATTTGGTAGTATATTGGTTGCAATACATATCCACGGAGACAATTCGTATAAAAATGATCAAGATTCAAGAACAAGTATAAAAAATGATTGGGGAATGTTGAATCTGCTAAAAACAGAAGCATTAATCAAAATATGAGTGGGGCACTAAATCAAATCCCAGAGAATAAAGCAGATTGTAAGGCAGACTTTTGCTTGTGGTTGGCTTGCTTAACTCCCATCCTGTCCTGAACTAAGTCTTTCACGACAAATTTCGCAGACGATTTCTTTTTGGACACTGCTTTCCTCTCACAAATTGTCACATTTATCTAAAAAAAAAATCACTATCATTTCTTGTCAGCTAATGAAATTCAGGAGATGATCAGTAGGCGACACAACCCTAATGTCTCCTTTACTTTGTTTGGTTCCCAGAATGAATTTTTAGCTTGCATTGATTTCAATTGTGATTGAATGACCACGCATCTCTCTTTGCATTACTACTGTTTGATCTGTGAAGTTACCAAAAGCATGATATGATTCTTGAAGCTATGTGTGATAGAACAACACTATAAACTAGACAGCTGCAAATCATTTCCCTTTTTAATGCCTACTTTATATCATTTGATCAGTGCATGTACTGTATATACATGACAAATTTTTCAAAAAAGGGTTGCAAAATCTTTAACCCCATTTGCTCATATCGGTGAATATACCAATTCTGAACGGTGGAGATCAAGTTGGTATATAAGTTTATAAGCTATACATATAGTTCGAGCTACAATGAGAACATTTGCAAAAGTTTCTATACATGCAATTTTACCCTTCACCAGGATCCATTATTGTCACAGCAAAATCTGCTGATACCAATCACACAATCTCAAAAGTTTTAACTACAAATGCTGCTTTAAATTGGACATTGCATAAAAAAGACAACTTCAGAATATATGATACAGTAGCTAAGTACAATATTTTGGTGCATATTGTTGGAGAATGTTCAGCAACAAGCAGTCTGTAACTCTCTTCATTGCAACTTCAATAGAATTGAGGATTTCATAAACAATATCTCATCCTCTGTGCATGGAGTAGGAATTAGTAACTGTTAGTACAAATTTCCGGTGAGAAAAATCTCGAACACACGAACGGAACTTTAATAGAAAAAGAAGAAATAGGACAAGGCTTCAAGGCATGTATCAAGCCACTATCTTTAAGGTTATATTCTACCCCACCTATCTTCGGTGTGCACATGAGTTTCAAGAAAATTAACCTCGAGGATACAATGAAGCCAATGACTATTTGTGTTTTGCACTGACGAGAATAGTCCACTACACACTGAGCAATGTATAACAAGAAACTCAATTTCTACAAAAGATTTCTGCAATAATACTTTATAGAATAATCTAATAATATTAGAAATTGAAGGAAGGAAAGAAAGAATATTAGAATTTGTTGGTGTGATTTCCAAATGAAATCTCATTATAATTTATTGTGACATCTTTCAATAGGTGTCTTTCGAATAATAATGTCTTTAAAATAAACACATAATTATGCATTTAATATTATAACTATTCAAATAATATTATTTAAATAGTTATAATTCTTTTTCAAAAAATCAAATAATATAACTTTTGATTAATTACACCCATTCATTTATAGTTATTGAAACACTATAAATATTTGAAAATGTTCCAACAATCTCCCTCGATTTTCAAAATATTTTAGATTTTGATATTCTTGGAAATCAATTTGCATAAATGAAGGTATCTTACGATTGAACCTTCACTTAGTGACAACATGTTAAAGTTAATCGAAATTGCATGGTAGACTAATCTTTGAACCAACTATTCTATTTGATTAACCGAACATATCTCACACAATGATTTCAACATCGATTAATGCATAGTATCTAGGGACACTATTATGGCTATGTGTCTGTGTCCTCTTTTCATGAGTGTTGTCAAAGCCAAGCCCTTGAGCTCCTAGAAGCGGCCACACTTCCACTCACATAGGTAGATCCCATCAAGAATGTTCCCATAAATATAACACTCTAACATGTTTATGTTATGGGTCCATTAAGAGTACATTACTCATCCTTCCTTTATCATTACGGGTACCTAGCATTTTAATCTTAGGGTGGATTTATTTATAGTGCTAACAGTCACATACTAATAATGTACTTTGCCTCAGTGAACTCAAGACTTGACGTTATACCAAGCGTTAAGTCGAGTTTCCATCATGGGTGACTTTAATTAATGGGCTTGAGTCCTATCCTTTTTGAGGTCCTTTTTACTGCATCTCTAGCAAGACTTTTTGTCAAAGGATCTGCCAAATTTTTACTTGACCTCACATAATTAATTTTGATCACTCCATCAGAGATTAATTGTCGGACATAGCTATGTCTTAATCCAATGTGTCTAGACTTTCCATTATATACTTGGCTATATGTCTTTGCTAGAGTAGCCTCACTATCACAATGGATAGAAATAGGTGAAATTGGCTTAGGCCATAAAGGTACATCATAAAAGTACATCATAGGTGAAATTATGCTGCCATGGTGGAATCAGTAATACATGTTTGTTTCTTGGAACCCCAAGAAATGGCTCCTCCACTAAGAATGAAGATTCATCCATTAGTAGATGCATGATCTTCCAAACTTGTAATCCAACTAGCATCTGAATACCCTTCTAAAACTGGAGGATATCCATTATAACACAATCCATATTTAATAGTTTTCTTTAAGTACCTAAGTACTCTATTCAAAGCTTGTCAATGCAAACTACTTGGATTACTTGTGTACCTACTCAATTTTCCAACAGCATATGCAATATCTGGTCTTGTACAAGTTATTATGTACATAAGACAACCAATTAGACTTGCATATTTCAATTGACCAATTTTCCTACCAACATTAGATATTAATTTTGTTTGAGGATCCATGGGTGTAGATGCTGGTATACAGTTGAAATTATCAAACTTTTTAAGCACCTTTTCAATGTAATGTGATTGTGATAGAGTTATAGTGCTTTCACCTCGAGTTATTTTAATCCCAATAATAACAACTGGTACACCCATATCCTTCATAGCAAAGTTTTTTTACAAGAATTTATTGGTGTTTTCTATTTGTTCCAAATCTGTGCCAAAAATGAGCATGTCATCTACATATAAGCAAATTATGACACATTTTCCATTTTCAAATTTGCTATATATGCACTTATCGGATTCATTTATTTTATAGCCATCAGCTAAAACAACCTTGTCAAACTTTTGGTGTCATTGTTTTGGTGCTTGTTTAAGTCCATATAAAGATTTAACAAGCTTACATACCTTATGCTCTTGTCCTGGAACAATTAATCCTTTTGGTTGTTCCATGTACACTTCCTCTTCCAATTCACTATTTAAAAATGCAGTTTTAACATGCATTTGGTAAAGAGTCTAATTGTAACAATTCTTGCTAATGGAGGATAGGTATCAAAGTAATCAATACCTTATTTTTGTGTAAAACCTTTGGCTACCAACATTGCTTTAAATTTATCAATGGTCCCATCGACCTTCATTTTCTTTTTGAAGATCCATTTATAACCTATTGGTTAGGAACCCGATGGAAGATCAACTAAGATCCAAGTTTGATTTCCCATTATTGAATCCATCTCATCATTTATTACTTCTTTCTAAAAATTAGAGTCTTAAGATTTCATTGCCTTTTCAAATGTAATAGAACCAGATTCCATATTATAACAATAAGGTATCTTATTGCATATACTTTCACCTTTTCCTTCTACAAGAAACATAATGAAATCTGGTCCAAAATCTTTGACCTTTTTAATCCTCTTAGTTCTTCTTAATTCTTGACAAGATTCATCATTATTTTCAATTTGTTCCAATGGAATCTCATTCTCGTTTGATAAATTTTCATCAAAAATAGCATCTCTTAATTCAATAACAGTATTAATTGAAATTGAATCATTTGGTTCAATTACCATGAACCTATATGCCTTGCTATTATGTGCATATCCTATAAATATGCATTTAATTCCTCTTTCACCTAGCTTTTTACGTTTAGGTGTTAGAACTTTGACAATAGCTCTACAACCCCAAACCTTTAAATAATTAAGGTTTGATTTCCTTTTCTTCCATTGTTCATAGAGGGTTATTTTAGTTTCCTTATTAGGAACTCTATTTAATATATGACAAGCTATTAGAACAGCTTCTCCCCAAAACCCTTGTCCAAGACCTGAATATGATAACATTCAATTTACTATTTCAGTCAAGACTCTATTTTTCCTTTCAGCTACACAATTTTGTTGTGGTGTGTAAGGGGCTGAAACTTGATAGAAAATTCCAATGGATTCAAAATAACTTGGATTATAGTATTCTCCACCTCTATCCGATTTTAAGTACTTGATAAATGATTCGCACTGAAGTTCAACTTCAGTTTTATAAACTTTAAATTTATCAAACTTTTCATCTTTTGAATGCAATAAATATACATAACAATATCTAGAACAATCATCAATAAAAGTAACAAAATATTTCTTTCCACCTAATGTAAGAGTATTATGCATGTCACATAAATCACTATGTATCAAATCAAGCAATTTTATTTTCCTTTTAACCTTAGGGAAAGTGTTTCTTGTAATTTTAGTCAACATACATGTATTGCATTTTTCAATATTATTATTAAAAACATGAATTAAATCTAACTTATACATGTCATTCAATTTTCTATAATTCAAATGACCTAATCTATAATGTCATAAACAAAAGATTCAACCATATAAGCAAAAATAGTATTTTATTCTTATTAATAATATTGATTTTGAACATACTCTCATAAATATACCCTTTCCCTACAAAAGTTCCTCCCTTAGACAAAATAAACTTATCTGTCTCAAAAACAAGTTTGAAACCAAACTTATTCAACAGACTTCCAGACACTAAATTCTTCTTAACTTCTGGTACATAATATACATCATTTAAGGTTAAAACATTTCCAAAAGTGAATTCCAGTTCAACAGACCCTTTGCCTTTGATTGTTGCGGTGGAAGAATTTCCCATGTACAAGACATTGTCATTTTCACATTGTGTGAACTTTGTGAACATACTTTTGTCTTTGCACACATGGTTGGTTATTCCGGTATCAATCCACCATGTATTATCATCTTGTGCCATATTAATTTTAGATATCATTGCAACGAACTTTTCGTTATTATCAGCCTTAGAAGATGATTTCTTCTTTAAAAATCAACATTCATTCTTGAAATGTCTCAGCTTACCACAATGATAGCATGAGCCCTTTTGTTTCTTTTTAAACTTAGGTGCTCTATTAGTCCATTTGAACTTTCTCTTGAATGGTTTAGTAGTCTGTACTTCCTCCGTAACACGCACTTTGCATTTTCAGAATCTAGGTTCTGATCTTGCTTTCGATATTCTTCTTCAATACGAAAATGATTTGCCAAAGCCTCAAGAGATATTTCTTTTTTCTTATGTTTTAGACTTCTTTTAAAGTCTTTCTAAGATGGAGGAAGTTTGTCTATTATGGAGGATACAACAATCATTTCATCCATTTTTATATCATATTGCTTGAATTGATTCAACATCTTTTCAATATCACAGAATTGTTCCATAACAGAACGACCACCAACCATTTGATAATTATTGAAACGACTGACAAGAAATTTCTTACTTGTAACATTTTCGGTCATGTATCTTGTCTCCAATTTGCTTCATAATTCTTTAACGGTGACCTTGTTTTGGTAGGTGTCGAACAAACCATCAGATAAACCATTCAATATGTGGCTCATGCACATATAATCAGCATTGTCCCATTTTTGCCTTTCTCGAGTTGCAGCAACAGATTCGTTTTCATTCTCTTCAGGTCTTGGAGTATCCAAAACATTAGCAATCTTCAAAGTTGATAATAAGAAGTGCATTTTTTTCTGCCATTGTCGAAAATTGCCACCATCAAGCCGATCAAGTTTGACAAAGTTGGAAGCCAACTCCCTTAGTATTCCACTTTCATGTGTTGTGGTAGTCATCATGAAATATAACCTTAAAATTGTTAGTACAAATCTTCGGTGAAGAAAATCTCGAACACACGAATGGAACTCGAACAGAAAAAGAAGAAATAGGATAAGGCTCCAAGACGTGTATCAAGCCACTATCTTTAAGGTTATATTCGACCCCACCTATCTTCAGTGTGCAAATGAGTTCCAAGTAAATTAACCTCGAGGATAGAATGAAGCCAATGACTTGCGTTTTGCGCTGATGAGAATAGTCTACTACGCACTGAGCAATGTATAATAAGAAACTCAATCTCTACAAAGGATTTCTGCAGTAATACTTTATAGAATAATCTAATAATATTAGAAATTGAAAGAATGAAAGAAAGAATATTAGAATTTGTTGGTGTGATTTCCAAATGAAATCTTATTTCTATTTATAGGAATTTTGATGTCTTTTCATAGAAACATATTTCAATAGGTGTCTTTCGAATAATAATTTCTTTAAAATAAAAACATAATTATGCATTTAATATTATAACTATTCAAATAACATTATTTAAATAGTTAAAATTCTTTTTTTTAAAATTAAATAATATAACTTTTGATTAATTACACCTATTTATTTATAGTTATTGAAACACTATAAATATTTAAAAATATTTCAACAATAACCAAGAATATGTATACGTAAACTGGAATAAATGATCAAGTTAAAGGCACAGCGTCAGTGGGTTGGAGGCGTTGAAACTGGAAAAGATATATAGGCGGTAATCCTTGCGGAAGGCATGCTTTGAAATTGAAAACTAATATCCTCCCAACAAAGTTAATGGCCGCAATTAAGGGTCTGAAATTTGTATCATGTGATTCTGGGTCAGCATCTTATAAGAACAGCAAAGTCAAATGGGCCAATATAAGCCCAACAGTAAGGTTGTTCCCATTTTCCAACCCAAGGAAAGGTCGTAGGTTTTCCACAAAAATCCAACAATAGAATACTCAACCTATAGTGGCATTTGTTGCTTATAGAAAGGGTTAATGGATCATTTACCCTCAAAGTTGCATTTAATTATCACTTTCATCCTTAAAGAGATTATGAAAAACAGTTTCTATAGAGTAAGGTTGTTTACTTTTTCGCTACCTTGGTGATCGATATTTATAGAGGAATGAGGATTGGGCGATGATTCCAATCATTAAATTACCCTTCCCCTTGGGTACGGTGATGGGGTTAGGGGTGAATTTAGAGGAGTACAAGTGTTGGCACTCTCAAATGGAAAAATTATTTTTTAGTACCCTAATAAAGTTATTATATAATAAATTTTTACTTTTGACGTCTTAAAAATGAAAAAGATTTCTATTTAGTCTTTTTAAAAGTGATAAAATCATAAATTAATATAAGATAAAATTATACTTTAACCTCACAAAAATTTAAAATTTAATTTTGTCTCCCTCTTTTTTCTTTGGCTTCACCCCTGGATAGGGTCTTATGTGTCAGCTTAAGTACTCTTGAGGTTGGCTTGTTCGAAATCTAGGAAAAAAACACATAGTAAGACTGGAATAGACCTGTCCATGGGCCGGGCGGCCCGGCCCGGCCCGACCCGACGGCCCGCCCGAAATATGGGAGGGTTCGGATAAAAATATAGGCCCGAAATATGGGATTGGGAAAAAAAAGAGGCCCGTTTAAAAAATGGGCTGGGCTCGGGCTCAACTTTTTTGGCCCGGGCCTGGCCCGGCTTGGCCCGAATATAATAAATATATGTTTTTTATTTTTTAATTTTAAAATACTTTAAAAATATTTTTATTTTTATTTTTTTATTTTTAAAATATTTTTTTGGGTTTATTAAAAATCGGGCCGGGCCGGGCTGGGCTCGAGCTTATTATTTTTTCCTGGGCCGGGCCTGGGTAAAATTTTAGACCCATATTTCGGGCCGAGCCGGGCCCGGGCCTAAGAGTCGGGCCGAATTTTTTTCCGGGCCCGGCCCGAACCCGGCCCGGCCCATGGACAGGTCTAGACCTGGAACCTAGCACACCAAAACTCTTAAAATTTTGAATTACATAGTCTTTTATAAAAATAAGTGTCTTAATCTAGTATAAATAATATTTGACGTAGAGAAAATTATTATGGAAATTATTAAAAGGCATAATGATTTGGCCTTCTAACTTTACAAAAAGAATGTATTTTCTCCAACTTTACAAAAAAATGTCTTTTTAGCCTTACATTTAATTTCTCGTCTCTTTTAACTCTTTTTAAACGTGGCATACATGCGGACTGCCATGCCAGCAATTAATTGTTTTTTAAATTTTAAAAAATAAAAATATATTTAAAAAGTATAGAAATTATAAAAAAATTATTTTGTTTAAAAAAAAATAATTAATTGCTGACATGACATACACGTGGGCTACCAATTTAGCAAGGTTAACACACGTTAACTTTTTCATTCATTTTGAAATGATTTGACAAACAATGCAAGTTCAACGATTAAAAAGAACGAAAAATTAAATAAATGACTAAAATAATTTCTTTTATAAAGTTAAAGTATACCTTACTAAAATTATATTAAAATTTTTTTAGTATAATATTATAACTTACTAAAATCATGTTGTAGACTTATAGGATATCCAACTTATCATTGATGTCGTGAAATATCGATGGTTAACGAGTTTTATCAAAAGTTACTAAAATTTCTTTAAAAAAGTTTACTAAGGTTATCAAAATTATATTAAATGTTACCTAAACATACCCCAAATAAGAAGTTTTTTTAAAAAAGAAAAGAGATGTATAAAGGTTGCTAAAATTATATCAAAAAAGTTGATTTTTACTATTGGAAAATGACAAGAATGACGTGAAATCACGATTTCATATGATTCTTCTAGGGATTGGGTTCCAGGGTATGGGTTAATTGTTTAAGCCATATTTCATGCGGCTTTTGTTACTTGGGGCCAGAATTCTCCACACATGATTGTAGCACTAACCATAAACATCCAACCCAAGAGTTGAAGGTTGTCTGGCGGAGATAACCAAAGGGTATCTCAAGCTATAAATGCTCATCACTCCTAATTCCCTCCTGACATAGAAATAGCTAGTTATGCATGCATGTGAGCCATGTGCTTGGGTGACGCTGCAACTTAGACTTCCAACTATAAATGCTGGTGATGTTGAGTGCCTACCATTTTAATTTCCCCATCATCAATTTCTATATGCCTGCCGCGTTACACGGTTAGCCTGCAATATATGAAGTCACAACTATGACATTCAAAATCTACTCTCTCTTTTTTCCTTTTCGCTGCAAACTGCCATTGTCCTCCGTTAGGGAGTGACGAAACTTTAACCATTTATGCTTTTCATCCGTTTTTTTCTTCTTCATTGGTGAGTCGTATTCTTTGCGTAGGTACAATGCGCCACGCCACTTTCGCTCTGGTTAGTTGCAGCTGTTCTCGGTTTAGCCTTTTGGTTGGATCCATTCATATAGTTCCAGGTTTGCTGATGAATTGGTATTGATTGCTACATTATTATATAAACACATTGGTTTTGAGGATTACAAAATATATAATAAAAGAACTAATAAGATCATCATGACTTAAGCAGATATATGAAAAAAAAAAATTGAAGCATTTTACTCTTGTGGATAGTGATAGTAATTGGTAATTATTTTAGCAGTACTGTAGTCCTTTGTGAAATTATTGGAAGTTTGCGTAATATAGCATTGATCACCTGTTCTTCTAGATTAAGGTGATAAATCACGTTCGCAAGGCAGGAAAGATATATGTATTTCACTATCTAACATTTAAGCCTATAAAAAGAAAAGAAAGTAATATGAATTAAAAGGGTGTAGAGAAGCTAAGATGGTATTAACTATGGGTACAAATGGAGAGGAGTGAACGTGCATTGGGGACAAGAAACATTGAATCAAAGAGAGGTTTCCGACAATGAGGAGACAATAAAGGAAATGAAGTGAATCTGCCTCCAAATTCATCATGTTAAGCTACTTTCGTTTCCCCTTTGCCCATTGCACGGGGCAGCTTAATTCGTATTTGAATCATTGGTTGTTACTTTGTTAAACATGCGCTTGGACTTTTGAAGGAAAAATTATGCCCACCCTCACACTCACCCTCACTTCCCAACTATAGCTTAACTATCTTGTCGCTTTCTGCTTTTCATTTACACCTTTCTCTCCTTCTCAATCTCTCTCTCCTTCAACTTTATACACACGAGGGCTAGCTGTAGCTACCAAAACTATCAGTCTCCATATATAGTTAAGACGTGATATCCGTTGAGAGTTGATAAGTGGTAGCATAAATGCCTTCTAATGTTATTGAAGGGTACATGTCCCTATGTCACACATGGCTCGGTCCGATGAAATGCTTCCATTTCATCATATTCTTTCTTACATTCCTACAAAACCCATTTCTTGTTCAAATATTTCTAATAATTCTAAAGATTAAGACGAGACAATTACTTATAAATTACCCCAAAAAGTCTTTATTTTCCAAAATTTCTTACTTAACATAAGATTAAACCTAAAATAATTTTCAATCGACAAAATTATATCAAAATTCAAACTCAATGTGAATAAGAATTTGGTTAATATGTAAGATTATTTTGTCATAAATGAGTAGTTTTTCTTAATTCAGACATTTATTCGAGTCTCACAGGTGTTCTAGAAGGTCTTTCCTTTTTTTTTCATACTTAACACAACAAAACAAACCAAATGCACTAAAAAATGTCGTAATTCACCTAAGTGGTTGTCGGTAGGCTTTTAACGGCAGGTGGCAGTCGGGGCAGAGCCCACAAAGAGACAAATAGCAGCAGTTTCAAGGTGCGGCGAACGGCGGAAAAAGGAAATTAAATTTTCTTTAAAGAAAACCCGAAACCACCACAAAAATCAAACTTGAAGTAATAAAATAATTCAAATAACATAAACCAAGTCTAAATCATTTAGTAATTTGTTATATAGCCACTAAAAAAACAATCCCCATATTGCAGAAGCCATTATTAAATGCTTCCTTAGAACCCTACATAAAGGCCCTTCAATGTCCCCCCATTCACACTTCTTATAAGCCTACCCCTTTTTGTTGTGCAATTTAGGACCCTCCCAACAGCCCCACTCTGACCTAGCCAGCCAGCCAACCATCCTCTCCCCAACCCTCAAACCCCAATTTTCTTTAGCACCATTTCCTAGTATGCTCGTGTGCTTTGTAATTTTTTAATTTTATGAATTATTATTTCTCCCTAATTCCTGCTCTGGTGCTATAATTCTCTCTTAAAGCACTTTTTTATCTCTGCCATGGCATCATCAAGCAGTAGTACCACTGGAACAGGCTCCCCTTGTGGTGCATGCAAGTTTCTGAGACGAAAATGCGCCTCTGACTGTGTTTTTGCTCCTTACTTTTGCTCAGAACAAGGCCCTGCAAGATTTGCAGCCATTCATAAAGTGTTTGGGGCTAGCAATGTGTCCAAATTATTGTTGCATATCCCAGCTCATGATCGTTGTGAGGCGGTCGTCACCATTGCTTATGAAGCTGAAGCCAGAATTAGGGATCCCGTTTATGGTTGCGTTGCTCATATTTTCGCCTTACAACAACAGGTTCCTATTCCCTTTCCATTTTTTCTCAATTTTCCATGCTATAATTTGAACACTTTCTAATCTTTATTGCATATTACATCTGTTCTGGTTTGTCGTAGGTTGCATGCCTGCAAGCTCAACTAATGCAAATCAAAGCCCAACTAGCTCAAAATGATATGAATTCATCGCATAACATAGTAGAGAATCAATGGCAAGAAAACCTTTCTGGCACTGTTCCAAGCTATATGAATCCAATCTCCCCACAAAGCTCACTTGAGTCTGTTGAGCTCAACAGTGGTGATAGCGTGAACCTGCAAGAAATACAAAGCAGACATGAGGAGTTTTGTTTCCAGGGTTACCATAAGAAGAGATTAAATAATAATAGTGATTTGGGTGAGCTTCAAACACTTGCCCTTAGAATGATGAGGAACTAAGCTGAACTATCGTTTTGGATTTTTTTTTTTCTCTATGGAATATGAGCCAGATGATCTTTTTTTTCTTTTCTTTCCAGTCCATGATATGTATATACATATGGAAACTGTTCTGAAGAAGATTTAGTACCTTAAGTTTTTTATCAGACTAATATTAGCATTGTCCTCTTCTTTTCTGTCTTTTGCATTCAGCTATGGTGCATAAATTGATTGTGGTAGCTGAATGATAATATGCTCTGAAAATCATAGTTAATTTGGATAGTGATGGATCAAGCGATAAAAAATTTCATCAATATTATTTAAGTATCGAATTCAAAGTTTTGTAAAAGTAGAAAACAGTGCTGATTTGCTCTCCATTTTGAAATCTGACTCTACTTCACTCAATTAAATCAAAATTCAATATGAATTTCACACAATTTTATATGATAGTAGTTTACTGTTTTGTGAGCCACAATTATAGAGCAACTTCAGTTTGACAAACTAGGCATTGAAATCAGGGCTCTACTCAATTGTTTGCTTTTAGTTCTACCTATCAAGATTAATGATAGATTACTCAACTAAGCAAGCAGTTGTTAGGGTTTTGTAGATAACATTGTTATATTATCATCATCCAGCATCTATCTTTCCTCACCACTTGGCTTAATAAATAGTTTTCAGTTGGTAAGTGTTAATGTCTTCCTTAAGCTTAGATGTCAGTCATTAGGTCCAATGAAGGAATGAGTATTTGAAATCTCTCTAGGTCTTTTCATGTGATAGCTTTCTTAGTTTTACATAGTGATTGGCTCTTTCCTTTTGCCTTGTATAATGGACTGATGGGGCAACTGCTTTGCCTTTGATTTGGTGTGGTATAGCAATTAGAAATCTCAACTATAGCAAGTTATTTTTTAAATATTTAAATGAATTGAATAGAAAAAGTTGAAATAACACAAAAGAGGGATTAATGTTGTCTTAGATCAATGAGTAGTCTAAATACTTTACAAATGTGAAAAACTGATTCAGCAAAGGGTTCCTTCCCAACATCTGTTTGGTCCAAATTCAGATCACCTGGACTTTGTTTACAAATAGGGATATCTGGGAAGGGACGGTGAGTGCTATGATGGTGATTAGAGGCCCTTGAGGAAGCATATTGGGATGGGACCCACTTTACCTAGGGTTTATGTTCTAAATTCGGTTTACCTAACATTAAGTATTTCTTTTCAAATTGGAATGGCCTTGTATCCATACTTTTAGACAAAATGTTCCCTTAGGGCTACATGTTAACAATCTTATTTGAGGATATTATCATGAAGCTCCATACATCCCTCCTAACTTAACACATTTTTTGGAGCCCATTCCCCTTTGGCGTCATAAAAATCTTATCATTATTTAATTAATAAAAAAAGGGGAAAGCGGCAGTAATCACTTTGTCCATCCTTCCATTAGCCAAATTGCAATGGCCAAGGGAATATTAAGGCATTAAAAGTCATTATTCCAAACAAATATAATTGATTTCGAGATAAGTGATCATTATTGAATGTGAGTTGAAGATTAAAAGCTGTCGCCTTTGTTTTTTAATTATAAAAATTCAGTAAAATATGTTTAGAAAAGATGAAAAGAGAGCAGGGTCTACTTGTTGGACTGTTTTATTCTTAAAGGACAGGAATCCATGTTTTAAAATTTAATTATATTTATGTTTTAGATGTTACAATCTTTGTCAAAAGATCAGTGAAAAGTTTGTAGCGTTGGACCTATTTCTTTTATGTTAATTATTAAGCATTAATTATTGGAATTAATTTCATCCAACTTGTTAATCATTAATTTCAACATTACCAATTTTAAACCCAAAAAATGAAAAAGAAGCGTGGAGAGTAACAACTAGAACTATTCATGCTCAAAGGTTCGTCCAAAATTCGAAAGCATTTGAGTAAAAATATTAGGCCTAAAAAATGGGCTTGGGTAAAACAATTAACTCCATTTAAAATATGAGTTACATTTGGGCTTAAACATTCAAGGCCCACACCCGACCTGTTTTTAAGTTTATAATACTTGATATTATGTAATTTATAACACATTAAAAAATAAACATATACTAAATATATAATACTACTCTAATGTAAACATTAAAATAATGTTAAGATGACTCTATGACAAATTTCAACAAATAAAATATGTATAAAATTAATAAATATTAAAATAATATAATATAAATATTTGTTTTAAAAAATTAAAAAAATAATATGGGCAAATCTAAAATGAGTTTGGATTAATCTTTTGAAAATATTAACGGGTTTGGACAAAATTTTAAACTCATATTTCAACTTAGGCCAGACCAGACTTGAACAAATATAAAGTATGTCAATATTATATTTAGGCTCAGCCCAAACTCAACCCAACCCATGAGTAACAACTTACGCATGTTATTGGGGTTTTCAATATGTTTTTAACCCAAACTCATGGGCAATGTGGAGGGTTGGGAGTTGGATTCATTCTATGGGGAAGAGTGTAGAGCTGCTTTAAAATCCATTTCATCTAATATCACTTCAACCTTGTACTCATATAATAGTTTTCCTTAAAATAAATACAGTAATTTAGTTCATGCTCTCTCTTTTGCTACCCAAAAAGAAGTAACTATTTTTTAATAAATTGGAAGAAATTTATAAATGGAGTCTCTAAAAGATTCGAAATTGAAACAATATAAGTCATTTTTTCAAATCAATAGATATAGTTGTGAAAAACATGATCATATATGTATAATGCATGATCGGTTGAATTTTAAGAAATTTAACAAAAATAAACAATATGATTTCGTAAAGATTATAACATATTACAAAGACTTTAAATATTCCAGAAACTCAAAAATTAATAATTAAAAAAAGAAAATGTTCTTCAAAATCTTAATTTTTTCAAAAATTTGGAAAATTTTATTATTCTTATAATATTATTTAATTTAACTAATTGAGGATATATAGATGTTTTTAAAATTTTAATTATCTTTTCCTCATGCCAACTTTTACAAATGTAAATATTCCATTGTCTTTATTTACTTAAAATTTTTTGGTAAATAAATAAAAGTTTAGCCATGGGCTAATTTGTGTCATTTAATTTGAAAGGCCTAAATGGCTTATAAATTGACAAAATAATTCACTTTCTAATAGTTGAAAAGATTAAATTGCTTGATCTATTTTTTTAAAAAAATTGCTCCTAATATTTTGTCTAATAAAGTATAGTAAAGTTTTATTAAATAAATTACAGCTTGAAAAGAATCAAACATTTTGTTTGCAACCCATTTATGAGCGAGTTAGTGGGTTAATAGTGGAAACCCCATTTATTCGGCCCCCTCCTAAGGTCCAAAACAAAACATGAAAATCAACGATATGCAAGCATTTGGGGGAACCCTAAATTGCATTCTTTCTTTGATTTTATTTTATTTTACTTCATATCACTTATAGATTCATGATTATTTCTCCATGAGAGTTTTCTCCAAAATTTGTGTTGATTGTATTAATTCTAAAATAAATATGATCACATTACTCTGAATGAATTATTGTTTTATTTTTTCCGAATTAATATTTTATCAATTTTTGTTTTATGAGGTCAATTAGTATTTTTATGTAGTGATGACCCGTAAGTAAGCAAGCGATGTTGAAAAGATTACATACAATCTGATTTCAGACTACATAATAACAGGGTTTATAAAGTAGAAAAAAGGAACTGTAATTTATTAGGTCAAAAATGAGGTCCATAGAAACCGGATTGATTTCTCACAGAGACTAAATATTATTTCTATATATCAATATTCAAGGGTTACAGTAGATTATATAGAAAACAAATAGTAGGGTAGATTTTAGGGTTTCTGGTTCTACGAACATAATTCTAATTTCTAGGCTTCCTAGCTTTTATTTATAACAACAATAAGTGCATATAAATATGTTTGAAAATGTGCAGCATGCAATTCAAAACTGCAAGGTGGAAATGATGCCTTCACCATCCCTTCCATTGTCATGAATGTTGAGCATAGCCCAGGGCCATTGCTTGAAGGTCGTCCACATCCTGGAAATTTGTCCATTGTCTGTTGTGTGTTTGCATGTCAAAGGGAGACATGGAACGAGGAGCATCCTCAAAATTTGTATTAAATGAGACATAATCATCTGATCCTGATGAGATGACTGAATTCTCGAAATTCCCTAATGAGCTGGTTCGATCCGACAACCCGTATGAGCTTGTAGAAAGATTTGGGTTAAAATTTGGTGCCATGCTTGAATCATTTGGGTGAAACCAAGTTTGAACATCTTGGAGATTATGAAGCTTTCCATGGTATTTGTCATTAGGGTTTGCAGTAACAGAGCCATTGGCAATGCTTTGAGCTGCTTGTGCCTTGAGAGAAGCAAGCTGTGCCTGTAGATTGACAACCTGTTGGGATTTTAACCAAGAAAAGCCAAGAATTACACCTCTATTTGAATCTCAAGTTAAGGTTTTCAGATCATCAAGTTTTTACATCAAAAAGACGGTCAAAGGGTGGTCGTAAAACCTGTTGTTGGAGAGCAAAGATATGAGAAACACAGCCATAAATAGGGTCATGGAGCCTAGCTTGAGCCTCATATGAGATGGTGAGAGCAGCCTCAGAGCGGTCACTGAGAGGGAGGTGAGCAAGCAGCTTTGACACATTGCTTGCACCAAAAACCTTGTGGATGGCTGCAAAATGGGTTGCACCTTGTTCATGGCAGAAATAAGGTGCAAAAACACACCCTCTAACACATTTCCTCCTCAAGAACTTGCAGGCACCACAAGGTGAACCACAACCTGTCATCTGGCTCTTTTTTTCTTTGGTGGGTATTCTTTTATTTTATTTTGGTTCTTAGACAGAGAGAGGGGTTAGGTTTGAGCTACTTACCATTATCATTAAAAGGGGATTATAAACACCAGAGGAAGAGGGAGGTGGATCATTTAATAATCAATTGTTAATTGCAATTGGTCCCCTTATTAGGCTACATCTTTTATTGTTTATTCCCTTTTAAAAAGCCCTCTTGCAGCCTTGCATTCTAAATTTTTTATACTCTCAAAATGATATCCTTATACGACAAAAGAGATTGAATCAAACCAAAGCCATTTCTATTTGCTTCATCATTGCATTTATTTCTAATTTATATGCTTTTCCTTTGTGAAATACACACACATACTTGTACTAGTGGAGAATGAAACTGAAGGTTAATTCAGGATTTTCCTTTTGACTCTTTGGCGTTCAAAGATAGAGCTGGCAATGGATCATATACATACGTAAACATTCCATCCATTAATCACTTAATAATTTTTTGTTCATTGCCACTATTGTTCTAATTTTTACACCTTCATCTTCTCTTGAATTTCTTTAATAAAAAATTCATGGACTTCAAATTTCTGTTTTCTTTATTCCTTTTTTTTTTTTTCATTTTCCCTTCATAATAATTCTTGGAGATAAGCTATTTTTTTTTAGTAAAACTATTTAGTTTTTAGGGGACTTCACGAGGCTTATCCTCTCGAGTCTACACCATAAAATATTCTTTTGGTATGAATATTCTAATTAGTTATTCATTTTGTCCTATATTGATACCTGAATTATTTCTCCGTTCATTATTTCAATACTTTTTTGTAACGCCGTTAAATTTAAGACAAAAGGTATTTTGGTTCTTTTCTTGTAATGCCATTAAATTTAAGACGGAAGACATCTTGTGATTAGACTTGATCGTGGGCCGGATCGATGAAAGATTTTAGGCTCGTTTTCTAGAACCAACCTAAAAAATGGGTCTAAAATTTTACCCAAGCTTGACTTAGTTAATAAATGCTAAACCTGAGCTCGATCTGGTCCATCCGTATTAATTTTTATATTATTTTATATAAAAATAAATTAAAAAAATAATACATCAAATACACTTAAAACATTAAAATAAATGTTTCTCAACAAAAAATACATTTAAAAAAAAAGTCTTTATCCTTAAATAACACTAAAATAGTTGCAACTTAGTAAGTAAATGCCTCTAAAATAGTAGTAAAATTAACAATAAAATAAGAGTTACATAATATCCAAACAATAATAATAAAATAGTACAATATGATATCAAAACAACAACAAAATGGTAACAAAACAACAACAACAAAAAAAAATTCAGACAGATTCGGGCTAGTCCATTTAGAAAATGAGTCTTATTTTTTGCCCAAGCTCATTTTTTGGGCCTATATTTTTATCCAAACCCTCCCACTTTTCGAACGAACCTTTAGACCTGGGTGGGTGACCCAACCATGATTAGGTCTTCTTGTGACGCTGATCAGTGACAATGATGATGTTATAATGATGTTATCATCGAATTTTTTTTAAATGTTTAAAATTTATAAAAAAATATAAATATATTTTAGAAATTCAAAAAATTAGAAAATAAATGAAAAATCAAAATGTTGTTTTTCTTATTTTTGGATAGTTAGAAATCTAATAATTTCTTTTAAAATTTAAAAACATAATTTGTAACTTTGAAAATTCTAATGTCAGGAAAAAAATTGATTGTGCTTCTTCTTTGTTCATCTTTTTCTTGAGTTTCTTACTTTCATCTTTGATAAATAAAAAAGACTTTGCAGTGCTTCTTCTTTATTTTTGTTGGGTTTCTTTACTCTTCTTCATCTCTTTTTACTCTCTTTCCATCAAGATCACCCATGCAAATTGACTTTGCTTTTTTTTTCTGGATTTTCAAATTCACGCCATGAAATCCTCCTCCTTCCCATTCAAATAAAAACCCACTAAAAAAATTGATCTTCAACTCTCCCACCAATTGCCCCTAGAATTCTTCACAAAATTCCACCCTCTCAATACTCTCATTGTTATAGAATTGATTTTCTGGTTTGCTACTATACAAAATCAGAAAATCAAATTACTATGCGTCACTCTTTTTTTCTGCATTGTTATAAAAAAAAATTGAGTAAAATAAAAAAATAAGCCAATTCTCAATTCTATGTTACGAAAGCCCAATTACTGCAAAAGGTAGAAACAATTTTTGCTTTGCTACCATTCAAAGAATCAAATCGATGTTACTCATTGATTTTCCAGCTTACAACTTTGTGGGATTATTTTTATTCTTTTTGGAAAAAAAAATCCAATTTGATTTATGAGAGTACATATATATAATGGGGTGGATGGTTGGGTTCAGTCAAATTGTGAGGGTGAAGGTTATTTGTAACGTTTCGATTTCTAGTGATATCTGAAATTGCTGTTTTGGGATGTCATCTCCATAAATCAAATTCCAATTTGATTTATGAGAGTACATATATATAATCGGGTGGATGGTTGGGTTCAGTCAAATTGTGAGGGTGAAGGTTCTTTGTAACGTTTTGATTTCCAGTGACATCTGAAATTGCTGTTTTGGGATGTCATCTCCATAAATTAAGTTCGTAAATATTAAATAAATATATTTATGGAGTTATTATATAGTTTAATTAAAATTGGATAGTCAATTTAGCCAAAATTGTGACTAATTAGGGCCTAGGGACTAAATTGTAAAGCCCAATCGCTATAGATTTTTAATTAGGAAATGACTTAGAGACTTAAATTGCAATTAACTAAAGCTTCAAAACAACAATTAGATCATGTTAAAGTGTGTGTTAGTGGACGGTGTGATTGTATAACCATTAACTTAAGTAAATTAAGCTTTGTTGAATTAATTAAGGTTAATTAACTTAATTAAAAAATTAATCCCACTATATAAGTCAAATTTCGGTGGAAAGAGAGAGGAAGTCATCTTCTCCAGCCGAATTGAAGAAAAGAAGAAAGGCTTAATGCCCTTTTTAAGGGGTTTAAAGCTTTTAGCTTCAATTTCAACTAAGTCCCTTGTTATTTTCCTTTGATTTTTATAGATTTAAGGTTATGGAAGCTTGATTTAGCTAGCACATGTATCAATTTGTAAAACTGTTAAAGTTTTAGAAAGTTGCCATTGTTGATTTCTTGTAGAATTCGGTGTGAAATTGATAGAAATTAAGCCTAGTTTAGAAAAATGACTAAATTGTAAAGCTTAATTGTTAGTTTAATACATTAGGGACCAAATTGAATAAAATCTAAAATTGACATGAAATTTTTGTAGGAGTAAAAAATAGGTGGTCCCTAATGAGTAGTTGTGAAATCAGATTTCAATATGAAGCTTTAGATTGAAAGTTATGTTTGTCTCGGGTTTAGGGACTAATAAATTGTAAAATATGCTTGATATTATGATTAATTCTGATTTGAATGAAATTTGATAATATTATATGTTTTATGATTTTATTTAGCTAAAGTTGACATAGAATCGTCGAGAGGGAAAAGAAAATCGAATTTCGTCAATGAATAGCTCGAAAATTCTGTTTGTATTTCTATGATTCGAAAATCATTTATTTTCTGCATGTTCATGTCATTTTGCATAATATGACATTGAGGTGAGTTGTTGTTGGTTATTTGAGTTGAAGTGCCATGATAGTGATTGAATACCGAGACAGGGACTAAATTGAATAGAATAGAAAGTTGCATGACTTACTTGATATCTGATGATTGGTATGAAATTGGGTTCAAACATGTTATAAAATGTTACGAAGTTGTGAAATGCTAATGAATGGAGAGTATTGGAATGTAAATTTGAACTATATATATAATGGACTGGAAATTGGTTACCCTATTATTTGTTTGAACCGAGTCAGATATAGTTGGCATGCCATAGGGTTAGATTATTGATTGAAAATCATTGTTGCCGGGCAACCCGAAGTGGTAGACTGTACTTTTAAAGTCATCATTGCCTGGCAACCTAGGGTGGTAGTATGTACATGTTAGCGTCATTGTTGCTGGGTAACCCAGGGTGATGGATCCGCATACCCATTCCGAGTTTGTGTCTGGTTAATAGCATTATAAACATGCAATTCGACTAATGGTATTTGAAAATGAAATGAATTTTAAAAGTGGTCAGTGATAAAATGCAAAATAAGTTGAAACCGAGTCCTGGTGACCAAATGCGTATGAAAGAGTCATTAGGCTCGGATATGGTTGAAATGTTGATATGGGTTTGAATATATATGCTTAATGGTTGTTGTTTATAAATGACTAGGTATTAGCACCTATGGATGTTTGTATGAATTGATTAAATTACATAAGAATTGAATGATATATGGCAAGTTAGTATGCTTATATAGTGAATTTGCATGTTAATATGTTAATATGTATGCTTATAATGTATAGTAAGTAGGTGGCATGCATTTATGTAAGGATCTTGAACTTGAATAGAACAAATGCATATTGATTTTGAATTTGTTTTATATTGACTTGAATCATGGAAATACCACTAAGCGTTTTCGCTCAGCATATGGTTTGTTTTCTCTATGCGTAGGTATAATTGATTCTTAAGATCGAAAGTTGTTGATCCAGCATCTCGAAAGAAATCCTCGACTCAACAAAGTTTGTATAGCCTTTTTCTGAGTTAAATATGGCATGTACCTAAGTCGAGTTGGTTGCAATTAAGTTTAATGGTTTTGCTATATTGAAACTTGAATAGGTAGTGTAATAATGTTGCAAAGATATAGTTTCACAAGTGAACTGACTTGTATATTTTTTTTATGATGGTTGGTCATTTTGGAAGTTTATATATAGATGTATGTATATCATTTTGATTAACTTATGATAGATAGCATAGTTTTTTAATTAAAGTATGTATATAAGTAGTTTAAGGACATAAGTCATGAATTATTCTATAATTGAGCTTTTATGAATGGTATGTTTGGTTGATTTGGTGAATAATATATGTATAATTTGTTGTACTAGGTGTAGCATGTTGAAACTATTTGGCATTTTGTAGAAATAGAATGTCATGTCGAGACATCAAGTGTATGTCGTCACAACGAGATCAAGCCACCATGCCATGATGCAACGTCGAGCATGGTTTGTTGAGATGAGACCCAAACAGTAAGTTGCACCGTGTCGTCACAACGGGGAATCCTTGTCGTCGCGACGTCAACTTGAACTTTTGAAAATCTTACAATTTTGTCTTAATTTGATCTCGAGTTAGTATTAGAGCTTTCGTAAGCTTGTATAAAACTTGGAAATGAATTCGAATTGTTTTATATACCTATTTTATTTAGATTTGAATGTTAAAGGTTGTAAATTGAATTGTAATTTGATTGTAGTTGCTTCGGAAACGAATGTGCCACCTTAAGGGTGTAAAAAGCCCTCAAACCTTTTCAAAAAAAGCAATTAAGCCCTGCTTTTTTTTTCCACTCAATTGAGTACCTGAACTTTCAAAATGCATAAAAAAGACCCTCAAACCTTTACAAAAAAAAAAAAAACAAACAAACAATTAAGCCCAGTTTTTTTTTTTTTGCATTGAGTACTTGAATTGCCAAAATGAATCAAAAAGGCCCTTTGACTGTTAACTTTAACAGTTAATCGTTAAAGTTAACCGTCTCTAATTTTTTCAGTTAAAGCCACCATGTGTCACAACCACGGTGTGACATGTGGAAAAAATGATAAAAAATAAAATTTATTAAATTTTAATAAAAATATAAAAAATACTTAAAATTTATTAAAAATATAAAAAAATTATAAAAATCCTAAAAAGATTTAAAATATATAGAAATATAGAAAAAATTATAAAATCTTATAAATTAAGTAAGAAAATTATAAAAAAGTAAAAAAATTATAAAATTCGTAAAAAAATTATAAAATTATCGTACCAAAAGAAGTATTTTATAATTTTTCTACAACTTTTTTATTTCTATTTTTTATCATTTTTCGCCGCATGTCACGCTGTGTTGCGACATGTGATGATTTTAACTGAAAACAATTGGGGGTTGTTAACTTTAACAATCAACAGTTAAAGTTAATGGTTAAATGGCCTTTTTGATGCATTTTATAATTTTTTATGATTTTTATAAAATTTTATAAAAGTTTATATATATTTTTACGATTTTTATAATTTTTTATAATTCTTAATAAATTTTAAATATTTTTTATTAAAGTTTAATATTTTTTGTATATTTTATTTACTTTTATATTTTATAATTTTTTGCCGCATGTCACGTCGTGGTTGTGACATGGGTGGATTTAATTGAAAAAAAATTAGGGGCAGTTAACTTTAATGGTCAACTATTAAAGTTAACGGTTAAAGGGCCTTTTTGATACATTTTGACAGTTCAAGTACTCAATTGAGTGCAAAAAAAAAAAAGCAAGGGCTTAATTGCTTTGTTTGAAAAAGTTTGAGGGTCTTTTTGATGTATTTTGAGTCACATCCCAAAATTCAGTTTGTAAGTTTCGGTGTTAATTTTGGAAATTATGGCATAAAATTGGTTTCGGGAATTTGGAATATGTAACCGGGAAATATCTACATTCAATGGCTATTGAAAATTAAATCGATTTATGAAATTAATGTGGAAAAGACTTTCAATTTTAAAAAGAGAACTGTTTTGTAAGTGGGGTTTAAGTTAAGAGTAACATAAGGGCAAATAGACCAAAATTTTAAAATCAGTCTATTTTTCCCCTTCACCCTACTATTAACGCATAACACTCCTCCCCTTTTCTTGTCATCAATTGAAAATCCCAAACCATCATTCATTGATTTTGATCCTTAATACTCTAATTCTTTTAAATTCTATCATCTTCCAAAACCCAAATCTCTCCCAAATTCAAAGAGGAATACCAAGAACACCATTAATTTCTTTATCATTCATTTTGTGGGTTTTTCTTGGATTCCCATCAACCATTCGTTTTCCCCCTAAATCAAGGTAAGGTTTAATTTTTCTATTAAGTTTTGATACAAACTAGTCTTTCAAATCAAGTTTTAATTCATTAAAGCAAGAAATTTGTGTGTTAGTTGAAGTTGGAGTTGTTAACGATAGAATTTAGATTTGTAAATGAAACTATTTTTTTCTAAGTGTTTTTCAACTTGTTTTGATGAGATTAGATGGTTTTTCAACTTGTTTCAAACTTTCGTTAAAAGATTTGAAGGTTATGTTGAGTTTTCATTGAAAATAGCCATGGGTGTTGAAATTTTTCGGAACCATAAATCTAAAGAATTTTGGGTGTTTTAAGAGTTTAGAATCGTTCTTTAATGAGTAATTAGATGTTTGGAATTGATTTTAAGTGATAGGAATAAGTTTGCTTTAAGAAATTTGAGTTTCGGCCAATCTAGTTGAAAATTTCAATTCAAGGAGGAGCTAGTTTTAAACCTGCATTTTTGTTTGAATTAAGATGTGTTTTGGCTGTTAATTGCTTGTATATGTTGTGTGGTTAATATGTAAGAAGATTCAGAATTGTTGGAACCCTCTTTGAGCAAGGCGAAAGATAAGGAAAAGCTAGTTTGAGCTTGCGATTATCAAGCGAAAATGTAAACGGTGAGTGTTTTGGCGTTGCTACTAGTAGGCATGATTCATTGTGTTAAACGAAAGCTTAGGAGTAGCCTAAATCCTAATTTTCAAGTGTAAGCCTTCTTACTCCTTTTGTTAATTTTTACAAAATTGTGATTTTGTAATGTGAAATATGCAATATAGTGGTTAATGCTGCAAGTACTGTATGATTGTGTTAATATGTAAATGGAATTATTGGTTTAAGCACATATATGTGATTGACTATGGTTATAGCTTATTGAGCTATATGTTAGCACTTGTGAATGGAAAAATAGAGAGCATGATAATCATTCTATGTGGAAGTGATAGTGTTGCGTGTATGATGATTAAGAGAAGTGATATTGTGCACTAAAATGGTAAGTAAAAGTGTGTGTAATTGTGTATATTTTGGCCTTGTGATCTCTTGAGATCGTTGGATATAGTTGGCATGCCATAGATATGTAAGTACTCGCCCTTGTGTTCTAATTTAGGCATTGAGGCCCAGGGCAACTTGGAGAAATAAGGGATTGTGAGCTAAGCTCCATTCATCAGGATATGTTGGTGTATTGGAGAGTGATATCTTAATGCTACACTTATGGGATATGTTAGACTCTTTGAGTCATTGGTGTGATGGAGATCCGTGTATCCAATGTGTGGTGATAAAATCCACTCTTATGTTTCATAATCTCAAGTTGCCAAATTATCATAAATGATTTTTATAAATTATGTTGTATGTAAATGCATGTTAATGTCTAAGTTAACTTATTTGGGTCAACGAAACATGGACTTGATGAATTACTTGATATAAATGTGCTTTGGTTGCTTTTGTTTAATGTGTGATGTTGTGTATACTTGTCGTAATTTTGATCATTCACTGAGCTTGTTTAAGCTCACACACCTCACTAAATCTTTACAGATAAGTAGTGTTTTCGGTGTGAACAACGTGGCCAAGGAAGTAATCCTAGGAAGGCAATAAACTTTTTGAGTAGGTGGTTTTATAATTATCTTCTGACTCTTTGAATAAAGGCAATGTGGGTTAGAATTTTTGGTTGGTTATTATTACTATCGTTATTGTTATTACTCTTAACTGTTTTATTATGGATTTGGACCGATAAGGTATTGATGTTATGTTGGACTCTATTTTGGGCAAATTTGATGTTTAATGCCGTAGTCGATATTACATGTTGGAAAGGGAATATGTTGGACATGAAATATATCTTGTTTTGCTGTGTTTTTTCAAATTTGAGCAGAGGTATCGATACTCGGGGGATAATTATTGATAGCTTGGTGTTGGATCGTATTTTCAGAAGTCAATAGCTCATTTTGGCATTGATACCCAATCATGGGTATCGATACTCGGGATAAAAATACCGATACCATTGCCTAAGTATCGATAAAATGCTTTTTAATAAAATTTGGCAGAAGTCTAGTTTGGCATCAATTTTCTTGTTAGTACCGATACCTATCTTACAAAATTATTGATACCTACGATCTTGTATCGATACCTACGTTGTTTGCTTAGAAATTTTAAGAAATGAACCCTAATTATGAATTAAAAGACTTTTAGTATCGTATAATGTAAATTAGACACAAACACTCTTATCTGAATGATTGAACGTGGTAGCTATTGTTCTTGATTGAAGTGTGGTGTGCATGTAGGTGGTTTCGATTTTTACTGTCGCATCCTATTACTCAGATTCCACGATTGAGCCGGGTGAGGGTTGTTACATTTTGACAGTTTAAGTATCCAATTGAGTGGAAAAAAAGCAGGGGCTTAATTTCTTTCTTTGAAAAAGTTTGAGGGTTTTTTACACCCTTAAGCCAATGTTTAAGGTTTTAAATTGAATTGTAATTTTATCGTTATTGCTTCAGCAATGAATATGACACCTTATTGCTCGGATCCGACGATCGGGTCGAGTATAGGGTGCTACATTCTTAGGTTTAGAATTTTTTAACTAAATTGAAGAATAAGAAGATGATGGAAAAGAAGACAATTGTTTTGGAATTTGGGGGGGGGGTTCGATATTTATGAGTTTAGAGATGCTTTTTATATCTTTATTTTTGTAATTTATATATATTTAAAAATTTAAAACTTGGATGTTTATATTTATTTTTAGATTTTTTAATTTTTTTCAAATTTATATATATTTATAATTTTTGGATGATGATGTCATTATGATATATTATTGCGACGTGTCAATGTCAAAAGGTTCCATCGGTCTTAGATCTAATTGTGTTACAAAAAAGTACTGGAATAGTGGGCGGAAAAATAATTCAAGTACTAAATTGAAAAAAAAAAAACTACAAATATCAATTTGAGAGAAACTGCCAAATTCAGGGTTCAAATGCATATTTAAGCCTAATATTTTACAAAGAACCATTATAATTGTATATATGATAATTCATGATTTCAGGTCTGAAATCTGCAGCAGCATGTGTGGCTCATTATTATTATTTAAATATGCAAATAATGAGAAGAAGCTGCTGCTTCAGTCAGGTAGTTGATGATCAGGTAGCTGAAGCCAATGATAATGGCGCATACATATATATTACATATCGCCAAATTGATTGGAGATTAATAGTCACACCCATCCATTCATCTACCCATTATAAATAATCATGGAAATGAAATTCTTAGAAAGAAATTATCTCGTTTTGGTGACCTGATATGGTATAGTAGTGCTGCTCTAGATTTGATTACAATCTAGCACCTAATAGCTATATATAGGATCAAAATAATCGTGGTCCCTCCCCCTTTGCTATAATCCACCTGAAAGTTGACTTTAAAATTTTCCTATATGATTAGATGACTTGAGAATCCTAAAATTATCATGCTGCATTAATTACCTTTTTCTTGATGTCAAAGTATCCCATATCTACATGCATGGTAATTTAGAAATTTTGATCTATCTATACTAATATATCCATATATTTTTATATATAAATAATCCAAATTTTAACCAACATAATGCCAAGAGACGACATGAAATGGTAGGAAGCATATATTCGAAAAAGGAATGGAACAAAAGATAGTGACAGTGGAAAGAAGGCAAAGAACGTATAGGAGAAAGGGAGAGAGGGAATTTATTTGTATTA
Source organism: Gossypium raimondii (assembly GCF_025698545.1). NCBI lineage: Eukaryota > Viridiplantae > Streptophyta > Magnoliopsida > Malvales > Malvaceae > Gossypium > Gossypium raimondii. Next base: position 8,044,750 of record NC_068572.1, on the reverse strand, counting down.
TTATTATTTATTTGTTTATTAATTTCGAAAATTATAATGTGTTAATTTGGATTAGTTTAAGTAGAGCAGGTATAGGGTTTGTCGAGGCAATACAATATTTATCATCATTAATTAATCTTAATAAATAATCACTAATCCACTTTCAGTCACGCTTAATTCTCACACACCCAACATGTAGACCTTCCCCCATTCTGCAACTTTGTCCCCACAGTCCTACAGTTCAACCTCTTCCAATAATAAATTCAAAATGTTTAATCATGTTTACTGATATATATATATATATATCTAATTAATACATTATTTCTATTGAATTTTAAATAAATAATGCGTGCATTAAATGAAATATATCATGTTAACACTCTTATTAAATTTACAATTTTTGTTAATTATAGTTTTTGTCAATATTATTCAAGTCTTGGAAACTAACAAAAGCATGTTTCCGCAACAAATGGAAATAAGAAAAGTTTTATTTTTTATTTTTGCTTTCATTTACATTTTTAAAAACAAAAGGCATTGTCGAGAGACATGTTTTTTCTTATCCTGTTGTTTAAAAACAAGTTATGATTAAAAAAAAAAGTTGCCAAAAGGACCCTTAAATAAACTAGGGTTATGAGTATGACAAGGCTAACCTATAATAAGAACTGGAGACAAGGATTGGTGCTTTGCTGATCATGGCATTGGCGCTGGCATTGGCATCGATGGACCTGATTGGGAATGGCAGCCATTACCCAACCATTGCCCAAAAATGGCTTTTTAGCTCATGTGTACTTTGTTGGCCACTTAACCCTATCAACATACAAAGATGGCAAGGCATTTCTTTTCACAATAATGTAGGAGGGGTTTCGATTAATCTCAATAGGAGTTAACAATCTCGAAATTGTCAAAGAAAATTTAATAATTGCAATCACTATACATTTGAATATAGTTACATAATTAATACAATTCGTTTATTACAAGTATAAGAAATCTCAATAGGGGTTTCTCCTAGCCAAAGTTGTGCAAGGTAGAATATCTTTGACAATACTCTTCCTTAATGAGTTGGTTAGATGATATATGGAAGGAGGTTTCTCTCGACAAGATGCGCCTTGAAGATTGACTTGAACAAGTTATTTGATTCACTTAATTAGAATTTCATAGTCCATGTCCTTACTGTTATGGGGACTTCAGTACAGTTTATTCACTAGATTAAGATATGTATAACTTTTACTAGATTCTCAATAGCATTAAATGGAGGGCTAGTGGGTTATTTTAAGGGTGCAAAAGGAAATGATTCATCTGCACAAGGAGTGTTGTGCGAATAGGGTAAAAGAGAGTAAATTATCCTACTAGAAAATCACACAAGGTTCCATTTCTGGAAAAGATTAGAGGGGTTACAAACGGTCTTGCTAAGACCAAACTTCCTAGATAGATTTTCCTTACAATGTAATTTAATAGCACAATATATCATTACAATTGTACCCTATAAAATATTGAAAGTTAAATAATAACAATAAAGAAGACTAGAAATTTAATGAGGTTAGACTGATTACGTCTACATTCTTAGATACTACCAAATATAATTAACTACAAAAGATACAAGTAAAAAATTACAAATAGGAAAAAAAGATTCCTTGTGAAGAAAATGACAATTTGAGATGATCTAAAGGTGGAGAAACCACCTCTATTTATAGTAGTACAAACACTCCACGATCTTGTATTTTTTAGATGTGGGATTGTGCTATTTCAAGAAATCTCTAGCTTAGCAAATTTTCACATCTTCAATCTCTTAGCAAAACAACATTTGATAGTGTCTTTAAGTTTCAACCTTCAAGTTTTAACATTGATTAAGTCCAAATATAGTTGGAACTTGACCACAATCACAACCTTAGTCATCATGTCTGCAGGATTCTTAGTGCTTGAAATTTTCTTTACTTTTACTCAACCTTCTTTTAGAATCTCTCATACAAAATGATATCGGACATCAATGTGCTTTGTCCTTGCATGATAAACTTGATTATTTGCTAACTAAATAGCACTTTGACTATAGCAATGAACTTTGACAATCTTCTGGTTAATCTTCTCCAGTTACCAAGAAACCCTTAAAGCCAAATTGACTATTTTAAGTCCTCTATGATTGTAATATATTTCGCTTCTATAAAAGATAAAGCAACTGTTTACTGTAAAGTAGACTTCCAACTAACCGGTGCCTTTGTAAGAGTAAACACATAACTAGTAGTTGACTGTCATTTGTCCGGATCACCAACATAGTTTGAATCACAAATCCAACCACACCCTAATTATCTTCTTACTCAAAAATCAATCTAATATCCATTGTATTCTGGATATATCATAAAATCCATTTTACAGCTTACCAATGTCACTTTCCTGGATCATGTCTATAAATAGGTTTTGACTTTTCATGCATGCCATACGCTTTAACAATTTTCTCAGATATTGTTTCTGAGTCAAACAAAGCCTTTTCAAGCTTCTATCTCAAGTTATCTCCATGCCCAAAATCTTATTTGTTTCTCCTAATTTTTTTTATCTCAAACTTCTTTTTCAACTATGTTTTTAGCTTTTCAATCTCTACTTGACTTTTGGAAGCTATTAACTTATCATCAACATAAAGAAGAAGATATATGAGAGAACCATATTGAAGCTTGAGAAAATACACAAATTGATCATATTTGTTTCTTGTGTACCTTTGTTCTGTCATAAACTGGTCAAATATCTTTTACCACTACCTCAAATATTGATTTAAACTGTACAATGATTTTCCAAGTTTACACATTAAATTTTCTTTTCCAAAAACCTTGAATCCTTCTGGCTGGGTCATATAGATTTCCTCTTCCAAGTTTCCATGTAAAAAAGCAATTTTTACATCCAATTGAACTAGTTCCAAACCCAATTGTGCCACCAAAGCTAATAAAATTTTAATGGAGGAATACTTCACAACTAAAGAAAATACCTCATTGTAATCAATTCTCTCCTTTTAGGCATAACCTTTCATCACTAGCCTTTCTATGTAGCGCACCTTAGGCCCAAAAATCTTTCTTTCTTTGCAAACATCCACTTGTACCCAATTATCTTTTTTCTCTTTTGCAGACTAGCTAGCTTCCAAGTCTGATTCTTATGAAGGAACTGCATTTCTTCATTTATGGCAATATTCTATTTTTCTTCTTCAGAACTTTGAAATGCTTCATTAAAAGTGGTAGGAATGTCATCAGCTACAACTGGGAGTGCATAAGCCACCATATTAGCAAAGCAAGTAGGCTTTCTAATTGTTTTCCTTGGATTATTGGTTACAATTGATTCAAGTTGTTGTGAAAGTTCTTAGGTTTGAACCTCTTCTTTATTGGACTCTCCTTCTTCCACTAGGTCCTCCGTACTAGAGTCTTTTACAATAAGAAAATCATTGACTTTTGCATTTGTTGGAATCACTACTCTTTGAAACTCCACTTGCTTATGAGTATAATCTGGCTACTCATTTTTATCTTTGAAAACATGGTTGATTCATTAAAGGTGACATCCCGACTAAAGATAATTTTCTTTGTTTCTAGACACCATAGGTGAAAACCCTGTATGCTAGAAGTGATCCTTAAAAACACTACTTTCTTAGCTATTGGATCCAATTTTGATTCCTTAACATGATAGTATGGAGTGGAACCAAACAAAGGTAAGGAATCAGAATCTATAGCAGACTTCCCACTCCATTTCTCTAATGGTGTTTTTCCTTCAATTGCATTGGGTGGTAAACGATTAATGAGATGGCATGCATATGTTATAGCTTCAGCCTAAAATCTCTATCCAATCCAGCATTAGATAGCATACATCGAACTTTCTCTAGCAACATTTGATTCATGCGTTCTGCCACCCCATTCTATTGTGGTGCAGATTCGATAGTGAAGTGCCTGATAATGTTGTCATCTTCACAAATCTTTGTAAATGGATCACTTTTATACTCTCCACTATTGTCTATGCAAATATGTTTGATCCTTTTTCCCGTTTGAGTTTCCATCATCGTTTTCAACTTACGAAAAATTCTTAACGCTTCATCATTTGTCTTCATTGTATACAACCACACTCTTTGGGAATAATCATCAAAAAAGTTACATAATAATGTTTTCTTCCCAAAAAGCTTGTTTTAGAGGGACCCCAGACATATGAGTGAATATAATCCAAGATGCCTTTAGTATCATGGATTGTAGCCCCAAACTTCACTCTTGTTTACTTCCCTTTGATGCAATGCTTACAGAAATCCACTTTACAATTTCTTACTCCTTTCAATAATCATTGATTTATGAGTAAGTTCAAGGATTTTTCATCTACATGATCTAAACGCATATGGCAGAGCATAAATGCTTCTAACTCTTGATTTATGAGTAATTTATGCAAAATATGCTAACAGATATGATAGGTTCCATAAAAATTCAATTACAAAATAAGTTGCAACTAATACTGAAATTGGCACTGACAACAACCTTACACAACAGTTTACTTATTTCTACCAAAACTTGGAACCTAATGTACTCTTCATGTAACGCCCTTAACTTGACCCGATTCACCGGATTCAGATTTCAGGTGTTACAACATAAAACTTTTTTTTTTGAAAAATATTTGCAGATTGGGCTTTATTATTGAATTCAAAAGTTATAGAAAACAAAATTCTGAACCAGACCAGGCCCGATTGGAATTTTGACCTCATCACCAAAACAAAACAGTAAAAAAATGAATAGCTGAAACGTCAATAACTACTCCTATTAAATCCTAAAAAGCAGCATAACTGAACCTTCTGGAAGCCATTAATGCTGCTGTACAATCTTTCCCAATCAGCATCATAACTTTCAATCGTCTTGTCCCTGCACCTGCCATATATTCTTCAAGACGAAATCATACTCCCGAGGAAACCCTATTTTCTGTCTTTGCTTTACCTGCCTCCGCTCGATTTACCCATTTCATTTTAATCCCTTTCATTCATTCCTGTTCTCCCACTCCATCCCTTTCCCTCCGATCTTCTACATATTCAGGGACTCCCTCAACTAGGTATATTATTCTTTTATCCCTCAGCGTTGCTTTTGCTATCGTATGCGTAAGACTGTTAACTGCTCTTGGAACATGTTCAAATCTGCATTCCTGGAATCTTGATTGTAGCTTAAGAATATCACTGATGTAGGCACATACCTGTGATTTATCTGGGATATTAGATCTGCATTTCTTTATTATCGATAATGAATCTCCTTCAATAATGATTTTTCTCCATTTCATTTCTTTACCAATTTTGATCGCTTTCTGGCTCGCAAGTGCCTCGGCCGCAAAAGGAGATGCCACCTGTTGATATATCATCGAGCATGAGAGCAAAACCTTGCCTTCGTTGTTTCTAGCCACAATCCCCGCAGTCGATTGCTTACTCTTTCCATCATATGCTGCATCAAAGTTTATCTTCACAATCTGGTCAGGTGGCTTCTTCTATTTGCTTGTCAATTTATATGATTGTGCTTTACTTTTTCCTATCCCGTCCAACTCTGTTATGTAGCTACTAACGAATCGGCCTATTTCTTTTCCAGATTTGTTCACTTTATTATGCACTCTGTTATTTCTGTCTCCCCATATAGCCCATAATGCACAGCAAAATATCCTACATTGAGATTCCGAGTTCTTCGCAAAAACTCCGGTAAGCCACTCTGCAAACTCCAACTGTCTTTCGTGCACCAAAACATTACATGGTAATTCCTTCCATACTGATTTGACACAGGGCATTCGCAAAAAAGGTGATTCATACTCTTTATTCCGACTCCACATCGTGGGCACACTGTTGTGTTTATTAGTTTTTTCTGAAGTAGATTAACCCGTGTAGCTAGGAAATTCCACGATATCTTCCAGATTGTAATTTTGATTTTTAAGGGAAAATTCAATAGCCATAATTTTCTGTAAAATTCCTTGTAGCCTTCTTGTAAAGCATAAGCTCTAGGATCATCCTCGATATTCTGTAATAGTTTATAGGAGCTACGAACTGTGAATTCGCCCGACGCCTCAGCACTCCAGACCCGGAAGTCATCATGAGGATCTTCTGCCAGTGGAATACCAATAATCTTCTCAGCTACATCCTCCGGAAAGGTAGAAATTATCAACTCTTCCTTCCATGTTCTGTTATTTTGATTGATTAGATCGGCAACTTTACAATCATTCAAATTCGCGACTATAGCTGATAATCTGTTTCTTCCCACATCAGGGATCCAATTGTCGCAACCAACTGTAATTTGCTCTCCCCTTCCTACTCTCCAGCACATACCTTCCCTTAAAATACCCTTTGTAGCCCAAATACTTTTCCACGTATACGAAGCATTGTTCCCCAAACATGAGTCGAGGAAATTATTATTCGGAAAACATTTTGCTTTTAAAACTTGAGCTAATAATGAATCTAGGTAGTTCAATATTCTCCAACCCCGTTTAGCTAATAATGAGACGTTAAATTTAGCCATATCTCTGAATCCCAAACCCCCTTCTCCTTTTGACCGGCACAAGTAAGTCCATTTACACCAATGAATTCCTCTTCTCCCATGAGCTTTTTGCCACCAGAACTTAGCAAAAATGCCTTCTATATCTCTGCAAAATGACTTCGGTAATAAAAAAACATGACATTGCATATGTAGGAATAGCCTGTAGGATCGACTTCAAAAATACTTCCTTGCCTCATTGCGACAACATTCTGGTGCTCCAACCTTCGATTCTACTGTAAATTTTCTCTTTGAGATATTGAAAAGATTCCTTTTTCCGTCTACCCACCACATTCGAAAGTCCTAGATATCTTTCCATATTTGTTGAGGTTCTTATCCCCATAATTGCCGAGACTTCGTTCTTTTTGTCTTCTGTAGTATTAGTGCTGAAAAAGATTGTAGATTTGTTAAAATTAACGCATTGACCGGAACTTTTACCATATTCTTTCAAAATTTCTTTTAGCACCGTTGCCCCCCTTGCTGTTGCTTCCCCAAATAAAATACAATCATCTGCAAAGAGTAGATGTGTAATTTTCGGGCCTCTCCTACTTGCCTTTGCTGCTTTTAACAACCTTTCCTTCGATGCCAGTCTCATCAAGGCTGATAACCCCTCACTGCACATTAAAAAGAGAAAAGGGTTCAAAGGATCTCCCTGTCGCAATCCTCTTGTTGGCTTAAAACTTCGCCCATAACCTCCATTAGTATTCACAACATAGGACGTAGTAGAAATGCATTTCATGACCAAATCTACCCATTCTATATCAAAACCCATACATAACATGACTTCTTTTAAATAACCCCATTCAACCCTGTCATAGGCTTTACTCATATCAAGCTTTACGGCCATATATCCTTTTTTCCCTCTTCGTTTTTGTCTAAATGTATGCAGAATCTCATAGGCAAGTAGCACATTATCTGTAATTAGCCTTCCTGGGACGAACGCACTTTGAGCTGCATCAATACACCTTCCAATACCGATTTGAAGTCAATTTGCAATTGTTTTCGCCACCATTTTATAAAGGACTGAACATAAACTAATAGGTTTGAAATTGGCTAAGCTAGTAGGGTTAGAGATTTTTGGAATCAACACAATCTCTGTTTGATTGAAAGGACCAAAATTTTCACCATTATTAAGAATTCCCAGACAGAAATCAACAATTTCCTTACCTACAATGTGCCAAAATTTCTGAAAGAAGATTGCTGGAAAACCATCCCGACCTGGTGCTTTTGTGGGGCCCATTCCTTTCAAAGCCTCATGAACTTCTTCTGCTGTATATTTCTTCATCAAGGCTCTGTTAATTTCTACCGGAATCTTACTATCAATACCTGTTAGAAGATGAGAAGGATCTCCTACTTCACTTGATGTAAATAAATTCTGAAAGTACCTGGTAGCCACTTCATTAATCTCACTAGCTTCATTAGCCTCTCCCCCATCTTCCAGATCTAACTTTGAAATTGTATTGATTTTCCTCCGCATTGTGGCGAATCTATGGAAAAAAGCCGTATTTCGATCTCCTGCCTTAAGCCAATTTGCCCTTGCCCTTTGTTCCCAATAGAGCTCATCCTTCTCAATCTCCATGTTTAAATGAATTTTGGTATCGATTATTTTTGCCATTACTTCATCACTCCTATCCTGCTCCATTAATATTTCAAGCTGCTTAGTAAGCTTTTTCTTCAAACCTTCTCTTCGTTCTTTTATTGAATTTGCCCATAACTTTAAATCAGTCTTTAATCTTTCGAGCTTGTCATAAACTATGCCTACTCTTGACTCCCAGGAATCTCTAACTACTTCCTCAAATGTATCCTCCATGATCCACTATGCCTCAAATTTTAACCTTACATTGCCTTTATGAGTGTCTCCACATTTTGTATTAACAAGAATAGGACAATGATCAGACATGGAATGAGTTAAATGCTTGATATTTCCTGCTAGAAATAATTGTTTCCACTTGTCGTTTTCCATCCCCTATCAAGTCTCTCTCTAATATTCGTCTCCAATGAATTTCCCCTTTCCCAAGTAAACCAGGCCCCTAAATAACCCAAATCTTCAAGTAAACAATCTCCTAAAGCCTCTCTAAAGGCCTCCATTAAACTCTCCTCCCTTGGTGCGCCCCCGTATTTTTCATAAGTAAAAAGTATCTCATTAAAATCACCGCATACCAGCCAGGGATGACTCCTATCTTGTCCCAACTTTTTTAGCAAATTCCATGTAGCACTCTTATCTTTAGCGTAGGGCGAACCATAAAACCCCGTGAATCTCCAATCGACTTCAACTTCTGTATCACCTCCTTTAATCATAGCATCAATATGGTTCTTGGAATAACTTTGTAAACATACTTCAATGTCTCCTTTCCATGCCAAGCATAATCCTCCTCGCGAACCCTCAGCTTCAATGTCAATACCATTGTTGAAACCACATCTCCTTCTAACTTTTTCAATGCGATGTTTATCTAACTTTTTCTCCATTAAGAAGACCATTGGGGGATTGTGTTGCTTTAGAAGAAAGCAAAGCCTCCTCACTGTCTGTGGACTCCCCAATCCACGAACATTACGACTTATTATTTTCATAGCGTCCAGTCGGCTTGCCAATTGGCAGCTGCCGATCTTAATAAATGTTGTACCTCCGTTTCCTCCGAACACTCCAACGTCCCTTCTGAGCAGGCTCTTTCACATTCCTCCACGTCAGCCATTTTCACTCTTTTAATTCCATCTCTTTCATCACTCCTCGGACTACCTTCTTCTGTAAACTTTCTCTTCCTCATACTATTAACATCCGCTAATTCTACCTCCATGTCCAATGTCTTTATTCTTTTCCAACTCTTTCTCTTTTCTTGATTAATGTCTGTAGACACTTGTGCTTTGCTACTATCGATCTTCACGACCTCCTCTGGCCCAAATTTGCTTTCCTGCTTTTGCAGCAACTCTTTTCCTCCCATTAGCTCCATATTTTCCTGGATTTCCTTTATCTCATTCTTCCTTTCATCAAGCACTACTTTAACTCCTGTGTATGAGCTCTGAACCCCCGCATTCCTCCACATAGCACTAAACTGCAAACTTTCTTTTCCAACTTGTTTTGATTCTGCTTTTAAAGCCATTGAATAAGGTGGATCACTACTTATTTTGCTTTTTCTTGCAGGTATTATTTGAGTACAATCTGTAAGTCCATGCCCCATTCTTCCACAACCAAAACAAAAGATTGGCAAATTCTCATATTTAAAAGGAACCCACATTTTCTTAATATTAATGCTTGAGACGAAAATACCTCGACGTAGTGGTTTCCGAACATCCAAACTAATTCTGAGTCGGCAGCAAGTATCGCTTATTTCAGATCTGATAACCCCGCCGAATGTGACACCAATTGCATGCATGAGATCCTTCTTATCAAACTCTGGTAAGTGCGAATCAATTTTTATCCAGAACGGTGAAGAGGTCATGCTAATCTGATCTATTTCCATCTCCTGGCTTAATCTATTGAATAAAATAAGACTCTTACGAAAAAGCCACGGTCCTCCCTCCAAAATTGACTCCAAATCTTCCTCTAATTCAAAAACTATTAAGAATAGGTTTTGACCTACCCTCTGAATCTCAAACTTTTTCTTGGTCTTCCAAATAATTCTCATCTGTGCCCTAAAGCTTTCTGGATTGTAGAGTTTTCCTGTCCAAACTGTGCATATCAACGTTGGTTTGGAATTTGGTACCATCTTCGACCCCTTAACCGTTAATTGAATGAGTTCATCTGCTAAAAGGGAGATCTTGTCCCTTCCCTCTCTATCCTCACCACCGCTTTCTTCCATCCCAAGCCGCAGAAGATACTGCTTTCTCTAGGACACTACGAAGCACTCTTGGGAGAACAGAGATTAGGGTTAACAAATTCAGATTTTTGTTACCACATAAAACTTAACCACTTAACAAAACTAGCTCACAATTTCTTACTTCTTTAAAACATTTCGTATGGCATTCCAAGTAAAATGCTTAATATATGAGGGCAGAGAAAATGCCCTACAGTAGTTTATCATGTGAATCTAGATACAAATCTTTACAAAAAGAAGTTTAACAAAACAGACTAAAATGGGTGTATTCCTAGACTACGCCAGAATTTCCACTATATGCATAATAACTCACTTCGTCACTATTTTGATGAACTCCCAGTGTTGTCCCTCCAGGCGTAGACTTTCCTTAAATACTTAAAATGAAATAACAAACTTTGTAAGTACAAGAATACTTAGTGAGCTTTATAACCATACCTTTGAATGATACTTTTCAAATCTTTTATGAATTTTTATGATTCGACTATTACTCTATATCATTTACTTTAGTTGATACCATTACAATTTTATCACTCTTATATTTCCAGTCATCCAACCCTTGCTATCTTAATTTTTCATGTTTAGTAAACTGAGGAAATCCCTTCCATCGTTTCCTAAATCTTTAGTCCCATAATACTTTCTTAATAGAACATCCCATCAGAAACCCCTTCTAACTATCCATGTCTTAACTCATATTTCTATTTCAAACAGTTGTTCACTAACATTTATTTCAGACGAATACTCATACATGTCGGCGAATACTTACGCATAAATAATACCATCAACAACTGATCAATTCATACCTTAGTTCAATACCACACAAACCTATACTGATATTGTGCTACATAGATCCTTCAGATAAATTTTACATCACTCTATTTCAAGACCCCAGATACTCAAGACAGCCAAAAATTGAATTTCATATGAATTCAGTAGAAATCATTACACAACCAGATATGGCAGATTCCAAGTAAATCTGATTCAACCACTACATAACACAGGCGAACTCGTATTGACTACTTCTTAGGTTACACGTAGCTATGCACATGTTCATATTTAACACTAGCAGATTATAATGGCAGATACCTTTCTTAACATACAGATACACATTTCTTTTTAAGAATCCCCTTTAAGGCTTATTCAATTATATCATGGATCTTATTCAACCCCTAACTTTGGACATATCATAACCTTCTTTCATTAGTAATTATTATAGAACTATCAGAATTTATTCAAAGCTTACCATAAACGCACCACAAGGGTCACATAGAACCTGTCACATGGGCCATCATATAGAGTACACCATCAAGGCATTCCTTTTAGAGTTTCCCACAAAGGCATTCCCTTCAGAGTCTGCCACGAAGGTATTCCTTTCGTATAATGCCAGAAAGGCATTCCTTTCATATATTTCCATAAAGACAATCATTTCTTAGCGTGTTTACAATATGGATTTGCCTAGACTCACATTTTGTGAGGTTTGCCAATCATCATCCTAAGACATGTAGAGAACCCCTTTAAGTAATTGCCATTCATAATTCATTTTTAGAGGGTACCATACATGTAAGGTTACTAGTCTAGGCTAAATCTTTAAAACAACAACAGGTTACCAGTCTAGGCTAAACCTTTAAAACAACAACAGATGACCAGTCCAAACTAAATTTTTGAAACATGTATCTTTGAGTCCACAACAAATGCTGGAGCACGATTTCTAACTAGAATCGCATCATGCACTGAAACAAACTAGCACAATCATCTTAGGTTACCAACGAACAATCAACATAGCATACATCTTATATCATACATTCCAGACATATTGTTACAACTATACTTCAATGTTTTAATACATATAATATCATACATTCCTCACCTATTGCCTTTCAAAACTCTAGATCTATCCATCTGACTAGAAATCACTTTTCAAGGAACATAAAAACATCATCAATACCCATTCACGTACCTTTAACCATTTCTCAAACATATACAACCTCGTGCAAAACCCTTTTTTCTTTAATCTTAACTTTCAACCAAATTAACAACTTACTCTTCAGAATTCCACTTGCATAATTGAAATACTTACTAGAATATGAATGTAACACCCCTAACCCGTATCCGACGCCAGGACAGGGTTACGGAGCATTACTGGACTTACAATTTAAACAATCATACATTTCATAATCAATTATCAATCAAATCAAAGACCATTCAAATACATTTATACAGTCCCTAATACGAGCCCTCGAGGCCCCAAATAGACATTAAAAGTGGTTCAGGACTAAGTCGTGTACTTAAGAAATTTTTAGAAAAACATTGAAATTTTTCAAAGTGCAGGGGACATACACCCGTGTGGTCAGGTCGTATGGGCATTCGAAATGGGGACACACAGCCATGTCCCAACCCATGTCCGACCTTATGTAACTCATTGACTTGGGTTATACGGCCAACCACAAGTCCGTGTGCCAGGTCGTGTACAATTCGAAATGGCCTCACACGCCCATGTGCCAGGTCATGTTCTAGGCCGTGTCAAAACTGGAGGGTATACTGACTTGTGCCACACGGCCAAGCCACACGCCCGTGTGCTAGGCTTTGTGAGCCTATATAACTTGATTATAGTAGAAGTATCAGGGGACACACGACTGTGTCACCTGGCTGTGTGTCACACACGACTGAGACAAACACCCATGTCTCTGCCCGTGTGGACAAAAATAGACCATTTTCGAAGCCTTATTCCTCACCCACATTGGTACCAACCTATACATATCAATTTGCACATAACCATGATATAAATAAGCATTCAAAATCAACCAATATCAAGTTTATATCATGTACTATCTACACATACAACATGATATCCATAAGCACATTCATATGACCATTGTTAAACATACCAAATATACTTCCAAAGTCTACCTAAATGATCAATCACATATAGGAGACATTGTCACATATAGGAGACATTGTGCCTAAAACTTAGCATACATACATATCTAAAACACAACCATTTAGTGCCAACACCCAATCTCACAAGCAATACATTCATATAGCAACTATACACCACATATCATAAGGCCGTTTACACATTTTTACATATCAACACATATATCTTTTTCAAGCCAAATCAATTGGCTAAATACACAACAAAACATATAGGCCACATTAGCCAAAATACCTATATATGCCATTTAACCCAAAATATAAAGTCCAAAGTACCAAAATAAGAGTTTGATAGTGTGACGCAATCTCCGACAACTTTCAAATCGAGCGAGCTTCTGAATCACTATAAAATACGGAAATTAAAACGGAGTAAGCAATTAAGCTTAGTAAGTTCATATGACTAATAAATACAACTTACCAAATCATCCACAATTTAGGTAAACAAAAATAAAAGCATAGATGCAACTTAATTTGGCCCAAAGCCTATCACACAATCAGAATCATGTTAGCCTTGTATTTATATATCAAATATAAATCACTTCTCGTATTCCACATAAATACCTGTACTAGTTCGAATAGAACTCATGTAACCTCAAATCATCACTGTGCCCGTTGAAACATTTGTAATACTACCGGATACTTAGGTATCTTGTACACTAAGTGCCAATACGTTGTCGAAACCACCTCTATCTCATATCTCATATAGATGTTCACTCTCGAGCCATCACTGGGTCTGCTCACTCAAGCTGTCAGTCAAGACGTAGCTACACGGTTCTGCTCACACAAGCAGGAAACTCAGCCACTGGTAGGACGTACGAGACTAGCACCCAAAACACGGTAACTTCTAATGACATGTCATTTGTATCCTATCTATTCCTAAGGTTCAACCGAGATCCAATCCATAAGTCATCGAATCTTCGTCGAGTAATTCCGAAGAGTCATATCATTACAATTATAATAATAAGGAATTTAAAACAAATATAATTTAATGCTTATTAACATACGAACTTACCTCGAATTAGTACGAAAAAATTGACCGATCAATCCACTACTTTATCTTTGTCTCGATCTAATTCCGAACGTGGCTTTTCTTGATCTAAATAATCAAATTTAACTAATTTAATTCTCAATCCATTCAATTTAATCCAAAATTCATGTTATGGAAAAATTACTATTTTGCTCCTATACTTTTAACTTCTTTACAATTTAGGCCCTAGGCTCATAAAATGAATTTTATGCAATTTCGCCCCTAACCAAGCCTAGCCAAATTTCATATACATCCATATCAGCCCATACATTTCACAATTTCACACATTTAATACAAAATTTTCACCTTTCTCAATTTAATCCCTAATTGAAAATTTCATTAAAAATCTATTGACAAAAGTTATTTAATTAACAAGGACTCATATTCTTCCATTAAACTTCAAAAACAACTAGAATTCTCTCATGGAAAAACCCTATACTTTCAACCATTTTGAAAATTAATCCCCTAATTAGCTAGGTTAAGTAGCAACGATTCCAAAAACATAAAAATCAACAAAAATGAACACTGAAATCACTTACATGCAATGACTTTTCTTAAGAAAAATTTTCAAGCTTCCATGGCTCCTCTATGCTGAAATTTCCGATTGGTATATGTGTGAGGAAGATGAGTAGTTTGTTTTATTTTATCTTTATCTTTAATTGACTAATCACCTAATTACCCTTACCTAACTTTAAAATTTTGAAAAATACCATGCCATGCACATCCACTATCTCAATTAGTGGTATAATTAACAAATAAGGACCTCCACTTTAAATTTCTATAGCTATTTAACACATTTTTCTAATAGAACCCAACTTTTGCACTTTACACGATTTAGTTCTTTTTCACAAATTGAGCATACAAATGGTAAAATTTCTTAACGAAAGTTTTATACCATAATTCTAACATGCTATAGATATTAAAATAATATTAAAATAAAATTTACAACCTCAGATTTGTGGTCTTGAAACCACTATTCTGATTCCACTAAAATGGGTTGTTACAACTCTCTCCCTTATAGGAATTTTCGTCCTCGAAAATCTTACCAGAAAATAGGTTAAGGTATTATTTTCTCTTGGTTTCCTTGGGTTCCCAAGTAGCCTCCTCAATACCGTGACAATGCCAAAGAACCTTCACTATAGCTATTCTTTTGTTTCTTAACTCCTTGATCTCTCGAGCTAAAATTCTAGTCGATTCTTCGTTATACGACATGTTGGGCTGAATCTCAACCTCGATCGGAGAAATTATATGCGAAGGATCCGATCTGTACCATCGTAACATAGACACATGAAACACATTATGAATCTTTTCCAATTCTGACGGTAACTCAAGTCGATAAGCCACTAGCCCAATTCTCTCGATAATCTCATACGGCCCGATAAATCGCGGACTCAACTTTCCTTTGAGACCAAAATGGAAAATTCTTTTCCAAGGTGATACTTTCAAAAATACTTTATCGCCAATCTAAAATTCAGTATCTTTACACTTCAAATCCACGTACGATTTCTGTCGATCTGAAGCGACTTTCAAACTGTCACGAATCACTTTCACTTTCCCTTCGGTTTCTCGGATCAAATCAACCCCGTTATCTTTTTCTCACTAAGCTCAGTCCAGTACAATGAAGTTCGACATTTGCGACCATATAAAGCTTCATACGGTGCCATCTTAATGCTCGATTGAAAACTATTATTATACGCAAATTCAACCAACAGTAAATATTTTTCCCAATTACTTTCGAACTCTAAAACTCAGCAACAAAGCATATCCTCTAGAATCTGAATCACTCTCTCAAACTGACCATCGGTATGGGGATGAAATGTAGTGTTAAAATGTAACCGTGTACCCAAAGCCTCTTGCAACTTCTTCTAAAATCGTGATGTAAACCGCGAATCTCTATCCAAAATAATAGAGATTGGTAATTTGTACAATCTCACAATCTCAGAAATATACAATTCGACTAATTTGTCAAGAGAGAAGCCCGTACGCACTGGAATAAAATGTGCAGACTTCGTCAAATGATAAGCAACGACCCAGATAGCATCTTTCTTTTTCAGAGATAGAGGTAATCCCGATACGAAATCCATCGTAACTCTATCCCATTCCACTCCAGTATTATTACTGGCTATAATAGTCCTGACTGTACTTGATGTTCAGCTTTAACCTGTTGACAAATCAAGCATCTCGACATAATTCAAAAATGTCACGTTTCATACCCGACCACCAGTACACCTGTTTCAAATCACTGTACATCTTAGTACTCCCCGGATGAACAGACAAGCTACCACAGTGTGCTTCGTGTAAAATTTTTTGTATAAGCTCGAGATTCTTCGGCACGCAAACTCTACCTCGGAATAATAAACAATCATTGGATCAAATTTGAAACTCTGAATCAGTAGTCGACTCGTACTGTACTCTTTTAACTTGCAATTCATTATCACATTATTGAGCCTAGCAAATTTGTTGTAAAAACATCGGTTTAAAATTTCTGAGCCTCGCAAACAATTTATCAAAGCTCCATGATCCCAGGTTTCAAATCTTACTTCTATATTCCTTCAAGCCAAGTGTAATTAAAAACATATAAGAATTTAGATTCGAGAAAGTCACATTGTGATCAGAATACTAAACACTTATAAACACATAGGCTATCGCATTTTTATTGAAACTCCTTTTAATAATCAATTTGACCACTATCCAATTTTCTAATCTTAGCTCCACTAAATCAGGAAAAGGCAATTGGCTAAGAAACTTGTTAATCTCATTCACCATACTCACACCATATAAAAATAAGAACATCAAAAAGTTGAAAAAGAGAGTTGGTAAAACATGTCAAAACATGTCTAAACCAACACAAGTCAAAACAAACCCAATATCAAAAGTAGTAGTAAAGACTTCAAAACTCAAAGAATATTTTTAAATAAAATGTGGAATCCTAACTTTAGACCTTGAAAACCGCTCAGACAACCAGTTAAAACCGGGAAATATGTAAGGCAATATGAAAATGCTAAACAAGGGAAGCCCCAATTAATTCGTACAACATGTTAACACAACTTTTCTTATGAGGCTAATCAAAGCCAAAAACACTAAGGCACTTAGTGCCAATCAAGGGCTCAGCTCGTGCCTCACTAAAATTACATATTCCTACATTAAAACAACCTCTTAATACCTCCTACCACTATCCATAACCCACCAACATCATTTAAAGCAACCCTAACCACTATTACTCACCTTAAATGCCCCCACAATCCACTGTATCCTCCCTCCTCCTCCCATAATCATCCCCCAATAACCTTCTCTAAAAAACAACACTACCTTTCCACCCCTTACTATCATGCCCCACCAACCAAACAAGACCACATCATCTTGATGTTCTCTAGTTTGACATCGCCTAATCCACAACTGATAGATAGCCAAACTAATGCCTCTCGACCTAGCCACCCTTCGATCACCAAAACTAGAACCATACACCTCCAATTGTGTTTAAAGAATCCAAATAAATGAAGGAGAGAACTCCTTTAATAGTTGAGACACTATCAATAGACCTACTTGTAGGAAAAAAAAAACTAATAGACACTAAGATGTTCGCTACCAGTAGATGGTAGGATGTCTGAAATTGTCCAAGCAATAGTTAATTTCCATACTTTTGAATAATTGGGTGATAAAATGTAGGGAATTTTTTTAATAACGAAGGGCAACTTTTTTTATGGGTCCAAAAGGCAACTATTTGAATAAACATTAAGAGTATGTTTTGGTTGGGCAGAAAAGTAGAGGAATGGAAGAAGAGGGTGGAAAAGTGGAAAGAAAATAAATTTTGAGTGTGTTTGGTAAGGAAGCAATTTGAGAGGAAAGAAAATAGCAAAGACAATAATTTTCCATCATAATGCATAAAAACTAAACCTTCCAAATTCGAATGATGATAGGAGAGAAGATGACAGAGAAGTGTATGTTAGTTAAAAAATATGCAATTTTATATACGTTCGATTTTCTTCCTTTTATTTTTCAACTCTACCAAAAAATAGAGAGAAAATTACTTTTTTCTTTCAATTTTTCATCTTTCCTACTATGTACAATTATAGAAAAAAATTATATTTTCATCTTTCTATTTTTCTATCCTTATAATTTTTCATCTTTTAAATTTTCTTCTAATTTATCTAGCAAATCCTAAAAAGTACATTTATTGGACTATGGAATTTCAACTTATTTTTGTAAATCATCATGTTCTAAATCTGAAGACATTCAACGTTGAACAATGTTTTGGTGTCGAAAAGTGCATAAACTACAACATTCAAATATTTATGTATGTACTCGACCATCTGCAGAAGTTAGAAAATATACATATTTAAAGCCCTTTTTAATTAATTTCTTTTCATGTTAAAAAATGTACTATTATTTTATTCAAAGAGATTTGCCTAATCAGATTGAAAGTCTATGATGCTTTTTTAGGTTAAGAAAATCAGTTCATCATTAAAGTTTTTTGAGGTTACAAGGAATGGCGTCGTTTTTGAAGACAATGAGATCAAGAATATCGATTCAATACAACTTTCAAGTGTCTTTTTGCAGTTCTGTTTTTTTTTTTTCCCCTTTATATTTCGAACATGTAGACATGATCTTGAGTGGCCACTATTACAATGTCAAGCCTTTAAAAAACGTAGATTATTATTAATTAGACAAAGCATGATCATAATCAACTTTAAAAGTCTTAGTACAGATGATCCATATAAATTTTTTTATTAAATGTTGGCATTCAACAAGTCGACTTTGCTTCAAACCTACCAACTCAAATCCATTCTTTTATCTTAGAGTGCAAAATTTCTATACATAAAAAATCATAATTTTAGTCACATATAAACTTAATTAAACGAATAAATATTTTCATATACTTCTTTTGGTTTTCTTTTGATGTATATATACAAATTCACGCTCATTTTGATGAAAAAGAGAAATAAAATAAAAACAAAATCTTAAATATAGTTTATTCCCATTTGGTAAGTCGAAAAATAATTGTTTGCATGCTTGTTGAGGCCTAATGTGTCTATGACAACCCAAAAAAGAACAAGAGATTGAAACAAGCCAGAGAGCCATCAATGTTGGCTGAAGCTATAGCCAATGAAGAAATTCGGTTTAAAAATGGTTTTTCTGTATAGTGAAAAATAAAAATTTTGAAAATCGAACCAGTTTATGATATTTATAGCAATAAACTATTTACTAAAATCGCACATGTGTTTTCGGTTAGACGGATCCTTCTCATTCCTAGCTTTCAACCGAATAACTTTCTTCACTATTATCGTACCTCAAACTGCTTCGAGTGTGGGCTTGAACGATTCGAATTAAACATAGAACCAAAAATAGTTTTCTTTACTTTCAGTGTGAAAGCAAAATCTCTCTCAATGGAAACCAGTAGAATTGTTATTCCAGAATAAATAATTTATACTTAGAGAATAAAACTCTGTATCTTCGGGCAGAACAAGAATATCTCAAAACTTTTGTATTTAACCCTATCGGTACTATCTACTTATAGAGAGAAGAAACGAGCTCCTGTATGAATTGTAGAAGTCTATTTCAAATAGAAAAATGAACTTCTAGTCTAACTAGAAGTATAGAGGGCGACAACCCTAGTTAAACAAACAGGGGTTTGTCATCCCTCCCTTTAAGCATGAGGGCTTTTGGCCCTCTCGCATACCGAGTCCAGTCACAAGTACTTCATAAATTTTTAATTCAGTACTTTGTAATTCAATCCAACTCGATATTTATTTTTCTATTTCCCAAAATAAATATTTTTAAATTAATAAATTAATTTCCCAATTAAATAATTTTCTCAACCTAATTCTAATTACGTTAAAATCATGATGACTTTACCATAAAAGAATCGATGAGAAAATATATTTAATATTTCTACATTCAATGAATTTATTATAATCAAATGATTTATTTCCATTTTTTGAACTTCATTTAGTTCGAAAACCATAAATTCATTTCTAGGTCATTACCCATTTTCATTTTCACTTTGGAGAAAACCACATTCATTTCCAAATGTTTCTCATTTCTTCATTTTTTACCATTTCTATTCATTTTTGTTCATTTGACTCAACATGCAATTCATTTCTATTTTCAACAAGCTAGTAGAAGGACCGATTGGACATATGCAATTAAGTCCCAGCTTTTCGCCTATTATAAACTCATTTAGTCATGAAGTCATTCCAATATAGTATTGTGACGAAGCTCTCCCTAATGGCATACCATTATGAAAGCAATTCCATCAGTGCTTGTCCAATGAATTTGTCATAAGTGTGTTACCCTTATAGGATATCCTTAATCTTTTTGGGATAAATTTGTTCTCCCAATATGATCCTATTTTATCTCATGGTAACCATTACATCTTCTTTCATGAAAAGCCAATTAGTATCAAATATTAATCAAGTCATTCATTGCAAAGATGAATGTCCCGTTGCCACGTTTACTTTTCATCAAACATGTAATGCCAATGAGAGGATATCATTTACCCATATCTCGGACAATGAATTCCACTGTTGTGAATGACCCTACATACTGAAGAAGTCGTATACCCGATGCACCAGCTTTCGGTTCCTTATCTATTTGAACTTGGGCTTTTACTTACATCAAAGTATATGAGTCACACATACATAATCTTTCATGTAACATCCCAATTCTACGGGATTCAAGGTTTCGACGCATAGTCTCAAAATAATCTGTGTGGCGAGGTAGTATCCGCCCAAGTACTTCTGTTGGGCGTATAAGATGGCCATATTCCAATAAATATTTAAGTTTATGATGGTTCTATGTCAGATTACTATGCTGATTGGATTATGATAACATTAAAGTGAAAAGGGAGTTATGGTAAGAGTTCACGCTAGAAGTATAGTGCGCATGTATGTTTGAAGTATTGTTCAAGTTATGATGCAAGGTAATCTAGTTAGGAGTCAATAGGATTGTATCATTGGATATTTAAAATATTGGATTTTCATTTATCTCATTCTCAGGTTTTGTAGGCCATTATGAAATACAAGCCCTAAATTTAGGTGACACTTGTTGAGCTATTGTAAGTGAGATTGGATTATATATATATGTGTATAAGGTTAGAGAGGGAGAATTGTTCTTCTTCTTTCTTATTCTAAAATGCTACTATTTGATTCTTTCTAGAAACAAAAGCATTTCTTTCTCGCTAGAATCTATAATTTTGGATCATATCAGTATTTACTACATATCTGGGTAAGTTATATGACTTTGTATGTTGATTTCAGAAAGAGTAAGTCTGTTAGAAGTGGTTGAACAGTAAGATAAAGATATAAGGCTTTTACATGGGGATTTATAATGTTAGTGATGATGGTAAAATGTATGTGAGTAAGTTTTAACGATGTTTCTATGTTCTATGGTAGTTTTTGCTGCTGATTTGCTTGATGGATGTTTGGTTTGGAGCGGGGCAGTTGTGAGTGTTAGGTGAGTTCTAAGCTAACTCATGTATGTACATCGTTCATATTGAGATTTACCTATAGGAAATTTATTGAGCTAAGAATTTGAAACCATGAAAAGTATAATATGTATATTTGATAAAGAATCTGATAAATTCAAGTAAGTAATGATTGGTGTATGAGTACTACAACGTTGAAGTATGGATGAATATGTTTGTCTGGAATGTATGCTATGGGATATGTGTTTTGTTAGGTGTTTGCCAGAGAATTAAATTTTTGCATTAGATTGTGTTAACACATGATGAGTCTGTAAAGTGAGTCTCTGTCTAGTCACCGCAGTGGTGTGTGATGAAGCTCGTTGGGACAGAAAACACAAACTCTGATTTGAAACTTTGAAGGAAATGTCTATGGTTATGGCACCCTCTGAAAAGGAACTAACGAATGTTGATTACTTAATGGGGTTCTCTGCATGTTTCCAGGGCGATGATGGGCAAACCTCACTTAATGTGAGTTTAGGCAAATCCCTATTGCAAAAAGACAGTTTTGGGATGCCTATGTGGCATCCTGTCAGCCTTTATGGTGTACTTTGAATGAATTGCCTTTGTGGCATACTCTATATATATAGCCTTTGTGGCATACTCTGTATGGATTGCCTTTATGGTGTATTCTATATTAATGACTTATGGCATGTACAATATATCATTCTTTTTGTCTTCGATGAGTTCTGTAAAGTCCACCGGGACAGTAAATATGAGACTCTATATGATTGCTTTTATGGCGTGCTCTATTAGGCTTATGTGGCATGAACTGTCAAGAATGTCTGGTAAGATATGGGTTTGACTGTATGTCTCTATTATGACCTGCTCTATTAGGCTTATGTGGCATGAACTGTCAGGAATGTCTGGTAAGGTATGGGTTTGAACATCTGTCTCTATTATAAGATATGATGAAATTCTTTTAGTTCTGGGATAAGTAAAGATATGTTAAGGTATCGATATATTTTGAGTTAAGAGTGAGTAAGTCTTAAAGACTTCTATGAAAAAGAGATGTGTATCTATGTGTTATATCGCCGAAATAAATGATGTTGAATAATTGGCACCCAAAAGTTCATACAAGAGTGCAAACAATCCATCAAGGTAATGTTATAATGAGCTCACTAATTACTCACGTACTTACAATATTTGTTATTGTCTTTCTGGTATTGTGAGGAGACTTACCCTGGAGGGACGACGCTAGGGGTACACTAAGATGGTGGCAGAGTGAGCTATTATGCATACAATGGATATGTGGTGTAGTATAAGAATACACCTTTTGAGTCTGTGTATTAAATAAACTTCCATTTTGTAAAGATTTGATTCGGTTTTGTTGAAATCAAATATATTTTAAACACATCCCTTATTTTCTTGTAATAAGTATTTAATTTAAATGCCACAGTACATGTTTAAAAAAATAGGTAATTGTAAATTGTTTTTGTTAATGATTGAGCTTTAACACCTAAATCCAGACCCGATGAACCGGGTCAGGTTTAGGGTGTTACACATCATCCACTCAAGATTAAGGTATTCCACACTTTGAACGTCACAAGTTAATAAATCCATAAATAGGTTCAGGATCTATTCTTCTTGGGTCCAGTCCGATGTACTGTTAGTCATATCTATGTCTCCATCTCGTATACTAATACAAGCTGATTTTCCGTATTATGATCCGACCATGTAATACCGCTTAGTATTAGTTTAAAAATTAGACAACCAGTGAACCAATATTTGCTTCTATTTTTCTTTGCATGCAAAAAACCACATAAAGACAATTATAAAAATTATAGTAATGTAATCCATGAATTGTTTTATTAACCAATCTATTCGAAAAAATTACAAGTGTACATAGATGAAAATACTACACTTAGGGCACCAAATCCAACAGTCAAGGCAAAAAATAAAGGAAGATGCCTTGTTGTAGAAGCAAGAACAAACGTTCCTCACTCGTGTTTGCTCCAAAAGGTACTTGTCCTTGTTGAAGAAAAGTTTCATCAAGGAGAAAAACAAAGATGAAGCCAACTTTGTAGAGTATTGTATAGACACTCTCCTCGATAACAATGGCTTGGCCTCACTAGCTCTGTAAACTTTGTGAAGCCATATATGAGGCAAGCCGTGCTCAAGTTCTACACCAATCTTTTCAAGAGAATCACTGATGACCAAAGCAAACTCTACCAAAAGGTATTTGTTCGAGGGAAATGGTACTCCTTCAATTCTTCTCTAATCAGGAAGGTGGTGAATTGCTACTTCCAAAACATTGGTAGATTTGAAGGAATCCATGGATACAACAAAATCCATCATCGCAAACCATATCATTTAGCCAAAGAAAGGTAACATTCGAGCCTTTATGCATGGTGCGTCATAAACCAACTAAAAATCTGACTAAGGCAAGTGCACCTATCAATTAATAGTATAGCTGTAGTGAACAAAGATATTGTTCCCACGAAGGCTAAAAGTACTAGTAATTTTTGTCTTTCCATTATTTAACTGATGAATTTGAGTGATGATTAAAGCTAAAATTAACTAAATTAATTAACTACGAACGCGATAAAGAAAAGTTTAGGAAAATAATCAAATAATAACCAAGAAGTGAAACAATACCCAAGAAAGAATTCACCTAGATTTCATCTGTCATTACCAATCTAAATTGCACAATTTCTTCACTTAGTATCTTGATCCGTAGAAATCCCTAAATTATGATAATATCTCTCTTCAAGAATAAGAGCAACTGACTCTAGGTTGATTAAATGGAATTTCTTTCTAATTAAAACCCCTATTATCGCATTAACTTGATTTATGGATTCCCCTATTAGATTTGAATCTAATCTGATAGGTTTACGTCGTCCTATTTCTAGGATTGCATGCTGTTATAGTATGCCAAAAGACCAATCAACAGATGATTGTAATTACATACTTGTTTTAGCTTGTTTATTAATATAAGACATTGTCATTATTATTTCTGTTTCCTTTTCTGTGAACATAATAAATTGAATTGTAATAGAGTCCTAAGAAAATATGATTATTCTTAAAAGGTCCTTAGTCAAGTATTATTGTGGGCTTGGACAACAAGAATGCATTGAGACTAATGTGTAGTTGATTGATGACAAAAATTTGTCCTTAACATAAAGATGTCAAAATCAATACATGGTTATGTGTTAGAGAACAACATATTGGACAGAATCACTATGAGTATGTTTCTTGAATTATTATGTAATGGTCACAATATTACTCATAGTGATAACTATATACATGATCCTTAGACTTAATATCATCATTGTCCCAACATCATGAGTCGTATATTTTGATACAGTCAAACGTCTATAGTAACAGGTTGTACTATAAAGACTGACGTTGGATATATCACAATCCCTGTAGTGGGATATGGTTGATCAAGATAGGGTTTATCTATCCTACATAATGGGATCAATATCTTAGGCCTCTTGATGGAGTGAGACTAGAAATGCATGGACATGCTCAAATAAGTTGATATGAGATATCAAACTTAGTTGTTTGTTGTAGTCCACTCAGAAAATCAAGAAATATGAGATTGGACTATACAAGTGTGACTATTCCATCACTTGTGTCCAATCTAGATATTAAGGATAAAATGATATAATACACGAAAAGATTATCACAGAAAGATTATGACGAATTATGACTTCTTGTAACTTAGGTAGCAATGATGCATTGCTAGATGCCACTCAGTGCTTGTATTATTAGAAATGTTCTAGTATTACTACTAACGTTACAAGAACCTATAGGGTCACACCCTATGGTTAAAATGAACAAAATCAAAACACATTTGGTATTATATTTAGCTATCACATGAATTAAATTAATTATTGAATTAATTTAATTTGGCAGTTAAATATTAAACGAATTAAATGTACAAGCTTCTTGTACACAAATAGAGAACATAGTTAAAATTAATATAAAATTTTAATGAACATAGGTTACCGAAATTATTATAATAAATTATTATTTATAATTCTTTTTAGAAAAATGTAATGCTTTTTAATACTTTCTATATGTTATAATTCTTTTTGGAAAGAACATAACGTGTTTAATGCTTTTCATATGTTTTGTATAATATTTGATTCCACTTTCAATATATGCATACCAAATCTCAAATTAGGGTAAGTTTGTTTAAAAGAAAAATTGACAAAAATGGCCTAGTAGCCGTTTTGGAAGATTTCTCTCTAGAATAGTTCCAAGAGAGTTTTGTCGTACGTAGAGGTCGGAACATTTTCTTTGTCGCTTGGGATCGACATCGAATCAGCAGCATCCTCTCATCGTTTTCAATTAAGAAGGTAAATCTTTAACTTTATTTCAAACCGTTTCATTCCTCATACATGGATCCATGGCTGTGGATTGCCAGGATAATTTTTCTATTGCGCCACATGGCGTACCGGTGGTCCAAAAAATTATGCTAGATCTACTCTTAAATAGGGTCCATTCCTCCTCTGATTTAAGCACATCAAATATGAATCAATAGTTTAGAAATATTAAACCAAGAATTAAGCACACATAATTGAAAACAAGATCTAAGTATTTATTGAGTAAAATAAAAATCAAAGGACAGAATTTATCATAGGGTTCATCTCCCAATGTATTTAGAAAATTAATTCGTGCTTGCAAATAAAAACATCTCAAATACAGTATATCCGATAGAAATAAAGTAACTCGTGATAATCTCCAAAAAAAATATCAACTAGGAGTTTTCAATCTTGACAAAAAATCTTCTTTAGAATCGACTGCAATGGCGTTTTTCAAGTTTTTTTCTTGAGTACTCTATGATGGCTCTCTCCCATCTTCTTATTTTTGTCATATATATGTCTTAGAATGCCTAAAAAACCTAAAATTGCATTTTTCTGTAGGTTTAGAGTCCAAATCGTGAAATCAACGTAGCCTGCCACATGGCCGTGTGGCTCACACGGTCGTGTGTCTAGGTCATGTGGAATGGTTCAGCCCGAGTGGCTCTTATAACTCGTTTTGATTTTTCAATATTTGCTTGTTTTTGGCTCCCTTTGCTCCCAAATGATCTCCTAAGTATAAAAACATGAATTTAAAGGATTAGTAGCATAAAATGCACCATTAAAATCAAATAATCACCCAAAAACACATTAAGAATGGGATTAAAAATGTTACCTTTAACACTTATCAATACAACCTTGTTTGACATTGCTACAAGGAAATGACTTCCCAATAGCCCAAGGGATACAGTGAGTAAGAAAGCTGCAATGTTGATCAGGAAGGTAGTGGAGATGGTTGAATTTGATCTTGGTCAACTAGTTTTGGAATAGATTGTGAAACATATTGAGAAGGTTCATATATCTATTGTAACACCCCTAACCCGTGTTCGTCGACGGATTGGGGTTACGAGGCATTACCGAACAAAAGCTTATTTCTAATTTTAGTTAACATATGATAAAACCAAAAATGAATCATGCACTATGTTTATATATATACATATTTATTAATTTAGCATAATTAAAATATAACAATTCAAGTAAACCAAATTTACATGCTTAATATTTAACTTAAGTACATAGACTAACCATTCAAATAAATTAAAAGTACACTATGCTTATTCGAACATATAATGATATTCACCAAGATATTTACATATATCAATGTTGTTGAAAAATTTTGATGCTATATTCGAATATAACGTTACCACTACCAAGAAGCATTATATATTCATTAAGATAATATAACACCAAATCAAATTTCATAGTCTCCTACACTTCCGAATTAACCTTGCTTCAAATATAATATATTTGTAAATACAATATTTCCTTATACCTATTTATCATATCTCAAAATCTTAATCAACCTATACATAAATTAATCAAACATATATATACAACTTGAATAACAAACTATGTTCTTAAACTATAAAACATAATGCCTAACATGAATTTAACCCATGACCGAATATGCATAAACTAAAACATCATTTTAATCAAATTTAACAAAAGCTTCAATACCGACATAGCTAAAAAAAATGAATAAGTCATGATTAAACAAACGAATGCAAGCATAAATAAAAATAGGCCATTTCCACTTGGCTACCTATATACACATGATTCAAAACTAATCTAAACCATTAATAAACTCATACACATTCAATTTAATAACTTTTGATCCATAATCCATGTACATTCGAACATGTAGAAATCTCATAATCAAAACACAAATCCAAATCCATTTGCGTCACCTTTAATTACCTATCACAAGCTCCTACCACAGCCGAATGTACATAGCTTACAATATCAATTCAAATTATTTTAATCAAGGCTTAAGGACTAAATATAATTTACTACCTGTTTATCCCAACCAAACCTATTTAATACCAAAACCAATTCACACCATACAAGTATGTCATACTTATTATTACCTATTCTCACATATATTATGCTTAGCGTCAACCATCATATCAAGACACACATTCGACCCTTAGTCCATCCCATAACTAAGTTAATCCATCACTCTATGCATACAATTATACATATACTAAATAATTAACCGAATACAATATATATCTAAGTTATAATCATCACACTTACTTACCTATCATAGACCTATACCAAAACCAAATATGCATACATATAACTTCATTTTAATGACCATTACAACTATGTGCATAAACAACAAACTTGATCAAAAGAAGATAAGCCATTTTCGCATGGCTTTTAATTACATTGCAAGCACTTGATCCAAGACCAACATTTCAATTATTCTATACATGCTATATATTCAAAATCAACTTGGTAAAGTACCGATAGAAAATGTCGATAGTGTGCTAAGTCTTGCTGACGATCCCTGAGCTCGTAACCACTTCCAAAATCTATAAAACAAAGAATAAATATCACACAGTAAGCTTTCACAGCTTAGTAAGTCAAAAGCATACATTTTTCACATTAACATTAATTCCAATCAATTTACCAAGATAACTAAATCAAATAAATATATTTATACATATAACTTATTTAAGTCGAATGTATAAATACTTAAATACATGTATATTCATCGTGTCATAACTTACAATTATACTAATAGGCCAAAATCACTTTTAAGTACAAACATACTTACACATTATACATTTATCAAATAATCTTGAATCATCAATTCAATATAAAACTTACCTTAATTTCTTAGCATGGTATAAATACATACTTGAACCTTTAAATTTGTTTCCACATTCGTTCTTTAATTAACATTGTCCGTTGAACCGTTCGGAATTAAAAAGGATACACGAATAGTTGGAAAGCACGTACAATGCCTACGTCCCAGAAGAGGTCTTACATGTATTTATAGATCGATGCAACTGTCCCAGACAGGGTCTTACACGAAAACACAAGTCGATGCCAACGTCCCAGACGTGGTCTTACACGAAAACACATATCGAAAATCCTATGTATTCCTAAAGTTCGTACGGGCTTTTAGACATTAATTATCAATCGAATCAAACTCAAAATAAACTCCCTATCCCATCATAAACATTCGGCCAAGACCATTAACAATCCCATAATTCAATTTATCACCTATATATTATATATTCATGAATTTAACAACATTTAAATGCTTATCGACTTACACCGGATATCAACAGACGAAATTGACTAATCGACCACTTTCGACTTCCTTCGATCTAATTCTGTTTTCTTCGGTTCTAAATCTAAACATATTCAAATTTAACCCTTTTATTCACCAAGTCATTCAATATAATCCAAAAACACATAAATGAGTAAATTACCATTTTGCCCCTAATATTTTACACTTTTTGCAATTTAGTTCCTATTGCATAAAACACAAAATACACAAAATCTCACAATAACATAGTTAGGCCGAATCTTCCTTGTATTCATACAAGTCCATGCATTTCATTTATTTCACATTTTAGTCCCTCAAAAATTTATTTTCTCAATTTAGCCCTAATTACTCAAATTCACCAAAATTTCAAAGACAAAACATATTAATCTAACACATATATTTCATATTTCATCAACTAACATCATGGAATTAAAACATTCATCAATGGCACATTTCAAAATCATCAACAATTCACAAAATTAAGAAATGGGTTTTGAAGTATTCAAAGCAACGATCTCAAAAACATAAAAATTATCAAAAACCGAGCTAGAACTCACCTTGAATCAAGCTTAACAATGGTCGAACCTTAGCTTTGTTTCTTTGTTTTCTTTTGTTTTGTTTCGTGAAGAAGATGAAGTAAAAAAAAAATGATAATGGCTTTCCTTTAATGTTTATTATAACATATTAATATATTATACTTATTATAACATTTATATATTATATTAATAATATAAGAAAAATATATATTATACCTAATGTCGTCCACTAACTTGGAAAATGGCTTAATTGCCACATAAAACCTCCAATTTATAAAGACAATAATAATTGAGCAATTTCATATTTAACCCTCAAATTTTCATTTTACGCGATTAAGCCATTTTCTCATATTAAGCACACAAACAATAAAATTAATTCACGAAACTTTCACACATAATTAACACAGAAAATGATATTAAAATATTTTTCTGACTCAGATTTGTGGTCCCAAAACCACTATATCCGATAAGGTCAAAATCAGGCTGTTACATCTATTACCTTTCCCCTATTTAATATTTCAAGTACTAATTCTTTAGAATCCAAGGCTTGTGCACGCCAATGAGAAAACTAAGAGAGCTATAGTTGAGATTAAATTCTCTCCAAAGTGGCTTAAAGCCAAGCACATCTCTGCCGGTCCAACTGACCAACCTGTTGAGGAAGAGCAATAACCTAAAGTAGAAGCACTTAAAGTGGTAATTGAATTGCCTACTTCCGTAGGCACCTCGGGCAACCTTGTTAGGTTCAATAGAAGAATGATTGATCACATTTCTTCCTCCATTGATTCTCATAACTGAGTCATTGCCAAACTCTAATCTGAAATTCAAGTCATCCAACAAATACGAGACTAAGAGATAACCTTATACAATGGTCTACTTACTTACCCAAGAAGTGAAGCTTTTGGTATTTGCTTTTAACAAAATGAGTAAGTAGAGTTAAGCAAGCTTGATTATTGATCAGTTGAAGAGAGTTATTTTCAATTTTATCTTCTTTTATATATATATTTTGAAAAAAAATTGTACATATGAAAGACTTATGAATACCAATGTTATTTAGATGACTTTACCTTGGTGCACTTTTATTTACTCGCATCTTACTTAGATATAACTAGTATTTTGATTATTGATACAAATTCTAGACAAGTATTGACGGTTAAAATTATATAATTATGTTTTAAGTTAATTATGATGGAATGAGTATTGTGCTAAGAGCAAGCTATTCTACTTATTAGCTTCCTATTTTTTGTGGTCTTGTTTAAAAAATTGCCAAGGAGGGAGGTTATTAATGCAAGTTTTTGAACTGGCAAGCTAAGTGCCATTCGGATGTGGTCACTTCCATCGTGTAACACCCTTATACCTGACCCTATCGTTAGGAATGAGTTATAGGATGGAACATTTGTTGTTAAAGTAACTACAATAAATTAATTTCAATTGACACCACTAACCATTCATTTATGAGCATTATAATCATATGATGCAATACACAATCATTTCAAAGTCTTAAATGAGCTTACGAAAGCTCTAATGTTAATCTGAGGTCAAATTAGGACCAAATTGTAAAGATTTCAAAGTACTGGGTTGGTGTCACGAGTTCCAGGTTTCCTCATCACGACACAACTCATTGACTAGGCTTGTTAGGACATTAAGTATACGTCATCACAATGTAACTCTTTGTTTGATCTCGTTGCGACGTTGGGAGTTCATCATCGCGACGTGACTCACTATTTCCAAAAGGACCAACTTGGTAAAAGTTTGGGCTACCTAGAATAACACCTAAACATTAAAATACAGCAAATTCAATAACATACCAATTGTATTCATGCCAAATTGTACCAAAATGATAATTCAAGATAACACAAATAACCAATTTTCAAAACCGGTGATTTGTGATACAAAACTAGCTTAAACACTAGGTACATGTCATATACTAATAAAAATAGAAGTTTACGAAATTTTTTGAGTTGGATGTTGGAACTACTTCTCTTGTTCTCAAAGATCTCCTATACCTGCGCACAGAGAAAAAAAACCGTACGTTGAGCAATAGGGCTCAGTGGTATATTCATGATTCATGATTCAAGATCTATCTATCTATCTATATAACACATAAGCATTAACAAAATGTTTCAATACAATACATGCATATATGTACTTAAAATTGAACAAACTCTTTTTTTAAGTGTCAAACATATTTATTATCATTCAATATATATAAGCATAATTATAACAATGTCAAAAAAACCTATTCGATATTACAACATATATTGCCAACTCCAACTTGCTTATCAGTTACCAATTAATCAATACATATCAATTCAATATCATTCAAAAAATCAAGTACTCATTTATGTATCTTTACCACATGCCAATAAAAATATACAATTCATATTTCATCACCCTCATATCATTTACTTTGATATCATACCATTCAACTCATTCCTGGAGTCTCTTGACTCATCCGCATTCGATTTGGCCTCCAGGGCTCGTTTTCAATTGGTTTGAACATTAAGTAAAAACTTTTTTTATCAAACTCATATATAAACATATTTGATCATATATATCATTTCATTTCAATACTATTTATCAACTTTATCATTTACACCCCTATTAACGTGACTTAGACTCAGACGTATACACGGGTCCAACCAACACACCAAACTAACACTAAGATGCATCATCAAATAAAACGAAGTAGAGTAAACTAGCACATAAAGTGTATATTTTCCTACAAAATGCTTCCTAGTGCACAAAGCGCATATTGGCACGCAAAATGCATCTTGACACACAAAGTGCGTCTTGGCGCATGAAGCGTATATATGGGACACGAGGTTCATCTTGGCACGTAAAGTACATCCTGACGCATAAGCGTGTAATCCCGTACACAAGCCAATCCTATGGCATGTCAATTATATCTGAAAAAGCCAAAAAAATTAATAGGGTATGTAACACCCTCAACTTGACTCGATTCACCGGGTCTAGATCTCGGGTGTTACTAGTCAATACAGAACATCTAACAAAATTAGTTTACATTTTATCATTTATTTAAAACTTGTTATTTGAAGTTCGAAAAGAAAAAATTAGCATTTGAAAATTTAGAATAAAATATGCGATAAATAACTTATTACATCAGAATTGATACAGATCTTTACAAGTTAGAAAAATAAATTTTAAGACAAAGTCGAAGGGCGTATTCGAGTCTTACAATAGAGACAGATATTTAGATTCGTAACTTACTAGATATTCCTGACAGTTCACGCCACATAGACTTAGCAAAATACACCATACAAGCAATCAGATAGAACACACCACTAAGGCGATCTATTCAGAAATTGCCACAAACTTTCAGAGTTTGCAACAAAGACTATTCTTTTCAGAGTTCACCACAAAGGCTATTCGTTCTAGAGTTAGCCATAAGGGCTATTCTTAACTGTCGTGTTTACAATATGGATTTCCCTAAACTTACATTATGTGAGGTTTTCCCATCATCGTCCTGAACACTTTCAGAACCCCAATGTTCCACAATTCTTATTTAAAGGATGCCATGGCCATGGACTTTTTCATCAGAGTTCATATCAGAATTCGTGTTTTCAGTCCAACGAGCTCCATTAGACACATTGAGGTGAATAGACACAGACTCCCTTGACAGACTCTTCATGCATTGACACAATCTATATTCAACCCACTAACATATGCCCAAACATAATACACATCTCATAGCATACATTACAGACATATACATATTCAACCATACTTCAATGTTTCAATACTCGTACACCAATCATCACATACTATACTCTTGATTACTTAGGATCCATAGTTCAATCAATTTTCTATAGGTGACTCACAATATGAACAGTATACATGCATCAGTCAGTATAGAACTTACCTGACACCCACGTATAGTAGCTTGAACTATAGGTTTAAACTTTCATCATGAGACCGCTGCAACCACTTCTTACAAGACATAGGAAAACTATTTATACACTTATACGTACAAGTTGCTAATCATTTAAATCACTGTCAACCCCATGTAGAAGCCATATACTTAAAATTTCCCTGTTCAGTTACCAAATACAAATTTACTCATTCGGAACTTAACATGTAGAGCTGAAATACTTACCCTCATGCGAAGTAACTTCTGATAGTAAAATAATCTTAGCCTCAAGATCATCGAGGTAGGATAGATTTAAATTTAAAGAAGGTTTTAGATATAAATACGACTCATATTGCTTAGTCGAATTCAACAAGTGTCATACGTATCAGAACTTGCCTTATTATTGGCCTACAATTTCTGAGAGAAAAATATAAATAAGTTCCCTTAATCAAACTTATCAAGTTAAACTATACTGTTTGTTTCTAACCAGATTACTTAAAATCTAACTAGCACAGTATTCCATACAATCTAGGCATACCATACCTTTGGCGAATACTCATCCCATGCTTCCATTTTATCCCTTAATATGGACATCTCCTTAATACAAGGTAAAACATTAGTAAATTAATTCTTACTTACCCTTGTGGTGGTTACTACACACCCAGACATATTCGCCAAAACAATCTTTTGGGCTGATAACGCTACGCAAGATAGACATTTATTGCTATATGCTAAAACTTTGGATCAACCAGATATAGGGTGTTACAGGGTACTAATATTCAATTCATTTACAATGTAGTGCATATATCATTGAACAGTCCCCTTGAACAGTTACGAAACTTCGAATATCATATACGAAAGGATTCTGACAGTAAACTAAGGGTGGAAGAAGATCCCAACCAAGAAGAAAAGAAAAGGAAACGATAGAGAGAAAAATGAAAGGAAAACAAAAAAAACGTAAAAATGAGAGGAAATTTTCCTTTGAAAGAAACTTAGTTAATTTCAAAAAAAAAAAAAAAAACTAACTCACAAGGCAGCATAACAAAAACAACTTCTCATTGTTTTCGTATAGACTCAAACACAGGACCACAGGGTATACAGAAGCTTAACCATTGAACCAGCAGACTCATTCTTGCCATCAACTGAGTGAAAATAATATTTATTCTAGATGCTTAAGAATAGGAGTTTAGACAAAAGTAGTAAAAAATTTCAAAGAAAGGATTCAAACCCAAAACCTCTCACACACAAACACAACACTAAACCACTGAATAAGATTAACTTGTCAAAATTTTTGAAATCTTAATTCACAAATCGAGAGATAACCACTCTTGGTTTCACAACTTAATTTCTTCTAGCCCGATTTTTGGGATGTTACAGAATCTCTTCAAGAATTTTACTTATTAGTTATGTCTTGGGTCTCTTTTAGAGCACTTGCCTCACTATATGAGCATCTAAATTTATTATTTTCTTTTATGAGAATTTTCATATTTGGAACTTGTAATAAGTTATCCTTGCTAAACTTCTAGTTCAAATTACTCTCCCCCTAACTCATTACAAATTATTATTTCTCTCCCCCTAATGTCAGGAAAAGTATCAAATCAAAATAGTAATACAGCACCCTTGAACAGTCCCCGATCCTAGCCCGTGCTCCGATGACGACAAAGAGAGCCAAGATCGCACTGCCAGGTACGTCCTCACCTTCTTTCCATTATTTCTCTTATAACCAAGGACTAATGAACATAAAAAACAGAAAAAGAAACAAAAGAAATCAATCTGGTAACCAGCAAAATGGAAAAGAAGAAAAAACTGGGAAATCACCTCTTGATATTATTTCTTTTGTATTCTGAATGTGTGTATTCAATCGTAAATTTTTTATAGCCATTTTTCGGTTCTTATAACTGTATTATACAAAGAACCCAAAAAATTGAATCAAAAAAATAAAAACAAAAATAAAATAGAAAAACCCCCATTGGTTTGCTCTTTATTGCGTTGTTTTCATTCTGTTTGCAGGCCTGGCGTATGGCGGAGGACGTGGCGTGTACGGAGACGAGGGCTCGCGCGTACGGAGTCTCGTCACGTGCGGAGGGAGCGTGAAGAGGTGCTTCTACTGCGGAGTTGGGAACTGAAAGTTACTAGGGTTCCTTGCTCCTGTTTTGCGTTTTGGGCTCAGTGGGTTAAAGGTCTTTTAGGCTAGTGGGTTAATTGGGTTTGGTGGGTAGGACCAGGTTAGGGTTTGTAATCGAGTTTAGTGACTGGGCTTCAACCCGAATTTGGCCCATTGTAATTGGACTATTTATTGGACTTTTAAATTTTGTTTTTTCATTTGGTTTTATTTTACTAACGGGCCGGGCAAATTGGGCCTATTACAACTGCCCCTCTTTGCCCGTTGTCGTGTAACAGGGACAGAGCAAAGACTCTAGAAATGGCCAATTTTGCCTGGTCGTGCTTGGACTTTGGTGCTTCAATCCACTCCACCGCAACACCGGGGAGATAGGATTTGTAACTCGTAACTTTAATCTGCTTAATTGTGGTGTCGGGGAAGCAAGATTCGCCATTGTGGCTTCAATCTGTTCCACTGCACCGCCTGGGAAGTAAAATTCATTGCGGTAGCTTTAATCTTATTAACTGCAATGTTAGGGAAGCAAGATTCACTGTTGTGGCTTTAATCTGTTCCACTACACCGCCAGGGGAGTAAGATTCGCTGTTGTAGCTTTAATCTTTTAGCTGCAATGTCAGGGAAGCAAGATTCACCGTTGTGGCTTTAATCTGTTCCACTGCACCGCCTGAGGAGATAAGGTCTGAAATTCTTCAGTCTATTCCACTGTAATCTCAGGGAGATAAGACCTGATACAATCTGCTCTACTGTAACTTCAGAGAGATAAGATCCTTTATTTTAATCCACTCCACTGTAATCTCAGGGAGATAGGATTACCAGCTTCAATCTGCTCCGCTGTAATCTCAGGGAGATAAGATCTGAAATTCTTCGGTCTATTCCACTGTAATCTCAGGGAGATAAGGCCTGATGCAATCTACTCTACTGTAACTTCAGAGAGATAAGATCCTTTATTTTAATCCACTCCACTGTAATCTCAAGGAGATAGGATTACTAGCTTCAATCTGCTCCGCTGTAATCTCAGGGAGATAAGATCTGAAATTCTTCACTGATCTGTTCTCTGGGGAACACGACCTGTATAATGAACCTAATTATGCCTAATGATTAGGGTGGAATGATCAAAATGAATCAAATGCTCCTAACTAGACATGTGTGAATGAATGCAGAATTTTATTTTTTCGAGAATGACTCCGCTTTGTCATTACTCGAAGTTTATTAAGGCTTTGTGACTGACGTGCTTACAAACCTTTTTGCTTAACCGACTTTTCTGAAGAAACATCTAGCCAGGTTGCCCCCCACTGTAGATCTCAAAGTTTAATCCATTGGGGCGTAAAAATTGTACCATCATTCTCCCACTGCAACCCGAGGGTAGAAATATATGTGGTTTTTATCACAATCCTCTCTTATCACAATTCAAGGATATAGGATCTTAATCTTTCTGGTCCCCTTATACCATTTCCAGGGTGTCGTACCAAAGACTCATGCGCAAATGAAGGCTCTCTTCTCCGAGGTAACCTCTTCCTATTGCTTGGTGATCATTGCTTGCTTGTTTATGGCATCTTGTCAATCAATGCATTTGACAACAAAATCCAAAGAGAAAGTCCAAATTTAGACTTTTCCTTCTCAAATTTTCAACCTTTAAATTTG
The DNA here is from genome assembly GCF_025698545.1 of Gossypium raimondii. Taxonomy (NCBI): domain Eukaryota; kingdom Viridiplantae; phylum Streptophyta; class Magnoliopsida; order Malvales; family Malvaceae; genus Gossypium; species Gossypium raimondii. Next base: position 8,007,297 of record NC_068572.1, on the reverse strand, counting down.
GTGTGTTCTAAACAATAGTCCTGTTTCAGGTTCCTATATTACTTAGAAACTTTTCAGAGTAATATGCAAAACTTTCTTTATGAAAGTTTTATTAGTCTATTAATCATTATTCCAATGCAACATGCTTGCAAAAATGATCATAATAATGGATAAGAATAAAGTTAGTTCTGGGCATAGCTCAAAATGAATAAATTATCACAAATAGTAAAGAAGGATAATAAAGAAGTTGATTGGGAATGTATATCTTGGAAAAGAAAAAAAGTATTCCAAGAACAACAAATTCAATATAAATAATAGGAGAATTGAGTGCCCCAGATATCACAGCTTGAACTTCTCTGTACAAACTTTCTAAAGGCCATTCTGAGTTTGACATGTGTTTAGGAGATCTACAGTGCTTTGTCGATGCCCCAAGATGTCGCCTATCCCTTGCTGTTGATTTAGGCATAGCAAGATTACCACACGCCCCGATTTGATCAAGATACAAGCTGCTCTAATCATTTCATGCCCCATTCTGATCAAGATACAAGTTACTCTGATCACTTCATGCCCCATTCTAATCAATATTTGAGCCGCCCTTTTCGGGTTTTCAACTCAAATCCCCTTTGGCCTAAGGTGCCCTTTGCGGGTTTTCCCCTTAGCCTCTCAATTTTTACTTTTCCATCATCATTTTTTTTAGGAATCAAAGCGCCCTTTGCAGGTTTTCACTTTGATCCCTTTCCTTCAAGTGAAGTATTTCTTGACTGAGTTTGAGTTTACAGGATTTGGCAAGTTTTTTTCCATCTATCTCACTTAGAATCAAAGCTCCACCAAAAAAGGCATTCTTTACGACATAAGGACCCTCCCAATTTGGCATCCATTTTCCTCTAAAGTCTTTTTGTATAGGGAGAATTTTCTTCAACACCAGATCCCCTTCGTGGAATTCTCTGAGACGAACCTTTTTGTTATAGGCTCGCATCATCCGTTTTTGATACATATGACCATGTTGGATGGCTCTTAACCTTTTCCCTTCTATTAAGTTCAGCTGGTCATATCGAGACTGAACCCATTCTACTTCATCTAATTTCAATTCAGCTAATACCCGAAGAGAAGGAATCTCCACTTCAATGGGTAAAACAGCTTCCATCCCATAAACTAGAGAAAAGGGTGTTGCCCCAGTAGAGGTCCTAATTGATGTTCGGTAAGTTAAGAGAGTAAATGATAGCTTTTCATGTCAATCCTTGTAGGTTTTAGTCATTTTTCCCACAATTCTCTTAATATTCTTATTGGCCGCCTCCACTGCACCGTTCATTTTTGGGCGATATGGCGACGAGTTATGGTGACTGATCTTGAACTGACTAGAAACTTCCGCTATTGTGTTATTATTCAAATTCAATGCATTGTCAGATATGATTCTTTCAAGCATTCCATATCGACAAATGATCTCCTTTTTCAAGAATTTACTAACCACCAGTTTCGTGACATTTGCATATAAAGCAGCTTCCACCCATTTGGTAAAGTAATCGATGACCACAAAGATGAAACGATGCCCTTTCGAAGCCTTCCGTGATATTGGCCCAATGACATCCATGCCCCACATGGAGAACGGTCATGGAGCAGTCATAACGTGCAGAGGTGAGGGAGGTACATGTATCTTATCTCCATAAATTTGACATTGATGACACTTCTTGGCATAGCTAATACAATCCCTTTCCATAGTAGACCAATAGTATCCAAATCTCATGATCTGTCTGGCCATTGTAAAACCATTTGCATGGGTTCGCAAATACCCTCACGGACTTCTTCCAAGATCTTCCTAGCCTCCACGACATCTACACATCTTAACATCACTTGGTCTTTCCCTCTCTTATACAGCACTTCCCCATCTAAGACATATTCAATGGCTATTCTTCTCAGTGTTCTTTTGTCATTTTCTGTCGCTTGATCAGGATATTTTTGATTTTTCACATATTGTAGTATACTCTGATACCAAGGGTGATCATCTTTTCCCTCCTCTTCAATATTGTAGCAATGAGCCGGAACTTCATATATGCTCATCTGAATAGGCTTCATGATTTCTAACTTGTTCACCTTAATCATCGAGGCTAGAGTAGCCAGTGCGTCAGCCATCTGGTTTTCATGTCGTGGGAGATAACAGAAAGTAATGTCATCAAACTCGTCAATCAATTCAAGAACCAGCTCTTTATAATTGATCAACTTAGGGTCTCGGTTTCCCATTATCCTTTAATTTGGTATATCACCAATGTGGAATCTCTATACACTTTTAGCACTTGGATTTTACGTTCAATGGCCGCACGAATACCCATAATACATGCTTCATATTCGACCATATTATTTGTGCAATCGAAGTCTAACTTGCTAGCGACAGGATAATGATTTCCACTTGGGGATACCAAGACTGCCCCAATTCCATTACCCAGAGCATTCGAAGCTCCATCGAAATTTAACTTCCATATGTGGTCTATTCGAGGGTTTTCTTCAGTGTTTCCCACATACAGTAAGTCCTCATTTAGAAAATCGAAGTTTAAAGACTTATAGTCTTCCAAGGCTCTGCTAGCTAGAAAATTAGCTATTGCACTTCCTTTTATAGCCTTCTGACTTACATATATTATGTCAAATTCAGAGAGCAGAATTTTCCATCTAGCCATTCTCCCATTTAAAGCAGTTGATTCCATCATGTACTTTAAAGGATCAAACTTTGAAATCAGCCAAGTTGTATGATACAACAAGTATTACCTTAGTCTTCGAATTGTCCAAATTAAAGCACAACACAACTTTTCAATGGACGAGTACCTCATTTCACAATCAGTGAATTTCTTGCTGAGATAGTATATTGCTCTTTCTTTCTTTCTTGTTTCGTCATGTTGGCCCAAGACGCACCCCATGGAATTGTCAAACACCGTTAGATACAATACCAATGGCCTGTCTGGACTAGGCGATGATAGTATTGGAGCACTAGCCAAGTATTGCTTTATCTTGTCAAATGCTTTCTGACATTCCTCATCCCATTCTCTCGGATTATGTTTCTTTAGAATACGAAATACTGGATCGCATTTTTCAGTCAATTGTGAAATGAACCGAGCAATGTAGTTCAACCTTCCTAGAAAACCTCGGACCTCTTTCTGAGGGCTTAGAGGAGGCAGATCTCGTATTGCTTTAACTTTATCCGGGTCAATCTCAATCCGTTTCCTACTGACTTTGAAGCCCAACAACTTCCCTGATCTAGCTCCAAATATACATTTTGCTGGGTTGAGCTTGAGCTGAAATTTTCTCAATCTTAAGAATAATTTCCTCAAGACTCAGAGATGATCTTCTTCAGTTCTAGATTTTGCCATCATATCATCAACATAGATCTCAATTTCTTTATGCATCACGTCATGAAACAGGGTGACCATTGCCCTTTGATACATTGCTCCCCCATTCTTCAATCCAAAGGGCATTACTTTGTAACAAAATGTTCCCCATAGGGTAATGAATGTGCTTTTCCTCATATCTTCAGGATGCATCTTTATTTGATTGTATCCACAAAAGCCGTCCATGAAAGAAAATAATGAGTAGCCAGTTGTGTTATCTACCAAAGTATCAATGTGTGGCAACGGAAAATTGTCTTTTGGGCTAGCCTTGTTCAAATCCTTATAATCCATGCACATCCATACCTTTCCATCCTTTTTGGGAATAGGGATGATGTTTGCTACCCATTCTGAATATTTGACCTCTTGTAAGAATCCAGCATCGAACTGCTTTTTGACTTCCTCTTTTATTTTCAACACAATATCGGGTCTCATTCTTCTAAGCTTCTGCTGAACTGGTTTACAATATTCTTTTATAGGTAAACGATGTACCACAATGCTAGTATTTAGCCTTGGAATATCCTGGTATGACCATGCGAAAACATCTTTGAACTCTCGGAGTAACTCGATGAGGTCATGTTTTGTCTTTGCAGTGATATCAGTTCCAATTTTCACCTATTTTCCTTCTTCTAGGCTCACAATTTCTAATGATTCCTTATGAGGTAGGATTTGTTTATCCTCTTGTTCCACCATTCTCAACAAGTCCAAAGATACATCACAGTCTTCGTCGTTTTCAAAGTCATGAGATCCTTCCAAACACATGTCTTTCTCAAAAAGAAACTCCGTGTTTGAAACAACATCACTCATGTCATTGATATCCGAGGACCTATGGGGATGCACCAAAGAATTTACAAAAATATATAAATTTATGAATAATTATTTGTACATTCAGGTTATAAATAAAATGAAAAAAATCATTTGGAAGACAATCAATCAAATGGAAAATATTTACTTGCCTGGAAAGAATAAAAGAAAAATTGCTCGAAATGAATGCAAAGACGTATTTTATTAGAATAATGATATTCAGACTTAAGCCTATTTCACAAAGGATTTCTTATCATTCTTAGGCTAAAAACAACAAGAATGTTTTGAACATTACTCTGAATAAGCTCTAAAGACTACAGGTATTTCTTTCGCACTCCAATTGTTTAGCTCGCTCTCAGGTTCGTAAGGGCAAATCTCCAACAAGGTCTTTCTTTCAGCTGTCTCTATAGCATTGATATTAACATTTTCCAACGTCTCTTCAATGCCTTCCCTTCTGGACACCCCTCGCTCAGGGTAAATAAACCCACCCGACACAAAGGATTTAGATATGTGGGGGAAGGTCAAAGGCTCCCACTTGACTTCCTCTCCGCTTAAACGTGCCCTTCTTCTCTCCTATCTTTTCTCCACTTCTTTTCTCTTTTGTTTCATATCTGGCTTCTAACCTAAGCAAAAACGATCAAACTTTTCCTTCAGCATGGGTGCTTCAATCCTTCCTTGAAGGTATTTTCCCAACCCTTTCCCTGGCGAAGCTCCTCTTCCTACCATCAACTGTAAACCCATCTCAGTAGCCTTGGATATCTTTGGTACCCGGATCCTATTTCCTTCAGTGATAAACGTTGCGTTCACAAATTCCAAGGACCAGAAAGAACATTCCACTGCCTCATCATTGGTCTCTACATAAGGTGCATCACCCGTTACCATCGCAATAATATCCTCCTCTGCACCTATTGTTACCAATCGACCCTCTGATATTAGCTTCACCTTCTGATGTAACGATAAAGGTACTGCCCCTACCGAGTGTATCCACGGTCTCCCCAATAAATAATTGTAGGAAGGCTTAATATCCATTACTAAAAAGTCCACCTCATAAGTAGTTGGGCCAATTCTTAATGTTATTTCAATTCTTCCTATAACCCTTCTTTATGTTCCATCAAATGCCCTTACTATATTCTGGCAGGGTTTCATATGTGAACTATCCACAAGTAATCGATTAAGAGTGGTCAAAGGTAATACGTTCAATGCGGATCCATTATCGATCAAAACCCCCGGTAATGTGTCCCCCTGACATTGGGTAGTAATGTGTAGAGCTTTGGTAGAACCCCTTCCTCCCGACGGTATTTCATCATCATTTAAGAAGATAAAATTGTCAGCACTTATATTGTTGACCAAGCGATCTAGTTTATTCACTAAGATCTCCTCGGCCACATATGTTTCATTTAGTACTTTCATCAGCGCACTTCGATGTACTTCTGAACTTAGGAGTAAAGCTAATACAGAAATGCGGGCTAGTTGTTTGTGCAGTTGCTCCACAACACTGTATTCACTGTGTTTCAAAAACTTCAGAAACTCTTTTGCTTCTTCTTCTTTTATTGGTTCATTAACCAACGGCTCAACCTCCACTGCTTTCCCTTTCCTTTATTCTACCATCAAATTCTTATCTCTTGGCAATTCTACTGGAGTATCATATCGCTTCCCGTTGCGCGTATAAGAACCCCTTTCTTGAATTCTCTCAACCTCTTTTCCTGAGATTGTCACATTTCATCCATACTTCCACGTAACCATTTTACTATCTTTATATGAGAAATTTGACGGCTTATGGATTACAATTTTTGGTGTTACCTGGACCTTAGATTCACTATTTTTAGGGTGCGAAATAATGACCACAGGATGATTTATTTTTGAAATCTTCGTTGTTGATTCCGACGTGCATATGCTTCTTTCTTCCTCTGTTTCCTCATAGAACTTCATTTCCTTGTTATCCATCATACTTTGAACCAAAGCCCTGAATCCTTCACATTCTTGGATTTCGTGCCCTGTTTTATGGTGGAATTCACAATAATTTCCCATCTCATACCCTTCCTCCAAATTTGAAATAACTAACCCTCTTTTTGCCATCTCTTTCCATACCCGTTTCAATGGAGTTTTTACTTCAGCGATGTCAGTCTTGACTTCTTCCCCCGTACCTTCGCTCAACATATTCACTCCCTTATCATCATGATTGGGCAACGGACTTTCTGTGTTGGGTGAGTCATCAAATTTGACAACACCCAATTTGATAAGTCATTCCACTACCTTCTTGAAAGCAGTACAATTTTCTACTGAGTGTCCTGAAATTCCCGCATGATAATCACATTTCGCGTTCGTGTCATACCATTTTGGATACGGGGGTTGTAGAGGACTCAAGTAATGAGGAGCAGCAACATGTGCATTAAATAAATTCTGATACAACTCTTTATATGTCATTGAAATGTGAGTGAACTAGGGCTTCTCTGTATTTTGCCTCATTCCCGATACTTGTTTCCTTGGCTGATTCACTGTAATTGATTTGATGCATGCATTCACGTTGTTCACTTCACTTTCTCTTTTCTTTGGAACTGGCCTTCGATTATTCTCCCCACCATCTATTTTTCCACTTTTAATAGCATGTTCAATCATTTCGTCATTCATGATTATATCCGAAAAGATCTTTGAGGCACTTCCTAACATGTACGTGATAAACGGCGCCTTCAATGTGTTGCTGAAAAGTATTGTCATTTCTTTTTCCAAAAGTGGTGGTTGAACTTGAACTGTAATCTCTCTCCACCTCTGTGCATACTGTCTAAAACTTTTGTTTGATTTCTTTTCCAAGTTCTACAAAGTGATTCTACCAGGTATTATTTCAGATACATGACTGTACTGTCTCATAAAAGCCTCCCTCAAATCCCTCCAAGTGCTGATTTTGGCCCGGCTCAACTGGTTATACCATTTAGACACCGCTCCTGTAAGAATTTCCTGAAAACAATGTATTAATAATTGATTATTATTAATATACCCCGTCATTCTCCTATAGAACATAGTAATATGGGCTTCGGGGCAACTTGTCCCACTATACTTCTCGAATTTTGGCATCTTAAATTTTTAAGGAAGCACCAAGTCCAGGACTAAACTCAAATCTTTTGCATCCATTTCATGATAGCTTTATCCTTTTTTCCTCAAACTGTTTTGGAAATTCTTCATTCGCTTTATCCTTCTCGGCTACCTCATCAAAATTTGGGACAGCTATATTATTCAGGTTCTCACCTGGATTAGAACCTGATCCGGCCTAAAAGTTCATCGGTATTGAGGCACTACCTTGAAACTGCTGCGACTTAATAAAAATAGAAGGTCTTCGCGGATGTAGCTCAGTCTGAACTTGCGCATGCAGAGGCGTAAAACCTGGAGGATAAAGTGGTTCGTCATTGTTTTCTTATTCATTAATAATCACAGGACCTTTCCCCTTATCAACTTAGTCATCAGGTCATTTTGAGACTCCTGCATCTTTTGTGTCATGTCATGCTGAATCCTTTCCATTTGATCTTTCATTTGTATCTGCAACTGATCTTGCATCTCCTTCTGAAGTCGATCTAACTTTTCCCACCTTTGGTCCATAATTTTTGACTTAGCGCGGGTACCGTAACGATGTTTGGTTGATGAATTTTTGCTTGTTTCCATATTAACTGAAGCACAATTTTAACCAATTAAAACCCTTTGTAATAATCTTGAATGCATATGATGACATGTAATGCAAATGCATGAAATGAATGCAAAAAAGAGCGTCAATTCTGATTCAATTTCTTTTTAGGAAACTTTATTGATAAACAAAATTCTTTACTTAAAATGGATTACAGATATCGCTTTGCCCTAATGCTCAGAGCTCTAACTTCTTTCAACAATGAAGCTAACTCCCGACCCCGATCCGATTCTAGTTCATACTTTACACTTAAAATGTCAGCCTGAATTGCCATTGTTTGCAGATGATCAGCTACCTCCCGAATCTGAGCAATAGCCCTGCCCATAATGTAATCTCTGTTCTAAATTTGATTCTGCGAATGATGAAGTTGCTCCCTCCAACGCTCTTCATTTCCTTCCAAGAATTCGATCCGTTGTCTACAGCCGTGTAATACGTACTCCAATTCTTCTATCCTCATTTTCATTTCTTCACTCTTGCACAGACTTGTCTTTAATTCCACTACAGAATTATGACTTCTATATGCAGGAAGTGATCTCTCGAGTTCCACTATTCTAGCTTTCAAGTCCGCTTGATAGTTTTGAGTGTCTAACACTTGCCGCTCTAAGGTCTCTTTCTGAACTTGAGTCTCCCGGGACTTTCTTTCCCACCGATTGGCTTTGTTTCTTTCTTCCTGGATCTCCTGTCGCCACTGCTCTGAAGTCTTTCCCAGCCCAGCAGTTCTCATTGATACTCGTAACCTTTTGTAGTCCGTCTTTAAGCTATCCAGATCCTCCTCTACTTTATTCTTCCCCTTCTTTAATTTTTCAGCTTCTAATTTTTGGACGTCAATGTCTAGCCTCAAATGCATCTTCTCTTCTTCCAACCGCTCTATTTTCTTTTCAAGTTCTAAATTCCTCTTTTCAAAATCTTGTTTTATAATCTCCAACTCTGATGAGATCACTTGTAGATACTCTTCCATTGGTCGAACACTCTCCAAGTTTAACTCCGGAATGTTATCATTAATTCTTTTACGTCGCCACTCATCGTACTCTGGAGTTGTCATCGAACCCACAGCTAGCCTTTTCATCCTGTGAACCTAATTCCAAGCCTGAGAAATTTCTTTTACCTTTTTCTTATAATTGTCTCCTCGGCACGAGAACTCACGTTGAGATAAACCATACGTTGCCAGCACAAACTGTCTTGAATTGTATTGCCTTAGGACCAGCAAAGGTGCATATCCGATGGGTCCCCAAATCCCAAGCAACGGAACCCAGTCAAAGCTTCCACAACGGTAGAGAATTCTATCAAGAATCAACCAAGGAGCTCTCCACTCCACATCATCCTCTTGAAGATTTGCAGAATTGCTATCCAATTTTCTTCTAATATGTCGTCCTTTCTGGGGGTAGCCACTATCTCTTTTAACGGGGAGTAATGCATGAGAAAACCTAATACGAAACTTTGTCAACCTTCCAGAAATGACTATGGAACCAAGCTATCAACAATTGTGCACAACCTATAAATCTGCCTTCGCCAGCCCGCCTACACGCATTCAAATATCTAAATGTTTCAGCCAAAATCGCAGGAACAGGCGTGACCCCTTTACCCAACTGATCAAAAAGATCTGAAACTGCATCGTAAACATACCCTAGTGCCCTAGAGAAGATCACTAACCCATAAATACTCAAAGCAAACACATCGACCTTCTTTTTCCCATCCGGATGCGCTAAAATCAAGTCTCTCAAATTCTTCCATGGAATACATTTACACTCACCCTTCTGCTTGATCTTGGTCGTGATCCACTGCTCGCTCGTTCAAGTAATATTCATCAATTTCTTCCATAATGCCGAGACATACACAGCTTTAGAATATGCTTTATCTACTTGAAGCCTTGGACAATGTAATAAAGCCATATATTCCTCCACCTTAGGCACCAGATCTACCTTGCCAAAAGTGAAACAACTATATGTTGGATTCCAATATTAAGCAAGGGCCCAAAACAATTGCTCATCCACCTTGATGTCCAACAAATACATCAGATCTCCATAATTAGAATAGAACAACTGCCTGGCCTTGTCAGTCCAACTATCCCATATCTCCTTTAACTCTTGAAGGTTATTTTGTGTCACACTAATACGAGTGTAGTCTCATAGTTCTGACACATAATCCTTAGCTAGACTGTCTCCCTTTTCCAATTGCACTTTCTCTGACCATATACGAACAATGGCATTATCTTTCACTTTATTAAGAAATTCATTTGCCATGACAATTTTCTAATTTAGTAACTGAACTTGAATCGACACTCCTTGGAATATGCAATGACATGAAACATATCAACAAAACATAAACAAGTCAGTATAACACCGCAACAATTCAAAGCAAGTATAAGAAAATCAAGCACCTATCCGGGTAATCACTAGAGGTTGGAATAATTCTAACCAGGTTGGTCTTCCTAAGTCAGCTATATGGGGTTTGGTTCTAAAGTCAAGGTACCTGAACCAGCAGATTCCTCGATCTTCACCCATTATAGGCTCATATAGACCGATTTCAGTTCAGGGGAATACATTTCCCTATGGCTGAATGGAGATAAAGATCTCACGAAGACATAGGTACGGATGTATCCCGAAAGTGATCCATTATCCTGCACGGAGGTGAAAACCTCACGAAGGAGTAGCTTCTCACTCCCACTTAGAAGGGTAAGACCAACAGTCTTTATGCAATATGATGCCAAAGTAAAGAGCTCAATTTACAGTAATCATGCAAGCAAATGCAAAGAGAAGATCGTAATTTTCAAATCAAATTTTTAATTTTTGACACTAAGACAAAAAAACAATCAATTTTACGGCTTGACTCTCTAAAAGGTCCCCAGTGGAGTCGCCAAGCTGTCGAAACCATTTTTTTATTTTGAAAAACGGGGATCGACTTTGAAAATGAAAATGGGAGTCACCGCCGATCTTTTATCGAGGTGTGATCGGTTCACCATTAAAAATGATGTTGGCCTGCAAAATTTGAGAAAACAAGTTCGGGAGTTGGTTACGCACGAGGAAGGATTAGCACCCTCGTAACGCCCAAAATTGGTACCAAATTGATTGTTTAATGTCTTAGGGTCGAAATTTTGAAAAGGTTTTAAAATACGATCTTTTGAAGTTTAAGTTTGAATAAACTAAATTGAATAATAAGACGCGCTTATTTTGACGAAATAAATTGCCGCACTCAGTGAGTTAGGGTGCAACAATTCAATCGTCAAAATTAAGTATGTCTTTTTAATTTTTAAATTTTAAAATTCATGGATTTTGAGAAGGTTATTTGGTCATTTAAGTCAAACGAGAAATTAGAATCCAGTAAGTTAGGGCTCAATTTCTCGAAATTCCAAAACATCAAACATTGCCTTTATTTTAAAATCAAGATAACAAAATGTCATATCCAGTAAGTTAGGATCCCACATTTTGAAATCTAAAGGATTTTATTTTAAAATTGTATGGTCTAAATAAAATGGATACTTGATGATATAAATTCATTGAGAAGAATTGAAGCCCAGTAAGTTACGGCACAATTCTCTAGAAATTATTAAACACCAAGCCTTATTTTTAGGAATTTTGAAATAAAACGATTATAATGTCTTAATGGAATGCAATTCTTACAAACAATATAATTGAATAACAATATACAAAGCAAATGATGAATAGAAAACTAATTCTACAATTTGGAGCACCCAAACATATAATGCATTAACATTTATAATCAAATAAACTAATAATCAATCTTACAAATAACATAATGAGAATAATTAATACAAAAATAATTTAATCACAAATAAACCAACCAAAATAATATAAATGAATAAAATTTTAAAACGTAGAATAAAAATTTATAAGTCACAAATTATAATATATTTTATAAACACATATATTAAAAATAATGTCATACATAATAATATATCGAATTAACCAAAAAACATAGGTAAAAAAGAATTTAAAATAATGTTAATAAATTTAAATCATGCGGATAATAATTTAGAAGAATAATGTATCATATCTTAGAAGTTATTCTAATAATTAGTTTAAAAATTATATTAAGCCAATATTAAAATAATATTAAAAATAATGAATTAATAAAATTGATTTATTTAAAAGAGTTTAAAAACAAAATTAAATACATAAACATTTTAAAATCAAGAACCATGATCAACAAAACTCAAATCCAATCTTAAACAAAATTAAAATAACAATATAGAAAAAATAAAATAAAATATATATACAATAGACTCAAAACATTGGTGTATAATGAATTTAAAATACAAAGTACAAACTAAAATGATATTTTTATTGCACTTTTAAAATATAAATTAAAATACTATCAAAGCAAATATTATAAAGAATATTAAATACTATAATATATAAAAATAGAATTGGTTATAATTTAAAAAAAATTGAATTTTAAGAAAGAAAAATAGATTAGTATTGAGTTAAAAAAACTGCTTCAAAATTGAAGGACTAAATCAGTAATTATACGCAAACATCATGATAATTCGAATCAATTCACAGAAACGGCACCGTTTGATTTGGATCTAAATGAAAATAAAACAAAATATGAAGTACAAATTACAAACAGATAAAAAGATCAAATTGCAACTCCATAAACATGCCAGGACCCATCGAACAAATAGACCATTTGGATCGGGTCACCCCTCGGGTTCGGCCTCTTAGAACGCTGCTGTTTCAAAGCCATTACATTGACTCTATCCGGCGACATTTCAAAACCGAGCTATAAAGGCCTAAACCTAAAGAGCTCCTCACTTTCAAAACCTAAAGGGAACCCAATAGTTCTTGCGCCGCTCGATATACAACACCCTTGAACAGTCCCCGATCCTAGCCCATGCTCCGATGACGACGGAGAGAGCCAAGATCGCACTGCCAGGTACGTCCTCACCTTCTTTCGATTATTTCTCTTATAACCAAGGACTCATGAACATAAAAAACAGAAAAAGAAATAAAAGAAATCAATCTGGTAACCAGCAAAATGGAAAAGAAGAAAAAACTGGGAAATCACCTCTTGATATTTTTTCTTTTGTATTCTGAATGTGTGTATTCAATCGTAAATTTTTTACAGGCATTTTTCGGTTCTTATATCTGTATTCGATAAAGAACCCAAAAAATCGAATCAAAAAAAATAAAAACAAAAATAAAATAGAAAAACCCCCCATTGGTTTGCTCTTTGCTGCGTTGTTTTCATTCTGTTTGCAGGCCTGGCGTACGGCGGGGGACGTGGCGTGTACAAAGACGAGGGCGCGCACGTACGTAGTCTCGTCACGTGCGGAGGGAGCGTGAAGAGGTGCTTCTATTGCGGCGCTGGGAACCGAAAGTTGCTAGGGTTCCTTGCTCCTGTTTTGCGTTTTGGGCTCAGTGGGCTAAAGGTTTTTTAGGCTAGTGGGTTAACTGGGTTTGGTGGGTAGGACCAGGTTAGGGTCTGTAATCGGGTTTAGTGACTGGGCTTCAACCCGAATTTGGCCCATTGTAATTGGACTATTTATTGGACTTTTAAATTTTGTTTTTTCATTTGGTTTTATTTTACTAACGGGTCGGGCAAATTGGGCCTATTACAACGCAATCAATTACTTGCCAATTCTTAACCATATATCAATCTATGCATATTTTGCAATTTATTCAATTTAGTCCCTAAAATCGGGACAAGCATAACTTTTAATCTAAAGCTTCAGATTAAAATTCAATTTCACATATATTCATTAGGGACCCTTCACTTCCTATTCCTACCAAAATTTTATAAAAAGTTTTCATTGTATTCAATTTGGTCTCTAATGTACAAAACTAATAATTAAGCTTTACAATTTAGTCTTTTTTTTAATCTAAGATTAATTTCTAACAATTTCAAACCTCATTCATTCAATTCTTAACAATGAAAACTTGCCAAAATTTCATCAATTGATCAAATTGATTCATTTGTTGGCTTAATCAAGCTCCCATGATAAAAAAATCTATAAAAAATCAAAGAAAAATGGCTAGGGACTTACTTGAAATTAAGGTTTGAATGTTAAAATAAGGTTGAAGGTTTCTTCTTTCCTTATTGGCTATGGTGGACAGTTGAACTAGAGAAGATGAACACTTCTCTCCACTTAACTTTGGTAACTTAACCTTAATTAATTAAACTTTAATCAGTAATTAACAAAACATAATTCCATCCACCATCAAATCCCACTATAATATATTTAAAATAGGTTAATTAGCCATTTTATTCCTTGGGATAATTACTATTTAAGTTCCCCACCTTTTCCTAATTTAAAATCTATAGTGAATATACTTTTACAATTTAGTTCCTCACCCTAATTAGCCATATTTTTACTATATTCAAATTTCAATTCATCAATATATAAACTCCGTAAACATCTCTATTTAATATTTATAGACTTAATTTATGAAAATGGGGTCTCAAAATCGTATTTTCTGACACCACTGGAAATCAAGTCATTACACATTGTCACTACGATAATATGTTACTTGCCATATTTAAAGTTGGTGGTTTATTGAAACAAAATCTTTGGGCTTTAAATAGTGTTAATATTATGGACATATGAGAACCCGACTTTGAATACTATTCTGTTTAAAGCAACTATCCTTAGAGTTTGGATTGGTTTGGATCAAATAATTGAATCCCTTAGATTGTGGAGAATAGATTGGGATCGCATTGAAGACATCAATGAATAATAAATCTCCAACAGTCCACTTTACATTGGTCTTTATTATTATCTTTCATCTTTTATACTTTTTAGCTACTATTATTAAAGGGTTGGATTGTAATTGATCTCTAATATGTTAGCAAGCCCCAAAAACTCTTATATATTGAGAGACTTGAATAGGTTTATGTACAGAGTATAGAGAGCACTTTATTATTCATTGATAAGCATATTGTTGTAAATGCATTTGATAGTAAACAATTTGTGTTCATAACTTAAATTCTCAGGGAGAGAATTTATAGGTGAGTGTTCTTGTCTTCAGGTACAAAAGTGAGGTCTTTATACTTAGAGATTGAGAAGACTTGGTTCACTTGTTGTATTGTGTATTAACAGATACTAGAATTACTCACTGAGCTAGGCTTCACAGACATAGGGAAAGAGAACTACATAAACAATCATATGTGTTCTTTGTTTACTTTGTGTTTGCCCATTCATCGCAGTGGCAATCGAAGTCATAGCAGCCTAGCACTTCCATTCAACACTTTATGTTTCAAAGCAATTAGCAACAGTTAGGTTCCAACAATGTATTTAAGTATTTTTGTTTTCTTTTTATATTTTTAGAATTTTTCTTGAATTTTAGGATTTTTATTTAATTATTATTATTTCACATCCACAATGAACTTGGACAAGAAACAAATGGTAGCCCAAATTAAAGTAAATTAAAAACCATTTATTTAGATTTCATTCTCAATATGTACGTATATTTTTTTATAATTTTAAAATTAATAATAAAAAATTATATTTTAAAATATATTCTATTATTTTTTCTGAAATTATAGAAAAATATAAAAGTACTATATATACAAGTTAAAAATGAAATTGGACAACTAGTTGTTCAGATTCGATGTGCATATAAAATTTAAAAAAATTCCTAAAATTACTCATTTTTATGTTTTAATTTTCAAATAATATATATTTTAAATTTTTAGGATAGGTGTAAATATTTTTTGACTATCAACATAAAATTTAACAACATCAACCAAATACTTAAAAAGTATCAATCTCATTAACGGTTTCTAAGTATAGATATAGCTAAGTCCAAGAAAAATTAGGCACCAAATAAATATAAATTACAAGTTTAAGTGTGAGGGTATATATTAACCCTAAAAAACAAGGCATAATGACTTTTTGTCTTCCAACATTATAAAAAATTATTTTAGTCATTCATTTAATTTCTCGTCTTTTTTAGCCCTTGAACTTATATTTTTTATTAAATCACCCCCAAATGGATGAAAAAGTTAACTTTTTTAATTTTACTGATGTGACATACACGTGGATTGCCACGTGGGTGACATGTCAACATTTAATTAAATTGTTAATATTAAAATATTAGAAAATATTCTTTTATATATTTTTTTAATTTAATGATTTTTAAATTTAAAAATAAATTTTTATATTTTTTTTAAAATTAATTAAATATTGGCATGCCATCCACATGTATGTGTCACGGGGCTAGACTTTTTTTCACAATCCATGCAGCCTTAGGCGATTCCTTCTCTTCAAATGCGCCTAAGTCAGCCTAACTCTCGCAAAGTGAAGATTTTTACAGAATTCGTCTAAGACATCAAAATATAATGAATGCAATCTCAAAGACAAAATATGCTCGAAAAAGTAGAATAGCCATAGAAAAGCAATACACACAAGGTGTTTGAGTAAATGCTCCCAATTTAGTATTCACTACTAAAGAATGAAATACAATGGCCACAATGGATGATTAAAAATGAAGGGGAGGCTCTCTATTTATAGTTGAGCTCCCTCTAAATCGATGGTATAGATCAAATTACATCGACAGACGAGATCGCAGCATATCTCTAATTAAGGGATTTGTATAATCTCCAAGATTATAAAATCTAATCTAATCAGATTACAAATCTTCTAAGATTACTTTCCCTATTTACCAAGGTAGCCTTAAATTCCTATGAGTGCTTCACTGGGCCACTAAAACTTCAACTAGATGGGCTTCGTCACTTGTTTTTCGAATCGGGCCAATTCAAGTGGGTCAAATGATCCGCATTTAAAATGTAGACCTCTATGGAACACTCTTTGTGCTTTACTCCCGGGCTTTGAACCGCGGCCCATGACATTCTCCCCCACTAATTCTTGCAACGCCTTCGGTGCACTCTTGGAATGGCACTGGTTTGATTCACCTGGGAACTTTCTTGATGCCTTGGTCCTTTCCTGACTAGTGTCGAGTGTTAAATAATATGCGAATGTGAAAATGTACATGTCGAATCAAGTAATAAAGTAGTAAGTAATATCGTCCCCACAGGGATCAGATAGGATTAGTTTGGTTAAGTTATCATTATAAACTATATGAATCAGTCTATGGCAAAAAAAAATAGAAGAACAAATTTGTAAAGGATAATCACATATGCAATATTAAAATCAGATAACTAACTTAAAATGTTGTGGCAATGTAATGAAACAAAGATGAAAGGAAAAACACTGTTGAATGGGAAAGTTGGAAGTACTCAGATTACATCCTTAAAACACAATAATGCCATGGAAAAGATGTAACTAGTCTATTTTTTAGATTCTAGCTACAATAGTCTGCTTCTTTCGAGAGTCAGACTTGAAGCTACCATTCTTAATGCTTTCTATGTCTACAAGCTTGAAGGATGATACCCAATATTTTTTTCTTACTCTGTATAGAGCGCAACTCTATGTCTAGAGTGCTACGAATATTCTTTCAAGTACTTGTTTATATCATTCAATCATAATCCAACTAGTTTAACATTTTCAGAATTAAATCAAGTTTGTGAACATGCCATACATCCATCTATGTCTAGAGATTTCATGCATGCATTCAAAATAATGCAACTCAAATGAAATAGTAGATCTAGTCAAGATAATGCCTGATCATTAATGGAAGTAAAGATTCATCAAGTAATTCCAACCCGATGAGATTAGCTAATGGGTTGGAAATTAATATACAAAATATAGGTATCATTCAACAACATCACTTAAGAGTTAAAAATCCACAGAAATTTATCAAGGTAACTAAGGAAGAACTTTAGAAAGCTTTCACCAAATCAGCTCCCAACTCCAGTGCTACAATATTGTGCAAGACCCAGGGTTGAATGCTTCGTCCTCTTCCTTGCATCTTTGCTCTGTTCTTTAGATGCTACCCTCTCTTCCTTTCTCCAAATATTTTTCACAACAGTTTGTTAAAGAAGAATCGCTCCTAAATTCTCGTGTCCATCTATTTCTCATCTCTTTTTTTCTCTTTTATAGGGTCAGTCCCCTGTCTCAGCACACACTTTTCTCCCTCTTCTTCAGTTAAATTTATTTGGTACGCGTCTAGCTGGCTGAGAGTGACGAGGGTTGAGTACTGTGTTAACATCTTCCTGGAATTGCCATGGCATTTATGCTTGTAATCTGCCCAACCTTTTGCCATGACAATACTTCACTCCTTTATTTCTCTTCTTCCTTCCTACACCTGCTACAAACACAAGCAATTCATTTCCTTCCAGCAACAAAAGTAGCATATAGTAATATTGAAAGCACAGTCCAAGCTTCATCATGTAATGTTACAAATATATCTTAAAAATGCAAATATATCCACTTAAGTACAGACAATTAATCAAGTTTAGAGGCCTGCAATATAACTCTTTTCAAGAGTTATCACACCCCCAAACCTGAGTTACTGCTTGTCCTCAAGAAAAATATGTATGAATGCATGAATGCAAGAATTTCCATAACACATAATTACCTCTTGTATTTCCAAACCATATGAAGCACATTTCTTTTACCTCCATTCTCAACTATCTTCAGTCTCTGAGAACCGGTTCAAGTTTCATAAGCTTATTACAGAGTAAGTGCAGAAAATATTGCCTTAAAAATAAAACTTCCTAATTTCTCAAACAATTTTGACTACAACAAGTACCTCCTAATGTATTTAGTTTATCTTTCATCTAAACTCAGTTTATTTTTCTTATTATTATTAAATCTGGCTTTTCATAACTTAGTTACAAATATTTTTACTAGGGAATTCATCTTGTCACATAGTTTCTTTACTTGACGATTTCAGTAGAGCATACACTAGATTGTCAGGTATTTCATCATGTCACAATTTGAATGAAATGCACTCATAAAGTTAAGGCTTTTAACTTAGAAGATGGATAGAGCAGACAACTACCTCCTTAGCTACTCAGCCTAATACTACATTAGAGTGTCCCTAAACTGCTTCCTTTATTGAATTACTCTTAAAATTACTTTTCTAATCAACAACATAATGGAGCAAAAAAAATGTTGCTCACCTACTTGGCAATTTCGAGCATTGGAGTAACTTATGGCATTTATTTATTTAATGTTTTTTATTGAGATTTTCCAATATCCTAAACTTAGCCTCAAGAATTTCTAAGATTATTAAAAGAAACCTACTATAGACTAATTGGAATTGGAATTAGGGAATTCTATTTTTTAAAGGTCAATTCTCAAGCAACCATTCTAAGCTAAACTCACCTAATTCATTGTCAAAAAATTTCTAGGTATGTCGAAGTATTAAATTCCTTATCGAACATCATCAAAAAAAATATACTCATCGCAATGTAACAGTTTTTTGGCATTTATGTGTGATTGCAAAATGAATGAAAAAATGAACGAATATTAAAACAACTATCTAATGCACAACACACCCCCAAACCTAAGGGATGCATTGCCCTCAATGTATGAACAGAAAAAATAATAATACTAATTGCAAAGACCTATATAGAAAGAAAATGGAAAGAGAATAGTTATGAATTCATGATGAAATGAAATTAAAAATGAAAGCCTGGAAAGATAGTGTTGTTACTTAAGTTTGGACGAGTGGGTTTGCGGGCAACATACTTGTAACGCTCATTCTATTTCAAGGAATTGATTGGCACCTCGTCCTCCTCATCATATGATTTGGTGATATCATCAATCAGCTTATTAATCTCACTATCATTCTCTGATATTGGTGCAGTCGATGCAGGTGGGATACGTGTAGTAGGAGGTTCAGTTGGTGCAGAAATTGGGTTTGTTTCTTCTCATTCCTGGTCAGACTCAATGTTCACAGATTTTGTTTTCTATTCCTCTCTCTCTGGTCCTGTTTGGTCGTTCTCCTTAGTGGCAGTGTGAATGGTGGTAGGTTCGGCATCATCCTCTTCCCCTTCCTCTGCATCAGGTAGTAGTTCCTATGGACGCAGGCATAGGCCTGGTAAAATTCTTCTAAAGGGACTTCTTGATAATAGCGTCCTTCTTTCTTACATAACCCCAAAATAGAGACATCTCCTTTTTTGCTCTGCTTATGTTTTTGGCAATCCGCACTTGCTACTTTTCAAACATACTGAACTACTTGTGTAAATTCTCAAAGGAATTGAACACATGTTTCTCAAAGGCATTGTGAGAAGTGGAAGGACTTGTTAGGGCATAATTGGGAGTGGAGGATGTAGATGCAAACCAGGGGGTGGATAACGTGGCATTTCCTCCCCTGCAAATCTCATAGCAAATTACTTTGTGATGGCCTCTTTGTTGGGAATAGTATCCTAATTGGTTGAAGAGGAACATTAACATGTTGGCACATTACCGTGATAAGAGATGGAAAGTTGAGGCTTCCGACATTCTTCTGGGCGCAGTGGTGGATTTCTTTAAATATATTTTTTCTTACATTTATTTTCCTTCACGTCATAATGGAATGAAGTAGTAGCATCCTTTCTTTAGAAATGGTGGAGATGTGAGTCGAAGGGCTGAGGCGGGATTTAAGGAAATGGTACCATACTTGACATTTGGGTTTCAACAAGGTTCTTTCCACAGTGTAGCAGTCCTGGCGTGACACCCACCATTTGGTTCCTTCAATATAGAGGTTTTGCAAAACTTGAGTTAGACCAGCTGTGGTGCTTGTAGCGGCAAACTAGGTTTGTTCATCTTGTTCATCAGGCAGGGCATATTGGGCATTAATGGAGTATGTGTCAAAAAGCACCAAAGCTCCCCGTACATAGATAAAAAGCATTGTTGGGAGACATCAAATGTGCATAAAACTCTTTAATAACCTTTGTTAAAACATCATCAACAAAAAACTTGCTATCCATGCTTTTCAATGACGGACGCTAGAGACTCATCATACCCCATGAGAAGTCCATCTTTAGAAATTAATCCTTTTCCAAGACAGAATGATGGCTTGGAGATATTATAGGTATATTTTTCTTCTGTTGCTTGGTTGAAAAAGGTTCTTGGTGGCGCACTAGCCTGTGGAAGAGAGCACATCGAGCCATTTAAAACAAGTTAGAGTAACTGTAAAAATAAAATGGTAAGAACTTTGCAGTTATGGAATAAACAATGAAAGAATATGAATCAATTAGGGTAAAAGAAAAAGAAGAATCAGGCCGTGACGTGGGTGATAAGAAGGCTAAAATTATGGCCTGACACAGTAAACGAAAATTTAAACGGGAAGATAAAAATTTTATTGGTAGGTAAATAAAGGAAATCTTTCAAGTATTTCTAATAGGAAAACTACTAATCTACCAAGCCTAATCCTTAGTATAATTGCAAAGGAAAAAAAATTAAAAAAATTAATGATCTCAATCCAATAGAGAAAAAAAAATAAAACAAAAACGAATAAAACAAAGAAACTAATGCAGAGGTGGGAACTTAAGCATTTTGAAGAGCAATGGAATGTTTATCCTGAGTTATAAGGACACCCCAATAATGCTTCAAATGTTGGCCTTTGACTTTGAAATTAAGGCCAATCTTGCCATCTTTAACTTCTTCAGCTCTATAAGGGTAAACATGCACTATCTCAAATAGGCCAGACCAACGAGACTTCAATTTGCTAGGAAACAATTTCAGCTTGTAATTGAACAACAACACCTATTGTCCAGGTTCAAATTGCCATGGCAAAATCTTCTTATCATGCCATCGCTTTCTCCTTTCTCTATATAGTTTGGCATTCTCATAAGCCTGAGCTCTAAATTCCTTCATCTCATTCAGCTCCTATAGTCAATTATTGCTGCAGTAATCCAATCCATGCTTAATTTCTTAATTGCCCAAAATGCCTTGTGTTTAAGTTCAACAGGCAAATGGAAAGTTTTTCCATATACAAGCTTGAAAGGCGACATTCCCAATGGTTTCTTAAACGTAATACGATATATACATAAAGCTTCATCCAATCTTAATGACCAATTTTTGCGAGTTGGATTCACCACTTTCTCCAAAATCTGTTTAATTTCCCTATTAGAGACTTCAACTTGTCCATTTGTCTCAGGGTGGTATGCCGTGGTAATCTTATGCTTTACCCCATATCTTATCAAGGCAGTAGCAACTAATTTGCAATCAAAATGGGAGCCTTCATCACTAGTAAGCGCCTGAGGTGTACCAAACCTTGTGAAAATATTCTTATGCAATAATTTTTGTACCTACTCAGCATCACTCGTAGGGAGAGAGACCCAAATCAGAAAAAAATTATAGTTAATTTATATCATTTACTATTCATATCAGAAAAAAATTATATTCAATCATATTGTCCCTTGTATGGGCCCTCGAAACCCAAATCATGTATTAGAAACAAGTCGGGACAAAACCGTGCACTCAGAGACTTTTTTGCAAAATTTCAAAATTTTTTCCCAGGTGCAGAGGACACACACCCGTGTGGTCAGACTGTGTGGCTCACACGTTAATGTGACACTCCCGTGTCCTAAGCCATGTGAGCATTTGAAATAGGGCACACGCCCGTGTTCCAACTCGTGTCTGTACCCGTATAACTCTCTGACTTGGGTCACACGGCCAAGTCACACACCCGTGTGCTAGGCCGTCTGTAGCTACAGGGGTCACATGGTTAAGCCACACACCGTGTGTTAGGCCGTGTGAAAAATCCTAAGAATTCTGTTCTAAATTTTAAAGATACAGGGGACACAAGGCCAAGACACATGCCCATGTGCTACGCCGTGTGTCACACAAGGCTAAGACATACGCCCGTGTCTCTGCTTGTGTGGACAAAATAAGGTCATTTCCTAGCCATATTTCTCACCCAAATTTGCCTTCCACCTACATAAACACTTAAAACACTTTCACAAGCCAATCCAAGACATTTAAACCAAGCCAAAACTAAGTCTTATACATGACATATCAACTTATATATTCATATCAGAAAAAAATTATATTCAATCATATTGTCCCTTGTATGGGCCCTCGAAACCCAAATCATGTATTAGAAACAAGTCGGGACAAAACCGTGCACTCAGAGACTTTTTCGCAAAATTTCAAAATTTTTTCCCAAGTGCAGAGGACACACACCCGTGTGGTCAGACTGTGTGGCTCAAACGTTAATGTGACACTCCCGTGTCCTAAGCCATGTGAGCATTCGAAATAGGGCACACGCCCGTGTTCCAACTCGTGTCTGTACCCGTATAACTCTCTAACTTGGGTCACACGGCCAAGTCACACACCCGTGTGCTAAGCCGTGTGTAGCTACAGGGGTCACATGGTTAAGCCACACACCCGTGTGTTAGGCCGTGTGAAAAATCCTAAGAATTCTGTTCTAAATTTTAAAGATACAGGGGACACAAGGCCAAGACACATGCCCATGTGCTACGCCGTGTGTCACACAAGGCTAAGACATATGCCCGTGTCTCTGCTTGTGTGGACAAAATAAGGTCATTTCCTAGCCATATTTCTCACCCAAATTTGCCTTCCACCTACATAAACACTTAAAACACTTTCACAAGCCAATCCAAGACATTTAAACCAAGCCAAAACTAAGTCTTATACATGGTACATCAACTTATATATTCAATTATCAAATTTACCAAAACCACCATACATACATATAAGCATATTTTACCAATTTATACTATCTTAAAATCAATCCTCAACATGCCTATATGATTTCCATCATTTATCTATTTCAAACACACAACAACATATTAAGGCTACTATTTATATATCAAAACATACCAATTACAAGCCATACCAATGACAAATTTTCACCTAAACACATACATGCCATTCTTGACCACTTTTAGACTACACATGCCATTATAACCTAACATTTAATTTTACTATTTATACCAGAAAGAGCTAATGGATAGTGTGAGATATCTCCACCAAGCCTCCAACCCAACGAGCTTCTGAATTACTATAAACTAGAGGAAATAAAACAGAATAAGCATATATTACTTACCAATCATTTACATTTAAAGAAAGCATGCAAAAAAATTCATCTAAAGAAATTTGGTAATTTGCCTAAACACATATAATCTCAAGAAACATGTTCGTCATATAACTCGTGTGAATATCAAGAAATAAGGATGAGCTCATCATGTAAAAATTTTCATGTATATATGTTTCCCACATCATATATTCATATAACATATACATTTCCATAATAATTTATCTCAATTTCAAATTATCCCATGTTGGAACTTTGCCCGTTGAATTTATTAGAAATATTGATGGATACACAGGTAGTACACTTGAAGTGTACAAACTGTAATCCGTCAATTTATATTCAGGAGTACTCATTAGAGCACATAATTGGGAACCCTCTCTCGAGCCATATATCAGGAAGCTCATGTGAGACATATAACGAGAAGCTTATCCTGGCTGTATAACGGGAAGCACATAAAAGCCACAATCGGGAAGCTCATGAGAGCCAATAACGGGTAGCTCCGAAGAGCCATTAATCGAGAAGCTCTGGATAGGCTTATATGGGGACGCAAGCTATATTAGAAAGCTCTGAAGAGCCATTAACGGGAAGCTCACAAAGAGTCATATAACGGGGTGCTCAATAAGAGTTGTGGTGTGTCTACAACACGTGTAGAATCACAACCAATCGGGATGCTCTGAAGAGCTATTAACGGGAAGCTCGTAAGAACCATATAACAGGAAGCTTGGGAGGGCTTATAATGGGATGCTCTTTCAAGCTCTGATGTGTCCGCAACATATGCAGGACCACAACCAATAGAGGAAATCCTGTATCCATCAAATTTCATTTATTCAAACGGGACTTAACATTTAACGGGTATTTTTGGATATGTGACTGATTTTCATATATATCAATTATACAATACACATACATAACAGTCAATTTAAACATATAAATATACATAATTTAGTTACACGAACTTACCTTGACAAGTGTTCGTGTACGTAAAATCTACTAATCTGACACTTTTTCTTTTTCACGATCTAACTTTGTATTTGAGTTATCTGGATCTATACGAATGAATTTAACATCACTTTAATACAATTCATATTCAACACAATCCAATTCATATCTTAAGCAAAAGTACCATTTTTCCCTTATACTTTAGATTAATTTAGATTTCGTCCATAGGCTCAGAAAATTAAATTCATGCAATTTAATCCTTATTCCAAGCCTAGTCAATTTTTACATGTAACATTTACATCCCATTTAATTCATAAAATTTAGAATTTTTCCATGAATTTTACATCTTTACAATTTACTCCCTAAATCACATTTCCATGAATCAACAACCTAGAAAAAATTTCATACTTTGATAACTTTACAAATTAATCCCTTAGATAGCTAAATTAAGCTATTACAATCTCAGAAATATAAAAATTATTAAAATCGGGACAAGGAAACATGCCTAATTGAGCCAAAACAACTTGCTTGAACTCAACACCCAAAAACTAGGGTTTCCATGTCTTTTAATTGGGAAAGATGATATAAAATGATGATATTAGATATTTATTTTATTTATCATCTTTTATTTATTTACTTTCCAATTTAGTCTTTTTTTTTCCTTAAATTTCCATGGATGAATCATCATACTTTTCTACTAGCTTCTCTTAATGGTCTATTTGTCATATAAAGACCTCAAATTTTGAATTCTATAGCTATTTGATACTTATAGCTACTAGAATTCAACTTTCACATTTTATGCAATTTGGTCCTTTCCATCTAATTAAACATCAAATCGGTAAAATTTTCTTAACGAAATTTTTATACGATATTCCTATCATACGATAATCCATAAAATATTTTTAAAATATTTTTTCTTATAGATTCGGATTTGTGGTCCCAAAACCACTGTTCCGATTTTACTGAAAACGGGCTGTTACAACTCTCCTCACTTAAAGAAATTTTGTCCTCGAAAATCTTATCAGTAAAGAAGTTTGGATATTGCTTCCTCATTGTTTCCTCCAGTTCCTAGGTAACTTCTTCTAATCCGTGTCATTGCCAAAGAACTTTTACTAAAGCTACCTTTTTATTTCTCAACTCTTTTATCTCACGTGCCAGAATTTTGATTGGTTCCTCACTGTAAGTTATGTCAGGCTAAATATCAACTTCTGTAGGAGAAATAACATGTGAAGGATCTGACCGATATCACTGTAATATAGATACGTGAAAAACATTATGACCAAACCAAAGAATTTTCTTCTAATCGGTACGCAGTAGGTCTGATTCTTTCAATAACCTCATATAGCCCAATAAACTGTGGACTCAATTTTCCTTTACGACCAAATCGAAGAATTTTCTTCCATGGTGAAAATTTCAAGAATACCTTATCGCCAACTTGAAGCTCTATTTCTTTTCGTTTAAGATCCGCATAAGATTTTTGACGATCATAAGCTGCTTTTAAACTATCTCAGATCACTTTCACCTTTTCTTCGATTTCCCGGATCAGATCAAATCCACATATCTTTCTCTTATTGAGCTCAGTCTAATACAACAGAGTTCTACATTTACGATCATACAGAGCATCATACAGTGCAATTTGAATACTTGACTAATAGCTATTATTATATGCAAATTTAACTAAAGGCAGATATTTCTCCCAATAGCCTTGAAATTCTAGTACACAACACCGAAGCATATCTTCAAGAATCTGAATTACCCGTTCTGACTGACCATTAGTTTGAGGATAAAATGTGGTACTGAAATGTAATTGTGCACCTAGGGCCTCTTGTAACTTGTTCCAAAATTGGGATGTGAACCGCGGATCTCTGTCTGAGATAATAGAGACTGCCACTCCATGTAGCCTAACAATCTCAGAAACATATAACTCTGCTAATCTATCCAGGGAGAAATCTATACGTCCCGGAACGAAGTGTGCAGACTTTGTCAAACGATCGACGATGACCCAAATGGCATCTTTCTTTTTCAGAGATAGGGGTAACTCTAATACAAAGTCCATAGTAATTCTTTCCTATTTCCATTCCGGTATTGTTACTGGTTGTAAAAGTCCCGAAGGTACCTAATGTTCAGCTTTAACTTGCTGACATATTAAACATCTAGATACGAATTCAGAAATATCGCTTTTCATTCCCGACCACCAGTAAATATTTTTCAAATCATTATACATTTTATTACTCCCCGGATGAACTCACATAGTACCATTATGAGTTTCGTACAAAATCTTCTGTACAAGCTCCAAATTCTTCGGTACACATATTCTGCCTTTGAACAATAGACAATCATCAGGTCAAATCTAAAATTTCGAATTAGAAGTTGATTCACACTGTACCGTTTAGCTTGCAACTCATTATCACTTTTCTGAGGTTCGTAGATCTGCTGTAGAAATGTCGGCTAAGCCTTTAACTAAGCTAAGATTGAGCCATCATCAGACAATGATATTCGAGTATTCATTGCTCGCAAAGCAAATAGAGACTTTCTACTCAAAGCATCTACAAATACATTTGCTTTTACTGGATGATAATCAATTACCAAATCATATTCCTTTAGTAGTTCAAGCCACCTCCGCTGTCTCAAATTCAAATCTTTCGCGACATCAGATACTTTAAACTTTTGTGATCAGTGAATATACGATATTTTTTACCAAACAGATAGTGTCGATATATTTTCAATGAAAATACGATAACTGCTAATTCAAGATCATGTATTGGGTAATTCTTTTCAGTTGGTTTAAGTTGTCTAGAAGCATAGGCTATCACTTTACCTTCTTGCATCAAAACATATCCTAAACCATTCAATGATGCATCACTGTAAATTACAAATTTCTTACCCGATTTAGGCTAAACTAGAACTGGTGCTTCAGTCAACAAAGCTTTCAATCTATCAGAACTCTGCTAACATTTATTAGACCATTCAAATTTCACAACTTTTTGCAATAGCCGTGTCATCGGAGAAGCTATCATCGAAAACCCTTGTACAAATCTATTATAGTAACCCACTAATCCCAAAAGACTTCTAAATTCAGATACATTTTTCGGTGGTTTCCAGTTAACAATTGCTGAAATTTTATTCGTATCCACCCTGATGCCTTCAACAGATATTATATGTCTAAGAAAACTAACTTCCAGAAGCCAGAATTCACATTTACTGAATTTAGCATACAATTATTTCTCACGCAATGTTTCCAAAAAAATTTCTCAAATGATCAGCATGCTCGGTTTCATCTCGGGAATATACCAAATATCATCAATAAATATAACCACAAATCTATCTAAATACGATTTAAAAATTATGTTCATCAGATCCATAAATATTGCAGGTGCATTGTCAAGCCAAATGGCATCACAAGAAATTCATAATGCCTGTACCTGATTCTGAAGGCTGCTTTTGGTACATCTGAGTCTTTCACTCGTAATTGATAGTAACCAAAATGGAGATCAATCTTTGAAAACACTGCGGCAGCTTTCAATTGATCAAACAAATCATCAATGCGAGGAAGTGGATACTTGTTCTTGATTGTAACTTTATTAAGTTGTCGGTAATCAAAACACAATCTCAGAGATCCATCTTTCTTTTTAACAAACAGAACCGACGCACCCAAGGTGAAGAACTAGGTAGGGCAAAGCTTCTGCCAGTCAGTTCTTGCAACTGCGCTTTTAACTTTTTTAATTCAGTAGGAGTCATTCTGTAGCGTGCTATAGATATCAGTGTTGTCTCCGAAACAAGATCTATAGAAAATTCCACTTCTCTGATCGGTGGTAATCTAGGCAACTCTTTTGAAAACACATCAAGATATTTACACACCACTGGTATTAATTTAATCTTGGATTCAGACACTTTACTGTCCAACACCTAGGCAAGATAAGCATTATAACCCTTTCTAACATATTTCTGTGCTGACATGGCTGATATCACATTAGACAACCCATTCAAATTATCATATTCACCATTTTGGCATTTCAGCACAATATGCTTTTGTTTGCAATTTACCATGGCATCATGCTGAGTTAACCAATCCATACCCAAAATTACATCAAATTCTTCAAACGGTAATAACATCAAATCAGCCAAAAATAGAGACCCCGCATCATTAACGGATAGTTCTTACAAATTTTATCCACTATTACATACTGGCCTAGGGGGTTTGATACTTTAACCACGAATTCAGTAAACTCGACAGGTAAATTTTTAAAAGACACTAAATTCGTGCAGATATATGAATGTGTAAAACCACGATCAATTAAAGCAGTTATATTAGTATCAAGAAGAGAAAAAGTACCAGTAATAACGTCTAGTGCAGACGAATCTTCACGTGCACGAATAGCATATGTCATTGCTGGCGCTCGTGCCTCAGATTTGATAGTTAAATCTTTTATTGTACCTCGACTACCACTGACATTACCGGGGTTACGAGGTGGTCTACCTTTCGTAACAGGGTTACTCAGCCTTGAAGTTTGGACGGTATCTTTTTTAGGCTTTTTCGAGCAATCCCTAAGATAATGGTCAAGGGAACCACATCTAAAGCATGCTCCGCTTCTCATGCGGGATTCACCAAAATGTAATTTATTACAATGTTTACATCTAGGTTTGGGGTTTTTGACACTTCCTACACTTGCTACAGATGGAGCCAAATATCTCGGATTAGAGTGTTGAATAATTCTGTCTCTCCCAAAATACCCCATAAAAGTAGTAGAACGATTAAAATTTTTCTTTGATTTCTTTGAGCAGATTGATATGACTTTCTCGTAAATCTTTTACTTGAAGTTCTGGCTTCCATCTCAGGTTGTTGTTTTTTTTACTCAATTCTTCAACTTTATGAGATCAATCAATCAGTATCACAAGTTCTTTTAATTTTTGAATCCCAACCAGCAACTTGATATCTTCATTTTAACCCTCTTCAAACCGCTTACAGATGGCAATTTCAGTCGAGAAACACACCCTGACTTATTTACTCAGTCAGACAAATTCTCTTTCATACTTAGATACAGTCATATGCCTCTATTTAAGCTCTAGAAATTCTTTTTTTTGATCAAGGAATCTTTGACTGATATACTTCTTTTCGAATTCAGTTTGGAAAAATTCCCATGTAACCCTCTTTTTTGGTACAACAGAAATCAGTGTATTCCACCATTGATAAGTCGAATCTTTTAGTAGGGATACAACACATTTTAAACACTCAGCTGGTGTACAAGACAATTCATCTAGAACCCTGATAGTGTTTTCTAACCAGAATTCATCTCTTTCAGGATCATCTTCACTTATAACCCTAAATTTTCCTACCCCATATTTACGAATTTTATCTACTGGAGGCTTACCAGTTCTAACAAGTTCAGTACCTTGTGGCATATCAGGAACCAATTGAGAAATAGGAGGGAGGTTATTGTACAGCCAGATTTGTTCTTACGAATTCTATAAACCATTCGTTCATTATTTGAAAGAAGGCTTTTTTAGCCTTTTCTTCTCGGCCCTTAGATACGAGCCTTCTACTACTCGAGGCTTCTCTTTGTACTGAAGCTTGAGCATTACTCTCACCTTCTTCAGATTCAGCTCGATTGGATGTCATTACTATATGAAAAACATGTTTAAAATGGTCAAGAGATATCACACTATCACAAATTATATAATGGCATGTATAGCTAGACTTGTACATGCGATGTTAGTCTAAGAATTGACTAAACCTGGCTCTGATACCAATAAATGTAACACCCCTAACCCATATCCGTCGCTAAAACAAGGTTATAGAGCATTATCATAATTTACAGATCAATTACAATTAATTTATATCATTTACTATTCATATCAGAAAACAATTATATTCATTCAATTATCCCTTGTATGGACCCTCGAGACCTAACTCATGCATTAGAAACAAGTCGGGACTAAACTGGGAACCTAGAGAATTTTCACAAAATTTTAATTTTTTTCCCAAGTGCAGGGGACACACGCTCGTGTGGTCAGGCTGTGTGGCCACACAGTCATGTGACACACCTGTGCCCTAGGCCGTGTGGGCAATTGAAATAGGGTACACGGTCGTGTCTCATCCCGTGCCTGTACTCGTGTAACTCTCTAACTTGGGTCATACAGCCAAGTCAAACGCCCATGCGCTAGGCCGTGTGTGGGTGCTGGGGTCACACAATCAAGCTACACACCCGTGTGTCAGGCTTAGTGAAAAATCTTGAGCATTCTATTTTGAATTTTAGATATACAAAGGACACACGACCAAGACACACGCCTATGTGCTAGGTCGTGTGTCACACAAGGCTGAGACACACACCCGTGTGGACAAAATAAGGTCATTTCATAGCCATATTTCTCACCCAAATTTGTCTGCCACCTACATAAACACTTAAAACACATTCACAAGCCAATCCAAGACATTTAAACTAAGCCAAAACTAAGTCTATGCGTGACATATCAACTCATATATTCAATTATCCACACTTACCAAAACCACCGTGTAGCACCCCAAACCCGACCTAGACGTTACGGTCAGATCTGGCGTGTCACATTGAAGGGTCTTTCAAAAGATTGGACTCTTTCGGTAAAAATTTGTTTCCCAGTTTAACATTTACTTCTTTGTAATTTAAAATAAAAAAAACATTCGTCTTGTTATCAGATATTGTTTTAATAAGTTAGTTCTAAATCGCAGAAGCTTTTTAAATTCTATCGCTTAAAAACCCGTGTCTTTGAAAAAAGTAGTAATTATTTTAAAATTCGTCTTCTCCTAACTAGCAGTTTAAAATATTTAAGTAAAAGCCCAATTAAAAATTTAAACCAATCTAAAGCCCTTATTACATAAACGAAACCCAACTTATAATTTAAATTAGAATAAAAGCAAATGTGAGCATCAGTGTTTGTGTGGCCATCTCCAAGTCCCTCGCAGCACAGAATCGCCTATGGCTGAGGATTACCTGCACAGTTTAAGGAGAGGGTGAGTTTACGAAGCTTAGTGTGAAATCCCCTATCAGTCAATCAATATACAACATGCAGTAGTAGTCTGGGCCTGAGCCCCATACAGTAATAGTACAGTGTGGGCCTTAGCCAAATACAGTAACAGTACAATACAGTAATACAACCCATCCCATTCCAGCCAACACACCACTCCGTACCACCAACACACCATGTGGGGATAAAATCGACCCTCCTAGCCAACACACCAAAATCGCAGCAAAGCTGCCAATAATAGTGATGCAAATGAAGCTACCATGAATGATAACGCAAAAAAGTCGCCAAGAATAAAGATATGTGGTAAAGCCACCAAGACAAAGATACTTTCCCTATATCAGAATCCCAACCCCATGCAGTATATCATGTGATAAATCATACGTGTATGCAGTATGTCATACTTAGTAACAGTTATATATATATCATAGCGCAAATCGGTCGTACACATATTTCAAATCCTTGGAGTATAACAGTCATTTTACCATTCAGGGGTATTTCGATCATTTTACCCTTCAGGGGTATTTCAGTCATTTTACCCTTCGAGGGTATTTCGATCATTTTACCTTTCAAGGGTATTTCGATTATTTTACCCTTCAGGGGTATTTCAGTCATTTTAACCTTTGGGGGTATTTTGGTCATTTTACCCTTTAAAGGTATTTCGATCATTTTACCCTTCGAGGGTATTTCAGTCATTTTATCCTTCGAGGGTATTTTAGTCATTTTACCCTTTGAGGGTATTTTGGTTATTTTACCCTTTAAGGGTATTTCGGTCATTTTACCCTTCGAGGGTATTTCGGTCATTTTACCCTTCGAGGGTATTTCGGTCATTTTAACCTTCGAGGGTAGTTTAGTCATTTTACCCTTCGAGGGTATTTTCGTCTTTTTAGGCCCATTACAGCCTAAGCCCATGAAAACGCTCATGGAGGCCTTTACAATCTAACACCGTGTTTCGTGGGCTCGGTTTACCACACAATCGCTAGCACGCCCATATGGTCTCAGCGCTGTCCTTTCTGGCTTTTCGACTTTTGCCGATTTGCAATTGAGAGGGTGTGATTACACACCTGTTTACAAGAAGAGTGCTATTTCCACGCACACCCACCTAGAAACAAACATGACCCTAAATTTAGTCCATTAATAGCTAGGGTATAAACGCCCTCTTATAACACTTAAACCAAAAACACCTTCCTACCTTGAAAGAACGTTGAGCACAAAGGTTGCATTTTTATTTCAGATCACCTACAAACCACCACTCCTCGAAGGAGATCCTAAGACCGCAACGAGTAACACCATAAGAAAAAGAAAATCAACCATAGGCAATCAAATAATAAAGAAGAAGAGTACTCGGTTATGGGAATAAGAAAAGAAGAGAATAGGTTTACTCAAGTGAAGAGTATAACCACTTACCGATAGTCAGAAACCTGCAGCACAAGAACGGCAATGTATAAAACGAAACAACTAATGAGTGATATTCGGCAAATAGGAAAAAGGAGAAAGAAACTCGACAGAGACAAACCGATGAAAATAAAAGGTTATTCGGCCAAAGAAGAAGAAAAGAAGAGAAGATAACTTTGACCGACAGATAAGAGAAGAGGGAGGGAGAGAAAAGGATTCAGTCAACAAAGGGATAGGGAAAACAAAGAAGGAATAAGCAAAAAAGAAAAGTGCACAAACCCGAGACAAAATTTGACACTGAAAGCGAATAGGTGAACAACGAAACTGACCCAAAACCAAATACCTTTAGTACCTAAAGACCAAATTCGGTAAATGCTCCCAAAAAAGCTCTTCCAAATACCGAAAATAACACACTTTTTCTCCTTAGCCGAATTCTCAATGTTGGATTACACCAAACGGCACACACTCCCCCCTCTCATCAAATTCCTTAATTTTCTCCTAAGAATACTCCCCTTATCCCTCCTTGATTTTCTCCACCACTTCCTCCTCAACTTCTCCAACCACTTCATTCAAATTCCACAGCATTTCAGTCAAACTCCACCACCTCACAACACATGTGATAAAAATAAACACTCTACAGTACAGCTCAGGACTCGAACCTCAGACCTTAAAAGTACTTCACATGCCACTTACCACTGGATCAATAGCCTCTTTGTAACATAAAACAAGCACAAATATTAATAAGGCCTATATACCAGCGTCCAGATTCATTTGAGGGAAAAAGTAAAAATTCTGCAAAAGCCAAGACTTGAACCCAAGCTTCTCAAACACTCCCAAACACACCCAAATCACTTAGCCACTAAAGCAAACAAGCAATTTGTGACAAATCAAGCAAAAAATTTAAAACTTAAATTTTGGGGCATTACACACTGTACATACATGTAAGCATATTTTACCAATTTATATTATCTGAAAATCAATCCTCAACATGCCTATCTGATTTCCATCATTTATCCATTTCAAACACACAACAACATATTGCGGCTACTATTTATATATCTAAACATACCAATTACAAGTCACACCAATAACAAATTTTCACCTAAACATATACATGCCATGACCACTTTTAGCCTATACATGTCATTATAACCTAAAATTTAATTTTACTATTTATACCAAAACGAGCTGATGGATAGTGTGAGATATCTCTGCCAAGCCTCTAACCCAACAAGCTTCTAAATTCCTATAAAACAGAGGAAATAAAATAGAGTAAGCATATATTGCTTAGTAAGTTCGTATAACGGAAAATTAACTTACCAATCATTTACATTTAAAGTAAGCATGCAAAAAATTCATCCAAAGAAATTTGGCAATTTGCCTAAACACATATAATCTCAAGAAACATGTTAGTCATATAACTCGTATGAATATCAAAAAACAAGGATGAGCTCATCATGTAAAAATTTTCATGTACATATGTTTTCCACATCATATATTCCTATAACATATACATTACCATAATAATTTATCTCAAATTCAGATTATCCCATCTCGGAACTTTGCCCGTTGAATTTATTAGAAATATCGATGGATACACAGGTAGTGCACTTGAAGTAGAAAAATTGTAATCCGTCAATTCATATTGTGATGTACTCATTAGAGCACATAATGGGGAATCCTCTCTTGAGTCATATAATAGGAAGCTCATGTGAGCCATATAATGGGAAATGTATCTAGGCTGTATAACGAAAAGCTCATAAGGGCCATAATCAGAAAGCGTATGTGAGCCAATAACGGGTAGCTCCAAAAAGCTATTAATCAGGAAGCTTCGGATAGCCTTATTTCGGAAAGTTCAAGTGAGCTATATCCGGAAGCTCCAAAGAGCCATTAATGGGAAGCTCATAAAGAGCCATACAACGGGACACTCAATAAGAGTTGTGGTGTGTCTACAACACAGGCAGAAACACAACCAATCAAGATGCTCCAAAGAGCCATATAATGGGAAGCTCATAAGAACCATATAATGGGAAGCTCAAGAGGGCTAATAACGGGACGTTCTTTCGAGCTGTGATGTGTTTGCAACATATGCAAGACCACAACCAATACGGGAAATTCTGTATCCATCGAATTTCATTTATTCAAACGGGACTTAACATTTATCGGGTATTATTAGATACGTGACTGATTTTCATACATATCAATTATACAATACACATACATAACATTCAATTTAAACATATAAATAAACACAATTCAGTTACACGAACTTACCTTGACAAGTATTCATGTACGTAAAATCAACTAATCCGACACTTTTTCTTTTCATGATCTAATTTCGATTTGAGTTATCTGGATCTATACAAATGAATTTAACATCAATTTAATACAATTCATATTCAACACAATCCAATTCATGTCTTAGGTAAAAGTACCATTTCGCCCCCATATTTTTTACTAATTTCAATTTTGTCCCTAGGCTCGAAAAATGAAATTCATGCAATCTAATCCTTATTCCAAGCCTAGCAGATTTTTACATGTAACATTTACAGCCCATGTAATTCATAAAATTTAAAATTTTCTCATAAATTTTATCTTTATAATTTAGTCCCTAAATCACAATTTCATCAAAATTCACTTTACAGAAATTGTTTATCTATCAAAAACCTTTCATTTTCTACCATCAATTTCATAATTCATGCATATCCATCCATGGCAAAATTTTAATACTTTGATAACTTTACAAATTAATCCCCGAGATAGTTAAATTAAGCTATTGCGATCTTAGGAATATAAAAATTACTAAAATCGGGACAAGGAAACATACCTAATTGAGCCAAAATAACTTGCTTGAACTCAACACCCAAAAACTAGGGTTTCCATGTCTTTTAATTGGGAAAGATGATATAAAATGATGATATTAGATATTTATTTTATTTATCATCTTTTATTTATTTACTTTTCAATTTAGTCCTTTTATTTTCTTAAATTTCCATGGACGAATCATCATACTTATCTACTAAATTCTCTTAATGGTCTATTTTCCATATAAGGACCTCAAATTTTTAATTCCATAGATATTTGATACTTATAGCTACTAGAATTCAACTTTTGCATTTTAAGCAATTTGGTCCTTTCCATCTAATTAAACATGAAATCGGTAAAAATTGTTATACGATATTCCTATCACATAGTAAAACCTAAAATAATTATTCTTATGGACTTAGATTTGTGGTCCCGAAACCACTGTTCTGATTTCATTAAAAACGGGCTGTTACACATCAAGCTTGAAAGATCTATTACACTTTAACAATGCACACAGGGGTTTGGATATTTTCAAAAAACCCTTAATAAAGCGTCGATAAAATCCTACATGGCTAAGGAAACTTCGAATACCTTTAACCATAGTAGGTGGTGGAAATTTCCTAATAACTTAAATCTTTGCTTTGTCTACGGCAATCCCTTGTTATGAAATTTTATAATCGAGAATAATGCCTTTACATACCATGAAATGGCATTTCTCAAAATTCAAAACAAGATTAGTTTCTTCGCAACAACAAAAAACTAGCTCTATGTTCTTCAAACAACCCTCGAAATTATCGCAAAGCACAGAGAAGTCATCCATGAAAACATCTAAGAATTTCTCTACCATATCTGAAAATAATGCCATCATGCAGCGTTGAAATATTGCTGGGGCATTTCACAACCTAAATGGCATTCGTCTAAAAGAAAAGGTTCCATACGGACATGTGAAAGTGGTATTTTCTGGATCAGTAGGAGATGTGGCAATCTGGTTATACCCGAATAACCATCCAAGAAGCAATAGAAGGCTTTCCCCACTAATCTAACATTTTATCGATGAATGGCAAAGGGAAATGGTCCTTCCAAGTTGCTTTGTTAAGCTTACAATAGTCTATGCATGCTCTTCATCCTATGATAGTATGAGTTGGGATGAGTTCATTGTTGTCATTACTAACTACGGTGACACCTCCTTTATTTGGTACATATTGAGCAGGGTTCACCCACAAACTATTTGAAATAGGGTATATTATTCCAGCATTAAGCCATCTAATAATCTCCTTTTTAATGACTTCCTTCATAATAGGGTTCAATCTTCTCTGCTACTCAGTAAACTTGCCATTACAATCCTCCAATAAAATCTTATGCATGCAAATAGCAAGACTGATTCCCTTTATATCAGTAATTATCCACCCCAATACGTTCTTAGATTTCTTCAAAACTTTTAATAACTTTTTCTCCTGTTCAAGTGTCAATTCTATAGATATGACTACCGGCAAAGTGTTATTATCTCCCAAGTAGGCATACTTTAAGTGTAATGACAAAGGCTTTAACTCTAATGTAAAAGGGTCCTCTATAGAAGGTTTAGGAGGCTTGAAAGAATGTTTTGACAAATCTAAATATTTGAAACTCCTCCCTTGTCAACATACAAATTGCTTAGTCTCCATAAGTTCACCAAGTTCACCAGTTATTTATGCTTCAATCAGCTCAAATGGATCTCCATCATCATCAGAATTTTTGCGAAAAAACTTTGCAAATTCCTTATCTACTGATGAGTCGAGAAATCTAATGGCGTGACATTCTTCATTTTTATCTGCACACCTCATGACATCAAAAAAATTAAAGGTTATTTGTTGGTCATTGACCCTTATTGTTAACTCACCTTTCTGCACATCAATTAGCGTTCTACCTATTGCTAGAAAAGATCTACCAAGAATAATTGGTACCTCTTTATTACCTTCACACTCTAGAATAATAAAATCTACTGGAAAAATAAATTTACTAACTCTTACCAAAACTTTTTCAATCCTGCCTTCCGAATGTGCATAGGAGCAATCTGGTAGCTGCAGCGTGACTGTGGTAGGTCTTGCCTTCCTAATTTCTAGCTTCCTGAAAATAGACATAGGCATTAAATTTATATTTGTCTTCCTAATGCCTTGCCAACGTTATGATTTCCAATTGAAAAAGGGATAGTAAAACTCCTTGGGTCCTTCAACTTTAGAGGTAATTTGTTCATCAACATTGCTGTGCACCCTTCAATGAGAGCAACAGTTTTAAATTCCCCTAATCATCACTTATTTGACAAGATATCCTTCATGAACTTAACATAATTCGGCATTTGCTCTAATGCATCTACCAACGGTATGTTGATATGAAGTTGCTTCAAGACATCCAAAAAATTTTTGAATTGAAAATCTTGCTTAGACTTCTAGAATTGCTGAGAAAAAGGAGGCGGTGGCCTTCCTACAACTTGTTACGGTTGTTTTGCCATGGCATTCTTATTGGAAGCACGAGCTGGTTCTGCTTCAACATTATTTTGTTTTACCTTCTCAGTTGTAGACTACTCTACGAATGGTTCTAAATTCGTTCCATGTGTGAAATTTGAGTTGTCCTCTTCAACAACAACATCATTAATAACTTCAGGTAGCTGAATACCACTTCTGAGTGTAATGGCCTTACAATGCCCCTTCCATTGAGATCTTGAATTTTCAGTATCATATGCCATTGCTCCTTGCAGTCTTGAACTTAATGCACTAGCAATCTACCCTACTTGATTTTCCAAAGCTCTTAATGATGTAGCTTGACTCTATATTACAGCATCATTCTTGGCTGTGTATGTAACAACCTGATTTTCAGTGGTGTCAGAAATAGTGGTTACGGGACCACATATCCGATGAGTAAGTTCGTAAATATTATTATTTAATATTTATGAGACAATTATGGTGTTAAAATAAATTTTGAATTGGTAAGTTATGCTATTTGAAAGAATAATTAGGTTCAAATGGTATGACCTTAGAGTCAAGCAATTTTAAAAAATGAGGTATCGGGACCTCGTTTCTATAAACAGAGCCATAAATATTTTAATAAATATTTACGAGTATTATTAAGGTTTTATTAAAATTTCGTTAAGAAATTTTAAAGTTTAGTTAGTTAATTAAAGAAAAGGACTAAATTGAAAAAGGGCTAAATATAGAAATTATTGTATTTAAGTGATTTAATAGATTGATTATTAAATTAGAAAGGATCACTGAAGTAAATATTCCTTAATATTAATTTTGGATGGCATTATGGATGAAAACTATTAAATAGTACATGATTTAATGGCAAAATGGTAAGTTTTATAAAATCAAAACAAAAATTAAAGGAATTAAAATACATTTCTTCTTCATTTCTTCTTTCCATAGCCGAAACACCATGAAATCTTAGGTTTGAAGGTTCGGCTAATTCACCCTCTTGCATAAGTTTTGAGTTCCATTTCTTGTAAATTTTATATTTTTAAGATCGTTGCAACTAGGTCCAACTAGCTCGTACCTTCGTTTTTTATTCTGTTAAAAATTTTGGAATTTGCCATTAATGAATATTGAATTTTTTTTATGATTACCATGTATTTGGAGCTCTGATTATGCTATTTGATGAATTTGTAAAGTGATTTTTTTAGATCTTGATTTTAGGATTAAATTGTAAAATGTCAAAATATTAGGGTTTTTTAGTGAACTTGATGTTTATTAGAGGATTTTTGTGGGCCTATTATATTTGGATAAATTATTTATTTGAGAAAAATGGTTAATTTGATGAATTTAGGGTTAAGGGACTAAATTGTAAAAATGGTAAAAGTTTAGGGTAATTATGTAATTTTGAAATATAAAAGGTATTAATTGTAATTTTGTTTGGAAATTAAATATATGCAGATAAATGGGGAATTTTACATTTTAGATCAAGATCTCGTAGATACTCGTGGAAAAGGAAAAATAGTGGAATAGTCCCTAAACTTCTACAACTACTACAATTTAGTCTAGGTAAGTTCGTATGGTTTAGAATTTAATATCAATATGAATTATTGAGTAGATTATCATTGAACAATGCATATATTTATTTTAATTTCTGGATAATGGATAGTAAATTGAGATATATTGTTGATTTTGATAATCGGTTTGAATTGAACGCAAGATTAAAGTACATTCGTGTTTTGGTATATTACGGGGGTTTAGTGGAGATGGTATTGGAGGGAGATATTGGTATATTATCCAAGTAAACTAAGGTTCAGTATTTGTTGCAAACTCTCGTGTTATACTTTCTGTTTAGCGTGATTCGGGTGTATCAACTCTTTTGAGCTTTTGTTCAACTCTTTTGAACTTATGTTCCGCTCTTTTGAGCTTCTGTTCAGTTCTTATGAGCTTCTGTTGGCATGTTCGAGAGAACCAGCTCTTATGAGCTTCTGTTGACGATGAACTCTTACCCGTAAGTTGTTCTTCGAATGGAAAATCTCGGTAAGGTAATCTATTTAATGAATTTGAAAGATATGTTATCTATTTCACATTGACCTGAACATGGATGAATGCATCGATTAAAGTTCTGAATGACAGGGAGTTATTTTGGATGATAATTATTGTTTGATTTATTATAGTTAGTTCGAGAAGATTTACCGTTTAATATGTCGAACTTACTAAGCTTTATTAAGCTTACTTGTATTGTTTAATGTCATTGTAGATTCTCGGAAGGTTGGACGATCAGATCGACACTCAAGTCATACTATCTAGTTCATCTCAATAGTTTTTGGAACATTTAATACAAATTATATGGCATGTATAGGCTCTTCTGTGGTTTTGGTTAATGTTTGGCTTATTTAAATATTATGAATAATATTTTGTGCAAATAACCAACTTACATATTACATGAGAATGAGGTATAGTTATTATGCTAGCGTGTATGGTATATATAAATGAAATGTTGTGATTGTGGTACTTTTGATAGGTATTTTTATTAGGTATTGCTTGAGTGAATTAATGAATTGAATTGATGTTTATTTTGTTGTAAAATCATATGTACTTGTGGTACCAATGGTGGTTAGGCACTTATTAGGTTGGATTTGATGTGTTTTTGGCTCAATTAATGTCATTTTGAATTGGTATTTTGGTTGGTATTTTCTTAAGGTCTAAGCAAACTTGAAATGGTAAACTTGTGTTTCAAGGTTCATTTTGGGGCCACATGGCCTGAGACACGGGCATGTGTCTCAGTTGTGTGTGACACACGGTCATGCAACACAGCAGTGAGTCCCCTGTAGGTTAAAAGCATACAAGTCAGGCAGTTACACGGCCTAGCACACGGCCTGGCACACAGGCGTGTGAGGCCATTTAGAGGGTGACACGGCCTAGCACACAGGTATGTGGCTTGGCTATGTGACCCAAGTCAGTCAGCTACACGGGTATGGACACGAGCTACGACACGGCTATGTGTCCCTATTTTGAATGTCCACACGGCCTAAGACACGGGCGTGTGTCTCAGCCGTGTGAGTCACATGGTCGAATGGCCCCTATAGACCAAAATTTTCAACTTCTTCCTAAAATTTCAAAATGTTTCTGATTTAGTCTCGAACTGTTTCTATAGTATTTTTAGGGTCTCGAGGACCGATTAAGGGACATTATGAATTTATTTGAGTGTAATTATATTATGTTTGCATTGATGTATGAATTGAATGGTTTACTTTTCTATTTGTCTGGTAATGCTCTGTAACCCTGTTTTGGCGACGGATACGGGTTAGGGGCGTTACAGTGTATTGCTTCAGAGCTTCCATTGATGAAGAAGATGATACTAAACTTTGTTGAACATTTTTCCATAGCATGGGTTGATTATATCCAGGTGGTGCACTTATGACATTCTATCGAGCAACATTACTGGAATTTCCTAATCCTTGATTACTCTAACTAAAGTTGGGATGTTGTTTCCACCATGGATTATATGTATTGGAATATGGATTATTGTTCCGAATGAAATTTCCCATATAATATACTGAGGCTAGGTTCGATGGGCATTCATCAAAATCATGATATTCCCCACAATAAACACATGTTAGCTCGGCTGCTTTCATTTCCTGTACTAAAGCTGGTCTCTTCAATGTTTTAATCATATTAGCTAGGGATGATACCTAAGCTGTTAATGAGGTGATCGCATCAAGCTCCATTGCTCCAGCAGCTCTTCTGCCTGTACCCATTATTGTAGTCAGATATTGATAATCATTGTTAGGTATCCTTTCTAGAATTTCATATGCCCTATTGTATGATTTATCTAGAAAACTGCCATTGGTAGATGCATCAACTACCATCCTTGTATGTGCGTTTAATCCATTGTAAAACATTTCCATCTGTTTCCAATGTTGGAAACCATGCATTAGTCATTTTCTAAGTAATTCTTTGAATCTCTCCCTAGCTTCATACACCGTCTCATTCTCAGATTACCGAAAAGATGTAATATCGTTCCTTAAATTGGCATTCAGGTTTGGAGGGTTGTATTGCAACAATAACCTTTGAAAATTTTCACTCCAAGATGCCACCGTTCCTAACGGAAAACATTTAACCATGCTCTGGCACGATCTAGCAATGAATAAGGAAATAACTGGAGTCTTAGGAAATCTTCAGGAGCACCCTGTTGCCTGAATGAATCACAGACCTCCAAAAAGAGTCTTAAATGCAGTTGTGGATCTTCAATAGGTATTGTTTGTACCATTTGAAACATCACTAGTTTCAACTCGAAACACTGAGCTTGAATTTGTGGCCTAACAATCCCTAGATTCAAATCATCCAAGATAGCCACTACATGTTCTCTAATGGGTTTGTCTCTTATCATTTATCACACGAGGAATATCAATGTCCCTATGATTCAAACGTAATGGATCTTCTCTTTCTAGATCATTTCCAATCCTTGTCATCTCTCGCAATTCTTTTCTCCTTCTCCTCAAGGTTCTCTCAATTTCATGATCAAAATAATACTCTTGTTTTTCGGGAATACCTCTACTCATAAACTAGCAACCGACCTGAAAAGAATAAAAAACAACTCAATAAGCTAAAACTAAAAAAATTAAATCAATAATAAAAAACCAAAGTTCACCAAGTTGTCGATTGCCAATAACGACGCCAAAAACTTGTCGCGTGTGAAATGATATACAATTGTGCAAGTGTACACGTCAAATCAAGTAATAAAGTAGTAAAAAAGATCGTCTCCACAGGGATCGATTAGGATTAATTTGGTTCAGTTATCACTCTGAACTCTATGAATCAGGCTATGGAAAAAAAATAGAATAACAAATTTATAAAGGATAATCACATATGCAATATTAAAATCAGATAACTAACTTAAAATGTTGTGGCAATGTAATGAAACAAAGTTCAGAGGGAAAACACTGTTGAGTGGGAAAGTTGGAATTACTCAAATTACATCCTTAAAATATAATAATACCATGAAAAAGTTGTAACTAGTCTATTGTTCAGATTTCAGCTACAGTAGTCTACTTCTTTTGAGAGTCAGACTTCAAGCTACCATTCTTAAGGCTTTCTATGCCTACAAGCTTCAAGGATGGTACCCAATATTTTTTTCTTACTCTATAAAGAACGCAACTCTATATCTAGAGTGCTACAAATATTCTTTCAAGTACTTACTTGTATCATTCAATCACAATCCAACTAGTCTAACCTTTTCAAACTTAAAACAAGTATGTGAACATACCATACATCCATCTATGTCTAGAGATTGCATGCATGCATTCAAAATAATGCAAATAGAATGAAACAGTAGATTTAGTCAAGATAATGCCTGATCATTAATGGAAATAAAGATTCATCAAGTAATTCCAACCCGATGAGATTAGCTCATGGGTTGGAAATTAACATCCAACATAAAGGTATCATTCAACAACATCATTTCACAGTTAAAAATCCAAAAAAATTAATCAAGATAATGAAGGAAAAACTTCAGAAAGCTTTTGCCAAACCAGCTCCAAACTCCAATGCTACAATATTGTGCAAGACCCAAGGTTGAATTCTCATCCCTTTCTTTGCGACTCTGCTTTGTGCTTTAGCTGCTACCCTCTCTTCTTTCTCCAGATTTTTTTCACAACAGTTTGTTGGAGAAGAACCACTCCTAAATTATCGTATCCGTACTTCTCTCCTCTCTTTTTTCTCTTTTATAGAGTAGGTCCCCTCTCTCAGCATACACTTTTCTACCTCTTTTTTAGGTAGATTTATCTAGTACATGTCCAGCTGGCTGGGAGTGACGAAGGTTGAGTGTTGCATCAGAATCTTCCTGGAATTGCCAAGGTACTTATGCTGGCAATTTGCCCAACCTTTTGTCATGACAATACTTCTCTTCTTCATTTATCTTCTTCCTTCCTACACCTGCTACAAACACAAACAATTCATTTCCTTCCACCAACAAAAGTAACATATAGTTATATTAGAAGCACAGTCCAAGCTTCATGATGCAATGTTACAAAAACATCCTAAAAATGCAAATATATCCACTTAAGTACAGACAATTAATCAAGTTTAGAGGCCTGCAATATATCTCCTTTCAAGAGTTATAAAC
The DNA here is from genome assembly GCF_025698545.1 of Gossypium raimondii. Classification (NCBI taxonomy): domain Eukaryota; kingdom Viridiplantae; phylum Streptophyta; class Magnoliopsida; order Malvales; family Malvaceae; genus Gossypium; species Gossypium raimondii. The sequence continues at coordinate 7,962,922 of NC_068572.1, read as the reverse complement.
TAGTCTCACTATCGGGTAGTCCCACCCCTCAGAACCTTTGACTCAGCTTCGGTCATCTCCTAACTCAAACCATTTCACTCATCCTTGGCATATCTCATTCGCAAGAGCCTATCGCTCTTACTCGCCCATATTGTGAGTTGCCTCGATCGGAATCCCCTTGATCCATAAACATCGACTTCGACATGCCCATATTGAACACCGAGTTAACCTTAAGATTTCTACTAACCCTGGTTTATAAGCCCCTCGGCTTTCCTACCTCAAAACCCTAAAAGTGCTCTATGTCCTTGCCAAGCCAATAAGTTAGAATGAAAAACACTACCAAAGTGTTTGAAAGGTACCTCACTCGTAACATTTACTCGCCTCAATTATCCAGTTTGTATAACCAATTTACCCCCAAAGTCTGATGCACAACCCACCTCTCTCATAGGTGGTAGCTCCACTGATAGCTCAACAGGTTTCAAATTAAATTTCTTCTCCACTAGCATTTTCAAAGGGACTTCCTTAGCACTCCGTGTTGGAACGCCGGCACCCTTACGTCGTAGTGAAAAAATAAAACATCCGTCGATCCTAATAATAGATCCATGTGAGAGGAACAAATCGGGGTGAACTAAAGGTTTCAAAATTACCGAATCTTTATTCTGAGTAGACAGCGACGCCTCGGCAACGAGTAATCTGATCTACTATCGAACCAAGCCACAATCTATCGTGACTCTGACTTCTACGTAATCCACCCAGTTGACAATGAACGGAAGGAATCTCCAAAACTATTTTTGGAGAAGACTTTGCTTTGACGGCTGCCAGACCCTCAAGCAAAGAAAAATAGGATTTTTATATCTATTTTTAGGGTTTCTAGAAATTAAATAAATATAACAATGTTTTTAAACTGAAAATTATAATTACATTAATTATAATAATGATTTCGGTAAACTATATATTTATTTGAATTTATATACGAACCAAATTCATGTTCTCATTATGCGTACAACAACCTTGTACATATAATGTATTCGATATTTGATTACCCAATTAAATTAATTCTATAATAATTTAATTCAAGCGACAACCAAACACAATACCAACTATGTTTTATTCCGTTCGTTTCAACTATAGGGTGTGACCATGTAGGTTCTTGTAACGTTAGCAGTAATACTACAACGATTCCAATGTTAAAAAAAATGAGTGGCACCTAGCAATGCATCATTGCTACCTCAGTCACAAGAAATCATGATTCGACATAACCTTTTTATGATTAACCTTTCATGCAATAATCCTTAAGTCCTTTATCTCTGGATTGGACACAAGTCATGGAATAGTCACACTTGCATAGTCCATTCCATGGTCCTTGATATCTTAAGTATGACATCTCATATCATCTTATTTGAGTATCGCCATGCATTTCTAGTCTCACTCAATCAAGTGGCCTAAGATATTACTCCCATTATGTAGGAGGGACTTATCTTATATCGATCAACCATATCCCTCTACACAGATCGTCGTATATCCAACATCACCTTTATAGAACAACCGATTCACGGTTATGCGTTTGATGTATGAAAATATACAACTCACGATGTTAGGATTATGATGATCTCAAGTCTGAGGATCATATACATATTAATCACTATGAGTATTGTTGTGACAATTACATAATAATCCAAGAAACATACTCATAACGGGCCAGTCCAATATGTTGTTCTCTAACACACATATTCATGCATCGATTTTGACATTCCATATCAATGACAACTCTTTATCATCAATCAACTACATGTTAGTCTTAATGCATTATTGTTGTCCTAGCCAACAATAATACTTGACTAAGGACCTTTTAAAAATAATCATATTATTCTCAGGACATTATTATAAAACAGTTTATTTATACACACAGAAAAGAAACTGAAATAATAATGGTAACGCCTTATATTAATATACATGATAAATCAAGTATGTTATTACAACCATCTCATGATTGATATTTGGGCATACTCTAACACTCCGATCTACCAAATCAATGTCCCTCCCATATAAAACATCCTCGACTAGTTGGATTGCCGATAATACCTTGGTCTCAATCCTCATGTCACGATTTACCGACAAAACAATTTGTGATATTGGATCATCAAATATATGAATGCAATTGATAAAAGGAAAAAGACACTCCTTAATCCTGTCAAGGAAGTTCAAGCCAAGAACAATGTCATAATCATTTAAGTGGATTACCTCAAAATTTTTGTTGCCCTTCCATTCACCAGTTTGTAGCTCGACTCCTTGTGCTACTTCTACAGTAAGGACTTCTTCAGATTTTACTTTATTGATCTTCTTATTCAATTTTCTAATTGAGAGACCAAGTTTTCCCACGACTTTCTCTGATATGAACAAGTCTGATGCTCCTGTATCAACAAAAGCACTCTTTCTCTAGTTTGCGATGATGATGTCTACAAACATCAACCCTACCTACTTGTTATTCTTCTTTGCAGGAATGAATACCATTGACCCAAGCTTTGAAACCTTACTCTCATCGATCTTTTCTTTCTTTCCCTTACTGATCACAGATAGCTTAGAGCTCTAGATAATTCTGCAACCTTTGCTTTCCCTTACTGACCCACAACACAAGAAATACTTCACTGGCTTCTCACTTTCCTTGGCCTTCTTGGCTTCAAAAACCATTATGATCAAACCAAGCCTCATATCCTCTTCTTTCAGATCATCAGCCCCTCTAATAGTCGAAAACAGAAATATTTTTGGATAATTCCTTACCATATACGAATCATCTCAAAGAAAACATTTTATCTCGCTCTTCTTCTCTCTTAGGTTGTTGTTGGTTTTGTACTTCTTGTTTTGTGGTTCCCATTGTCATCATTATTGTTGTCATGATCAACTTGTCCCTCTTTGTCTTCCCCACCATTTCCCTTCCCATTGGGCTTGGAAAACTCGAACTTGTCTGTCCTCAAAGCAAGCTCAACCAAAGACTTCGCTATGATAATGGCTTTTAACAATTCTTGGACCCCTTAACGTTCCAATTCTTGTTTGACCCACGACTACAACCCATCCATAAAATAGAACAATGCCTCATCTACACTCATTTTCGTGATTTAGAGCATCAGTTTGCTGAACTCATTCACATACTCTTGGATTGTGAATTTTTACGAAAACTGACACAACTTAGAATGAGCTTCATTCTTGACATATTTGGGGTAAAACTACTCCTTGAACTCATTCTGGAACTCTTCCCAAGTCTTAATCTCAGCCTGACCATACTTTCCACTTGTGGACATACACCTCCACCATAAAAAAAGCAAAATTAGTAAAATATCGAGCAACAATTTTTACCTTAGCATCATTATCATTGATGCCCACTACACGGAAGTACTGTTCTATCTCCTGCAAGAATTTGTCCACTTCCCTTGAGAACCTTGTCCCCTTGAACTTCTCTGGTTTGGGACATCTATCTCGCGATTGATTGTGGCATCCAACACTCATTTAACCATGATAACTCAACACACAGCATGCTCTCCCGCGAGCCCCTCAATCCTTGTGTTCAAAGCCCTCGTCGTGGCCATTATTTCCTACTTCAAGGACAGCACCATGGCCCCGAGACATCGTCTCTTACTTGTAGCTTATCTGTAGTGGAATTGAGCATCCCTCACATATCTTTTACATTGGAATTGAGAGACTTCAAACCACTTCATTGAGTTTCTCTACCTTCAAGTCCAACCTCGCAGTGTGTCCCTCAACTTCTTCGAGTGTCTCCCTCATGTCCCTCGTGGATTCCTCGAGATTGACCACTCGTTCTTCCAAAGCCAACAACATGTCCCTTGATCGACTTGCTTTCTTGGCCCTCCCATAGGTCTCTATTAGCTCAATCTGATCGGCAACTTCTTTCGACATCTTAATCGGTACCTTCCAACCTTAGCTCTGATTCTAACTGTCATAGGGCTAGACCTTTTGTCTCACCATTCGTACCACCTTAGGCAATTCCTTCACTTCAAATGCACCCAAGTCAACCTAACTCTTACAAAGTGAGGATTCTCATAGAATTCCTCTAAGGCACCAAAATATGAGAGAAGCCATCTCCAAGACAAAATGCTCAAAAGAGCAGAATAGCCACAAAAAAGCAATACACACAAAGTGTTTGAGTAAATGCTCTCAATTTAGTATTCACTATTAAAGAATGGAATACAATGGACACAATAGATGACTACAAATGAGAAGAAGGCTCTTTATTTATCTTTGGGCTCCCCCTAAACCGACGGTATAGATTGGATTACATCGATAGATAAGATTAAATAATATCTACAATTAAGGGATTTACATAATCCAAAATCAAATCTTATCTGATTACAAATCTTCGAAGATTACATTCCCTATTTACTAAGGTAGCCCTAATTTCCCATAAGTGCTTCATTGGGCCACCAAGGCTTCAAGTAGATGGGCTTCTTCACTTGTTCTTATAATCGAGCTAGTTCAAGTGGGTCAAATGAGCCCCATTTAATATGTAGACCTCCATGGAATGCTCTTTGTGCTTCGGTCACAGGCTTTGAATCGCAACCCATGACATATGCCACATCAACAAAGTTAAAAAAACGTTAATTTTTCCATCCATTTTGAGATGATTTGACAAACAATTGCAACTTTAAAGATTAAAAAAAATGAAAAATGAAATAGAAAACTAAAATAACTTTTTGAAAAATTGAAGGGTTAAATAAGTTGTTATGCCAAAAACAAAGCTTTTATAGATTCCGGTGCTTGTGCACACTGAACAAAAAGAACAAAATTTTTTGACCAATTGATTTTGACTTTGACATGCCACACGAACGGAAGCGGACAGTGTTGCACGTGCAGGGTTCCACTCGCCAAGTTATCGCCACTCATAAAAGATAAATTAAGGATCATTTAAGTACCTCACATAATAGTTTGGCTAAAATATCTCATAAGACCTTGTACTCTTCATAAAATAACAATTTAGTCCCTCTGTTTTCATTTTTAGGAATTTAGTCCTTTATTTTGTTAGATTTCAAAATTTAGTCTAGTTATTAAAACTATTAAATTTTTTTGTTAAATTTTTTATGTGACATTTTGAAATAAAAAAATACTCACTTGGTAGTCATGTAACTAAAAAATGATGTTGTAATGAACTTGAATTTAACAAAATAATTTTAACAGTGTCAACAATTGAACCTGAGTTCTCAAATCTATAAAGTAGAATTAAATTCCTAAAATTAAAAGTATAGGGGCTAGCTTTCAAAGTATAAAGAGTACAAAAACTTCATATCTTAACCTAATAATTTCTTTCCTTTTTTTTTTCTAAAACACCTTGTTGGCAGATTAAGGAAAAAAATTAACAAGAAACTCAGAAAATAATGTTCAGTGTCTACCCCTTAACAGAAGGCGAAAGATTAATCACTGAGCTCACTCCTGTGCATACTTTGAGAAACAAAAAAAAAAAGTGTTCAAGATAATTAATTTTGTGTAATTATTTGGTACAAAGAACTAGAAAGTTTTTATTCGACAAGTAGCATTGAGATTTTGGCATGTCATATTTATTTATTTTAAATTTTTTAATTATAGTTTAAGGAAATATGACAAAATCAAAATTGTAGTTGTAGAATTAAAACTTTCCAATACTTATGTCTTCAATATTATCTATATTGGTTTTGCGTACACATTTTACCCTCCCTATAATATTATTATTTCTTTTAATTCTATAATGAATTACCAAGATCCATATTCAAATTTTGTTGAAATTTCCCATGATTTTCGAGCGGCGCTCTAATTTTATAATTCAACAAGTCAATATTTTGAGTGATCCTTTTCATCAAAATAATAATATCTTGACTTTCCTTAAAACGCAAGTGATTCAGTAAGTTATCTTAAAATATTTATTTATCCCTTATTTATTTTTGGTTTTGGTAAAGTTTTATCTTTTATTTTTACCCACGGTTCAAGTAAATGAAATAAATAAACAATGCAAATTACCTTTTCTAGTTTTATTCCTTACTTTCTTTTAAATATTTCTTACTAGGCTATTATTTGATAAATAAAATGTAAGTGTAAAAAAATAAATGTTTAAAATCTATTTGATATATTACTTCAAATCAAATTAGATTTTTGTAAATATAAATTTCAAATTATGATTTTTTATATATGAACAACCTTTATAAAAATATTTAAATAAGGATTTTTCACACACTTCAACCCAATTTGAGTAAAAATTAGGTGAATTCTAACGTGTTTAGAATAAAATACATGATAATTGAATCAAATATTGCTTAAAAAAAAAGTTAAAAAACATAAGTTGAGACCCGATATGCAACATTTAAGAAGCCTATATTTGAGCACTTTAAAAAATGTTTGACTCTTATTTGAGCAATTTCAAAAAGGCTTGGCCCTTATTTGAGCACATTGAAAGGTTTGACTTTTATTTGAGCAGTTTTGGAAATGTTAGACTCTTATATGAGTATTTTGAAATGTTTGGCTCTTATGTGAACAACCCCTACAAGGTTAGGCTCCAATTTGAGCATTTAGCCTAATTAAAACATAAAGTCTTCATAGGATGATATAAAGTTTAGAATTAATTAAAAATACTCTCTATTAAGTAATAAGTAGCTCTTGTCTACTTATCATTTTCCACATTTTTATAAAAAAATCTAATTATTTTTATTTTGAATTATCAAAGGCATGTAAAAATTAAATCATTAAAATATAATATTCAATTTTGTATCAAACAAGAATTCAAATTTCTTTTAGTTCTTAACAATGTCAAGGGTTTGGAAAATAAGTTGTATACATGTCATCTATTGTATGATCATTTTATGTTTTAACTTTTTTTAATAATCTCATTGTATGATTTGATCATATTTGCTCTTTTTGACACAATGCCTAGAACTACACATAGCTCCTCCCCAACCTAAAAATAGGAGAATAATGCACTTCAACACATTCAAATTAACCAACATTCTTCTGCATTGACAACGATACTCATATTAATCGAATTATGTTTCAAAATTTTAATACTAAATATGGTACATATATAATAGCCATATTTAGAAAAGCTTGTGGGGGCATTGTTTCATAGGGTTTGAAGAAGGGCAAGTTTTAGTTGATGGACAAAGACCATGTTGGAGAGTGATGCTAACCTTTGTACCATTGCAAAGACCAGTCAAGCCGACACCCATGCTACAAATGGGGCCATTTGTAAGTGCATTTCTTTGCAATATATTGCAAGAAATCTAAGGTTTCTCAATTCCCATGATTTAACTTCTTCAATATATATTATTAAGGGTAGAGAAATAAGTTATGCAGGTCACAAAAATTTAAGCAACACCAACCATTTATCATTATATTAATATACATTTAGTTCTCTCATTTAAAAAAATTATCTTCCATAGTTTAATCACAAAATGCCCTGAAGTATCTAGAAATTTTTATAATTTCTTAAAAGTGGTCTATGGTCATGAATGGGACAAAAAAAACCAGGGTTAGATATTATTTGATAAAAATTCCTAAACCATGAATTAAGTCCCTATCAAATATTTATTTATATATTGTAATGGGGATATTAAGTGTGATGTGAGTTATGACTTGTCCTGGACGTTGAAATATCAATTTCGATCCCCAACATTTTGATGTCATTAGCCACGAAATTGTCGTTTGATGATGATTCACAAACACCCATTTTCATAATTAATTACATTAGATTTTGTTGAAGTGTTATAAGAAAAAATATATATGGGGCAAAATTTGAAGGTTCAAAGTCCAAACCACAAAATAGGGGCCAATAATCTCCAGGTTTGCATAACAGATAGGCCATGACTAGTCATATTAAGAGGGTGTTATTATTAAATTTTATTGCTGACATTTAATTTCGAATTTAAATTTAAACAATCCTAACCCTTTCTTCCTATTAGAAAAACGAAATATGTACGACTGTATAGGTGATAAAATCGTAATAAAATATGTATACAAATATAAATTATTTCTGGATTGAGTTTACTGTTATTATTACAACAATTGAATGCATTTTTCTGTTAAAAGGAATTATAAGTAAAAATATTCATGAATTATTTATGCTATTAATGTTTTTAATAGTGTGGTGGAGACAAACCTGGAGAAGCTAATCGGATTTAGTTCAACATTAACCTTTATTAATGGGGAAAATATGATGCTACAGCTGTAGCTTCTCATTATTTTTAACTTCTTTCTTAAACCAAATATTTATAAACTTGATTAAACAATGCTCGGAAAAATATTTTATATTTGGAACGAAATTCTATTAAATATTAGTTTAATTGATGTTGATATTATTTTAAGTTCTAAAATTACGAATGAATAAATTTAGATACTTTTTGCTTTTTGCTGAAAAATATGAAATTGTTGAGATGTGTCTAAGAAAGTTTCTACTTCTTCAAACATGTTCCATATTTAAGTTTTGGGGTGAGCGTTCGAGTGAAAAATTTTCAAGTTAATTGAGTTCATGAATCCTACTTTATCATCCTAACTCAATTTAAAATTTTTCGATTCGAGTCGAGTGAAATGAAAATCAAGTCGAGTTGAATCGGGTGAAATTGTTCGAGTTAAATGAAAAACCGTAAACATGTCAAATAAAAATATTGTTACATTACTATTAATTCCATGTTAGAGCACATAAATTTAAAATCATATATGTTTGAAAAAATTCAAAACAAAAAAAAACTTGAGTATGATAAATTTGAATCATTAATTAAGTCTCCAAAATTATTATTTTAGAAAATTTTAAAATATTAACTTATATATATTTTATATTTTTAAAAATATAATATTTGAAATTTTTATAAATGTTTTGAATTTTTAAAATTATTTTAAATTTTTTTTGTATTTTTGTTGAGATAGAGACCAATTTGCGTATTTTCAAAGTTGACAAGGACCAAAAGGGTATTTATACCAATCTGTTATTCAAATTATTCGAACTGTGAAATTCAACTCGACTCGAACTCGAAACTTGACTCGAGTTATTCAAATTGACTTGAATAATTCGAATAACTCGATTGGATTAACCCAAAATTCGAAATTGTTTTCGATTTTTTTGAATCGAATCGAGTTTTACTCACCCCTATTTAGGTTATTGACAATTTATTGAATCAGATTTTGGTTGTGAGGATATTGTAGATTGTATCTAGTTTATCAACTAAGATCATATCACTTGGGAAAATACATTTGGATAATCGGATCGGATTATGTATATCTAATCCCTTGGATCGAGAAAGTCAGACCAGATTGGAATGTTGAAAGCTTACCTGCCAACAATCCTTGTTTACTTTGTTTGTTATTATTCTATTGTATTCAACTAGTTTAGCCTGTGTTTAACAAATATTGATATAGATTGCCATTATGTTAGCAAGTCTCAAAAAACTCTATATAATTGAGAGACTTGTATAGGTTATTGTACAGAGAATTAAGAGCACTTAATTTGTTCAAGAGAGGAACATTATTTGTGAGAGTGCATTTGATTGTGAAACTCATGTGATGTGATTTTATAAGCTAAGTTCACAGAGATGAATTTAGTGGGAGAGTATCAGCCTTCAATAGTACAAAAGTGAGAGAATTGTCACCGGGGTTTGATAGATTTAGGATTACTGGTTATAAATACTGGAGGTAGTGGATATTTCTCTTTGAGCTAGGCTCTGCAAACGTAGAGAAATTAAACTACTTAAACAATCTTTGTGTCTCCTATTTTATTTATTGTTTTGCAGTGCTTGAAAAAGTGTCAACTTTTTCGATCACTTCTTCCAACAATTAGCAACTATCTTCATACTAACAAATTTTTTTTCAAAGAATTTGTGACCGTAACAATGCTAATTAAATTAATTACTTGTTTTATTTTTTTAACTTTTGGTAAAAAAAATGGATTCACCTTTTAAGATGAAATGGTAGCATTTATATTATTGAGATTTCTTTTCCTTTATGTGAATTCTTGTGTTTGTGTGAGGAATATATAGGAGAGATTTTATATCTGTCAAAGATTCTTAAAATTTTAAAATAGATTTATTTGTTTAGGTAAATATAATAGAGAATTTTAAAATTTGTGAGTAATGGAGATTTTATTTGTTCAAATTCCATCTAAATAGGTAATAGTTTTATTTGATTTAATACATATAACCCCATATAAAACTTTACCTTCAAATATTATTTTATTTAATTATACTATATATATTTTAAATTTTATTTCATTAAAATATTTATAAATTTTTACAAATATAATGATATCGATATTGAATATTTTATTATTATTTATTTTCAACGTAATTATTTATCTTTTATAATTATTTTTAACTTGTAAAATTTCATTAACCTAATATTTTTCCTAAATCAATTATCTATTCAAACAAAATATTTTAAAATTTTAAAATTTTAAAATAATTTTAAATTAATAAATTCTAAAATGCTAAATTTTAAAATTTTTCATACAAACACACCCACCCTACAAAATTAATCGTGTATACTTAACCATTTCTAATATTAGTTAGACAAATCTTATTAAAAAATAGAAAGGAAAGTAAAAGTAATAACCGACTCTTTTACAAACCCCAACTAAAATTATAATTTTAAAAAATATAAAGCATTAAATTATTGGTAAGTTTATATTTTAGTTATTTAATTTTAAAAAATTATAAACTAATCACTAAATATTCAAAAATTTTCATTTAACTTATTGATCTATTAAAAAAATTTTATATAAGTCATTAGTTTGTTAAGGTTTCTTTTAAAGTTTGGCTAATGAGTTCCAAATGACGATGCAATGATTGATACGGTGGAACTAGTATCCATAACGAATAGAAAAATATACCTTAGGTCCAAGTCGATCTGACAATTAGTGTCAGACATCGAAGAAAAAATATGTTTGGATTTTAGTTCGTAGATTCGTAACGTTCAAAGTTGTTTTATGAAAAAAAATTAAATTGTAGAAGAGAATGAGAGCTTTCAATTCGTGCAAATCTGCGAATAGAAAAAGCTATACAACAACCATTTTAACATCGCGATAACTTAAATAAAAACTTTTGAATAGTTTAGTAACCATTTTATAATTTTTTTAAACTAAATAACCAAAACATAAATTTACTAATAATTTAATAACTTAAGTGTAGTTTACCATCAAAACAAACAACAAAAGCACAAGAGGCATAGGCCCATAGTTTAGTTTTTTTATTGTTGGTACATTGAGCCATAGTTTAGAGTCGAACGATTGATTTCAATACATTGAACAATTAGGACGCTTCCAAAAGTGTAGTCAATAATAGAATTTAATTTTCCGAAGCTATTTCTTTTAAGAAAAAATTAATTATCATTTTAATACTTTTAATATTTATTTTACGATTTACGTTTAGAGTTCATATCTGCTTTTTTTAACAATGTGTTTACATTTTATTCTGTTTTTAATAATGTAATATACCTTATTATTATACCTAACACTTACAGATTAAAATTAACTATTAATGATTAGATGTAAAATTTATGCCGACGTACATTGAGGAAATATTTCTTTTATTTTTTAATACAAAAATAAGTTGTTTTAAAATTTTACTGCACCACCAAAGCTTGGTTTTATATATATTGATTATGCGTGTGTTTATCAACTTTACATAGGATGCTAAGACAAAGACGCCAACCCTAGGTTAGGCTAAGCCTAAGGGGCAGGCAAATGAATACCGCCAATTCTAGCTTAGCCATACCTTTTCTTGTTAAGGTCGGTAATGGTGGGGAAACCTCTCATCATTAATTAATGGTAGGTAATTTGAAACACGATATACATGGTATAAATATGGTGACGTGAATGCAAAATTAAAAATATCAAAATTTGTATTTCCAATACCAAATTGGAATCATTTTGAAGCACACATTCCATAATTATTACTTAAACATCCAAGCATTTATCTAGTAACCAACATCAGGTGAGCAGGCTTTTGTTTCACAACTGCAAGGGCTTAGCATTTTATGGAATTTTCCTTGTAAATTTGTTTTACAACTGCAAAAACTCAGCTAAATATCAATTAGAAAAGGATTAATTATTTAGTTGTAAGAAATTTAGGGATGTATACATATTAAAACCAATTGCACCTAGACAACACCATTTTTTTTCCTTTGGAAACTGCATAAAGTTGTTAATATCCTTTTCTAGATAAGTGATATGTTGTAATTTGATACATTAAATTAGGCTCTCCAATACACTTAAGGTGCTTATTCTCAAGTCTTTTATATGTATTTTTCGAATTTTAGTTATGAACATTAATAAATGTTTTTGTTTAGTTTTACACCCTTTGGAGACTCAAATTGACCAAACATGCCTTGGGGAATGTAACAATGTGATTGAGTTGGTGTAGGGAGACAACAAGACTCGAGAATAACATCATTCAGTGTGAGTATCACAACACCAATGCCATGGAAGTCGTGATATCCTTGAAGGTGCATGAAGTGAAGAAATTGAGTCTTTTTCCAATGGTATCATGACAGCGAGGGATGGGTATCGCGACACCGAGACCCCTAAGACCCCAATTTAGCTACTGTTTGGGTATCATGACACTGAAGGTTGGGCGTTGCGATGCCACTACCCGATGGGTGAAAAATTGCAGGGGCAATTTTGTGTCCAAACAAGCTTAAGTCTTTTGTTTTTTATTTAAAGGCATAATGATCAATGTTAGGTTAAATGTTAGTAGACTATAAACACTACTTTATAAGCTTTTGATTTTAGATTTTATTGGTTGAATATTTGTCCTTAGTTTCTCATAGTTTTAGGTTAGATTTTCTTTTCTTTTTTGTTTTAGATTAGGTTTAGAATAAATTTTATTTTTGTTGTTTTCTATTTCTTTTTTTATTGTCAAAGACTATGCAAAAGAAAGATGAACAAACTCTTGGGCTTCATTGGATTTCCAACAATTGAATGAACATTTTCTTAAACCCTTTACCTTTATTTTATACTTACCATGTGTTTGATAAAATACTTGTTTGAAATTTAAGTTTGATTATATGCTAAATTGGTTGATGGTCGGTTGATTGGTCACTTGCTAGTTTAAGTTAATGTTTATTCTTGATTAATTGGTTGTTCGGTTATATTGAAATGCTTAATATCCTAGAATTGACGCCTCTAGTGAAAAATCTAGATAAATGAGACCGAGAGGAGAGTATCATTAGATAGTTCGGTATAATTGTGCCGAGTAGTGAGACTGAGAGGAGATCTATATTCCTAGGTGAGACCGAAAGGAGAACCTAGGTGGTATCTTTTAGTTTAGGATGAGACTAAGAGGAGATTCTTAACTAAGAGTGACAAACAATTTAACCAGTATAGGTTTATTAGCTTAGTTAGCAAGTAACGAATCAATCGACCATCGTTTTATCATTTTCATTATCAAAAGCAATAGAGAAGAAAATTAGATTAGTTTGTTTAATTGATGAATTAAATTTAGTTTATAAGCAATTTATTTTAGATTTTTCACTAATAATTTTCAACTCGATTAGATTAGTAATTGTTTAATTTGTAATCAACTTGATAAAAACATTTACCAATTTGGTAATCCCTTATAAATATTATGACTAACCTGTCACACTTGCAGTAAAGTAGCTAGATATTTAAGTACAATTTGTAACACCTCTAACCCATATTCGTCGCCGAAATAGGGTTACAGAGCATTACTTTAAAAACGTAACTTATAATCATTCATTTTATTTAGACATTTTAAAAATCATAGCATATTCCATTCAAACACATGCAAATCGTCCCTTACACGAGCCCTTAGGGCCAAAGAAAAACTTTAGAAATGATTTAGGACTAAATCGAAAACATTTAGAACTTTATGGAAAAAATAGAAAAAATTTCACACTCTAAGGGTCGCACAGCTGTGTAACTCACATGGCTGAGACACATGCCCGTGTCTCAGGCCGTGTTGACATTTGAATTAGGGACACATGGTCGTGCCCCAGCCCGTGTCCTTGTCCATGTAACTCTCCGACTTGGGTTACACAACCAAGCCACATGCCTATGTGTCAGGCCATGTAACTCTTGAAATGGCCTCACATGCCCATATACCAGGCCGTGTGCTAGGCCGTGTAACTACCTGACTTGCAACCCTTTGAAATCTACAGGGGACACACTGCCATGCTGCATGGCCGTATGTCACACACGGCCGAGACATACGCCCGTGTCTTTGGCCATGTGGACAAGAAATAGGCCAATTTCAAGCCACTTCCTTCACTCTAATCAAGCATGATTCCATGAACCAATTACACATATATTCAAGCCTTGAAAACATGCTTAAAACATGCATAACAATGACTAAATCATTACACCATTTATCCATAAAACCAATATGCCAAAAAGCACCTCAATCACAAATCACAAATCAACCTAAACGTAAACATATTTGGGCATAAATCAACCACACACAACTACCTATTTTCATACCAAGCCATAGCACAATTGACCATATGCCAAACCACATTTAAACATACCAATTTGGTCATTCAAAACATATCATCACTTGACCATTTCATCATTAGCCATCAAAGCACCAAAATGACAAAAGTTTACCATCCACATTACCATATTTACAAGCCAAACATAACAACTAAATCATCAACCATAATTCACCTATACATGCCATGATAACCATGACCAAAACATCAAAATCTACCGATATAATCACTAGATAGTGTGATAGGTCTCCGACAAGCTTCTAAACCAATCGAGCTTCCGGTAATCTGTAAAGTAAGAGAAAGATAACTACGTAAGCTATTATTGCTTAGTAAGCTCGTAGAACATGAAACATAACTTATCACTTCAATACTATAATACATAGATTAACACAAAAACTTTAAACTTAGTATAAACCTATTAGTCACCATTCAACTCACAATTGAGTATATTCATGAACATCATATATAGTTTTCATATATAACATATTGGAATTTATAAGTCGTAATACATAATCATCAACCTTTTCATAAGATTATGAATCATTCTATTTACTTACTTTCCTTCCAATCCAAATGCTTAGCATAAGCCTAAACAACATTATCATGTCATGAATTAGTGTATTTATCCATGATATAGGTAAATTCTTCCATAGCATAAATAGACTTCTCACATATAAGTCCACCATTTATGACATCAAAGCTTTTATAACATCATAATACATCCCAATTATGAACCTACCATTTCATTCCCTTTTCTTATTCGTTTCATATGCTTAATACAAAGCATAAACATACACACCAACCATAACCACAAGCTTGGCACAAGCCTAAGCACATCAACAACACATGTTAGTTTATTTAAATATAATTCACTTGAATTAACATAAGATGAGCTAATGGTACATGAACATACTTCTTTTAAATGCATCATTTCCATGAGCATAACATACTTTCATATTAACTTTCCATTTCAATCCTTTTCATAATTTCATTGCATAGTTCATTTGAATATATACCTTTCCTTTTCCTTTTCCTTTTCCATGCCTGTTGAACCAAATAGAACAACATCGGATAATTAAAACAATTACCTGCATAACACACTGAAACCAAGCTTGCTAGGCTTGATTCCTGATACAATTACATCGGCACGAAGCCTACTAGGCATAGAGCCTGATATAAATCACCGACATGAAGCCTGCTAGGCATAGAGCCTAATATAAATCATCGGCACGAAGCTTGCCAGGCATAGAGCCTAATATAAATCATCGGCACGAAGCTTGCTAGGCACAGAGCGTGATATAAATCACTGGCACGAAGCCTACTAGGCACAGAGCCTGATATATTATCTCAATTTCATTATTAATTTTCAACAACCAACATTCAATAATTATAATCACCACGATTATTAAAATAACATAAATATGAAGAATTTAATATAACATATTACATGTAACACTAACTTACCTGGCTAAATTACAGAAATGACAAAGTATAGGGGTTATTTGGTCATTTTCCATTCTCCTTGATTTTCTACTTGATCTTGATCTTGATCTAAATTAATAATTTCATTCTATTTATTAATTTAGATAGAAAAACAATTTATTTTATGCAATTTAGTCATTTTGACATTTTTACAAAATTGCCCCTAACATTTTACTTTCATTCAATTTAGTCCCTAAGCCTAAAACATGAAATTTAACCATTTTTAATGCAAACCCATGCCAAACTAATATTCATGACATCAAATACAACCATTTTTTCAACAATTTCACATCAAGTCCCCGTATTTCTAACATTTCAACAATTTAACCCCTAATCGTTAAATTCATCAAAAATCCTTTAACAAAATACTTTTAAACACCAACTAACAATTCAAATTCATCATTTAACATCTAAAATCACAAATATTCATCAATGACAATAAGCTAGAATTTTTTAGAAAATGGATATCAATCATATGTTTGATTATTATTTGTGATGGTGTCTTGTGGCATATTGGTTAGAATTAGGTAAATATAACACCCCTAAATAAGGCCTAGGAGTTTTAGGGGTATTTTAAGAATTATATTCGACTATGGCATATTTAGTAGCATGGTAAATCAAAATTTTAGCCTAGGGACTGATTTGTAAAAGGGGTAAAACTGGGAGTTTTTAAGAGGCAATTAGCCAATATTTTAAAATTTCAGCCTATTCCCCAATAGCAAATTCACGTTAGTTTCATCATTTCCCTTCTCTTGTTGTCGTCCATCATTCCCCCAACACTAAACCACTCGATTTTGATTTCCAAACTATAAGCTTTTGATTTCTCTCAACACCTAAGCTTTAAACACTCATAGAATCACTAAAGAAAACACCCAAAACTCTAAAGATTTCATCATCTTCTCCAAACATAGGTTTTTTGTATTTGCGTTAAAACTCATTTAATCTTCTGACAAAAGTAATGTTTCTAACTCTTATGAGTTTTTCATGATACCTAGTCCTTAAATTTGAAATATGCAGTTTTGAAGTGCTTTTCAACTTGTTTTGTCATGATTAGAAGGTTTTGAAACTTACCTTAAAGTTTCGTTAATTATTTCTTACGTTTGAATTTTGTGAGATATAAAAAAATTTTGATACCATGAATTGGTTAGTTTTCAGTGGTTTAAGGGTTGAGGATTAGGCATAGATGACTGATTAGGTGAACAGAATTTGTTTTAGGCAAAAAGGTTAAGCGTAGACCGAGTTATGAGCATTCTAAGTTTGTTATGTTAAAATTTGGTTACATGAAAACTTAGAATAGGTTGATTTTTTAGTTTGTTTAAATGAGTCCTTGGCTACTATCTAATTATGAATTTTGTATGGTTATTGTGTGTAAAGCCTCAGATTTATTGGAGCCTTCTACAAGTTAAATGAAGAACTAGTTTGAGCTTTCGACTTCTCAACTAAAGCATAGTAGTGAGTGTTTGAAATCACTACTTGTTGAAATGAGTCATGTGTATTTGGGAATTTAGTAATAGCTTAAACCCCTACTGTAAATTTCGAGTGTAAGTTTTCTCGTACCTATATTTGTTTTGTGGCTTTGTGCTTATATAATTATGAAATTGTGCATGGTGATGAGAAGCTCAAATTTGTGATACATGGATATGGTAATTGTTGTGAAAAGTACAAATGTTTACATGAAATATATGTTATATGACAATGATACTATTTTGCAAAAGATGCTAACATGCAATGATAGTGCATGGATAATTGGTAAGTGTTATGTGTTTGATTTCAAATATTCTAGCCTTGTGATCTTGAAACCATTGGATATAGTTGGCATGCCATAGGATTGTGAGTACTCACCTATATGTACAATGATTTTGGGCGTTGAGGCCCTGGGATATGTTGAAGGGATAAGGGAATGTGAGCTAAGCTCCATTGAACGGGACAAGTGAGAGGAAATAAGGAGAGTGTTAGCTTTATGCTATACTATTGGGATATGTTTGACTCTATGAGTCTATGTTTGGTGTGTTGAAGATTCTTGTGTCTGATGTGTGATGATAGAGTTCACTATATGTTTCATAACTCAAGTCTCAATCTATCATATTATACGTAACTAGGTGGAACATGTTGTATGCTTAATGGAGTATGTGCTATATTTCCAATTTATCATTATATGTGATTTAAGAGAATTATGATATATGCTTGATTAAATATGTGTGTTACATTATATATGTTTGCATAAATAAGTAAATGTTATATAGAAGAACTAGTAGATAAATCATGGTTAGGTACTCTACGACACTAGACATAGGACTATTGTAATTGTACTTATAAATGATTTTCTTGAGGATGTATGATGATATGTTTGCGATGTGGCTATTCTAATCATTCACTGAGCTTGTTAAGCTCACCCACTCCCTTATTTACCCTTTGCAGATTAGTTGTGTACCGGTGTGAGCGATGTGGTTTCGAGAGCTGATCCAAGCCAATTTTGTGTTATTCTATAGGTGTTCTTTATCTACTTACGTTTTGGGGAAAAGGCAATGTGATAAACTTTTTTTATGGACATGTTATTTTCTACGCATTTTATTGGTTATAGCTTCTATTTATAAGGTTTAAGAGTTATTCTTATGCTTAGGTTATAACCATTGATGATGGCATGGTGTTTCTAGCTTGGACACATTTTTTATGTTTTGAACTGTTGAATTTTAGCCATTGGATAATTATTTTTCGAAGTATATGATGCATGATGCTTAGAAACTAAATGAGAATGGATTATTTGCTTATGCATGCAATATTTTTGAGGTCAGAAGCAATGGTATCGATATTCGTATAGTAAAACCAATACCTTTTTGTTTTGAAATGTGCAGGAAGTTAGATTAGAGATTTGGTATTGATACCTTTGCTCGAGTATCAATACTTAGGATCAAAATATCGATATTTCATGATAGGTACCAATAATTTTTTAGACTTTGGGATTTTAGTCGAGAAATAGAATGTAAATTTGGTATCATTTTTCCAAGTGGCATCGATACCACCTAGGGGAAAATATCGATACCCAAGTGTCTGTATCAATACCCACGGAAAAGTTTTGGAAATTTTGTTAAATGGACCTTGCGCATGTTTATGACTATTTGATGAATGGTTAGCATGTAACTTTGATAAGTAACAAATATTATTGACTTAAAACCTATACGAATGATAATATGAAAAACATTTTTTTTAGAATAAACTTTCACTCATTGTATATGACATGAGACGGTAGTGTGACATTCAGTATTCAGGTTTGGCAACCAGGCCGAGTATAGGGTGTTACAGTAAATGGCATGATTTGGTATTTTTTTGTGTGATTTGAATAGGTGGAATGATATGATTATTGAATGATTATCTACTAATGATTGTTTTAAGTGAATACAGAATTGAAATTGCATTTTCTTGACTTGTTAATTGTCGTAGCATCTTGTAACCCTAATCTAGTGATGGAGACGGGCGAGGGGTGTTACAAAGAACGTTTACATTGCAAGAAAGATAACATACTTCAATAGATATAAAGGAGTCTGTAATTCAGTAAAAGAATCGAAGTGAACATTTGATTCAAATAATTAGAAAGATTATTATGTCGTCTACAACTCCAATTGGGGAGATGACTACTCTTGGCTATCAGGGTAGTTGACTCCACGGGTAGAGACATAGATGTACTCATTTGAAGAATGATACATTAGACTAGATCCAAGTTGAATAAATTATAAATTTGTTTGTGAATTAATTCACTTGTGATGTTCATGATGTGATTTACCTAAATCCTAAGTTAGCCACTAACCATGCGTATGTAACTTATGTTCTTTCATATAAGTGGAGGTTTATGCTTTAAAGATGATTGAGCCCATAGCCGGTATGTTGAGTACATGACTTGTGTATGACATGGCTTTAATAGAAACAATAGAATTCATATCTCAATTAAAGAGTTAATGATATCCTCGCATTGGTATTGTGTGGATTGATAAATATGGAACATGATCACGGATTGCTTGTTCTCGAACAAGTAATTTATCATAGTCAATTGTTGACAATGATCATATTAATCATTAAGAATATACAATGGTGACAATGAGATAAAATAAGATTGTATTGAGTGAAGGGATTTAACTCAAAGGAATCAAGGATATCATATAAGGGTAACACACACATGACGAGGATATTAGACAAGGTAGTTGGACAAAGTAGTTTTCAATCATGGTACTTCTTATGGACTGATTCCATAATTAAGTAAATTGTGAATTATCGGAACGATGCTTCTGGACATAATTGCAATTGCTCGAGCCTAATTGTATATGTTGGGTTGCTTCATCAACTAGCTTAACAAAAGCTCGATCGAACTGCATTTGAATTAGAAGAAAATTCTACGACTTTGGAAATAATTTAATTGAGTCGATTTATTCAATGTGGAATTAAATTAGGTAGTCGTGAGAATTGTTGAACTAGAAAATTTGATTAAATAATATTCTTGAAATTTTAATTGGAAAATCTTAGTGATTTTTTGTAAAATTAATTTTGATCAAGTAAAATTCAATTAATCAAATTAATTAAAATTAATATGATATTTTTAAAAATTAATTTCCAAGTCAGACAGTTGACACAATGGGTAATTGAACTTGAAAATTAGACCTGAGATCAAAAATTGGGTCCAAGAACCCAAAACAGATACTGAGACCCAAAAACAGGTCGAATCACGCCTAGTATGTGAAATCAAGCTGACATCCAATTGGTGGCTGGATCGGAACGGTCGAGTCGTCACTAGCACAGATCGAACAAGAAGCAGCTAAACCGGCTCGGGGTGCCATGAGGGTGTCACACATGTGATGACACCACCGAGTAATTTGATTCCAAATTAACTATTCCGAAAAGAATTTTATTTTAATAAATTTAATAGTACATTTAATTCAATACTTATATTGATGGTATTTTATTAATTTAATATTAAATTTAATTTAATATTTATCTTGTAGATAAATATTCTATTAATTAAATATATTTAATATTAAATTTAATCTAATATTTATCTTGATAAGTATTATATTTAATTAATATTAAAGTGATTAAATTTAATCATAGTTGAACTCTCTAAACTCTCACTATATAAAGAAAGCCACGAGTCATTATTTTTCACACACTTGAATTCAAAAGAAAGTTGTAGAGAGAAATTTCTCTGAAGAAATTATTTTGAAAAGATTTTTAGAGATATTTTTCTTATTTATAACTTGGCCCAAAAGTTTAGAGAAATTGCAAAATTACCCCAATGGTAATTTTGTGGAAATTTTTTTATTCGAAGTGAGCTCACACTCAACAAACGTGAGCTTAAGGATAGTGGAGAAGACTACTCAATTGAAGCGTTCATCCTAGATGAATCGAAAAGGTACAATTTTGATTAAATGTTTATTACTTTAGATATCATAACCAAGTTCTTGTTTTGGAAAAAAAATTTAAAACTCTAGTTTTCCTTTAAACTTATTTTTCGTTGTATTTTCCAAACTCAATTTTCTAACAAATAAAAGGGGTTTTATGGATTAAAGCAAGCACCTAGTGCATGTTACTTTAAAATTAATTCTTATTTTCAGGAAAATGGTTTTGAAAAAAGTAACCATGAGCCTACTTTTATGTAAGGAGAGAAGGCAAAGAAGGCCTATTGGTGGCGAGTCTTTATGTTGATGATATGATTTATATGGGTTCAAATGAATCTTTGGTTGTTAAATTTAAATATTGCATAATGAAGTTTGAAATGTCTAACTTCGTCTATTGCATTAATTTATTGGTCTTAAGGTGAAACAAGGTGTTAATGGGATATTTATTTCACAAAAGAATTGATCATTTGAAAAAGTTTAATATGGCTACTTGTGAGGTTGTGTCACGATGATGGAGCTGAAAAGGAAAATGTCACACTCTAGAAGTCTTGTTGGCAGTTTAAATTATTTGTCTCATAAAAAACTAAATATTTCTTTCTCTGTTGGAGTTGTGTCAAGGTTTATGCACAATCCAAGAAAGCTTTACCTTGAAGATGCAAAGAAAATTTTAAGATATGTTGCAGGAATAGCCGAGAATGGGATACAATATTCTAAAGTTTCAAATTGATTGGCTTTAAGGATAGTGGCTGGGCTAGTAGCATGAAGATAGAAAGTGCAGACTAGGTTTCAATTTCAACCTTGGGTCTAGAGCAATTTCGTGGAGTTCAAAGAAATAGGAAGTAATGGCCTTATCAACCTATGAAGATAAGTATATAGTTTCATTTTCTTTAGCTTGTCAAGCAGTTTGGCTAAGGAGAAAAAATATTTTTATTTCAATCAAAAGCAGATAGGTGTGATGGAGATTTTTGTGACAATAGATTGACTATTGCTATGGCAATAACCTAGCTTTTCATGGTAGAACCAAACACACCAATATTCATTATCATTTTATTTAAAAGTCTTGCTTCTACCGAAGAAATTATTTCAAAAGCTTGTGATACAAATAGTTAGCTGCAAACATTTTTACAAAGCCACTACCGCAAGCAAAGCACATACTTTTCAAGGAACAACTTTGTGTATGTAGTTCTGAATCAAGAGGGAGTGTTGAACATTAATTCACCTTGATTCAAAGTTAACATATTATTTTTGAGTTAGTTGGATACTTAACAGAATATTTTTTTCAAGATTTGTTGCTAATAATCACCTTAGTGGGATGTTGGTTTTAAGATATTTTAGGCTTGCAAGTTACATGTAAGCTCATATATATCCAGTCTTCATTGTTTTTTTCATCATTGAGTTTAAAAGCAATACAAATAGTCTAACATTTTTTCTTTATTTTGTTTGTTTTGCAATTTCTTTCATTTCTATATTACTTATTCTCAATAGGCATGCATAAATATTTGAACAAATATATCATGTGGTGTCATCCAAGCTTCTCTTCCCATAATGGAAGAAGATTTTACACAATGACTTTAGCTCAACCAAATGTGTAAGAAGGTGTGAGGATTAATTTCCCTAAAAAAATGGAAGCATTATAGAAGTAATGAGATTTTGAAATTACATACGGGTAGGTCCACAAGTAATCCTCAATTTCCCTATAAAATCAAGCCACGATATTTTTTTAGATAAGACTTCATTCTACATTTCCATGAAACCTATAATTGGCTTAAGCCTCAAAGAGTGCTTTAGAGTATTTTTGTCTAGTGCTTTTTATTTGTTTTCTACCTTGTAATCCCAACTAAGCTTTGATCCATTCAACTTAACCTACTCATAGTTAATCTATCTTAATTTGATATGTCAAATTAGGCTCTCTCGAACACTTGATGAGTTTGTTCTAAATTAGGCTCTTTTCGATTTTTTTATTGATTTTTAGTTTCTAGTGTTAATGGTAGTTTTTCTTACATCTTGATCCTTTTGTGACCCAAATTGGAAAAAGCTATGTCATTAGGAGTCTAATGGTTTATTTGAGTGTCTAGGGTAATGACTATGGCCAAACCTTGAGGAAAACATAATTGCTTTGGGTTTCGTGACACCGACCCTCCATCACCTTAGGGGAGCAAAACTTCAACGAGAAACCAACCTATAACAGTCTACACAGGATGCCACCACACTAGGTGTGCTATGTCGCAACACTGCGCCCCAATGTCTCGACTCCAAGCCTTAAAGGTTGTGACTACCAACTGATGATTAAACTGAAGGAGCCTAGGGCCACTATCAAGGATGACATAACACCAACTAGTTTGTGTCGTGATATCGAGAACCCCCAAGCTAAGATAGTACCTAGTGTCAAGGACATCTCGGCACCAAAGCTTGGGGTTTCAACATTAAAGCCTGACCGAGTGAAAAATATTGCAAGGGTAATTTTGTGTCCAGCACCAATTCAAGTGAACTCATGCATTCCAAGGGCATTTTTGTTAAATTTTAGAGTTATAAACTTAGTTTTATTAAAGGCATACTAGATGCAAATAATAAAATATCCCTCTTTATCATTTTTTTAGCTCTCTCTTTTGTTCCTTTCACCATTTTTAGGATTTTAGTTTTTCCTTTCTTAGCTTAGTTAGTTAGTAGCTATTATTTTTTCATTTTTACTATTGCTTTCAATTAGATACAAAACTTTATCTTTTTATTTTGGTTTCTCTTTAAAATATTCAATAGATTTTCTCTTTGTGAACTTTCAAAAGTGTAAAAATCACATATTTGGTTGTGTTTTCCCCACTTTTAGTGCTGCTATCATCTTCAACAAAGGCTCCTCCAAGAGTCCCTAAGAACTCCTCAACTTTGCCTTTTATGTTTTCTTTGATGAGTCATTTAAGCATGTTCGTGAATGATATTTGCATGTTGATGATGAATAGGTACTAAATCTTGTGGTGGTTGGTTGGTTGATGGTCATAGACTAAATTGAAAAAATTGGGCTAAATCAAATAGACTTCAAAACCTAGAAGTCATTGCAAACCAATTTGATTGTCTCAATTTAGTTTAGTGAGGTCATGAGATAAACTAGATTAAATAATCTAATTGGGTAAGATGGCCACTGAAAGGTAAAATTGAACCAATCAGGGGTTTGAGAAATTTAGATCCCTAATTCTCTAATTAACTAGTAACACGGATATCAATCGAACACTTTATCTCGTTGGATTGATATTTGTGCACCTTTGTCTATTATTAAATTTAGTCCTCCTAAGTGTAGTTTAATGTAATTAATCTTTGATGATGATTTTTCGTAATATAATACTTTGTGATTAGGTAGTTAGACTTCTTAGTTTCATCCATTATCATTGTTAGTCACCTTATCGCCCAATCTTTCTTGGGTTCGATCCTCGAAATACTTCGTGTTTTGTTGTTACACACAAATATTAAAATTGACTTGTCACACTTGCAGTCAAGCTGCTTGAAAATTGATGCCTTGTTGTAAATTCCCAAACCTTCAAAACACAAAAATCAATTTCCTTAACTTCTTTCAACCGACCAATGGTTACTTTAGGTTCAGGTCCTCCAATGAGGTTAAGCACAAGAAAATTAATGAGAGAGGCTTCAAAAGCATGGAATTGATACAATCCTTCAACATCAGAATCTATACTTCATTGTGACTTTTGTGAAGCCGAATGTTAATGTAATTGTCTTTGATATTTATTCCAAAAGTTATATACCAAGGCTTATGTTTGTGATCATTACATTAATTTTAAGCCAGTCATTATTAACAAGTTTTAAAGCATTTAGGATACTTATGTTGCTTAGTTGAATACTTATGTTTTGTGGATGATGTTTTTGGATATTTTCTATTAATATTTTGATGAATGTTTGAGATATGATGTTGCTTTTGTTGATATGTTAAGAACATGATTCTACTTTCCTTATCTGCATTTCTACAACAATTATTTTTTCAAAAAATGCCAAAGTGAGATATTTAACATGATATTGTATAGTTAATTTTGTGATCTTGTATAAAAAATAGGTAAACCCCATCATTTGGCCTATTGGTTAAGGGTGTTCACCATATCCTCAAAGTCATGGGATCGATCCACAGGTCGTGCCTATGGTAGTTTAAATGGGAGCGTGTGTAGATGTTTGAGTTTGATTCTATTGTAATATAAAATAGTAAATGGGTAAATTAGAATATTTATCTTTCCATTTACAATGAGATATGCGAGAAATTTGGATAATTATTATATTTATCTTAAGGGTTAATTTCATAGATAGTCTCTCAACTATAATTTTTTTTTCATTTTAGGTACCAAAAATAAAAAGTTGCAATTTAAGCATCAACATTACATAGTTCAGTTATTTTGGCCACTCCCATTAAAATCACAAACGAGAAGCTGTCATGACGTTAAAAAATCAATATAATAGCAAATTTAGCCCACAAATTTTATGAAGGGATTGGATTATCTAAACTTTCAAAACCCTTCATAGTTTCAGTAAAAATTAAAGGAAATATATGACTAGTGTTTCACTGAATGTAATCGCGACTCCTCAAAAGAGTCACCAATATGTAAAATGTTCTTTTGGTATTGTGATGAGACATTACAATCTAGCAAAACAAGATGTCGTGGAGAGACAATTGATCTACCGTAATTTAGTGTAGTAGATTAAACTAGTTTTCACATTTAAGGGGCTTGAATAAAATCATTTTTGTGATGTTTTAGTTAAGTTTTCTTAGTTTTCTTTATATTCAATAATATGTGCAAATTGAGTCTTTTATTGATCTTAGGGGCTGAATGAGGCTTGAAGGTGAGCTAATGCACTTTGTTAGTGTGCAGGGTGTCACGACATACCCCTGACGATAGCTAAAGAGGAGTACACTGATTGCAACGTTGTGACACAAGTCCTGGTGTGTCGCAAAATCAATTCTGTGACGAAAATTAAACACGAAGAAGGGGCATTTTGGTCTGCACAATCAAACTTCAAGCTCGGGAACGTCATCTAACCTAGGGTTGAGGACGACAACCACCTGAAGCCTATAAATAAGCTCATTTGTCACTTGTTATGGACATCATTCCTTTAGCCTATATTCTCTGTGTAAAATTTAGTTTAGTATTTTCTTTCATTCTTAGATTTTAGATTTATTTCAGTTGTTCTTGTTGATTTCAAGAGATCTGAATTGTGGAAGCATTCAAACTTTGTGGATTCGCGATTAATCTCAATACAATCAGACTCTTTCGTCTACTCTATCTTATCGATTTAATTAGCATGCTTTCTCTTTACATCGATTCTATATTGTCTATGAAAGCCATGAGGAACTAATCCCTCTATAGGGGATGAGTGTGTGGAGGTATGATTTGTTAACTATTTTGTAAGGTTACTCAATGGATCAACTACAAATCCTAGGCTTGACAACCCTAGGAAGTCATAAAGGTGGGAATTAACCCAAAATTGGTATGGTCCATCCATGAACACCTTTACCCCAAGGCAGTTTGAACTATGAGGTTGGAAGATAAGTAGTTCTTGCTGACTCATTATGTTAGTGGAAGATCGGAAGATCCCGCTAGGGTAACGACTAGTTGATTGACGAAAAACCCAAAATGACAGTTTATGGAGATTACCGAAGCGAGCTTATCATCCATAATCAAGATTTGATTTATTCTTCCTTTCTATCTCTTGAAGTCTATTTCTTTTATGTTATTTTGTCTTTATTATTATAAAAACCCTAAAGATATTTTATTTTATATTTTTGTACTATAACTAATTTAAAAGCACTAATTAGATCTTTCAGTGTTTAGGTTAGAATTGATCTAGCACTAGCCTCCCTTGGGTACGATCCTTGGAGTACTCACCTACTTCGTTGTAAAACTATATTATAACTTGACCCGTATAGTTGCAGATGCCGCCTTGTCCTTTTATAGTTTATTGCAGTATTCACTCTCTGGACATTAATACATCTAGAGGCAGTCAACTCTCTGGACATTAATACATCTAGAGGCAGTCAATGGCAAAGAGAAAGATCAGAGCAAACTTTAGAAAACAGGTGTTGTGGTAGACGGTGGTGATGGACGCAATAAGGGGCTGCGAAAGGTAAGAGTTATAATGGTTGTTGAGTAGAAAAAAAAGTTAAAGAGAAAACTTTAGAGTGCTTAGTCTGCTCCCAAAAGATAAAAAAAAAAAGTCTCAAAATGAGACCTGCAGACCTTTATTTATAGGTCTTAGAAAAAAGAAGTTAAAAAGGGAAACAATTATGAAGAGAAAGTGGCCATGAACAAGCTAAAATAGTGGATAGTGAGATTAAAAGGAGTTGCTTGAACGTGAGAAAATGAAAGGTAAATTATATAGATAATGGGTATAATGACCGTTACATTGAACAAACAGTACAGTTACACCTAATACCTCTCTTGCCAAAATGTTTAAGTGGGTATAACTTTCATGTAACTTAAGTACAAGTTTACCGATCGTTCTATGTATCAAGGTTGCATTTTACATTGAGATCTGCAAACTTGAATGTACACTTATCTGGTCATTGAGAAATATCTTTATCTTGTGCGAATTACTGGAATCAAACTATTGTATTAGTTTGTACAAACTTTCGTGAGAAAACTCTTAGTTGATAAGAGTTTTTTTATTTTTGTAGAAAATTGATCAATATTTGGAGAAATAAAACAAAGAAAATGATAAAAATATAATGAAAAGAGAAAAAAATTTATATGGAAGAAATAAAATTCCTTATAATAAACTTTTATTTCAATCACTCTACTTAAATTCTTCATCACATACAACTCTTTATATAGGAGTTGTAAGTGACTATTCATCTATATCACTAAATGCTAGGAGTTGTCACTATTCATTTACATAACTTAAATACTATAAGAGTTATGACTATCCATGCATGTGTATAATTTTTCATATTCAAGTCTCTTCACTCTTCATAATGTGTGTAACTTTTCATCTTCAAGTCTCTTCACTCTTCATATTCAAGTCTCTTCACTCTTTTAACTTTTCATAATTTATTTGTACAAGATTAATTTAATTATGTGCCAACAATGCCTCCCTTAAATTAAACTTGCTTCGAACTCCCAACCTTTCAACATTTTTCTTGAAGACTTGTCCACTAAGCGGCTTTGTGAAGATATCAGCCATCTGATCTTCTGTCTTGCAATATTCAACTTGAATATCATCATTATTCACTAGTTCCCTCAAGAAGTGATACCGAATGCGAATGTGTTTTGTCCTTCTATGAAGAACTGGATCTTTTGTGACCGAAATAGTAGAACTATTGTCACAAAACAAAATCGTTGACTTGCTCTGCTTCTGCTTAAGACTCTCCAAAATTCCACGTAACCAAATCAATTGACATCCTACATAAGATGCAATGATATATTCAGCTTCTGTAGTCGAAAGCGCCACAACTGATTGTTTCTTTGAACTCCATGAAACTGCACCACTACCAAGGTGAAAAACATAACCAGAAGTGCTTCTGCTATCATCAATGCTTCCTGCTAAATCACTATCCGTATAACCAATGAGATCAACTAATGTATTAGCTTTATAGAAAATTCCATAATCAATGGTTCCCTTCACATATCTCAATATTCTCTTGGCAACCTCCCAGTGATTGGAGTAAGGTTTCTCCATGAATCTACTCACCAAGCTAACAGCATACACGATGTCAGGCCTTGTCGAAGTCAAATACATCAACTTCCCAACCAAACTTCTGAATATGGTGAAATTGACAAGCTTTCCTTCACCCTCTTTAGATAACTTCAGACTTGTAATGCATGGAGTAGAGCCTGGATTCGCATTTTCCATCATGAACTTTTTTAGAATTTCCTTTGCGTAGCTCTCTTGTGAAATAAAAATTCCTTTTCTCGGATTGATGAACTTCAATGCCTAGAAAATGATGAAGTTCTCCCAAATCTGTCATCTTAAATTCTGCCATCATTGAGTGCCGAAATTCTTTCAACATCTTCACATCATTTCCTGTGAAAATAAGATCATCAACGTAGAGACTTACAACCATGAATCTTCCTTGAGAATTTCCTTTGATGTAGAGAGTATGCTCATATGGAGATTTCTGGAATCCACACTTCTGAAAATAAGAATCGATGCGGCTCTACCAAGCTCGGGGTGATTGCTTCAACCCATACAAAGCTTTCTTCAACTTGTAAACTTTTTCTTCTTCTCCTTTTTAGACAAACCCTGGTGGTTGATCAATATAGACTTCTTCTTTGAGAACACCATTCAAAAACGCAGATTTTACGTCCATTTGGAACATTTTCCAATTGTTTTGGGCAGCAAGAGAAATAAGTAACCGAACTGTCTCAAGTCTTGAAACTGGAGCAAATACCTCTGTAAAATCTTCTCATTCCTTTTGCTTGTATCCTTTTGCAACCAGTCTTGCCTTGTACTTGTTGATAGAGCCATTCGGATTCATCTTTGTCTTGTACACCCATTTGACTCCAATTGAATTCTTGTGCGGCGGTAAATCTGTGAGTTCCCATGTATCATTGTTTTCAATTGAGCAAATCTCTTCTTTCATGGCTTTCCTCCATATTTCTTCTTGATATGCATCATCAAAAGAAATTGGATCTCCTGTAAAGAAAGCAAAGAATACAGCATCATTTTGCACAACTTCATCTGTTACATCATATAACTCTTGGATGCTTCTCGTTTTTCAAATCGGGCTGGATGAAGAAGAATTTGATGAAGAACTTGGGGAAGCAGGAGGATTTCCTACTTGAGCATCATCTTCAGCATTCTCAATTACTGCATCTTCTTCTTCTTCAAGTTCAAAAGGAAAAATTGGCAAATTTTCTTTTTCAACTTCCATTTCTTCAAACATGGAATTTTCATCAAACCGAACATCTCGACTTATCACAATCTTCTTTGTCACCGGATTGTACAACTTGTATGCCTTACTTCTTTCACTATAGCCAATGAAAATGCATTTCTCTGACTTGTCATCCAACTTGCTTCTCATTGCATCTGGAATATGAGAGTAAGCAACACTCCAAATACTCTAAGATGATGAACACTAGGCTTTATACCATACCACGCCTCATGTGGCGTGCAATTCTCCAAGCTTCTTGTCGATGATCTGTTTATAAGATAAACTGCACAGGAAACAGCTTCAGCCCAAAATCTTCTTGATAACCTCTTCTTCTTAAGAAGACATCTAGCCATTTCCATAATTGTTCTGTTCTTTCTTTCACACACACCATTTTGCTGAGGTGTATGGCGGATTGTCATTTCATGCCGGATGCCACTATCTCGGTAATATTTCTCAAATTCTTTTGAAAAATATTCACCTCCACGATCTGTCCGTAAGGTGTTAATTTTCAGCCCAGTAAAGTTCTCCACTTCTGCCTTGAAATCTTTGAATCTCTGAAAAGCCTCTGATTTTTCTTTGACACAATACACCCATAACTTTCTTGAGTAATCATCAATGAAAGAGATAAAGTAACGATTATCTCCCAAAGATGAAACTGTCATTGGACCACAAAGATCCGAGTGAATAAGTTGCAATGGTCTTCTTGCTTTCCACGATGATTGAGAAGGAAAAGCAATTTTGTGTTGCTTTCTAAGTTGACATGCTTCACAAAAATCATCAAGCCGATTGATTTTTGGTAAACCTCTGACCATCATCTTCCTTGAAAGCATCTCCAAATTTCCATAGTTCAAATGTCCATATCTATCATGCCATAACTTTGAAATTCCTTTATGAGCACCAATAAAGCAAGACATATTCTGATTTTGAAGGGTGAGAGAGAAAAGATTATTTGATGCCACTCCAACTCTAGCAACAACCTGATTTTTCTTTGACAAATAGCAAGCCATGTCACGGAAATGAATATCATACCCCTTCTTCAAGAGATGCCCAACGCTAAGCAGATTATTTTTAAGACCAGGAACAAAATAAACTTCAGACATTTTTTCTACCCTTCCTTGCTTTGTTTTGAACTCCAACTCACCAACACCACTAACTTTGTAAGCTTTGCCATCTCCTACTTTTACTTCTCCACAATCAGATTCAAAGAACTTTGAAAATAAATTTTTGTTACCTGTCATATGCTTGCTAGCACCACTGCCTATGTACCAGACATCATCAATCTCTCCACCATGAGATACGAGCAACAAAGTTTCTTGCTTTTTCTCTTGATTATTTTGTACTATATTAGCTTCATTTTTTCTTCTTTCTTGTACCAGCATTCACTTGCCAAATGACCAGGTTTGCGACAATGATAACATTCAAAATAGCCACGACCTCTTCCTCTTTGATTTCCATGTCCACGTCATCTTTTTGATCTTCTAAAATTTTGACTTTGGTTGGCTTCTTTCCATCCATTCTCCGTGCTTGCATCTTCACCTCTTTCACGAGCATTTGAGCCTCTTCCTCTAAAATATCTTCCTCTTCCACGACCACGATCTCTCCTTCTTTGATTTTTAAAATCTCCCTTCTTCTCATTTAGAGACAACTTTGACTGGAGTGCTTGATCTAGATCTACTTCCTTTTTCTTCTTGTTTAATCTTTCTTCATGGGCTTGCAACGAACCTGTGAGTTCATCAATAGTCATGGTACTCAAGTCCTTTGATTCTTCAATGGCTACCACAATGTAGTCAAATCTGGAATCTAAAGAACGGAGGATTTTCTTAACACCATGAATATCATCCATAGTTTCACCATTTCTTTTTAATTGGTTGACTATGGACAAAACCCGTGAACGATGTCGAAACCGATTCGACTCTATTTTTGCAATCTTTCAAACTCCCTCAAGAGTTTGCAACCGAACTCTTTTCACCTTTCCATCTCCTTTGAATGAATTTTGTAAAAATTCCCATGCTTGTTTTGCCGTGGTGGCACAAGCTATTTTTTCCCAAGCCGCTTCATATGATTGAACTCCTTGATATATCCAAAATAAGGCTTGCTGATTTTTTTTCCTTGATTTTCTTAGACTCTCTTTTTGAACTTGTGCCAATCCTTCCTCCTCTTCAGCCTCAACTTCATTATAACCTTTTTCAACAATCTCCCAAACTTCTAGAGATCCAAGAAGAGCCTTCATTTGGATACTCCATTTGTCATAATTTTCTTTGGTTAATTGGGGAACGGAAGAAAGAGGAATAGAATTGTTCATTTCGATTGAACAAGGCTCTGATACCAATTTGTAGAAAATTGATCAATATTTGGAGAAATAAAACAAAGAAAATGATAAAAAAATATAATGAAAAGAGAGAAATAAAATTTATATGGAAGAAATAAAATTCCTTATAATAAACTTTTATTTCAATCACTCTACTTAAATTCTTCATCACATACAACTCTTTATATAGGAGTTGTAAGTGACTATTCATCTATATCACTAAATGCTAGGAGTTGTCACTATTCATTTACATAACTTAAATACTATAAGAGTTATGACTATCCATGCATGTGTATAACTTTTCATATTCAAGTCTCTTCACTCTTCATAATGTGTGTAACTTTTCATCTTCAAGTCTCTTCACTCTTCATATTCAAGTCTCTTCACTCTTTTAACTTTTCATAATTTATTTGTACAAGATTAATTTAATTATGTGCCAACAATTTTTGTACAACAAAATATTACTATTATTAATATCAAAATAAAAGAAGAGTACACCGCTACTAACAGGATCCCCTACATGAGCAGTGAAAACTTAAAATAAGAAAAAAAAAACAGTAATAACAAGTTTGGAAAATAGAAGAGCAATCAACCTCGATTCAAGAAAGCTCGTCAAAGAAGCCCCAATCTAGCAAAAGTTTTTTAATTGTAATTGTATGAAAATGAAACTACAACGTTTGAAAGTGTGGTTGACCTTAAATCATCTCATGTTGCATAAGGTTATAGTGAATTTTTCTTCGGACAAGAACTCAAGATGTAGAATTAGATCAGAACCACGTAAACAATTGTCTGTGTTCATTATTTACTATGTTTTTGCCCGTTGTTTCTTAAGTTGCTAAACAAATAACTACTCAACATTTTATTTGCTCGATCAATGTAAGTTTTATTCCATAAAAAAGTACCCCTAAAGAGGTTACAAAAATGATCCCGATAAACACTTATCCCAGGCTAACTACTCTACAATTTTAACACTTAATAACATTCCTAAATGATTAGTTTCAAAAAAAAAAAAAAAAAAAAAACCTTACCAATCGACAAAACAAAAACACCTCAAATCATAAATAAGAAAATTAAGAATATTCTAATTTAAACAATTTCAACTCAAAGCAACATGCAACTGCAACCACTTTTCTTGGTGAGAAATTTCCCAGACATGAATGCTAAATTGGGTTTGTAGCATTTCTACTACTCAAGATGCTTTGTCCTCCAAGTAAAGATCTTATCTTACATGCTTCTTTATTTCAGAACTCATAAATGAAACCTCAAAAGGAAATTTTACATGTGAATCAGATAAAATTTGCATGCTTATAATTAACTCTCTGTTAGAAGAATTTCATTAATCCTCAGCTTTGACAGAGATGTTGCACTTAGTCATCCTACACGCCACAAAATACAAAAAAGGCGTTAATCAAACAAAAAAGGAATAATCTTATTAAAAGCCTTCCAACTACATCAAATTCTTGCTTGCTTTTACTTCACTAAGATCATCCAGAACCTTTCAAAATACATCGACAATATGCCTCGGGTGTGTCAACTTTCACGATATGCCATTGCTTTTAGATGTCATTTGCAATTTTGGGAGAACTTAAGTTCAAACCTTAGAGAGGATATTATTGAGAGGGTAGTCACTAATCCCAAAAGAATTAATCTTTCCTAGATAAACATAAAAAATATCTTGGTTCTATCAAAATAAAGACTAAAATTTTATGTTAAAGACCCAAATGCAGGTACACAGCCAGCTAGCTTCAGTTGCATATCTAATTCAGTAAGAATCGAGTAGAACTCATCTGAAGCAAGGTGAGACTTATCAGATGCAGCAAATTGATGAATTTTGTTCTCCATTTCATTTCAACTAGGCCTAGGGCATCTGTTTTCTACGCCTAATTCTCTCATTATTTGCCTGCCTGGCCATAAGGTTGCGGTATTGATCCGCAAACTGTGTCTGTGTGACAATTTAGGTGAGTGTGGGTGTGTGAGTTTGAAATGTACTGAATAATAATAATTAAAAAAAGCATCCATGTTAACTAAAAGAGTACAGAAAATGCA
Organism: Gossypium raimondii; assembly: GCF_025698545.1. NCBI lineage: Eukaryota > Viridiplantae > Streptophyta > Magnoliopsida > Malvales > Malvaceae > Gossypium > Gossypium raimondii. Next base: position 7,928,412 of record NC_068572.1, on the reverse strand, counting down.
CCCCAAGCAACAGATTTTGGCTCCAGCTTCATGCACGAATAGAGCATCTTCAAGCAACCCAGCTTTGATCAAATTTTTCCCAGAAACCACTGATAGTGGAAACATTAGGGAAATAAATAATTAAAATGCTAAAAAAAATATAAAGTTCGGATCATAATCTGTGTAATTAACTCTTAACAGCTATGTGACGTTTTAGATTTCATCATCTACCATCTTTTTTCTATTCCAAGTTGAGGCATTTTATTTTATTATATTTCTCTTAGGATCATAAGCATGTGTATTAATAGAAATGACGTAAGCATACTCTCCCCAGTTTTTATCCTCATAGTTCAAACACAATGAATAATTATAGATCATTAAATTTTGATAAAATTGATCATGATGTATTTATGTTCTTGACAGTATGAGAGAATTAACTACCTTTTATATTATTTCAGCAACTAAGACTCATGTACTTGCAAATAAACAGAGTTTATAAAGAGTAATGCTTAAATACATAGATTAAGTAGAGCCTTAAATAAATTTATTTCTAATATCAGGATTTATAAAGAGAAAGTATGTGTAGAAAAGGAACTAAAAGGACGACTGTAGTTTATTAGGTCAAAATTGATATCCCTAGTAGAAATCGGATAAATTTCTCCAGTTTTGTCAAAGAGAGGAAATATTACACTACTATATAAATTAATATTCCAGGGTTACACTAGATTATACATAAAACAAATATAGTATTCTAGATTTTAGGATTTCTGATTTTATGAACATTAATTTAAATTTTTAGGGTTCCTAGCTCTTATTTATAGCCACAGAAGGTGCATATAAATTTATCTTAAAATGTGCACCATGCAATATTTCAAAAACTGGAAGATGGGAATGATGCCTTCACCAGGTTTTAATCCTTTCATCATCATGAATGTTGAGCATAGCCGAAGGCCATTGCTTGAAGATCATCCACATCCTGAAAATTACTCCATTGTCTGTTGTTTGTTAGCATGTCAAAGGAAGACATGGAACGAGGAGCATCCTCAAAAGTTGTAACATAATCTTCTGATCCTGATGAGATGACTGAGTTTCCGAAATTTCCTAATGAGCTGGTTGGATCCGACAACCCATATGAACTTGTAGAGAGATTTGTGTTAAAATTTGGTGCCATGCTTGAATTATTTGGGTGAAACCAAGTTTGAACATCTTGGAGATTATGAAGCTTTCCAAAGTATTTGTCATTAGGGTTTGCAGTAACAGAGACACTGGGAATGCTCTGAGCTGCTTGTGCCTTGAGAGAAGCAAGCTGTGCCTGTAGATTGACAATCTGTGCAAATTTTAACAAGAAAAGGCAGTAATTAGATCTCTACTTGAAACTCAAGTTAGGGTTTTCAAATCATCAAGTTTTTACATCAAAAGGAAGGTCAAAGGGAACTGGTCGCAAAACCTGTTGTTGGAGAGCAAAGATGTGAGAAACACAGCCATAAACGGGGTCCTGGAGCCTAGCTTGAGCTTCATAAGCGATGGTAAGAGCAGCCTCAGAGCGGCCACTGAGAGGGAGGTGAGCAAGCAGCTTTGACACATTGCTTGCACCAAAAACCTTATGGATGGCTGCAAAATGGGTTGCACCTTGTTCATGGCAGAAATAAGGTGCAAAAACACACCCTCTAACACATTTCCTCCTCAAGAACTTGCAGGCACCACAAGGTGAAGCACAACCTGTCATCTTGCTCTTTTTATCTTTGGTGGGTATTTTTATTTTGGTTCTTAGAGAGAGAGAGAGAGGATAGGTTTGAGCTAATTGGTATTATCATCAAAAGGGGATTATAAACACCGGAGGAAGAGGGAGGTGGATCATTTAATAATCAATTGTTAATTACAATCGGTCCCCTTATTGGGCTACATGTTTAATTGTTTATTTCCCTTTTAAAAAGCCCTCTTGCAGCCTTGCATTCTCTCAAAATGATGTTCAATTCCGTATCCTTCTACGAAAAAAGAAATAGCATCTAACCAAAGCCATTTCTATTTGCTTCATCATTGCATTGATTACTAATTTATATGCTTTCATCTTGGTTCTTGTTCCTCTGTGGAATACACGCATATATACTTGTACTAGTCAAGAATGAAAATGAAGATTAATTCAGGTTTTTCCTTTTAAATATTTGGTGTTTAAGGTCTATAAAGACAAAGGTAGAGCTGGCTATGTATGTATGTGTGTATTGAAATTCTTTAATTAAGCTAATCACAAGACAATAATTTAATATATTAACCAAACACTGTGTACTTTATCTCAAAACATATATAAAATTCCTTGGGTTTCAAATTTTCTTTCTCCCTTCATAATAATTCATGGAGATAGGTTTTTAGTAAAACCTTTTAGTTTTTAGGATCTTCTTGAGTCTTATCCTCTCCTGTCTACAATATAAAATATTCTACTGATATATATATATATATATATGTTTTTTTATTGAGAAAAGCTCAATTTCAGAAAACTTACTATATTGTTTAAGGTTTTCATAATCAAATTAGTGATTGGTAGGTCAAATTATTGGTTTATTAATTCAATCAATTTGTCCAGTTTAATTAAATAAATTATTAAAATAAAATACTAAAACATAAAAAAATTCAATTTAATCAATTTGATCTTAATTTAACTAATTTTTAATCTATTTTAATCAATTTATATAATTTTCTGGATTAATTCATTTAATTTTTTTCGATCAATACTCAAATTAATATCCAATCTAACCGGTCCAATATAGCGGAATAGTAGTTAATCAAATAACCATATGACAGTCTCTCGCAGACTAATACATTAGTCTTGAATTTGATATATGCATATAAGTTTGCATCGGGATTTAAAACCTATATATAGGGTATATTTAGTTTTTCAGTTTGAAGAAACAACATATTACTATAAAAATATTTATCTTCATGATTTCAGGTCTGAAATCTGCAGCAGCATGTGTGGCTCAATATTATTATTTAAATATGCAAATAATGAGAAGTTGCTGCTTCAGTCAGAGGTAGTTGATGATCAGGTAGCTGAAGCCAATGATAATGGCGCATACATAGATATAACATACAGCCAAATTGATTGGAGATTAAATAGTCACACCCATCCATTCATCTACCCGTTATAAATAATCATGGAAATGAAATTCTTAGAAAGAAATTATCTCGTTTTGGTGACCTGATATGGTATAGTAGTGCTGCTCTAGATATGATTACAATCTAGCACCTAATAGCTATATATAGGATCAAAATAATAGTGGTCCCTCTCCCTTTGCTATAATCCACCTGAAAGTTGACTTTAAAATTTTCCTATATGATTAGATGAGTTGAGAACCCTGAAATTATCATGCTGCATTAATTACCTTTTGATTGATGTCAAAGTATCCCATATCTACATGTATGGTAATTTAGAAATTTTGATCTATTTATACTAATATATCCATTTTTTTTTATATAAATAATTCAAAGTTTAACTAACACAATGCCAAGAGAGGACATGAAATGGTCGGAAGCATATATTCGAAAAAGGAATGGAACAAAAGATAGTGACAGTGGAAGGAAGAGGAAGAACGTATAGGAGAAAGGGAGAGAGGGGATTTATTAATTTTGAAAATTATAATGTATTAATTTGGATTAGTTTAAGTAGTGCAGGTACAGGGTTTGTCGAGGCAATACAGTATTTATCATCATTAATTAATCTTAATTTATAATCATTAATTCACTTTCAGTCACCCTTAATTCTCACACGCCCAACATGTAGACCTTCCCCCATTCTGCATCTTTGCCCCCGCAGTCCCACACTCCAACCTCTTCTAATAATAATGTTTAATCATGTTTACTGATATAAAAAATTAATACATAATTTTGATTGAATATTATACAAATAATGCATGCATTAAACGAAATATGATGATTGAATATATAATATTATTAAACCTATACTTTTTTGTCAACATTATTCACTTATGAGTAGTAGTGATGGAAACTAACAAAAGCATGTTTCCGGAAAAAATGTAAATAAGAAAATTTTGCTTCCTACATTTTGATTTTAATTTTTCCTTTCATTTTCATTTTTAAAAACAAAAAAGATTTGTCGTGAAGCATGCGTGTGTTTCTTTTCTTTTCTGTTGTTTAAAAAGTTTCCAAAGGAGCCTTATATAAAATAGGGTTATGAATATGACAAGGCTCACCTATAATAAGAAGAATTGGAGAACACAAAGGGACATGTAGACAAGGATTGGTGCTTTGCTGATCATGGCATTGGCATCGATCGACCTGATTGGCAATGGCAGCCATTATCCCACCATTGCCCAAAATGGCTTTTCTAACTCGTGTATTTTGTTGGCCACTTAACCCCATCAACATACAAAGATGGCAAGGCATTTCTTTTTAATTTTTTTTATGGGGATTATTAAAATATTATTAATTACCTTTACATAATAATGTAGGTGGGGTTTCGATTAATCTCAATAGGAGTTAGCAATCTTGAAATCGTAAAAGTATAGTACGTTTAATTTGTAAATACGAAAAAAGATATAATCAATGCAATTATTAATATTTCAAAAATACATGTACCAGAAAAATATATTTGAACCTATAAAATTCTAACTAATGTGATCGTGGACAGATGAAGCAGATACTGCCAACTCTCATTGCACCTAATTAAGCTTGCTTTGTGGTGGACAGTAATATAATTAACAATGTTGTACTAATTGCGAAGGAGATTGTGTACTCTATGCAGAACCGAAAAAGGCAGAAAGGTTGGATGGCGTTCAAAGTTGATTTAAAGAACACATATGATCGCATCCGTTGAGATTTCAAGCATGACTCCTTAGTTGATGCACGCCTACCGAATCATTTAACTCGTGATTATGCATTGCATCTCAAGCTCTTCAATGCAAATATTGTGGAATGGGGCTCCAACCTTCTTGTGGGATTAGACAAGAAGATTTGTTGTCCCTTTATTTGTTTATCATTGGAATGGAAAGATTTGGGCATGGAATTTGTGAGGCAATAACAAGGAAGTGTTGAGGCAAGTTGTAGATTAACATTTTAAGTGGCATTCAGTAGTGACCATTACCATCACCCCCGCAACAATATATTTGGGCTATTAACTATGTTTATATTTTGGAGATATGGAAGCCCAACTTTGGAAACCAATCCTTTGCTTTGTGAAGATTGGGTTGGATCAGATTGAACATATACAACCATTTGATTATGGAGAATTGTTCAGGACTACATTGAAGATTACCTTGAAGAATGAATCTCCTTAGATCGCATTTTATTGGACATTATTAGTATATTACTTCTGCTATTTTGTAGTTATTGATTATAAGGGGTTGGATTACAAACAATCTTTAGTATGTTAGCAAGTCTAAAATCTTCTATATATTACGAGACTTCTATAGGTCTTGGATGAGAGAATATTGAGAGCACTTTATTTGTTCATTAAGGAATTTATTATGCAAGTGCAATTGAAGGGTAAACCAATCATGTTTATAGTCTAAGTTCTCAGGGGGGATTTAAAGGTAAGTGTTTTAGTTTGTCGGTACAAGGGTGAGATCTCTATACTTAGAGTGTGATTCACTTGTTGTATTGTAGATTAAATATAGTGGAATTACTCAGGCCCCATAAACGTACAAAAATTTAATTGCATAAACAAACATTTGTGTTCTTTGTTATTTTGTTTACACTTTTTCGTAAAACACTTCCATTCAATTTACGTAATTCAAATAATTAACGACTTTAGGTCTTAACAACTGGTATCAGAGCCTAACACTTACTGTAATTAGTGGTAAAACCTGGTGTTATTGATTGCTAGCAATGGAAGGATCTTTGAATACTCATCCCACTATGTTAGAAAAAGGTAATTATCCCTATTGGAAGGCTAGAATCAAATGGAGATTTTACCTTTACCTAAAGCTTTGTTTCATTTAATTTATTGTATCTATTTTTACTTTTTTAATTTAAATTTAAAACTCCCTTATCTTTATTTTTATTTTTATTTTACTTGTTTATTAAAGAAATAAAATTATCACTAGTCCTTATGGATATGACCCTACTTGTTGCTATTTACTAATCTTATATTTTGAAGTGGGTCTTTATTTTTTTAGGCCTCGACATCCTATCAAGCATACTTCAGGCATACTTGAAGGAGATCCTAAGCTACCATTTATTGTAAAGTAGTCCAAAAAGAAAGGTCATTATATCCCATACCCACCTTTGGTGATTAAAGCATCAAATGTAGGCAATGATAGTGATGTTCCTTTTAATAGCCTAGAGGATGCTTTCAAACATATGTTGAAGAAAATGGAAGTGTTATACCAATTAAATGATTTTTTAGAGAAGAAGTTTCCATTCTAAAAAGGAGAAAAAGAAAGGCTCAAAATCGTGGTCAAAAAGAAAGATTATGTCATTGTTGATCTTAGAAAGGCTAACGAGACACTTGATGAGGCTATCAAGAAAAATGATGAAATTATTGTTAAAACTGGTGCAACCTTGAAAGCAAATGAACAAGATTTAAATGATGTTAAAGCCACTTTCAATAAATATGAATGCCAAAGTGATGAGATCTCTGCTGTTGGGAGATCCAAACCTGGTTGTAATTAACTTGGTAAGGAACCTATATCTCCTACGGATTTTGTTAAATCTAAAGATATGGTTGCTGCTATTGGAAAAATCCAGTTTAATACAACGGTTTTGTCATAGAGGAAAATTAAATTTTTGAAAACTGAGTCGATTTGTGATATTTATAGGAATAAAATTTTCCCGAAAATTACATGTAGTTTGTGCTAGATGGATCTTAGACATTCTCAGTTTTGAATCGAATGACCTTCTCCACTATTCTCGTACCATAAATTACTTCGAGTGTGGGCTCGAACAATCACAAACGAAACACAGAATCAGAAACAATTTATTACTTTGAGTAGAAATGTAATTCTCTCTCAATAGAAACTAGCAAAATTATTATTCCCAAAAACTAGATTTTATACTTAGAAAATAAATTCTCACTATTTTCAAAGCAGAATAACAATATTGAAAACCTATATGAACTATTGTGAATAGATCTAATAGTGTCATCTATTTATAAGAAGAGATATGAGAATCTGGTTGAATTAGTAGAATACAAATAATACTTATTTAATAGAAAACTAGTCTTCTAGTTTAACTAGAAAAGGGGGACGACACTCCCTAGTTAAATACACTAGGGATGTCATGTTGGGAAATGTGTTCATATTGTAGTAAACATGTACTTGTTTTCTAAATATTTAAACGATGAATAAATAAATAAAATTAATTCCACATTTCACTATTATATCTGTTGTGTTTCTATCTTTCATGTTTTGCATACATAGCGAAATTGTGACAAACAAATATTAGCTTGTTGATTGTTTAAGTTCAAACTGATGATAAGTGGCACTGTAAGAAAATTTACATTGGGAGAAAGACAACTTACTTCAGTAGATAATCTAAATGAGTCTGTAATCCTATAAAAGAATCAAAGTGAGTATTTGATTCAAATACTTAGAAGAATTATTATGTCATCTATAATTCAAATTAGGGAGATGACTAGTCTTGGTTATCGGAGTAGTTGACTTCATGGGTAGAGACAGAGATGTACTCATTGGAAGAATGATACATTGTACTAGACCCAAGTTGAATTAATTCTGAATCTGTTTGTGAATTGATTCACTTGTGAAGTTCATGGTGTGATTTCCCTAAATCCTGAGTTAGTAACGGACCATGCATATGTAACTCATGTGCTTTAATATAAGTGGAAGCTTATGCTCTAAAGATGATCGAGTCGATAGCTGGTAGGTTGGGTACATTACTTATGTATGACATGGCTTATTATCAACAATGGAATTCATAGCTCGATAAGAGTTATTGATATCCTTTCATTGGCATTGTGTGGATTGATAAATATAGAACGTGGCCACGGGTTGCTTGTTCTCGAACGAACAATTTATCACAGTTATTAGTTGATAGTGATCATATTAATCATTAAGAAGACAAAGTGGTGACAATGAGATAAAATAAGATTGTATTAAGTGAACGGATTTAACTCAAAGGAATCAAGGATATTATATGAGGGTAACACACAAATGACAAGGTCATTGGACATAGCAGTTGAATGAATTGCTTTTGTAAAGAGTATACAATAAGAAGTTTTCAATCATTGTACTTCTTGCGGACTGGCTCCATGATTAAGTAAAAAAAATTATCGGAACAACACTTCTGGATATAATTACAATTACTCAAGCCTAATTGTATATGTTAAATTGGCCCCTCCGCTAGCTCAACAAAAGCTCGATCGGACTGCAATTGAATCAGAAGAAAATTCTATGACTTTGAAAATAAATTATTTGAATTGATTTATTCGATGTAGAATTAAATTAGGCAGTCGTGAGAATTGTTCAACTAGAGAATTTGACTAAAGAATTTTCTTGAAAAATAAATTTGGAAAATCTCAATGATTTTTTGAAAAATTAATTTTGATTAAGTAAAATTAAATTAATCAAATTAATTAAAATAAATATGATATTTTAGAAAATTAATTTTCAAGTTAGAAAATTTGCCCAATGGGTAATTGAACTTGAAAATTAGACCCAAGATCAAAATTTTAACCCGAAAACCAAAGCCCAAGACTAAAACCCAAAAATGGATTAACCATGCCCTGTGCATAAAATTGGACTGATAGTCCAATCGGTGGTTGGATAGGACTGATCGAGTTGTCACTAGCCCAGACCGAACAGCCACAACCGAGTCGGTTAGGCCTATTCGAGCAAAACGACAACAGTTTAGGATGTGAAGGGAGTAGTGCCAACGATGGCACTCATACCATTAAATGTAACACCCCATACCCAGACCAGTCGTCGAACCCGAGTCACAGAATGTTACAACAGTTACCGGAACATTATAACACATTTTATAACATTTAATCAAATCTTAAATCATTAATCACTTTAATTACATGCACAATAGAGATTATGAATACACCAAGGATTAAACCGAGCATACAAACATAGATTATTAGAATTGAGCATGAATTAATGACCAACTTGAAAATTTACAAAACTTTAAACTAAGTATCGATACCAAAGAAATAAGTATTGATATTTTTGTGATAGGTATTGATATCAAAGTCGATATCGATACCATTTTGGTATTCTGCCAAAACTTGAAAACTGTTTATTTGGTCAAGTATCGAAACCTAGGTCCCTAATATCAATACTTTTGACCAATTTGGTAAAATTCAGTTGTTTAAAATTTTCTTTCCATGCCCAAACCTATAATTCAATACAAAAGTACATATAGGCACATAACTAACCTGCATAAACATTATTCAAAACATCCAAACAACCATAATTTAATCATGCTTACTTAAATCTATTCATAAATTCAAATGGCATTCAATTATGCTTCCATTCCTAAACATCCTATATCAAAGTAACCATTCATCAAAGCATTACAATTTAATAATTCTTCATACTTCGAGGATAAGCACACATCAATAAAACATGCTTATACCATTCATTCCCTTAACCATGTCACGAAGCCTTTTAGAACATTTAACTCTTACCAAAGTAGATTATACATATATCTCAATCATACAATTACCTTTATACATATTCAAAGCTTGCCATATCCATGAAGCCACTTAATACCATAATTACATATACCATGGCTATCAATTAACACATAAATCAAACATTTCATTCAAGTTTAACCATTTCCCAAACATTTCATAATCTAGTATCTAACACACTATTTCCAAATATGCTTTCATCATTTACCACATATGCATACCATAGAAATCTTTAGATTCAACCGATTACATGACAACTATTAAGAATACATTACATTTTCAATTTAGAACCTCAAACCCATCAACCCAAAATAACCTATATACATGCCACAAAATCGAAATAAACAAATCAAAATCTACCGAGATTGAAGCTTGATAGTGTGAGCCTTGAAGTTAATCCGACTACCTAGTTCCGCAAAACGTCAACTGCAGAAAATAGTAAATGAAATAGGGTAAGCTTATATAGCTTAGTAAGTTCATAAGTACTTAAACAAAACTATTACCTCGGTTCACAATTAATTAAACAGATATAACTAATGTAATGCGGTCTCCTGTCATGACATTTACAACAACAAGGTGAACATTTCATGTATCGATCGTATAATCTCTCAATCATTCAGTACAACATACTTTCGTCTCATTCAACAGGAAAGATCTAACATATAAATCATATTAACCAATTGATCATATCAATTCATATTCACAATCATATACCATTTCTTCTAAACATATAGCTTTGTCACCACATATCACCTTTACAAAATGAGTGTTTCATACATATAACTATAAACTTTACAGTCATTGTGATATCTTTTCAAAACAACCTTTAAACACATATTCATCATTTATTCAATTTCATTAGTTAACATCTCAATAGTCATATAAACACATCTTTTCCAAGCAATTCAGGAAGTCAATATATATAATTTCTTTTAACAGATAGCCCAATGAACTATAGTAAAATAATTTGGATATTCAGGCAACTACACTATATCAGGAAGCATGGTAATGCTATACAGAGGCATCGAAGTGTAAACAAGGACACCAAAGTGCAAACAGAGGCACCGAAGTGCTAACCTGTACAAGCATGCATTCTAACCATATTGGCATGCCAATCATATCCTAACTGTTTACTACGTTCAAATAGGTATTTAACAGGGTTCGTAACATTTATAAATCAGAGCACTTCCATAATTTTAGTACACATACTATAAACAAGTCATGTTCATTATGGAATCACATAAATCATGTTTTAAAAATATTCAACCATTTTCAAACAAGTCTTTTTTAACCTTGTCCTTATTATAACTTCAAGCTAATGTTAAAGATTCATTAATAGTTCAATTAAAACCAATTTGTAATAGAAAACTGTATTTAACAATACTATACTTAACTAATACAACCAGTAAGTAATTTTGTTCGTAGGGACTATTCTGTAATTTTTCCTTTTCCTTGATTTTCTTCTGTACAATTCAATTCTTGATATGCAATAGCTTTTTCACTTGACTAAAAGTTTCAAGGTTGGGTATGATGGTTTCAAGTGGAAAACATAAAATAGGGAAGATGACTAAAATTTTCCTCATGTCTTTCTTTTATTATTAATATTATAACCTTTAAAATAACATATAAATTATGACAAACTTATCCACTAACCATCCAACATTAACAAAAATGGCTTAATTATGATTTAAATCCTTAACCAAATCTTAATCATGCATTTTAGGTAATAATAATCAATAGTGATTAAGTTTTACGTATTTTACAATTTAGTCATTTTTCCTTAATTAACCATCTAATCATCATAATTTTCGGACCAAACTTTAATATTAAATATTTACGAGTTTAATTTATGAAAATGAGGTCCTGATACCTCATTTTTCAAAATCACTTGACTACCGGTACACACCACTTGTACCTTGACTAACTGAGAATTTAATAAAATCTATAAAATCACATTTCACAATTATATTATATTTAACTCATTAAAATTAATTAAATATATCTATAAACTCTCTCGTCAAAATTGTGGTCCCGAAATCATTGTTTTCGGCAACACTGAAAAACGGGTTGTTACATGTCCACTTAAAAACCAAGTCTTTCCTTGCAAGATCCAATCCCAGACAAGCACCTTCTCATTATCATACTTCTCACAATAATCGAATAACCTAAAGAAGTGAATGGAACAATACAACACGTATTTTCTCATTACCACACTTCTTATCTTTAATAGATCAACTGTGGATCATCTCATACATATATATCAAAATTATATCATAAATAATTATTAAACAGATATATAAAGAGATTGGCAATAAAATAAAATTGTCAGCCAAGGTTTCTATGATTTTATTTCTAGAAAATAAATGAAAAATCAAAAAAAATATTACATAGTTTTTCTCCACAAGGCATTTCTTGTGTCTTCAACTGACATTGCTCTATCTTCTCTTCGTCGTGGACTCTTTTTCAAAAAAATTACATTTATATCCTATGTTTGTTTTGAGCTCACAAAAATTCTATAACTAAAAAGTAATCGTACGTGTGGAGATGATAGTCCACTGTCTATTTCCTAAGAACCACAACCTTGACAAAAATAACAATTATATAACAAATATATATAATATTACATTCATTCACATACATTCCCCCAAAACATACGAATAATTATAAGAATGTCACACCTTATCAAAAATTAATAAAACAATATTAAAAGAAAGAGTCGGTCTTGATTTACACCATAAACATAGCACAACCTAGCTCTGGTACAAATTGTTGGAAAAATACCGGTTTGAAAATGGTTTTCTTGCACAGCGGGAAATTAAATTTTGAAAATCTACCCGATTTGTGATATTTAAAGCAATAAACCTTAACCAAATTCGTACATGTGTTTTTGGCTTAGCGGAGGTTTGTTGTACTCGGCTTTCAACCAAACGATCTTCTTTACTATTCTCATGCCACGAACTGCTTCAAGTGTGGGTTCAAACCAAGAATCAAAACACAAAATTAGAAAAAGTTTTCTCTCCTTTAGGAGTGAAAACGAATATTCTCTCTTCTTAATAAAAACCGATATAATTGGTATTCCGGAAAAAAATATGTAATGGTTAAGAATAAATTCTCTCTCTATTTTTTGGTTAATTTGAAGCAAATTGGCACCCAATGCCTCATTGACTCGTAGTCGAAGTAACCTTGAACTATTCCTATCCTATGACATGCCAACTATATTCGACTCTGCCCAAACAATGAATAGGGTATTCAATTCATTTTTCAATATCATTCAATAAATCAATTCACATCAAATTTATCATGAGCTCATTCATTCAAAAATATGGAAACATCAAATATCTCATTTTGTATTTAATTTCCATATTTATATAAATATATACATGTTTTCACATATAATCAACTTAATCCCTATAATCATCAATCAATTCAAATCATCTCAATTAATCAAGGAACCTCACCTTGCATTCTTACCATGCACGACCAAATCGAAATGCAACACTTATAAGTTAGTCCGGGTTATAGAAACACAAACCGTAAACTCCGAATTATTCGTCGACAACTGTCTTTTCTTTTTTTTTCGAGAAATCCAAGTCGATGTTAGCTATGGATTAAAAACTACACATCAAATTATTAATGTACAACCATTTCCACATTCAAATTTCTAATTTTGCAACTTTTTCATTTTATTCAATTTAGTCCCTAAAATTGGGACTAACATAACTTTCAAATTTAACCTCCAATTTTTATACCAATTTCACTCTAAGTCTAATTTAACTCCCTAATTCTTATTTCTACTCCAAAATTTTGAAATTTGTGCAATTTAGTCCCTATTGCACAAAATAATGAACTGACTTTACAATTTAATCCTTTATCAATTCTAAGCTTAAAATCTATCAAAATATCACCAAAGCTTCAACTATCTAAAAATGGCAAGTTCTTAATTCTTTAACAATACCAAAAATTTTAACAGGAGTCGATTAGCTTATATTATCGGGATTCCGAAAATATAAAAATTACGATAAAAATACTAAATTGAACTAACCAAATTTAAGCTTGAAAAATAATCCCTAAGGTTATGCGTGCTTCTCCCCTTTCTCATTGGTTTCTAACCGATGAAGTTGAAAAGAGAAAAATGTTTTCTCTTTCCATCCACCAACATTTTATAATTTAATTTAACTATTATAAATAATATAACATACATACATATTTCATTAATCGGCCATGCCTTAAAAATTTTGGGAATATTTACTATTTTAACCCCTTTATTTAAGTCTAATTATAATTCCATAGTAATTTGTATTTTTACCAATTATGCAATTTCGTCGTTGTACTTAAATTAAGCATTAATTCAACGAAATTACCTAACCAAAATTCAATTCGCTTCTAATATAACTCTGTAAATATTTAATAAAAATATTTACGAGTCCAATTTATGATATCGGGGTTTTGAAACCACATTTTTCGACACGACTGACTTCCAGGTCGTTACAACCACAATATAACAATGCTAAATCAATACATTCATGCATTGCTTATACAATCATCATATTAACCTTATTTCAAGTCAGTATAACACATTCAATTTAATCACACCCATCTTCATATCATGTAAGCATAGGTGTAACTCAACTATCCAAAACAACATCATCAACTTTGCTTTTACACATCACACATATAATCATTAGGGGTGAGCAAAACTCGATTCGACTCGAAAAAATCGAAAAAAAATTCGAATTTCGAGTTAAACGAATCGAGTTATTCGAGTTAATCGAGTTATTCAATCAACTCAATTTTTTTCAATTTTGAGTTCGAATCGAGTTGAGTTTTCAATTGAATAACTCGAATAATTGAATAATTCAATATCAAACTATAATTTTTACATTTTACCCCAAACTCCCAAACCTTTTACTTTTCCTCAAAACTTTTACTCATTCCCACTTTCCCCCAAAACTTTGACTCCTCCTCCCAACCCCTAATCTACCCAAAATCCATTTCCCACCAAAATTTTACTCTCCCATTTATTTTTTCTCAAAATTTTACTCCCAAAAACCCTCAAAACCTCTTATTTTCCCCCAAAATTTTTACTTCCTCCCACTTTTCCCCTAAAACTTTTATTCCCTTCCCATCCCACCTGCCATCTTTCCCAAACCCTCCCCCTCCAATTTTTTTTTTAATATTTTCCCTCCAAAATTTTACTCCCCCTATTTACTTTCCCTCAAACTTTTATTCCCCAAAACTTTTTATTTTTCTCCCAAACTTTTACTTCTCACCCTTTACTCTCAAATAAAAAATCAAAATTATCCAAAAAAAATCACTAAACATAAATAGTAATAATTTTATTTATATCTACTATTTATATTATTAAATTAAATTTCACATTTTATATTATTTATATTATTGAATTGTTTAGTCATATTGAATATTTATATTAAAATTGAATTATTAACTATGCCATAAAATATTCGTGTTAAAATTTTATATTGATATCAATTTCACATTTTATTTTTAAAATAACTTTTATTAAAAATCATATTTTTACATTTAATATATTTTAATTCTAAAATACATAGTAACAAGAATCAAGATAATTAAAACAACTAAGCAAGCAAAGAAGCTAACCAATATATAAAAATTATTAAATAAATTATGAAGTGATGAAAGTTAATAAAAATTTGATTAAGGTGGACAAATTTTATTACGATGGGTGACAATGGTTACAAGGACCCAAAATTATTTTTAAAATTTAACTCGAACAAATATATTCGATTCGATTCGATTCAATTCCATCTCACTCGACTCGATTAGAAAACTTCAAATAAAGTTAGGATGATAAAATGAGATTCGAAAACTCGATTAACTCGAAAATTTTCGATTCGATTCGATTCGATTCGATCAAATGCTCACCCCTAATAATCATATCAAAATGGGCAAGTTTATAAGTTTTAATCCTCAACACATAAAAACATATTTACACCTATTACATGTCACTTATAGTCGGTTAAAATGAAACGAAAGTCTACCAAAAGCGACGTTGAATAGTGTGAGCCCTGAAAGTAATTCAATAACCAAATTCCACAAATGAATAACTACAAGAAAAAATATGAAACGAGGCAAGCATTAACATGCTTAGTTCATAGGTTCTTAAACAAAACTCTTACCTCAGTTCACAATTAAGTAAACAAATATAACTAATTTAATACAATTTCCTGTCAAGACATTTACAACAACAAGGTGAGCATTTCATGTGTCAATTGTATAATCTCTCAATCATTCAGTATGACACATTTTCATTTCATTCAATAGGGAAGATCCAACATATTAATCAATTAATCATATCAATTCATATTAACAATCAAGTACCATTTCTTTTCAATATTCAGCCCGATGAACTAAAATAATAAGATACAGATATACGGGTAACTACACCACAGCATGTAGCTCAATAGAGCGTTAACTACACCACACCAAGGCACCATAGTGTGAAGCCTGTAGGCACAATATCGTATCCTATAATATATCATCCCTCCACCACACCAAATAGCTCAAAAGAGTGATAACTACACCACATCAGTGCACCGTAATGCAAAGCCCTTAGGCACTGTTACATGTCATGTATTATATCATCCCTTCACCACACCAAAGTCTCCGTAGAGACAAAACTCAATAATCTGCAATAATTGCAAGATTTTGATGTAAATTGTGATATCTCCATCAAATCTTTTACTCTGTATCATCTTTTACACATATCTTGTACAAGCGCGCAATCAACCCTATTGGCATGCCAATTGTATCTATTCCTGCGTTCATACGGGCTCTTTTAACATATCAAAGTATTTAATACAATTCATGCCTTTACTCACGTTTTGTACTATTACAATCATAATTCAAGATACAATCACAAAACATTAATTTCGTTTACTTGATATCATAACAATATATATACATGTATTTTTTAACATTCTAACATCACCCTGTATAAATCATACACTCGTATAATAAATTTTACCATCATTCAGTATTGTATACTTATCCGTAGTCACCACAATTTTTCAATGTAGCCCTTTTTTCACATTTTTTGCACCAAATTGTGATCAATTTAAAATATACATTCAAACATAATCATTTTATAATTCAATCACAAACAATATATGAAATCACATAATTATACCGTATGAACTTATCAGAGCAAATAGCAAAAGAAGGAGTGTTAGGGACTAATACGTAATTTTTCCTTTTCCTCGATTATCCACTAATTCTTGATCTATACAGTAATTTATTTCCAATTATCAATTATAAGTACCTTATAACAACTTATTTAATACATATGATATCTTATTATCATTTTCCATAATTTCCTAAATTTTTGCATTTTATTCAATTTAGTCCCTAAAACCAAACTATTATATATTTTACAATTAAAATCTAATTTTCAATCTGATTTAATTCTATCCTTATGCAGCCCTCTACAATCAAGATTTATAGAAATTTTATGAAAAAATTTACATTATTACTATTTGGTCCTTAACACAAAACTAACAAAATTTACTTAACAAATTAGTCTTTAAACATATCTAAGCTTATAGCAAACTATTAAACATCAAAAAATTCAATTTTCATCAATAGAAACTTTAGAAATATTTAAAAATTTTAAAAACGAAAATCCGAGTCAACTAGACCTAGTAGCAACGATCTCAAAAACATAAAAATTATGAAAAACGGGCATGTCTGAACCTCAAGCTTTTAAAATGGCTACCTTGTGTGTTTTTCTTGTTGAAGAAATGGTGAAGAAAGGTAAATGATGATGATGTTTTTGTTATTTTTCATTTTAACATATATTATTAATAACTAAATATAATTTTTAACATTTAAAATCTTTTAAATAGGCACAAACCGTCCACCATCTTATTAAAGTGGTCCAATTGCCACTTAGGCCCTTAAACATTTATTAACTAAGCATTTTAGCAAATAAAATTTCAATAGCGATTAATTTTTTCCACTTTTACGATTTAGTCCTGATTTCTTAATTAATCATCCAATCACTAAAATTTCTGGACCAAAATTCAATTCATCTATATAACAACTTTGTAAATATTTAATAAAAATATTTACGGGCTCGGTTTACGAAAACAAGATCCTGATACCTCATTTTTCAAAACCACTAACTTTAGGTTCATACCACTTGTATTGGGATTGACTGACCAATTAATAAAATAATAATATTTACTAACACGATTGTTGGAAAACGAAGTTTTGAAACCACTGTTTCTAACACCACTAAATCATTGTTGGGGCTTCAATTACTTCTTGTGTAAGGATAGGTTGGGTTTAAGCCAATTGGTGATATGGACGATTGTTGAATAAAATCATTCACAGGAAGGCTCTGTAGAGTAGGATTGTTGATCCGACTTGCATTAATAAATATTGTGTATTGATTTCTTTCCTTGCTTTACTCTTCGTCTATAAACTGCTATTAAACTATCTTGTTTGAACTTATGTCTAGACATCAGTTGGGACATCAAGTTGGACAGAAAGCAAACTCTTTTAGTTATAAGTGACTGGATGGTGGTTTTTTGGAATGATAGTCTCAACTCAATGATCGAAGTATATGTGATGGTTAAACCATGTTGCTTAGCAGAATCCATGGCTTTTGTTTAGAGAAATCCTTCAAACAACACTAATCCTTTAGGTGATCCCAATTAGGCTGGGTAGATGCTTTGAATGATCTGTAAGACAAAAAACAGGTCAAGGGTGCTGGAGTTTGTCATCCAGAGCACCCTCAGATGCTTAAGTTAGAGAACATTGAGAATAAAAGCTAAAACAGTGTAGAGTTTTTAAAGAGTTGGTCATACCTAGTCAATGTTATGTTGTTAGGTATTTATAGATTTTGTGACATCTGCCTAAAGCTACCCGGGCTTTGTGCCCCAATCTAACCGCTATTCCCTATTAGTAAATTTGCTCCATTATGCTCAATGACTTGAGCTGATAGAAGCTTATACAAGGTTCTTGTTGCTTCAAGAAGGAATAAGGAGGGAGGTCGTGCAAACATATAAGGCTTCCAACAGTAAGGATCATTTATGAGATTTTTCAAGCCTAATCTCATTATGTCATGAGCAAATGACTCCTTTAGGGTTTTAGTGATAGCTGACTTGAGCTGTTTGATGATTTTAAGTGTGAACTCAAATATTTAATTTCGCTCATTCACTTATGAATATAATCGAGCGATAGAATGCAGGGTCACTCTTTAATATAAAGAGTATTTTTGTTCAATTCCTAGATTTTTCAACTTATTTTAGCGTTCTAAATCTGGAGACATTCAACCCTGAACTATGTGTTGGTGTCGGAAAGTGTACAAACTACAACTTTCTTAATTAATTAATTCCCCTTATTGGTTTTTTTAGTGTTAAATGATATGCTATCATTAAAGTTCTTCGAGGTTAAGAGGAATGACCTCTTTTTTAAGACAATACAGCTTTCAAGTCTCTGTTTTGCACTTCTTTTCGAACATGTGCTCACATGATCTTTGAGTGGCCACTATTACAATGTCATTAAGCCTTTATGTAATGTACATTATTATTAATAATTTGCTATACCATCATCATAATCAACTTTAAAGTCATCAAAAGCTTTAATTCATATAATAATCTTTAATTAAAAGCTGACTTTCAATAAGTTTATACTTCAAATTTATCAGCAATCCTTTACGAAATTTCTTTTATATATATAAAACTCTATTTTTAGTCATATAATATTTTATATATTCTTATTGGATTTTTTTCTTTGCTAATCCAATAAAATTTATTGATTAAGAGTCCGGTTTTGGTTTCATGTATTTGTATAAATTCACTCACATTTTGATGAAATAGAGACATATTTAAATGATTAAAAAAGAAATTCTTAAATATTGTCTTTTCCAATTTGGTAAGTATGTTTGTGGAATTTGACAAAATGGTGTATTTAAATACGAAAATATTTGCATTTTTAAATTAAATTTTTACTTTTGATAGCGGCTCAACTTTCGGATGTTCATCACGGCTTCTTAAACATTATTCTTTTCAATTTCAATTTACATTATGTGAGTTTTGTCTACAATTTCACATTTTTATTTTTTTCTCAAAGCAATAGTGGTTTTAGGTTTTAATTTTTATTATGTTCTAACATCGTGTTGTCAGATCTAATGAGAATTATTTTCAAAAGGTTTTATCATGATAGAGCACTGTAATAGTGTTTGTAAAATTGGAATCTAAGAAGATGAGTTGGTTCCCTTGGTGCTTAATTTTGACAATTGTTTCTTGGCTAACTAGAGTTCATTGTCAGGCTGGCCTAATGATGGTGGAGTTAGGATGCAATTTTCAACGATTTAATCAATGTGACGCATCTCTGGTTTATTTTTAAATTCTTATAGTATTGCGGTTACTATTAGTTTGTCTTTTTTCTTTCTTTCTTTCTTTCTTTTAAAATTATTCTATGGACATGACATCTGTGCATCAACGTATCATTTTATCATTTATAATATGTGACATGTCTTTGTATTTTATTGTTTATGATTTCTATTAATAATAATATTTTTTTAAAATTAGTAACATATTTTTTATTAATTTCAAATAGAGTTTTACTCACAAGTATATTATGCTAACAATATTTTGAAGCAAGATTATTGTGTGTATCATGATAATTTAGATTCAATTTCTACCATCTTTCACTTTTCCTTCAATTATAAAAGAAAATAAAAATAAAAAACTCTTTAAAATTTATACTATTATAGCTAAATATTGTATTGAATGTAACATATAGTTGATATTTTTTCACTTTTAAATGTAAAAGTGGAACCTTTAATAATGCTATTAGGACACTCAGTAGTTAAATTTATTTTTATAACATAAATTATAATTCAATATTTTATTGTATTATAATTATATAAATAAAACTTTGATTTTACAAGTTAAACTAAAACAAAATTATTTTTTCTTTTTATACATCCATCCGTACCCTTTATCAACTTTTCATAAAGTTAATAATTAATTAAGAGCATCTCCATCCAATCTTATTCCTAGATTTCGCAGGGTGTTTTAAACTCCTACTTTAAATTACAAAACATTCTAATTCAAGTCCTCCTTTCAACTTAGATATTATCTTGTGCATTAAATCAAATTATAAATATATACATACTCATGGCAAGGATTGTTTGAATATGATGGGTTACAAAAATAGCCTCCTAAATTCAAATCTAAATTGTTCATGAAGTAGATAGCACATGTTTACAATTTGATCCTTATTATCTAAATATGTTCCACATCAAATATAAATCAGCATTTAACACTTAAATTAACAGCTGGACTCATAGAAAAACTTTTCATAAAATTAATAATCTTATCCTAATACTAGTTACTTTTATAGATGCATTTTGGACTGTATGGAGAAGAGTGAAAAGTTATATGTATTCATATTCAATTTTTCTAGGAGGAAGCCCTCTGCCAACATAACAATTATAAATATATAGGCTATTAAAATTAGGAGTAATAGTAAAATTGCATTTTAGCCCTTCAAAAATAATAAAAATTTGATGTAATCCTTTAAGAATTATAAAGATATAGGCTATCAAAATGATGAAATTATATTTTTACTGTCGTAAAAGTATACAATTAAATTTCGCCCCAAAAATTTTTCTAGCTTTGCCGTTACATACAAGCTGCATAAAATGGTGGTATTTGGCAATATTCCCATTTTCTATTTTATTAATTCAGTTTGGCACTAACATTTTTTGTACCTTAAAATTATTATTAATTTATCAAAAAATTATCAATTTCTTAATTAGACTAACTCAAGGTATCTATCAATCAAATCGGATCATGGCTCAATTTTTAAAAAATAAAATAAAATTGTGTTCGATGCTCGAGCTTGACTTGACCTATTAACTCAAATGATGTTTTATTGTTAAAAAATAATAAAAATTCAAAATATAATTTTATATTCTTATACTTAAACTTAAATAAAGTTATATTTTTTAATTTATGGCGAAATTTATAAAAATTAAAAATTCTTACCAAAATCAGTCCTAAGCCAAATCAAAGGAACCGAGTCAAACGGACCACCAGTTCTTAGGTAGACCTATGCTGCACCAATTATTTGCTACTATAGTGGAATCTGTGTAATCCATTACTGTCAGCCCCTAATTCCCCAAATTAGGGAATTAGGAAAGATTTTGGCAATGAGGGCTTATAAAGTTATTTCATATTATTATTAATGTAGTTTTGGTTTTTGGTATCATTATCTTCATCTGAATTAAGACTAATTCTTTTCAAATCAAGGGGTGATTCCAAAATTCAATAAAAGTAGCATTTTACTAACACAAGGTTTTAGTGCTTCTTTAAATTACTTAATGACTTGTTAAAATAATATTAGTATATTAAACATAATAACCAATAATTTTATTTATTATTTTTAATATATTAGAGAGATTCACCTACACCGGTGTAAAATTAAAGAGATTTTAATTTTATATTATCCTGTAACTTTTAATATGATTAATATTTTAATAATTCAACAATTAAACTGACAATTGTATAAAACCACTTTTATTTTATACTAGTGTAAAATGTTAATTATGTAAAAATTATAATAAAATATATAAAATCACTTCAATTTTACATCAATATAAATAAATCTTTCCTCGTATATATTTATATAAAGTTTTACTGTCTTGTATATCCATACAACTATAATAAAAAAGAAAGGCCTTCCATGGCAACGGTCCCTTTTCCCCCCCTTTTTTTTTTATATATGAAAAGACTATAGTAATCAATCGTTATTTTATAAAATCCTCAAGAGTGCACGTGCACATCCCATAGACTTTGTTGACCAATTGATTCTGACCTCGACATGCCACACGAGTGGAAGTGGATCGCCGCTCATAAAACGATAAATTAAGGGTCATTTTGGTATATTATTATATGTCTGGAATGGCGTATAAGAAGTTTTCCCTGATTTTCGACCCGCGCTTTCCTCTCAACTCATCCATCTTTCTGTTATTTGACATACAAATATTTTTTAATAATTAAAAGTTGAACATTTATAAGTTGCTTAGTGTTTTTTAGGTAAATAACACCAAATAATTCATGTTTTATGTGAATTAATGATATTTAAAATCCTCAAATTTAAACAAGTGTAAGGAGTGGTCATTGCAAAGACCAGTCAAACCGACTCCCATCTTACTACATATGGGGCCATTTTTTTAAGTATATTTTCTTATCAGTATATCCCAAGAAATCTAGGGTATTTAGCTTCTACGATATATATATCTAAATAATTTTTTTTAAAAATAACCTCCGACCAATAAATTACAATATAGAATTTATATATATTATTAATATGTAAGGAATAAGAGTTATTTAATAATTGATTTTGAAAATTGATGACAATAAAAACATAAAATAAATAGTTGAACTATAAACTCATAGAATACTATTAAATGACTTGTGAAACAATTTGCCCTCCATAATTTAATCACAAAATATCCTCTCTCTTTTTTAAGAATTTAATGTCTCAAAAGCAGCCTATAGTCATGAATGGGACCATGGTTAGATATAATTTGATGAGAATATTCCTAAATTAACCATGAATTGAGTCCCTATCAAAGCTTCATTTATTATATATTAATGGGGTTTTTAAGATGTTAAGTGTCATGTGAGTTATGACTTGCTCTAGACGTTCAAACATCAATTTCGATCCCCAACATTTTATGTCAGTAGCCACGAAAATGTTTGATGATGATGATTCAGAAACAGAAGCCAAAAGCTTTCTTCTTCTTTTTTCCTTTTTTCCAGAAGTAACTACATTAATTCTTTTGTTTTATTTAATTTAATATTTAAAGTGTAATTCCCAATATACATATAAAAAGGAGCTTGATTAGAAAGTTCAAAGTCCAAACCATAAAATAGGGATCAATAATATCTAGGTTAGCTTAACAGTTAGGGCCATGAATCCTCATTCCCGTCAACTACTCACTTTCTTTTTTGTACGACACATAAAAGAAAAAATAACAAAAAAAAAAAAAACTATAGACCCGTGCTACCACGTCCCCGGAATCCTCGTGCAAGAGCAATAAGCGGATTGGATAAATACACATTAGTATTAGTAATAGCTACTGTAAGGCCCAATTTTGGCCCGGGCTCGCATAAATAAAAATTAAAACTAAAAGATTTAAAATCAAAAATAAAAGTCCAAATTATGAACTAAATACCGGGCCTAATTAACCTATTTACCTTAACCCACTTACATCACCTCAACCCAATTACAAACCCAAGTGGCCCAAATACCCTAGCCCAACTACAACGCAGCCCAACACAGAAAACAAAAGCCAGAAACCCTAATAGCCTATGCGCTGCAGTCGAGCCGCTCCCCACGCACGTAACGCCACCGCGCGCCTCCAGCTGGCCTCCGTACACGCCACGTCCCCCGCCTCCGTACGTCGTACCTGCAAATAGGACGAAAACAGCGCAACAGAGAAAGAAAAAACATTGTATTTTTTATTTTATTTGCGTTTTTTGAATATTTGGCTATAAAGAAACAGAAAGCCATTGTATTTTTTTTACACACGCATATTGAATACAAAAACCAAAAAATATTCAGATAAATCAAAAGAAAAAAGTTCGAAAAGTGATTGCAGATTGATTTTTTCTTTTCTTTCTTTGGATTATTTTTTTTTCTATCTCATTATTCGTGTGCCAAATAAAAGAAAAAGAGGAGTTAAAGGATGAGAGTTTACCTGGTGGCCGGATCTTCTTCCATTCCGCCGCAATCGGAGTTGGGCGAAGGTTTAAAGGCCTTTGAATCGCCTGGCTACTAAGTGGCGTTGAGGACCATTAGGGTTCTTTAGTTTTTTTTTAGAAAAATGATAGGAGGTTGTTAGTTTAGGTTTTAATTTAACTTATATATTGTGAAGAAAACGGGACCGTTTAAGAGCATGCTTCAGTAACTTTAAAAACGACGCCGTTTAGAAGCTCAGACCCACGCGGTGACCCGACCCGGGGTAGGATCTGCGTATTTTTGTTCAATGGTCTATTTTCGCAATTAGTCCCTCCGCATTGGATTTCTTTTCAACTCAGTTTTTCTTCAAGGTTTTTAAATCGTGCCGCATATTTGATTCCGATTTCATTTAGATCCATGTCTAAACGGTATCGTTTTCAATGATCGAAGTTGAGTATCTGAATTGTTTGCGTTTAATTGTTGTTTTGGTCCCTCAGTGTTGAATCGATTATCAAGTTAGCTCGAATTTGTTTTCTTTTTTTTTTCTTTTAACTTTGGTTGCAATGTTAATTTAGTTTTTTTTAGTACTTAATTTTAAATATAATTAGTTCTTATTTTGACATATTTATCTCTAAAAAATCTAAAACTTACTTATTACATTTCCTACTTCATTTTTTATTAGTATATATGTATTATTATTATGTTTTTATGTTATATATATTAAACTAATATATGTATGATATTTGCTTCAAATTTATTTCAAATTCAATTACTCAATGGATATTTTAATTCTATTTTGAGTCTATTTTAAATTTATGTATGTAATTTATTTTAGAACTTTTATACATAGGACATTTCTTTTATTTCTTTTTATTATTTTGGTGTATCTTTTAAAAATTGATGATAGATTTATTTAGTTTTTGAATATTGATATTGATATTTACATAATGTGATTAAATTTGTTGTTGATATTCTTGTTTGAATTCATCTATTGCTTGTTTATTATCCCTTAGTGTGTATTTAGATTATAGATTATATCTTTTACATTATACATTACTATTCAATTATACTACATTAGTTTTAAAAAATTGTGTTTCATTGGAGCACTTGAATCATTCTATTCCGTAAATTTTCAAAAATGCTCGGTGCTCATGATTCTCGAGAGGATTGTGCCCTAACTTACTGGGCTTCAATTCTTTTCGATGAATTTAGATAGCCAAGTATTTATTTTGCAATAAAATCATATAGATTCAAAATAAAAAGTTCTCTCGAGATTTCAAAATGTTGGATCCTAACTTACTGGATATGACATTTTGCTACCTTGAGTTAAAGATTTCTAAAAATAAAGGCAATATTCTGTATTTAGGAATTTTGGGAAATTGAACCCTAACTTACTGGGTTTTGATTTTTCATTCGACCCAAATAATTGAATATCCTTTTCAAATTTAAATGCATGAGTTTTAAAAATCAAAAGACAAACTTAATTTTGAAGATTAAAAATGTTGCGCCCTAACTCACTGGTGTGACATTTTATTTCTTAGAAATAAGAGTGTTTTATTATTTTAATTCATTCAAGTTAAAAAGATCGTATTTGAAAATATTTTTAAAATTTCGACACTAAGACATTAAAAAATCAATTCGGTACCAATTTTGGGCGTTACGAGGTTGCTAACCCTTCCTCGTGCGTAACCGAATCCGGAGCCTGTTTTCTCAAATTTCGCAAACCAAAATCGTTTTTAAGGTGAGCCGATCACACCTCAATAAAGGATCGGTGGTGACTCCAATTTTCGTTTTAAAGTCTATCCACGTTTTTTCAAAATAAAAAGTGGTTTCGACAGCTACTGTCGGAGTTAAATTAGCAAGGTGATTTTCTCGAACAATTAACACTCAATTTTCACGTATCAAGATTAAACAATCGTTCACTAGTGTTTTCAAAGAATGACCGGACTTAAAAGATCGAGACAACATATAAAGAAAATAATAGAATTTTGCATTGTTATCAAGTCTTACAATTGATGTAATGAGAAAAAATTTCGGTTGTTATCTAATCATACAATTCACATTTAATCTGGAATTCAAATATGAGAAAAACTGATGATATATATATTTGACAATTTAGTAAAAAAAATGTATAGAAATGCGAAATATTTAATAACAATGAAAATAGTGCAATAAATCTAAATATAATTAACATGATTAATGTTGTATTAATATCAAATGCGTGTGCCGCATCTGGCAAGTTTAATAAGCAAGTTTATGTCTGCCGCCTCTGGCAAGCTTTTTTTAGGTTTTCTTGTTTCGTCTGTCTTTTTCTTCTTGATTTCTTGCGTTTCGGTCCCTGGAAAATTATGGAGAATGAATTAGCCCAATTAACAATTAATGAAGAGGAGGATGATGTTATTCAAATTCAAGAAAATCCTAGAACGGAAAGAAGAGAGGAGTTACTTCAATTTGTGGGGAGTTTTCTTACAGCAAGTATAATTCATTTTCCAGCCATGAAAGGTACTATGGCAAATCTATAGCACCCTGTTCGAGGAGTTAGAATCCAAGATCTGGGGAAAAAAAAGGTTTTTATTTCAATTTTTTCATTATATGGATCTGGAGAGGGTTTTGAAAGGCTCCCCATGGACATTCAATAATCATCTGTTGATACTTTATAAACTGAGGTGGGAGGGGGATCCTATGCAGGTCCCTTTAGTGTTAACCCCTTTCTGGGTTCAGATACATGATGTGCCTATTGGTCTGTTTTCTGAAAACTTAGCAATTAATTTGGGAAATTTTTTGGGGACTTTTATAGAGTATGATGTGTCAAATATAGGGAAAGAATATAGGGATTTTATGAGGATTAAGGCCCAAGTTGATATCAGACGTCCATTGAAAAGAAAGAAGCTAATCGAATTTCGGGGGAGGAAGTCATATGTTTTTTTTAAATATGAAAGATTGACACTTTTTTGTTTCTATTGTGGAAAATTGGGTCATAATGATTCTTTTTACGAGGCAAAGATGCTGATTGGAGTGGAAGTTGCAGATATGGGCTGGGACTTATCAATAAGAGCACAATCCCGAAGAGCTTTGACTATGAATAGTGTCTGGCTACAAGAAGATGGGGAAGGGGTTACAGGTGGAATTCAGGAGGGAAACAGGAGAGTTGCAAGGGAACCACAGAGAATGGAGCACATGAAGAGCTTTGGGAAGACAGTTGATCCAGTTCTTGGTTTTAATTTGGAAGGGAGTTTCTTATGTGATGGGGCAAAACAGGGTAGGCCATTGACGGATCAAGCCCATGATGCGATGGACCATGATTTGGAGGATGCGGCTTTAGCAGGAGAAGAAGGTAAAAAAAGATCTAGAGAGGAGAATGATGTTGTATTAATGAATGAGGAGATTATCTCTCCGGAAAGAAGTAGGAGATTGATAGACCTTAATCACTTGACATCGACAGCTGCCAAGAGGCAAGCCGACCGGGTGTTATGAAAATCATAAGTTGGAATGTCAGTGGATTGGGGAGTCCACGGACATTTAGAAGACTTCGGCATTCGCTGAAGACTTATGACCCCCACATAGTCTTCTTTATGGAGACGAAACTTGGCAGAATTTAAATGGAAAGAGTTCGAAGAAGATGTGGTTTTGTGAATGGCATTGAGGTGGATCCAGAGAGAACTAAAGGAGGGTTATGTTTGGCTTGGAGGAATGACGTCAATATTTCTTTGAAAAGTTTCTCTAAAAGACATATTGATGTGTTAGTTCATGATAATGAGAGGGAGGTTATGTGGCGATTTACGGGTTTTATAGAACTCCGTATGCACGAGACAAGGAAGATTCGTGGGCTATCTTGAAGAATCTCTATAATGGAGAGAATAATCCTTGGTTAGTATGTGGAGATTTCAATGAAATCATGTATGGCTTTGAGAAGAAAGGAGGTATGGCCCGTGATGAGAGAAGGATGGAAATGTTCCGGAAGACTTTGGAATTATGTCAATTGAATGATGTGGGATATGTGGGTAGATGGTTCACATGGGAACGAGGTAACCTTCCAGAAACAAATATACAAGAACGATTGGATAGAGGGGTTGCAAATAAGGAATGGATTTCTTTGTTCTCTGAAGTAAAAGTTCAGCATTTGGTGCATTCTTTTTCTGATCATTGTCCTCTTCTAATTGATACAAAGAAGAAAATAAGAAAGCAGAATGAAAATAGATTCAGAATTGAAAATTGGTGGTTTTTGGAGGATTCTTTTGTTGTTGAAGCCAAACATTTATGGAAGATGTCGACAGGAAATTTTTTTCAGAAATTGGAATTCTTGAAGAAAGGGTTGGAAAATTGGGCAAGAAATATTCTAAAGAATAAAAAAGGGAAAAAGAAATATTTAACGGCTAAGTTATCTGAGCTACTTGAAGCGGAAAGGGATGATATTAACATGGAGGAGATGATTAACACGAAGATTCAGCTAAACTTAGAGATTGAGAAGGATGAAAGATATTGGGAGCAAAGGGCTAGACTGAACTGGCTCAAATTAGGGGACAAAAATACAGCTTTTTTCCATAGCCAAGCAACCCAGAGATGAAGGAAAAATACGATCAAGAGTTTACAAAACAGGCATGGTAGGTATACGGACAATATAAAGGAAATGGAAGAAATAACAAGATTCTACTTTCAGAATTTATTTACATCAGAGAATCAAGAAAATTTCGATTACTTGCTTTCAGGTATTAATCGGAGTATTCAGGAGGAGGATAATAAAAAGCTTACTGCGCACTATACAAGAGAGGAAATTTAAGAGGCTTTATTTGAAATGGGACCCACAAAGGCGTCAGGTGAAGATGAAATCCAAGGTATCTTTTATCAGAAGTGTTGGCATTTTATTGGAGAGGATGTGGTTTCTTATTGTCTTCAACTCTTGAATGGGGATATGGAGGTCAGTTCAATTAATAAAACTCATATTGTGCTCATTTCAAAAATCAATAAACCATCTAATATGTCACAATTTAGGCCCATTAGCTTATACAATGTTATTTATAAAATAATGGTGAAAGCTATTGCAAACAGATTTAGAGGGGTGATTGATAAATGCATTGATTGTGCTCAAAGTGCCTTTGTGCCAGGAAGATTAATTTCAGATAATGTTTTGCTAGCTTACGAGATATTGCATTCTTTAAAGCAAAAAAGAGTGGGGAAAAAGGGTTATGTGGCGGTAAAACTGGACATGAGTAAGGCTTTTGATAGGGTTGAATGGAGTTTTATTAAAGAGCTAATGTCTCGGATGGGATTCGCTCAAAGATGGATTGATAATATTATGAAATGCATGACTACTGTTTCATACAAAGTTGTGGTTAATGGAAACGTTGGAAGGATTTCTCTCCATCAAGGGTTTTCGATAGGGGGACCCTTTGAGTCCGTTTATTTTCCTAATTTGTGAATAAGGCATTTCCTGTCTCTTGAGAAATGCCACAAATGCAGGACTTTTGAAGGGTGTCAAAGTCAATAGAAGAGGCCCACAGATATCACATTTATTGTTTGCAGATGATTGCATTCTTTTCGGAGAGGTAACATGTAGAGGGGCTAATGCACTAAAGGCAATATTAAGCGAGTATAAAAGATGTTCGGGTCAATGTGTGAATTTTGATAAATCAACTATCTTTTTCAGCAAAAGCACAATTGAGGAAGACAGAAGACAGATTGTTAACTTGCTTGGAGTTCAGAGCTCAATTGAGCCAGAACGGTACCTAGGTTTGCCGAACATGGTGGGATGGAAGAAAAAGATTTCTTTTCAGGTTTTGAAAGACAGACTAAAATAGTGCATTGACAATTGGAGCACAAGATTTTTATCGCAGGGTGGAAAAGAAGTTTTTATCAAAGCTGTATTGCAAGCAATTCCGACTTATGCAACGGCTTGCTTTTTACTTCCAAAATCCTTATGTGACGAAATGGATGCAATTATTGCTAATTTTTGGTGGAAAAAGGGACATGGCAAAGGGGGAATTCATTGGAGCTCATGGAAAAATATTTGCAGTATTAAAAAAAATAGAGGTTTGGGCTTTCGTAATCTTAGTCAGTTTAATATTGCATTGCTTGCCAAACAGGGTTGGCGTCTTTTTAATTATCCGAATTCACTTTTAGCCAGGGTTCTTAAAGCAAAATATTATCCACAGTCTGATTTTTTAAGTGCAGAGTTGGGAAAGGAAACAATATTTCTATTTGGTCAGATTGATGGATTCCAGGGATCAAACCTAGTTCATGGCAGAACAATTATCAAAATGGAAATCTGGAAACTGTATCAGATTTAATTAATGGAATAAATAAGACGTGGAAAATAAAGGTCGTTACTCGTACCTTTCAAACGGGCATTGCGTAAAAAATTTTACAGATCCCACTCATAGAAATAGGCAGCGAAGACTTGCTCGTTTGGAAGGGAGAACCATCCGGAGAATTCTCAGTACGGAGTGCTTACAAACTATTACAAGAAGCTAATCCAAATCCTAGTAATTTATTATAAACCGACTTCAAGGACTTCTACAGAAAATTATGGAGTTTACAAATTCCATCAAAAATTCTACTTTTGGCATGGAGGATATCCTGGAACTATATTCCTACACTAGTTAACCTACAATGTAAACGATTGACCACAAATGTGAGATGCCCTCGATGTGACTCCGGGGAAGAGAACAGTCTCCATGTCTTCCAGCAATGCCCTATAAGTAATGAAGTTTGGCAGAATATTAATATGTCATGGGTTACAACATATCGAGATCAAAATACTAGGACATGGCTTACTTGGGTCTTCGAAAAAGGAACCAAGGAACAGTGTCAAGTGTTTTTCTGTGCTTTATAGGTCATATGGAACTCACGAAATCAAATGGTGCATGAAAAAGAGTTTGTATCAGGAAGAGATCTAGTACAGAAAATACAGACTTATTTAGCTGAACTTGAAACAGTGGAACAGGGAAAATGCACCTTGAAGATCACCAGACTACAGGGACAAAGGAAGGAGAAAACGGAGGACATTATACAGTTTGATGCAGCTTTTGACGCAAACAGGTACAGATCGGCATCGGGAATCATTGTACGAAACCGGAGGGGAGAGATAAGAGCCTTGAAAACAACCCTTCATTCCAACATATCATCTCCGTTTCTTGCAGAAGCATCAACATGCCTACAAGCAATCAAGTTCGGCTTAGCAATGGGTCTCAGATCAGTTACAATAATGGGGTATTCGAAGACAGTCATTAAAAAATGTCAAGCGTCAGATAGGGATAAATCGATTATTGGAGCAGTTATCAAAGATATTCAAAGTTATTGTTCTCGATTTCAAGAAACATTTTTCCAGTTTATCCAAAAATCAGAAAATTACCAAGCCCATAATCTGGCGAAAGAAACATTAACAAAAGGGGAAGAGAGAAACCTGGTTAGAGACGAGCTGATACGCAATGAATGAGCGTTGGAGGAAGAATGGGCAAGAAATCCGGACTGAAGAGCTTTCAGAAGAAAAGGGATTTTGAAAATGATAACAGATTGAAGAATATTTTTTGGTAACTGTTATCCTCTGAAACAGATGCGACGAGTCAGCATGAAAAGGTGGAATATTAATTGCGTCTAGCTGTTAGAATTGACTAGACATTTATTTCTTGCTTTGTCTTTTCATTTTCCGATTTTCTTTTTATGATCAGTTTTATTGGGCAAACTATGTAGCCCAATTTTTGTTTTATGTTTGCAGACAGTAGGAACTAAGCCCAAACATATTGGGTATTATTTTGCTTTGATTATTTATTTATAATAGCCCAGTTATATTATTCAAAAAAAAATATCAAATGCGTTTAATATTTAATTAATTTTTAAATATTGTATTTTTAATCATAGTAATTAATATAAAATAATATTTTTTATTTGAATTATTGAATAGAATTAAAATATATTAACTTATCAATTCAAATATTATAATAGAAAATTTGTGAATCATAATTAAATCATTTCCAACTTCTATTTTACTTCTAAACTTTTATTTTTTTACATGTGAATTTATATTTTATATTATATATCTATTGCATTCTTTCAATCAATATATGTGTGTGTGGCATTAAAGTTTTTTAATAATTATTTTAATATATGTTGGCTGAAGTGTGGATGGATTAAAGTTTATAGAGAAGAAATAAAGTTAATGACAGGTTGAGATCACAACCTGGAGAAGTTAATTGGGATTTGGTTTAAGATTAAGCAAAAACAAAAGCAATTAAGCTTATTAATGGGGAAAATTCTGATGCTACAGCTGTTGCTTATGAACTTAATCAAATAAAGTTTTTTTATTGATTATTTGTCATTGAGAATTAGTTGAGTTGGTAGCGGAGCTAAGGGTAGGCAGATCCTTAAAATGAAAAATTTTTCATTTAAACTCTTTATAATTTATAAAATTTTAAATCAATAACAGTAAAATTACACTTTGGCTCCTCAAAAAATAAAAATTTGATTTAATCCTTTAAAATTATAAAGATATAATTTATTAAAATGGTGAAATTATATTTTACTATCGTGAAAATATACAATTTAATTCTGTTCAAAAAAATTTCTCACTCTGCCACTGTACCATGAATTCTTGAAGGTTGTAAGTTGGAATGAATTTATGCTCTAAATATTAATAATAGTAATCTATTCAACTTTTATCTTCTTCCTCTTAATCTTCTTTTTCCTTTTGTTTTCAAGTAAAAACAAAAAGAATTGGAACTGCTTTCTAAATTAGCAAAAGATAAAAGATTCTGGAATGGGTTGGCAATGTTTCCAAAAGTGTAGTCTTAATAGACAAACCTAACATTAGGTATGTTATTAGTTTACTTAATCTTATATTATGTTTCGTAATAAGATTACATTGTAAGATTATGAGTGGAATGCTAAATTACTTTATTTGGTTCATTTGGCTGGAATTAAAATTTAAAATTTGGTTGACGGAATCTAAAATTACTTAGAAACAAACACATTTTACTCCATTGTCGATGTTATAAAATTTGTTTTTAATAATATTAGTTCCTTTAATATTTTTAGTCTCAATTTTATAAAATTATGAAAAATTATTACAATTTTATTATTATTATAATTTATATATTAATATAAGTAAATATATGATGTTGAAATAAATTTATAAATCATAATTATAATAATTTATGAAAAGTAATTGTAAGACCAACCATAATTATAATTATAACCATAATCAATATATTAATAAATTAATTATTATATAAAATATAATAATTATAATTGTAATGTATAACATCTATTGGTTCACTATTAAGATTTTTTGTTTTAATTAGTTTTAAACTTTATTTATGAAAAAATCTAAATTAATTAACATAATAAAAAAGGGCAAATTGGTTTTTAAATTTAAGATTACACTTGTAATCTAAGATAACCTAAGGAATGGACTGTAATGAGATTACACCCTATATTACGACATATTGGTTGAAGCGACCCAATTTTTAACCGGTGTCGGAAAGTGTGGTTTTGGAATCCAATTTCATAAATCGAGTCCGTGAGATTATAATAGAAGGATATTAAAATTATTATGAAAATATATTAATAAATGGTTGAGTAATTTAATTGAGAAAATCATTAATTAAAGTACAGGGATTAAATTATAAAAGTGTAACCGTTGTTGATTTTTTTATTTGGAAAATAAGAAAAATATATCAAAATATTGTTTGGCGTATAGTTGTTTATGCTAAGAGTAGAAAACGAGTAAGTTAGTAGAGTATTTGTTTTTGGCGGTGTGTTTGGCGTATTTTGTGAGATTCACCATTCGGCGAACTCTAAGTTTTGGTGAACTCTAGGGTTTGGCGGACTCTTCTGTTAAGATATTCACCAGCCCCAAATGTTTGGGCGAACTCGTTAGTTTGTAGTTCGATAAGTTTGTTTCTGTGGTTAGTATATGTTACAATGACATGGTAAATGATGTTAGAGTTTAGTTGAGACCTAGGTAGAACTAAACTAGGATACTGTAGGTAATTTGATAAATAATTATTCTCAACTTTCTAGAGCGATCGTGGGATCCTTTGACTTTCCGTTAAGTTTTGTTTCTAGTTGTCTCCATTATATCAGGGTAACAGACTAGCTAGTTTACATGTTTTTGTTTTTGTTTCTACTTCTTCTTCTACCTTGTATTTTTGCTGAAGCTTTAGAAATCCTAAGATAGAGTATATAGCAAGGAGTTCTTGCATTTAGCAACACTGTTGTTATTACCAGATTACTGGTAATTTTTGGTAAACCCTTAGGTCATTATCGAAGGAATTTACGTATTTTTAGTAATGCATGCATAAGTTAGAATTGTTCTTGAGAAAGGAAACTTCCTGATTCTAGGTTGCATGTTACCAATTCATGCATGCATGTCAAATTTTGATATTTTGATAATCTGATATTTTGGTGTGTTCCTTCTTACTCCAAGTGTTGTAAATTCTATTGTTACATGAATTGTGTAAGGTAAGTGTTCCTTCTCAACAATGTAAGTGAGGTGGTTAGTTTTGTGGTGTTCATGTGTAAACTCTAAATTATATAGAATTTTTATAGTCGTTTATGACACCTTTTTACTTAAAAAGTATGTTAAGCCCAAATATTTGATAGTTAATTGGGTGAATTTTGTTCATATTACGATAATGGGCATGATTTAATAAAGTATGTCATTTTATGCTTTTATGTATAAAATTTGTGTATAATTTCATTATTTCATGTCACATTAATTTCCTATATTTAATTGTTGCAATGGGATCATGGAGTTAATAATTTGTGAAGCTTATTTTAATTTTGCATGGACATGAACTTTATTCTACCTTAGTTGGACGGCAAAGGCATGCAATTTGGGTCAATAAAAGGTCACTTTGATCTAGTTAAAGTTGGCTTAATTGAAGGACAAGTTAATTAGGACACAAATCCGTCCAAGTAAAGGTGGAAAGAAACCCAATTCGGCAAAGGACATATAAGCATCCCAAAATCAACTTTTGGGAGATTTATTCAAAAGTCACTACACTAGAAAAACAATTAAAAATCAGCACACAACTTTTACCCATGAAACCATCCACCTCCTTGCTTGATTCATTCATGAAATCAAGCATGAATCAACCAACAACCTCTCTTTTCCACAATTTATGATCAACCAAGAGTGTGAGAAACCTAAGGGAATTTCAAACTATTTTTAGTAAACCTATTAGCCATCCCTCAAGTATAAATATGCCTCTCATTCAACTTTCATATCATCCCACACCTCTCATCCTTCATCATTCAATAAACTCTCAATCCCTCATTCTTTTCCTTCTCACACATAAACCCTCCATTTTCCCTTTCATTTGGTTAGCAATTCCTTGAGAAAATTCTTTTTTGGTTGGCCACCTTGATGAGCATCTTGCAAAGGAGCAATTACGAGGATCGAAAGAAGCCACCATGATCAATTTTCAGAGGACTGTCAAAATTACTTTAGAGTTTTTTCTCATTTAATCTTTATTATTGTTGAACATGTTTGCAATTTTCTTTGACATTTTTTCATTAATAATGATAGCTTAATTTTATTTAGCTAGAATGATTACATTAATTTGATGAAGTCCACTTGATTTATGTTCATGATATTCTAAGCCTCAATCATTCATGCTTCCAATTAAAATCATGCATGTATTTCATTCATTAAAATGTGATTGAATGCATTAGAATTAGTTTATCGATCCTAACCAGATAGCGATTCATGGACGCAATAATTGAAAGGTGCATGCTTAATTTAGATCTTGATCTGATTAAATTAAAGGCTCATAATAACTCAAGAGAGCTATATTACTTTGCATAACTTTTAGGGTTGTGTGATTAAATTATTTCAAAACTGACCTATCCCTATTACTTCACATAATTCTAAGAAACCCTTAGTTAAATATGATCATGGTAGTATGCATATTTTCTAAGTAAAAGATCAAATTGCCATGGAATATTTTTCCGGAACATTGCGAACATGATGAAAATGAACTAAGTCAAATGATGTAATTACTCTAGGCTATTCGTGTTTTTGTTGTTGAAATCCTGTGAATTATGCTGCTAAATCCACCTCATATATTTTATTTATTCATTTCATTTGCATTTAGGTTAACTTGCATCTAGATAATTATTTTACTTAACTTCAACCAATCAAAATTATTGTATTTTCTTACCAAATTGTTAACATTAATTTTGTAAAATATTAATTAACATATATAGTCCCTATAGAGATGATAAATCTTATACTTACTTATTGCTTGGTAACGACTGTGTATATTTGCACAAACCCCAACATTACAGTGTAGTCTGTTTTTGTTTCAATGTGTAACATCCTCCTTATTGCACAAGTCAGTACCACTTATATGTGATATGTGATATATGAGATGTGAGATGTGTTAGTGAAGAAGGGGAATATGTTTGTGATGCCTCCGGTAGAGCACTTTTATTGCAAACCAGACTTGCAGATCACAAGAAAACATACACGACTGAACAGAAATGATATGAGTAGTTAAGGGGTGTGTGTTTATAAATACGACTGATACAATATGATTCTAACTCTGAATTATAGGTACAAGGCTGGCATAAGGATGGGTTGTGTATAAGTTATGGTTAAGTTGGCTGATAGAAATCGCCCATGTGTTGTGTTAAGCTGGCGTATCGAGTCTGTCCGTATTCTATGAACACCATTGGGCGTATTATGATTATTGTGTTTGAATCTCTCTGAAATGTTGGATATCCTTATGATATTAAAGTTTGTTTCTCAATAGTATCATTATATCTTAGTTGTGTTTTCTTTATGGAACTCATTAAATTCGTTTGAACTTACTCTATTATTTTTTCCTTCTTAAGTGTGTTAACTGAAGGAAGTGATTCTATTGAAAAGACTACACTAGAGCACTGTTGATTGTGAGTTATCTGTTTAATTCTGTATCATGCATGACCTTTGTGGGGGTGGCATGTAGACCTATTTTGTAATCGACTTGTATAACGATTTATCATTTTTTTCAAGATATGGTTTTATGAGAATATTTATAAACTTTTGATGTATGTGTATAACTTAAAACATTTTGTTCTATAAGATTCTCTCATTGGCATATACGTCAAATGGATTTGAATGTTATTTTAACTGCCAATTATGCAATTAAACCTATTGCAAATGGATTTGAATGTTATTTTAAATAGGGTTAAACTATCTTATGTTTTATGTAGTCTATCAACTCATATACGAATTTGATCTGTCGTAATTAAGTGTAGCAAATAAACTAATTTTCGCACTTTAGGAGCTTGAAGACAAGAATTTTATTAAGTTTTAATTATGTTTTCTTAAAGTTTCAATTTAGTTAATAAAATGTGCAAATTGAGTCTTTTATTAACCTTAAAGGCTGAATGAGACCTAAGGGTGAGCTGATGAACTATATAAGTGTGTAGGAGACCACTAGAAGGCGTAATAGACAATGATTGGTCGCTATGTCACAACATGGAATGCTCGATGCCGCAACATAGGGTGCATAATGAAGAAATCACAAAATTGCCTTCGATGTCGCGACACAGACTAGTGGTGTCACGACATACCCCGAAAGATATCTTAGAAAAAGTACACTAACTACTGTGTCACGACACAGGTCCTGGTATGTCACGACATCGACTCTGGAGGGAGATAAACACGAAACAAGGGTATTTTGGTCTGCACAATCAAATTTAAAACTTGAGAATGTCAACTAACCTAGGGTTAAGGACGACGGCCATTGAGAATCTATAAATAGGCTCATTTGGCACATGTTATGGGGACTATTCACCGAATCTATAATTTGTCTTTTCAATTTAGTTTAGTTTTTTTTTTCTTTCTTAGGTTTTAGTTTTATTTTGTTCATTATTTTCTTTTAAGAGATCTGAAATTGTGAAAACGATCAACTTCTATGGATTCGCGTTTAACTTTAATACAATCAGGCTCTTTCCTAAACTCTATATTGTCAATTTATTCGATATGCTTTCTCTTTACATCGATTTTATAATGTCTATGCATACAATGGGGAACTAATCCTTCGATAAGGGATTAGCGAGTAAAGGTATGATCTATTAACTATTTTGTAGTGTTACTCAACGGATCAGCTATTTGGGAAAGGAAGAACGTGAAACAAACCTTAGGCCTGGCAACCCTAGGAAGTCATCAAGGTGGGAATTAGCCCAAAATTGGTATGGCCCATCCATGAAAACCTTCACCCCAAGCCAGTTTGGACTGTGAGGTTGGAAGATAAGTAGTCCTTGCTGATTCATTATGTTTGTGGAAGATCGAAAGATCCTGCTAAGGTACCGACTAGTTGATTGACAAGGAACCCGAAACGATAGTTGATTGGAATTGCCGAAGTGAGCTAATCACCCATAACAAGATTTGATTTATTCTAATTTCCTGTCTCTTGAATGTTATCCTTTTACGTTATTTTATTATTATTATTCTAAAAACCCTAAAAAAACCCTCTTATTATGTTTTCGTACTATAAATAAATTCAGGTACTAATTAGATCTTTTAGCGTGTAAGTTAAAATTGATCTAGTACCTGCCTCCCTTGGGTACGATCCTTGGAGTACTCACCTACTCCGTTGTAAAAACTATATTACAACTCGACCTGTATACTTGCGGATACCGCCTCGTATTTATATATTTTATTACAGTAGTCACACTCTATACATTAGTACGTTTGGAGGCGGTTAGACTTCTGCCAAATGTTTTATCTAAAAATGTTTTATTTGGCGTACCATTAATTTGATTGTTTCATATTGTAATACTGAAGGTTACGCCAAGAACTCAGTACTTTTATAAATTCCAAATATTTATTGTTAAATTCGTTTGGTTTAAGTTGTGGCACTCTTTACTTGGATTTAGTGGTCGGGTCAAGTAGGGAGTGTTACAAAAAGAACCTTATTAGATATTATACTAAAGACTAATTGATAATTAGACCAACTTAGTGATAAGTGAGTGGATGGCATGATTAGATTCATTCATTAACAGTTATGTACATTAATTTAAATAATGGCTTATGTTAGTTGACTACATGAAATTAATTGAACTAAATTAATTTACTAATATATATAGGAATTCTTAATTCAAAAGCTAACAAAACAAAAAGAAAAAAGATTTCAAGTTTTCTCCATGACCAAATTCTTAATAGAAATTGTCGTTGAGTTTTCTTTATTAATTAATTATGAATTTTAGTTATTAAGGTTAAATTATTTTAACCCATCAATTTGATTATTGAATTAATGAAATTTAAATTCATTTTCATAGTTATAAACTTCAAGAATTTGAAAGTTAATTGCTTAACTTCATGCATGTTAGTAGTAGATGTGGATATTAATTTTTATGATGGAATTTATGTGAAAAGTTCGCAACTAAGTTAGAATTAAACATAGATTATATAGTTAAATTTTGTGTAAATATGGGCTAAATTGCAAATGATAAAAACTATAAGGTTTAAGAATAAACAATAATAATAGGAAGTCCCTATACTATATTTATTAAGCCAAATTTAAATTCGACCAGGTAAATTGTGAGAAATGAGTGTTTTAGATATTATGTGTTTAAGGGCTAAATCGAATAAAATACAAACTATGTTTACTTATACATTTTCGTGTGATTGTCTAAAAACTAATATCGTTTCTATAATTGAATTATCGAGCATAGCTAAAGACAGCGTCGGGTCGTCTCGAGTTAAAAGAAATGCAAAAGCCATATACGATTAGCTATTACGGCTTATGCTTTCATGACTTGTTTAAATTCATAGTTTAACCAAGTATTAAATTGAGTAAGGTGACATTGGTGCTTTGTCTCATGAAAGGTAAGTTTTACCTATGACTCGATATTTAATTGAAATTTTTAATTGATGAAAAATGCGATGATAGTATAAATGATGATATGATTATTATGATTTGATATGAATATGTGAAATTGAATGTATGAACTCATACGTAAATGCCATGTAGAAGATAAACAAAAGCATGAAATTTGATATGTATGTGATATGTGACATTGCCATATAGATTATTTCTAAAATTGGAGCATAGTGATGACATGTAATGGTATGAATTGATTTGAGCATGAAATGAGTTGGTTATGTATTAAAATTTGATATGTGAATCACGTACATATATTTGAAACATTGGTTACCTTATTAACGTCTCGAGCAGAGTCGGGTATAGTTGGCATACCATAGGATTAGTGAATGGGATTATACTTCGGTTTATACCGATGAGGCACGGAGCACATATTATACTTCTAACATTCCAATGAGGTACAGAGCACAGATTACTTTGGTTTATACCGATGAGGCACGGAGTGCAAATTATATTTAGAACATTTCGATGAGGCACTAGGTGTCAAATATATTATTGTGATGGTTGGATAATCTTTGTATTCGTCTTGATTTTGTGTACGATAATAGGGATAATAAAACATTTACCTTGATAAGTGACATTTGATATGAAATGCTAATAGTAAATTATGTATCTTGTATATTAATGTTAAGTAACAAAAGATGGCATGTGAAAGATCATACAAACCGGTTAAAACAAGCCATGAGGGTCGACATGGATATAAAATGAATTAGAGGATTCACGACGGAAACTAGAAAAAGAAATGGACTTGATGATATACTATAGCACATATGTAGTTGTGATATGATGATAAATGAAATATTATGTAGTTCATGTGATTGAGATGTTATGTTAAATGAAAGCAAATTTTAGTATCTCGTTACAACATGTATGAAAACACCAACATAAGGCATGTTATGTTAAATGAAAACACCACTTTAATTTTCTTAAAAAAATCACGTATTGGATTGTGTACTTTTAATGCTTCTATATTTTTGTTTAACTTTCCATGTTAAAATCCAGCTCATTTAAAATTTCAAGCGGTTTTGGCCGAGTAGTCTTTGTTATGTGCTATATAAGTTAGTTATGAAGGTAATAACGAAACATTTCAAGAATGTTTTCCCGAAGATTATAGGCCAAGAGCAAGCGAGTTTTATTATAGGGAGAAATATTGTTGATAATGTTGTCATTACGCAAAAAGTCCTACATTCCATGAAAAGCAGAAGGACTTTCCAATGGATGGCTGTCAAGATAGGCTTGGAGAAAGCTTATGTTAGGGTGCGTGAGAATTTTGTGGAAACATCGCTCAAAGCGACAGGTATTCCTATCTATCTAATAAATGTTATTATGTCAGACATTTCGACATCCACTATGCAAATCTTGTGGAACGGAGTTCCAACATCTAAGTTCAAACCTATTAGGGGTATCCATCAGGGGTGTCATTTATCTCTATATCTATTTGTTCTATGCATGGAATGGCTGGGTCATCGATTTCATTCAGCTATTTCATCTGATGAGTGGAGTCTCATTCGGTTATCACAAAGAGGATCGACTCTCTCACACTTGTTCTTTGCAAATGATTTAGTGATTTTTAGCAAAGCTTATTTGAAACATAGTGGACTTCTCAAATACTATCTAAATAAATTTTGTGAGTTTTCCAACCATAAGGTTAATGCTAGAAATACTAACGTATTCTTTTCTTTCGGTTTCAATGATGATCTAAGGGAGAAGATTAGTGACATTCTTGGGTTTCAATAAGTTAATGATCTTGGCCATTATTTAGGGGTACCTTTTTTTCCATCAAAGAGTCACTAAAAGCACACTAATTTTTTTGGTGGAAAGAGTTCAAAACAAACTCTCTAGTTGGGACGCCAAAAAACTTTTTTTTGCTGGAAGGGTTACTTTAGCTCAATCACTTTTACTATTAATCCTGAGCTATCTCATGCAGTCCATAATGGTCCCAAAAGGCATTTGTGATTCTATTGAGTAAATGGTAAGACAATTTATTTGGGGCCCGTCTAAGGGTAAAAGGAAAATGACGATAGTTGGGTGGGACGCTATTTGCCAACCTAGATCGTGTGGAGGTTTAAGGATACATCGATTAAGTGACCAAGATAATGCCTTCATGATAAAGCTTGGATACAATATTGTTACTAAGACTGATGCTTTATGGCTTTGAGTTCATAGAGTAAGGTATGGAATGAAAGACAAATTGTTGAAGTGTATTGTGCGAAGTAAAAGTTCTTTTGTGTAGAAATCCATTGCTAAGGTATGGCCTTTCTTGCGTGATAATTTGATTTGGTTTGTGGGTGATGGAAACACTGTTCGTTGTTGGAGGATGCTTGGATTCTCAATGTGGGACCGTTAATTAATCACATCTCCGCTTACGTAAATGTCGATTGTAAGGTAAACGAGATGGTGATGGAAAATGGAACATAGAATCTCGATTTATTTCGGGTTTGGTTGCCTAAAGACGTCATTCATCATATCATCAGTGCTCCTCCACCATTGCCTTCTACAGGACCGAATTTGATTTCATGGTCTTGCACTACTTTAGGTGCCTTTTCAGTTAAAAACGTGTATTGGATGCTGAAGGAGGAATCTTGGAATCCCAAAGATGTCGTTTGAAATAGTGTATGGAAATTTCCTAGGCTCCAAAGAGTGAGACATTTCATTTGGATAGTTTTAAAGCACAGGCCCTTAACCAATCCTGAAAGAGTTTGGAGGGGGATTAGGTAGGATGAGTCATGTCCCCTTTATGGCTATGGAATTGAGGATGGCTTACATGTGTTGAGGGATTGCCCGAATACAAAAGATGTTTGAAACCATGTCATTTCAACAGCTCAACAGAGGCACTTTTTCTATGGTAATCTGTTAGAATGGCTAATTTCGAACTTACAAGATCACTCTAATCATAATACGCGAGAGCTGA
Source organism: Gossypium raimondii (assembly GCF_025698545.1). Taxonomy (NCBI): domain Eukaryota; kingdom Viridiplantae; phylum Streptophyta; class Magnoliopsida; order Malvales; family Malvaceae; genus Gossypium; species Gossypium raimondii. The sequence goes on along the minus strand of NC_068572.1, from coordinate 7,885,304 downwards.
GATGGGTATGTTTCTTCAGGTTATTATTATGGCGCATTTGGAAAAATTGGAATCTCTTTATCTTCCAAGGCAAATCCATGAATCCGAATGAAATCGTTAAGGTCTCATATAGTTGGGCAAAGTAGTATAATTCAGCTCACAAAGAAGTTCCGATGATAGGATTGGAATCATATTCTAAGCAATCACCTTCAGGTATGCATTTTTATCTCAATACTGATGGAGCTTTACAGGTGACCACTAGTTTATCTGCTGCAGGTGGAGTGATACAGGATGAATGGGAAGTGGATACTAGGGTATAATCGCTTCTTGGGGAAGTGTTCGATCTTTGTTGCTGAGTTATGAGGCATATTGGATGGTCTAATTCTATTTTAGAAACAAGGATATGATGAGTTTATCATCCATTCTGATAATCTCAAGGTTATTAGAGCTATTTGTGATAGCCAGTCATTCGAATCGAATTCATCACTGGTAAGGAGAATTCAATAGATTCTATCAAATAAAGATAAGTGGTTTTTTAGATACACTCCCAAAGAGAATAATCAGATAACAAATGCACTTGCAAGAATGGCTTTTGTGAATGATGTGGCCCTGTATATGTTTGACGACCCTTCTGTGTTGATTCAAGCAGCTTTAAAAGAGGATAAAGCTATAGGCATTTTAATTATGAATAATTCTATGTAAACCATCTGTTTTGTTTGAGATTATATTGCACCAAAAAAATAAATCGTGGGTGTCATAACTTTCATTTCTTTTATTTCTTTCTTTCTTTTTCTTTTCACGTTGAGTGCTTCTCTTTTTTATTTTATTTCTTTCATTTCCCTTCTTCTCAACTGAAAACCCTAGTTGTTGTACTCAATAGCCACCGATTTTGCCGTTTTCAATGACCTTTCGTGCTGATTTCAATACCAAAGAAGAGATTTTCTCTTCATCCTCGTTGACTTCTACAGAGGAAAGTGGGGTGGTGTCGCCGGTGAGTCAGGCAACATCAACGGGAACTATTCAAAGCAACCCATTTTCGTAAATAATTTTTTCCTTAACCCATATTTGTAATTAATTATTTTTATATTATTTTTGTAAAAAAAACCAAAAATAATCATTCAATTAAAAACTATTTTTAGTTTTCTTTTATTGTCCTTTTAAAATATAAGAATAAATTATGCCTTAGCCACTCTTGAGTAGAGGTCATCTTTATTTTGATTCCTTCAAAAAAAAATTTGTTAATTTGATCAAACTAGTCACTCTACCATTAAATGGTAATAAAATGATGACATAGAATTTTCATTTCCTTTTTATTTCCATTTTTTAATTTTTTAGGAACTTTCATTTTTTATTTCTTTTACTTTTTTTAATCTCTTCTCCCTTTCTCTTCTTTCTTCTTCTTTTCCTTCCACAAACCCTAACAGCAACCCCTCTTATTGTCACTATATATCGTCAGATTTGGGTGGCCTTACCCAACCTAGACGCCACCCAACTCTTTCTATCGTTGTGAGTGGTATGGTAAATTCAAGGGCGGAACATCACAAGGGCTAGAGGGCACCTTGGACCTTGCCAAAAAATATTATAAAAACTTTGTAGGAAAGATTAAATAATATTAGATTGGTCCCCCAACAACTAGAAAAAAAATTATTATAAAAAGAGAGACATTGGTTGCTAGTTTGCTATTTTCTTCCCCCTTAATGAAATCCTAATTCCGCCCCTGGGTAAATTGGGAGAGTTTTTGGCTTTGGTTTAAATGACATTTTTAAGAGGTTCCACGTTCATTTGAAAAGAAACAATATTGGAGAAGAGGAGAGGAGACAAAATAGGTGTTTTGGTGTCTTTCATTGTCAGAGACAAAACAGTAGATGACGGCAATGGTGGAGAAAGGAATGATAGCTAGGGTTTTTTTTTAAAACAAAAGAGAATTAAGAAGAGAAAGTCGAGAGTGGTAAGAAGGGATGAGCGACAGTGTAGGCCGAGGAATTAGGACGCCCGAGTTTAGCAACAACAACAATAAAGAAAAAGGGTTTGTGGGAGTAAAAGAAAAAAATGTAAGGGAGAACTGAGGAGAGATAAAAAAAATAAAAGAAATAAAAAGGAAAAAAGGAAAGGTGGAAAAAATTAAAGAAAATGGAAATAAAGAGGAAATAAAAAAATATTTGAAAAGTTCACATCAGCATTTTGTTACTACAACGGTGGAGTGATTAATTTGATCATTTTCTAAAACATAGTGATTGACTTGACAAAAAAAATAGAGGAAGTAAAATAAGAATAACTCCTATTTAGAGTGGTTAATAGGATAATTTACCCAAAACATAATTATTTTTATTAAAAAAATTTTATCCACAAAATAATGTGATGAATTGTTTAAACATAATTTTCCTAACTTCTTTTTGTGAATAAGTTATTCTCTTTTTTTGATGTAGCATTTAAGATGAAATGGTAATGTTTGGTGAAAGGGTTTATGGGTTATGTACATGCATGGCATTAGTATATTTCATATTTATTTAAGATTTATCTTATTTAAAATAATGAGTTTTAGACTTTGTTCAATACAATTCATATTTGTTAAAGAATTCAAGTTGATTTTAGATTTGCCCACATAATCTTTTGTTTATATCATATTTATTATATATTATTATAAATTTAATTTTCTATATGAGGTAAAATCACATAAATATAGAACTAAAATAATGTATTAGATAATTAAGAAAAGAGTTAAATCAAACTCAATCTTTGAATATTGAATAAACACGCTTTTAACTTTTTGACCAACCCTCTCAAATTTTGACCCCTCAACCAGTTTTATATCAACAAATTTTTAATTTTTTTTTTTCAAAACTTCTAAAAGTGTATATCTATGCTTTTCGAGCATTTGTTAGCCAATTTTTTTTTAAAAGAAAAGAAAATTAAATTAATAAAAGACCATTGACAAAGCCCAACTATGAAGAAAAATGGCATTTCTTTGAGGAAGAAAACAAACAAGAAAGGCGAGAGGCTTGGTTTAGTGTGTTGTTGGTTAAGTAATGGGGCCATAATTTAGATTGAACGCTTAATTTCAGACGATAATATGAACAAATAGGACGCTTCCAAAAGTGTAGTCAATAATAAAATTTATATTTTTAAGCTATTTTTAACTATTAATGATTAGGTAGAAAGTTGATGCCAATGTGTATTCAGCTAAACATGTTATTGCTTGCAGCATCAATTTTTCTTTTCTTTAAAAAAATATTTATCGTTTACCACAAAAGCTTGCATTTATATGGATATATTTATTACGAGTGAGTGTGTTTTCAACTTAACTAAGACAAAGACACCAACCCTAGGTTAAGGAGCAGGCAAATAAACACCGCCAATTTTTGTATAGCCATACCTTTTCTTGTTAAGGTCGGTAATGGTAGGGAAACCTGTCATCACTATTTATTGGATATATACACCTTCAGTAATTTTTACCACAATATATATACATGTTATGCGGTCGGCTCTCTAAACTCTTTGAAGTGTTGTCCACTGAGCAACCAATTGAACCCTTAAACAATAAAGGTATTGTGTTCAAGGTGTCTATGTTTGGTTTTAATCTAACATTTTGTCTCCCAACTTGGAGAAGAGCCCAACAGGTTCACAAAGTTTATGAAGAAACTTGTCACCAAAGAAATGTTTAGCATTTGGCATTGGTGGGGTTTGAACCCATACTCTTATATGGTATTAGTAGGTAAGGACACTACCACTTGGCTAGTCTATATAGGCCTTATCTTTGCAACAATAGTACCACTTACCTCTCCCATGAGCTTGTAAGTTGTATCTCTACCAACCGAGATGCTTCTTAAACTTCTTTCGACTCCCCTCGAAAATAGAAGATAAAACCCTAACACGAAGACAATATCTTCCGTTGAGGGTTCAAAACCAAACTCCCCTCAACAATATATAATAGAAAACAAGGAAACAGGAACACTAAATAAATACATAAATTTATCAAAATTTACATTAAGAAAAAAGAAAACTTGAATGGTTTCAGGAAAAAGAAAGGCAGAGAAGAGGATAGGAGTTGAGAGTAGTTTAGAGGCAGCATCCTGATTTGATATCTAATGAAGTAGAAGTTGGCTTTGATTTGAAAGAACCAACCTCAGGTGTAACAGAGAGGAGCAGGCTTTTCTCACAAATAATACAACATTTGAATAATTATAATCAAATTCAATCATTACAATCAAACTAATAACCGGAACATATCCAAACTTAAACTTGAATAAATCTTGCCATGTTGAAACGTGTTTTACTTCTAAGAGTTTGTAAGTAAGGGCTAGGTTTGATTCCCATTAGGTAGGGTGGATAACAATCCATTCTTTCTATTTCCTAGTCTTAGAACCATGAGATAAAACCCCATTTCAGCGGCATATTTGATCTTTTATTCTTCTCTATCACTACACATTATTTGAGGCCTGATAGAATTTTACGTCACTGGATTTTATAAAAGCATTAATTAACAACAGCAAGATGCAAGTTTTTCTCCCTTCTTAACCAGATTACGTTCCCCTTAAAAGGAATTTGGCCTCTGTTTCCTGCATTTATATTATGTCAAATGAATTAGCCACATGGAAAGAACATAAAAAATTTCATTATAACATTTTAGACTTGTAGATTATTTAACATTTTAAACACACCATACAGTAGTATTTCAATTATTTCAGTGAATCGGGATTCGGCTCACTGTCAAGGATTTATCCGAGAGGAATTTAAGTAAATTAGGACTCCCTTCAACATCATCAAAATATGCAAATCGACATGCAAATAAAATCAATTTTCTTGTGAAAATTTTCCCAGATATCAGTTCTAAATTGGGTTTGTAGCATTTCTGCTACTCAAAATGATTTGCCCTCCAGCTAAAGAACTTATATTACATGCTTCTTGTGTTTCAAATCTCATAAATGAAACTTCAGAAGGAAATTTCATCTGTTAATCAGAAAAAATTTGGATGCTTACCTGTCTGTTAGAAGAATTTCATTCCACAGTTTGGATAGAGATGCTGCACTTAGTCATCCTGTATGCCATCAAAAACAAAAAGCAGTTAAGTCAACAAAAAAGAAATTATCTTATTACCAGTTTCAAGAGCTTACCAATGCACAAGCCTTCCAAGTTCCAACTACATCGAATTCGTGCTTGCTTGCTTTTGCTTCACTAGAGCTCTATCCAGAGCCTTTCCTTGCAAAGCATCAATCACATGCCCTGCCGGCTGCGTGAACTTTCACAATCTGCGGTTGGTTTTGATGCCGTTTCCTCTTATGAAGACTAAACTTCTATAGTAAAGACACAAGTGCAGGTAAATAGCCAGCTCGCTTCAGTTGCACATCTAATTCAGCCAGAATCGAGTAGATCTCATCTGAAGCAAGGTGAGACTTATCAGATGCAGAAAATTGATGAATTTCGTTCTCCATTTCAATCCAACTAGACCCAGGACATCTCTTTCCTACACCTAATTCTCTCATCATTTGCCTGATCTTAGCGACCTGGCCCCATCGATTAACTTCAGCATACATGTTAACTAAAAGAGTATAATAGCCACTGTTGTATGGCTCTAAAACCATCAGTTCATCCACAGCAACCTGAGCAATTTCCAAATTCTTATGAAGTTTACACCCACCTAACAGTGCACCCCAAATAACAGAATTTGGTTCCAACTTCATGCTCCTTATCAAGAATAGAGCATCTTCAAGCAACCCAGCTTTGCTCAAAAGATCAACCATACATCCAAAGTGTTCAACTCCAGGCAGGATTGAATAATCACGAGTCATGCTTAAAAACCTCTGACGGCCTACTTCAACTAATCCTGCATGTGTGCAGGCAGTAAGAACGCTAACAAAAGTAACCCTATTCGGTTTGACATGCTGCCTCTCCATCCTGTCAAACATTGCCAGTGCTTCAACTGCATGACCATGAACTGCCAGCCCTTCAATTACTGAATTCCAACAAAACAGATTTTTCTCTCTTAATTTAAAGAACACCAAAAGTGACCTCTCTAAACCCCCACATTTAGCATACATATCGATTAACGCAGATCCTATATACACATCAAGATCAAAAAAGTTTTGCATTAAATAATTATGTATTTCTTTCCCTGTATCAAGTGCTCCAAGGTGAGCACAAGCTGAGATAACACTTGCCATGGTTACTTCATCTGGACTAACCTTATATCTTCTCATTTCCTCGAAAAGAACTAATGCTTCTGCATATTGCTTGTTCTGAGAATAACAGTTGATCATTGTTGTCCAAGAGATTGTATCCTTTACAGGCATTTGATTAAACAATAGCTCAGCTGAAGCTACATCCCCTACTCTTGCATATCCATCAATCATAGCATTCCATGTGGCGGTACTCCTTTCAGGCGTTTCATCAAACAATCTCCTCGAAGAACCCAAATCCCCAGCCTTCAAGAAACCAGAAATCATCGTTGTCCATGCAAAAACATCTCTTTCAGGCATTTCATCAAACACCCTTTTCGATTCAATAATTTTCCCAACATTCGCATAAAAATCGATCAAAGCAGTTTGAACAAAGACATGTGACTTAAACCCATGTTTCCAAACATGGCCATGAACACTTTCTCCAAAACCAAATTCAGAAACCAAACAACAAGCCTTAACTAAGGAAGAAAACGTGAAACTTGTGGGCCAAACTCGAGCTCTGAGCATATGTTTGTAATAATCTAAAGCTGTGAAGGGATGATGACAATGAACAAGAGCTTTGATTAATGCATTATAGACAAAAACATTGGGTTTTTCCACTTCGGTAAAGGCTAAAATCGCGTAATCCATGCGGCGAAAAGAGGAGCATGCAGTGACGAACTGGTTGGACAAGAAACAGTCTTGGTTCGCATTTGTTTTAACCATAGTGGCATATATCATTTCTAGTTGGTACAACTTGGAACATTGTTTAATTTGATCGACTATAGCTTGGGTGTTTTGAGGGGGTCCGAGAGGTATTGGCTGAATGGATAAACGATTAAGGATAGTTATGGTCTTGAGAGCCATTGGTTTTCTTCCAAAGGCAAAGACTAGCTGTGGGACTGGGCCGAGAGTGTTGTACTAGTCTCCATAATATATATTAGGTTTTAGGATTAAGGTGAATAGAACTGCCAAAAATAGATACAAATGATTGCATATGCAAGCACCCTGTAAGCTATATACAGTATATTATCGCTTCAAAAGCCCAAACAATCTATGAAAATACAAATTGATTTAATCTGCCTAATCCTGAATCTTATGCGATAGGATGTTTACTCAATAGAGCCCACAACAGGCTCCAAACTCTCTTTATAAAAGCATTTCCTCTCCATCAAAGAAGATACAAGACTCTCTACTACACAAGCTTTGTTTGTACTTTGTCAAGCACCTAAGAAATACTCTTAAACGACTGTCAGCACCCACAGAGTGTGAACCGCCTTAAACACCCAACCCCCAAACCCTGCATTAACAATCAGTGTTGCTTATGAGAAAGAAAAAAAAACTACCTCATCTTTTTCTTTTTCTCAGTGCACTCTGTTCAACATGGTAGAAATTAATAAAGGTAACAATCTAGAAGCGGATGATTGACAGCAAAAGTAGAAGAAAACAGGAATAAGAAAATCGTACAGTTTAAAACCACTACTTATAGCTATTTGAGCCGGAGAGTAACCCATGAACCGATGAAATAGACGCATGAGTTCATCACAAGACAAATATAATATAAACGCTACTAATCAAGCGATGACGTGTTAGACAATAATATCATGACGACAAGAAACAAGAAAACGAGTCAAATAAAGAAAAACCAAATGTCACTTTGCTACTTTCCTCGCCAAAACTCACATTGACCTTTCCATCAGAGTAAGCCACTTTATGACCTCGTCCTCTGATGGGAGACGATTGTTAAGCAACCTCCATTTGTGTGCCCACTTCAATTAAGTGACTTAATAGAGGGAGACTCACCTCTCAAGGAAACCCTTGGATGACCAACACTCGTCCTCTCATTCCTTCTCAGCACCAACTCCTTCGAACAAAGCTCTATCCCAATTGGTCAACTGAAGTCAACCTAACTGACCGCTACCCTACTCCTGAAGCTTAGATGGTAAGGTCTTTACTCAATGGGGCTTACATCAGACTCCAAACTCTATAAAAATCTCTCCTCTCAATCAAATAAGACAAAAGACCCTTTATTACAAACACTCTGCTTAGACTTCTCCGATCACCTAAAAGAATACTCTTAACGACTCTCGATACCCACACAGTGTGACTGCCTTAAACCATCAACCCAACCTACAACTACACCTATCAATATTTTTTATAATATTATATATAGTATCAAAGGCGGAAGGCATGAATTTGTTCTTTTAATCTTTTTATGAATTTGTTCTTTTAATCTTTTTATGAATTTGTTCTTTTAATCTTTTTATTCATTCGTTCGGACCAATCATCTTTGTAGCCTTGCTCATGCATGAATGATCACTACCTAGTGCTTCTTTTAAACGCCATCCTTTTCATTCAAAGCCTCTTTGCACTTTTTTTTTCGTGCTTCAGTTGGGCACCATCAGCAGCTAAATTTAGCCCACGCCAATCGCTCTCAGTACTTTCCAGCTATCATTTGTTGACATTTCTGAAGGTGATGTAAGCCAATGACATGGTACACACGGGATTATAAGCAAACCTGTTTGGTATTTCTGCAATGGAGATATGCTTCTATCTCTAGAAGCATTTGATTTCCTTGATGATCAACTAGAACCCCAATTTTTTCCTCCAATATGCAGGCATTACAAACTACATTCAGACCAATCTTGACTCTCAATTCTTCTTCAAGACAATATCAGAGGCCTCATCTAAGTAGCCTGTTGACCCCTCCTCTTCCTCGAGCTTTTATAGTAAACATTGGCGACTTCATTCAGGTATAGACATTATCATCACTATACTATGATTTTATACTTAAACGGAAATGTCAATGCATAGATGTTACATGCAAGCACTTTGTTTTACCTAGACTAGAATGACAACTTAGGGTTCCGTTTTCTCCTTCGTTAGCTCATCATCACAAATGATAAATTTTTAAGTGTGGAGCATATGGTGATAGCAGGACAAGTACCAAGCTCATCACAATAACCTTATGATGCCATGACACTATAGTAACTACGCAATTATTAATTTGATAAGCAGTAATATAAAAGTAATCTGCAATTTAGATCTTGATGTTTTTCTCTTTCTCATCAGTAATATAAAAGTAATCTGCAATTTAGATCTTGATGTTTTTCTCTTTCTCATGTGCAGTAGCTTCTTTGATGGTGAATGTTAAATCTAAGCGTTCTTAATCGTAAGATTAAAGCAGTTACAAAAGGAAAAATATCCAGTTAAGGCAGTCCAAACCGAATATAATGGTCTAATGAGATTGGAAAGGAAGAAAATTATAGATGACATTTCCCACAAACTATGAAGAACAGAAGCAAAAACTCTTCACAAAATGTTTTCTTAGGAATGCTGTTTTCCCTCCTTTTCCCTTCCTTTATATATTTCTTATGGGATGGAGAAGCAAACACAAGAGGCAAAAACAAGAGAACCAATAAAAAACCACAAACCACTCACGACATTTTACAATAGGAGCCAATGTAACAGCCTCCAAAACCTCACAAGCCATTGTTGCTAGCTTGTAGCCTTGGATTGCAAAATATGCACAAGAGACCATAAGATATCCATTCGATGCATAACTCTGTTCTGCCCCTGCAATGTGTTCGGAAAAGGGAAGCAAAGTTATAAGAGGACTAAAAGTTGAATTGTTTGGAATGCAATTCATACATGCATGGAGCTTAGGAGGTATAGCTTATAATATATTCAATGTATAAATTTCATAAATATCAAGAGGAAGCAAATAACATGTTCCACCAGCATCTCCTGTGTAGGTTTTGGGCAGGCACGTAACTGATAGAAAACACAGACCACAGCCTCAGATGCAAAGACAAGAACACATTAAGAGGTTGATCATGTCCTCTTGATTACATTTTTTCCTTTTCTGTTTTTTTGGTCTGACACAATTGCTTCCATCAGTGTATGAAATTTAGACATCAATCTTCAGCACCCAGTATGTAGGAGATGGAACTTTGAAATTTATGAATTAGCAAGTAATGCTTGGATCTTGTGCTAGGAAATACTAAACAAATAAAGATGGACATTTAGATGCCCAAATGATCCTACAGAAGGGAAATAAAATTCATGTGCAAGCCTTAATATGCCAGACAATTCATCGTAGAGAATAAACCCTACCTCAACCACAAAACATATCCAAGTCTTCTCACCATGTGCTTCTGTAATCCCTTTTAAGATTGTCAGGCCCAAGCTTCTGATTGCCTCCGCTATCTCAAGAAAATGACTACATTCCTCACACAACAGCTGCATGGATCAACTAAAATACTTAAAACACCGAGAACAATAATTTATAATAATAATAATATTAATGAGTAAAAAGTGAAATATCATCTTGTTTTCATTGGATATAAAGTCTCATCTTTGACTGTACGAAAGCTATGGTGTCACATTCTCATAGAATCACCCTTCGTTATTCACTTAACTCTTCTTAATTTTCTAACATATCTCTGATAGACCGATACCAGTGACATAATGAACAAAATTTCCTAAATAACATAAATCATTAACTTAACAAACAATAACTATAACCAGTAAACAATGGACAAAACTTCCTACATTAACACTTAGCAGTGAACCCACCAATAAAATGATAAACTTAACAAACAATAACTACAATACCATCTACTGGAACAGTTCTCATGAACCTACACAGACCCTATACGCACCTCTACAAGCATCTGCCCATTTTTGTTTATATTTTCCACTATGATTGAGCAAACTTTTAGAGGGCTTCCCACTTCCACTGCCCAGCTTGAACCTTGATCATAATTGGACGATCCAAGCATGCCAGCTCCCTTTTGATGCATCTACAAGAATCAAAAGAAGACGTTCACTGACAGAACAAAACATGGTATGCTCTTGCAGAAGATCAGTGTTTCCACCAAGTCTTACTAATTTTATACCAACAACTTCGGACAAGTTCTGGCACTAAGAGGCACTTGAAAAATCATGACAAAACTTGATTTCAGCTTGTGATCATTAATTATGCAGCCATTACATGAAAAAGGACAATAATCTATAAATATGTCTACAAGCCCCTAAAGAGAAAATTCTAGCAAAACTCGAATGAGTTCATTTAAATCATATGCCCCAATAGTTGAAAATGATCATGGAGAACTTCCCAGTTTCTAATTTACTGAGTCACAAAGATCATTAACCAGTAAATGGCATGAGCATTTACCTTTGATTCAGCACATTTACCAAGCTTGTCAGCATGCTTACTGATACCTTGAAGAAAGACCATGTGCTTGATTGTGCGCTCCAGCAATGAATCAATACTGCACTGCAGATTTTTCTTGAAATTTTAGCAGACTGGCATTTATAAGGGTATAAACAGCAACCATCAGAATCCAACACTCATCTAAACAGCAAGAATATTACCTTTGCTCCATTAGGCACAAGCTCCCTCAGCTCCTTAATCCGATCTTGAATGAGTTGTCTGTCCCTTGGTCTAGGCCTGGCATTTTCACCAGGTCTAGCCCTCTTTTTGTTGTTCTTAGCTGGATCTGAGGACTTCTCAAACTGCTTGGAATTGCTAGGGCATGTTGAAGAATAGGCTTTTGAAGACATTGATCCGCATAACTCCGATGAATTCAGACAGTGCTGTTTGCTATCTTCCACGAGAGAGGACTTATTAATTGAATAACCTGCTGAATTAACAGTACAATTTGTTAGGCTTGAAGGCTCAGAAGTATTTCTGGTTATCAACGACGATTGTGCTGATCTACAAAAAGATCTCTCACTTCTCATATCACTGCCACTATGGCAAACATTTGCCACTACAGCTTCAAGGAGATTTTCTGAGCCAGATTCAAAAGTCAACTGGCTGCAGCTCATCCCCTCTTGCATTTCAATATTAGCTCCAGCTTCTGCATTATCTACCTGGCTATCAGCATAGAAACCATTCCTCAAAAAGGCTGGTCCAAGTGCTTCAAAAAGCTCACAGCCAGCAGAAAACTTTAAGGAAGTGTTTATTGAGTCCATGTCAATTAAATCATTTTGATTCCCCAACTTCTTTGAATTATTTTGAAATTTTATGTCTGAAGATTTGGGTATGTCCAGCACCTCCTTTGGATAAGAACTCAAACTACTCGGCTTAACCATATCATTAAGTGCAGAGCTAAGGAAGTTTGAGGAGTAGCATGCATGACCGGCTCCATACTGTTCAGCTTGAAATGCAACATTAAATAAATTTATGTCATCCACAGCAGGACTAATAGCATAGACATTTTCTGGTTCCAAACTCATTTTTTTCCACCCATTAGTCTCCCCTTTACATGCCCCATTATTTATCAAATGCCTCCCCAACTGATTTTGATGCTCCAAGTTGGAATCACTTGCTATTGAGGACAGCTGAAGCCCTTCATGCTTATTCTCCACTTCAGTTGCCCCTTTGGGAATATTACTGAACAGTGGAAGAACAAATAAGCTATCACTGTACTTTTGGGGATGTGAAAACCCAGGCAACAAACCATCTGGTCCATCTTTTTGTACAGCATTATCTAAAGGAATAACTTCTGAATCTAGTAATTTTGCTGGAAAACCTTGCTGCAAAATAAAGAGCAGAAACTATTATTACCATATAGTATATTTTTTGAATAAAGAGAGGGAAATTAAAAAAATGCTTCATAAACATCTGCACATGTAGTTATGTACAAGGTCACATGTGTACACACTAACATAAAGAAAGAGGCAGAAAGTGAAAGTAAATCATACCTTAAATAATGAATTTTTCATACTACATTCTATTGAGCTGGATATATGCCCTACGGAAGAATCTTGAAGAGCAAAAAATACATTTCTGATGTGACTCACCAGCTTCACATCCTCGTACACCTGCTCCATTCAAATAAATAAAACTAGAATAAAAATACAGTCCAAACTATAAGCTTGAAAATTTTAGAGTATTTGACATCATAATAGTACTAATGACAATAAAATACCAAATCTGGAGAAGGCTTCAAATTTGAAGCACCAATATATAAGCAAGTAGAAAATCTACTAGAACCAAAAAGCTGCACACTAAATAATTGAAACTGAATAATTAAATTATGTTAAGGTTTTGCCATATTAAGACATGCTTTAATAATTCTTTATCATGTAAAAATGACTTCAACAAATTAAGTCATGAATGTTTCTTACCATAATGTTCGCTGTATTCCATTTAAAATAAACAAAAAAAGTATAGAGTTGAGAATTCTAAGAAAAAGAAAATAGACCAGTAATGGAAATGATGCAAAAAGTGTATGAAAATTACAAGGATCAACAACACAAAAATACTACATATTCAAAAGCCAAATACTTCATCGACACTGACTCAAAGGTAATAACATCTTTCAAGCCAGCAAGATACATTTGTACAAAACAAAAATATCAGAATGTTAAAGATATCCATCCGAGACCCTCAAAGCTGCACAAACATTGACTTAAGGTATATACATTGATACGCAGATGAGCATTGATAAAGTACAAATACATCAACATAATTGGAAGTCATCTTACTTTATTCAAGGAGCCAAGTTGCACAACTCCATGTGGACCAACAGGAATAACAACAACGGTCTACAAGGAAAAATGCAAATACTTCTATTAACAGAGTAACCATATATATATAAGAAGGAAACTAAATTCTAGGTAAAAGACGATTTTTTTACTACATTTTGAAGTGCATTTACTTCTAAACTCTCAATAGACAAATTAAGAGAGTTAAATCTTATATTCTCTTTACATTAAGGTCAAATAAACAAGCTCAAGAAATTGTAAAATTGAAGTGGAGTAAAATGCCTGCACTAAATTATAAGCTCTCCCACAAAGATTTTGACCTTTTACCGAGAAACCTAACCAGTTGTTGACACCCATGTGTTGAACCAAGGTAATCATCAAAATAATTACATTGAAATGCAAATATTTTTAAGTGGAGGAAAATGCATACATACCCTGATCCCTGATGCAAATTGACTTTGCCAACCATCACATAACTGAAATTCAAACCCAATTAAGGCAGAAAAGAGTATGAGAGCATTGAAACAAAATATCAAAATCAACTATGAAACAGTATGTTTGCTATCATTACTTGGTAAAGTTCATCACCTCAAACAATAAGCAGTAGCTGTTAACATGCTTATCTGCAAATATCCATTGATGCTTTCCAGAAGCTGCCACTTGCCCGACAATCCTGTAAAAAAAAGGATGAGTACTAACTAGAGTTGTTGCATAAGCTACATGTACTAACTGAGATTGTTTGCTCAACGCACACTTATGAAAAATGGTGCACAAGGATTTAAAGGGCACAAAACCCTATCTTTGACCTGATGCATCTGGGTATCCTTTTTTTAACTATTGCATTAAAAATGCCAAAATCATGCCAAAAACTGAACAACAAACTTAGGTATCACTTATCAGTGGATGGAACCATACCCTTCCCCTAGAGAATATACATGATAAGACATTTTTGCCACAGATAAACCAAGGGTGTCATGTGAATAGCGTCCAGAGTGCAAGCTTTCTATTGTATCATGGAAACAATGATTTGCCATAGGATCAAGTTGGTCAAGGTTGTCATAGTATGCATCCTCCCAAGTCAGCACCCTGCAATAACGCAATACTAAGAACAACACTCAAACAAACACATAATTGTATTTTCACCATAGGCCAATGGAGTATCCCACACAATAGGAGGTAAAACAGATTAACTATTAATTTATCTCCTCTGATGATCTCAGTAAGAGAATCCATCCCTGAACTAATCAAATGGTATTGGCCCCTTTTTTTTTTCTTTCTCAATAAAAAAGGGAATTAAAAGCTAAAAAGCAAGTGTGCTAATTTCAGGAACTTCTACAACGTTGCCAACTTGAATTAAATACTAGAAATAGAGGGGTAAATGGAAGAAAACAAGCATGTGCGAATTATATCCTATCCCAATTTCCGGGGTCAAAGCCATTCCAACCCGACTTAAGAACAAGTCAACTTACAGCGAACTAAAAATAACCAAAACGTCAATTCATCTTATATAAAGAAAACTCCAAATAATTAGATGCAGATGCACAGAAACTCCAAATTAGCTGACCCCAAGGAGCGTGACAACATGTTCATACTTTTTTTTTTTTTTGTAATCTATGCTAAGAAAAAGAAATACTGCAAAATAATCAATTATACAAATATGATGATCAACTTAAAACAAAGAACGAAAAAGGAAAAAAAATGAAAGAGGAATTGTACTGACATTCGAGCACGATGCTTAAGCTTCCAAAAGACGGCATACTTCCACTCAGTATTGAGGCAGAAACTTCTCAATAGCTGCTGCAACCGACATCCACTTATACTGCTAGCCATCTCTATTTCCCCTCAACAAAGGATCCAACTTTTTTTATTTTGTTCAAAAGCGCCCCTCACTCAACCTAAAAAAACAGCAAATTTTCAATCAAAATCAACCCCCCACAACCTAAGTTTTTTTCTCTGTTTGCAACAAAGCCCCTAGCTTCCTCTGTAAGAACCTCTTCCAGCCTGTTTTCTCCTCAATCCCGCTCGCGGTTTAATCGACGGTCTCACCGTTGCCAACAACAGACTATCCGTTCCCATTCCCTCTCTAACCAAGAAGGAAAAGAAAAAAAAGAAACAGTCTAATATAACTTTCGCCGCAGAAGCCGATTACACGATCAAACTTGTGAGATCAATCATGACACTCTCATCGCAATTAACTCCGTTTAAGCTCCTGCATTTGACCATCTTTCTTTTTTTTTGGCCAAAGGATGAGAAACTTTTTTTTCCAGTCGTCGAATAGAAAATGAGAAACTATAGAGAGCGACAAAGATATTGCAGAAAGATCTAGCTTATATCAGACGACATGGATCGATGAACTCGTTGAAGATCAATTTTCTCCGGTTTTTTTCAAAAATAAAATTGCGACAGAGAGAAAGAAAATTAGCGCAAGATTCAGCAGGGAATTGAACTAGTAGAGGCAAAAGAAGCAACAAAGAAGTGAAAAAAAAAAAAAAGAGATGATCAAAGCTTAAAGAACTCTTCGATTGCAGCTTTCAACAAAAATCGAACTCAAGCTCTCTGATACATTTGTCGCGATTTTTATCGGGTCAGCTTGCCTTTTTCTTTTTTCTTTTCTTTTTTTTCGTTTTAAATAAATCAGCAACTTTTTTGACGAAACTGGGCGCGGCGTAACTTTATAATATCCTGCGCATCATTGGAGCTCCTTTTATTAGTCTACGCAGAAGGCGCATGTTAGTGAATTCCACTAGGTTAATAAAGTTGTTTATTTAAAGGGTAAATTGAACTCAAAGTTATTAAACTATTAGTAAGTTTACGTTTTAATTATTTAACTTTAAAAAGTTACAAAATGGTCACTGAACAATTGGAAAATTTTCATTTAAGTCACTGAACTATTTGAAAGTCTTTATTTAAGCCATTAGGTTATTAAGTTTTTTTTTAAGTCCAGCTAGCTAGCTCCAAGCGACGATTCAACGGTTGATAGGTGAATCAATACCCATCGACAAGTAGAATATACCTTAGTCGAAGTCGATCTGATGGTCAATTTCGGAGATTGAAGAAAAAAATTATTTTGATTTTAGTTCACAAATTCATGATATTCAAAGTTGTTTCGTAAAAAAATGAACTGTAGAAGAGAAAGGGAAGGAGAGCTTTCAATTGGCATAAGTTGTGGAAACAAAGAAAGTCATAAAATAGCGCTTTTAATAAGCTAGAGACTTAAATGGAAACCTTTGAATAGTTTAGTGACCACTTTATAATTTTTTAAAGTTAAATAATTAAACGTAAATTTACTAATAATTTAATTATTTTAGCTGCAATATACCTTATTTAAAAGATCATTGAGGGTGTGTTCAATTCAAACTATGGTGGTAATGTAGGATTCTAAAATGATTTGGATTCCAAATATTACCTGAGCTAAATTTAATAATATAGAGATAATCTCAACATCACATCTTCCTCGAAAATAAGATTTTGGAGATTATGATGGTTTTATAACAATTTTACCTTTTTCTTTATGATATTTATTAGTATAGTTTGGCTTGTTTGGATGTGTTGTGAATAGGATATATATACACATTAAAAAAAGGTAAACTAGACTAGAGGTGATCCAATTATAGGTTTTCTTTTTCACCTGAATTTTTCTTTAAATTAGTCACGAGTTTATTTCTTTTTATTCATTTAGATAAAAATCGGTATAATAATAAATTTAGTCCTCAACTTTTATATATTATATTAATTTAGTTATAATTTTAAAATTAACCTTCAAATTTTACAAATAGTCTCGATTGATCCTAATTCTAAAAATTTAAAAATATATACAAAAATACATAAATATTTTTAAAATATAAAATAATAAGTTTAAATTTTATATTAATATTAATTAAAAATAATTATATTGTTCCCTCTCTCTTTCCCCACCATCCCACCCAACTCTCCCCCCTTTTCACTACACCATTCTCTTTTCTTTTTCATCTCTATTTCTCCCTTAGTGTTTAAATTTTGCAGCACATTTCCAGCACAACATTGCCAAAACCATTTCCATCGGAGTGTATTATAGAATGTGTGTGTGTATATATATATATATATACACGTGCTTTGGCTTTGTTGATTGATTTTGGGGGAGGGGGAGGGTTATTTATTTTATTTAATATTAATATATAATTTAAATTTATTATATTTTTTTTGAAAATATTTATGTGTTTTATATATTTCTTTAATTTTTCTAGAGTTAGGTTCAAAATTATTTATAAATTTTGAGGGTTATTTTAGAAATATAACTAAATCGATATAATATGTAAAAGTTAAGGGCTAAATTTATGATCATACAAATTTTAAACTCCTCCCATGTCGGTGACTATTTTAAAATTTATAATTAGTTGACCAAAAAGAAAATGAGATGAGTTTATCCTATAAAATATTATGATAAAGTTTAGAAAAGATTAATGAAATATGTGTAAATTATATTTTTTAAAATTGAAAATTTAAAAGTATTTTTCATAATTTTATTATTTTAAAACAATAATGTATTAAGACAGAGGTGAAGTTAAAAATTATTAAAAAACTTTTAAGAGCTAAAATGTAATTTTATCAGGAATTAACTGCTTTGTATCATCATCACATAAACCTTCCTTCAAATAATAATTTAATTATTTAAAAATAAAAGGGAAGAAAATATAAAATGTGGAATGTATTTATGAAAATGGGGGTGGGTAATTGAGTACACTTCCCAACCAAATGTTATTTTGTGGCCAACAAAATGATTTCACAATGGAGAAATTTGCAATCTTATCTTTTCATTTTCATACCCATTTTTTCTCCTTACACCTTCAACATTTCTCTTTTTTTCCACTAAAAATATTTTTATATTTAATATTTATTTGAAATTTTTTACTTTCGATTTTATCTTTTACAAAAATTTTATTTATTCTTTTACTTTCGATTTTAAATTTATACTAATTATTTTTATTTTATATTTAATTATTTTAATGCATATGTATTAAATAAAATTTTCCTTTCTATTATTACACTAATAACAAACCTTATTCATATCGTAAGTTTTCAATTCTTTGTAGGACTTTCTTAAGGGTTTTGACATTTGAGAATTTAGAGAACCATAAATTTTGCTTTATATTATTTTATTGTTTTGATTATTAAGGGTAATTATGGATTTTGAAACAAATAAATACGTAATTTTAAAAAATTGAAAATTAAATTAAAATAAGAGTTTTAAGATGGATGAAATCAACAAATGGGAACGAATGGAATTTTAAAATATTATTTTGACAGTTTATAAATATAAATACAATATATTTTTTTGGGTAAACTATAAAAATAGTCACTTTTGTTTACCTCAGACTACATTTTAGTCACTTATGTTTGAAATATTACGTTTTAGTCACTTACGTTATCGTTTTGTTACAAAGCGGTCACTCTACCGTTAAGCTTTGTTACCTCCCTAATAGTGGTCCTACGTGGTAGTCCAAATGGGTTTTAAATGTCAACTTGGATGTTCTACATGGCAGTCCAAATTAAATTTATTTAATTAAAAACTTATTTTCATCCCAGCAAATCCAAGTTGGCATTTAAAACCCATTTGGATTGCCACGTAGGACTAACGTTAGGGAGGTAATGGAGTTTAAAGGTAGAGTGACCACTTCGTAACAGAACAATAACGTAAGTGACTAAAACGTAACATTTCAAACATAAGTGACTAAAATGTAATTTGAGGCAAACAAAAGTGACTATTTTTATAGTTTACCCTACATTTTTTTATATAATTTTAGGTGGGGTAATACAATTTAAACCTACGTTAAATGGGTATCTGAAAATAACTTTAACCATCGTTTCATATAAGTTAAGATATAAATACAATATAATTATAGTATTATTATAAATATATTTTCAAGCAACTACAAAATAAATCAAACTAAGGACAAAAGGACTAAGAACCAAAATAATCTGAACAAAAACTTATTCATTACTAAAACCCACAAATGACAATAGTATATGGTAAAATTGGAGACCCGCTCTTAACAATTGCGTATGATGAGACTCAAACCAAAGTACTTAAAGACTTATGACCTCAGTTTTTCCAACAATACCAAGGCCTCATTGAAATTTAGAAATATTATTTATAATATAATGTTGCTTTACAATAATTATATGAAATAAAATTATATTGTATATGTCGATTGAGCCTTACCTCAAGTGACACTATTGTTATTGTAGTAACAAAGAGAAAGTCAATTTAAGTGCGCTTAAATGCATTTTTTCTTCGATTTAAAAGTTGAGGAGAAGTTAAGCTTTGTAGTTTATATAAAAACAATTATATTGATTTAATATGTCAAAATGATTTAATTATAATTTAAAATTTATTATAATATACATATTGTTAAATAAATTAATATATTTTAATTATATTTAACACTTTGAATAAATAATATTCTTTTACAATAAAACTATATCAAATATTATTTCTAAATTTACCACTATAAAATTCAGAGTGAAATGAAATTTAATATTAAATAAATTTTTTTTGAAAGTCAATTAATTTTAACTCTCTTTTTTCAAAAGCTCTTCCTTTTAACTCCTAATATCATCTTTACAAAGACTTAAGATTGAAAGAGTTTTTTAAAAAATACATAGTAAATTATATTTAAAAATGACATGTTCATGTGTTTTTAACTTGATGCACCACACCAACTAAACATCATTTTGGAATGCCATCATATGTTTTGGCAATGCCCATCTTTAGTGATTATTGCTTGCAATTGATTTCTAATCATTTTCTTTTTTAAAAAATTATTTCTGAAATTAAATAAGAGAGTCAGTCCAAAATTTACTCAATATGATGAACAAAATACAAATTAACAAAAGAAGAAAAATCACTAAACATTGTTGCTTTAGGCTAAAAGATATTACCGACTGTATTAACAGGCGTAATCATGATTTATTTCTATATCATTTTATATGCATGGCATTCTAAGAACCAAATAAATAAATAAAAAGTTGTCTTTTGACAACAACTAGAATAATTGCCCCCTCTGCATGGGGATTTTTTATTTTTATTAAAAGTATAACAATATATATATATATATATATTTTTTTAATTTTAATTCCATTCTTTTACTTTGATTGCATTTTCATAACTTAGTTTGAAATTGTTGGAGTTTCTTAAAATTCTAATAATTCAATTTATTTGCTAGAATTTAAAACATGAGATTGAGCTCTTCATCTTTTTACTAACTTGTGTGCACTGAATTATTATTATTTTTCTAATTACTTACATATAAATTTATGAATGATTTTCATGTCAATGATTTAAAGGTAAAGTTTAATAGTGTAATTCAATTAGATTAATTATTCAATTTTGTAAAGTATAAGGATCAATTTCTAAAAAAATTAAAGTAAAAGGGTATTAACGTGAGGACAATATACAAAGGGTATTAACGTAATTCATGAATAATTTTATTAATCAATCTGTTCGAAAAAATTATGAGTGTACAAACAATTATACTAAACTTAGGGCACTAGATCTAACAGTTTTCCACTTGCCCTAGTGAATTAGATGAGTCATATTCCACATTATCATGCTCTCTACATGTTTCTCAAAACCCTCAATTAGTAGAGTCTTGGTACACAGGTCCAAAAGGTTGTACTTTGATGTGACTTTTGACTTTATCCATGAATTCGTCTACCACTACCTCCCTTTATGATACTTTCTATCAATGTGTTTTTATCCTCGTGTGGTTTCTTTGGGGTTTAGCTATATTTGCACTGTTATAGTGTCATAGCTTTTTTCATACCTCATATTCGGCTCTTTATAGTGAAGTTAGCAGTGTAACTCTGCTTGACACTTATTCACACTATGGACTCGGTTACCCTAATTGACCCGAAATTGGGGAAAGCTAGGATTAAATTTAAAAGGACTAGTAAATTTTCAGACTCCATTAGGAAATTAGAAAATTTTAGTGGTTGAATTGTGAATAGTTGACTTCAATTCCAGTTCAGTTACATTGGAACCGATTGGTTCTAAAGTGAGAGATAAAATGATTAAGAATGGATGGTGGAAGGGTCGGTAAGGACCGTGCTTAAGGAGTATATATATGAACGTGAATGGAGATAGAATTTTCTCAATTCTGTTTAAAAATCTTCTCCTTCCCATAGCACCATCTTCTTTAGTTGTTTTGAAGAAGAAGGGGATGCAGATAAAGAAAGTTTTACATGTCGCAACAGGGGTGTGAATTTAAGTTTGGTGATGGAGAAATTGAGGAACTGATAAACTTCCTTATCTCTCTATTTATGGATTGAAGAAAGGAGTAAAGTAAGACTCTCAAAGCTTCTAAATAATTTAAAGTTTTGGGTTTTTAAGATTGACTATTATAAGATTAACTGATGAATGGTTTACCTGTTTAGTTGCTAGGACGAAGGAAGCTCTAGTGTTGGACAAGCTAAGCTATCGAGGACAAGGAAACAAGGTGTGTTTTTGCACCCTGCCTTATAGTTGATAAATGATGTTGTGTGAACTTGCCAATTATTTGCAAATCATTTAATAGTAGATAGTTGTGGAACGGTTATTTGGCATGATGCATGCATAATGATAATTTGTGTGGTATGCATGATTTTTGTATCCATGGTATAGAAGGGAAACTATAAAAGGTTTAGATGAAGTTAGGACTTGGGAAAGCATGATTTTGTTATATGCTGCCATATAGTGTTGCTGAGTGCACCCGTGATGTGCGAAGCTACAGGCTTTGCGGAGTGGACACTGCAGTGTTCGAGCATTGAGGTTAGGAAAAGCGTAATGGAGAAATAGGTAAAGGAATCTGGAAATTGGAATTTCGTAAAGATTTTGCTATTCGAGATTGCTAAGAGCAAATCGCAATGCGCGAAGCTCTAGGCCTTGTAGAGGGAACACTTTAGTGTTCGAGCATCAAGGTAAAATCTGAAACAAGTCTTTTGGGACCACACCATGACGAAGATATTTAGGTTCCATAGAGCACCATCGTAACGACGGTCAGCAGACACTATGGGTTGACATCGCGATGACGATAAGGTCTTACAGAATGACACCTCAAAAGAGGTCTAACGTGTAAGACCATAGTTTTACTGTGACAATGGGGTAGTCCACCAGGACAATAAACACCGGGTAGTTCGATGAAACAGTAAAAATGGGAAAGTCCACTAAGGTGTAAAGGCATGGGAATCATAATTGGAAAGCCCACGATTCATGAAGAATGTCAAGGGTGAAAATGAAGGTCGCGGTGTAACTGGAGTGATAAGTCACAAGAACAAATGAGTTGGTGTGGCTGAGGAATATAGACTACCAGAATAATGAGTGATGCCAAAGTTATGTCTCAACCTTAGGTAGGGTGAAAAAAAAGGCTCATCAGATAAGAAGGTAAACATAGTACACATAAATACCAGTCCGCCAGGGAAGCTGTGAATTTTACACAGTTTAAACAGGCATAGATTAGGTTGCAGTAGGACACAATCACATACTGATAAGCTGACAACGAGTCAGTCCAAAGATTGACTAGACAAGTAAAGGAATTTTTGGGAAGAAAAAGTATGCCCAAGGTTGGATGGCCAGCAAAGTCAGCTAGGGGATATTGGAAAGTGGAGATCTGATGTAACCACGAATAATTGACAGCGGTACCAAAGGTAGGCACCGTATGACCAAAGAAGTCTCATAAGGAAATAAACTGATTGGGCTAGTACAATGGTGTTGTGCGGTAAGATCTAATACTCCCAAGTTGTGAGGACATTGAAATCTAGTAAAGACTTAATTGAAGCAATTACTTGAGTAGTCGCCAAGTGTCACCAATCAGAATTAAGGGATGTGATTAACAGGGAGTTAATCTTGAGCCAAAAGTCTTAAATTTCTAAAATTTTATATGCGGATTTCACTAAGTTCTTTTGAACTTATAAAGTTTTTGCTTGAGTGCAAGTTAGTTAAAGACTCAAAAATCCAGAAGGACCAAGCCAGATTCCCCTTGGTATTTTTTAAAGTGCGATAGCGGCTCATGTGTATAGAGGGGTACCCTAAAGGCTTCGCCTCAGGGTTTAAGTTGTTTGTATGTGATAACAAGTCTTTGACCAAAACTGTAAACTATTGTTGGATATAAAGTTTTAAAATTATATTACTAGCTTAATACGAGTTGTACTTTCAATTGAGTTTCGAATCTTAGTTGTTTAAGTATGTAATTAAACAAAAATAGTAATTGTGTCAAGTCATTCTGGTTAGTGTAGTAATCGATACCCGGACCTGGCGATTGGGTTGGGTAGAGGGTGTTACAGAATCGGTCATTACATAACATTTAATATCTTGTCTATGTATGAAGCTTATGATAATGCTATCACTTTGTTCTTTCGATCCCTTAGGGTCTGAATGCCTAGAACAAAATTAGCTTCTCCCAAGTCCTTCGTACTAAACTTTTAAGTGAGCAATAATTTAACCGATGAAAATGTCCCTACATCATTTCCAATGAGTAGAATGTCATCAACATATAGAACGAGAAAGACCACCTTTCCATCCTCAATACGTTTATGAACACAAGGTTCATCTACGTTTTGCTCAAATCCAAAATTTTTTATCGCTTGATCAAATATTTAATTCCATGAGCGAGATGCTCGCTTAAGTTCATATATGGATCTAAGCAATTTGTAAACTTTATTCTTATTTCCTTTAGTTATATATTTGGTGGTTTGCATCATATAGATGCTCTCTTCAAGATAGTCATTTAAGAACGTTGTCTTGACATCCATTTTCCAGATCTTGTAATGTAGAGCTGTCGCAATGGATAACAATATGCAGACTGACTTGAGCTTACCCATAGGAGAGAAAGTTTCTTCATAATTGGTACCTTCTTTTTCTGAGTATAACCTTTTGCAACAAGTTTGGCCTTGTAAGTTTCCACTTTTCCATTTACATTTCTTTTCTTATTTTAGATCCAGTTACACCCTATGGGTTTTATCCCTTTTGGTAAGTCTACAAGTACCCATACTGAGTTGGAATTCATAGAATCTATCTCGGCTTTTATAGTTATTTCCCAGAGTTTGGAATTAGCATTCTACATCACTTCATCAAATGTAAGTGGGTCATCATCTTCTTGTTCGACAAATTCAGTGTTTAAAACACTTCCGCTAGATTCGAAGAACTCAGGTCTACAAGAGACCCTCCCACTGCGACGAAGCACCCTATGTTGTTGATTATTTTTAGATCTAATGTTAGAAGTCGATTCTAGAACTGTTTCTATAAGGCTTTGTGTATTTCCTAAAAATTTCTCAAGTAGCTTTTTACTTTGAGGTTTGAAGTTATTCATATAACTTTCCTTAAGGGAAGTAGCATTAGTTGACACTATCCATGTTTAATCTTTTGGGTTATAAAACAACCCATCCTTTGTTTCTTTTGGATATCCCACAAACATGCATAATTTCATCCATGAATCCAACTTCCTTGCATCTTTATCCAATACGTGGTATGGGCATTCCCAAATCCTTAAATGATTTTAGATTTGGCTTCCTGTCCTGTCACAATTTCTATGGAGTTTTTAGATGTTGCCTTAGTTGGTGCATCATTCAGAATATAGCAAGTCATTTGTAATGCATATCCTTAAAAGGAGATTGATAGCTTCAAATAACTTAACTTCGAATGAATCATGTCTAAGAAAGTTTAATTTCTTCTCTCTACCACGTCATTCTGTTATGGAGTGTTCGACACAGTTAATTGGGATATAATCTCATTCTTTATGAGATACCCTAAGAATTCATCTGATAAATATTCTCACATCGATCAAATCAAAGTGCCTTTATGGGTAAACTCTTTGAATTTATCAAATGATTCACTTTTGCAGTGCATTAGGTACACATACCCACATCTGGAATTATCATTAATGAAGGTTACATAATGCTCATAACCACCTCTTTCTTTGACATTCTTAGTGCCACATATGTCAATGTGCATATATTTTAAGGGTTCCATTGTCCTCGTTTCATTTGCATAAAAAGATCAGTAACATGCCAAACCCAACCTAGATGTTATGGCCGAATATGAAGGAATAACATTAGTTTGTTTTAAAACTTTTGATTTAATCAAACTTGGTTATGCGTTTCAAAAGCATAAAACTTGGTGGAACTCTCACAAACGTTCAGAAAAACTTAAGTCCAAAAACACTTATTTCAATCCTAAAAATTTAATTCAATTTCGCTGGTTTTGAAAGTTCCAATTTTGGATAAATCTTTTCCAGTTAATGCTAACATTTATCAAAAATTGTTTAGTTGTTTACAAAAAAACACTTAAGAGTTACTTACTTTGCATTGAAAAATTTTCAGAGTTTTAGTTTTGAAAATCGGAATCTAATTTGTTAACCGGTGTAATTTTACAGTTTAACAATCAAAAATAGCAAAAACTTATGAGCAAAACGAAAACCAAAACATAACCCAAAAACATATTACAATCCCAAAAGTCCAGTTACGAAAACATATTACAAAAACTTGTTGAAAAAAAACCAAACCAATGAATTCAATATAGGTGATAATGGGAGTTTGTACTTTCAGAACTGTTTATGCATATCGAAACATTCAGAATTGAAAAAAAAAAAGACATTCTACATGAATCCCACAATAGTACTTATATTATACATCATGGAGTCAATAAAATGTATAATAACTTGAAATTGTTCTATTGGTGGTCAGGAATGAAAAGAGAGATCATTGAATACATAGCAAAATGTTTTGTATGTCAGCATGTTAAAGCAGAACATCAAGTTTCGTCAAGTTTATTACAACCTCTAATGATTCCTGAGTGGAAATGAGAGCGAATCATTATGGACTTTGTATTAGGATTGTCGTTAACGTAGAGAAAGAAAGATGTAGTTTGAGTGATAGTGGATAAGATGACAAAATTGGCTCATTTCATTCCTATGATAATAGACTATTCACTTGAGAAATTGGCTAAAATTTATCTCTGAGATTGTGAGATTTAACTTCAAATTTTGGAGTAAACTACACGAAGCTCTAGGCACTAAGTTAAATTTTAGTACGATGTTTCACCCTTAGATCAATGGTCAATCAGAGCAAGTGATTCAAGTAATCAAGGATATGTTGCATTGTTGTGTGATTGAATTTGAAGGCAACTCAGAAAGATTCTTACCATTAGTGAGTTTGCTTACAATAATAGTTATAAGTCGAGCATCAAAATGACACCTTACAAAGCTTTGTATAACCATAAATGTCGAACTCCTCTTTTTTGGTTAGAGTTAAGTGAAAGAAAGTGGTAACATATTAGATGTGTGAGATAGAAGAGAAAGTTTAGGTTATTCGAGATTATTTGAAAGTTGCTTCTAATCGAAAAAACTCCTATGCTAACTTGAAAAGAAAAAATATTTAAATTGAAATCGACAATAAAGTCTTCTTAAAATTTTTACCTTGAAAAAAGGTTTTGCGTTTTGGCGGGAAAGGGAAGCTTTGTCTAAGGTTTATTAGACTGAATGAAATTCTCGATAGAACTGGGCCCGTAGCTTGCTGGCTTGGTCTACCTTTGGAACTGGATAATTCACAATATTTTTCATGTTTCAATGCTAATAAGATATCCCTCTCATGTGTTAACTCTTGATGAAATTGAGCTGCAACCTGATTTGACGTATAGTGAATAACCAATTAAGATCTTAACTCTAAAAGTAAAAGAATTGAGAAGTAAATGTGTAGAATTAGTGAAAGTAATATGGCATCGTCATGGTAAAAAGAGGCTATTTGGGAGTCGGAGGAAACTATGAAATCTCAATATCCTCATTCTTTCTCAGGTAAATTTCGAGGACGAAATTTTCTAAGGGGTAGTTGTAACACCCTAATTTTTAATGGTGTCGAAAAAGGTAGTTTTCGAACCTCATTTTCGCAAATTGAGTATATTTACAGAGTTGGTATAAAAATATATTCAAGTTTGGTTTAGTAATTTTGTCAAATTAATAGTTAATTTAGGTATAGGGACTAAATTGTAAAAGTCCAATTGCTATAGATTTTTAATTAACCAAAGGCTTAGGGACTTAAATTAAATCAACTAAATGCCCAAAATGGTAATTAAACCATTTTTAATGAAGTTTTAGTGGATGATGGTGGCTTAGGCATTAAAACATTATTAGATTTTTAATTAAGAAAGATTAAGTAAATAAATGAATTTTAAATCATGGTATAAAACAAAAATTAAGTGGAAAGAAAGAGAATTGTCATCTCCTTCATCCTTCATACTCGAATTCTTCAAAGAAAAGAAAAGAGGAAAAACAACCTAGGGCTTTAAGCATTCGATCACTATTAGGTAAACTCAATTAAGTCGGGTTAGGTATACTTGAGAATTTTAGAAATAGATAAAATAGGAATTTTTGAATGTTAGTATAGTTAGTAGTTAGAGTCGATAGAAAATTAAAAACACTATTGAATAAGAGAAATAAATTCGGGGTATTGACTTAATTGTAAGAGAATAAAAGTATTTGGGCAAAAGTAAGAAAATTAGAAATTTGACATGATTGCATTGGATTGGAAGAAAATGAGGAAGGACTAGAAGTGAAATTTTACCAAAATAAAGTATGATTCATGGTATTATAGAGAAAGTTGGAGGATTAAATGGTAATTACTCAAACAAGATAATTATGGAAAATGTAATGATTAAGGACTAAAATGTGTAACAATATGATTGGTGGATCATTTTGATAATTATCATTTTAATTATTAAATTAATTAAATATTTTTATTAGAAGAAATCTTTCATCTTTCTCTTACATCTCACACCACCTCCATTTCTCCATCCTTTTAACTTTTGTTTTATTACAAATAGGTCATTTCCACCATTTTTAAGTCTTTAAGCTTAATTTCTCCAATTTTTTTATGAATCCTTAGTGAAATCAATAGATAAGCCTAGTATTCACCTTAGTTTCATGAAAAGAGTATCAATAATTGTCTTGGAGGATAGAGAAAATAAGAACTAGGGTTTAGTTACTAGTGATTAAGGTAGGAATGATAAGTTTCTTCATAAAATTCATGTTAGTTTCATTTAAATAGCATAGGTATGCTATTTGATTATGATTTTAAGAAGTAAATGTTATATGTTTTGATATGGAAATGAAGAAAAGAGAAGAAAAAGAAGGATTAGTTGGAAAAGAAAGGTAATGAAGTAGCCAAATAGTGAAGAAAGAAGAAAAGATTCCATACAAGCCTTGGTTGTAAGTACTTCAAGAATTTTACTTTATTTAATTTTAATATAAGTATAAATTATGTTAAAATAGGTAAATTAATTAAAATATGTTAGTATTATGTGCAAAAAAAAGTAGTGATAAATATAGTTTGAATTCTAGTTATGTGATGAATTGATTTGATATATTGAAATAATAGTAAAAAGGACTAAATTGTAAACTGTACAAAATTGTAATGAGAATTGAATTTCTGATGAATTGGACAATGAATGAAGTGTAAAGAATTAATGAATGTGTGAGGAGTGAAAGAGTGGTTAAATTACAAAGTATAGTAAATGTATTAAAAGCCCATGTAGACAATATGAGAACTAGTAAGATATGAATGACATGGCATTAGGAAATCCTATGCGTGAAATTGAAAGTGACACTTCGGTGCAATTGAAATGTGACACTTCGATGCAATACTATGATTGTTGCGTATATCTTATATGTTCTATTTAGTCTACAATGGGCTATACCAATAAAACATTGTACGGAAAGATTTTCAATGAATCTGATAAGTGATTTAAGCCTTGGGAATTGATACTTATTTATTGGTATTGACTTTATGAAATTATACATATCCTAACATTAATTATACTTTAAATAGAAAGTTTAATTCTTGTAGTACTAACTAAGTTGTCACAAGCTTAACGTGTTATTTTCTAACATGTAGGTAAAGGTTAGACTTGAAGTGCTAGAGTGGATAATCGACGTCAAATCATCTCATCACATCCCAAGCTTGGAAGAAATTATGGTTTGGATATTTTGGTACTAGCTATGGCATGTATATAGGTAAAGTTTAGTTGTGAATATAAGTCTTTTGGTGAACCTATTGGTAGCACTTGAAACTCTTTGTTTATTTTATAATCTTAACCTTAATTAAATGAGTTTATGATGAACTATGTGAATCTTGAGTTTGGAGTTGAACTTATAGGAGTGATATGTTAATTGAATTGGCTGAAATATGATGTTTGAATAGGGTTTTAGGTGATGAAAATTGAGATAATGAAAATTTTATGAAAATAGAGTGCATGCCACGACATTGAAATTGTCACATCGCGACGACATAAGACAGTAAGTGACGTGACAATGATATAAAACAGTAAGTGACGTCACAACGTGGAACCCCTAACATTGCGAAGTTAGCCTAAAACTTTAGAAATTTCACAACTTAGTCCCTGTTCGATCTTAGACTATTAAAAGAGTTGTCAAAAGCTTGTATAGAATTTATATATTAGTTTGAATTGGATATGTATAATGATTCTAATAACTTAAATGTAATGATAAAATGAATTGAAGTGTCATTGCTTCGGCAACAAATATAGCATTCTGATATCTTGACCCGATGACCGGGTCGAGTATGAGGGTGTTATAGAAATGGCATGTTTCAATATGAGTTGGTATAGGTAAAATTTGGTGTTTGAATGGTTTGGATGTCAAAATCTAATGACATTGAAATGTTTAAGTTTAATTGAGGTAGTGAATGACTTGATGAGAAGTTGAACATAGATGTTGAGCTTGCTTGACATGTTTTTTGTATGTTTTAGATCAAGTGAAGTTGGTACTTGGTGTATATATTGAAAGGACTGGTTGAAAACATTGAAATATGTACCAAAATGTTCATTTTGCCAAAAGCAGAGGCTACGTTGCGACTTCGAACTTTTGACGTCGCAATGTTGTCATTACAATAGTGACATCGTGACGAGTTTAGTCTTATCGTCGCAACGTGACATACTGTGATGACTATGTCATGACGAGAACCAGAGTCGCGGTGTCGGTCCACATATTTTAAAATCCTTGCAATTTGGTGTTATTTCGTGTTCAAGTTGACAAAAGAGCTTTCGTAAGCTCGTATAAGACCCAAAAATGATTGTTTAATGCAAATGAAGGTGAATGATGTTTAAACGCATGTATAAATGATTATCTACTATTTATTTGACCCTAGTTACTCTGGAAACGAATGTAGCATTCCATAACTCATACCCGGTGATTAGGTCAGGCAAGGGGTGTTACAAGTTTGCTCATTTTCGATTACACTAAGTACATGTTTAGGTTCCATAACTCAAACACTAAGTTCATCTAAATGTTTAGGTACATTTATCAAAACGATGTAGTTTTATCTTTTCTTATTTGGATTTTCGGATAACTTGAATTATGTAATTCATATTCGAGTTGAACAGAAAAACTTGATTTTTTATTTGAGTTTATCCGAATAACTCAATTAACTCAAACTATTTAATTCAAAAATTGAATTTTTTATCGAATTTTTTGAATCGAATCAGATTTTACTCACCCCTAATAACAGGTTACTTTGAGGAAATAGTGGCTAATAATTGTTTGTGGTTATCTTTGGAGAATGACAGACTATTAGGAAACCTTTTCCGATTCGATTTAACTTGATATAGGTTATTAATTTCCACTAAGTGAAGGTGATCTTTAACCATTACATTAGTGAATTGAGGTAGCCTTTAAGTATTTTGTTTATTGCATTTTCATTCATTTTACTATTTATTGATTTTTACTTTATTGTATTTATATTTGTAACTTAGAGTAGTAGAAATGTGGGTTTGATCCTCAAATACTTCTTAACGAGTTTATTTTGTCGTAATTATTACTTGACAATGATACTATATATTTGTAGTTATCGAGTGAATAGTGAATCCCAACTAACTATTTATTTTTAACTTAAGCATAGAAGAATGTTTTGGAGCACAAATTTCTATCCATCCACCACAAATAGACCTTATTAATATTACTCTAATAATTTAACTCCTCAATTTTCATAAATTACAATCGTAAAATTTTGAATTAAAAATACCTCTTAAGCAAATTTCCTCTGTTGTTGCTTTTGGGTTTGGGTCAAAACTTTTACTTATCAATATCATCATCAAAATATTTGACCATCAATTATATTTACTTTTCCCAACTAAAGCTTTTAACTAATATTTAATTAATAACTACTGGTTTTAGATGGAAATCGAATTTATTTCCGGTTATCAATTTCATGTTTGAATTTAGTTTTAATATTTAATTTGGTATTTGATTTTTATATTTTAATTTAGTATTTAAACTAAACAATATTATATGCTCTAATGAAGGTTTGATTTGTGTGCTCAAATAAAAAAAAAGGTACTTAATTGGAAAAAAGAGAGCTTAAGTATTAAATTGAATATTGGAGGGTATTTATATAGGACAAAGAAAACTCAAGTATCAAATTAAAAAAATTCAAGTGTCAAAATGAACATTAAAACCAAACTTAAGTCCCAAATAGTATAGTAACCCAAATACAGTCAACTAACTTATATCTTAAACCCTGTTTGATAAAGTATTGAAGAACTTCAATTAACTGTCAATTAATATTTTAAACACCTTTAATAACCCACAATGAAATTTACTACATAGTATTTTTTCAAAAAAATGTAAAAAAAGTTGAGTAAATAGGAGACTTACTTATTACTTAATAGAGAATAAATTTAATTGTTTTTATTTTATTTCATTTAACATTATATTATATTTTATCAAACAATTTAATTATAATAAATATTTAATTCTAAGTAATACACCAAACAGATTTTATAACTTAAATTCAATATTTAATTTTTAGTACTTATTTTTGAGCACTTAATTTTTCAGTTTGTCTTAATTTCAAGTTTCATGGTGAGAACTGATTCCATAATTTAAAAAAATACTTTATAAAAAGTTATTTTATGAGAAAATTATTTTATAAAAAATTAATTTATATAAAATAAATTAATTTCTTTTCATCCTCTAAAATCTAAAAATCTTTAATTCTTTATTCTCTTTAAACATGCATCACTTTTCTCTCAAGTTTTTCTTAGTCTCTCACACCTTCTCTAGAATTTTACAAGAAATGTGATAAATCTTTTAATACTTTTAAATTGGTCTCCCTAATTTAGTAACAATTCTTCTGTTCTTTAAGCTTTATTGATCAGTATTTAGGAAATTCAGATTGTGACTTTTCTTGATAAATTAGGATTTTCATGCAATATTCAATTTTTATTGATTGAATGAAATATTAAATTTGAGTTATGACTTTTCTTGTGATAGATTAGGATTTTCATGCAATATTCATTTTATTGATTGAACGGAATATTAGTTTTATGTGAGATTCCTAGCATCTTAATTGGTAATAATTTTAGAGGTCGATTAATACAAATCCTTGAAGAAATTAGGATTTATTGTTATTATATTGTTTAAAATTTGTTGTTGCTAGTGTGATTGTTGTGTTTGGCCATGACACTGAAAAACATTGAAGTGGTTTTTATTTTTGTAAAAATTACTAGTTGTATGCCAGTTTTATGAAAACTTTTATGTGTTTAAGGCTTAGATTTATTTTTCATGTTTATTGAGAATGAAAATTCATTTTAGAAAGGAAATTATTTCATACACGAAATGGAGTTAAAAATGTCGGTTCTTTTATGGTGTAGTAGAATAATAAAAATAAAAGTTTTTAAAAAATGAGACATGTGACAATATTTGAACCGAATAAAATTTTTTCCCTAACCCTTAAAAGAGAAAAAGAGAGTATATAATTAAAATGAGATACAAAGTAATTCAAGATAGGCATGTTGAGTTTAGCCATATAGGATATAATTATAGTTAGAAAAGAAGGTTACAGGTGTACCATATGCATTAAAAATTTAAAGTTTATTATTTGCAAAGATGGCTAGATTCCTAGCTTGCCTTCTAATATATATATATTTTCGGGGTTGGGAAACCGTAATGATCCTAAGTAGATATTGTACCCTAGCTTTTTACTAACATGTAATCTAGGGGAATGACTCGTTAGTCACCTGAGTGGCCATTGTGGGAATTGAAAATCCATTTCAATATATCATCTATTCTAATTAGTATTTAAATTACATAATAAAAATTTTAAAGTGTTTTTATTTTGACCGTCAACTTATGTTTAATCACATATAATAAATAATTTAGTTCTCAATAATTATATATTTTATTAATTTAACCCCACTTTAAAAAAAATTAACAAATTTAACTCGATTCTAGAAAATTCAAAAACTAATAAATATATTTGCACATTCTCATACACAAACGCCAATGATGTAACATATATTTAAATATGATTTAATTTCAAGTCTTTGATTTCTTGAACTTATTTCAAAGAATGCTGGGTTGAGCTCTCTCTCCAGTGAGATGATAGTTAGGCTGTACAAGGAAATCAACAATGGCTAATGGTGTGTCGTCTTTTCCATAGTTTATTTGGGAAACTCAAAAATACACAAAACCCTTACAAATTCTGAGCAAAAATAGAAGAAACTCAAGAAATTTAATCAGGACATTAAAAACAAAAACATATTTTGAAATGATGTTGTGATGTACTAGACCTCTAATTAAATTTATGATACTTTAATGTTCATTTTTGGATTAAGAAAAACAAAAATTCATATGGTTAAAGGCTATACAACCTACAATTACAGTACTCCATAAGTGGTCATTTGCGATGGGTCTCATGAGTCCGACTGGTGGTAATGAAGAGGGAGGTACGAGGAGGTCCCAGTCCAGTTTGGAGTCCAATTCGATGACTGACGGAGGAGATCGGGACAAGGGAGATCCAGATTTCGACTTGGAGTTTTGTGGCTTTCTAGTGTTTACCAAGACAGTCTGATCGTAGATTTGAAGAGAGAAGAAAAACAGTGGCCCAATGACGCCATTCAGAGACGAGACTGGACGGTGGCGGTTAGGGCTAAAGAAGGAGAAGAAAAAGAAGAGAGACGGGTCTGATAATTGTTACAAAAAAAGTTAAGGTTAATTAGTTAAATAAACGAAGGAAAATGAAAAAAGAAAAAAAAAAGGGAAATAATAATGTGAAAAAAGGAGAACAAATAAAAGAAATGAAGAAAAGGAAGATGATAAAATATATTAAATTTTAATAATTTCTAAATATATTTTTATAAAATTCTATAATTTTTTAAATTTATGTATTTTATTTATATATTTTAAACTTTTAGAATCATGTTTAGATACATAATGTATAAATATTGTGGGTTAAATTTGTTAAAATTAAAATTAATTTAACAAAATAAATAAATATTGAGAGTTAAATTTATTATTATACCCAACATTCCTTTTAGTAACTAAACACATTTTTAACAGTGAAGTTACTAGAATGCTAAATTAGCTTAACAAGAATTAATTGTTATTGAATTAGTGAAATAATATAAATATAAATAATTATTACTTAACATATATATCTGTTATAATCAATTTTTACAACATAGGCCAACAAAGTTTGCCCAAGGGTTAACCCATATAAAAAATAAGCTTTAAATTTTATCCAAACTAATTTTTTGGACCTCGTATTTTTATCTAGATTCTCTCATTTTTGAGTTGACCTTCGGACTTAAATGAATAACCTAATCTAGGAATAGATCTACCTCGCACTATCACCTTCTGCTCTTTATTTTGGTAAAAATCTTTTAACAATATTATCAATTAAAATTTAATTATTGAATAAGAAATTTGAAATGTGTGAAAAATAGAGAGAGGAAAAGCATAAGCTTTTTTAAGGGAAGGAAAGTAAAAAGAGGGCAAAAAAGCAAAAGGGAACCCTTTTGATCGCTTATCAGTAGAATGTGCTATAGAGTTATAGGAGTGGTAGCCAAAAATCAAAGATGTTTATGATTTTCAGAATATTTTTTTGCTGAAAAAAGGTATTGATTTCCTACCTACCACCATGGAAGGTAGAGGATGCATGAAGACCACTTGTAATTTTGGGTAAGATTACGTGCTTTAATTCCGTGTGAAAGTACACTTCCAACATAAAACTAATATCTTAGTGCCATACTACCATTTCCCTTTCATTTCATCTTTACCTTTTCAATTGGTCGGAAAGTTTGGTAAATCATAACAACAAAACTCTTTTAAGTATTTTACCCTCATTTAATCTTAACTTAATTGACATACGTATTATTGTTAATGTAAGAGGACATGAGTTTCAGTATGCTGAAGCGCATTATCTTCCTGTTTATAAGTTGAAGAGGAATTATGAGTAGTTCTAAACCTTGTGTAAAAAAGAAATTACTTTTACAATGAAAAACATCAAAAATTGTACCAATAACAATGCTAAATAAGATCTAAATTCAAAATTAGATGAAATTATTAAAGAAAAAAACCCTAAAAGTTGTAAGAAACTTTCCACATCAAGAAACCAACAAGTTGTAGTAAGGGATACGAAAGTAACTATAATGTAACTATAATGTCCTTTCATTCACAATAGTACTAACTAAGACAATTGTTTCTCAACCAACCCATAAGCTTTTCCTTCCCTTTTTTGTCCTACAAATGACATGACAAAATAATGACTCAGTTTTGCTGCTTTTTTCTTTTTTCATATTTGTGCACATAACAAAAAGGAAATCAAGTCCCAAAGGGGATCATTCATTCCATAGCAAGAACTAAATTAAACAAAAGGTGAATGAGTGAATGTGTTCCGGCAGATATGTGCCATCAAATAGATTGAACAACCCTAGCATCATCTGTTGTCCTTTCTCAAAACTGGTGTTGGTTTAACGACAATAATAAAATTTGACCGTAGTGAAGTTAAGAACTTGTGGGGAAATAGAGATAGGTGAAAGTCAAGCATTGACCTAATAGTCTAGTGGGGGAAACTTTTAAAAGTGTTACATAGGCCAGCCAATCGAATGCACTTTGCACATATTTCTGTTTTACAGTTCACATTATAGACATCAAAATTGCAAAAGTCCACTATCTGATTCCCTTTACATCTTCTTTGATTACAAATCATTCGCTTCTTTGACTTTTTTTTCCCTTTTTCCCATTTATATTATGAGATTCGTTTTATTTAATAGGGCATCTATGTATTATAAAAATACATAAAAATTTAGGTTATAATATAATATGCTTTTAATCTTTCTACTTTTATAAAATTTAATATTTTGAAAAACTAAAATTCAACCATATTATGTTTTCAATTTAAAATTTCAGTCCAATCATTATTATCATTGGTAGGTTTTGCTCAAATTTGTAAAAACAACATATTTATTTTTCATCAATCATAAGTCATATCATAAAAAAGGCAGCCTAATTAACAAATTTTGATGGAAAATATTTAATATATTAATGATTGATCGATTTTTAAATAAAAAAGTAAAAGAATTTATTTTTTTTATTTTTTAAGCACATGGACTAAATAAAATTTTTTTGTCAAAGTAAAAGACTAACAACATATATTAACCAAAAATTTAAAATTAAATATGTTGCTGTACTTTGGGGTTGGACGTTAAGTGCGGTTTATACCTTATTTCAAGTGCTGAGAGTCGCAAAGGGGAGTTATCTTGAGAGAACCAATGGTAATATCTTTTGGTAGGACTATAGGAGTGGGATCCTTTTATAGGAGAAGGACATTGGAGACGATGTTCGTGAGTTTTAGCGAACAATAGTAAATAGGGTTATAGACTCCTGCTATGATGTGACTAGTGAGAAAGGTTGTGTAGTAGTTGGGTGGTGGTAGGGAGCTATGATGTTTGGGATGCGATGGGCATTATGAAGGAGGCATTTTACAGATCTTAAGTTGAATAGGCGTGGTTCCTTAAGTGGGCAAGATCTCATGTTAATGAACCCTTGAATTGGGCAAGATCAGTGGGGTATTGGTTTAACAATTGCCCCTCCCAATCGAAAGAAAGGCTATACCTTTTTTTAAGTCAGATGTGGATAGTTTGAAAAGGTGAGAGAGGAGGTGAACTTCATAAAAGTAGCCTAAGGATCAAAGAAAGAAGTGATTGGAGTTGGTAAGCTTGACAAGGTGAGCTCTAATAGTAAGAGAAAAAATAAGCTAGCAGGCTCTAGTCTTAAGAGATTAAACTGGCGAGTGATCCTAATGAAGTGAACCTTAATTGTAAGAGATTAAGTGAATGAATTAACTTGATAAGGTGAGCCCTAAATTAAGTGTGTGGATGATGAGGGGAGCCCTAGTCTTAAGAGATTGAATGAGCCTGGCAAGCTTGAAATATACCCTAAGGTGATGTTTGGTTGGGTGTATTGGCATAGCCAATACACCCCTAATCGGTGGGGCCCACTTAAGATGCCTCTATGCCGTTGTTTGGTTCATGGTTTTTCTATTACGCCTGTAATACAATACTAACCTAATCGGTGAAATCCATCGATTTCTAATACACCCCATTTGCTCAGATTAGGCGCCGCATAGGTTTACCATCCCTGTTATACCCTCCCATCTGCTTCCCCGTTTCTCTTCTGTTCCTTCTAGCCTCTGTCGATTACCTTGTTGGTAAGTTAATCCCCTCCAGATTTGTTTCACTCTGCTGATTCTGCATGTAATCGATTTCCCATTTTCTGATTACAGCTTCTTCTTCATCGCACTGTGCCCGGATTTGGTCATTTACAGGTTAGTGTTTTGGGTTTTTAAGCTTTCCATTCCTCCTAATTTATTCCTCTTCTTCGTTGCCTTGCCTGCGCCTAGTTATCACCATTTCTGCTTCTTTCCAGGCTCCACTCAAGGCTTCAATTTATTTCAAAGGAAATCCATATTCATTACAGGTCAACTAAACCTTCAATTTACAAGCCATATGTAATCATGTTTCCTTTTTTTTTAATTTTGGGTCTCTGCAAGATTTGTTCTTTTTGGGGTTTTGAATTCTTTTTATTGTTATGTTTAGTTAATCCTTGAATTTATGTTGTTTAGAGATGGTGAATTTAACAGAAGTAATATAGTTGATGTTAGTATTCATGTCTGTGGAAGAAATTATTAGAAGAGTTAATTATAACAAGAGAAATGGAAATAAGGTACAATTCACTGCGTTAAAAACAGTACCTTTTCGTTGAACAAAACTCCACCAGTAGGGTTATCTTTGTCGATAGATTTATGGATGAATGCCTTCAAGTCTGGACTGTTTTCTATCTTAAGAATCTTTAAGGCTGGAAAGTCAACAGTATAATCTTCATGGAAAATTCCAATGAGTTTTTGAAGATCTTTCAATTTGAGGGAGTTCAATCGAGGGAAGCAAATTAATCCTCTGTTTTAGAATGCTTCTTCGATCTACTTCTCCATTGATATTATCTCCTGCATGCATTTGCATTCACTTACTTCCAAGCATTTGAGCTGCTGCAAATATTTAATCATGGAGTCGGATACCACATGCTTTATGTTGACGCAACCCTCAATGATCAAGCTTGTCAAATTTTGAGTTGAGCAAAATGCTTGGGGAAGCCATATTCTTTCAATGCCAATTGAGGATAGTTTCAACTTCTCTAGCTTAGGAAACAATATCTGCACAGCATACTATTAAAGGATTACTTGATCATTGCGGTTTCAGTTTCACATTTATAAATGGAACTTTTGAATTTATACTTTATTACTGTACTTTCTATTGCATTTTTTAGCAATATAATTTGTGACTGAAAGCATGTAAAATAATTCCATGCCTTTCTTCTGTGTTTAATATCCCCTTTTTCTCTTTTGCTCCCTTTCACTTATGGGCCTCTTCATTGCTATATGACTCGTCTTTAAGACGTTGCTTTTCTCTTAATTTTATTGCCTTCTTGTTTACCTTCCGTGCGGAGTGTGAGAAAGTTATCTTATTTCCTTTCAGGAGGAGTTAGAAGGAAAATTCTTTAAAGACAGAAGACCTTTTGATTTGCAAGGTTGGTTTTGCATTTGTTTTCATGATGTTATTCTTTCAATCCATTGTCTCGAGGCTGATTAGCATTTCATTAGATATAAGCAAAATGGTTGAGTGGTTGAGTGGTTATGAAGTGTTGGCATAGATGCCACTGCATGTTGATTCAAATATGTGCTTTATTGGTTTTCAATTCTGGATCATGGCCCAATTGATTGAGACAAAGATTTGATAATTTATATAAAAAGCTCTTGTCACTTTAATAATAATAATATATATATTTTTATTTTTAAATATATTATTTTATCGTAAATATGATAAAATCTACTAAGGCAAGATTCTCATTATAAAAACCAGAAATTCCAAGTTGAACAAACTCCCTGATAGGTCCCATCTATATGCTATGGATAGAATATTTCTAAAATAGTTAATCAAATCTTCTTCTTTTATATTATCATGATATTATTTTATTATAAATAATATTATTTTAGATTTATTTTCAAATTTTTAATAAAATGGCATCATGTAATTTATATAAAATTTCGACATTAGAATGATTTTAGGTAAAATATTTTTCATTGGTAAATTTTCCTAAAGCAATTTTTGAAAGTTATTTTTCCATGAAATAAATATAATATAAATTATATTTGTTACAAAATATTATATAACTATTTTCTCAAAATTTATTTTATAGTAAGATATTAATTAGTTATTAAATAACTAATATCTTATATAGATTTAATAATAATCAATGCGTAATTAAAACTTAATTTGAAAATATATATATTACATATATGAAAGTGCATAGTAATACACTGAACTTAGAGGAGATAAATGAAGCTAAGTAATAGTTAAATATATTCTTATATTTATATTATTAAAATACTAATATTTTATACTATAAAACATTTATTACTTTTAAAAGCATTTATTGATCAATGTTAAATTTTATTATTAAAATAAGATTGTAATATTAAATATTTTTTTATACAAATACCAAATCTCAAATCCTTAAACAAAACCACCCAATTGATGCTCATTGGCATCTGACTAACTTTGCTGGCAGACAATTTGACCAGAGGCCAATTTTTGGCATAGCAACCTTGGTCGCTTTCGATTATTACAAAGGTACATTCTGATAGTAGAATTGATCAGTTCCAATTTCGATGTTTATATAATTGTTATTAAATTAATAATATTCAAATTCCTTATTTAATTCAAATTGATTATAATATTATTTTCAAATAAATTATCAAATTATAAAATGACAATATCTCAACAATTGATAAAATCTTACTGAAGATTAACAATATCTCAACAAAAATTGAATGAATTATCTATTTTATTAATTGAAAAAGACATCTTATACGATATTTATTTTAATAAATTTGCATCTCTAAAGTGTGAGGGGATTGATACTGAGTTCTAATTTTAATATGGTGCAGTAATGGCTCGTTTGCCCTTAATTGCACAAAGTGTGAGGCGTAAAAGAATCGGTGCTACATTGACAATTTGGTTGGAAATCTGTAGAATCGCGATTTGGTTCTTATTTAGAATGGGTGCCAGCCTTAGCCTACATACTTATAGACCAAGGATTAGGTCCTATACCGTAGATTTTTATGCACAACGGGATTATGTGAAGAGGCTTGTATATGCTAGTGACGAGACTTGTATTGAACAAGTTAGGATGAATAGAACTGCCTTTTTTAAACTATGTGAGATGTTAGAATCGATAGGGGGATTGAAGTCGTCAAGGTTCATGCTTGTTGATGAGCAAGTAGCAATGTTTTTACATATCATCTCCCATCACCTTAAAAATCGAGTTATCAAGCATCACTTTAGAAGGTCCGGGGAAACTGTAAGCAGAGCATTTCATAGTGTTTTAAATGCTGTCATAAGCTTACAAGATGTCTTATTTAAAAAGCCGGAGCCAATTACATCCGAGTCTTCTGACACAATGTGGAAATGGTTTAAGGTATTAGACTGAGTTTTATATATTTTTTGTACAAAATTTAGTTGACTTAGATTTAAATTAGTATTCTAACTCAAGGTTTTATATCATGTGAAATAAAATTGCTTAGGTGCTCTTGATGGAACCCACATCAAGATTAGGGTGCCAACAGTTGATAAACCTAGATATCGAATCCGAAAAGGTGACATAGCAACAAATATGCTAGGTGTTTGTACACCTGAGATGCAATTTGTTTATGTTCTTCCTGGTTGGGAAGGTTCAGCTGCCGATGGACGGGTGCTTCGAGATGCCATTAGTAGAAGACATGGACTAAATGTTCCTCATGGTACAGTGTATAGTTAGAGGAATTTGAATTATTCATTAAGATCAAACTTTGTTTGCTGAATTAATCATTTCTTAAAAAAATTATTTTATAGGTTGTTATTATCTAGTTGATGCTGGATACACAAATTTTGAGGATTTCTTGCACCATTTAGAGGATGATGATATCATCCGAACGAGTGGCGTCGGGTTATCGACCAAGTTCTCCGTAAGAGTTTTTAATATGAAACATGCCTCAGCACGTAATGTCATTGAAAGATGCTTTGGCTTATTAAAACTTAGATGAGGAATATTTAGGAGTCCATCGTTTTATCCTGTACGGGTGCACAATAGAATTATTATAGCATGTTGTTTGCTCCATAATTTTATTAGAACCCATATGAGTATTGATCCCATTGAAGCGGAGGTGGGAGAAGGATTACCTACTAATGTGGTGGATGACGATGAACCGAATATCACAAATATTCATCCATCGGATGCTTGGGCTACTTGGAGGATGGAACTAGCCACTCAAATGTTCGATGAATGGCAAGCATCTAGAAATTAGTTAGGTTTAGGGACAAATTGAGTTGTATTGTACTAAACTTTGTTGAATTATAATTTAATTATCTTTTCATTCAGCATGTGTTATAAATTTAAATTTAGTATTGAACTACCGATATAATATTATAAACTGTTCACCTTTTGATTCATGGTATTCAAAATAGTAAATAATGTTAATTTGTTTTCTTTTTCTTAAGAACAATATGTCAAGTGTTCCACCAACGGGTGCTTCTTCTCAAGCTTCTCGAGGAAGCAAAAGAAAATGGGTTCCAGAAGAGGATGCAGCCTTGGTTTCTTGCATGATGGATTTGCACAATGTAGGGACATTTAATGTCTACGGGTTCAAAGCCGTTATTTGAACGAGCTAGAAAATGCTAGAAAAGGCTTTACCAAGAGCAATCTCAAGGCGAAACCAAATATTGAATCTCGGATTAGGTGCCTAAAAGGAATGGTCATCGTCTCACGACATGCTTAATGGCCAAAACAATGATGGTTTTGGTTGGGACGAGCATAAATGACTTCGTTGTTCTTGAAGATGCGATTTAGGAATCCTATGTAAAGGTAAAATGTATTTCAAGTATTTATTTGTTTTTTACAAAACTTATAACTAATATGATTTCCTCATTTTTTAGAGTCACAAAGAAGCCTCTCGATTCGGACATCGTTCTTTCCTTACTACAACCAACTTCTTCGCGATATACGCAAGAGATCGGCGATGGAAAGACGCTCAAACAATTCTTGATGTTCTTGAAGAAATACATCCGAGGATGAACGTACTATAGATATGAATGAAGAGAGAAACACATTCTATGACTGCGAAGCTGACATCTCTTTAGACGACATGGATGTTTCTGGTACAGATCCACGAAGAGATAGAGACCAAGGGGGTTCCTTATCTTCAAACAAGAGAAAGAAGAAATCTGATGCTCGTGATAATGTGTATTCTTCATTTGAGGAGGCTGCCACTTTGTTGGGGGAAAAAATCCAGGCCGTTGGCGATCAAATCAGTAGGAGTATTGCCTCCGATGTGGTAGTTCAATGAAGTCGAAGAACATCAAAAGATGGAAGAAAACTTCAAATTTATATTCACCTTATGGTCAATTGAAGGTTTAACCGACGATCAGTAGTATGATGCTTTGAGTAAAATTCCGATCATCCAAATCAAATGATCGTTTTCTTTAGTTTACCTTCATTTGCTGATTGGAATGGGTCAAGATTTCTTTCTCACCATTAAATATCAATGTTCAAACTTTTGATGTTGTAAAACTATATAACATATGGATTATGATGTACAATTTCATTTTCATCTAACGTTTTCTTAATATAAGTTAATTATGTTTATGCGAATATAATTCATATAAGAAAATTTATTATCAAGAATTTTATGAAATTTAATATTAATTATTAAATTATATGCAATAATTATTATTTTAAATTATACAAATTCATAAAATATAATTTATTAGTTATAATTATTTTAAATTATTTTAAATCATATATTTTAATTAAAATATATTTAATATTAATTATTTCAAATTTTCATTTATAGTATCATATATTATGATTTGAGTAAATTCATATAAGAATATTAATTATTAAGAATTTTATTAAATTATATATTTTAATTATAATATATTTAATAATAATTATGTTAATTTATATTTTACAGTATCATATATTATGATTTGAGTAAATTCATATAAGAATATTAATTATTAAGAATTTTATTAAATTATAGATTTTAATTACAATATATTTAATAATAATTATGTTTAAATATGATTAAATTATTTATTATTGATATTATAATCTTATTAAAATTTAAATAACAATAACAATAATAATTTACCAAAACAAATTTACATTAATTATAAGAATTTTATTAAATTATATATTTTAATTAAAATATATTTAATAATAATTATGTTTAAATATGATTAAAATATTTATTACTGATAATAATAATCTTATTAAAATTTAAATAACAATAACAATAATCATTTACCAAAAC
Source organism: Gossypium raimondii (assembly GCF_025698545.1). Lineage (NCBI taxonomy): Eukaryota > Viridiplantae > Streptophyta > Magnoliopsida > Malvales > Malvaceae > Gossypium > Gossypium raimondii. The sequence goes on along the minus strand of NC_068572.1, from coordinate 7,840,968 downwards.
AAATTTATGCTAAGGGTATTCTAGTCATTTTAGTTTTTTCCATTATGCTATTACACCTCTATTCTATTCAACCAAACACAAGATTACTATTACGCCTCTATTCCATTACATTCAACCAAACAGTTGATTTGCTATTACATCTCTAATCCAATACAACTCTAATCCAATACAGCGAATCAAATGCACCCTAATAATTTTTTCTACCTTAGAAAATTCTAGGGGATTGTAAACTTTGTTTTAGGGTGGGTTTGGATGGGTGATTGGGTGCAATGCGATGCATTTAGCTTACTTTTTATCTTACGCTACAGTATTGCTATAGTATCTAATCTCATCGCCACCACTATCTTTATACTAACTGTAAGTAAACGTACCGTCTATCGAAACTGACATTTAATTATAGTTTAGGTAACTTTGAAGCTTGGTTAAAAACCAGCCCATATATTCTCCCAACAAAATGATAATATAAAGAGCCCAACAAAGAGAGTGAAGAACCCGAGGCCCAACAAAACTTAAGTTCGTTCCAAATTTGTTGGGGGAAGGCCGTTGGTGTTGTGAATCATTTGACATCTGGTCTCGGTTTTTGGTCGACACCTGACATTTGCTCTTTCACCGGTCCCCTTTAAATTACAATTCCGTAACCAACCGAATGAAATTTAGAACTGGAATTTCATATCCACCATTATATAAGAGAAGTTATATATTATTAGTAAGTATGGGCAATTTTTAAATATAAAAATATACATTTGGTTTTAGGAAATAACATTTAAAACATAAAAAATATATTTTTTTGGTATTTTTCATAATAGTATAGATAATTAGAAAATATCTTAGAGGTGAAGTATTTCATTAGAGAAAAAAGTTCTGCCATTACCAAAATAATATCAAAAGTCCTTCCTTCTTCTTTTCTACTTCTCAACCAAAGCTTTGGGCACTTAATCTACTTGTTGTTGGGGTTTTGCGTCGTTTTATTCGCTGTTATTCTTAGTGGGCATCGGCAAAATTCGCCCTTTTTGGCTATTTATTCATTCTTTGAGTGATATTTAGCTGCTCGTTGGTGGTTCGGAGGTAAATTCAGAAACTTCTTTTCCCTCGTTTATTTGTAATAAATGGATGATCTTGACATGTTATTTGTTTCAGCTACTTTTATTTTTATTCTATTTTTGGAGTGTGGATAGTATTCGGGTTAACGTATGGTTTTAAATAGTTTGTTTTGATTTGAATTGATATTGGAGTCCTTGATTGACTTAAAATTCGCCAAGATTCACCTTCCCATATTTTGCTGCTAAGCAGAGTACTTTCAGTTGAACTATGAATGGGCACCTCACTTATCGGCTCAAAAATTATCTCCTTTCATGTTTTATTTTTCAATGTATTTATTCATTTATTAATCTTTTATGGTTTGTACATTATGATTTTGCATAAAGTTGCTGCTATTTTCTGATGAAGAATCTGCAATTTAAGTTTTTAGGTCCAAATTGTTGTACTTGTTGCCTGCTGGTTCATTTAAGAAAAGGTTTTGGTTTTGTTTCAAGTTTCGATTAGCAGGTATTTGGACTTTCTTTCATTTGATGTCAAGTTTTGTGCAGTCCTTACTGTAGTTTAGTTTCTTTTTTGGTTCAACTTCTGCATCTTTCTGTTCCTGCAAGCATGTGCATACATTCACCATCAAAAGGGAATTTGTCTAATTTTCTTCTTATGGGCAGAACCTTGCCAAAACATTTACTCACTTTGGGGAATGGACTGGCACTTTTTCCCTGCCATCAAGATTTACAAATGATGTTCAGGGGACAAAAGGCTGCAAATGCACTTGGCATATTTAAGTGGAGATGGGGTGGTGAATCGTCTTTGACGACAGGCTTACTAGGTGATGTACCTTCTGTGATTGAGTTGTCTGACTATGGAAGAGTACCACCAAGTCCAGGTAGTGAGAGCCCTTCGGGGCTTCTGAATGGTGAGACTCTGAATGCAGAACCAATTGCTGATTTGGACTTATTCTTCGAACGTCTGTATAGCTACTACTGCGAGAAAGGGCTTTGGTGCATAATTATAAAATGGATCGTTGAACTACTGAGTGTGGGCTTTACCATATGTTTCTCGGGGTTCTTCCTGTTATTCGTTGATTGGAATGGTCTCCGCAACGCAAAGTGTGGGATGGATGCATTTGAGTCTGGAATTAAGCCATGTGATCTTGCTAAGGAAGCTCTTCACCAGCACCCATTAACCCCTTTGACACTTTCAAAAGCTATTATTGTTGGATATTTGGGGCTATTTTCCATCTATTGGATGTTCTGTTTTTTGAGGTTTTTTGCTCAATTAAAGGAGACCCTTGGCATACGCCATTTCTATTATAACAGGTAAGTTCATCCTTATAAGTTAAAGGATGCTTTGTAAGCTTTAATTTTGCATTGAGATAAAGCAGTTACAGTAGCAGTATCTTATAAACAGTTAATGATTTTATTATCATTGTTTGTATTTTATTTTGCAGTCTCCATGTTACGGATAATGAGATTCAGACCATGCCATGGGCAACAATCCTTGAAAAGGTTGTCCAGTTACAAAGTTCACAACACCTGTGCGTGGTCAAGGATCTTTCTGCTCATGATGTGGTTATGCGATTGATGCGGAAGGAGAACTACTTAATTGGAATGCTTAATAAAGGAGTGCTTGCTTTTCCTATATCAGCCTGGGTCCCAGGTGCCGGTCCAACTGTCAAATCCGGCCCTTATAGAACACAGCATTGTTTGATACTAACAAAGACACTTGAATGGACCTTAAATTGGTGTATACTGCAGAGCATGTTTGACCGGTATGTTTAATTTTACATAACATTTGACTTTCAGTTGTATGTATGTTACTTTCTTTGATAATCACTGTTATGGATATGGTTCCAACTTGTAAAATTTTCAAAACAGTCAATAGAAGCAAGTTTCGGAACTTTCCACTTTCAGACTAATGATAAAATTATTTCTTTCATCATTTTTTTAAAGTATAATATTTCAATTTCAAGAATATTATATAATTCTTATTGGATGAAGAGGGGTATAATAAAGTACATTTTCTGGGGATGTTGTAGATAGCGCTGGGAAAAACTGATGGGTTCTTTGAAACATACATTCTTGTAATCAAGACGCAATGTGTTTTCCTTTGCAGCATCTCTAACATAGTTATGTTACCTGCCGGCTGACTTTGGTGCTGTAGCTTTAAGTTTTTTTCATTTTTCTCGTGAAGTATTAACTTTTGGTAGTCCTGCTTAGGTTGGTCTTTAATGGTCAATTCATGATGTAACTGGAAAGAGTTGCATAATTTACTATTTTATTGCTTTTTTTTTTGTTTCCCATTGCTGCTTTTTTGCACCTTCTTGACTTACAACTATTTGGAATATTTCAAAATTCTTAAAAGGTTTTACACTTTTAATATTCCAACGTTTGTTGTATGATTAGGGAGAAAATATTTTATGAAGTACTTCGAGTTTCAAATGCAACTTGCTATTATTATTATTTGCAGAAAAAGAAAAACAATTAAATTTTGGGGTTTATTGCCAACTTCATTTTGGGATGCAGAAACTTTTGTGTTAGAAGGGACTTCATTTCTAATCCTAGGACATTGAAGAAAAGACTCATGGTTGTCGGGTTTGCTATGCTGCTTCTCTCTCCATTTCTTGTTATATTCATGCTGGTTTATCTCTTCTTAAGGCATGCTGAACAATTCTATAATCATCCAAGCACAGCATCATCCCGCAGATGGTCAAATTTGTCAAAGTGGATGTTTAGGGAATTCAATGAGGTATTTCATTCCCCCTTATCTCCGCTTTATTTGTTAGCTAAGTCTTTTGTTTTGTTCTTTGGTGCTGTCAAGTCGAGAAGGATTTATCCACTATCTATCTTCACAAGCTTGTGTTATTACTTTTATGTAATCATCATAAGTGTTAGTCAATTGTTTGAAGTTACTTATATTTTCTGCGAAAAAAAAATTATCATAATAAAGAAAAGTTGTTAAGAACATACTGTGAAAAATAAGATGGCACAATTGTTTCTTGAGATGGATATTTATACTTATAGATTCTCTTGTTTTCACATACTGTAGTCTGTATTTGTACATATACCGTTGTCTTTGTCTTACAGGTTGACCATTTATTCAAGCATCGGATTAATAGAAGTGTTATGCATGCTTCTGAGTACTTAAAGCGATTCCCCTCACCAATTATTTCTATCATAGCAAAGTTTATCTCATTTGTATCTGGTGGTTTTGCTGCTATCTTGATCATCATTGCCTTTCTAGAAGAGTCTTTGCTGGAGGGCCATGTAATATTTTTGAATTTCAACCGTTTCAGAGTCTTCTATTTCTTTTCAACTCTTCTATATTTCAACTTTGTTTTTTTTTTTTTTTTTTTACATTTTTTTCCGAAATGTGTAGATATTTGGCCGGAATTTGTTTTGGTATGCTGCTGTTTTTGGAACCATAACAGCTATAAGCCGGGCTGCTGTTACAGATGAACTTCTGGTCCTTGATCCAGAAGGAGCAATGTCTATGGTGGTTCAACATACACATTACATGCCAAAGAGATGGCGTGGCAAAGAAAACACTGAAACAGTCCGGAAAGAGTTTGAAACTCTATTTCAGGTAATCCCCCTTAGTTCCTTTTTTTTTGTTTTTTTGTTTTACCTATAATCTTCAAGTTGCATTCATAAATGATTTTGATTCTTTTGTTTTTAGATTTTTTTTTATTTTTTAAATTTTCTGATGCAGTACACTGGAATGATGTTGCTAGAGGAGATGGCCTCAATTTTCCTCACTCCATTCTTGCTTCTATTTGTTGTTCCAAAGGTTCTTTTCTTTTTCATCTTTTTTTGGGTAAATTATTTCTATTGTCTTAGATCTTAGCTTTTCAACTAAAATGTTTCGTGTTGATTTTGCAGCGGGTGGATGACATTTTACAGTTCATTGCAGATTTTACTGTGGATATTGAAGGTGTTGGTCATGTTTGCAGGTACACTGTTCTTTTTCTTTTAATTTACGAAATGATGTGTTTGATTGTCCCGTTTTCATTTTTGTAGTTTTAGTGCCTTTGATTTCCAAAACCATGGGAATGGCAATTATGGCTCTCCAAGCAATGCACCTCGCTCCCAGAGGAGTTCCCAAGGGAAAATGGAGAAATCGTTCTTGAGGTACGATCAATAGCAAAGATTAATTGGATTTATATACTTCCTCTATCCTAAACCCTGCACATATCGTTTTGCTGTGAATAGAGTTTGAGAAACCTGAACTCTTATCCTAATTTTCTTTGTTAATATAAAGCTGACAAGAAGTTTTGATTTTCATTTTAAAATGCAAATGATGAGACATAATATCCCGACTAATAATTCCGTTTCTGTTTTAAAGGTATGGTGTTTCTTCTGTCTTTTTATTGTGCTGGATATCCCTTCTACTTTTTCCTTCTATCATAGTTCCATCTTGAATAATTCTATTCTGATTGCAGTTTCAAAAGTAGCTATCCTTCATGGGAACCAGATTCTCAGGGCAAGCAGTTCCTGTTGAACATTAGAACTTTCAGGGAGCAAAAGTTGCAAACGCAGGGAACCAGACATGCAGATTCTTTGGGTAGATTGTGGCGAGCAAGCCCACTGAGAGGTCATGTAGATAGAAACGGACTTTTTCCAAGGGAAATGCAGCAGAATATTCCCTACACTTCCCGCGATTTGGGTTCTTTATTGCTAATTGACGCTGAACAAAAGAATCACCCATATCTTCTGGATTGGTATTATACCTCTCGAACTCGGAGAGACACTGCTACAACAAGGCCATCTGAACCAGGTGAGCTACAGCATGAAGATTACTGGATGCCAACCAACATGACACATGATGAAGCAAGAGATGAAGAATACTGGCAGCCACACCATTATGATGGTCGGTCACGGTTGCAGTCACATCTTGATGCTTCAACATCATCTTCTTTCTTCCACGAGAGTGTACTTCAGCATCATGATACAAATGAACTACCGCACCAGGCAAGGAGCCATTGGTGGGCCAGAAGTGGTCCACATGGTATACAGCCCCAAACAAGCTTTCTTGAGCCACCTGATTTCAACCGTTATTCTTCAGCCCAGCGGTATGATAACATGTCTGAGAGAAGTGTGGAAGAGCAAGATCAATCCCTTGACTGGAGGGATTCTCAGAGGTTATCCCGGACAACATACATGGAGGACGATCTTGAAACCGGAGGGGATATAAATCTTCATTTTGATGATATATATAGTAGACCTCCTGAAGCTCCCACAGTAAATTTGAGGCTCCTGAGCTTTGATTGATCGAAACGAACAGAATACAAATGAGTTTCCATAGTTGGAATAGGGTTTTATGAAAGGAAACTCTGTATTCTTTGTTGTATATAAGATTCGTCATGAGGTTAGATTCTAGAATGTCTCTAACACAAATTTTAGAAGGTTACATGCTCCAATGAGCCATTGTTAGTCTTGTGATAATGTATAAACAATCTCAAGCATATTTTGGTCATTCTAAAATTTCATTCAAATTCCATATATTTCTTTAAGCACATTTGTCATGTTCAAGCATATCATTAAATACCAGTCCTTCATACACTGAATCAATCACATCTCGAAAAAAAAAAAAAAAACCATCTGTAAGTCTCTTGGCCCTGCATCAGCCAAGCTTCCATTCTAGTGGATTAATTATGGCAGTAGATCACATTCCCTTTGAAAATGAAAATCATTCGGCTGATGACGTGTTCAACTATCAAGTGTCAGTCATAATCATGGGTTATATAAAAATACATGTATAATTAATTCCGCCGGTGAAATGTGTTGAGGATTTGTCATCCAGCTATTGCAGAATCAGATTCCATCTTCCTTTTTTTTGTTGAACTTTATTTGAGCTTAGAAGACTTTTGTAGTTCAATAATGTTTTGAATATTGCCATTTATGTATTGTCCCTGATTACGATGGTTCACTCATCCATTTCTCTTCATCATATATATATATATGCATTATTCACAGAGTTATAAATACCTCTCTCTTCATAGCATAAAATTCACTACGATAGAATTAAAAAATGGAGCGGCTTGTTTCAAACTGGTACAACCATCGAGCTTTGCCCGAGTCTTATATTTGTCCACCAGAAACAAGGCCCGGCAAGCTCAGCATTCCCAGTGGTGACACCATTCCCGTTGTTAACCTCGGGGAAGCTTTGATTAATCGAAGTAATACCATTCTAAACGTTCTCAGGGCTAGCCAAGAGTTCGGATTTTTTCAGGTTTGGACGTAATTATATATATATATATATATATATATAAAATGGCAGTCATAGCTGTTTTTCATTTTTTGTTGCATTGAAACAGGTTGTTAACCATGGAGTTTCAGAGAAAGTATTGAATGACACAATGAATGTGGTGGAGGAGTTCTTTAAGATGCCAATGGAGGAAAAGGCAAGCCTCTACTCAGAGGATCCAAATAAAGTCTGCAGGCTTTACACAAGCAATATAAACTATGGTACCGAAAAGTATCACTTTTGGCGTGACATTCTGAAGCACCATTGTCATCCTTTAGACGACTGCATTAAACTTTGGCCTCAAAAGCCAACTCGATACAGGTAAATTTAATTAAATAAGGCCTGATGATGATCAACCATTAAATCTTAATCCCGTTGTTTAACAGGGATGTTATAAGGACATTCTCAGTTGAAGGAAAAAAACTGGGTTTAACAATCCTGGAGTTGCTTACTGAGGGCTTAGGGCTTGAATCTGGGTACTTCAAGAAGGATCTAAGTGAAGCTATGCTATTGGTGGCTAACCATTACCCACCATGTCCAGATCCAAGCTTGACCTTGGGGTTACCTAAGCATTGTGACCCTAATCTCATTACCATCCTACTTCAAGGACATACCTTTGGACTTCAAGTCTTCAAAGATGGACAATGGATTGGTGTTCAGCCTCTGCCTAATGCTCTTGTGGTTAACATAGGCCACCAATTACGGGTACATACTAATAGCATGCATGAGCATGGCCTGGCATTAATATGGTTGCATCATGACATCATTTGTGAATGTAGCTTAATTTGTTGATTTGGCTTTGATATAGATTGTGAGCAACAACAAGCTGAAAAGTGCCGAACATCGAGCAGTGACCAACTCCAAGGTTGCTCGAACAACTGTCGGATTATTCATCAGTTCCTCGGAAGACAGCATTATAGAACCAGCAAAATCTCTGACCAATGCAGCACAGCCTCCATTATACAGAGCTTTTCGATACAAAGAGTTCCTAAGTTACTACTTCTCCATGATGGGAGACACTGAGTTAGCTCTTCAGCCTTTTAAGTTGCCATTTAATCAAAGTGTGATTTCGTAGATTGATATGATTAAACATACAAATTACCTATTATTCTCATATGTATCTTTCATGATTTAAGCTGATTCAGCTGTCAAGTATCAGTCGTGATCATGGTTTGAAATATAATTTATAATACTATAAACGTGATAATATATGGTATGCGAGTTTGCTAGACATAGGGAACATTAATGGTATGAAAAGGACTTAGCTTTCTGATTTCATGGATGAGGTAAGCTAACAATCAATTCCAAAGCATAGCCGGATAATTTAGTGCATGATTATGTATGCAATATGTAAGCTATGACTGTGAATAATTAAAATAAAAAATAGGGTTAATTTGTTGACAATAGTTTTCGCATTGGGTTGTAATTTTTTTTAGGGTAATCTACAAAAATAGTCACTTTTGTTTGCCTCAAGTTACATTTTAGTCACTTATGTTTGAAATGTTACGTTTTAGTCACTTATGTTATTATTTTGTTACGAAGTGATCACTCTACCGTTTAAGTTCCGTTATCTCTCTAACAGTAATCCTATGTGGCAGTCCAACTAGATTTTAAGTGCCAACTTGGATTTCTAAATGGGATGAAAATAGATTTTAAATTAAATAAATTTAATTAATTAAAATTTTTAAACTTAAACCTTAACTGAAAAAATTGTTCATCTCCTCTTTTTAATTTTTCTTCCCCTCTTCTTTTTTTAGGTTTTTTTTTCATTTGACTAGAAAAACTATTATTAAGATCAAAATAGTTGAAATCAAATTGACTGCTTCATAAAGATGGATTCAATGGAGACTCCAGGTATGTCTTCTTTGCATTCCTCTGTCTCTTTTATTCAATCTTGAAAAACAAAAGATTAAATTTTTATTGTTTAATAAAAACCCTAAAATAAAATTTTGATATTTTCTTCAACTTTTGAAATTGTTCTTGTTCCTAATCACTATATTTTCTAATCATTAAAATTCCTATGTTCTTGTTCCAAATCATTATATTTTCTAGTTTTTTTCACAGTTCTTGAAAAATTGGTTGCCCAATCAAAATTTTCTAATCTAAATCAACTTGTATGTTCACAATCTCTTTGTGGGTATTCCATATTATTCTTTCTTACTGCTGATTTTGAGCTGAATTACCTTGCTATACAAACAAATCCTCTTTGTGACTTAAGGAATGCAACCTGTAAATCCAGAAATAAACCCAGAATTTTTTAGTTGCCAACATAAAGAGATAAAGAAGATGATCAAGATCCAATAATAAAACCAATTGTAAGTTTTGGGTGTTGGAGAAAGCAGGTGTGATAAGCAGGTTATGTCGGAAGGGCTTCACACAACCTAATTAGCAAAGAAGAAAAATAAGAATACAGAGTGGTAGAAGAATGAAACCTCGAATCATGCTACATGAGAAATGTCTCTTGCACTCCACCGTGCACTACGATACAACTATAACCAGACTTCCAAAGAGGAACAAAAGTTCTTCCTTGTGGTGGTGAGGCACCCAACCATGTCCACATATGCCTCAAGAATGGAGTGTAGAATACCTATTCATTCACCAAAACCAAGTAAAGCGGTTGAAACAAATTTGAGTTATGGGTTATGGAATGTGAAGGATATGAAAATTTGAGGAGTTCAATTGGGCTTACAAGGCTGGTGGTAAGGCATTTCAGTTTGGGAAAAGGCATGAAACCTGTACGTTCAGCCAACGTAACAACTCCGATCAGCAACACAGAATGTGGGGCATAACCGAGAACTGCAACATTTACATGCTAACATCTATTATTTGCCCCAACTGGCAACCACTAAATAACTTAGATAGCCCAAGCATGAACATATACTCTCAATATATTTTTAGTGGAAAGAAGAAATGGTAAACAGTAATGGAGTATTTTTGTTTCTTCGACCTGTCTACTGAACAAAACCAAAAATATTTTTAAATCTATTAAATAAGAATGAAGCAAAATTTCACTTAATAAACCAAAAACAGTTGTAAATCTATCAAATAAGAACAAAAAACAATTATGTTGCTGTCTCCCAAAACATATACTTTAATTTAAACTCAAGTGTAGTTTGATGCAAATGTATATGTTCAGTTTTTCATTTTAATTCAGGTGTCAAGATGTGAATAATGATTACTGTTTTCATGTTTTAGATTATGTATTTTAATGTTGTCCAAATGTGAATATTGACTGCTGTTCTAATGTCCTAAAATGTTCATAAATTCATTATTGATGTTGTTTGAAATTGAACTGAATTTGAGATAATGTTTTTTCAGGTTTGAATTGTGCAATTTGTTAATACTAATATAACGTTTTATTTTTCTTTTTGGTTTAGGGTTTGAAGTTGAACAAAATACTTTAGGGGGAGATTTTGGAAGAGAAGCGTCCGACTTAGATGATAGTTCATATAAAGCTTATGAGTCAGGTACTTCTTATTCTGATTCTTTTGAGTCTGATGGTGATAAGGTAGATGAACCAGAGGTTGAACTAGTAGGTGAAATGATACAGAAGGAGTTAGACCACTTACTAGATTCAAGTTTTTAGAGTTTAGAAGATGATTTTGATAGTAGCAGTGATGATGATTTGAATAATGACGTGGATTATGATAAATATGGGAATAAAAAGTACCCTCTATTCAATCCTCAAACTGATATGAGGAACCCTATATTGATAAAGGGTTTGGTTTTCCCTAGTAGAGACATTTTAAAAGATGTAGTTAAAAAGTATGGGAGGATAAATAGAGTAGTAACCAAACTAACTAGGAATGACAAGCTTAGGGTGAAAGCAGTCTGTGCACCTAGTTGTCCATGGACGTTATGGGCATCCAAGTTAAATCCCAAGGATCCAATGGATGGGAGTTGGCAAATTAAGACCTTAGTCAACCACCATAAGTGTAGCAAGGTAATGAAAATAAGAATATTACGTCAAAGTGGATGGCTAGACATTATTTACACAAATTTCAAGTTGATCCCAATTATTCCTTAACATCCTTACAAAATGATATTAGGGTGGATTTTGGAACAATAGTGTCTTGGACTAAATGTATGAGGGCTAAGATTAGGGCTCTAGAACTAGTTCAAGGGAATCACAAAGCTCAACATGCCAATATATATGATTATTTACTTGAGTTAAGGAGAAGCAACCCTGGTACAACAACCATCTGTAAATTAGACTGTAGGCTATTTCAGAAGCTTTATATATGCCTTGAAGCATGCAAATCCGGTTGGTTAACTGGTTGTAGGAGAATTATAGGGTTAGATGGGTGTGGGCTGAAGGGATATTATGGTGGACATTTGCTTGCTGCTGTTGGGGTTGATGCCAATGATTGTATATATTCAGTGGCTTTTGCTATAGTTGAGAGTGAAAACAAACAATCATGGTTTTGGTTCCTCGAGTTGTTACAGAGAGATTTGGAGATCGACAACTCCTACAATATATGTTTCATGTCTGACAAACAAAAGGTATTATAAAGTCATGGTATATGCTAAATTGTTTATATAAAAATGATTGCTTAGCATGTTGTTTTAATTGTTTTACAGGGCTTAATAGAAGCGATTTCTTTGTTGTTCCCTACTGCTGAAGCAAGAAATTGTGCCATACATCTTTACAATAATTTTAAAAATATAGAAGGATTTAGAGGCCAAGTTATGCGTCTTACTTACTGGAAAGCTGCTAAAGCAACTTTTCCAAGACAATTTGAAGAAGCAATGTCTGAAATGAGGTCACTGTTAGAATCTGCTGAGGCTTGGCTGCGTGACAAGGATCCAAGAACTTGGTCAAGAGCCCACTTCTCAACTAGATGCAAATCTGATCTACTACTGAACAACAACAGTGAATGTTTTAACAAGGTTAAAAATTATTTTTTAAATCTGGCTATTTATCACTTCATGTTGTATAATTGTTGTTTGAGTTATTTAAAGACTTACTCTCCTTGCAGATCATTTTAGAAGCTAGAGATAAACCTATCCTAACGATGTTGGAAATAATTAGAAGAAAAGTCATGACTAGGTTGGTTTCTATAAGAGAGGCTGCTGAGAAGTATCCTGGACCTTTATGTCCAAGGATACAGAAGAAGTTGTCTGAAATTGTTAGTCAGTCCAATAAGTAAGTTTTGCTAACTCTTTTTTACTTAGCTTGAATTATGTTGCTTGGATGGAAAAGTTTTTAACTTTAAAATGTTACTTTGTTTATAGTATATGGCCGATATGTGCTGGAAATGAGAAGTATGAGGTAGACTGTGGATTAGGCAACAAGCATGTGGTTGACCTCCTCAACTCCTCCTGTTCATGTAAAAAATGAGATTTGTCAGGAATCCCATGTAAGCATACTGTTTCTTGCATGCAATTACTTGCTGTGAGCCCTGAAACTTATGTAAATACATGTTATACTGTCACTACCCAGTTGACTATTTACAGCCACTTGATAAACCCTGTAAAAGGTAATAGCCCTAAAAACCTAAAACTTTATGAAATATTACTTATTTATAAAATGTGTTTGACATCTTTAAATTTTTGTGTATAGATCCTATGCAATGGGAACATGTAAGGGACATGGAACCCATTCTTCCTCCCATAATTAGAAGGCCCCCAGGAAGGCCCAAACAAACAAGGAGGAAGGAAATAGATGAAGTAAGAAAGAGTGGATCAAAATTAAGTAAGACAGGATAGCAAGCTAATTGCAGCAAATGTGGTAAACCAGGCCATAATACAAGGACTTGCAAAGGGATTGTTGGGGGTAACCAAATGGCAAGCCAATCATCGAGCCTGCAAAATTTAAACCAAGCGACTTCAATGGATAACACATCAAGCCAACCACCCTTAACCCAACAAAGCTCAAACCTGAGAGCAAATTTTAGGGCCAAATTACATTTCAAAAGGAAATCTATTTTGTGAACAAATAATATATCCTTTTAGAAGGGTTGTTGAATCATGTTAACAATACATTTTATCTTAATTGAGGGTTTGAAACAATTTTTTTTTGAAATGTTAAACTATTGAACAATTTCTTGAGAAATGACTATTGGACATGTTATATATTCACCTATTGGACAAATAGTTGCTGGATTGCAGGTAAGCATCTATTTACTTGCCCTCGCAACCATGTGGAGTTTTAATTATTGAAACATAGAACCTGAATCTGTGCGTGCATTTGGCATTTACAAGATAGTTGCAGGGGCATTATTATTAAAATAATAATCATTTGATAAAAAGTATATTAGTATGCAAGTGTATAACAACTTTTTTCTTTACTGCAAGAAAAGATATAATTACAAAAAGGTAGTTGTACATACAAAAATGACATATGACAATTTAAGAGCCGCACAATGAACAAATAGTTGTGTTCTATGAGCCGCACAATTTCTCCATTATAGGACCAGTAGAGTAGGTCTCATGGTAACAATGGCCAAAGCTACATCCTGGAATAGAAACCAAATATCATGTTAAAATAATATGATTCCATAAATGCACACAACATTTAGACTTGAGTATGGTATTAGCATGTTAAAATACAACGTAATATTCACCAATAAAACCAACACGAATCATCAGAAACTATGGTATCTTGAGTCTTGACACACATCATATTCATAGCCTCTTATACAAAAAGTCTAAAGAATAACTCATTTCCTGTTACGTTATCCATGCAAACGATTGCTGCACTAGATTTCATTAACCATAGTGCAAGAGTATACCAAATAACAGAAGTGACATATACCCTGAACCATGCAGTGCCTTTTTTATGAACTTGTCATTTGAAACACTTTTTGTATCAAAATCACATTCCAAAGCAGCAATATCATTAGAGACACGACCTAGGATACATTTTATGGAAGAATGACTTGACCCCCAAAACTTCCCCCTCGAGGCACTGGTTTATTATACCACAAATTTAGAGACACGACCTGATCATAAGATGGTTCATTATACCACAAATTTAATATCGAGGCCATCGTCACAACATTGGGAAGAAAAAATAGTTTTTCATTGTTTAGTATTTGTAAATCTTCTGATGTAATTCATATGCTTGTAACACATCTAGAAACCGACTGCAATAACATGGATGCTTTGGCACATAGAACCGCATTTCCATTGAAGGAAATCCATTACTATAAGAAAAATTTATGTCCATCATCTTTCCAGAGACGAGTTCACAAGAAGGGTAACGTCATCAACGCCGTCGGTTTCAAAGATCGACTATCCTTCATCAAGAAACCCATTAACAACCTCATTAAATCCACGGAGAATAGAATATATTCTTGCTATCGGTCAAGAATCTACCTACACCGACATAGATGGTGAATTCTTGAAAAGAAGAATGAACATACTTGCTCAATTTAAGACTAAGTGCACGCAGAGCTGCAGGTCTTCTCCCCCAACCAGTAACATTCGGCTTAGATATTTCCTGAGAAATCTGCCTCAAATGACGTAAAGCCTGCGCTAACGCCAGGATTATACCATGAGACATTTAGTGTCTTGGTTTAGCTCCTAGCTCTACATTCAAAGAATAGATGCAAGGAATAGTCTTACCACCATTGTTGTCTTATGAGCAAGCAAAGTTGAGCAAGCAAAGTATAGATTCATAGTATAGCTCTACATGTTTCTGGTTGCATTTTATGGGATGTCTACCGACGCAAAATAAAATACATGTTCACAAACAATTTCAAAACAGTCTGACATGCAGCATGTATAGAAAATAAACCGTTAATTGACTATAACTGTACATCAAAAAATTTGTGCACCTAATTGTAAAGTTCCTCTGCTCTAGTCGAAATATACATTCTTTGACGGAATTTCAAGAACAATACTACACACCCTATAAGCTATAAAGCTAAATATCGTTAACAACTTTCAAAATTTTGATACTATAACTAAAGCATTCAAAGAATAGCTTTTAGAAGGGACTACCCCGGCACAAATAGGTATGATAATAAGAGAACGCTTGGAGACCAATTCATGAAAACGACAGGTCAAAGGTTTGTAATGCTCTGCTAGAGCATCTGGACACTTGAATTCCTGTAACCTGTAAAAAGAAAACAAGAGAAATGTAAATTAAATATCTTGAAATGCCAAAACATAAAAATAGACGTTGATAAGCATACCCATGTAGATTTGTTCTTGTCTCCAATAATTTAGCTATTGTCTCCAAAGGCCCCTTCTTTTCATATACACATATGTGGTATGGTGCGAACCAACATTTTGCATCAAGTTGTGTCTGTCTAAATCATTCCAAATATCATTTTCTCGAACACAAACATATACATATTTAGAACAATAGACATCAAGAATGTACAGTTTCTAGGAAACATAATTTCTGTATTATACATGTGATATTATATGAAATTGAATATCATGAGATACCCAAACATTGATTGACACATTATGAGCAAAAAACTTGAAAATCTCAAGTTACCCACAAATTCATATCAACCAATAAACCGAATAAAAAGCTCCCATAGCTAAAACTACAAACAAAACTCAAATTAAACAAACAAAATGAATACAAAATCATAATAAAAGATGCCCAGAAAGCAAAGTTAAACAAAAACAAAGAAATACCCGAAAAAGAAGGGGGATAAAAGAATTATACGAGAATGAATCGATGGGGTCTAAGTTACTATCACAAAAGGGTTTAGAGGTGGAGGTAAAGAAGGTAAGGAAGTAATTACAGGAGAGAGCTACAGCGGATGCGATTGCAAGTACGGTAATGAGATGCAAGAACTCGCCTTTTGAAGGGAATAAGCTTTGGGGTGGTTCGAGTATGGAGTTCAGTGAAGAATTTTTTGAATATGAATTATGCTTGGATTTTGGACACTTTTTGGGTGTTGAAGGCATTTTCTTTTTTTTCTTTTTCTGAAGGTTAGATCAATACCAAATGATGTTAATTTTTCCTTTGAAATTTTTCACTGCTAAAAACAGAAAGGGAGGGAATGAATGAATGAAGGAAACAAAGAAAACAGAGCCTTTCTAATTTTGGTTAAATTACACCCAATATCTCTAATTTTGGTTAAAATTTATTTTCATCCCATTTAGAAATCCAAGTTGACACTTAAAATCTAGTTGGACTGCCACATAAGATTACCGTTAGAGAGATAACGGAACTTAACGGTAGAGTGATCACTTCGTAACAAAATAATAACATAAGTGACTAAAACGTAACATTTCAAACATAAGTGACTAAAACGTACCTTGAGGCAAACAAAAGTGACTATTTTTGTAGATTACCCTATTTTTTTATTTATGTTAATTTCTAAATTTAGCAATTGTTTCCACCATAGAGTTTAAATCTTTTTAGGTCCAACTTTTTTTCAAGAAAATATCTTAGGCAAAAAAATTTTCAAGTCCCAATTTGTAAACAGTTGTTAAGTTCAAAGACTAATTTGGAAAAAATTCTATGGCTTAATATGAGAATTGCCAATTTCAAGAACAAATTTTGACAAAAAAAAGTTCAGCCCTGTTGTGAAACATTTCCAAATTTCTGTCCAGATAGTGCATTAACCCTAAATATATATATAAGTTATTTTTAATATTTTTTAAAGATATATTATATCATTATCTTCCTTATTAAAATTTTCTTGTTGAGTTGATATCACAAATAAATAAATTATCAACTGAGTTGGGAAGTGACTAAAAACTTCTATACATAAAAAGTAATAAATATTATCGTGAGGATATTTTAATCTTTTAGTGTATATTTTATAAAATCTATAAACCTAAAATAAATTTCCAAATTGAGAAACTTAAGCCTAAAACATCCTCAAAGTCTTAACTTTATCATTTTAACTAATGTTTTATTTTGTTTATAAATAAACTTTATATAAATATATTTTTACATGGAAAAATTTTGCTCATGTAATGAATGTGTCATAATAAAGCTGGGTTTGGGTGGTGAGGTTAAGTTTGATTATATTAGAAAATGTTTAGAAATTATGTCAAAATTGGCATAGTGAAATTTTAAAAATATTCTAAAATTGTTTAGAAAATTTCGCAAAGGGCCTTTGAGAAAGTATTTGGATATTTCAATTAATTTGAACTAAAGTTTAATGTCTTTAACATTTCAATAAATTGATTTTCTCTACTATTCTAGAACTTGCAGATGCTTAGGGAGTAATTTCTAACTCAAAGAACTAAAACAAGACAAGAAACCCAATACTCCCATGAAGAACCCCTTGTGCAAATCCCTTGTATTGTTGAAGTTGAAAATCAATTTTTGGATTTGAATTATAATTGTTCGATGATTGCAACTATAATTTCTCTAATCTAGAATTCAAACTCAAGAAAAATAAAATTTAAGTGCAAGAAAAAATTACTCAAATAAGCTTTTACTAGCATGAGAATTATATAGAGAAAAATATGTAAAAGTTTAATTTTCATTTGAAGTTCTTAATTAATTAAACTAGAAAAGCTTGAACCCAAGTAAGACTTCCTAGAACATCGAACAACCACACCCAAGGGAGGATACTTTTTGCATGCCACAACACATATGCCTTAATGGGCTTATTGGGTTGATCCAAATCCGATCCAATTTCCCAACGTTACTTCTATTAATGCGCTTAAAAATCAAGCTTATATATTTACTTAATTAAATAATTAAATATTCCTCTAAAATTAATAATGTAATTAAGTTTAATTAAATAATTTAAATAACCTAATTCTAATTTCGTTAAAATCATAACAACATAATTATCGTATTAGAATTTATGTTCAAACTTACTAAACTATCTGAATATGATTAAACTTCTATAACTACATAATTTAATTTTCACTTTGGACTTAATTATTTAATTTATTCATCTAATTACATAATGATTTAAAGAAATTAAATTAATCCTAAGTCATCTTCTATCTTCTAAAGAAGTGGATAGTAATTTATGCAATATATTTCTCTTTTGTCATTTTTTCATTTCAATCAAAGTTCTTATTATGCAATTCATTCAAAGTTTTTGAGCTAGTAGAGAGCCAATTGAACATATATAATTAGAGCCAAAATAATTTATAATTAAGTTTTGACTCTTCATCTATAAAAGTTTATCTAATCATGAAGTCAATTTACAAAAAGTACCATGGCTAAACTTCTTATTATATACCATAATGAAAGCAACTAAAGTAAGCTTTTATCTAATGACCTTGTCATATGTGTTTTCCCTTCATAGGAGATCCTTCATCCCTTCAGGTTCAATTCCTTCACATAATTTGAACCATTTTATCTCATAGTCACCATTGTATCTTCCATAATGAAAATAATCATTACTTAAACTAGTAATGATAAAATCATTTATCCTAGACAAATAACCTATGACCATGTTCCATTGTCTTGAGAGCACAAGTTTTCAATATATCAAAGCACACAAATTATACATAGGGGCATTCACTTACTCAAGGTTTAGATAAGACACACTATGAACGTCACAAGTGAATAAATCCATAAACAAATCTGGATAAATTAAATTAAGGTCTTGTCTAATCTATACTTCTATTTCTAGAAGTCAATCTACCTTCAGTTGGGCTTATTAACGACTTAATATTCCTAACATGAGTTATTTTCTCAATCTAATTCATGGACTATGGGCAATTTAGATTACTTACTAATATAAGTTGTCTTCTCGCATTATAATTCTTGACCATATAATGTAACTTAGTATTATTTAGACCTTAGGTAATCATCGAGTCAATATTTGCTTATTCATGTTTCTTTACATGCAAAAAATCATTGAGGACAATCATATAAAGAATATTAAATAATGTGGTAATTTTATTTATTCAATCAATTCAAAAAAGTACAAGTAGATAATGACAAAATTAGCTACACCCATGGGACAAATCTCAACAGCTAGAGATCTCATTAAGTAGGTTATGTGAAGTGGTTATAAAAGATTCCAAAAGCAACAATCTTTATGGCCAGAGCATGAGTTTATATAAATAAACTTATGAGAAATTAATGAAAAGCTTTAGCGTGTAACTATTTCTTTAAGGTTCTATTTGCCCCCACTATATATGTTGATACGCAAAAGAGTTACTGTAAATGAACCTTAAGGATGTTAAAAATTTTGTGCCCTTAGTGTAGTAATTTTATCATGTTTGATAGGTTACTGAAATAGTATAATAGATTATTCACGGAAATAAACAAATGCCATTTATTTATATGCTAGATTGTCCTTTGATTGCTTTTGCATGAAAAGCTAAATGTAACACCCCCAACCCGTATCCCTCGCTGAAACCGGGTTATGGAGCATTACCGGAGATTACAGATCAAACAGACAGAAATCTCAAACATTTTATATCATCAAAACAAGTCATCATGCATCGTTTTAATCTAAATTATAAACTCTCAAAATAGATCTTATAACTTCATTTACAATCAAACCACAAAATAACTAATATTTAAACACTCTAGGTACATGCCGACACAAAGAAATAAACATCACCATATTTGAGTTCGGGATCGTTGTTGGATGCTGAATCAGCGATCAAACTTAAGTACTTAACCTGCGCACGAAAAACAAAACCGTACGCTGAGTAAAAACTCAATGGTATTTCTATAATCCGAATATTTTAAAAAAATAAAACAATAAAATATGTATAATAAAATGTTAAGCACAATTGAACATTTAAAATCACACAATACTCGATTTTCATCACTTGCTATATATAATACCTTTCCATAATTTATTCACGTATCATTTAAACAATGGCACTATCTATTCCACAATCAATTTATGAGTATATAACTCGCATATTCCATGTATTTACAACATATTTCACATTCTATTTTCAGTTTACTATCTCATATTCTTATTCTTAACCCAAAGTAGATTTTATAGAATACATCGGATATACGGAACATATGCAGAGGTGCATTATTATGCACTAATGAACAGAGAGCACTGAAGTGCTATACAAAGAGCATAGATGTGCTAAACAGAGAGCACTGACGTGCTAATAATCAGAGAGCACCAACGTGCTAATAATCAGAGAGCACCAACGTGCTAATAATCAGAGAGCGTGCTAAAGTTCCTTAAAGACATGCCACTAATATCCCAGTAGTTCTAAATTCCATCTACTTGGGCATTAAGGCTGAATTTTATACATATCAAAAACAATTCAATTATCATATTTGCACAATTTCACAATTTCACATTTACGCATATATATTCATAATATATATTCCACTTTAATTCAACCAATATAATTTCATCACATATCAAAACAATCCATTTCAATTGTAAAAAAAAAAACAATAATTCTCACCTCAATCACTTACCATAACATTTAATTAAAAATACAACAATTAATAATTAGATTCGGATTATAGAAATACAAACCAGGAATTCCGAGCTATTCCTCGTCGACTATATTTTTCCCCTTTTTAGTCGAGAATTTAGGTACGACGATTGCTACAGAATTAAAACAATTAAAAATCATCAATACAACACCATTCAATCTCACATTAAATATTTCAATTTTTACTCAATATTTGCCTAAATTCCAATTTAGTCCCTAAACCGAGACTAACTTTTATTCTCAAAACTAATTTCATATTTTCATTCCATTCCCACTTTAAACTAATTTAATTCTCTAATTTCACCATAAATCTCTAATTTTGAAATTCTCTCAATTTAGTCCTATTAATTCAAAACTTATGTTTTATTTTACAAATCAACCCTTTACTAACTTCTAACTTAAAATTCAATCAATTTAACCCTAATTCATCAATTAATTCAACATGAACAACATCAAAAATTTACTAACTTTCAAAATTTCAACTTAAATCATGACATATTTTGTTCTAGAACTTCAAAACTCAAAATTACAAGAAAATGGATTAAATTGACTTACCAAATTAACTTTGAACTTTGAAACCCCAAATTTTCCTCTTCCTTTTCTTTCTTTCTTTCTCCCTGTTTCGTTTTTCAATTGTGTTTCTTTCCTTCTTTTCTATTCTTTTATTTCTTTTATAATATAATATAAAATAATATAATATAATATTTATACTTAACTTTTAATAATATTATTATAATAAGAATATATTTTAACTTTAGCTTTTTTAAAAAAATCTACTTATGCAGCCTCAACTTTAGAAAAAGACATAATTGCCTATTTGGTCCTTTAAACTTTTCTTTAATCTTTAATTAAACTTTTATCTTTATTGCAATTTAATCCTTTTAATCAATTAACCATCGAAACATTGAAATTTCTAAATGAAACGTTAATACTACCTAATGACACTCGTAAATATTTATAAAAATATTTACGGCTCGATTCTAATATCGAGGTCTCGATACCTCGTTTCGACCCAATTTACCTAATAATTTCTTTTAAATCACAAAATTCACTAATTCAAAAATATTTCTAAAATCACACTTAACTTATAATTATTAATTAATAAATTTTTCTAACTTTTCATCGAATTTAGTGATCTCAAATCACCGTTCGACACTACTAAAAATTGGGTCATTACACTAAATGTATAAACAAATATTGGTTCATTGATTATCTAACGTTTAACTAATATTAAGTTACATTATATAGACGAATTATAATATGAGAAGACAATTTATATTAGTAGTTAATCTAAATTACCCACAGTCCATAGAATTAGATTGAGCCAATGATTTAAATAAATAGGAGACTATTATGTCGTTTATGAGTCCAATTAGAGAGATAGTTTTTCTAAGCTATCAGAGTTGGATTGGTTCCTAGAAATAAAGACATAGATGTAATAGTTTTTCTAAGCTATCAGAGTTGGATTGGTTCCCAGAAATAAAGACATAGATGTGATTGTTCGGATTAACAATACATTGGATTGGACCTAAGTTCAATTTATCCTAGATTCGTTTATGGATTTATTCACTTGTGACGTTCATAGTGTGGTTTACCTAAATTCTGAGTAAGTGATAGATCATGTGTGTATAACTTATGTGTTTTGATGTATTGAAAACTTCAGCTCTCATGACAGTGGGCTGAAAGTTGGTACATTAAGTTCATGATTTGTGCATGACATAACATTACCTACAATAGTGGAATTCATAGCTCTAATAAGAGTAAATGATATCCTCTCTTTGACATTGTATATATTATGAAAATGAAACTTGACCAAGGTCATTTGTCTTGGATAAATGATTTTAGCATTACTAGTACAAGTAATGATTGTTTTCATTGCAGAAGATATAATTGTGACCATAAGATAAAATTGATCGAATTAGGTGAATGGATTTAACCTAAAGGGATCAAGGAAATCCTATGAGGGTAACACAAAAATGATGAGGTCATTAGACTAAAGCTTGAAATTAATAGCTTTCATAATGATATATAATAGGGAAATTAGTCACAGTACTTCAGTGGAATGGCTTAGTGAGTACATAACTTGTGATTAAAAGAAGAAGAGTCAGGACTTTATTACAATTATTTAAGCACTAATTATATATGTCCGATTTCACTTTATCTAATTATTTGGAATGGAATAAAATTAATTACATAATGTTACACATGCATTTTAATACGATTGTCCTGACTTTAATAAGATTAAGACAAGGCTTGTGTAAATTATTTAATTAGGTAATTAATTTTGGTTTATTTACTAAAATTAATTAAGAGTCCAAAATAGATATCCGGCCCTTAAAGTGGCTCAATTGGGGTCAATTAGGTGGGTCGACAAATATGTGGAATGTTTGTCGTCGAAGCAAATGTGGTGCAAAAAGAAGTCCTTGTAGGATGTTTGCCACCTATAAGGTATTGGAAAAATTTAGTTAAGAAAACGGTTTATTGTAATTGTGGAAGTTTGAAATTTTGAAAACCGAGCTGGTTTGTGATATTTATAGTAATAAACTTTTAACGAAAAGTACATGTGTTTTTTACGAGACGTATTCGAGTCGATCCTAGCTTACAATCGATTGGCCTTCTCTACTATCCTCATACCATGAATAATGTCGAGTGTGGGCTCGAGCAACACGAAGAAAATAGAGAACAAGAAGCTAAATTATTACTTTTAGTGGGAAAGTAATTCTCTTAATAGAAAGCGATAGTAATCGTAATTCACAGAAAATAGAATTTATTCTAAGAAAATAAATTTCCACAACTTTCTGGCAGAATAATGATATATGAAACTTATGTTAAAACCTCTACCTGTGTCATCTATTTATAAGGTGAGATAAGAGGATCTTGGTTGAATAAGACTTACACAAGTAATATTTATTTAATGAAGAAACACAGTCCTACTCCAACTGGAGTAAGGGTGGGCGCACACCCATAAAAACTACTAGGGTTGCTGTCATCTTGTATAAGAGGATTTGGACCTCTCATGTATTAGGTCCAATTATATGTGCTTCTTAAACTTTTAACCCAATACTTTATAATTTAATCAAACCCAATACTTGATATTCTATTTCCCAAAATAAATATTATCCATTCTATTAATT
This sequence comes from Gossypium raimondii, assembly GCF_025698545.1. NCBI lineage: Eukaryota > Viridiplantae > Streptophyta > Magnoliopsida > Malvales > Malvaceae > Gossypium > Gossypium raimondii. The sequence goes on along the minus strand of NC_068572.1, from coordinate 7,817,233 downwards.
TAATCAACTAAATTAGTTTTGAATTAAATAATTTTCTTAACCCAATTCTAAGACCATTAAAGTTATAAAAATTTTCTTGTAAAAGAACCAATGAGAAAAATATATTTAATTTCCTTATTCAACAAATTCATAATGATTAATTAATTTCATTTCATTTATTTAATTATAATTAATTAAATAATAATTGAAAGCATTAAATTAATTCTCAAGTCATTTCTATACTTAGTGAGAAAAAATATTCATTTGTGAATACAACTCATTTCTCTAACTTCATCATTTCCATTCATTTTGTTCATTTGTTTCTACATACAATTCATTTCTAGTTTCAACAAGCTAACAGAGGGATGATTGGATATATATAATTAGAGATCAAATAATTTATAATTAAATTTCAACTTTCGCCCTATTTATTATAAACTTATTTAGTCACGAAGCCATTCCACTAGTATCGTGACTAAGTTCTCCCTAATACATACCATTACGAAAGCTACTTAATAAGTTTTCATCCAATGACCTTGTCATAAGTATGTTACCTTCATTGGATATCTTTAATCTCTTTAGGATAAATTTGTTCTCCTAATATGATCTTATTTTATCTCATGATAACCATTATATCTTATGAAAAATCAATTACTATCAAATAGTAGTTAAGTCATTTATCATAAAGACAAACGAACTGTGACCATGTTTACTTTTCATCTATCATGTAATGCTAATGAAAGGATATCATTTACCCATTAGTTGGGCTAGGAATTCCACAATTGTGAATGATGCTACATATTGTAGAAGTCATATACTCAACACACTAGCTTTCGGTTCCTTATCTATTTGAACTTAGGTTTTTACTTACATTAAAGTATACGAGTCACCTATACATAATTCATCATCCACTCAGGATTAATGTATACCACACTATGAACGACACAAGTGAATAAATCTATAAACACGGATCTAAGATCTACTCTACTTGGGTCATGTATGATGTACTATCAGTCTAGTTAGTCGCATTTATGTCTCTATCTTTTGGGAGTCATTCGCTTCGATGCTCAAGACAAAACATCTTCCCAATTGGACTTGATAAACGATATATTAGTCTTTGAATCAGTTTACTAATTTTCGATTAGACTAAGGACATGTTTAAGTTTATCTAACAATACATATTGTCTTTCTATATTACGATCCAACCACATAATATCATTTAGTATTAGTTAAACATTAGATAACTAGTGAGCCAATATTTTCTTTCATTGCTTTGCGTGCAAAAACATCAAGGACAATATAAAAATGGTATTGATTTAATTAATGAATATTTTATTAAACCAATTTGTTCAAAAATACAATGATACAAAATTAATATAATACACTTAATGTACTAGATCCAACATAAGGTATGTTCAACATATGACTATTTATTTTATTAGTAATTCCAAATAATTTGAACTCTAATAAGTTCTTTATAAATATCTCACATTGGTTGAAAAGAAAAGGTTAATGATTGGTGAAAATCTTTGGATTGATGAAAACTAAAACTCTTTACTTGTCAATTCGTTCATTTAGTTGTGTATGTGTGAGAAAGAGAGATTATTCGGAATCGTTCTTCTTTTCAAAGTTTCAATTCAGTACTTTTATATGTGTTTGAAACAATGCCAACACTTTGTATGATCCATGGGTTAGAGAGTAATGTGAGGACAGTTATACAAAGTATATTAATGTAATCAATAAATTTATTTTATTAACCAATTTGTTCAAAAAAATTACAAGTGTATATTGACGAAAACACTAAACTTAAGGCAGTAGATCCAACACTTTGGACTATCAATTATGGAAGTTTGCCAAGGGAGATTGAAGAAGGAGATAATCAACTGGGAACTACCTGCTATTGGAAGTGTCTTAGTAAAAGGTTCTAAAGTGGGAAAATCTTATGACATTGTCTTACAAGTACAGGTTTGCAAGGAATGAAGAGTTTATGTATCCGCCAAGCCTCTTATTCAAGTCAAAAAATGAGAATATCAATAAATGGATTTGCCTTAGAAGTCGAGTTTTAAGTACAGGCTAATTCATAAGAAGAAAATTTTGGGGTAATACAATGAGTCTTTAAAAGTTCAGTTGGAATCTGCATTGGTAATGAGACATCTTCTAGTTTGCAATTAGAAGTCGTTAATTTGTACAACTGTACATATGGTTGACACTATGGAATACTGAGATTTTAGACAGGGACAAATCCCAGAAGAAAATGTTATTTGGAAGAATACCTCTACGACTAAATCGGTGGATGTGTCTACCAACGGTTAGCTTAGAGAATGCAAAGCATCAGCTACGCCAGAAAATCTGTGGAGCACTCAGTGATATATAGAGAGTTTAAAATATGTGCTTTTATTCTTATTCCCTACCAACATAGAGTCTTAGTGATGCACTCACTGCCTTGTTGCAGGGTCTATGGATGAATCGAGGTTCGTGTAGAGGGATCAAGCCAAACATCTCCAAGTTCTTGCGAATGGTGGTAGTTGTTTCATGCATATATAGAGGGGAACCCTTAGAGGCCATGCCTTGGGGATTTATTAAGTATATCCGTATTAAAGTTTTAAGCCTCAGTATTTATTGTAATATTTGTTCACGCCTAATAAGGTTGAAAGGTTGCAAAAACTTAGTACTTGATATAATCAAAATTTAAGTTTTGAAATTTAATGTCATCTATGGAATTGAATAAGGGTTGTATAGTAGCAATGGATGTATAATTTAATATTAACTAAGGTTGTGAGTAATCGAATAGAAGCCTTGTTAAGTAAGTCGGGTTAATTATGACACTGGATACCCAAACCCAGTAATTGAGTCAGGTATAGGGTGTTACACATGCCCCACAAGAAATTGTCCACATCCTTGGCATCTCTCTAACCCTTGAAGTCTTTGGGTTTCAGAATGTCCTAACGACGATTCGAGGTACCAAGCATGCCTTCTGTGGTTTTAAGTTTCGTGAGGTCCTCTTTAAGCTCTACGATTTTGCTGCACATGGCCTCTACCAAGGCTACAAGGTCTTAGTTCTTATGGGCCAAATCACTTATCATTGCATTAAGGGCCCCTTAGAGCTCTCCCTTTTGCTTTTCCTTAGGCTTTTCACTAGACTCTCTGCTACCCATCTCTAGTCCATCCATGTGACCTTGGATGTCCTCCACTTGATCAATGACATTCGCCATGGATTTTTGTACCTTTGCAAGCTTATTCTCCATAGACGACGCCACATCATTTGAGTTCCCGCTTGAGACGCCTTTTTTACCTCTTGTTGCAGCACATTGGCTCTCCACCATACCTTCCTTTTTGATAGCAAATAATTCCTCTAGATCCCAATCTTCTTCACTAATAGAAGTAACAAAATTACTCTTCAAAGGATTTTTCTTAAACCAACAAGATCATGTCATGTGGCCCCTTTCCCACAATTATAACACTTTCCTTCAAAAATTTTATTGTTGTCGTGGTTGTTCGAATATCCCCCTTCACGAACGCTCCTTTCACCTTAATGACCTTTTGACTTTTCATCATTTTTCTTGGACTCAACATTGTCATGCTACTTGAATTTCCTTTCGCCCTTACTGGCATAAAGTGCCTCTTCTTCATTCTTTAGCAAGACTTCCATTTTTTTAGCTAATACTTCTTGAATAGCTAACGAATTTTCAAATTTGACAAGGAAGGTTAATTTTGTCATCCTTGTATAACAATAACAAAACTCCTATATTCTGGTTTCAACCCGTGGATGATGATCTGTTTCATTCTAGTATCATCAATTGGAGCTTCAGAATCCAACTCAGAAATCTCTTGACATAACATCTTTACTTTATGGAAATATTATGTTATTGACATATATTTTGTTATTGACATATTTCCTTGTGTTACTGACAATAATTTACTTTCTAGAAGTTAGAGCTTTATATCATTCTTTTTATAAATCAGCTTGGCGAGTGTATTCCAAGCTTCCTTATTGACTTTTATTTTCCATTTTCTTAGTGTGCCACTTGCATCCTTGGCTTCTAATTATGTCACTTCATTACTGTTGACAACCTCCCATAGATCTTGTCCTTGTATATAAGACATTATGCAAGTTGACCATGTATAATAGTTTTTATTATTAAGCTTCTTCATTTCGCCGACAACTTGTATGTTTGTCATCGTGTCAACAAATGATTCTTGCAATTGAATATTGAAATAGTGAAAGTAGTTTGTGAACAATGCACCAAGTAGGTTACCAGGAAAAGAGAGGTGGGTCACAGTGGACACTCTTAAGTACCAAGCCTTTCCTTAGCCAAAACCTTTCTTAGACATGCCATTTCACACTACCACACTTCCTTCCAACAACTATGCAATCAAGGATAATCTTCAAGTAGCTATGAAAATTTCTTTTCCGATGCAAAAGATCAAACAATGCTGCAACCAAAGAACTACTAAATTGATATTTAGCTACACCTCCCAACATTCCAAAATAAGAAAATAAATGAGGAATTTAAAAAACCAAATAGAAAACTTAATATTTGGTTTTGGTGCAAATAATACTTACAATATAGGTTTTTATAAAAACCCAAGGTCCCACTACCCTTATTTTCTAAGCAACGCGGGATATGGGTTTTTCTATAAACTCATAATCCTTCTGTTGTTTGCACCTAAGTGATGTGGGCTTCATTCCCTTACTAACAAAGTACTTAGTTCCTAAAGACTACTCACAAAGGGTAAACTTTTTACAACCTAAACACTAACAAAATATATCTTCCAATAAGTTGGTGTTGATATTCAACAGTATCTTGTAATAGTTTTCGTTGCTAGAAAGTGAAAAACTTTACCATATAGACAGAGCTCGATACAAACTACTAGAGAATATAAGTTTGAATGTTTTAACATGTTACATATTTTCACTATAAAATTTCATATCGAATAGTAATCTTATTATATAAGTTAATGCTTTCCAATATTTTACCTTAACTAGAAAAATTAACCATGCTTCAACTAGATGAAAGTTTGACTAATGTTTGAACAATGTCATCACTATTTAAAACAAAATTGTTGTTTTGTCCATTAATAGAACTTTTTCCAACTATACATTTGCATTCCATCCATTTTGTTCTTTATTCATTTCATGATTGTTATATGTGTTATATATTATATATTTTATTCCAATCATAACTACACATGTTAAAATATCATGCATATAATAAACTAACATGTAATCTTTTATCAAAGATTTGATGCATGAGAAACCCATACTTTTTACATGTCATACTTCAATAAACAAATAACAATTGAAATCTAATTCATGAAACAAGAGTAAAGCAATAAATTTGATGTAGATTTTCTTACTACAAAAATTTCTTTTAAATCAAATTTTAACAAAATAACATACTTTTATTTGACTCAATTGTCAATAGCCTTCCTTATAATACCATGCTTGTTGTGCCATGCGAAGTGTGGTGAAGCAACATGCCTTCTTTAATTTCTCATAAATTTACAAAGTTAGAACATTAAAATTGTTGATGTGTGGGGTTAAATAAATAAACTTGTGAGAAATTAGTGAAGGCTTTAGGGCATGTAACAATGCCCATTTCTTTAAGGTTCCATCATATATCTAGGTGTGTAAAAGAGCAATTGCCAAATGAACCCCCAAAGATATAATGAAGTCTAGTGATAGTTTAAATTTGCACTAACGAAAACAATCCACTAAGCATTGATCAATGTATAACAAGAATATTAATTTCTATAAAAAAAACTTCTACATTAACTTTTTATAAAAAATTTCTGAATATAAAAGATGGTGGAATAACAAAGGAAACTTTGTTGTCATGTTTTTTGGTTATGCCTTACAAATGAAATTTAACTCCTACTCATAAAAGTTCTACTATCCGGGCACCTATTAAGATAATCATATCTATTATGAATAAACTTTAATTTGACATAACTTTTAATATTTAAGAGGCATAATTCATCACTTGAAATAGTGATAATTTTAGTTATTAATTCAGTGATATAACTTTTAGATCACTTATAATTTTTTTTATTTATAATTATTAAAACATTTAAAACACTAAATTGGTGCATTTAACTAGTGTTCTTAAGTATCTTGTGTTTTTGTCAATTGAGTCTTAATTTGATTGGCGTCGACATTGTTGCTCGTGCGGGAGGACGAGGGTTCAAATGCGTTGAAACGTCTTATCCTTTTATTTAAGGGTTGGGGAGGGGCTATGGGTAATTCTAAACATTGTATCAAAAAGAGCAAATAAGATAACTACCTATAATGAAATTAATGTTAAAAAAAAGCATGTTGTGTTTTCTTGAAAATTTTTCATTTTTGGAATTCTTTGTGTTGTGTTACATAAGTGTTTTGCCCTAGCTTGGTATTTTAACTTTTTTGGTGATGGCTAGTGTCGGTTGATATATAAAGATATTTCTTTTATGTTTTTAATAAAGTATTTTCGATATTGCTTAGATAAAAAATTAATATCATAATAATCATTTTAAAGAAAATATATAAAGAATTATAAAATTTCTATCCTTTTAAAAAAAAAGTGATTATGGTAAAGAGTCCTCTACATCTTGAATGGGTTTCAGAATAATCTGTCAAGAAAAAGTTTAATTTTGAAGTCATGAATTTCTTATATTCCACATAAAACTCATTCTTAATTACTAAGAATTTTCTTTTCTCAAAAAGGAAAAAAGAAACTAAGAATATTTTTGGAAGAATCTGACACTCCAACAAAAGTTATTACCTTTTTCCATTTTGAGAGTAATGTGTGCTTATGTCAAAAAGAATATGTAACCTTTTTTTTTTTTATGCTCAATCCTTCAATAAATAATAATAAAAAAACCTCAGGAGCACTAAATATTGAAAATTGTTTTTTTCTTTTCAGGCTTCTATACAAATAGAATCTTCATTGTTGAGTTGAGGTAAAAAACATGTTTGGAAGGCAAAGTTCTGAGATGGGTTTTCTTGCAGATAATGTAAGAATCAAATACAATCCTCGTATCAACATTACGTGTCCCCCTAACCAGTGCCTGTCTCTCATGATAAGTATTCATATTTAATGTAAACCTGGAAACCCCACCATGGGGGATCCTAAAACGTGTTCAAAGTTTACAAGACAAGCAAATGTTCATACATATATATTATAGGACAATATATAATTTCTTCATCTTCCATTCATATATAAAATAAGAACTTTTTTAAAAGAAACGAAAAAAAAAAAACCCTTCACAGTGTTAATAGCTTAGCTAATGGAGGATAATCCCAAGAAACTTGGTTTGATTTTCATTGTTCTTCTTCCTTGAAACTGTCTTTTTATAATATTGATTAGTAATGAAATAGTCTTGTTTTTTTTTCTCTTCTATGTTTTGTAGGAATCAGAAGAATAACAAGAGATTTCCCACCAGCTCATTTCTTATTTAAAGTTGAAGCCTTCTCTTTGTTGGCCAAAACAGGTGTTGAAAAGTATGAATCTGATGCTTTTGAAGCTTCGGGTTACAAATGGTATGAACATATATATATTAAAGAAGTCATTGTTTGAGAATATTGAATTAAATCTTGTATCTTGGTTTAAAAACTTGCCTAGGAGATTGTCATTGTACCCAAACGGAGACAATAAAAGCAATGGAAATGGCTTCATCTCCCTTTACTTAGTAATAGAGGAAACAGAAAATTTACCTCTAACATGGGAAGTCAATGTCAGCTTCAGGTTATTTGTGCTTGACCAGATTCGAGACAAGTACTTAACCATTGAAGGTTTCCATTATTATACTTTTTTTCATGATCATATACGTACATAATTCGCCACTAATTTGGTCTGGTAAACTTGGTAGATGGTGATGGAGCAGTGAAGAGATTTCACTGGATGAAAACTGAATGGGGCTTCGCTCAACTTATCTCCCTCGACTCATTTAACGACACATGCAATGGGTACCTTGTTGGTGATTGTTGCATATTTGGGGCAGAGGTATTCCCATTGGCACGCAATTGTAAATGGGAATGCCTTTCCATGGTTAAACAACCTGAAGACAACACCATAATTTTCAAGATGGATCACTTCTCCAAATTAGACAGGAAGTATTACGAATCTTCTGTTCATACAATTGGGGATTCAAAATGGTATAATCAATTCATTCCCTCACTAAAAAAAATGGATAATAAAATGGTATAATCTTGACCCCATGAACATTAAACAGGAAATTGACAGTTTACCCAAGGGGAAATGTGAAATTCAAAGGCAAAGCTCTATCAGTGTTTTTAGAGCTAGTTGAAGCTAATAAGCTTCCTCCTAAGCGGAAAGTCTATGCAGAATACAAGCTACGAGTAAGGAACCAAATGAACGATAATCACATGGAATTTTCAGGTGCTTTTTTAATCCAAATTTTCAAATCGAAACTCAAAATTCACCTGTAACGTTGGGTTTGTGTTGAAATTGTAGTTGAACGTTGGTTTAGTGCAACAAGTGTTAACTGGGGTTACCCACAGTTCATGACGCTCAAGGTTCTTCATGACCCATCCAAAGGCTATATCGTGTGTGATAGCGTAATTGTGGAAGCAGAAATTAACCTGGTTTCTCAAGTCAAGCGTTTCTCATGAATTATTTCTTTTATTTATTTATTTATGAAAATTTAAATGGTAGTTGAAGGTGAAATTGCTGTCACTTTTATGACCAGATTTCTTCATTACTGAGGATGATGCATTGTTACCATGTATTGCACTTGACAACTTGGATTTTATCTGTCTATTTCTCAGCTTACCAATTTATTTATCTAATGAATAATACCAATAAAGGTTAATTTCTCAAACATGAAGTTATTGTGTTTTGTATTTTATTAATCCAGATATCAATTTCTAAATAAAACTCCAAATAATGAATGTGGTCATATTTTGGTTTAATTTCTTTTCATTTTCAAATTTTGAATTTCTAGTCTTGATTTATCGATAACCATTAAATTTTATTTCTATTATTTTATCTGAAAAATATATTATATGTATAATACTATGTCAATTTATTATTTTCACATAATACTCACACACAAAAAAGTCAGTTAATGCATTCAAAGGTTATTATTTGAGTCGATTAAATTTTCAAATTTTGAAACACGTAAAACTAAAATAATCAAATTGAAGAATAAGGATTAAATTCATAACTTATGCATAATATGAGACTAATAGCAAAATTTAACTTGATGAATTTAATTGTTCTTGTTAAAATTAAAAAAAACATTAAGGACTAAATTTGACCAAATTAAAATATATGGACTACATTCACAACTTACACATAATACAATGATTAATAGCAAAATTTGACCAATAAAAAATTTATTATCAAAGTTGTGCCGTTATGATATGTACATATTTAAATACCGAACCAAATAAGTAAAAATATAGAAATTAAGTTGATGAAATGTTACTAAAAATTCAACAAGAACACGTGGAGCAAACATGATATAAATATTAAATAGAACTCTAAATAAAGAAGTTTATAGTGAAAGTTGAGTTGCCGCATATTTAAATATCGCTATTTAGTTTTTAATGTTGAACTATGGGGTATTCTTAATAACTTGAGAATTTTACAAAGTCGAAAGTATGATAGAGTATTAATCAAAACTGATAGTCATGAAGTTATCCAAGCTATTCAGGAATCATTTTCAAAGACATCTTCCTCAGACGCATTTAACAGAACTTGCTGGATATTGATCAATAGAAACTCGAATATATTCCTCGTGAAATGAACCTTGAAGCCGATTATATTGCTAAGATGACTTTTGATAGAAATGAGGAGCTTCAGTTAATTGAAGATATTCCTTTAGAGTTGATACATACATATTTAAATACCGAACCGAATAATTAAAATTATAAAATAATATAGAAATTCAAGTCGCCGCGATAAGTACATATTTAAAGGCCGATATCGAATAAATAAGTAAAATCATAGAAATGAAGTTATGAAATGTAGTGGAAAATATAGCAAAGTTGGTAGGATTTGGAACCGTTGCGCCCCTAAACGAAAAAACCCTACACGGATACATCTTATCTTACCTTTTAAAGCCAACGTGCCTGAACCATTGCCATTGCCCTATATATACCCACTGTTTCTCTCAATTTCCTCACACCTTTCAGATATACAGAGTTTCTTCTCCAACTAACATCCCATGGATGCACCACACTGGGCCTTGTCTTCTGATGGCAGTGGGTGGATGATATATCATCCTCAGCCGTGGATGACCCAACCGGTTGAAACCAAACCACTGGATGCTACTGCTAAGGAGTGGTCTCCTCAAACCGACGGTGCTCCTGAGGAAGATCGGTGCTTGTTCATGACCTTCTCCAATGGACACCCTGTAACCGAGCAAGAAATCTCCAGATTCTTTACCCTGTAAGTATAAATGAGCCTTTAGCCATTTGTATCCAACATGGTATGTATCTTATACGGGTATTATTAGATTATGTTATATCTTTTTCATATGGAAGATATTTGAAAGTCATATTTTTATATCCATACGTAAGACCGATAACTTCGAAATGATTTGCTTTTGGTGCAGTCATTATGGGGATTGCGTGGAGAGGGTGTACGTGCATTGGCCGCAGCCCAAGGATTCTGAAGAGAACAATATAACAACACCGCAGTTTGGAAAGGTTGTATTCAAGACAAGTTGGATTCCATTAGTGATGACATTGTGTGGAAAGAGGCAAATCAAGTTCATGGTGGATGGGAAGACGCTTTGGTGCAAGATGTTTGACCCCCAAAAGGCTCAAGCTTTTAAGAGGAATGGGGCTTCTTGATTTCTTCAATTGTGTTTTTTGTATTTTGGTTGTCATCTGTTTTACAATGGCATTGTTGCATGCGATTTAAGATTTTCCATAAATTTTGAAGACAAAAAACCATATGAATCCTCTTCTTTAGAGGCAGACATTTTTATTTCGTTATTATTATTTATGTGGTTTATTAATCTCGTGACACCAACTATGAAATTTAATAAGCGAAATTTAATCTGTTTTCCAATTAGTCTGAGGCATCAAATTTATTAAAACTGAATTTAACTGGTTGAATTGAATTCGTAAAATAAATAATCGATCAATATATAAATCGATACGCATCGAATTAAATAAAATTTTATAAACTATTTAATAATTTCAATATGAATTCATAAGATTTGCGTTTAATAAAATAATTAGAATGAGAAAATTTCACATTTTATATGAAATAATATTTTATTTGAAGATCTAAAAAAACGGACATTTTCAATGCACCCATCTCCAACATTGCAACACCTGTATTTTTATTTTGAGGAAATAAAAATATAGGATGGCAACTGTTCTAATGGCGCTTGCTCTGCCTTGCAAATTCCAATCTCCACGCCATTCGTTGCAGAATTCTAAATCATTCCATGGCTTCGACTGAGTCGGAGACAACAACGTTTTACCAAAACGTCGTCGTAATGAGGCACGGCGACCGCAAGGATAACTTCGATCCAACGTGGATAAAAACGGCGGAGAGGCCGTGGGACCCTCCGCTTGTAGACAACGGCATGGCTAGGGCTTTCCGAACCGGTCGCACTTTTCGCACCATCCTACCCTTCCAGATCCACCGAGTCTTCGTCTCCCCTTTTATCCGCTGCGTCCAAACCGCATCCGAGGTCGTCGCCGCCCTGTGTGCCGTCGATGTCGAGGCCAATGCCAAGTCATCTACCGACGTCATAAAATTCGACCCATCAAAAGTCAAGGTCAGACGAATTTACATAGAAAAACGATTCCTTCTTGTTTGTTTTTTTACTGCAAAGCTTTTTGTTGTAATTTTTACAGGTTTCTATTGAGTATGGTTTGTGTGAGATGTTAAACAAAGAAGCGATTAGGGTTGATGTAGCGCCGAAAGATGGAAACTTCGGTTTCGATGTTCCACTGCTTGAGACTATGTTCCCGAGTGGGACGTTGGATCCTAGTCTTGAACGAGTTTACGGAAAGGTAGTATTCGCGGTGGATTTTCATCTTTATCCATTGCCAAACAATTTAAGAATTTTGTCAATGTAGTTTGCATTTTTTTTCCTCGGCAAGTCGACATGATCCGGTTTATCATAATTTTTTCTAACTGCATATTTTCGTTTTATCATTAATTATTGAATTATTCAAAAGTTTTAATTTAAATCATTAAGAAAAAGAGGGTAAATGCAATGTGAACACTTTTTTTTCTCTTTTATGGTTGAGTTTTATAATTTAGTTTTTCATAAAATAATTTTAAACCTTACGAATTTATGAATTAAAAATTAAATAGTTTTTCTTTGATCTTGACCTTGTTTGTCGATCAATTTAGATATAAGATCAATTTAAATAGTTTTCTTTGATCCACTATGTTGATTGTTAAATCGTTGCTAGGAACTCATTAGCGTGGCTTAAATAAAAACTTTGAATAGTTTAGTGACTTAAATGAAAATTTTGAAATAATTTAGTGCCTAAATTGTAATTTATTTTAATCAAGTGACAAAAAAATTTTACCCTTAGTTTAGTGATTAATAGTGTAGTTTACTCTAATTTTTCCAATATTACCTTTAGAGATTAGTTAAAAAAAATTCAAACATGAGCCAATTTGATAGAGAGGGTTTTTTTTTTTTTTGCATTTGGTTTCGAGATGAGTCAAGATTAGTATAGTTCTTCAATGAATTGGGTTGAATCGTGTTTAGGTAAAAAAACTTGCCCCAACCCGAGATAATAATCATTCATTATATATAATATTAGTTTAAATGATTAGTGTTGGTATACTGGTACTCTTTTTTATTTCACAAGCAGCCTTAAAAAGTTGTTATTTGTTTTTTAGAATATTTTTTTCCATATTTTTATATCTCTATAGAACACTTGTCAACCCCTGACTCTATTTGTCGAAGCCAAGAGGGTCAAAGAGAATGAAAAAAAGTCAGTCAAGTGTTTCTTATGTTGTGGTTCGCATAGGATGCGAGACTGTCTAGAGTGATCTAAGTTATCCGCAGTCACTAAAGAAGATAGAATGGAGCTAAAGAGAGGCTTTAGAGCTTGGATTAATGATACTTGATTATGTGAAAGTGAAGAGGGATCGCAAGCAGAAAGGATTGATGTATATGGACATCAACATCACAGGTCAAAGAAAGAGTCTCTTGTTGATACGGAGGAATTAGACTTGTTCATATCAGAGAAAGTTGTGAGTAAGCTTGGTCTCACAATTAGTAAACTGACTAAGAGGATCAAGTTGGTCCCAATTGTGGGAGTAGCACAAGGAGTTGAGGTACAAGTTGGTTAATGAAAAGATAATAAAGGTTTTGAGGTCATTCACTTGGATGATTTCGACTTTGTTCTTGGCTTGAATTTCCTTGATAATAGTAATGTTTTACTGGTTCTTTTTGTCGATTGTATATGTATCTTGGATACCCGACAACAATAATGTGTTGTATTGGTGAGTCGAGACATAAAGGGTGGAATCAATGTATTGTTGGCTACCAACTAGTTAAAGATGTTTTGTGTTGTAGGAATATTGACAAGGTTTTGAGGTCATTCACTTGGATGGTTTCGACTTTGTTCTTGGCTTGAATTTCCTTGATAATATTAATGTTTTATTGGTTCTTTTTGTCGATTGTATATGTATCTTGGATACCCGACAACAATAATGTGTTGTATTGGTGAGTTGAGACATAAGGGGTGGAATCAATGTATTATTGGCATTCCAGCTAGTTAAGGATGTTTCGTGTTGTAGGAATATTGACTTAATAAGTCAGAGTGTTACAAAGACCCTCTTGGAAATGCTATAGAGGTAGAAAACTTATATGAAGTTTGTTAAGTTATTAGTGGGGCTACTACCTATGAGAGAGGTGAGTTGTGCATAAGACTTTGAGAGAAAAGTAATTATGCAAATTGAACAGTTGTATTGAGTAAATGTAATAGGCGAGGTACATCTCAAACACTTTTCTAGTTTTTTAAATTATGATTTACCGTTAGCTTGGCAAAGACACAGGGGGCCCTTTTAGAGTTCTGAAGCAAGTAAGTTGAGGGGTTTACAAACCAGAGTTAGTAAAAATATTTAAAGTTAACCTGATGTTAAATGTGAGCGTGCTAAAGTCTTTTTATGTGGATCACGAGGATCCCAATTGAGGCAAGTCACAAAGGAGGCAAGTAAGAGCGGTGACTTCTCACAATCAAGATGTACAAAATAGGAAAACAGTTTGAGTTAGTGGGTAGCAGAGACATAAGCTGAGGTAAATATTTCGAGTGGAGGAACTACTCGACAGAAAGATTATTTGGGAATCAGTTGAGGCATCAAGATGAGTCAAACCACTATGACCCCAAGGACGTGACAAAGGCGTCGCAAGAATGGGCAGGCGAGGATGTCACAGGCTGTGGATCAAAACTCGTGACAAATACACACGAAACATCCCATGGAGATTAACTGATCAAATGAGGCTTATTTAATCTATTTGAACTGGCTCGATTTGTGAAACACATAAAGAAACTCATCTACTTGAAGTCTTGGTGACCCAGTGAAACACTCCAATAAAATTAAAATTGGAGTTACCAACATAATTATTGTAAATCCTAAAGGATAAAGATGTATAGAGTTTAAATCCCTCTGAACTCTCATTTTGTAGATAGGCATAAATCTTAACCATTGATGTAATTTGATATGTACCATTGGATCTAGGGGAGCTTAACTATAGATAAAGGCCTTCCCCTTCATTTGTAATCACTCGGTTCTAATCCTTCAAATTGATAGAATACTTTTGAGAGTATTTACTCAAATACTTCGTGTGCACTATTTTTCTGTGGCTTTTCTGTTTGTTCGTGGCTTTATTTTTTTTTTAGTTTGCTTTCGCTTTATTTGCGGTGCCTTAGAGAATTTCTGTGAGAATTTTCATATTTTGAGAGTAAGGTTGAATTAGGCGGATTTGAACTCAAGAAATCGTTCAAGGTTAAGCGGTTTGTCAGAATAAAGTTCTAGCCCCGTGATACTAGCATAAAGATAAATGATGTTTGTTTTTTTCTATGAATAATCAATTTGACTATGTCAGTAATTTAAAATATGATAAAATTACTACACTAAGGACATAAGTTTCCTAGCATTTCTTGATTTTTATGGCGGTGACCAATCAATAGGAAGTGCACCAAATTGATTTACTTAATATTTTCCTTAATGGGAAGCTAGAGGAGGAAGTTTTTATGTAGTAACCTTCAAGATTTGATTTGTTCGCACCTAATGGTTCTATATCAGCGTGCAAGCTTCTGTGAGATATTTATGGGTTGTGGCAGGCTCCACGTAATTGGTTTTCAACATTGCGTAACGACTTGTTGGAGCTTGGATTTCGTCAATCTAAAATTGATGTTTCATTATTTTCTAAGTTTGGTGATGGTTATTTGACCTATCTTGTGGTTTATGTTGATGATGTTTCGGTTACAGGGAGTTCTTTTGTCGAAGTTGTTGATGTTATTACCAAGTTAAGTGCTAAGTTTTCTCTCAAAGGTTTGGAACTACTCAATCATTTCCCTGGAATTGAAGTGAAAAAGAATGATGGTTGTTTGTTACTCGCACAACAAAAGTATATCCATGATCTATTACTTCGAACCAAGATGGATGGTGCCACATCTTGTTCTACTCCGATGGCTACTTTTATAAAACTTATTAAACATGTGGGCTGAGCTATTGATGATGTACAAGGGTTTCTTAGTATTGTAGAGGCCTTACAGTATATTTGTCATACTAGGCCTGATATTGCCTTTAATGTGAATAATGTGGTGCAGTTTATACATTAACCGTTGGATACACATTTGGTTGCAGTAAAATGTATTTTGAGGTCTTTGAAGAGCACCATTGGTCATAGCTTGTTATTGCACCAGGGGAGGTATCTCATCTTTCAGCCTTTTCTGATGTTGATTGGAGTAGTAACATTGATTATTGATGTTCAACATCTAGATACTATGTTTCCTTGGGTTCTAATTTTATTTCTTGGAGTTCAAAGAAGCATAAGACTATATTCTAGTCTACTATGGAGGCAGAGTATCATAGTATTGCTGACACTACTTTTGAGGTTCTTTAAGTGCACACAGTTCTTAAAGATCTTGAGGTTTCAGTTATAGGTATTCTAACTATCTGGTGTGGTAACCCCAGCACCATTGCAATGAGTGTTAATTTGGTGTACCATGCTCGCAGCAGACATGTGGTTCTAGGCATACATTTTGTGTGAAAGAGAGTCAATTGCAAGACTTTACAAGTGAATTATGTGCTAGCAGGTTTTCAGGTTGCAGATATTTTAACTAAGCCATTAGTATCATCCACCTTTTTTGGGCTAAAGAAAAAGTTGAGTGTTTTCTTTGGAAGAGTTATCCAGTGCTTAAAAGGAGGACGTGAAGAACTAGTTGTTAGTAGGCTATTAATTAGTTGTATATTTGTACTTGGAGTATAAATACGTGTGTTGGTACTAGTAAAAAATAAGACTGATGGTTGTTCTATATCTCTAAAAAGCTTTTTTTTTTTTGGTTATATTTTCTCTAGTCTATGGTCTTCTTCAGTTGCATTGCTTCTGTTTCAAGTTCATGCATTTTTTAGTCTTTCCAGCATAGTTGGATGCAACTTAATATGCCTAATTCAACATCTTTTGTCTAAAAAATTCACAGATGCCACAATGGGAAGAAACGGTGGATGAATCTAGAAGTAGATATAAACAAATTATTAAGGCATTGGCTGATAAATACCCCTCTGAGAACTTGCTATTAGTCACACATGGTAAGCTTCATCCTCTTTATACCAAACATAATTATAGTGATTGAAGATTAAACAAATTATTAAACCATTTGTTGTTTGTGTCATATGGTAGGGGAAGGAGTTGGAGTTTCGATATCTGGGTTCTTGGAGCACACGACAGTGGTTGAAGTAGAATATTGTGGTTATGCAGAGTTAAAAAGATTAATGACATGCACAAATGGGTCAACCACTGCTGGAAACTTTTTGGTGCTTACAAAAAGTGGCCAGAGTGGGATTACTTATTTTGATTAAAGAATGTTTCAACAAATAATCAATTCTTCTTTCATGAAAATCTTGTCTTTTTACTTCCCTTGCATGACGATGAACCAATGCCTTTCTTTTCTTTGGATGATGAAATTGATGATATTGATTCCATTTTGCTAAAGTTGGTGTCTCAATTTGAATATGTACTTTAATCTGCCCTACAAATTAGCATGTTGCTCAAAAAGTGTTTATGATTAGGGTAATGAGAAGAGGAAAGCCTCAAACACTTAGAAATAACAATGATATACAAGGAACAAATTCCTCTGCCTCTACTTGGTATCTCACTCATATCTTTATTTTATTTTCAAAGAGTTGTAATTGGTTTAATTTGATAAAATATTTGCCTCAAAATTAATTCTGAACATAATTACATATTTCCTAAAATAAATCCCTAATTCACATAACCCCTGAAATCTATAAACAAATTGAAGAAAACTGAAATTCAATGCCTAAAAACATAAATCTTGCTTAAGAGAAACTTATGACAATGAAAACAGAGATATGCCATAAGATAAGAAAACAGAGCTATAAACAAAAATAGCAATGAAAAATGAAGAATGTAATAGTTAATCATCACAGTAGAAAGAGGGGGGGAAAACAAAATCAAAATCCCAAAGGAGCAAAGCTTTGAAGATTTAGTTCCATCATCTCTAAAGGTTTCAAAATCCCCAAAAGAAAAAGCAAGCAAGAAAACAAACCCAACAGAAGAATTAACTTCCCCGTTAATATTGGTAAATGTCAAAAGCAAAAGGCAAGATCAAATGCAATAGATTTCACAGTTGGATTTGTTGTAAAGGCTCAATAACATGCTCCTACTTGAAGAGAGAATAAATATAGATGGAAACATAATGAAACTATGAGGTGAAGAAAAAAAAAAGGAGATTATTTTTTGAACTTAATTAGGCTATGTGGCATATAATTATTGGTGGGCAAGGTGACACCAAATAGAGACCGAGGATTTTTATTCGAAATACAATGGACAAAAATTTGCTTTCTGGTTTAAGACAAAAACTTCGTTGTATTTGATTTATTAAAGTCAACAAGCAAAACATGTGGAGCCATGGGGTTGTCAGTTTCATGAACCAAATCATCTATTTTTTCACTCTTTTGTTAACGGTCATCCACTGGTGCAAAACACTAGTGAAAAATTAAGGATCCTCAAATCTAGTCGAAGGGTTTGTTTGGTAGAGTGGGAAGAAAATTAGAAAGAAAATTGAATTGACTGAAAGAAAAGTAGGAAAAATGAAAAAACTAAGAAAGAAACAATTTTCTTTCCGTCTGTTACTTAGTAGAGTTGAAAAATGAGAGGAAAAAAAATGAAACTTTTGAAAGAAAATGCATAATTTTGAACTAACATACACAATCATCTCTCCTATTTTCTTTCCTAAATTTTATTTTCTTTCTACGTTTCTATTTTCTCTTTTCATCCGTTTACTTTTCCATTTAACCAAACACGATAGAATCTTGGCTTTCTAAAGACAAGATGGGTATAATTAAGGTTGTGGAGCTTAAGGGGGGATTTTGATTGAGCCTTAACATAATATTACACTAAAAAGCAGAAATTTTCAATGCATGATGGTGAGCAAGGCTGACTCTGTTGTGAGCTGAAATGTTAGCAGAAGAATGTCAAAGCTAAAGTCAAAACGAGGAGTTTAAGAATTAGTGATACAGAGCGTTTTGTTATAACAGATTTTGTCCATGTCATTTCTTTCATTGTAATCTCTTTAAACCTGCATGTTTTGCATGGGGAGCATTATTCAAGGAATTATTCAACAAACAACTCTCTCTCCCTCATTCTCTCTTTCTCTCTTTTCCCTCAATCTCTCTCTGTTCTCTATTCGTTATCTCTCCCGTAACAAGGGTATCAGAGCTTTCACGATCCCTTTGATGGCCGGCGAAGGTGTATCGACAAGGTTGCAAAAGGAGGTGGGCAGTATGCAGCAGGAACTTTCGAAAATGCAAGAGGAAATCGCGCAATTGGAGACCAAAATGGATACCCGATTGCAGGATTTCAAAACCGAGCTTAAGGGTGATCTTCAAGCTTTGTTGAGTCAGTATTTTGGACCACCACCAACTGGGTCGTCAGCAAACATTCCACAGGACAAAGGGAAGGGGGTTTTGGGAGCTCCTCATGGGTTCTTACCTAAGAATGCCGAGCTACCTCAGATGCAGACGGATCCTTTGGTTTCTGATGGAGGTAATGTACAGATGAAGAATTCTTCGTTTGTGTTGGGAACTTCTGCCCCATTTAGCCGGTTGGAATGTCCCAAGTTCAACGGCACCGATTTTCGAGGATGGTGGACCAAGTTGGAGCAATACTTTGAAGCGGAAGGTACCCCTGATGCTTGTAAGGTTCGCCTTGTAATGTTGAACTTGGAGGGCCGGGCGTTGGAGTGGCATCATTTCTATTCTCAGCGTCAAGAGGTCTGCACATGCTGTCTTGGCCAGCGTATATAAAGAGTCTTCAGGATCATTTTGGTTGCGGGATTTTCGAGGATCCGATGAGGGAGTTGGTCAACCTGAAACAACAAGGTACTGTTGAGCAATTTCAAGATCTTTTTGTCGGGTTACTTAATCAACTACAATTTCCTAAATCATATGCTCTTAGCATTTTTCTGGGAAACTTGAAAGCTGAAACCGGTCATTATCTAGATCTATTTGCCCCATCAACGCTAATGGAAGCTTTTCAGCTAGCTAAAAAAATTGAAGTTCTCGTTTCAAATTCGGGAAAAGGGTCTGCAACTTTTGGTGTTACTTTTCCTAGAAATTTCAGCAATGCTTCTATTATATCAAGGCATTCCTCATTTCCAGTGAAATTTGTAGCAAGTGGCCAGTCCGCTACAAGGGTCTGATCTAACAACTCCGGATCTAAGAGCATATCTCCAACCTTGATGGCCGAAAGAAAACAGAAAGGCCTTTGTTTCTGGTGTGGGGTTAAATATCATGTAGGACATAAATGCATGAAATCTCAATTGTATCAAGTTCTGCTGGAACCTCACTTCGATGATGAGAATGAGGACTTTCAAGAATGCTCTGATAAGTTAGAAGCAAGCGAAACTGAGGAGGAAGGGATTCGATCACCTACAATTTCCTTGAACGCCTTGACGGGGTTGCAAGGACACAATACCATGCGAATGGCTGCTACAGTGGGGACCAATGTGGCTATCATCTTGATCGATTCAGGGAGTACATATAATTTTGTTGACTTGAAACTGGTCAATAGATTGTCTCTGCCAGTGGTGCAACAAGAGCAGCTACGAATATCTATAGCGAATGGTAGTAGCCTGTTTACTCGAGGGCTATAGAAAGGGGTTATGTGGGAGGTGCAAGACCATAAGTTTACAACTGAATTTATGGTGCTATCTTTAAAGGGGTGTGATATGGTATTAGGTGTGTAGTGGCTTTTGACTCTTGGAGACATTATTTGGAATTTCAACTCATTAACCATGCAGTTTCAATTAGTAGGGGATTTTTGTGTTCTTCAGGGCATTGTGCATGGGTCCCTAATAGCTGGCAATAAGGGCTCACATCCGCGATGTTTCGCAACTATGGGGCAACCAATGGGACTTTTCTCAGCTATTTTGAGCTCTCCTAAACAATTGACACTCTCTACCACGGAGGACAAGAGCCATGCGAACCAGCTTCAAGAGCTATTGAGGGAGTTCGATGATGTATTTCAGGTCCCAAAGGGGTTACCACATCACAGGCTACATGACCATAAGATTCTATTAAGGGATGAAGGAGCAGTAATCAAAATCTGGCCTTATAGATATCCAGTGTTTCAAAAGAATGAAATGGAGAAACTCATCCAAGAGATGCTGCAAGCTGGAGTTATTCGTGATAGCACAAGCTCGTTTGCCTCCCCTATTGTCATGGTTAAGAAAAAGGATGGGAGTTGGCGATTATGTGTGGATTATAGACAATTGAACCAGCAGACGATCAAGGATAAATTTCCTATTCCAGTGATTGAAGAGCTACTGGATGAACTAGGGGAAGCCAAGGTGTTTTCTAAATTGGATTTAAGATCAGGTTACCATCAAATTCATATGTGGGAATCTGATGTACATAAAACTGCATTCCGCGCACATGAGGGACACTATGAATTCTTAGTGATGCCCTTTGGCCTCACTAATGCACCCTCAAGCTTCCAGGCCCTTATGAACTTAATTTTTAAGGCCTTGCAACAGAAATTCATGTTGGTTTTTTTATGACATACTCGTTTATTCAAGATCGTGGTCTGACCACTTGCAACACTTGAAAGCGGTTTTGCTAATTCTCAGGGAGCAGCAGTTGTATGCTAACAAGGCCAAATGTTGTTTTGGTTCTTCCCATATCCAGTATCTGGGACACATTTTGCGAGAGAATAGCTTTCCATGGGCAGTTCAAAATTGATCAGTATTACTACGGCACGTCCTCGATCGATAAAAAGAACTGCGTAGTTTTCTTGGCCTCACAGGGTACTATAGATAGTTTATCAAGGATTATGGGGTGATCGCTCGACCGTTGACTGAATTGTTAAAAAAGAATGGGTGGAATTGGTCTGACAAATCAACTGAAACTTTTCTGGCACTCAAGGAAGCTATGAGCTCAGCACCCGTTTTGGCACTACCAAATTTTCAGCTAGAATTTGTGGTAGACACTGATGTTAGTGGGGTGGGTATTGGGGCAGTTCTACAGCAGCAGGGTAGGCCCATTTCTTTCTTCAGCAAAGCTCTTGGGGTACGCCACCAAACGTTGTCGATTTACGAGAAAGAGATGATGGCAGTTCTGCTGGCTGTGCGGAAGTGGCATCCTTATTTGGTGGGACGGCATTTCAAAATCCGGACAGATCATCAGAGCTTGCGTTTTCTATCTGAGCAAATGGCCGTTACTCCTTTCCAGCAGCGTTGGGTCGCGAAAATGTTGGGCTGTGATTTCGAAGTGTCCTACAGAAAAGGGATCAATAATAAGGTTACTGACGCTCTCTCTCGACATCCACAGTTTGACCACTGTCAGTACTTTCAGTTATCAACTAGTTCGATGATTTCAGGACTTTTAGAGCAAGTACAACGATCCTAGACGTTGGATGACCGCCTACAGAGAATCATTCAGAGTATTTTGCAGACTCGAAATAATGATCAAAAGTATTCGTGGGATGGTCGTTTTCTGTTCAGGAAAGGGAAGATCGTGGTGGGAAAGGTTTCTGGACTGCGTCGAGAGCTGTTTTTTCACTTCCATGCAAGTGCCATCGGGGGCCATTCGAGGGTGCACGTTACCAGGAAACGGCTTTCGAGTCAACTTTATTGAAAGGGCATTACTACGGACGTTAAGAGGTGGATTCGCGAATGTGAAATTTGCTAGAGATGCAAAGGTGAATCAGTAGCTTCTCCTAGTCTTCTCCAGCCTCTTCCAATACCTAACAGGGCTTGGTCTGTAATCAGCATGGACTTTATTGAAGGTTTACCTGCCTCAAATCGGAAGACTATCATCTTGGTCGTGGTTGATCACCTGACCAAATTTGGTCATTTCATCACTTTGAGTTATCCATTCACTGCTAGAGACGTGACCCAGGAATATTTGACATAGGTTTATAAATTGCATGGCATGCTTGACTCTATAATATCAGACAGGGACAGAATTTTCATTAGCAGCTTTTGGCAGGAGTTGTTTAGGAAATCGGGTACTAAACTGTTGTTATCAACAGCCTATCACCCACAAACGGATGGACAGACTGAAGTCCTTAACCGCTGTTTGGAGAAACGCTTGCACATTGGTTCAAATGGCTACCTCTCGTAGAGTGATGGTACAACTCTTCCTATCATTCCGCGATTCAACTCACACCATATGAGGCCTTGTATGGACAGCCTCCACCCACACACATGCCTTGTATGGATCGTAGTTTACAAGCTAGGGAAGCCGCTCGAAAAATACTCCAATTTTGTCTCAAGAAGGCTCAATCTCGTATGAAGCATATGGCAGATAAGAACCGATCGGAGAGGAGTTTTCAGGTGGGTGACATGGTTTACTTACACCTGCAACCATATAGACAACAGACTATTCGGAAGGTTTCCAACCAGAAGTTGTCTCCAAAGTACTATGGCCATTTCCCTGTGATTAAGAAAGTGGGGGAAGTGGCTTATACTTTACAACTTCCACAACACTCCCGGATTCACCCTACATTTCATGTTTCTCAACTGAAAAAGCATGTGGGAACGAATCCAACCCAAGCTCACTTGCCATTGGTGGATGACCATAGGGCTTTGCCTAAAGAACCAGTTCGAATTATCGATAGGAGGATAGTTAAGAAAGGCAGCCAGGCAGTAACGGAAGTTTTAGTGGAGTAGGCAAATTCATTTCCGGAAGATGCGACATGGGAAGCTTTCACAGCAATACAAGCTAAATTTCCAAATTTTCATCCTTGAGGACAAGGCTGTTTTCGGGGAAGGAAGTACTGTTGTGAGCTGAAATGTTAGCAGAAGAATGTCAAAGCTAAAGTCAAAACGGGGAGTTTAAAAATTAGTGATACGGAGCGTTTTGTTATAATAGATTTTGTCCACGTCATTTCTTTCATTGTAATCTCTTTAAACCTGCATGTTTTGCATGGGGAGCATTATTCAAGGAATTATTCAACAAACAACTCTCTCTCCCTCATTCTCTCTTTCTCTCTTTTCCCTTAATCTCTCTCTGTTCTCTATTCGTTATCTCTCCCGTAACAGACTCTCATTCCTCCATTGATGAACTAAACTCTAGAGCCTAAAAATTGACAAAAAAAGATTTAAGCTTATCAAGAAAGTGTGTACCAAGAAAAAAGAAAATTTTGATTGATGCTATATAATTTTAAGCAATTGGTTGGATCACAGTATGACAATTAAATTTATTATGTACAAAGAAAGAAATAAGGAATCCGTGAAAGATGAAAATGTGTGTCTAATGTTTTCTAGAACCAACACTGATTATAGAGTCAATGGTATCCTCTTCCAAAGCAATTTCCATATCAACATCGCCATTCTGATTATTAATCACCTGTTTGTAAATTTTCTTAGTACCAAATGTTCCATCTTCAATACTTTTTAAGCTCGGATTTAATTGTATTCTCGCTAGAATATCTGCTTCTGGAGTACTGCATCTTTGTTGAATGACTTTGGAATGTTTCTAAGTGTTTAGCCATACAGCTATCAATCGCCTTTGCTTTATATCCAAGATTAGCAATAATTCTCATATTGACATCATCTACATCTGATGGTAAACTGGTATCAGTAGAATGATTCCTACTTGTTGGAGTATTTGAGAAAACTTGTAAAAACACATAAAAGCAAGAATAAAGTAGAAATATTTTTTTATGAAAAGTGTATGTTTCATTGAACTGAAAAATAATGCTTATATAAAGAGAAAAATTCAACAACTAATGACTAAAAATAAGCAACTAAAAGATTCATAATCTAAAATCTCTAAAATTAACAACAAACTGAAAAAGACTAAAAATAGCTAAATTATTTTGACTGCAATAGCTTTGGCAAATCTTCAACACTCCTTATTCTTTCAGCACTTTAATGCAATTGAACCTTCCTTTTACACATCTCTAAGAAATAATAATTTGATATTGAAATGCTAGGTTTTCTCATGAAATACGAGATTATTTGATATAACAATAGTTGCTTGATTATCTACAAACACTTCTGTGCACTTTCCTACTATAAATTCAAATCAAGTAACACTTTTCTAAGTTATAAGGCTTGATTTGCGGCAGTTGTTGCTGCAATAAACTCAGCTTCAGTTGTAAATTGTACCACAATTTCTTGCTTTTTGGAACACCAAGAAAATACCCTTAACCAAGATTAAAATAATAACCAAAAGTGTTCTTCATATCATTCGACGAACCAGCCCAATCACTGTTAGAATATGCTTGCAGCATGTACTTTTGACTTGCATAGAACTTGATTCTGAAATTCAGCGTTCCTTTAACATATCTCATCGCCCTTTTAGTTGCTCTAAAATGGGTGTTAGTTGTACAATATGTGAATCTAGATAAAAGACTTACAGCATGTAAAATGTTAGGTCTAGTAGTTATAAGATACATGAGAGAGCCAACCATTCTTCTGTAAAGAGTCTCCACTCTTTCAGCTTCATCATTCTTGCTCAACTTTTCCTTCTGACATGCTAGAGTAGTTGTTTTTTTTACAATTTTCCATTTTGAACTCTTTCAAAATCTCACTTGCGTATTTCTTTTGACAGATGAAAATTTCATTTTGCTTTTGCTTGATTTCTATTCCAAGAAAATAAACCAATTCTCCCAGGTCTATCATCTCAAAAGTATGTTGCATATCTGTTTTGTACCATCAATCCTGCTGTACCAGGCTCTAGGCGCCTGCTTTAGTCCGTACAAAGATCTTGAGTTGATACACTTCATCTTCACAACCTTAGACTGAAATTCCTTCAGGTTGCTCAACATAAATCTCCTTCTCAAGAAAGTCATTCAAGAATGCAGATTTAGTGTCTATCTAAAACACTTTCCAAACCTTTTGTGCAGTTATAGCCAATAATAATCTCATGGTTTCTAATCTAGCAACAGATGCAAAAGTATCAAAAAAATTGACACCAGAGATTTGAATGCACCCATTTTGCAACAAGTTTGGCTTTGTGTTTGTTGATAAAGTCATTCGCATTCAACTTGGTTTTAAAAATCCACGTCACTTAAATGAATTTTCTATCTTCTGGTCTTTTCACAAGTTTCCAAGTTTGATTCTTCTCAAGCATGATGATTTCTTCCTTCATTGCAGCTATCTATTTGGGATCCTTTTCTGCTTCCCAAAAATTTGCATCTTTGATAGATATCAAAAAGTGATCTCGTGCCTCTTATTGGGACATCATCCACAAGTTCATTTTCTTTCAACTGGAGCTTTTTACTTTGTTCTGTAATTAATGTTTGTCATACTTCTTTCTAGTTCCATTGTCCATACTCCATGAAATGCACATCTCTATTTATCAGAATTTTCCTTATATGAGGTTGGAAAACTCTGTAAGCTTTGGAACTGTGTTGTAACCCACAAAGATTTTGACGTCTATCTTTTTGTCCAGCTTATCTCTTTTGATCTATGGCATATAAACATCCAAACACCTTGAGATTTTTTAAAGAAGGTTTATAACCATATCAGACTTCAAATAGTGCCTTTCTTTAAACTGCTTTTGTTGGAAGCCTGTTGAGTAGAAAGACGGCAGGATGTGCAGCTTCTGCCCAGTACTCTTTTGGCAAACACTTCTCAAATAATAAACATCTAATCATCTTTTTTATGGTACGATTCTTCCTTTCACTAACTCTATTCTATTGTGGAGTATATGAAAAAGTGAGTTGGTGTTCAATCCCAACTTCTTCACAGAACAAATTGAATTGATCAAATGTGTACCCCTTGTCATTATCAGACTTTAAACCTTGAATCTTAAAGCCACTTCAAGTTTCAACCCATTGCTTAAATTTCCAGAACATACCAGCAACCTCTAACTTGAATTTAAGGAAATAAATCAAGCACATCCTAGTATAGTCGTCAATAAAAACTATGTAATACTTACTCCCTTTGAGTGATGTGAGGTCCAGTTTGGTCTGTGTGGATTACTTTCAGCTTTTCAGTAGCTTTCTAGGTTGCTTTTTTGAATGGAAGTCTTGCTAGCTTACCAAATTGACAAGTTTTCCAATTTGGTATATTAGCTTCAAGGTGAGGCAGACCCTGAACCAAATCCTTCTTTCATAGGTTTATTAAAGCAACATGATTGAAAAGCCTAAACCTTTTGTGCTACACTTCTGCATTGATCTTAGCTACAGCATAGGCTTTTTGCTTCTGCTCTAAATAATCCAGAGTAAATCTCTTTCCCTTCATCATTACTTTGAATACATCCTTACCTTCTGCATACCTGATTTGACAATGATCGATGTCAAAAACAACTTTGAAGCCCTTTTCAAGCAACTAACCAACACTTTACAAATTTTGATTTATATTAGGTACAAATAACACATTATTGATTAGCTTTGTACCTAAAGGGCATCTAATTGCCACAGTGTTTCGCCTTTAACAACAATATAGTCTCCATTATAAATTTGTTCTTTGGAAATTATCGAAGTATCTAACTCCCCGAAAAAATCACGATCAAATGTCATATGGTTTGTGCAACCACTATCAATAAGTCATTTGTCACTAGATTTGCTAGTTGCAAAACAAGTTGCTACAAAAAAGTTGCTCATCCTCTTCTTGATCAGCTGCAACTTCTTTTTGCTGAAAGTTGTTTTTGCAAATCTTTTGATGATGTCTTATCTTTTGACATTTCTCACACTATTGATCTGGCTTTTGCCAACATTTGAATGGTGGATGACCTTTCTTTCCACAATGCTTGCAAGGAGGAAAAATAAATTCCGTTTCCCTATTGATTTTAGGAGAATCAAAACCTGAGTTGTCCTTCTAGTATTTCTTTTTTCTTCTTTCCTTTGTCTCCATGGCTTGATTGAACTCTTAGACCAAATCATCTTACTTCTCGCTGGTTCAAGAAGTAGTTGCCCCACACATTCTCCCTTGTCAGGACCATCCATTGGTGGAAACACTAATGAAAACGCAAGGATCCTCAGAATTAGCCGAAGGATCTTGGCCTTCTAAAGATAAGGTGAGGTACAATTGGGGTTGTGGGATCTGAGGGAAAAACTAATTTGTGGTAGAGCCTCCGCATAATATCACACTACTTCAGATTCAGAAGATCTGGAACTTACTCCATTTTAATGGTCTCCAGGTTCTCAATGTAGGATGGTGAGCCAGACTGACACTCATTCCTCTATTGATGAACTGGACTTTGGAGCCTAACAATTTGACAGAAAATATTAACTTTATCATGCCATAAGAAAACTGTGTACCATGAAAAAAAAATTCTGATTGATGCTAAAGCAACTAGCTGAATCATAAAATTACAATTAAATTTATTGAGCATGTACAAAGAAAGAAATAAGGAATTGATGAGCCATCTTTCTATCGTTTGTGAGAACCAGCACTGATTGTAAAGTCAACGGTAGCCTCTTCTGAAACAATTTCCATATCAACAGCACCATTCTGATCATTATTCACCGATTCATGAATTTCCTTACTATCACATCTTCCATCTTCAACACTTTCAGAATTAGTTGTAGAAGGTTCCTTGTTGCTAAGAAGCTCCTTGTCATCAGAATCATCTGTTTCACGAGCTGCAACTTCAGTAGATGGTTGACCATCACCATCAGGTGGTGTTGTTAAATGATTTTGGGATGTTTTCAAGAGTTCAGCCATACTGCTATCGACTACCTTTGCTTCATGACCAAGATCAGCAACAATTTCCAAATTAACATGATCCTCTGATGCGAAACCAGTATCAGTAGAACAATTCTTGCTTGTGTTCTCATTCTCACTTTCTAACACCACTGATATATCCAGATTCAGAACACCTGAGGGTTCAGCAGTATCAAGCACTTGCGGCTTCAAAGTACAGCACAAGGATGGGGATGGCACTGAAGGTTCAATACACTTGCTGCCCAAATGATCTTGATTTGTCACTGTGCATGGCTTTGAAAGCTGTTCTGTTTGGGGAACCTCATCTGGTTGTGGCTCAACAGCCATTGCACTTTCGTGACAATTTATGTTAAATATTTCTTCACATTCGTTATCTCTTAAAGCATCATCTTTGGGAAGTGAATAAGCATCCATATTAGGGACCTTGTTAATAAAAGCACTGTCTCCATGCCCTGGAAAGGCATTACCAGGTACAATTTCCTCACTAAGAGATGGTAATTCAGGTTGACAAATACTGGAGGGTGGGTCAACATCCATCTCAGAACCAAATATTCCTTCTCCAGCAGTCTCGCTGTTTATACCAACTCCCTGATCAACCGATTCACTGCCCAAATCACTTGCAATACCAGCCAGAGACTCAGAGCAATCTACGTAACCATATTTATGATTAGGCAATATGTTCCTGTTCACACAGTGATCCTCATCTGCTAATCCTCTATTTTGTTTAGCAGAAGCTACTGGTGCACTTTCTTGCTCAATAGCATCCTTAGTTTGTTTCTGAACATGACCAACTAGTGAATTTAACTGTTTCTGCACAAAAATTGCTAAAGAAACAGCATGATCACGGATCAAAGAATCGTGAGGTGGACAATGTAGCATATCAATCAATGCCTTGTTGTACTGAAATATGCTGACAGAAGGTGAAATAGACCCTTTTTCACGATAGACCTTTATAACCTTGAGGACATGCTCACAAAGGTAGCCCATCTCTGCCCAGGAACAATCACAGATCCCAAACTGAGACCCAGGGTTCCAAACAACATAAACTGTATCTCGATCAATCTGATCGGTCACTTTTGCAAATCTCCTCTCACTGGCCACATCAGAATCAGGAATCTTCAATGCCTTCCTCCAAGATGTTAAACCACTTACCCACTCATCCTTCCAATATCGTGCAAAATCATCTTTCCCCGAATATTCATCCAGCCAAAAGTACGAATGCACTTTCGTACCCAACTTATCAACCAGCCAATCAGTGCGTTGGTAGACAGCAGGATCCTTCTCATTCAACAATCGGAGCTTCAGTTGATTGTGGTAAAATTCCATTGCTGCACAAGTTTCCAGGCTTGCAAGTGGAAGCGTTTTAAGGGCAGATACCCAAGTCCCTGAAACAAAGAGAAAGTTATAATTTCTTTCCCCACAAGTTAAAAGGCTTTCACAACAGGAAAAAGTGCCTTCATCTGTTAGTGAAATATAAATCTTTGTTCACTCAACACAATCATAACCGTCTGACCATCTGTTTCCAATTACAATTATATACTCTGCATCTGTGTTTTATGGACTGGAAAATATAGAGAGATGAAATGGACTGAAAAAAATGGAAACAAATTTGAAAGTGCAACATTATATTCAGAAGAAATAGTTCAACGAGGTGGCTCCCTACTGATAATTTAAAACAAGAAGTCGGGAACAGGTGTAAACCAGATAAGAAAGAAAATGTAAATGCAGCAACGAACCTATTCTAGGATACCAGACTGCTTTGAAGTAATCCATAAAATCCAAGCAATCAACAAAATCTTCCATGAATTTCTCAAACAAATCAACATTTCCACATCCTCTGCAAATATCATCAACTGCCTGCCCAAGTCGTCTTGATATCTCAACACGCATCTCTGTCTCTGAACATCTCTTCACTAAGTTTTTATGCCATGCATGGCGGACCCTCCAAAAGGATATCAATACAGTGCACTCAAAAACATCCCTGAATACAATGCAAAGAAAGATCGTGTGACATGGAGCACATTCCATCTATCTATAAAATAGAGCAAAAATCATACCCTTCTCCATGCTTGAATGACATAACCATTATAATATGCCACTAAAGAAGCTCACCTAATCAAGCTAAACTAGGTTCCTCCTAGTTTAAATCAAAAGAAAATGGAAAAAAATCAAACCCCTCAGCTTGTTCCACATTTGTTAGAATTCAGCAGAGGAACTCCAAGGCTAGAGAAGACATAGGAGACAAAACCAAGCAAGGAGCTGATGAACAAAATATACAATCTTGAATTAAAAGGCATCTCATCAGATGCCTGGATTTAGCAAGTAGCTATTCTAGTGCTAGAAATCAGTGGGTCCTAAGTCCCAAATCTAATAACTAAAAGAGGACTATTGAAGAAATCATATGAGCTCAAGCTCCTCAGTCCTCACCTAACACAATAGACAATGGAACAATATTCTTCTACAACATATTTAAAGAATATAGTAATGTAAAATCAGCTCAGACAAAGGACTTCACAGCAAACCTGACTGTATGAACATCAATAGAAGGATCGTCCACAATAAACCCAGCCAACTTCCAAATAGGGTCTTTAGTGCGAACCCTGTTGTATAGAGCCCTCATCCATCTATGAGCATCTACACTAGCAAATCTTGGGGTTATTATCCAAGCTACCGGGATTGCTTTCTTGTCTGAATTGAAGACAATGAGACTATGTATAGGATACTGAAAATAATTCATAGAGAGAACAGTTAGATTCAAAGACATTAGAAGACGTCATGGACTGATAGTGACAGTGACAATTAGAGGATTGAGTCATACAACTTAAGAGGTAAGAGGTTGGGAAAAGGCAAAAAAAGGGAAAAGAGACAAACCTTAAGTTTATTTGTTGCAAACCTTGAATCAGAGGCAATGAGACTGTGATTTCCAAATCGAATCATTTGTTGCAACTGCCACTCAGTTTGAATGCCCAAGATAAAAGGGTCTGAATCAGTGAAATCCTCGTAAAAAAATACACAATTCTGGTGGCTTTCAACCCACATGCTTACACTGACTGCATCATCTGCATCCAACTCGTATGTAGAACGTCTAATGCTCCTCTCCTGTCTTCGAACATACCTGTGGGTCAAAAGGTCATCACGGTTGTATGGACCACCCTGTTTCTCTACAGATTCATTGTGCCGCTGCATTATGGTCTCCACAGACACACCAACATGCAATAAAGATAAAACACGGAGGCGTAAATCCTCTGAGATGTACGGTGCAAACATAGCACGTGTGCCTGCTGCCTTTTTGTCCTGTGGTCCATGGCATGGCAACCCTTTCTTATCTACATGCTTATCCTGGTTATATATTATCAGTGCTACTGACGGTTCAGCAATTAAGCGTTTTACAATAAAGTGACAGGTGCAGCCTCTTTTTGTATTAGGTCGACCAGCATTTGTCTTCTTAGGAATGTATGTGTTCCGGCTGGGACGTACAAGACCCCCTTTCCTATGGTCATCAGGACCAAATGAACACCAATACCTACAAGTTGAACAGTATAAATTTAAACAAACAGATCATGGTGCAAGACCATTGAGCACAAGCTATTAAAAGATAAAAAAAAAAAAAAAACATGGAAGAAAAGAAGCAGAACCTACAGAATATATTCAAGAATACCATCAACCTTTGGCTTGTAAGGTGCCTTTGGCGATCTCCGCCTTCTTGCTTCAACATGAAATCTAGTTGGACAGTCTTTGTTAGAGGATTCACCCCTAACAAAGTCATCCACTCTAGCAAAAGGGATCAAAGCAACTCTATCTATATTGTCACGCCAACCTTCCACCTTTGACCATACAATATCATGAGCAGAGAACTCCAAGGTTGGTGGGTTTTGTACAGGAAGAGACAGAATCTCATCCCATCTAGCCATCTACATTAGAAGAACCACTGATTACACTACTTATCAGCAAAGTTTTTGCAAACTAGGGCAAAACCCCGCCTATCAAATAATAAACCCAAGTTGCCACAACCCCTTTTCCCCAACGCCCACGAGAAAGCCATTCAAATAATAGAAATCATCATAAATACCACATCTTATTTATATAAGTTGTTCGTATTCATAGGTCACAGCCAAAATGCAAACAAGAAAACAGAAACCTGGAGCAAGAATAAGACTTAACTCAGGCGGCTTCAACCAAATTTCAGTGAACTTGAGGCACAATAGAATAAAATACACACACACACAAAAGGTGTCGATATCGATAAGTATCCTCCGAGGTTCTCTACTATCAAAATAGAAAAGCCATTCAATTAGCTTCTTCAAGAGCAAAGGTTTTAAATTTTTAATGCCCCAACACTCAAAAGCTTTCCATTAATTCATTCCACCTCTATCATTACTCCCAGGAAACCAAAGAAACCTTAAAAAGCTTCACCTTTTGCAGGTCACTTTGCTCAACTGAAAGTACAATAACATGACAAACCATATTTTTATACACTGTTAAGCTTTATATAGGAATATGGTAGATACATAATTATATGCACAGAAATTAAGGTAAGGGATGATTACCTGACAAAGGCAGCTAAAACAAGCCCCTTTGTTTCCTCTCTGTCCTTCTTAATCAGACTACAGACGCTAGGAGAGAGGGAGGAGAATGAAATGCCTATTATGCGCCGTGATTAATATTTTATATTTTGCAATAGAGAAAACCCTTTTTATCTCTCACAATTACTCTTCGACCCCTCTATGTTATAAATGTTTGTTGTTATATCCTTCTTGATACTGGGCCTTGAGGGAGGTTTTTTTTTTTTCTATTTGTGGCGACTATTGGGCTCGTAAAAACACAGGCGGCCTTGGGTGGCATTTTCCCAGAATAAAACCTCAACCGCTGGGGTTTTCTCCTTTCCCCCAATTGCATCCCGCTGTATTGTCCTTACTGGCTCATACGTTTTAAATTGATTTTGTTTTGTTGGGGTTCGGGGTTTTTTCTTGTTTTGATTTATTGTTCATTGGTAATTCAAAAAGAAAGTGTTTTTTCATAGAGTTGTAGAAGAAAAGGTTTAAGCTTGTATAGTTGAAGATGCAGAACATTAGGCGGTCTATAATATCTAGTAGGAGCAGATGGAGTGGTTCCTTCAGATCATTTGTGGAATCTAAGCTTTATTTGGATGATTTTGCATTAGCTGCTAAAAGGGTACGATGGTGTATTCCCACTATTCCTTGCTTTGTATGGGTAGTTTTTCTTTATGGACATTACTGTTCTTTCATTTTGCTTTTTTGAGGTCTTTCTTTTTTGCTTGCCTACTGAATATATTGACTCTTTTTATGTGTGATATTAGCTGACAAAGTAGTTTGCAATGGTGAGTTTTTATATGAAATGTAGGGATATAGTAACATAAGTTCTATAGTAGCGAGTACTTATTAGTAAACCAAAAAGGTCTATGACCCAATCAACTTTATTGGAACTTCTTCTGCTTTTATGACTTGGTTAATATGATTGCATTATATTTTTTGATAATCTTTTAAGAGTATTTCTTAGATATGATGAATCTGTATCAGTTGCTAAACCATTTGCTGATGACTTGCTGATTACTGCAGTTTTCAGCAGTGGGGAATTCTAATTTTACAAGACAGTATGTGACAGGTGCCAATAATATGTCAAAGGTGAGGCAGTAGTTCTTATTCTATTAACATTTTTTCTCTAAATTTCTGTTGGGTGCAGAGTAAGTGCTTTATGTGTTTGTGTGTGTGTGTGTTCCTCTCTACATTAGCTGCAAAGTGCAAACTAAATGCCTTTTTCTTTCATTTTGCAGGGTGTACTTGGAGCTACTGGTTAGTTATTTCTCATATATGTTTACCTTTCAACATTTATGTTTAATTTATTACTGTTTTAGCCAATTTGCGATACATTTATAATGATTTTTTGGACTCTTTTTGGAAGGGAACCCCCCCCCACCCCATACACACCTCTCAGTTTCATCTAATTTTTCTGAAAGTTATGGGCTATGGAATTCTTGTATTAGTGATGCTGATAAAGCAGAACTTTACAGTTATTATCACTGTCCATTTTGGTATCCATAATGCTGAAATTCCATGTTGGCCTAACCTTCTTTTCATTATTTCGTTGCATAGAATATTGCATCATGCATAAGTGACCTACTTTGTGGAGTGCATAAAAGGTTTATGTCAAGTTGGATTAGCATAAGATTAATTATTACCTTCTTTTTTCTCATATGTTTTTATTTGACAATAATGTCCAACAGGCATTCCTCTTCCATTTAGAGGACACTGTGGTGGAGATTGGCTGGTTCGCTTTCAAGCATCAGTCCCTCACATAGAAAATCATGGATCGAAGGTCATCTCTACTTGCTTTGCTAGATCCTTTGCATCAAGAACCTCAAAGCAATCAAAAGAAACATCTGAGGTTTAGATCTTAACTTCAATTTTTGGCCTTTTGTGTTCTCATATCTATTAGCTTTAAATGATTGATAAAAATAGTTTTCATGTTGCTTGCTTAGTTTGTTATTCTGATATGTGAATAAACCCATGTTTTATCCACTTCTATGATGAGGCTATCTATGCCTTAATGCTGAAAGAATGCTAAAGGGAATGTTTTGAAAAGTGTTCAGGATTTATCATCATCTTTCTTTCCTAATTGAGCATGAAATGACTTGCATTATTTCATCATACTTCGGTCATTGCATAGCAATAAAGGTTAAACAAAATATTGAAGTTTATTTTATATTAAGTAAATCCATTATCTGAGTTGTACTCATCAAATGTTATGCTGATCAATATACAATTGCTGCATCTTTTGTTCTCTGGCCTTTATGGTTACTTCATGCTTCACATCAGTTGGGCTGAGTTGTTGTCTTTATCCCTTCGGCAGACTAGAAAAGAATTATCTAATGTTGAGGATCCATTTGATGCTCCTACATATAATATCCCAGACAAACCTGTGACGTTTACGGAGGGAGCTAGCTACAGTCTGATCATCCTTGTCGGGCTTGGGATTGCAGCTGCTGCAGGATATGCCGTCTTCAAGGAGTTGATATTTCAACCAAAAGAGTAAGTGTCAAATGCCTAGCTGGTGATTGGGTTACTAAGTTTCTCCCTCTGTTATTTGCACCCTAATTCAAAACTATGGTTTTATAGGTATAAGATATTCAACCAAGCTCTAGAAAGAATTCAGAACGAAAGCCAGGTTTGTGAAAAGTAGTTGTTCTGAAGCACAAGCATCAAAATGAGATGTTAGAGGCCCTATTTTGGATGAATTTGACATATATTAGCTTCATAAACTATAAGTATGTTTCTGTTTTTCTTAGATGCATCAATTGTGCATGTTTCTGTTTTTCTTAGATGCATCAATTCGTGCCTGAGACTTGAGACAGTTCAACAGACAGCCATGTTATATTTGACTCTAAGCATTTTGAAGTGCCAATTAGGGGTGGTCATTGTAATTCTATGTCACATGGGATTACATTTGTTTCTGTCAGGTTAGGGTGAGGATTGGACATCCTATTACCGGCTATGGTCAAGAAACTAGAAATCGTGCAGCCCGCCAACGTATTCCAAACAGGATATACACGGACGAAAATGGTGTAGAGCATGTGGAGGTTATTCTCTAATCTTTACTAGTTTATCGGAAAAAGTCTTTCATATTTGTTAGCTGCTTATAAGCAACTTTGTATTACCGCAATTTTTTAGCGTCCTAGATCACTCGTATGCAAATTTTGATCTGGTGATTGCATCCCATTATAAAAAAAATAAAAAACAAAAAAACAGGTTAATTTCTATATTCGTGGACCCCATGGAGCCGGGAAAGTATTTGCAGAAATGTTCAAAGACAAAACAGACAACAAATGGAAGTATACGTACTTGATAGTTCAGATCAATTCCCCTTCACGGGCAGAACTAATGCTGGAGTCTTATTTACCGGCAGCTGAGATGAGGTCTTCCACAAACTAACATGGGATTGAACAATTTTCTGGATGTTGAGCTTTGTTTTTGTGTCCCTCATTTAATCATAGTCGCCTCTAGTTGCCCTCTACTGGAATGAGGTTAAAAAAAAAAGTGTGTGGGGATTTTATAGATTTGGTTGAGAATTGTTTGTCCATTCTCCTAATTGTGAATGGAATTAGGTTTTTGTTATTCATTTTAACTTTACCCCTTAGTGATGGTGGATGCATGGCATGGATTGATTCTATACAAGTTACAGTGAATAATATAGCAGCAGTGCAGCCCCTCCCCATGTTTCGGATATTATTTGATGGATTTGTCTTATTCTTACCAGATTCACAGCCTCGTAATTTGCTGTTCCGAGCGAAACATTCATGCTAATCACTGTCAGAAAATGGCAGTACCAGTCATTACAACTTGAAGCTTATGTTTCTGGTATATTCTCCGTGGAACATGTTAGATGAACTCAACTTCCATAAGAAACAATTCCCATTGATTTTTTCTTCAAAAATCTGTCCAACTCTCCTAATAATTTAGTTATTGAAAATGAGTCACATACACCAAAGGGCAAAGATACGATAAGAGACTGTAAATAATTCAATTCAATTATTTATACAAAACGGATTCATTTGAAGCTTCATTGTTATATATGCATTAGTGAAAAGAGGAAGCGGGAAGTATGAAGCACTGAACGTAACAACTAGAATATGATTGAAAATAAAGTTAAAAAAGTTTAGCAATTAATACGAATAATGAAATAGATACCATTTTATCACTTGTCTTCCTCCTGCAACCTTTCCCACCCCCAGACTACTGCTTCCTCAATTGGGTTGGAGCTTGGAAGGAACATGCCACTTCTATAAATGATATGATCATATCTGCTCCGCCCACTATCACTTATTTTTATCCAAAGTTTATGTTTGACATGAAAATTAAATCACAGTTATTGGTGGTATTTGATACTAGGTACACGTCTACATGATAAAACCAACAATGCTTAGAAACAAAGCCAACAATATATATTATATTATATATATGATAATTGATAACAATACTTGCCGTGCCGACCACCATTTACTACAAACATCGTTTGGAATGGCAACTTTCCCCA
The DNA here is from genome assembly GCF_025698545.1 of Gossypium raimondii. Taxonomy (NCBI): domain Eukaryota; kingdom Viridiplantae; phylum Streptophyta; class Magnoliopsida; order Malvales; family Malvaceae; genus Gossypium; species Gossypium raimondii. Next base: position 7,779,900 of record NC_068572.1, on the reverse strand, counting down.
CCACAAATTTCTTTCATTTACAACCAACATACAGCAGTAAAAAGTTGAAACCTGGACCACTTTTTCAAGTGGGAAATACATGACCTAAGCTTCATATTTTACTACCCACTCTTCTTCCCATCATTGCCTAAAAGAAAAGCAGCCGCAGCAGCAGCATCCAAGTATTCACTGCACTACAGAGACCAGATATATACCAGAATGTAGCACTGTGAGTTGCATCAGATCGCATCTACATATAGTAAGCATGCCAGGTAGTCCAAGATAGTCGGTCCTTTGCTGGGAACCAGCCAGGATGCTACCCAACAGCAGGGAGCAGTTTGGAGTTTGAACCACATCTACAATGCTAACAATTATCCCTTTCTGTTAGTCTGCCAACACATAATCTGATGGAAACTGAAAATTTGACACTAAGTGGAATAAACACAACATAAATCTTACCCACCAAAATAGAAAGCAGGAACTAGAACCGAGCATGATACCTGCCATGTTGTCATCAAAACACGTGCTCGTGAAAAATTTTCAAGAAGGTGAGAACAATGGAGGTAATGCCATTCAGTTAGGCTCAAGCTTTAAACAGCACAACTCAGCATTTTTCAATGGAACACTGAAGAAGAAATCAAAACACAGTAGAAAAAACATGAATACTACAGCACTTAATGATCTTCCTTTCATATGAGCTGAGCATCTAACCTGAAACAGCTTTGCATTCAATGTTCCCATCCAGATGCATGTATAAGTCATGGTTCACCAGAGATTTCCAGTAGAAATATCAAAATAACAGATCAAACCATCATTTATCCGAGAAAAAACACATCCTAACAAATTTAAGGCCCATGCTCTGCTCGAATATGTGTGCATGCACGCATGTGCTCGTGCAAGTTGTGCTGGCTTGAGAAGGAACTAACAGCAGGTACAGCTGGCAACCATACAGCAAATCAGATAAATTTAAAAAATAAAAATAAAACCTCATTATATGCCCAATTAACATGTGTGCTATAGTAGGAATAGTATTCATAGAGTTTCCAAAAAACGAAGCTTGTCATGAGGTGACCAAAAGCAGTTTTTTCTTTAGATGGAAACATAAACACCAGATACGCATGTAAGGCATTGAGATCAATCACAGAAGTCTAACCAAACTCTTTAGTCTCAGATACTAATATTTTCCATGAAATTCCAAGCCTAAGCAGTCATCCACATCTTGCAATTATACACAAACAAATTTCCCACATTTCAAATAGGCAATTAACGAATGCCAATATTTTCACAAGAGCATCAGTCCGATTATTTGGCTTGTGGGCTACCATACAGACAAGAAGGTGTGCCTGCTTGAGCTGATCAGAAACACATCTGAGATTAAACAGTAAAACTTCCAAGTAGGGGAGATAAACAAGTAAACTAATTGAGCTTGACATGTTTCTAAGATCTGGTCAATAGTGATAAACGGATCACTTTTACTTTTCAGAAATGCAATTTCAAAGCAAGAGCTAAACTCAGTGATAAAAGATTTTAAGTCACGCAATGCAAAGCTTCAATGACAAGCAAGTCTTGCTGATCAATCAATTGTATCAAGAAATAATGGTGAGGCATCTACCTCACAATCTCTTCAACAAAAATGGTGCACAAGAAAAATAACTTTATAGTTCATTTAATAATTGAACTTCATCTCAAGCCAATCATAAGCCAGTGAATTAACCTTTTTTCATCATGTAAGTTTGCTTTCGATAGCATGTAAGAATATAAAGATACAATGCATGCAAGCCGATAGAAGGGCATTATAGTCAATGTTTCAGCCTATTCATAGGCACATGTCTTGCCTTGAATGGCCACTGACACATGTTTGTCACTTGCACTAAAGATAAAACAGAAAGAACAAGTAAAACTACTTTTACTTTTCACAGGCACGCATCTTGCCTTCAATGGCCACTGGCACGTGTTTAACACTCGCGCTATCTAGAGATAAAACCAAAGAACAAACAGAACTAATTACTTTTACTAAATAACCACAGTTTCCTCAATAAATTGAAGCCAGTAAACTAACCGTTTGAAGCAAACTAACCGTTTTTGCTTCAACAAAAGTACATTTAAGAAGAAAGAAGGAAATGGAGATTCCAATGTTGCAAATGAATCATAACCATACATTCCTACCATATATGATTCCATGTACTCTCATCAAGCAGTCTGTATTCTTAACATAACAGACAGTAGCTTGAGCATGGTCACGTGCTCATAAGTACTTAGTCCATCAATTACTATCACGTGATCGGAACTACTCAAACTGTTAATTGCTAACACGTGCTCAGTACTCGATCATTAATTTCAAAAAAGTGCTCAGAACTACTCAATCCATTAATTACTAACATGTGCTCAGAGCTACACAATCAGTTGATTACAAGCACGTGTTCATATCTACTTAATCAGTCAATAACTAAAGAAGCTCAAAACTACCATCCAATAATCACTAACACGTTTCACCAATCAATCAACTGTCAGTGAACTAGTACAGTTTATCTGAGCAGTGCATATGGAAAGAACAAAATGAGAAAGAAACACATGCATGACAAACAAAAGTATGCATCCCGAACTTTCTGTATCAGTAAAGAGTTACTATGCTCTAACATTTAACCAGTTCCATGAGCAACTAACAAGTACTGATAGTTCAAGGATAGTAGCTCAAGCATGGTCACATGCTCATAACTACTTAATCCATCAATTACTACCACGTGATCAGAACTACTCAAACAGTTGATTACAAGCACGTGTTCATATCTACTTAATCGGTTGATTACCAACACGTGGTCATATCTACTTAATCGATCAATGACTAACAAAGCTCATAACTACTATCCAATAATTACTAACACGTTTCTCCAATCAATCAACTGTCAGATAACTAGTACTCTGAGCGGTGCATATTGAAAAGAACAAAATGAGAAAGAAACACGTGCACATCAAAAACAAGTATTCATCCCGAGCTTTCTGGATCTGTAAACACTTATAATGCTTTAACATTTAACCAGTTCCAATAATTACTAATAAGTTTCACCAATCAATCAACTGTCAGTGAACTAGTACAGTTTATCTGAGCAGTGCATATGGAAAGAACAAAATGAGAAAGAAACACATGCACGACAAACAAAAGTATGCATCCCGAACTTTCCAGATCAGTAAACAGTTATTATGCTTTAACATTTAACCAGTTCCATGAGCAACTATAACAAGTACTGATAGTCCAAGGATAGTAGCTCAAGCATGGTCACATGCTCATAACTACTTAATCCATCAATTACTACCATGTGATGTTAATTGCTAACGCGTGCTCAGTACTTAACCGTTAATTTCTAAAAGGCGCTTGGAACTACTCAATCCGTTACTTAATAACATGCGCTCAGAGCTACACAATCAGTTGATTACAAGCACGTGTTCATATCTACTTAATCGGTTGATTACCAACAAGTTGTCATATCTACTTAATCGATCAATGACTAACAAAGCTCATAACTACTATCCAATAATTACTAACACGTTTCTCCAATCAATCAACTGTCAGATAACTAGTACTCTGAGCGGTGCATATTGGAAAGAACAAAATGAGAAAGAAACACGTGCACATCAAAAACAAGTATTCATCCCGAGCTTTCTGGATCTGTAAACACTTATAATGCTTTAACATTTAACCAGTTCCAATAATTACTAACAAGTTTCACCAATCAATCGTCAGTGAACTAGTACAGTTTATCTGAGCAGTGCATATGGAAAGAACAAAATGAGAAAGAAACACATGCACAACAAACAAAAGTATGCATCCCAAACTTTCCGGATCAGTAAACAGTTATTATGCTTTAACATTTAACCAGTTCCATGAGCAACTATAACAAGTACTGATAGTCCAAGGATAGTAGCTCAAGCATGGTCACGTGCTCATAACTACTTAATCCATCAATTACTACCACGTGATGTTAATTGCTAACACGTGCTCAGCACCTAACCGTTAATTTCTAAAAGGCGCTTGGAACTACTCAATCCGTTACTTAATAACGTGCGCTCAGAGCTACACAATCAGTTGATTACAAGCACGTGTTCATATCTACTTAATCGGTTGATTACCAACACGTGGTCATATCTACTTAATCGATCAATGACTAACAAAGCTCATAACTTCTATCCAATAATTACTAACACATTTCTCCGATCAATCAACTGCCAGATAACTAGTACTCTGAGCGGTGCATATTGGAAAGAACAAAATGAGAAAGAAACACATGCACATCAAAAACAAGTATTCATCCCGAACTTTCTGGATCTGTAAACACTTATAATGCTTTAACATTTAACCAGTTCCATAAACAGCTAACAAGTACTGATAGTCTAAGGATCTAACGATCTACCGGAAAAAACGGTTTCCTTTTACATAAACTGAAAAAAGGTTAAAACCCTATTATGAGTCTGATAAGTCATATTTACAATCTGTAGCTATTCATAACAAGATTCATAATATACTGTCTCCAGCCATCCCAGTAACCTCTTCATGGATTAGACAAAAAGGCACAAGAACAAGATACATTTGTTACCCTTTCATCTCTACAAGCTCAATCTACAACTGCAAAAAAAGGTGTTTAGCAGTCACTCTTATCCCCACCCTCCAGAAGCACTGGTTTTAGCAGCACTCCCATCTAACCCTGCAATCACAAAAATCAAACCTTAACTCGGAATCAGTTAAGCACGTAATTAAAAAGATTAAACATTTTGAATAGCCAAACCATCAGACCTTTAGAGGAGGCTCGGGGACTCTGTAGCTATCAGGCGTTATGGAAGATAACCACAATCCAGGAAACACGCACTGTACAGGATTCAAAAAACAGAAAAGAAAGAATACGAATTTAGAAATGAAAAAGAAAATCCATATTTCAGAAGATAAGATAATGAAGCAAATCAAAAGCTTACATCAAGTTGTTTCTGAACATTCTTGGCTCGCTTTTTTGGCCTTCTAGAAGCCTTTGAACCGGTCATAGCAAAGATATCCTCATCAATTTCTTCCCTAGTAAGCGAAATTGAGAACTTCTGTTTCTTCGCCTTCTTCTCAGCTGGTTTGGACTCGGTGACATTCCTAGACCGACTCGACTCTGGCCTCTGAGTTTTGTTATCGTGAGCCGAAGCCACCATCTTCGGCGCACCTCCATTTTGATTTCTAGGCTTTGATATCGGCTTCCTAGGCCTCAGATTCCACGTCTTCGGAACAAACTCCTCAACGTCTTCCACATTCAAGTTCTGATCTCCTACGTCCACGACCTCCTCAACAGGTTTCTGATTCTTCGTTCGCAAACGTATGTAGATCTTCGATCTACCTTCCGGTGGAGCAACTTTCTTCCCCAAGCTGTCACTATCAACCAGAGAATCAGGAGCGTTGATAACTTTCTTCTCCGATTTTCCAGTCTTATGATCGAGAGAAGAACCAGAAGAAGCTCCGTTATTGAAAGGAGCCTCCCGCACTGTATTCCCCTTCCGGTTATTGTCGGAGTCGGTATCGGTATCGCTGCGCTGAGGAGATTTCTGAGAGGAATCAGCGAGCTTTCGAAGGCGTTGATTGTTACTGTGGTTCATGGCCCATTTGAGGTCATGTAGTTGAAAGTTATGAAGAGGCTGAGATTTCAAGGCCGAAGAAGAAGCCATCACCACACCTTCGGTTTCGGTTACGGTTTCGTTCGAGTTATTTCTCGTTTCTGAGACTGAATGAAAGACCATTGATTGATAAAACAGAGAAAAAAGGAATTCTCCGTCCTTTATCGGACTGAGAAGAAATGAAACGCTACAAAAAGAAAAAAGGGAAATTTGAGAGAAGAGAGAGAAATAGAGAAATGGAGAAATGGAGGACAAAGTGAAAGAGTGTTGTTTGAGGCTTTTATTGTGAAGAAAGGAGAAGGAAGAAGGAAGAAGAAAAAGGGCAGTTACGATACTCTCCAACTACAAACAAAACAATGGAAGAAAACAAAGATTTATTTTCTTTTGGTTTTCCGGTTTTATCCTTTAGTGTTTTTGCTTATTACCTTTTATGTGAAACCGGTTGAGTCGAGTGTGGTCTGTCCTGTCGTTGGCCCACAATTTCGACGCTAATATTTTTTAATTTGTTTGAGCGTTTTTTAACATTTATATCCGTTAAAAATGCAATGTGTTTTAACATTTGTATTTTTAATTATATTTCATTTTAAATCCTTAAATTATCTCTCTTGATCCATCGGGTGAGTATATTATTGTTCACAAACCAAATTATATTATTTTAATTATGCATTTACATTGTTTACATATAAATAAAAAAACAAATAATAAAACTTAAACTTAAAATACTATTTACTATTTTATTTTTATATAATGTGTATGTCAATTTAAATTTTTATTAATTATTTTTATTTACTTAGGCTTTTAATTAAAATATTTTAAAATTTTATCAAATAATATCTAAAAGCCATTTTAATAAAATAAATCTAAAAATCAAAACCCAAAATCAATATAAAAAACACAAATTAAATTGGACCGAACAGAATTTATACGGGCAAATTGAACCAAATTAAACTCACCCACACATCACATATGTTTCTCAATTTTAAAAATAAAAGATGGATTCCTAAAATGAAAATAAAAACATTCAAAATTCAAATGAAAATTTCGCTCAATTCACGTTCTCTAATAATCAAATTAACTAGTACTCAAACAATCAATATTTTCTAGTTATTTGAATGTAAATAATTAGCTCCTAATTTCTATATATAAATAATTATAATATTTAATTTAAAATTATTAGTTGGAATAAAATAGAAGTTGAGATAATTATAAATAAATTTTTAAAAAAGTTATTACTTGAATAAAAAATTATGACAATTATAATTATAATTTACCCTTAAAATTTTTATGTAAAAAATAATGTTACTTTACATTGATTACTGAAAGTAAATTATATTTTATGTTGACCATGCTAAAAGTACTTTAATTCTTATTTAAAAATTTTATTATAATATTTAAATTATTTAATATAATTAAAATGAGGAAAAAGAAAGTAAAATATAATAAAATGGATTTGTAAAATTTTAGAAAAAAACAAAATGGTTAGAAAAGGTTACAAACTTCGATGGTATCATAAATATATTTGGCATGTTTACACAAATGATAATTATTGTGATTATTTATTGAGAATCTGGCTTTAAATTTTAGCTTTATTTGGACTATTAGTTTTAGCATCCAACTCAGCATTCATAAATATAATTTTCAATGTCAATAACACAACTTTACCACTCATGTGAATAACAATAAATATTCCAAATATTGAATTATAAATATAATAAAAATAAATTTATAAATTTTAATTTGCTTGCCATACTTCATATTTTATTTTCAAAATCGCAAAAACTGAAAGATTTTCCAGAGGAAAAAAAAAAGGTGTTGGTGGTGAAGAAAAAAAAACAAAGGGGCATTAAAATAGAAGCTAAACCACAGAAAATCCCGGGTGTACCTACTCAATATTTGCATAATAATGTTTTGCATGAAGCACACGTGTCCTCTTTTAAGATTCGTTGAACAGATTTTGACACAACCCACAATCTTTTCCGAAAATCAGCAAATATAACATTTTAATTCTTATTTTAAAATGTAAAAAGGAAATTTTCAGTTTATTTTTGTAAATTCCACCAGTATTATTATTTTAAGCAATGTTTTTAGATTTTGTCTGATAATCAATTAAATTTGTTCCTCAAAAATAATTTCAAATAATTAACTTAACAATCCAACCAATCATAGTTGGTTACAGATTTACACATTGATAATTTCAAAATTCTTGACACCTTAATTTTACTATTGAAATTAAATCTTTAAATTTTAAAACAAACACAAATACAATTTGATATCAATATTAATATAAATTTTAATTTTATTATTATATTTTTTAAATATTTATGTCTTTGAATTTTTAGAACTAGGATCAATTTGAGATTATTTGGAAATTTTGAGGGTTTTTTAATTATGACTAAATTGATATAATATGTACAAGTTGAGGGCTAAATTTATTATGATCCTAATTTTTAATTGACACGTCAACTTGCCGTTTGTAATTTTAACAAGAGTGACTAAAATAGTCGAACTAAAATAGTCGAACTATGTAATGTGGGTGCTTAAATTATAAGTTTTTAATTTTAGGTGCTTGAAATGAATTTTTTATATAATTAAATTATTATATATGTAATTTACCTAAAAACTCCACCTGACATCTTAGTATGTTGCTCTTTCTTCATCAATTAAAAATGATTAATTAGTATATTTAAAAGAAACATGATTAATTAGCATCTTTTAATATTTGTAGTTTGAAATTTTATTTCTTTATTTTAAAATTAAATATAAGCTAAAATGTTTATTATTATAAAAATAATAATTTACTTTTAAATTTATAATCGATGGTGGAGCTCTATCCTAAAATGTATTGATTTTTTTTTAAATTCGACGAGTTAAAGTTGTTGAGGGGGATCGACTCCTTCGAATTTCAAAAGAAGTTTTCGAAGCGTCGTTAGTTAAGTAGTCGACATTGTCCTCAACAACCAATGGTATTATCCCTGTGTCGCAACATAAAAGCTATATATACCTTAGTCGGTGGTTTAAATCCTGGCACGCACATTCACCATGATTGTAATTGTGCACAATACTAAAGTTTCTCTCTTGAGCTATTGCAGATCATATCTCCGCTAAATGAGGCGTCTCCTCCGTGAACTGTTCACGACTCTCCACAGAGATTGAGGACAAAATCCCAAGTGGTACCATGGTTGCAAGGTAAATGCTACATATGCCTTGATTGGTGGTTTGAATCTTCGCACGCACATTCTCCATTATTATTATTGTGTATAATACTAACACTTTTCTCTGGAGCTCTTACAGGCCGTATCTCCACCAATTCAGGCGCCCCCTTCTATGAATCGTACAACGGTTCTCCACAAAGGTTGCGGACAAAACTTCGGCACAAGGACAAAACATTTGATTGTTGAGGGCTACATTGGCTACCTGACGGATAACACTTTAAAGACCTTTTATCGAAGGAGTCAATCCCCCTTAATAGATATCAAATTGAATATTGAAGCCAAATTTAGGTACCAAATAATATATTAATTATTTTTTGTTATACTTAAATTTAAAATTTTAAAAATTTTAATATTTATATTTTATTTTGACATAAATTAATCATTTTATTTTATATTATTATAAATTATTTTGAATAGGTAATAAAGTTAACCATTTAAATTTAAAATGTTAAAGTGATTTTTTAAAACCCTCTATGCTCATTACGTTGAAATGATATTTTTAATGTTAAAAAGCATGTTTTTAAAAACATTTTGTGTCAACATTTCAAATAGAATATTCAAATGTGTTAATTATTTAGATTAATTAATGATATTATTAAAATAAAAAATTAAATTATACTAAATTAAATTAATATAGTAAAGGTTTATTGGTATCATAAGTTCGTAATATATTTTGAAAAAAATCAATGGTAAACTACACCCAAAGTCACATAACAAGAGTTTTTGATTGGTGCAGGCAATGCGAATAAAGAAAGGCTATACAACAATTATTTTAATAACTTAGTGACTTAAATGAAAACTTTTGAATATCTCAATAACCCTTTTGTAATTTTCTAAAATTAAATGACCAAAATATAAACTTAATAATAATTTAGTAACATTGAGTATAATTTACCCAAAATCAATTAAGCACCCTAATATATACGTATCTATATATGGTAACAAATCAATTGATATATAAGGTAAAATATTATTTTGTATGGTAAAATATATATATACGGTAACATATCAATATATATGGTAATATAAATTTTGATTTCATAAAATATATATAGAAACATATTAACTTTAATTTGCACTAAATACATGGGGTAAAATATATATGGTAATATTTATTGCAAATTTAATATATTCTACATATACTTTTCCATGTATATAGTAATATATTTTGGCTTCATAAAATATATATGGAATCATTTCTCAAAAAATATATATGGAAATATATTAATTTAATATATAAAAATATATATATGGTAATTGGCAAGTTATTTGTTAAAGTTAATATGTTTATTCTAAATATAGAAGGATTTGGACAAAATTAAAAAAAATTAAAAATTGTGTTTGGACAAGACAAAATATTAGGTCCACTTAAATATATCCTGAGCTTGGGCTTCAGTCATGGTCAGAGCTTTGTTGATTTCACATTTTATAATATGTTTTTATTTTTGGGATAAATATTAAAACTATATATGAATTATGGTTTAATATGTAATTGTATACATAAATTTTGATTTTGTGTAATTTTATACATAAAATTTTGATTTGATCCAATTCTTGTAAATTATTAACATAATAGTGATATAACATTATTTTATGATTATATATTGCATACATAAATAATTATATTATCTAATATAAAAATAAATTGATGTATTTATTTCTTTAAATGTGTATGATTAAATCAAAATTAAAGTTTCAAATATAATTTGAACCACAATTAGAGTTTCAGGTGTATAATTGCATCAAATTAAAGTTCATGTATACAATTGCACACTAAATCAAAGTTCATGTATAATTTTGAGATTTATCCCTTTATTTTTTTTAAGTATAGGCTTAATCCACAATTTGGCCCCTAAAGTATACCCATTTTTTCACTTTGGTACTTAATTTTTTTTGTCTCAATTTGGTACCTAAAGTATCAATTTCTTCTATTTTCGTCCATTTTGTAACGGCTATTAAAAAATTAGGCAACTTTGGTCAATGGAAAAGAACCATGTGGCACGTTTGGCCAATGAAAAATGCCACGTGGCAATTAGGTTAATTTAAAATAAAAACATTAAATTTAAATTTAAAAAATAGAAAATTATAATAATAAATATTTAAATATTAAAAAATACTTTTAACTTTGGCTGACTATTGATTAATTGTTGACTGGCATTGACCGAGTCTTAACTGATCATTGACCGGCCATGTGGCGCTATTAGAACACTCCACGTGTCTTTTTAAAAAAAATTAATAATACATATTATATTGATTCCTAATCTTTGTTTTTTTGATACAATACCTAAAACTACCCATGGTCCCTCCCTATCCAAAGATAAGAGGATAATACGTTTCAACGCATTCAAACCCGTGTCCTCCTACAGTGGCAACAATGTCAATGCCAATTGACTCAATTAGCATTATTTTGAAATTTTAAAATTTAGAATTATATAATTTAGAATTTTATAAAAAAATATTTTTAAACTTTTTTAAAAGTTATACATATAATATATGATTTTTTTTTATATTTAACCAATATAGTATATATAATATTTAAAAAAAAAACATGTGGCATGTTCTAATAATGCCATGTGGCCAATCAATGTCAGTCAACGGTCGATCAAGACACTCAATGATTAGTCAACATCGACCAATGCTCGACCAACAATCAATCAACGCTGATCATTTATCAATCAATGTCGATCAACAGCTTGTCAATACTGGTCAATGGTTGGTCAATGTCAGTCAACGGTCAGTAAATAGTCGGTCAAAGTCAAAAGTGTCTATTAAAATATAACGACAATGATCCGTCTATCCGAAACATAGGTAAGATTTCAGTTTAAAGTTTATTGCTATAAATATCACAAATCAAGTCGGTTTTCAAAAGTTTTTTTTCCATTGTGCAAGAAAACCGTTTTCAAACCAGATTTTTTCCAACACCATCGTGGAGTAAACTATCAATGGCACATTCACGTGCCAGATATTGAGATTGACCAAGAATTCGGACGTGATGCATTGTTAAATTCTCGGATTGGAGTATGATATTTATTCAAACTATAGTTTGGAATAATAAAGTTTATTATCCGGTTAATATTAATTTTGAAATCCTTACATAAATATTATATAATTAAAAATTTTAAAAAACTAATCTCAGCTTCTGATCGTTGACATAACAGTAGCTGGATATCTTTAAGCTCCTCTGGTCGTCCTACATAACTCGGGCTATGGTTCCACCTATTCAAATAATATTTTTCCCCAAAAATCAGCCTAATTAAATAATGTTATGATAATTATATTATAGAATTAATTTTATATTGTTATGAGTGAGAAAGTATAATGATAGTTGGCTTGAGGACATAAAAATGGTAGTCAGAACCATGTCCATGATTGCAAAAGGAGTACGCAATCACCAATTTTAATTTTTTATAGTTGCGTCGCCTGACACATCTCTCAGTACAATGTTGCTAACATGGCTGACCCCGAACTAAGTCAGCCCTCTTCTTTTAAGTCGATGAGTTGTAGCATCCACCTTAAATGTACAAGAATTCGAGATTTATCAGGTATTAGAACACCTCCTATTAACCTCAGGATGTACGCTTGGGTGTGTTGTTCTCTTTCAAGGGGACTCGAGCTCTCATGGAGATTTTGGAAATTTTCTTCTAACCATTTCATCTCTATTTGGCTATCGAAAAACTTGTCTGTCACCTTACCTAACAATTGCTCGCAAATGCCACTCCAATCTTCAACAAACACTGATCCCATAACGACTGACCCATCCACCGGTAAATCGAGCTGTAATTGTACACTCATCGCATGGAATATGAAATGTGTGTGTCTTGAGTCTCCATCTTTCCACCAACACGCTAATGAGTATGGGATCCAATTTACACTCCCTGAGCATACGGGACACGTGCAAGAATCCGCATCTTTCATATAGGGTTCAATCATACGCGATGGCCTCGAAGATAGATTGTGCATATGTCTCCAAAATTCGAGTTTCGGTCTGATTATAAAAAAATAATCGTTTTAACAACTTAATAATGAACTTAAATAAAATTATAAAAAATATAAATATTTTCTTACCATTTGCAACTAGAACGCGAAAATGTGGTTGTCATCGAAATGAATAAGAGTATTTACCATTCCAAAATTAAATTAACACGAATAAAAATTGAAAAACAGAATCAAATCAACACGAACTTGAGAGAATTAAAATTAAAATTTTATAATTAAAATATTGAGAGATTTAAAATTTTTGAGAGAATTAGATTTGAATTAGAAAATGAGGAAAAGATTTGGGTTTATATAAAAATAAAATCAGCCGGCTTTTTGTGATAGTTGGGAATTCGACCATTGGGGAGATTACCGTTTGGTGAAAATAAGTTCAATTCTCTCTTTAAAATTGACTTATTCCAATAAATATGTCATTTTTTTTAATCTGACATTTTTGGATAATTTAGCCAGCCGACACTCATATTGAATAGTAATAGCAAGAATATTAAAAAAAATGAACAATGTTAAACCATTGACACGTGGCGTAAAACCAATTATGACAACAAGCCAAAATTTTCAAATTTAAGTAAAAATCTGGCTACAATATATACGAATGAGATATATTAGATTTCTAAAAAGAAGCCATATATTATTTTTATTTTTATTTAAAAAGGAGAAGAAGATGAAAAAGAGTGAAATTAGCTGAAAGATTTGTGTGCGGGTTGTGGCTCGGTGCTCGTGACTTCTGGTGATCCGAGTCTGAAGTTCCAAATGCCCTTTTAGGGGGGTATATATGTAAATCCACACTCTGAAACGATTAAAGCCCTTGACTTCCAAGCTTCTTACGGATTCGTTCTTTTCTCTTTTTCTTTTTTCTTGCTCTGGTTTTGCTGAACCAACGGCGATGGCGCAGCCTGGTGAATTCCCTGTAAACCCCCCAATGCGACCCGCCTCCCAAATCGAAGTTCAACCTCTCACCGCTGTCCAATCCAAGCCTATTCCCCCCGAAGACCTTTTATCCACTGCCAAGCGCCGTCGCGACGAAGATGACCCCACGGCCGCCTACGATACAGGCGAATCGGCTCCCAAACGACAGGCCAAAGCCCAGGACGTCATTTTCCGAATCGTTGTTCCTTCGAGGCAGATCGGTAAAGTCATCGGCAAAGGAGGTCATAGAATCCAAAAGATTCGTGAAGACACCAAAGCCACCATCAAGATTGCCGATGCAATCGTCGTAAGTTTAGGAATATCATGAATTTTGTTGTATTTCCTTTTCTCATTTAATTATTCCTTTACCCATCCTTTTATATTTGTTAATGTCAGCGACATGAAGAACGTGTCATCATTATAAGCTCTAAAGATTGTGAGAACATGGTTTCTGATGCGGAAAATGCACTTCAACAAATAGCTACCTTAATCCTAAAGGTAACCCTTTTTTTCTCTATAATCTCTCAGCTATTTATTTTATTGCCAGTTTAACTGTGGTGATAACTGATAAACAAAGATGATGAATTTCAAGACACAATTACACGCAAAATTATGTCTTATTGTTAATTCTTTATCGGGTTTATTGTTGTTTTTTGAACTGTGGATGTTTTGCTTGGATTGTATTTCTTAATAGGAAGATGATGGTAGTGCGGAGGCAGCAAAGGTAGGTGCTGTCAGTGCGGGACATGTTGCTGCAAATACGATAAGACTTTTGATTGCTGGGTCGCAAGCAGGCGGCTTAATTGGGATGTCCGGTCAAAACATTGAGAAACTGAGGACTTCCTCAGGAGCCTCTATCACAATTCTTGCTCCAAACCAGCTGCCATTGTGTGCATCAGCTCATGAATCTGATCGAGTTGTTCAGGTTAGATTTTACATGGTTGAAGCTTAATGAGATAGGCTTGCAAATTTTATTTTTTAAAATATTTGAATCCTATCTTTATATTGCTCTACTGTTTGTTTGTTCTGATGGCTGGATTATGATTGAATTCTTATTTGCCACAGATATCAGGCGATGTTCCTGCAGTATTGAAGGCTCTAGCTGAGGTTGGTTATCAACTCAGGTATAAGTTGAGTTCTGCTTGAGTTTAGTCCCTAAATACGATGAACTAGTTATCATGCTTGAAGATGAAATATTCAAAACTTTTGTTGGATCCTTGTTCAGGGAAAACCCACCACGTCAAGTGATTTCCATTAGTCCTGCATATAATTTTAACTTGCTGCGCCCAACCCTTCCACAGCCATTTGTAGACCCAACTTCAGGTTATTCAATATTTTACATTACTTATTTTTAGCTTTCAACCGCTACAGTATGTGGTTATCAAGTTTTAATATTTTCTTATAACCACATCATCTTTAGGACAACCACTCTTGCAGCTGATTATGTAACTTTCGAGATGGTGGTTTCGGAGACATATATTGGTGGATTGATCGGAAGATGTGGCGCCAATATTTCAAGGATCAGAATCGAGTCTGGAGCAACCATAAAGGTAGGCAGATGGCTTGTTCTAACTTTCTCTGTGGATTCAATCTTTAGTTATTCTTGGTCACGAATCCATGTTTACGAATTAGGTGTGACTTTCTTGAGTTCTAAATACATTAGTTCTACTGTTGCAGGTTTATGGTGGGAAAGGAGAACAAAATGTGAGGCATATTCAGTTCAGTGGTAGTTCTCAGCAGGTAATTTTTTTATAAAGGCTGGAAGATTCGGCATTTTTTACCCCAAAGATTTGTTGAGATATGCGGAGGTTGTTGACATACTAAGATTGCATGTTAAAACCAGAAGAAAAGCTCTGCTCAGCTGGATTTGTTTGTCATGTTTCTCATCTTGTTTAATTATGGATGTTTCTTAGGTTGCCTTAGCAAAGCAGAGGGTTGATGAATGCATATATTCTCAGATGATTCAACAAGCTGGTACTCAACCACCAGGGTAATTTTTCCTACTATATTTGTCTTTCCATCTTGTCATTTGGTTGGGAACATATTTAACAATTAACACAAAGAAACACTCTTACATGATAATCATTAAAACTCTGTTTCTATACGTCATTGTGTACAGATTTAGTTTACTATATCCATGCACACTTGTGAAACTTGGGCATCTATAATGAGCACATTAATGCTCAAAACTGGGTTTTAGGCTTTTAGCACCAAAGTGGTACAATGTTGCCTGATAATCGATTAAACACCAAGTATTTCATCTCAACATGTGTTTAAGTAGTCTGTATTCGAGGAAGTTACTTATCATGGTATCATGTTCATTATAGGTATAATCTATGGTCTTTTACTATCTGTACTATCGATAAACTATCTTATTCGTCGTTATGTTTGACTATTAGATGTCTCCTTTGATGACAAAATCTTATGATGTAAAAGTTTTAAAGATTGTGCAATCTGTGTCTGCTTGTTTAGATACATGTCCAAAGGTTATCTGGTTCTTCACTAAGCTAACACATATATCTCTCAGTTTGCAGATGTAATGAAGGTGCAACTGAATATCTTTGGGATCATTAACAGTTGAAGGCCAGTATTGTTTCAGTATCGTTTCACCTTCTGACCTTGTAGCTAAGATTGCAAAGTCATTAAATATTGGGTGGCTTTTGTTTCTCCATGGATGAACAAGTGATTTGCCAGATTATAATTTGCTGTTTTTCACATATAGAGCAGGCTTGTATTCTACTAATTATTGAAACTAGAAGCGGTGGTGGATGAAGGTTGAAAGATCATAACATCGAAATTGACATAACATGATTAGAAAGTCGGAATGGTTCATCATTACTGCTTTGGTTGTCAATATTTTTGCCTCAATTTATCTATTCCCTTTTCCTTTTGAACACAATAGTTTTGGATTTATATATATACATATATGTACGAGCCTTCGTGTGAAGTGTTTAGTATAATTATTCTTTTTACTGGTTCATCCATTGCTATCTCTTGCAACTGTTTGGAGGCTGCTCCTGTAAACCAGTCATGCTGCCGATAGACCCAAAGAGTCCTTAGATCCATTGGATTCACGGCCACCTCATCGTCTCAAACAATCAGTGTGCTGTGAAAAGCCTTTAAATTCTTCCTTTCACGGACAATACCCAAAAAAGTCTCTTTTCAAACCGCATCCGGAAAAGAGCAAATGAAAATTACGTTGTCAAAAGATCAATCTGTTGCCACGTCTCGGACATGCCTCATCAACTGCCAGAGCAAAACGCTCCGTTACAAGTTCTCTTTGCTTTTTTAAAGTGTTAGTAACAAATTGGGGCACTTTATTGATATATCCTTAAAAATATTAGTAAATCATTGTATATATTGGTAAAGGAAATTTCTCAGCTGAAGCTGAAAAAACTTTTTCTACTACAGCTCCTGATAAAAGTGCCTAGAAATATTGATATATCCTTAGATATTTTGGCAAAGATCAAATTTGGTAATATTTTAGAAATATTAAAAATATTGGTAAAAGATTAAATTTGATAATGTTTTAGAAATGTTGGAATTGTTGGTGCATACGATAAAACTTTTCGCAAGGTTTTTTTTTTTGAGCTCACCTTAGAAGTTCCCAACCAATTGCTTTTGAATTTAACATTGCTTTTTTAAAAGGGTTGCTAAACAAGTGTTTTTTAACTCAAACATGAAAGTTTTTAGGAAAAATACTTTGAATCAAATGACGGTTTTTAACTCTTATTTACAATCCATATTTTATGTAATACAATTATTTCATCATTTAATTTATATTTAATTTTTTTGGGTTATATTTTAATTTAAAATATAGTTTATATATCTAAATTAAATTTTACAAACAATTAATATTAATTTTTAAAGTATTTAAAATTTATATTTCAAATATCAAAATATTAATAATAAGTTGTAATAATTTTTTTATATTCTTATTAAAATATCATAACATTATGAACTATAAGTATTCTTTAACACTTTAAAACAAAATGTCTTAAAATAAACATTTTATTTCTTAAAAGTACTATTTGACAGTAATATTAAACTCTTAAATAATAAATCAAACATTTCAAAATCACTTCTCAATTCGAAACACTTTTTAAAAGCAATGAGAAACTAGTCTTAAGAAGAGTTCAGCTGTATGAGGTCTCATCTTACAAAAGACATGTGCCTGCCATGTTGGCTTTGGCATTGTCATGTTAAGATTCATGTAGTAGCTACTTCTATCACACCTAATAAAGTCTCCTGTCACCCTACAATTGACTCTACAATGCTAGGGCTAGACTATACCCAGTAACATCTAAATAGAATACTTCACGGCCTTACCTTCCACACTTTATGATAGTATCACCAGCCCTAGATAGCAAGATGTTTATTTAGAGATACCCGAGTCAAACTTTTTCCTTTACAAACTCTTCCATCGTCAAGGAAGCTTGAAGCAAATTCAACTCGATCGAGACTCTGCCTCAATATCTCTAGATTATCCTAGCTCCTTTAGAACTCATAATAGTAGTTCTCAACATTTTAATGTGAACTGCTTCTTTTAGGTCTCCTAATAGCAACTCTTGACATTTTTGTGTGAATTGCTTTCCAAGTTTTTTCTCCAAATACTACATCAATGATTTTAAAATTGTTGATATTGAGTATCAGCAAAGGTAAAACAAAGAGGAGATGGTGGTGGTAACAAGGGAGCCGGTTCATTTGTGATAGGTGGAGAGTTGGAGTAAGGGAGTAGGGGGAGGGGAAAAGAAAGGGAGATAAGGAGAGGAAGAGGCGACTATGTGTTAAGGTGTATTGCTAAGGTTGTTAAAGAGGGAGAGGATCTCTTTATTGTTGTGTCTTGGGGTATTTATAAGTGGGGAGTCTCTTATCCAGTTATGTTACGTCACCGATAATCTTGGAGTATGGAAGACGTATGGTCAACCAAGTGGCAAGACCATTAATGCATTGGTTGTCATCAAATGTAGTACGACTCTAACATTTTCTTTATTGAAGTAGTACGTGATTGTTAGGCTTCAGTGGTCCCACAATGGTCCCATAGTGATCCTTTCTTGATGAGTGTATACTCGCTAATAAAATTATAAATAGCATACACAATTCAATACTGGAAAGCAATTTAAATGGATCGACGATGAAATTAAACCCAAATTTGGTTTGCTAGATCTCAGACAGGATGGAATTTCACTTGCTTGTTAACTGTGACTTATTGAGACGTACGAGACATTGGTTCCAACACTATTATATCATGTGAGTTGCTTCTTGAGTTTTAATGTTATGCTATTAGCACCTGTGTTGATTCTTTTGCTCTCCTGCTATTAATCTTTTACAACTCCCTTTTGTGCTTTTTTTATTAATTATATATAAGATATTTTATAATAGCCATTTTAGACCCTTTTATTATTAGAATTTGTGGGTATGACGATGGAAATTCAATTGATTAAAAAGTTAAAACGATTTCATAGTGGAAAAAGGATGAATACAAGAAAACACACTAAATCGAACATATAATAAACCTTTTGGGGTGATAATAGAAATATTAAGAAACTGCAGGGGTTGATTTGATAATTTGACATTTTAGTCACAACTGAGGATAACATGACTGCTATGGGCAAAACGGCTACTCGAGTTTAGCCCGGAAAACAAGCCATGCCCATGATTCTCTCAACTCCTCGTCTGTCTGAACCATCGTTTCTCTGTAAGTACCTAACATCCATTTACATTTACATTATCTCTACAGAAACATGTCTGAGAAAGATGGAATTATTCATGTTGTTCTTGGAAAAGATTTTTGCTTTCCATTTTTCTGGGTTTTTCTATTTTGACCTTTTAAATAATTTCTTAGTTCTTTCTCCCCTTCAAATGGACTCAGAAGAACTTGGGTTGACGAGTTAAGTGGAAAGTAGTTGACCCTTGAGGTGATTCTGGAAAGAACATATATATATATATATGTATTTATGTTGATAATAATAACTAAACCACTCAACGTGCCTGGAAACAACACTGTATTTGATTAATCTTTGTCAGTCTTTTCCTAATTTAAAGATGACTGCTCACTCCATATTATTACCGTGTTTATTGGAAGAAATTTCTTACTTATTTAGAATATGCTTACTATGTGCTGCAGTGATTCTGATAATTGAATCTATTCATTTACTAGTGATACTAGTGACCTTGTTAATCAAGGCCCCCCAGTAATTTTCCTTAATTCCATAAAGCCTGACTCTAACAACTTCAGAAACAAAATTGAACAGCACTGCATTAGTGCTGGAATGGCAAACAGTCCAGTAACGCCATTATGGCAAGGAAGGCATGCCTGGGGATATGAAACTGAAATCAAATTAACCTGTGACAAGCAGCCTTGTCTAGTTTGTGCCTGGTCTCCTGCCAGGTAAAAGCAACAGATTAGGTGTTACCAAGAGCCCCTCCAAACTATTTCTCCATTCTGATGCTTAATGAGAAGGGAAATGATAGCTATCCCCCCAGCTAGCATTTTGTGTTGGCGAAACCTGTGGAATACTTCTATCCTTTAAAACATAAGAATGTATCCGTGCCACCCAAGTAGACACCTTGTGTGTAAACTGCCCAAAGGCTCCTCAATATGCAAGCTTTGTTCCATGCTGATAAATCCTTGATCGCTAATCTCCATTCAGACATGGGATGAGATGACAGATACACTGCCAAGAGACTCTAGTCTCTTTCGCAGAAACCCTCTTTTCCAATCTGGAAGAAACTTGAGCATAATTGGGTGACCTTCTTGATAGCTAATTGAATGGTGGTGCCTTTCAGTTTATTTTGATCTATCTACAATGGATCTTGACAACTCTTGCCTTAAGATGCTTGTATATTTCAAGAATTTCTTTTCTCAATCAAGCAATGAACTCTGATGTTTTCTATGCTTTACTGTTTTTATATTAGCATATCTTGTTCGTACTTCTTGACATATTACATTTCAGCATATGCCAGGGTAGGAATTGTTTCCACTCAAAGGAAGAAAACTGCAATTTTCTGCTCGAGTCACAGATTAAAAGACAATGGGTGAGGCAGCTATATAATCTCTTTCTTTGCTATGTTTTAAGTATTGCTTAGGTCCTTACCCTTAGCATTTTGTTTAGAGCCAGTCTGCAGAGTGGATGCGTATTGCATAGGAAGGAAAACTTGAGCCGTAGGTTTCTTCTTTTTGTTTTAGTCTCATCAGGCTTGTCTCCAACCTTGCCTTCTTCTGGAAAGACCAAGAGTAAGAACCCGTATGATGAAAAACGCTTGCTAGAACAGAATAAACGGAGACAGAAAGAGAACAACGCTCCCGAAGACTTCCCAAATTTCATCAGAGAAGGTTTGTGTTGCAACGATAGGAAGTCAAATTGACTTTTAATATCTAGCAGGATGAACTCCATCTTCAAATATTCATCCATTTCTGGTGTTTGAGATTCTTTCCGCATCTGTTATTCTCTCTTTTTTGTTTTGCAAATCATTTCTAACCACCTCTAGTTTTTAAACATTTGATTCAGGCTTTGAGGTTAAGGTTGTAACTTCAGAAGATTACAGAAAGAGTGATTCAGGGCTTATATACCGGGATTATGAAGTTGGTAAAGGTGATTGCCCAAAGGCTGGTCAACAGGTTTTTTCTTTCATTGTCTTTCAACAATCTCTTCCTTTTCATTATTTGTGTTAGGATACCTTAATAAATTTTCATCATACGATGGGATTGTTATCGACCTGCACATCATTATCTTGTCACGTATATTGGCTCATTTCATTAAGAGAAATAGAATACTTTTGGTCTCAACATTCTTCTTTCTGCAAAACATGATCAAGTCCACAGTGGCTTCTCTCTAAAATATTTTCTGGCTGTTGCACCTAGGCTACTTTAATCAAGCACATTTTACTATTGCGACTACCTCGTTTATTACTGCTATATCCATTTATGCCTGCCAACTATAAAATGGTTTTCAGGTCACCTTTCATTATATTGGTTATAACGAGTCTGGTCGGCGCATTGATAGCACCTATTTACAAGGTGCTCCTGCCAGAATCCGCATGGGAACTAATGCAGTGGTTCCAGGTGAATAGATTATGAATCTGACCTTCATGACTATCTGGTAGTGGCAGTTTGCCCCTGCAAAATATAAACAAAAAATTGTACAACCAAATGTGCATGTAGAAATGATTGAAATAGATGATACATGCAGGATTTGAGGAAGGAATTCGGGCCATGAGGCCAGGGGGGAAGAGAAGGATAATCATTCCTCCGGAGCTTGGACCTCCGGTTAGTAATTCCTGTTTCTTATTTCTGCTTATTTTAGCATGATGGGTACTGATATTACTCCTTCAATATGCTTCTGCCTATTGAATTGTGCTTCTGAACATTAAACAGCAATTGCTTACGAAAAAAACATACGAAGTCGTTTCTTAGCATGCAGGGTCAGCTACATAGGTTATTGTATTATGTTAGGATCACATGTTCATTAAGCTCAATAAAGTGAGGTCTTCTTGAGAGTTTTAATTCCCTTTTATTAGTGGGAAGAACAAAGACTGACCGAAAAACTCTGTTGAGAAAACTGTAATAATTAATGTGTATAATGTTCATTTCAGTGTTTAAATCCCCTTTTATGCTTTGGGTTGAATCAATTTGGATTAATCTTGATTCATAGGAAAGTATGCTTCCCTGTGCAGGTGGGACCTTCAACGTTTTTCAGCTCGAAACAGTTCGAAGTATTCGATATAGAATTACTCAGCATACAGAACTGTCAAAGGAGAACCATAGCTTTTTATTCAGATGTTGTGTGCAATTGAGTGATTGGGAAAAATCTTAAGTCCTTAAAACAGGCCTCTTTTGAAAAGTTTATTATGTAATATATCATGATTTTTTCTTAACAAGAACTAATCCCCATGCTTGTTTCTAGTGTTAAGTAAGAAGATTACCTAAAAGAATGCATTTGGGAATATCATTGAATTGTTTGGATTACAATCTGGTCAGCACTTCCTCGAATCGAGACTCCATTATTATCAATATATGGGTAACTTTACGGTGAAAATTGAATTATAAAGTTTAGCGGCAGCAACATTATGTTGTGAGGAATGAGAATTGGCCTGATTCACATCCTCAATTATCGAAGAAAAAAAAACACATATCATGTACGTTCTTTGTTTTCCTAATTACAAGTTTTAGTCATTGTATTATAAACTGTCATTTTAAATATTTTATTCTATTGAAAGATTTTGCTTAAATGACTTTATTGTTAAATATTTTTTGGAGTTGGAGTTAAACTTTTTGTTATCTTTTTTTCTCTCTCTCTTTAATATTGCAAAGATAAAAATGAATTTATTTTGATAATAAGATTTACCATGATTATAAAAAAAAAAAAAAATAGAGCTGGCAGGCCCTCAAACACTCCGAATCTGAGGCGGATCCAATTTAAAATTGATAGATTTGAAATTATATTTGCAAGCACAACTAGGCATTGGTGATGATTTGGCACTGGTTAAGAGCATTGTCACCTGTGTCAGGCACTGGTGATGAGCAAAGTAGTGTGCAAATTTAAAGTAAACCGAATTAATTTGATTAACAGACTGAATTCGATTAATCGGTTGATTAATCAAATTAATTTGGTTGGGGTCGGTTAATAATTTTTTGTAAGTTCGGTTAACGGTTAATTCGGTTAAAAAATGGTTAATTAACCAAATTAATCGAAAATTTATATTTTTTTATACATTTTACATATATTAAATTTAGTTAATTTTTGATATGTTTTATACTTGTTTTAACCAAAAAACAAAAAAACATATAAATTTCGGTAATTCGGTTAACCGACCGAATTAACCGAAAAAGTTCGGTTCGATTAAATTTTTTTGCAAAAATTTTGGTTTGGTTAACGATTAAGGGTTTAAAAGGGTCGGTTAATTCGATTAATAGTAGTTCGGGTCAGTTAACCGATTGAACACCCCTAGAGCAATGTAGGAAAACAATGAACACTTAAAATGTTTACACAATTTGGTTTCACTACATCTACCAGGCCTTGTCCAAAGTGATAAATCACTATCTTGGCATCTTGTACAACAAGTGATTACATATATTAACACGCACCATATTAGAACCTCTTTTTTGTACCTAAGATCTAGACAAACTCTCCTCTATGTTTTCCCCTAAAAACTTAGACAAAAATCAAGTAGCACTCTTGATTTTGCACTCAATGCAGTCACAATAAGTGTTCCTCAATGAACAAGAATAAGTGCTCTCTAATTTGTATATCACCTATACAAGTCTCCTCAATATATAAGGAATCGAGACTTAGTAACATACTATATCAATTATAATCAATTTTCCTAATAAAAACAACAAGATAATCAACACTAGAATTTCTTTAATGAGTCTAGCACAAGTCTTCAAATCTTCAAGATATGCTTTCAAGTTTACCCGATTCAACCAATCTCTTCAAAGTAGGGAAGTCGATTTCCTTGGTTCGATCTAAACCAATCTTCAGGATATATTGCTATAAAAGGTTTGGATATCATAGATGGGCTTGCACACGCACGGATTATCAATAAAGATCAATGCCGGAGGACTTTGTTACCAAAATTTGTCAACACAAAAAGTATGATAAGTTTTTTAGCTGAGCAGTACCAGACACCAGTGGGCACTTCTCAAAAACAACCATAACAATCTCCCCATTTAAACAAAACCATAATAGGAGAACATATACAACAAATGAAACATGTGTCCCCCTAAGAAACTCTCCTAACCAAATAGTCTTAACGACTAATATAATCAAGTAAATTAACAATTAATGCTTTTGAAAAAAATAATTGCATTAATAATCAAGGTACTTAGTGTAACACCTTTCCTCGACCCGATTGCTAGATTCGAGTTACAGGATGCTACAGTTGTTTTCGGAGCAACTATGAACAAATAAAACTCAAATTAAACATAAATCATACAATCATAACCATTTCAGTTCATAATCACCATATTCAACCTTTCTTGGGTCTTATATGAGCCTAGTATGCTCTAGAATTAGTCCAGAATCGAACAAGGACCAATTTGTAATAATTTTAAGATTTCAAAACGATGTTGCACTGTAAGGGGTTTCCTCGTCGCGAAACTGACTTGCCTTGTTGTGACGATGGGGTTCCTCATCACGCTGTGGCCCAGAGTCTAGGTCTCGTTGCGATGACTATTGCTTGACATCGCGACTTAAACTATGCTTTTGGCATAAAATAGGCCCATTGATACCTAATTCAAGCCATCAACAACATTAACTCATTTGGTGCCTAATTGCACCTTTGTTCCTATACAAAATCAACCAAAATACATTCTATAACAATCATTTAACCATTTCCAAAATCAATAAATCCAATACGCCTCAAGTTGGCACCATTTCATACCAATTCGACCTATTCAAACATTACTTATACAATCATGTTTTTAAACCATTCAAAA
Organism: Gossypium raimondii; assembly: GCF_025698545.1. Classification (NCBI taxonomy): domain Eukaryota; kingdom Viridiplantae; phylum Streptophyta; class Magnoliopsida; order Malvales; family Malvaceae; genus Gossypium; species Gossypium raimondii. The sequence continues at coordinate 7,754,730 of NC_068572.1, read as the reverse complement.
CAATATTTAATCATACCATATTAAGCTTAATTATGCTATTCAAAATGCCATACACAAAATCATAAAATTACAAAATTAAACATATACAAAACTTGACATTAGTTTGCTCAAATCAAGAATTAACCAAAGTTTCAAACCAAACTAACATTTTTAAGTTAATAAAGCAACACCTATGTACATGCCAAAAAATTGAGTCTAAAATGGTCCAAGGACTACCGAATAGATAGTAGGATAGTGTGGTCTTCAAGCTGATCTAATCGACAGGTTTTGCAAATTAATGATCTACAAGGAAAAGTAAAAGGTAAGCAAAATGAATGCTTAGCAAGTCCATATGAAATTTACTTAACTTACCTTGACATTTATAATAATTTAGCAATTGAAACACATTGGTACAAACATGACATCTTTTGGCAACCTTATACTTTTATGTACAATTCAATCACACAATCACTATGTTAGTTCATTTGCATATCAAACCATAATATCAAAATAATATATATAACCATTTCATATCATAACATATACTATTAAACTATGCTCAATTTATAAATATCACATTTTCCAATCCACGATCAATCATTGCATTTTCGATTTTAATTACTGTTTTCATTTCTGTTTCGCCCAAAAACTATAGCAAATGAACTCGGATACATGAGAATAATTTGCTCACACGAGCTGTCATAATCGGGCTATTAACACTAGCTTCAGACTAGGGTTGCTCATACGAGCTTCGTTCAATACTGCTAACACTAGTTTCAGATAATTCGTAACATATGCTGGATCTCAAGCTATTGTATTAATCCTTGATCAAACACCCTTTTTCATTCTTTTAGATTGAACCATTTACTTTTTCCATTTGGACCCTGATGGCATGACATTCATATCCTAATCGTTTACTAAGTTCACATAGGCGCTATTACTGTTTTCGTACCATTTCAAATATCGTAATATCATAATATACATATTATTCAATAATATAACCATTTCACATTCATTCAATACATTTTATCTATATCTATTTAGAATAACTATATTTTTGTACTTTACGATTTAATCCTTTAGATGCCAACATTATCAAATTACAATTACCCTAAACTAATAGACATTATAATATAATTCAAACATAAAACAAATAACATAGTAAGTTTTATATAAACTTAGCTGGAAAAACAACGACAAATAAAACATCGAGGACTAATTCACAAATTTGCCTTTTCTTAATTATTCTCTAATTGGTTCAAATCCCAAACTATCGATAATTCATTTCAATTTATCAATTCTAATTACCTTATAACATCCTATTATATGCATATGTCAATTCAATTTCATTTTCAAATGTTCCTAAACTTTTCATTTTATTCCCTAAAATAAAAATTACAATATCTTTCAAATTTGAGCCTCGATTTGAAAGCAGATCTCAATTTCATCCTTCTACGGTCCTTTATTATCCATAATTATATAAATTTAACATCAATATTTAAATTTATGCACTTTAGCCTATATGCTAAAAAATTAATAATTAAATTTTACAAACTAGTCCTTTTTCATATCCAAGCTTAAAAAATCTAACAAATTAACACCAATTTCATCAAGTATTCATCAATAACAAATTTTGAAAACTTCAACAATTTTATACATTGGTACACGAGTTAGCTAAATCAAGCTTCCGGGACCTCAAAAACATAAATATTATAAGAAACAGACTCAAATTACCTATTCAATTTTTGATCGAAAGTTGAAATGCTCCAAAACCTATTTCCTCCTTTTTGATTTGTGAAAATGAGGATGAAGTAGATGTTTTTGTTTTATTATTTATACTAAGATTAATATATAATTTATTATAATTAACATAATTAACATTTAATTAACTAACACTAATCTCACTTAACTAATTTTGGTGGATAATAGTTGTACACCACCACCGTTTGACATAATAAGGAATGTCCAAATGCTCAGTTGGTCCTTCAATTAATTACAAATCCATAGCGATTAATTTTTACCACTTTTACAATTTAGTCCTTATACCTTAATTAACTATTCGATTAACAAAATTAGTAGACCAAAATTTAATTAAACTTTATACTAACATCACAAATATTTAATATTTATGAACTCGAATATCAAAAATGGGATTCCCAAACCACCGTTTCTGACACCACTAAAAATGGGTTGTTACACTTAGAATTATATTATAATAAGTTAATTTGAATAAGGCTTCACAAAATAACCACCAAAGTAATTATAATTCATCAAAAGCACCCCCAGATAATAATAGTAATAAAGTTTGTAGAAAAACAACCAAAACAATAATAGAAAACAAGAAAACAAACTAACTCCAATCTCTAAGCTCCACCCCTTTTTGTTCAATAACTTTGCCAAAGATCTACTGTAGTTGTTTGACCAACAAATTATTCTTCAAGGCTTTAACTCGACGCACATTTTCTTGAAGTTGTTGAATGGCTATTTCTTGAGAAGTGATCTCAGCATCAGGGTGTTGTAGCATTCTTTGCTCAAAGGCTGAAAGACGCCCAGGAATGCTAGTCTCAATGCCAATAGTCTTTAATAGCCCGATTTTTCAGTGGTGTTAGAAACAGTGGTTTCGAGGCCACTAAATTCGAAGAGTAAGTTCATAAATATTATTAGTTAATATTTACAAGTCAAATATGGTTTTAAAAATGTTTTTGAATTGGTAATTTATATTTTATAAAAATTTATTAGGTTCGAGTGGTAAGACCCTAGGTCAAGTGGTTTTAGAAAGTGAGGTATCGAGACCTTGTTTCTATAAAACGAGCTGTAAATATTTTTATAAATATTTACGGAGTGTCATTAAGGTGGTATTAAAGTTTCGTTGAAAAATTTTAACGTTTCGATAGTTAATTAATTAAAAGGACTAAATTAAAAAATGTGTAAAACTTACTAATTAATTATAATGGATTGATTAATGGATTGATTAATAAATAAAGAAGGACTTAAGTAATAAATATACCTAAAATAAAGTGATGAGGCGGCATATGAAGAGAAAATAATAAAATAAAGTGATAGAATGGCAAAATGGTAATTTTGATGAAATTAAAACAAACAAATTGAATTTTAAAGTTTTCTATGCAATTCATCTTCAATTTTCGGCCTAAACCGCCATAGGAGAGAAATATTTAAGTTTTTCCTTCAATTTTTGCTTCATGTGAGTTCAATTCTTACTCGTTTCTTTTAATTTTCATATTTTTGATATCGTTGCAATTAGGTCCAGCTAACTCGTACCTTCGTTTTTGATTCTGTTAAAAATTTTGGAAGTTACCATTGATAAATACTAGATTTTTTTGATGAATAATATGGATTTAGAGCTTTGATTGTGTTGTATGATGATTTTGTAAAGTGAATTTTGTAAAATATTGATTTTAGGGTTAAATTGTGAAAAGGTTAAATTATTAGGGTTGATAGTGAATTTTGGGTTTATTAGGGGCTGTATGAGGGCTTAGAATATTTGACTAGATTATTTATTGAGAAAATAAGTTAATTTGATAGATTAATAAACTAAGGGATTAAATTATAAAAATTGCAAAAGTTTGGGGTAATTGTGTAAATTCAAAAATTAAAGGGTATTAATTGTAAAATAAATGGGAAATGAAATAAATGCTAATAAATGAGTAATTTTATATTCTAGATCAAGATTCTAAATACTCGTGAAAAAAGAAAAATAGTAGAATAGTCCCTGAACTTCTGCAATTACTACAATTTAGTCCAAGTAAGTTCGCACGGTTAAAATTTAATATTTTGAATAAATTAATGAATGGTATTGTGCATTTATTCTATTGTTAGAAATGAATTATTGTTGGAATTATAATATTGAATTGGATATTTGGTTTGAATTGAACGCGGGATTTGAGTACATTCGTAATTTGATGTATGATGGTATTGGAGGGAGACAACGACATTACTTCCAAGTAAATCGGGGTTCAAAATTTGTTGCAAACTCTCGTGTTTTACTTTTTTTTGGCGTAATTAGGTGGATTAGCTCTTACGAGCTTCTGTTCAGCTCTTACGAGCTTTTATTCAGTTTTCGAGCTTCTGTTGGCATATTTAGATGGACCAACTCTTATGAGCTTCTATTGATGATGTACTCTTATTCGTAAGTCGTTCTTTGAATGGAGAAATCTCAATAAGGTGATTTATTTATTAAATTTGAAAGACATGTTATTTATTTTTGTATTGATTTGAATTTGGATGTATTTATCAATTGAAGTTGTAAATGAAAGGGAATTATCATGGATGATTTTTTTTAATAACTAAATTATTATAGTTAGTTCGATAAGATTCTCTTTTGTTTAACCCGTCGAACTTATTAAGCTTCATTAAGCTTAATTGTATTATATAATGTCTTTGTAGATTTTCAAAAGGTTGAGTGATCAGATCAGCACTCAAGTCACACTATCTAGCTTATCTCGATAATTTTTGAAACGTTAAATATAGTTTATATGGCATGTATAGGCTTTTGTATGGTCTTGGTCAAAGTTTAACTTATATAAATATTATGATTAATACTTTGTTTATATAATCAACTTACATATTGGTATGAGGATTAGGTATAATTGTGATGTTAGTATAAGTGATGTATGTATGTATGTATGTATGTATGTATGTATGTATGTATGTATGTATGTATGTATGTATGTATGTATGTATGTATGTATGTATGTATGTATGTATGTGTGTATGTATGTATGTATGTAGGTATGTATGTACGTGCGTGCGTGCGTATGTATGTATGTATGTATGTATGTATGCATGCATGCATGCATGAATGCATACATGCATGAATGCATACATGCATGCATGTATGGATGCATGTATAGATGTATGTATGGATGGATGGATGTATGTATGGATGGATGTATGTATGTATGTATGTATGTATGTATGTATGTATGTATGGATGGATGTATGTATGTATGTATGTATGTATGTATGTATGTATGTATGTATGTATGTGCGTGTATGTATGCATGCATGCATGCATGTATGTATGTATGTATATATGTATGTATGTATGCATGTATGTATGTATGTATGTATGTCATGCATGTATGTATGTATGTATGTATGTATGTATGTATGTATTTGAATTATAGTGAACTTTGGTAACTTGGTTAGATAAATTAATTAAGTTTAGATACTTGGTTAACATATTTTTAAGTTGTCATTTGAGGTGCTTAAGGGCATATTGGTTGTATGTAGCGATAATACATGTTTAAGACTTAATTTTAGCTTGTGTTGAATGCTTTGTTATTGCTTGTTGATGTGCAAATTGTTGAAGCTAGGTTGGTGTCAATTTGGGTGAGAAATGTGGCTTAGAAAATGACCTATTTTCGTCCACACGGGCGTGTGTCTCAGCCGTGTGTGACGCATGGCCAAGTGACACGGCCGTGTGTCCCCTGTATCTTCTTAAGAATACAAGTCAGTATGCTCACATGGCCTAGCACACGGGCGTGTGACTTGGCCGTGTGATCCAAGTCAGAGAGTTACACGAGCATGGACATGGGCTGGGACACAGCCGTGTGTCCTTATTTCGAATGCCCACACGGCTTAAGACACGGGCATGTCTCCTGACCATGTGGTCACACGGCTTGACCACACGGCCGTGTGACCCCTGCAGCTTTGAAACTTTTCTACTTTTTAAGAAAAATTCTCTGAGTTTTTGATTTAGTCCCGACTTGTTTCAAATTAGTATTTTGGGCCTTGAAGGCTCGTATAAGGGACTATATATGATTTTGATTGGTTTTATTATGAATATTGATATGTAATGGAACGTTTGAAAATTTTGTCTATTTGATCCGTAAACCCCGGTAATGCTCTGTAACTTGTTCCGGAAACGAATACGGGTTAGGGGTGTTACATGTCCCAAGCACTGTTGTTCCAAGACCAACTTCATCTGCAAGCACAATTTTTGATTTGACTTAGTATGCTTCCCTTCTAGCCATTTGTACAAGAACTTTAATTTTGTGGGCATCTTCTCAAAATTTTCAGTGGCATTGACAAGTTTAGAGTTTTGTTTATAAAGAAGCTAAAAAATTAGAGAAGGGGAAGGAAAACATAGCTTGGGGTAGATTCTCTTAGTATGCTTGATGATTTCTTAGAATATAATCTCCCCCAAGTTGGACTAAACTGTATCATATATCTTTCTTAGAAATGTTGCCATCTTCTTTGTAGTTATATTCCTCTGTTTGTTAAGAATCTAGTTCTTGGTTGCAATGGAAAATAGGCTAGTATAAGTAGACTGCAAGGTGGATGCTTGAGGATTAGTTGCTTGTGGCCAAGTGAGATGAACGCCATTGGTGATAGTCTTGGCCATGGAGTCAAAAGACTCATTAAACTTAAAATTAGAGGAGCAATAATGAAGTAAGAGCTCTCTAATTTGATATGGACCAACATTATGTCATTTCCCTCTGACATAGGCCTTGCGATATAATTTTCTACTAGGCTCGTTAACATAATTTAGAAGATTTGCAGAGAATTCATGAAAAACCTTTTTTACATAAGGTTGTATAAAACTTAAAAATTGGAGAAGATCATTCTTCTTAAGGATAACATCAATACCTCTGTCCAAAAACTCCTCTCATCGATTTTTTTTACATAAAGTTTGGCCCATATTCTTGAGCAATGTCTTCTTTTTTAGACTAAGAGTTCATTGGTGTAGAAGCTTTATCCTCTGAGACTTTCTTTGCTATTGGAGACAAGGGTATAACATCCCTCACCAGGTTCGGTCACCGAACCTAAGCTACAGGATGCTACATCAAATATCAGAATAAATCACATTCAAAATAATATTAAAAGTTAAAATAAATAGCAAACATATCATACATTCATGTTTCAAACCATTCATAAACAAAACTAAGTCTCAAATGAGCTTACGAAAACTCTTATGTCAACCCGAGAATAAATAAAGACTTATTTGAAAACTTAGCAAAAAGTATGGAAATTTTGCAAATAGGGGTCACACGGCCGTGTACCTAGGCCGTGTGAAAAATTGTGGTTGTGTGGAGAAGGAGTCACACGGTCATAAGGCCAGGTCGTATAACTCATTGAAGACTTATAGACGAAAATGCAAAAAAAAAAACTCAAAAAAGTCACACAACTGTGTAACAAGTTTGGACCGTGTCACACATGGTTCTCTTAAGGAACCGAACTTAAAGAATAATTTGGGAGCCGATTGTATGGAAATAGAAAATTGTAGGCTTTGATGACATATTTAAAAACTTAAGTGTATGGTTGGGAATGGTCAGACTTCAATCCTGATTTAGTTAGATAGAAATCGATTGGTCTCGTTGTGGGAGAGAAAATGATTATCATTGAGTGGTTGTTTTGGTCTATGGAGACCATTCCAATGGAATATATAAATAGTTATATAGGTGTGTGTAGAAACAAAATTCTTCTCAGTTCAGTTCACCAATTTTTCTCTCTCTAAAGCATTGTCTTCTTCGGCCACTCCGAAGGAGAAGATGATGTAGCTGAAGAAGCTCTGCATGTTACATCCATCTTGTGATTTGAAATCTGGAAATAGATAAATTAGGGAACTGGTAAGCTTCCTTATCTCTCTCAATTCGTGGATTAATGGAAGAACTAGAGTAAGGATTCTCAAAGCTTCTATATAATTTAAGATTCTGGGTTTTCAAAGACTGACCACCTTTAGTTTAACCAATAAATGGTTGTCATGGTTAGCTGCCGGGATGACGGAGGCTTTGACGTTTGGACAAGTTAAGCCGATAAGGATAAAATAATTCAGGTGAGTTTCTGCACTTTACCTTTTGGGATGTTTATTGAGTTGTGTTTCTAGAGTGAAATACCTTCTTGTTTGTTACACATTTTGCTTAGAATCTTGATTGTAAATGGAAAGTAATGAATGAGTATGCTATGAGTGCATAGACTAGTAGAAGCATGCGAATGTTGTAGGAACAATTTTTGTTTGTCTAACAGTTATGTTTTGATTTTTGAATATTTGGCGTATTGTGTTTGTGGGTATATAGTGCACTAGTGGGTGTGTGAAATGCATGTATTGCATGTTATTAAAGGCAGAGTGCAGGGGGAAATTATTGACGGGTTAGATGAAGTTTAGAATTGGAAATGGAGTTTTTGTATACCGCCATCTGGAAGTTGATGGGTCCAAACCGTGATGTGCGAAACTCCAGGCCTTACGTAGGGGACACTTCGGTGTTCGAGCATCAAGGTCAGAAATGGAAAAATGGAGAAATGGGCAGATGGATAGGGACAAGGAATTTTTGTTAGATTTTGTAATCCGGTGTTACTTTGTCCAAATCATGATGTGTGAAGCTCCGTGCCTTACAGAGGGGACACTACGGTATTCGAGCATCAAGGTTAGAAATGAGGCAGAATGATATTGATTGGTTTGCTAGAGCGACACTGTGACAACGACTATTAGGTTCTGTAGAGCAACATCGTGATGACGACTAGTAGTCTCTATGGGGTGACACCGCAATGGCGGTAAGGTCCTTCAGGATGACACCTGTAACACCCCATGCCCGACCTGTTCTCCAGATCCGGGTATGGAGTGTCACAAATGAACCTATACTTAATGTGGCTAACTTAGCTACTATTAAAACAGTCTAAAAATAAAACTATTTAATAATGAAAAAAAATAGAAATAATAATCCTTACAGCTAACGCCTTAAGCCACTAAATATTTAATCCTTCAATTCATTTCTGTCTCTAATCAGATTGTGTGTTTACAAGAATTTCTTAAAATCTTACTAAGGACTATATGTCTTAAATGTCCAGACTTTAAGGACAACATCTGGCCACACCATGTTTTATCTTGAGGCGAAGCCTCCAATGGTACCTCATTCCTATATGCATGACTTAAACTACTTGCGCTCCCCAATCTCACCACTTCATCTGGCTTGGTCACTCTTCCAGGTCCTCGTTTAGCTTCGCAAGGCCTATGAAAATCAATCAACTCCGTAAGTTCAAATGAACTTAGTGGGTTCCTTTGCCGTATCATAATTTAAACCCTATCACACAAGGGAAACATGATTAAAATAAAATAAACCTAAATACTCTTTGTTCGATCATGTCAAGCTACCTTGTTAGGGTGGCGGACTTCAGCGGATCCTTCGAGCTACCTAGCTCACCATAAGACGGCATTTGGTCGGACTCTCTACGTGACCATAATCCAGGTACCTCACCATATCAGTGACACTTATCTTTATCTCCTATCTATCACTACTTACTTGTTTCCTCTTAAATGGGGTGTTTATTGACCATGATATGACTTGGCTATTAGGTAGCTTCCTATCACGAGCCCTTATGAAAGCTTTTCAACTATTCACCCAAAGATTCTTAGAGCATACCTTCTTTGCTAGACTTGATCATATCAGTTATTGGCGGACTCTTTCTATCCATATCGTAGTCTCAAAAGACTTATTGACGTTTCTATATTGTGGTTACCTACAATATGACTCACCATTCTAGCAAACCCGTCTTCGTCCCACCTTATTGTTTACAGTGGGGATTACTTCTAGTAATCTGCCTTTTTCACTAGCCCTTACTTGGGTTTTCACCCGTTTGATACTCGAGGGTTGATCTTACTTGCTGGACTAGCAGGTTGGCATCTATACATGTACACAAGGTTACCATCCATACTTAGGCCAGCTCCTACATTGCCTATCTTTCTCTAATTCCTATCTGGTCTTTGCTTGTGCCTTGTTGGCTTTCACGTCTACCCTTATCACATTCAACATTTTGGTAGATACCTTATAATTCGCTTGCCTTACTTATGTTTTCTTTCAACTTTTCTTCCACCTGTGTGGATCCTTATGATTGGCGCATAGGTTTATACTCCTCACTTAAGGTCTTGGCGTACCTTCTACATCTATTTCATGGTGGACCCTAGGGTTGTCGTAGCTGAACTATGGTCTTATACCTTTCTTTCTTGTTTTCTGCATTCCCTCGGGCTTACCTCGTGTTTACTGTCTTGGCGGGCTTACCTCATGTTTATTGTCCTTATGTACTTACTCTGTTTCGTGTTTATTATCCCAGTGAACTTACTCTGTTTCGTGTTTACTGTCCTGGTGGACTTTATCTTTATGGATGCCATAGAGTCTTTCATCCGTGGTCTTACTCATCATACTTGGCTGCCATAATATCTTTCATCTATGGCCTTACATCGTATATCTTATACCTTGTACCCTACTGCCATGACATCTTTTATCCATGGTTTTACGCTATGTACTTCATACTAGACTTTTATAGCCTCTTTCATCTATAGTCTTACGCCATATACCATCATCACGGTGTCGCTTCGAATGACCATTTGATATCGCTGTCGCGATAAATACCATTTTATTATTTCATTTCACAAATCCTACTTTTATTACCTCCTTTATTCCATTTAACTTTGATGCTCAAACACTGTAGTGTTCTCTCTATAAGGCCCGGAGCTTGGCCGAGGCAGATTCACTCCGCATTTTTCTATCCTAACTTCATCTATCCCCTTGAGGTTTATCCCACAGACATGCAATGCATGTTCATGCAAACATGACATACTTAAACAAGATAAAACCTAACGACAGGTTTGGAGTCTAGAACTCGCCGAAATCCTTATCCCATAGCTTAGTCTTTCTTTCAAACACCAGAGCTTCTATTCTCTAGGCAGTAGCTTACAACAAAAAATCATAAGTTATACTCAATATCTTAATCTAAAATCATTTTTCCAGAAACATACAAAACCTTTAAAATGGTTTTGATGTCCATAACCTTATCTTACGTACACAGAAAAGTTAAGAACCTTACCCACTTGCTGGTTTCCCTACTTTTCCTGCTTTATCCTCATAAGTCTGGTCTATATAGAACCTTCCATGACTGGTCATTCTTTGAGCTACCGAAGAAGGTAAAGAACAAGAGAAATTGTAACAAGGTCGGGAAGAAAATCATCATTGGGAGCCATTTTCTAGCTATTTATAACCCTTCCCGCGCTATCACCAATCTTATAAGAATAGCCCATTGCTAATTTTCATGTCTCGCACTAAGGAACCGCCTAGTTCCATTCTAATCGAACCAGATTTGGTTTTTAGCCATGTCCAATCCAGTTTCTACCTTTCCCGTTTCTCTCAATATAGGCTGCCCACTTACGGTCTCTTTCAATTTAGTCTCCTAGTCATTCTAAATTTTCGAATTATTAGAAATTCGGGTGTTACAACACCTTAGATGAGGTTTAAGGTGTAAGACCATAGCTCAACTATGACAACCAATAGATCCCGTGGGGACATAAAAAATTGGATAGTCTGCCAGGATATTAAACATGAGTCTATATTGAGTAAGACCATATCTCAACTATGGTGTCAGGTAAAGTTTGCCAAAAGGATGAACATGAAAGCTGATAGAACACATTAATAGATATTGAGGTACGACTTGCACGAAAGAATGATCGTAAACGGGACAACTCAAAGATCCTAAAACATGTAAGGATAAGGAAAAATGGGTAGAAAAGTATGAAGTTGTAGGTAAGCCTCTTAACGAGGACTAACTATGTTAAGTTATATGAGAACCTGTGGATATGAGGCCATAGGTCTTGCGCGAATAAACCTGAATTAAGGTTTATAATAGATGATCAAGCGAAAGATGATCTAAAGGGGTTTATAGAAAAACTGTAGCTAGAGACAGGTAAGTCTGTCGAGGTTCATATGGAGGTAATTATTACTCGAACGGTCTAACTATTAGAGTCAATTAGGACTCTCTAGAGAAGAGGAATGTTGACCAGAACTAGGTAACACTGGTTAGAACATACGAGGCTAACAAGAGAAGGAATCCTCCAAGGACTAGTTAGGATGGATAATCCGTTAAGAAGAAGTGGTAGGATACAGTTCGATAGAAATTAGATGCTAATTCCAGTTATCCAAAGATTGGAATGAGATCAGCTAAAAGCCTCAGACTAGTCTGTAAGGGTAAGGTTTTGAAATTAAGTTGAATATTAGTGGAAGATAGCTAGTGGTAGGCAATGGACCTATATCCAAGAGTGTGAGGTAGCTTGGTTAAGGTGCAAAAGAATTTGGGACGAGGCAAAATCAAGCCAAGTCCATAGAGAAATCGTGTTAGGAAATGGGGCGTATCTGTCTAAGTTAGGGAATAAGTTTATCAACGGTGAACTACGAGAAGTGGCAGGACGATGACCATGCCAATGAGGTCTGTTGAAGGCTAAGAACAGATAGGAAGTTGGAAATTTCTGATTTTTAAAAAAAATTAATTCCTAAAGGTTTATGAAAGAGTAATGTGCACAATTTTCATAGAATCTCACTAAGTTCAATTGAACTTAAGGAATTGTTGCTTTTTTGTAAGAAAATGGTTTAACCTGGGAATCGAGGGGAGGGACCAAACCAGACACCGCTGGTTTGAGGGGTGGACGTGGATGTCGTTCATGTGTATAGAGGGGTAAATTTCTAGAGGCTACGCCTCGGGGATTAAATAAGATATATTTGTGATATAAGATGAAGTCTGAATTATATATATGTACTACCAATTCTGTTAATGTAATAGAATTGTAAGAACTGTGAAGTTAGAATGATGAGGATTATTTTTACTGAAGTTAAATCTTATAATTCAATAGTTTCAAAATATTTAAACAAGTCAGTCTAGAAGTCTTAATAAGTTATTCGAGTTGATTGTCACAGTCGGTACTCGAACCTGTGGATCGGGTCGGGTATAAGGTGTTACAGATTATATGTAAAACTAAGTGATCATATCTATAGTACTCACACGGGCGTGTAGCCAACCCGAGTGACATTCGAGAACTGTGTGGACCATAAAATAACTTACCTGGTCACACGATCGTGTCACCAACCTGTGTGGAGACATAGAACCGTGTTCCAAACCATGTGCAACAAAAATGCTCCTTTAAATGCAACTTATCAATTCAACCATTCCAAAACTCACACCATTGCTACTAACCAATATTACACCTATTCAAAACATGCCAAAACACACCCTAAACCATAGCCCTAATAAACTAACTAATATGCCTCAATGGCACTAGTTCACAACAAAACTTTTCAAACTATCGCACATAATTTTGGTACCAAAACATAACATTAAAAATACTTCAATTCAACATCCCAAAATGCATCATTCAAACCTCTGAATACTTACCAAACATACCAAGCATCTACAATTCAAACTTCATTTCATTTTAGACATTGAAAACCTCATTCATACAACCACACCAAAGCATGCTCATGTACCATACCTTTACCACTTCAAAGTATCAAAACATATCATTTAGAACCTACTCAAAGTACTACATAACACATGCATTTACATGGCTTAACTAGTCTAAATTCATAACAAGAAAACCAGCTTAAAAGCATCAAGTCTCACACATGTACATCTGTCAATTTACTCCTATTGACATGCCACTTATAACCAAGCTAAAATGATCAAAAGTCTACCGACGCTAGGTGGATAGTGTGAGCTCTGACTTGATTCAATTGGTTGCGCAATTTCTGATAATCTATAAGAAAGAAAACGAGACAAAGGTAAACATACTTAATACTTATTAAGTTCATACAAAAATTAACACAACTGACCTGACATTAACATAACTCAAGAATTGAACACATAAACACACACATATGTACGTATGAAACATGGTATTCCTTGATACTTTATGCAAATCCACCATCCAACAAGGTTAGTTCCATCACAATTTAAATGTAGAACATAATCTATACCTTTATATCATATACATACTAATCATACTTGATTCATGTAACAAATATTTTCATAATTAAACCATTCTACCATTTCCAATCTCCCGAAGAACTATAGCAAAATAACCACGGATACTCTAGATAGAGTTGCTCACACGAGCTATGAATATAAATCCTCACATGAGTTGTGAATATGAGCCTGGTCACACGAGCTATAGGTTAGGATGATAACTTTACTCGATGCTGCTCACACAAGCTCTGAAGGATTTGCAACACATGCTAGACCTTAGTCATCGGTAAAACATCTAATACCAACACCGGATACCTTATACACCTTAATGACATGTCATGTGTATCCTAGTTATTCACTAAGCTCGTATGGGCATCAATTCATATTCATTCCATTTCAGTACTTTGAACATCATCATATCATTCTCATATTCTTTCAAAATCATCAATTATACCTTTTTTTTTACAATTTAGTCCCTTCAATACTCAAAATCATTATTACATAGCAATACAATTAAAAAATATACATACCATACCAAAATGACAACTACGAATCAGAATAAATGTTATAAGAACTTACCTAACCAAAAATGACAACAAATATGACGCCAAAGACTATTCTACAAGTTTTCATTTTCCGCATTTATCTTCCGATTGTTTTAATTCTTGATTTTATAATAATTCATTTCAAAATTTCAGCTCAAAATACCTTTAAACCCCTATTACTATGCATATGAAAACTTAATTCCATTTTCATAATTTCCTTAAAATTTTGTATTTTATTCAATTTAGTTCCTAAAATTGAAACACCTATAACTTACACATTTAAACCCCAATTTTCAATCTAATTTTAATCTTATCCTTAAACAACTCTCAAGTACCTATATTCACCCAAAAATTATGCTAATCTCAATATATTTTCATCTTAGTCCCTAAACTCAAAACTAACAAACACCACTTTACAAATTAGTCCTACTTACATCTAAACTTAACATGAAACAAAATACCGCCAAGAACTTCCATAGATCATCAATGGTAATATTACAAAAAATTAATTTTTTTTTGAAATAATCCCTGGGTTAGCTAAATCAAGCTCCTGAGATTCTAAAAATATAAAAATTACAAGAAATAGATTAAAAATGACTTACCAAGTTTGAAGAAAAGCTTGGCCAAAACATTTGTCTTTCTTTTCAGTGGATAAACAGTGGAGAAGGGTGAAAAGATGATGAAAAATGGCCATTATTCTTTTTGTTTCACTTTTAAGTATTTTATTTTAATTAAAATAATAATAGTTTCCTTTTACGGTATCGATACCATATGGAAAGTCAGTGCCAAATCAGCATTCTGTTTTTTGTCTAAAATAAAAACACAACAAAATATTGGTACAACTGAAAAAGTATCGATAAAATTACCCCGAGTATCGATACCATATGGAAAGTCAGTACCAAATCAGCATTCTGTTTATTGTCTAAAATAAAAACACAACAAAATATCGGTACAATTGAAAAAGTATTGATAAAATTACCCCGAGGATCGATACTCGTGATAGGATATTGATACTAATTTACGATTCTGACTTCCTGCACATTTCAAAATCATAGAGGTATCATTTTTACAACACGAATATCGATACCTCTACTAAAAACAAGAAAAATACAACATTTTTAAGCATATAAGTCATTCCAACTTGTACCAATTCATCATGCTATCATATCATAATTAAATAAACATCAAAACGGCCGTAGTAATAGTCTCAAACGTCGAAAATAAGTTCGAGTAATAATCAACATAATACGAAAAAAAATCATAAACTTATGAACAAATAATCTATGGAAGCATCCAAAACATCATGATAAATACCAATAAAACTTTACCATATTGCCTTACTCTCAAAACATAAACAAATAACAATAACACCTACGAAATCATGGAAATGGACTTGCTTGGACCACCCTTTGGAACCACATCACTGACACCATCACTTAACTACTTTGCAAGGGTTTAAAAGGATTAGGTGAGTTTAACGCTCAGTGAAGGGCTAGAACAACCACCATGCAAAAAATTCATCAAGCATTAACGAAACAACGATATAGTACAACATCAACAGTTCCAACTCTAGTGTCATATTATACTCACTCATGCATTATTTACTAGTTCATTTACATGGTAATCACATTCACTTTTAAGCATGTATCACATTACACATATAATCACATAAAATTTAAGCATATATCACAATACTCATATAATCACATAACATTTAAACATATATCACAATACTCATATAATCACATAACATTCAAGCATATATCACAATACTCAAAAACATGTTTATAGATAAATTTGCATTTGAGCTATGAAATGCAAAAGTGTACACTATCACCACTCATCGGATACATGGATTTCCAGCACACCATGTAACACCCCTAACCCTTATCCTTCGTCGGAACAGGGTTACGAAGCATTACCAGACTTTTCAGATCAAATACGAACATTTCATATAATTTAACATACATACCAGAAAATAATCATAAATCACTCATATTATCCTTGTATGAGCCCTCGAGGCCCAAAAATACACATTAGAAACAAATCAGGACTAAACCAGAAACTTAGAGAATTTTTCACAAAATTTCAAAATTTTTCCTATGCGCAGGGGACACATGCCCATGTGGCTAGGCCGTGTAGCTCACACGGTCAACAGACACACCCGTGTTTTAAGCCGTGTGGGTATTTGAAGTGGGCCACATGAACATGTTCTAGCTCGTGTCCAATTTAGGGTGCTTACTGACTTCACGGGTACTAGGCCGTGTAAGCATATTGACTTGTAATATTAAGGTGCAGGGGTCACACGGCCAAGCCACATGCCCGTGTCCTAGGCCGTGTGTCACACACGGCTGGGACATTCGCCCGTGTCTCTACCCGTGTGGGCAAAAATAGGCCATTTCAATGCCACATTTCTCACCCATTTTGGTATCAAACTAAATAAAACATCTTAACACAACAATGAACCACAACAAAGCAATTATAGCAAGCCAAAATCATGTTTTTAGCATAGTGTGTCATCACATATACCAAAATACCCAAACTTACCTATTTAATCCATCTAACAATTCTACCTAAGTTTACCATAATTGAAATATACACAAACACATATATCATTCACACCAACATCATCAATATGTTTCATTTCTAACCGAACATATATATATATATATATATATAAGAGAAACTATAATTATTAATATGTACACAAGAAAAACTTGAATTAAATCCACACAAGCCCTATACATGCCATATAAACCGTATTGAACGTACAGAAACTACCAAAATAGGTTGGATAGTGTAACTTGATGTGTTGATCTGACCTTCCGACCTGACGAGAATCTACAAGGACATTAAACAACACAAGTAAGCTTAATAAAGCTTAGTAAGTTCGATGGGTTAAACTTAAATCTTATTAAACCTACTATAACACATCAACTAAATAAAATTCATTCAATGTAAACTCCCTGCCAATCACAACTTCAATCGATGAGTATACTTATTTTAGATCAATACCAATAGCAAACAATATGTCTTTTAAAATTTCAATTTCATAAGTCACTTACCAAATCTTCTTAAATCGGAGAACGGCTTATGGATAAGAGTACATCATTTTCAGAAGCTCGAAGGCTGAATAGAAGCTTATGAGAGCTAAACAGAAACCTGTAAGGGTTGAACGAAA
Organism: Gossypium raimondii; assembly: GCF_025698545.1. NCBI lineage: Eukaryota > Viridiplantae > Streptophyta > Magnoliopsida > Malvales > Malvaceae > Gossypium > Gossypium raimondii. The sequence continues at coordinate 7,737,285 of NC_068572.1, read as the reverse complement.
ACCCATAAGGGTTAAACAGAAGCTCAATAGAGCTGAACGGAAACTCATATGAGTTAAATAGAAACTCGTAAGAGCTAAACGGAAAGTAAACACAAAATTTCACAACAAATGCTGAACCTCGATTCAGTTAGGTAATTTATAACATTTTCCTCCAATGCCGTCAATTCACCGAGTGCCGAATGTACTCAAATCTCGCGTTCCATTCGTTTCAAACATTCAATTTATATTCATAACTTTAACAAAATTTCATTTTCAGCAATAGATATGAATATATACATAATACCTTTCATCAATTCAATATATATATATTTATATATTAAAATTTAACCGTACGAACTTACCTGGATTTACCTGGATTGAATTGTAATATTTGCAGAAGTTCAAGGACTATTTTGCTAATTTTCCTTTTTCACGAGTATCTACGGGTTCTTGATCTAAAATATAAAATTACTCATACATTATCATATATTTTAGTTCCAATTGTTTCGTAATTAGTACCCTTTAAATTTTCAAATTTACACAATTACCCTAAAATTTTACAACTTTTGCAATTTAATCCCTTAACTAATTAATCTATCAAATGAACTAGTTTTTCTCAATTAATAATATATTTAAATATTCTAGGCTATCATACAACCCTTGATAAAATATAAATTTAATACCTAACCCTAATACTTTAAGTTTTCACAATTTAGACCTAAAATCAACATTTAACAAAATCACTTTACACAATCATCATATAACATAATTAAAGCTCTAAATCCATGTTTATTTATCTAAAAAAAATCCTATATTCATCAATGGTAACTTCCAAAATTTTTAATAAATTCAAAAAACTAAAGCAAGACTGAGTTCGACCTAATTGTAAAAGCCTTAAAAACATAAAAAGTACAAAGAAAAGGCAAGAATTGAACTTAGATGAAGAAAAATATGAAACCAGCTCATTAAGCGCTCTCTTATGCCATTTTTAGACTGAAATTTTGAGATGAAATGCCTAGAAATCTATTTGGCCATTTGCTTTATTTTTAATTTCAACTAAATTACCATTTTGCCCTTAATTCATTTTATATTATTTTCTTTTCTTCTTATGCAGCCTCATGCATTTATTTTGGGCTTATTTGCTCCTTAAGTCCACCTTTATTTATTTATTTATCAAGCCATTTAATCACGTATTTTCTATAATTCACAAGTTTTGTACCTTTTTCAATTTAGTACCATTTTTCAATTTAGTCCTTTTTATTTAATTAACTATCGAAGCGTTAAAATTTTCTAATGAAACTTTAATACTACCTTAATGACACTTCGTAAATATTTATAAAAATATTTACGGCTCAATTATAGAATTGAGGTCTCGATACCTTATTTTCTAAAATCACTTGACCAAATTATTTTTATTAAATACAAATCACTAATCAAAAAATCTTTTTATAACCATATTTGACTCGTAAATACCAAATAATAAAATTTACGAGCTTACTCATTGAATCTAGTGGTCTCGAACCACTGTTTTCGACACCACTAAAAATCGGGCTGTTACAACTCTCCCCCCTTTACGAAACTTCGTCCTCGAAGTTTGTTACCTGAGAATAGATTCGGATATTGTGACCTTATTGATTCTTCTCTTTTCCAAGTAGCTTCTTCCGAACCATGTTGATTCCACAATACTTTTACTAATGGTACTCGTTTATTCCGTAATTCTTTAACCTCGTGAGCTAAAATTCTCACCGGTTCTTTTAAATACGTCATATTTGGCTGTTACTCAATCTCACTATGAGGAATCACGTGTGAAGGATCTGATCTGTACCATCTTAGTATCGATACATGAAACACATCATGAATTTTCTCAAGTTTAGGAGGCAAAGCTAATCTATAAGCTACAGGGCCGATTCTTTCAATAGTTTCATACGGTCTAGTAAATCTCGGACTCAGTTTCCCCTTCCTACCGAACCGTAACATTTTCTTCCATGGAGAAACTTTTAAGAATTCCCGATCACCAACAACAAATTCTATATCTCTTCTTTTCAAATTTGTGTACGATTTTTGGCGATCAGAAGCAGCTTTTAAACTGTGTCGGATAATCCAAACTTTATCTTCAGTCTCTCAAATCAAATCAACTCCTATTAGCTTGGATTCACTCAATTCAAACCAATACAATGGTGTCTTAAATTTCCTTCCACAAAAAGCTTCAAACGATGCCATTTTTATACTGGATTGATAACTATTTTTATATGCAAATTCAGCTAACGGTAAATACCTTTCCCAGCTACCTCCAAATTCAAGTATACAACATCTCAACATATCTTCCAGAATCTGAATTACTCTTTCTGATTGTCCGTTAGTATGAGTATGAAATGTTGTACTGAAATTTAACTTAGTACCTTGAGCCTCTTCTAGTTTACTCAAAAATCTCGCTTTAAATCTCGGATCTCGATCTGAAATAATGGATGTTGGAACCTTGTGTAACCTCACAATCTCAGATATATATAGTTCCACTAATTTCTCTAGTGTAAAGTTTGTTCTAACTAGAATAAAATGTGTCGATTTAGTCAATCTGTCAATAATCACCCAAGTCGAATATTTCTTTCTCGGAGTTATTGGTAAATCAGATACAAAATCCATCGTGACATGCTCCCACTTCCATTCAGGAATCATAAAAGGTTGTAGTAAACCTATTGGTACCTAATGTTCTGCTTTCACTTGTTGACAAATCAAACAGTTTGCTACAAATTCACAAATTTCCCATTTCATACCCGACCACCAATACATCTATTTCAAATCACAATACCACTTCTTACTACTCGGGTGAATAGAGTACATGCTACTGTGAGCTTCAGAAAGAATATCAATTTTCAAATCTTAGTTACTTGGAACACAAATTCTATTGTGATAACGCAACAGACAACTATAATCAACACTATCCTCTGAACTTAGATTGTTTTGAACCATCTGTCATTTCGTCACCAATTTCGAGTCATCATCTTGCAATTTCTAAATTCGTTGAAGAAACAACGATTTTGTTCTCAACTCTGCTAATACAGAAGCATCTTCATTTAAATTTAATTAAGTGTTCAATGCTCGAAGTGTAAACAAAGACGAGTTCTGACTAAGTGCGTCCACAAGTGCATTAGCCTTTCCCGAGTGGTATGTAACACCCCTAACCCGTATCCGTCGCTGAAACAGGGTTACAAAACATTACCGGAGTTTAATGATCAAAGACAGTTAATTCATATAGTTTACTATTCATATCAGAAATCTATCATAATATCCTTTCTATGGGCCCTTGAGGCCCAAAATATGCATTAGAAACAAGTCGGGACTAATCCGGGAACTCAGAGAATTTTTCGTAAAATTTCAAAATTTTTCCCTTGGTGAAGGGGACACACGCCCGTGTCTCAAGCTGTATGGGCATTCAAAATGGGGCACATGGACGTGTCCTAGCCCGTGTCTGTACCCGTGTAACTCTCTGACTTGGGCCACCCGACCAAGTCACACGCCCGTATGCTAGGCCGTGTGTAGGTGCAGGGGTCACATGGCCAAGCCACACGCCCGTATGTCAGGCCATGTGATAAACTCTGAACATCCTTTTTTGAAATTTTTAAAGATACAGGGGACACACGGCCAGATCACACGCCCATGAGCTAGGCCGTATGTCACACATGACCGAGACAGAAGCTCGTGTCTCTGCCTGTGTGGACGAAAATAGGTCATTTCCAAGGCCACATTTCTTACCCAATTTGTCTTCCACCTACATCAACACTTCAATAGATTCACCAACCAATTTAAGACATTAAATCAAGCCAAAAATAAGTCTTATGCATGAAATATTATCACATATATTTAAGTGTTCAAACTTACCAAATACACATAAGTGAATATGGGCATATTTTACCAATTATGCTATCTCAAACCAATCATCAATAGGTCTATATATTTTCCACCATTTAACCATTTCAATCACACACATCAAACATGTTTAGGCCATATATTTACATATCAAAATATACCAAACACAAGCCATACTAAAGGCTAGTTTCAACCAAATATTTATATGTTATAATTTAGCCAATTTTAACCTATACATGCCATTATACCCAAAAGAAATTTTGCTATTTATACCAGAACGAGCTGAAGGATAGTGTGATGTTGCTCCGACCCATTTCCAACCTTTACGAGCTTCCGAATACTATAAAAAAGGAAATAAAACAAAGTAAGCATTTAATGCTTAGGAAGTTCGTATAACAAAAAATTAACTTACTATATATTTTATTAAAATAAACATATAAAATGCATCCAAACAATTTGGTTAATAGACTAAAACACACAACTTCATCAAACATGTTAGTCATTTACTTCACATGAATTTCAAGAATCGTGTATGAGCTCATCAATACCAAATTTCCATGTATTTTATGTTTATACAAGTAACAATTCACCTTGAATTCATTTATTTTCTCGTATTAGGGTTTTACCTATTGAATCATTTAAAATATCGATGGTTACCCGGGTAGTGCACATAAAGTGTACAAATCTATACATCATCAATTCATATTCGGGAACACACATACGAGCACATAAACGGGAAACTCTCTCTTGAACTAAATAATAGGAAGCTCATGTGAGCCTTGTAACGGGAACCTTATCCGGGCTGTATAACGGGAAGCTCATAAGAGCCATAATCAGGAAGCTTATGCGAGCCAATAACGGGTAGCTCCGAAGAGCCATTAACCAGGAAGCTCTGGATAGCCATATATCAAGAAGTTCAAGCGAGCCATATCGGGAAGCTCTAGAGAGCCATTAATCAGGAAGCTCACAAAGAGCCTTTAATCGGGAAGCTCACGAAGAGCCATATAACGGGACACTCATAAAAGTTACGGAGTGCCCACAACACATGCAGGATCATGACCGATCGGGATGCTCCGAAGAGCTATTAACGGGAAGCTCGTGAGAACTATATAACGAGAAGCTCAAGAGGGCTAACAACAGGACGCTCTTTCGAGTTATTGTGTGTTCGCAACATATGCAGGACCACAACCAATTCGGGAACCCTGTATCCATCGAATCTTATTTATCCAAACGAGACTTATTATTTATCAGGTATTATCGGATATGTGATCAATTTCATACATACATCATTTATTCAATTCACATATACAACATCCAATTCAAACATATAAATATACACAATTTAGTTATACGAACTTACCTCGTCACTTACTCGTGTACAAAAATCTACTAATTCGACACTTTTTCATTTCTTCGATCTAACTCCTTACTTGATCTTTTCGGATCTATATAAATGAATTTAACATCAATTTAATACATTTCCTATTCAATTCAATCCAATTCACATCTTAGGAAAAATACCCATGAATTCAATAAAATTAAAAATTTCCATGATTTCAACATCATTTCAATTTAATCCTAAATCATGATTTCATCAAAATTCTTTAATAAAACACTTTTAGATACCCATCAACACCTCAAATTCATCATCTAATAACTAAAATCAAATGAAATCATCAATGGTAACTTCCAAGATTTGCAATAAAATCAAAACCAAGGTAAATGTTAATTGGACTTAATTGTAATAATCATAAAACATAAAAAATGAAAAACTAGCTTAAACCCTCTACAATGTCTATTTTAAGAACTGAAAATGATGATGAAATGTCTAGAATTCTTTAATTTTTCATTTGTATCATTAAATTTGGCAAAATTTCTAATTTTACCCCTTAGTTCACCCCATTTTATCATCTTTTTAATGTTTATGCTACCTCAACCATTTGCTTTTGGCATATTTATGCCTTAAGTCCCTCCTTATTTATTGGTTAATCTATTTAATCACTTAACCACTATTGTGAATAAGTTTTGCACCTTTTTCAATCTAGTTCTTTTTAACAATTAGACATGTAATCGGTAAAATTTCTTAACAAAATTTTTATATGACATTCCTATCATACCATAGACTATAAAATAATATTAGAATAAATTTTCTTCCGACCTGGATTTGTGGTCCCGAAACCACTGTTCTAATTTCACTGAAAACGGGCTGTTACATGGTAGTCAATAACCAGATCATAATTTTTCAGTAATTCTAGCCACCGTCTCTGTTTCAAATTCAGCTATTTCTGAGTCATTAAATATTTCAAACTTTTATGATCTGTAAACACGTAACATTTCTCGCCATACAAATAATGTCTCCAAATTTTCATAGTGAATATGATTGTGGCCAACTCAAGATCATGTGTAGGATAATTCTTTTCGTGCAACTTTAATTGACTAGAAGCATATGCTACTACCTTTCCTGACTGCATCAGTACACAACCCAAACCATTAAAAGACACATCACTATAGAAAACATACGGTACGCCAGATTCTGGCTGAGTCAAAATTGGAGCTTTCGTCAACATCTTCTTCAGCTAATCAAAACTCTGTTGACACTCATCGAACAAAAAAATTAAACATTTTTCTATAATAATCGGGTCAACGGTGAAGCAATAATCGAAAAGTTTTTGACAAAACGTCGGTAGTAACCTGCTAGACCCAGAAAACTTCGCACTTCTGAAACATTTTTCGGTGTTTTCCAATTTACCACAACAGAAACTTTACTCAGATCAACTCAAATCCCATCAGCTGATACTATGTGACCCAAAAATCCAACTTCATGAAGCCAGAATTGACATTTGCTAAACTTTGCATACAACTGCTTTTCTCTCAAAGTCTGTAGTACAATCCTCAAACTAGATTAGTATATCATCGATAAACACAACCACGAATCTGTCCAAATAAGGTTGAAAAATCTGATTCATTAAATCTATGAAAGCAGTAGGAGTAGTCGTCAATCCAAATGGCATTACCAAAAACTCATAATGACCGTAATGAGTTCTAAAAGTTGTCTTTGGTACATCACACTCTTTAACCTTCAACTGATAATATCCAGATCTAAGGTCTATCTTCGAAAACACTACGACACCTTTCAATGGATCAAATAAATTGTTGATATGTGGCAAAGGGTATTTATTTTTAACTGTGCCTTGTTCAACTATCTGTAGTCTATGCACAGTATCAAAGAACTGAATTTCTTTTTCACAAATAAAACAAGTGCACCCCAGGTAGACATGCTCGGTCTAATAAACCCTCGGTCTAATAACTCTTGCAAATGTGCCTTTAATTCCTTTAATTCAGCCAGTGTCATACGATATGGTGTTTCTGAAATCGAAGCAGTTCTAGGAATCACATCAATTACAAACTCAACTTCACGATCAGGTGGTAAACCCGACAATTCTTCAGGAAATACATCAGAAAATTCACTAACAACTGGTAATTGATTTAGCTTCGATTCTGAATCCCGGGTATCAAGAATGTAGGCTAGAAAGACCTCATTACCTTTTCGCATCAATCTCTGAGCAAAAAAAGCTGAAATGATTCTAACAATATCTTTCGGATTTTCAGACTCAACTGAAATCATCTCTCCTGTCTGACATTTCAAATCAAATTGTTTCTGTTTGCAATTTACCACAGCATCTTGCAAAGATAACCAATCCATTCCCAGAATAACATCAAATTCCCGAAAGGGTAGAAACATAAAATCAGTAGAGAATTCGCAACCTTTCACTTTTAGTGGACAATTACGACACACTAAATTAACTATCACACTTTGACCTAGTGGATTTGTAACTTGAATATCATAATCAGTAGATTCAACATGCAATTTCTTTTCTGCTACTAATGCAGTACAAATATAAGAATGATTTGACCCAGGGTCAATCAATACATACATAGTAACATCAAAGAGATAGAATGTACCAGCAATCACATCTGGAGTCGTAGATTTCTCTCTTGCTTGAATGACATAGGTACGTGCAGGTGCTCTAACTTCTAATCGAATAGAGTATCTTTCATTCCTGAACGAGCAGTCCTGGTGGCTCTATTTTGACCAGAACGCCTACTTCTCTGAGAAGTAGCCAATTGTTTTTTTTTTCTGCTCTTCATCCTCTTTTTGCAATTGAGGACAATTTTGGATAAAATGATCAGTTGCTCCACATTTGTAACAAGCCCCCACTTTACTTTTATACCCACCAGGATGATATTTCCCACAATATCTACATTTAGGCTTAGGAGCATTCTACACACTACCCACACTAATAGCGGGTCTAGTAGATACCCCGAAATCTTGTTGAATCGTCTTGTTTTTATTCGAACATTCAGGCATTGAGGTAGCTTGACTGAAATCGTCTTTAGACTTTTTAGCCGGCAATGCCAAAAATGATTTAGAAGAACCTCTTTTGTAAGATTCTCGATTCCGCCTATCTCGTTGCATTGTTTAGTTGTACACCTCTTCCATCTTCTGTGCAAGATTCGACAAAATAACAAATTCTCGTATTTCATTTCCTCCAATCATCATTCAGATTTCATCATTCAACCTTTTTTCAAATCAAATGCACATTTCTTCTTCGGTTGGAATAATTTCCCGAGCATATTTACTGAGGTATACAAATTCTCTCTCATACTCAGCTACTAATCTATTTTCTTGACGCAACTCAAGAAATTCTCTCTTTTTCTTGTCTAAACACCTTTTGCCGACATATTTCTTCTTAATTTCAGTTTGAAAGAATTTTCAGAAAATTTTCTCCTTTGGCAATTGTCGACCACCAATTATATGCTTCTTCTTTCGGTAATGAAACAATACATCTCAAATAATCATCAAGAGAACAAGTTATTTCTTCAAAAACTCTTGATGCGATCCCGGTCGCATCATGTTACGACACAACTCGATGCTACCGAGATTGGTCCAAACTCGAGGGGCCCAAGTGCAAAATGAAGTTTTTAATTTTAGTTTGTCAATTTGGCTACTGGAAAATAAGGACTTTGATTCATTAATTTGTAGTTATGTCATAGTTTGCACATCATTAATATGTGTTCTGCATTTAATAAAGTCATGCATTATGTAACTTTCATGTTAGTTAAGTTTGCATAATTAAATTAAGTCAAGTTAGTTTAATTATGTAATTTTCATGTTAGTTAAATTTGCATTTCAAAACCATGCATTTAAGCATCTTAGTTTAATAAATGAGTTGCTGGACATTTATTCAACTCATCTTAGTTTTAATTAATAAGTGTTTTTGTTGAACTTTATTTAATAAGTGTTTTAGTTCATTTATTTAAGTAAGTTTAATGTTTGTTATGATTAATAAGTGTTTTCATTTGTTTAATAAACTCATTTTAATGTGTTTATTGAAGGTGACTTTTTAGCTTATAGTGGTTACAATTCAAGGCTGTTACACATTTAATTAAGTGGCTGTTCAAGTTCTTTTGAGTTACAATTAAAGGGGCTGTTATAAAGGGAGCTGTCAACAATTCATTATTGTTGGTTCATTTTCGGTCTTAGCCAATTAATTTGTTATTGTTTCCTCTTTATTTTGTTTATTACCTTTGTTTGAAGCCATTATCTCTATTTTGTTTCATTTTAAAACTGAAACGAATCCATCCTTACTCAATTCACGATTGGGCAACACATACGACTCAAAACATCACGAGACGAGTTCGTATCAACTCTTATTGTATTTTGAAGCCAATACTTAGCTTTAACTGGATCATCTTCTGACCTACCCCGAAATTCTTCAGCCCCACACCTTCTGAGTTTATCAATGGGAGTATGTTTACCAGATTCAGTCACTGGAGGAGGTGGAGGTGCAACTGGAGGCACTACAGGTGGTACCGTAGGGGTTGGGGTTGTTGAGCCAGATTTCTTTCTTGCATAAATTCACTGAACTACTAATTCATATACCCAAAGAACATGTTTTTAAGTTCTTGTTCCTGAGCCGGAGGAATCGGGACATTACTACTCGTCCCATGTTCAGAAGTCTGTGCTCTACTATTAACCTCATCATTATCAGCACGTTCAGATTCGTCTGACATGTTTACAATTTATAAGAAAATAAAGGTTAGATCGAATCATACACATCACACTATCACATATTTATATGACATGTATTTCTAGACATTCCACAAGCTACGCTCAGTTTGAGAATAGACTAAATCGTAGCTCTGATTCCACTAAATGTAACACTCCTAACCCTTATCCTTCGCCGAAACAGGGTTACGTAGCATTGCCAGACTTTTTAGATCAAATACAAACATTTCATATCATTTAACATACATACTAGAAAATAATCATAAATCACTCATATTGTCCATTGTATGAGCCCTCGGGGCCCAAAAATACACATTAGAAGCAAATCGGGACTAAATCGAAAACTCAGAGAATTTTTCACAAAATTTTAAAATTCTTCCTATGTGCAGGGGACATACGTCCGTGCGGCCAGGCCGTGTAGCTCATACGGTCAAGAGACACACCCGTTTCTTAAGCCGTGTGGGTATTTGAAGTGAGGCACATAGGCGTGTTCCAGCCCGTGTCCAATTTTGGGTGCTTTCTGACTTAGGTCACATGGCCAAGCCACACGCCCGTGTGCTAGGTCGTGTGAGCATACTAACTTGTAATATTAAGGTGCAGGGGTCACAAGGCCAAGCCACATGCCCATGTCCTAGGCCATGTGTCACACACGGCTGGGACATATGCTCGTGTCTCTACCTGTGTGGACAAAAATAGGCCATTTCAAGGCCGCATTTCTCACCCATTTTGGTATCAACCTAAATACAACATTTTAACGCATCTATGAACCACAACAAAGCAACATAGCAAGCCAAAATAATGTTTTAAGCATAGTGAATTATCACATATACCAAAATACCCAAACTTACCTATTTAATCCATCAAACAATTCTACCTAAGTTCACCATAATTGAAATATACACAAACACATATATCATTCACACCAACATAATCAATATGTCTCATTTCCAACCCAACATATATATAAGCAAAACTATAATTATTAATATTTACACAATGAAGACTTTAATTAAATCCACACAAACCCTATATATGCCATATAAACCGTATTGAATGTACAAAAACTACCAAAATAGGCTGGATAGTGTAACTTGATGTGTTGATCCGACCTTTCAACCTCACGAGAATCTACAAGGACATTAAACAACACAAGTAAGCTTAATAAAGCTTAGTAAGTTCGATGGGTTAAACTTAAATATTACCGAGCCTACTATAACACATCAACTAAATAAAATTCATTCAATGTAAACTCTCTGCCAATCACAACTTCAATCGATGAATACACTTATTTCAGATCAATACCAATAACAAACAATATGTCTTTTAAATTTTCAATTTCATAAGTCACTTACCAAATCATCCCAAATCAAAGAATGACTTACAGATAAGAGTACATCATTTTCAAAAGCCCGAAGGCGGAACAAAAGCTCGTGAGGGCTAAACAGAAACCCATAAGGGTTGAACGGAAACCCATAAGGGTTAAACAGAAGCTCAATAGAGCTGAACGGAAACTCATATAAGTTAAACAGAAGGTCGTGAGAGCTAAACGGAAAGTAAACATGAAAGTTCACAAAAAATGCTGAACCTTGGTTTACTTGGGTAATTTACCACATTTTCCTCCAATGTCGTCACTTCACCGAGTGCCGAATGTACTCCAATCCTGCATTCCAATCGTTTCGAAGATTTAATTTAAATTCATAACTTTAACAAAATTTTACTTTCAACAATAGATATGATACTAGACTGGATTATCTTCTTTTGGGAGCAAAAGGGAACAAGAGTGCTTTCCCATTGTCAATAACAACTTTTCCTTTAGCTTTTTGGTGAAGTTGTTCAATCTTTTTGTTGAGCAGTGATCGTGTTTTTCTACAACCGACTGTACCAACATCATTTCTAGGACCAATGGTCAATCTTGTTAAAAAAACTTCTCTTCAACACCCTTAGATGTTTCCTTAGCAATAAGCTTTTCATCAACAACAGGATTAGCAATAGGTTAGGCAATATTGGTCACATAATCACTAAACGAAGATGAAGGGCTAGTAACTCTTTAACTGAAGGATTAGCAAAAATATCAAGAGCAAAAGATAAATCAAGGTTACCTTGTTGAATAGCGACCTGAATGAATGATTTAATATGATCAACAAGCATTGGCTCATGTTCAAGATCAAAAGGGTTTGCTAGTAGATCGTCAATTTTAACAAATGTCTATCAAATATCTATAGAAGGCTCCATTTCATGGTTAGGGTGTACAAACCCTTTCTCACTTTCTCCTTGACCTTCTTTATTGGGAGTAGTTTTGATTTTATCAACTTGATTGTCTCTTGAAACATGATTGGATATTTGTATTGGGAAATGTGCCTATATTGTAGTAAATATGTAACTGTTTTCTATTTATTTAAACGATGAATAAATAAATAAATTTAATTTTACATTTCACTATTATGTTTTTTGTATTTTCTATCTTTTATATTTTGTATGCATAACAAAATTATGATAAGCAAATATTAGCTCATTGATTGTCTAAGTTCAAATTAAAGATAACTGGCATTGTAAGAATGTTTACATTACGAGAAAGACAACTTACTTTAGTAGATAATCTAAATAAGTTCGTAATCCTGTAAAAGAATCAAAGTGAGCATTTGCTTCAAATACTGAGAATGATTATTATATCATCTACGATTCTAATTGGGGAGATGACTAGTCTTGGCTATTAGAGCAGTTGACTCCATGAGTAGAGACATAGATGTATTCATTGGTAGAATGATACATTGGACTGGACCCAAGATGAATTAATTCTGAATTCGTTTGTGAATTAATTCACTTGTGATGTTCATGGTGTGATTTACCTAAATCCTGAGTTAGTCATTGACCATGCGTATGCAACTCATGTTGGGTACATGACTTGCGTATGATATAGCTTTACTAGCAACAGTGGAATTCATAGCTCAATTAAAGAGTTAATGATATCCTCTCATTGGCATTGTGTGGATTGATAAATATGGAACGTGGCCATGGGTTGCTAGTTCTCGAACGAGCAATATATCACAGTTATTTATTGATAGTGATCATATTAATCATTAAGAAGACACAATGGTGACAATGAGATAAAATAAGATTCTATTAAGTGAACGAATTTAACTCAAAGGAATCAAGGATATCATATGAGGGTAACACACAGATGACGAGGTCATTGAACAAAGCAGTTGGATGAATTGCTTTCGTAAAGAGTATACAATAAAGAGTTTTGAATCATGGTACTTCTTGTGGACTGACTCCATGATTAAGTAATTATGAATTATCAGAACGATGCTTCTGGACATAATTGCAATCACTAGAGCCTAATTTTATATGTCTGATTGGTCCCTCCACTAGCTCAACAAAAGCTTGATTAGACTGCATTTGAATCAGAAGAAAATTTTACGACTTTGAGAATAATTTAATTGAGTTGATTTATTTGATGTAGAATTAAATTAAGTGGTCATAATAATTGTTCAACTAAAGAATTTGATTAATGAATTTTCTTGAAAAATTAATTTAGAAAATCTAAGTGATTTTTGGAAAAATTAATTTTGATCAAGTAAAATAAAACTAATAAAATCAATTAACATTAATATGATATTTGTGGAAGTTAATTTTCAAGTCAGACAATTGGCCCAATGGGTAATTGAACTTGAAAATTGGACCTGAGATCATAAATTAGGCCTAGGAGCCCAAAACTGAGACCAAGACCCAAAAATTGATCGAACTGGGCATAGTATGTGAAACTGAATCGATGGTCTAACTGGTGGCTAGACCAGACCAGTTAGGTTGTCATTAACCCAGACTGAACCAACAACAGCTGAACCGGCTCGGGGTGCCATAAGGGTGTCGCACCTACATCATCAGACATGGCAGTGCCGGTAGCTACATAGCGTCCCAGTGGCCGGTGGCAGTTGGTTGTCGGTGGTTGAAGAGCTACACTCTTATTGAGGCTCTACCAAAGAATTTGATTTTAGATTAACTATTCCAAAAATAATATTATTTTAATAGTTTAATATTAAATTTAAATTAATATTTATCTTAATAGTACTTTATTAATTTAATATTAAAGTGATTATCTAATATTAAATTAAATTTAATGTTTATCTTGTAGATAAATATTATATTGTATTAATAAGATTTAATATTAAAGTGATTAAGTTCAATCATAGTTGAACTCTCTAAACTATCCCTATATAAAGAGAGCATTGGGTCATTATTTACACACACTTGAATTCAAGAGAAAGTTGTAGAGAGAAAATTCTCTGAATAGATTATTCTAAAAAATTTCTAGAGATATTTTTCTGATTTGTAACTTGACCAAAAAGTTTAGAGAAATTGCAAAATTACCTTACTGGTAATTTTTGTGAAAATTTGTTTGATTCGAAGCGAGCCCATACTCGACAGACGTGAGCTTGAAGATAGCGAAGAAGACTACTCGGTCGAAACGCTCATCCTAGATGAATCGAAAATGTATAATTTTGATTAAGCGTTTATTACTTTAGACATCACAACCAAGATCTTGTTTTGGAAAAAAATTTAAAACTTTGGTTTTTCCCTAAATTTATTTTCTGTTGCATTTTCCAAACTTATTTTTCCAACAAATCGAGCCTCTCTTTTAGATGAATGTGCTTCACTAGTGCTAGTAGCAGTGTCAATTGGTTGTGGCACTGGTGTATTAGCAGAGGGCTCTTCCATTTATTGTGCTTATTGAGATTTCTCATTTTCTTCATATGTGATCTTAGCTTGAGTCATAGATGTAACACCTTATACCAGCCTGATCGCCAAGCCCAAATATCAGGATGCCACACCACCATCTCATGTTATACTCATAGTAAATTGTCTCATTATTAAGAAATCATCATCTTTATTAGTGATCTTATATATTTTTAGTCAAACATGTATCAATAATCATTAAACCATGCCAACATGTATCAATAATCATTAGAACATGCCAAACATGCTTTTAAATAAACTTATAGTAATTATTGAACATGCATTAGGATCACTTAGCAAATTTTTTAAGACAATCACGTAGGTATCGATACTAGAACATGGGTATTGATATTTTCCTTTCACGGTATCGATACCGTATGGAAAATCAGTACCAAATTAGCATTTTGTTTCTCGTCTAAAATCAAAACACAACAAAATATTGGTACAATTGAAAAAAGTATCGATAAAATTACCCCGAGTATCAATATTTGTGATAGTATATCGATAACAATTTATGATTTTGACTTCCTGCACATTTCAAAATCACAGAGGTATCGTTTTTACAACAGGAATATCGATGCTTTTACTACGGACCAGAAAATATAACATTTTTAAACATATAGGTCATTCCAACTTGTACCAATTCATCATGCTATCATATCATCATCAAATAAACATCAAAACGGCCGTAGTAATAGTCTCAAACATCGAAAGTAAGTCCGAGCAATAATCAACGTAATACAAAATGAATCTCATAAACTTAGGAACAAATAATCTATGGAAGCATCTAAAACATCATGGTAAATACCAATAAAAGTCTACCACATTGCCTTATTCCCAAAACATAAACAAATAACAATAACACCTACGAAATCAAGGAAAAGAACTTGCTTGGATTACCCCTTAGAACCACACTGCTCACACTGTCACTTAACTACTTTGCAAGGGTTTAAAAGGACTGGGTGAGATTAACAAGCTCAATGAATGGCTAGAACAACCTCCATGCAAACAATTCATCAAACATTAATGAAACAACCATATATAACAAACTCAGCAGTTCCAACTCTAATGTCATATTATACTCACTCATGCATTATTTACTAGTTCATTTACATGGTAATCACATTCACTTTTAAGCATGTATCACATTACACATATAATCACATAAAATTTAAGCATATATCACAATACTCATATAATCACATAACATTTAAACATATATCACAACACTCATATAATCACATAACATTCAAGCATATATCACAATACTTAAAAACATGTTTATAGATAAATTGGCGTTTGAGCTATGAAATGTAAAAGTGTGCACTATCACCACTCATCGGATACATGGATCTCCAACACACCACATAGACTCAGAAAGTCAAACATGTCCCAAAAGTGAAGCATAAAGCTAACACTCTCCTTATTTCCCCTCACATGTCCCGTTGAATGGAGCTTAGCTCACATTCCCTTATCCCTCCAACATGTCCCAGGGCTTCAACGCCCAAAATCACTGTACATATAGGTGAGTACTCACAATCTTATGGCATGTCAACTATATCCAACAATTTCAAGATCACAAAGCCAAAAAATCTGAAATCAAATACATATCACTTACCGATTATACGTGCACTATCACTGCATATTTGCATTTTTAGCAAAACACTATCACTAACATTTAACATATATATAACATATACACATTTTCACTTTCACAATAGTTATCATAGCCACATATCACATGTTATAACATCTTTTCTCAATTCACATATTCATAAACACATAAGCACATAGTTCACAAGATAGCATAGGTATGAGAAAGCTTACACTCGGAATTTAGAGTAAGGGTTTAGGCTACTACTAAATTCCCAAACAACACATTGGATCATGTCCATAAGCAATTATTCCAAAAACTCACCAATTACGTTTTCGCCGAAAAGCCAAAACATGCGATTTAATAGCTAAAAATTCCATTTAAAAGATCAGATATCATTTAAAACTAATTAGGAATTGAATCGTTACCTTAGTTGACGAAAAATCGAGCGTTTGATCGAAAACCTGAAAAACCTGAAAGCTTGACAATGGGGAAAACAATGGTGTTTTTGAGTGTTTCTCTTAACTTCTATGGTTTATGACTAGGAGGATGATAGAAATCAAAGGAATTTAGGTTTGACAAAGAAAATTGAATGGAAGAGTTGAGAGAACAAAGGGACGACAAGAACAAGTTATGGAGAAGAACTAATGTGAAAATAAAACTATAAATGGGGTTTTTACATTGGATTTTAATCTCTAACTGCCTCTTAAAAACTCTAAGTTTTGACTCTTTTACAAATCAGTCCTATTTTCAAAATTAAAGGTATATAAAACTCATTTTCAGAAATTGATTTAATTTTCTAAAAAGCGTAATCGAAAACATTACCGGTATACCATGTCACAAAATTTCGAACACTCTAAGGCTAAAATTCCTAAATTACCCCTAAAACTCTTAGGCCCTATTTTAGGGTGTTACAATAAAGAGAAAAAAAATAAGAACGTCAAGAAACAAGAAAGATTGAGAGTAAGAGCAACTGTAACTATAATAACTCTAAAGGACTAGGTTACTCAAAAACCGGAGATAAGTGGTTGTGTTAAGATTCAAATCAAACAAGGTATATACATAGAGTAGTTGCCTTGTAGCACCGCCTCTAATAAATTTCCCTCCAAAATACAAAAAGTAACTCTTCATAGAAGAACTTTCCCTCTAAAAATAATGATAGTGTGTGTGAATGAACTAGTAGTAAATACTGGTATTCAAAACACAAAAACGACATTAGATGTAGCATCCATTACTTTTTTGTCCATCAATATCCAATAATTTTTTGTAGCACCATTTATAAAATATATGAGTTAACTTGTCAATGGTTTTCAAGCATGTATTATATAATAATGGTAATAAAAGTAATGGAGGAATTAGATAAAAGGCTAATTTCACTTTGTTTTGGAAAATCATTTAAAAAATATTATGAAAAATGTTTCTGAAAAATGTGGTTTAAAATTTGAGTGTTAGTATGGTTATAAATAAATGATATAAAAATTAAAATATCTAGTTCATATGGTGTAAAGAAAAATAATTTAATGATATTCAAAATAATTATGATAGATGAATTTTTCATTTAAATACTTTTTAAGCAATTAACAAAATTTATTTGTAAACTTTAATATAAATATTTAAATCACATTTTAAATATTAAAATCCCATATAAACGCGACTGTTATAAATATAAATCTTTCATAAGTAATGAAATAATTGACTCAAATGTAAAATATTATTCCTTTCCCATGTCTTTATTATTACCATGATGCAATGTTTGTATTATTTTGATATTAATAAATATTTAATTTATATTATGATAAATTATTAAAATTTTTAATAAATATTTAATTTATATTATGATAATATTTTATGATAATTTATTATTAATATTATGATACATAAAATATAAATTTTAAGTATTTTTAATAAATTAATACAAAATGTGTAAATAATTTTAATATATAAACCACATTTATAATTTATGTAATTAATAAAAATAAAAGGATAATTTATATCGACACCCAACAAGTTTAAAAAAACAAAATTTTCAATTTTTATTTGGCTTAAAATGTCATTTTGGAAATCTGATTTGACTTGAAAAGTTATCATTTTAAATCATGAAAGTTATGGTGATAAATTCATTTAGGGATGAAAATTGAATTATAAAATTTTGAGATTTTACAATATAAAGATTATTATATATTAATTTATAATTTTATTATTTTGAAGGGATTAAATTTATTATTATGAATTTTAAAATATTAAAAGGTAAAGCAAAAACCACCTCAATTAATTAAATATATAATAAAAAGGAATAAATATCAAAATTATACATGAACTTTGATACAATTTTAATATTATATATCAACTTTAATTTGGTACATTTGTGTATATAAAGTTTTAATTTTGGTTGAATTTTCACATTTCACTAACCCTATTATCTATGTAGTACAATTTTTCATGAAATCATGTGTAAATTGTCGACATAACATTTTATTAGATTAAATTGTTTCCTCCTAGATTAAAAAATAAGCACACTTGAGAAAAGGGTTTTTATTTCCCAGTTTTTTTAATCTAGGTGGAAATAATTTAAATTTGCTTATTTGTTCTTTAACCTAGTAAATGTCATATAAGCAATTTACATATGACTTAATGGAAAATTGCACCATAGAGATAATGTGATCAGTGAAATGTGAAAATTGAATCAAAATTAAATCAAAATTAAAGTTTGACGTATACAAATGCATTAAATTAAAGTTAATGTATAACATTACAAATTATATCAAAGTTCATGTATAATTTTGGTATTTATCCCTGAAAATGTAAATCAGAACATAAAACCAGGGGTGTAGCCAGGGGGTTGGTAGGGCCCCAACACCCCTAAAATAGAAAATTTTCATTTAGGTCCCTTTAAATTTTATAAAATTTAAATTAGTAAAGGTAAAATTGCACTTTGGCCCCATCTAAAAATGATAAAAACTTGATTTAATCCTTTAAAAATTATAAAGATATAGATATTAAAATGGTGAAATTGTATTTTTACCATAGTAAAAATATACAATTTAATTTTAGCCCCCTAAAAAAAATTTCTGGTTTCATCCTTGCATAAAACCAAATATATTATTTGAAAAACATATATAAGTTTTTGAGGATGATGGGTGTCGAATCCACCAATATAAACCTACGCCTTAATTTGCAAATTATGCAGTATAGGGAGTAGGGTCGATCCCTCAGAGACTGGTTTACTGTAAATTGTTGCTCTCTTGACTAGATTTATGTCGGGGCAGCTGTCGTGCACAAGAAATTCGGGGGGATAAAATTTGATGACCTGAAATAAACAGAAAATAATGTAAAAAATAAAAGTTGAAAATAGGATAATAAAAACAGTGAAATAAATATGAAGAAAAATTAATTAGAATAAGCTCAGCTTTAGGCATGAATTTTCCTAGTCTTTGAACTGATCCTCGAAATTAGATGAACTCCTCTTTTCCAATAAGCTAGTTATAGCTACCAAGGATGCCTCGGACACCAACTCTTCCTTGTGTAAATTAGTTATGGAACGTCCAATAACTAACCCTTACCGGTTGAACAACCACGAAACAATCTCCACTTGGCACGCCAATGTGTTCACAGAAAACCGATTAGAAACGTTCTTTTCGGAATTCCAACTGTACGTCCAATCACACTAAATCAAACAACGTCTTTTTTGACTTAGTGTTAATCTAACTTTGTGAGTTGACAAAATCATACTCTTAATCCGGATAAGTAATAAGTACTGAAATTTTAGGAGTTAAATGGCTCGGGTTCGTAACTCACGGGTTTTGACGAGGCTAATTTCGGCCTAAAGCTGAAAATGGGTTTAGTTGGCTAAGGTTTGGGGCATGTTGGTATTGGAATAATTAAATAAGATTGAATAAATGAAAAAAAATGAAAGTGAATGGTGAAGGTGACGCAATGTTGGAAATTAATTGTTGACAAAAAGAAAGAAAGAAAAGATTGAATTGCAAGAGATAAAAGCTTAATTTAAAAACAAAATGATTAAAAACTTGATGGAAAATTTTATGAAAAGACTTGATGAAAAACTTTAAAAAGAACTTGCTGCAAAACTTGATAAAAAAAAACTTGGTAATTAAAAACTTGATAAAAGAACTAGATGAAAAATACTTGAAGAAAGAAAAACACTTAATGAAAGACTTAATTGAAAGCTTGATTTATCAATTGATGTATTGATGAACAATATAGTCTCTATTTATACTAGTGGCTTTACTAAATTAGGAGCCAACTAGTTATAGAAAATTAAGGAAAATATCCCATGATAAAAAAAACAAATCCCAAAATAATCTCCCACTAAGTCAACAATTTCAGCTAATTAATCTTGGAAAAATTCTTCTTTGGCCCTCCTTCTTTGCTTCTTTCTTCAATCTAGCCCAATTGTTTCCTTTTTCTTCTATTTAGCCCCAAATCGCATTCCTGCACAAAATTCAATAAATATGACAAAATTAGTGGTGCATTCTCATAAATTAACCAATTTAATTACATAAAATATGTAACTTTAGCATTTAATCAGAGGAGTACAAGCATAAATAATACACTAGATTTTTTCATACCCACGATGTGGGTGAAATGAAATGTTTTATGTTACAAATATTTTCTTTTAAAATTTGTTTAATAAAGAATATAGACGGATTATGACAAACTTGTATTTTAATACTATTGAACACGTGTTTGATCCTTGGATTTATAATTTATGATAGTTTTATTTTAAAAATGATATAAAAGTATAAAACGACAAATATGTCATCATAATAATATTAATTATAATTTAAAAGAAAGGGTATTTTGTAATTTTATAATTGTGTTGGTGACTTGGTTAAGGGTTACACCAACTCGTGAAAATTTTAAATATAAATAATAAGATTATAAAAAAATGAAAAGAAAAAAATGTCATCATAATAATATTAGATGATAATTTAAAACAAAGGATATTTTATGATTTCACAACCGAGTTGTGACTCGGTTAAGGGTGACACTAACATTGTAAATTACTTAAATATAATTATTAGATTAGATATTATAACTATAATTTAAACAATACAAAACACAATAAGTTGAAAACTAGTTTATAGATACAAATAATACATATTATAAAACACAATAAATTGAAAAGCTATAATATATATGAGCTATATTATAATAATCGGGATAAACTTACATCACACATAGTGAGACATAAATTCAAAATAAATTTAAGAGAGAAGTCATACATCATATTTACATATTATAAGATTTAATACTTGAGACATCAATGTTAAATTTCAATTTTACCATTAGAACGAAATGTAATCGAATCTCTTAAAATTATGCATAGAAAATACTATTCTATGTTTTGGTACGCAAAAATAGTCTGAATTGATGATCGAACCAATCAAGTCATTGGTTCATTGGAGACTAAAGAAATTATTAAAAAATAAAAAAATTAGTTCAACTAATTATTTAACCGGTTCGTATTGATTTTGGACCAACCAATTATCGGTCCAACTGTTTCAAATACTATAATATAAATACTATTCAATTAAATGAACATGCATACTAGAGTTATGTATAGGAGTACAAATAAGACCAAAATGATATGTCGACACCAATTAACGTACTAATATAAGAAACTCAATAAAGTATGTTGACTGTAACGTAACGAGAATAAAATTTACATTCTGCAATGGAATGAGGACTCAATATATGTGTATGCATATGTGTATATATCTCCATTGATGTATATAAAAGGGGGGAAAAAAGAAAAAAGAAAAAAAAACCTCTTGTCTGCCCAGCCCATAATTTGTTCATCTTAATATAATGCTGTAAAAATTTGTAGCTACAATTTTTCCCATTATCCTTCCCTATCTCTCTTCCTTGCGTGCCTAACACAAAATGGAAATTATTAACCAACAGAGTTGTAGACACATGGCTTGAGGGATGGTTCATTTCTTTGCCTATTTTTCGTGCTTTCATTGAAGCTTCTTTCAATGCCATCCGATAAAAAAAGAAAAGAAAAGGGCTTAGTGATTTAATCTGAAAGTTACGAGATTTTTAATGGTTCACCCACGTACCCAGAAGGCCCTGGAATCTCGTATGTTTGAGAAGAGACGTTCGATTTCCTTCCCTGCAATGCATTTATCATTCAAGATGTTATTTGGTTGTTGAGTTTGTCGATTGTTGTAAATTATCAAAATTCAAGATTTGTTGCGTGTGACATACATACAATATTCGATTGCTAGTTAGAGGGTTAGGGTTTTTGAGGCCAAAGACTGTTGCTTTTTTCGGTCTTCTATGCTTCTTTAGTGGTTTTATGAATTGGGTATTTGTGTTTGAAGCGTTTGTGTATTTTAGTTCCTTGTTTGTGCATCGAGTGGTTATAGGCTTATAGGGTTAAGTTGCTTCGAGGTTGCAACTTGCAAGGATTTCGGCATCTGAAGTTGTTATTAGATTGATCAAAAGATATGAGTCGTAGGGTGCGGCGCAAGGTGGCAAATAAAGGGAAGGATGGCGTTGTATCACTAAGTTGCCATGAAACCGGAGTTGAGGATTTAGGTACTGAGAGAAATGGGGTCGTGGATTGGACAATCTTACCTGATGATACAGTGATTCACTTATTTTCACGGCTGAATTATCGTGATCGGGCGAGTTTGTCATCGACTTGTAGGGCATGGAGGGTTTTGGCTGCTTCTCAATGTTTATGGAGTTCATTGGATGTCCGTGCTCATAAATTTGATACTACAATGGCTACTTCACTTGCCCCCAGGTGTATGAATCTTCAAAAGCTAAAGTTTCGAGGGGCAGAGTCTGCTGATGCAGTAATTCATCTTCAAGCTAAGAACTTGTGTGAAATAAATGGTGATTACTGCAGGAAAATAACTGATGCTACTCTATCTGTGATTGTTGCTCGACATGAGGCTCTGGAAAGTATTCAGCTCGGTCCAGACTTTTGTGAAAGGATCACTGGTGATGCTATAAAAGCAATAGCTTTTTGCTGTCCAAAGCTGAAGAAACTTCGGTTATCTGGAATAAAGGATGTTTTTGCCGATGCAATCAACGCTTTGGCTAAGCACTGTCCTAATCTGATTGACATTGGGTTCCTTGATTGTTTGAATGTTGATGAGGCAGCCTTGGGAAATATTTTATCTGTCCGGTTTCTCTCTGTTGCAGGGTCGTCAAATATGAACTGGAGTGTGGTTTCACATCTCTGGCACAAGCTGCCTAAATTGATCGGGTTGGATGTTTCAAGAACTGATATTGGTTCAACTGATGTTTCTAGATTACTATTCTCATCCCAGAGCTTGAAGGTTTTGTGTGCTTTAAATTGTCCGGTTCTTGAAGAGGACACTAGTGTTAGCACAATTAAAACCAAAGGGAAATTGTTGCTTTCTCTTTTTTCAGATATTTTTATCGAACTATCTTCTTTATTTGCCGACACCACAAAAAAAGGGAGGAATGTGCTTTTGGATTGGAGGTGCTCAAAGAAAAAAGATAAAAATTTGAATGAGATCATGACTTGGCTTGAATGGATCCTATCTCATACACTTTTGCGTACTGCTGAGAGCAATCCGCAAGGTCTTGATGATTTCTGGCTCAAGCAAGGAGCGGCACTGTTGCTCAGCTTAATGCAGAGCTCACAAGAGGATGTTCAAGAAAGGGCAGCCACTGGACTTGCGACTTTTGTTGTTATTGATGATGAAAATGCTAGCATAGATTGCAGAAGGGCTGAAGCAGTTATGCTAGATGGTGGCATCCGACTTCTTCTGAACCTAGCGAAATGTTGGCGGGAAGGACTACAATCCGAGGCTGCAAAGGTTTTTATATATATATGTATATATTATTTTGAAAATTTATGGTTTTATCATCACAGTAACAACTACATCATATTCCTTCCTTTTATCTGATTTTCTTTAGTGATTATAGGATTATTCGATATAGTTGATTTGGACTTTTGGATGGTGTAGGCTATAGCTAACTTGTCAGTGAATGCAAATGTTGCAAAAGCTGTGGCTGAAGAAGGAGGAATTAATATCCTTGCTTTGTTGGCGAGGTCCATGAACAGGATGGTAGCTGAGGAGGCTGCCGGAGGGCTATGGAACCTTTCTGTCGGGGAAGAGCACAAGGTTTGTACTATCAGCACCTTTTCTCATACCTGGGGACATAATCTTTTGATCTCTAGTTCTAATCACTTTCTTTTTTAACAATTTAGGCTGCAATTGCAGAAGCTGGTGGAGTCAAAGCTTTGGTTGAACTTATATTCAAATGGTCATCTGGTTGTGATGGAGTTCTTGTATGTTTCTCTTTATGCAATTTATTTGGCGTGTGTGCTATTTTTAAATACCATGTGAGCATCAGCACATGGTTTCAGGCTTATACTTCATTGGTTGGATCGTGATTTCCTTTTTCTGTTTTCAGGAGCGTGCAGCTGGTGCCTTGGCGAATTTGGCAGCTGATGATAAATGTAGTACGGAAGTTGCCATTGCAGGAGGTGTGCATGCATTGGTGATGCTTGCTTGTAGTTGCAAGTTTGAAGGAGTGCAAGAACAGGTGCTGTTACTTTCACAATTAAGAAGCGCACCTTTGGCTTTGCATGATATATGCTCTAAAGTTCCATTGAATTGTTTTGATTAGAAATGGTTAGAGTTATCTGATTTTTCTTTGTTACAACACCTAGTCTCAACAACTCAGAAATTGATACCAAAGTATCTAGGGTATTTTGTCACATTGTTCTAGATTGTTGAACACTTTGTTAGTACCCTTATCAATGCCATACTGCACTTCTTTGATGCTAAGCATCCTATCATGTGCAAATGCTAATTGTGCAATGCATTCAGCTCTCTGTTAGTCATGGAATTAGGAAAGCTTGTAAATTCAATATTCCATTTTTTTCCTTTTCAGCATTCTAGTATTACTTGTGTACATGTACTGCATGTTTGTTGCCAGTTGTTTAATGTCATGTCTAAAAATACTAGGCTGCTCGGGCCTTAGCAAATTTGGCTGCTCATGGTGATAGCAACAGTAACAATGCTGCTGTAGGACAAGAGGCTGGTGCTCTTGAAGCACTAGTTCAGCTTACTCGTTCTCCTCATGAAGGTGTCAGGTAATTTAAATTACGTATTTCTTCTGGCTCTTTAATATCTTAAATGCTTTCATTTCCGCATCTTTAGTGTAAGTGCATTTTCTCATTATAATTTTTGCTGTATTTGGCAGCATAGAACTGATGCTTTAGAATTGATTTTGGCTGGAGCTGAAAGCTTTTCTGCCCTAGGTTTTCATTTGTTGTTCCCTCTAGTTCCATCAGATTCCTGTCCAAAGTTCTGATTCTCTTCTGCTGAACACCTTGCTATCTCTATACAACTTTTTAGATGCTTTTGCCTGTACATAGGATCAGTGTTCATCTTGTCGTCCGACAATATTGTTTCAGCTCTCTTCCTTTTTCGTGCTGATCCACAATAATAAATCCCGTCTATAATTATAGACCTTAGGTTCTTTTTTCTCCATGCACAAAATTATGTTGTGTTTCCTTAATAGGTTTGTTTTAATGTAGATGATATCTGCTGATTGAAACAGGCAAGAAGCTGCTGGTGCATTGTGGAATTTATCATTTGACGACAGAAATCGAGAAGCAATTGCAGCTGGTGGTGGTATTGAGGCCTTGGTATGATTTTCTTTTTTTTAGCCCCTATTTTTTTCTCCATCTAAGCAGGGCTAGTCTTGGTTACCATTATGTGAAACAAAAAGTGGATAATTGTTGGTGGTCCATTTAAAGGCTTCCCAAATATCCAGTAACTTGGTGTACAGATTACATAAATTTTGCTTGGGCAAATTGTTCTCCATAGACTTAAATTATGTTTGCTGCAATAATTCCTTAATTTACCTTAATATGTTTAAATGTGGAGCGGATGTGTCTTAGTCATCTGAAGCTTTCTCTTTCATGTATGCCTGGACTCCAACAGACATATTTGATGTTTCATTCCTTTTCCCTTGTTTTGGTGAGATGGTGCAAAAGTCTGAATCCTGAAATAATATTAACCACTACAGTGAAGTGCTATGGAAATTGAGTAATTTTAATTGAAGATTAGTTGAATTATGTTCTTGGCTTCATGATATTCTCTAGTAGAGCCAATGGGAATAAAATTTTTGTCGTAATACTAATATGTGCTTCATTTGTTAAAGAGCTCATTACATCTTGAAGGTATTGGTTTTTTCTCTAAATTTCTTTTATTGTTATTTTTGCGAAGGTTACTCTAGCCCAATCCTGTTCAAATGCTTCCCCAGGTCTTCAAGAGAGGGCAGCTGGTGCTCTTTGGGGATTGTCAGTGTCAGAAGCCAACAGGTATTGCAGTTTTTGATTCTGTATATGGACATGACTTACGAGGGAGTTGGCAATAATTATCATGATTACCACTACCAAAGCTTCATGATAAGACATGGAAGTTTTTTACTGGACAATAGGCTGAACTGTATTAAAGAATTTCTTAATGTTAATGGCGCAACTGCATTTTTCTTCTAGCTCATACATTATTCAAATAAGATATTCTCATTTTGTGATGCCATAGCTAATAGGCAGAATATTGATGCTATTTGTATCGTTCTTTGTCAGCATTGCTATTGGACAAGAAGGTGGTGTTGCACCTCTGATTGCTCTTGCTCGCTCTGATGCTGAAGTAAGCATTTTCATAATCCAGCGCTCATAGTTTGTGCATAATCTATTTTTGTTCTGGTGGAATCTTAGTTGATCTTAGCTTTTGCTTTCACTTTCAGGATGTTCATGAAACTGCTGCAGGGGCTCTTTGGAACCTTGCTTTTAACCATAGTAATGCTCTTCGGATTGTTGAAGAAGGTGGGGTTCCTGCACTTGTTCATCTTTGTTTGACATCAGAATCAAAGATGGCATGCTTCATGGCTGCATTGGCACTGGCATACATGTTTGATGGAAGGTAATAGTTGCTATCCTTAATTGCATAAGGTTTAACTAACATATCTTTCTCTATTTTCTGTCTAGATTGTTTTCAGGACCTTGTAGTGTTAAGTTTACTTATATGCTGATCACTATAATATGTAATTGGAATTATATTGTTGTAGTGTTCCTTATCATGATGAAGTTTAAGGTTAAAGACCATTTTTAACAATGGCCGAAGGCTGGAATTTATCTCTATCCTTATAACAGCTTAAAAACAGAGCAAATCAGTAAAGTTATATATGGATAAAAATTATATGTTTCTATTCATAGATCTTTCAGTTAAGTTCAGAGAAAAAAAAGGCAATAGCTTTGTTACAGGTTTTGTTAGAGCCTGATGTGGATGCTGACCATTATTTCTACCTAAGTAATGAGTTAAGATCAATTAGAACTGGTGGAAGCTACATTCACATTTTATGGAGTGTAAACAGTGATAGAAAGTAAAATTTTGGTTTTTACCTTCAAATCTTGGGGCATATATGGTTTTCCCTTGGTTGAATAAGAGGTGCACATTAAAATTTAAGCCAACCGATCAATTAAACTCATAGAGTAATTCTTACAGAAACTCTCTTTGATAGATTGAATTGAAATTTTAGATGACATTGGCAATAGTGACTTTAAAGGGTATTAAATAGTTTTCTTTTCAGAAATTACTTTCTGAGAGTTGCTATCTGGTAGAAGATAAATCAAAGGGCCAGAATGATGAATATCCTGATAGATGAGGTTGATATGACCAAGCAGTTAGTGGTTTATTATGCATTGCAAGATAACATATCATGTTAATATCCATGTATCTTGTTAAATAATATCCATAGCCATCTTGGTAATATTTTTTCTCTGAATGATATTTTAAGCAGAACTGATGAGTTTACACCAATGGTCACATCATCAGAAAGCAGTTTAAAGAGTGTGAGCATGGATGGGCCCAGAAGACTGGCTTTGAAGCATATCGAAGCCTTTATTCTCAGATTCTCCGATGCACAAGCATTTGCAGCAGCAGCTGTTTCATCAGCTCCGGCAGCATTGGCACAAGTAACTGAAAAAGCTCGCATTCAAGAAGCAGGGCATCTAAGATGCAGGTTTGCCTTTTCTCTGTTTGTATTGCAGAAGCATCTGTACTTTCGAGATAATTATGTTCTCAATTTAAATGAAGTTACAAAAAGATAACCCCAGTATGATATCTGTCTCTGTTTGTGCGACACTCGATTAAATAACCAGTTCAGTGAGCTTGCTGCTCACTTACCAAATTTTCTTTATTAAAATCCTGTTCCAGCTATTCTTTAGTGCTTGGAATTCATTAATCATGTTGAATAGTGGTGGTCACTTTTTGATGCTAGCCCTCTCTCCTTCATGTCATGCTTGCTTTAATGTCACCTCCCCGAATTAACTTTTTATATTCCTTAGTGGGGCTGAAATTGGAAGATTTGTCTCCATGCTTCGAAACTCATCTTCAATACTCAAGACATGTGCTGCTTTTGCTCTACTCCAGGTAATTTATGTCTATGATTTCCTTCTTAAGCATAATATATATTGCTAAAATATTACTCCAAGGGATTTTTACATGTTCCTTTGTCAGTTATTATATATATAATTTAATTCGATAATTGCAGTTTACCATCCCTGGTGGTCGACATGCAGTGCACCATGCTAGCCTTATGCAGAGTGCTGGAGCAGCAAGGGTTCTACGTTCTGCAGCCGCAGCAGCAAATGCTCCTATTGAGGCTAAAATCTTTGCACGAATCGTACTCCGAAACCTCGAGCATCACCAAGTAGAACATTCCATCTAATTCAGGAACCACCTTAGTGTTAGCCAAGGGTTTCAGATGCCACTGTAACATTTCAAATATACAAAATCTGTTCAGTATTTTCATACTTTTAGGATTGGGTAAATTTACTTTCTCCTTCCCTGCAACTAATCTTTGCATGAGGATTTGTAAGCATGTAATCATTTGTCTTTGTATTAATTGGAACAATTATGTAATTTATGCCCTTATGAAAACTTAAAATTATTTGAAACCAAATAATTTATATGTTAAAATTGAATTATCGCAAATGATTCGAATTACAAGTGACTCAAATTGCAGATGCGGATTTGTCTCGATCAAAATTCAACTCGATTGGCCTAGTTGAGAGCTCTAATCTCATGCACAGAACATCATTAGCTAATGAAATTATTCCCTGTAGTTGCTTTAGCTTTGAGCTTTGCCCAAGCATCATTAGAAAAAGAAAACATTCTTCAACTTAAGCAGCTTCCATCTCTGGTTGTCCCCTCATGTGCATACGCAACTGCAGCAACACAGACCGTATCAATTCCCATTGAGGATGCAGTTTATCTGCAGATACAAACTCCAAAACCCTACTATCAACCTCAATAAGACTGCAGCCAGCCTCTTTTCTAGCCCCATTCCTTCTCATCTCTCTCCTAATTTCTTCGACATCTTCCCATCTTTTCTCAGCGGCATACAAATTCCTTAACATCACGTAACTGCCGTGATTAGTTGGCTCCATATGGACCAACTTATTTAGCACTCTCTCTGCTCTTTCAACATTATTCAAGGACCAGTATGCAAATAGGAGTGAAGTGAGAATTATTGCATTGGCTTCATATGGCATACTTTCTATCAGCTTCTCTGCTTCCTCCACACATCCTGCCCTCCCTAACAGATCAACCATACAACCATAATGCTCGATTTTCGGGGTGAGCCTGAATTCTGCCATTGCTTTAAACCACCTCTTACCTTCCTTCACCAGACCACCATGGTTACAAGCAGACAAAACACCAATCATGGTCACATCATTTGGCACGATTCTTCGATTCTGCATTTCCAAAAATACACGCAATGCTTCTTTGGCACACCCATTTACAGCATATCCATTTATTAAGGCATTCCATGAAGCTATTTCTCTTTCTGGCATCTCATCAAAAACTTTTTTCGCTTTATTTATCTCTCCACATTTTGCATACATATCAATAAGAGCTGTACATACATTGGTTGCTCTATCAAGTTTCTTCCTCTGAACAAAATGGTGAACCCATTCACCCAATTCAAGAGCACCCAAATCAGCAATAGGTGGAAGAATGCTCACAATGGTAACTCTATCTGGCTCAAACAATGTGGTCGATTGCAGTTCATGAAACAATTTCAATGCTTCATGAGGTTGCCTATTCTGACAGTACCCAGCAATCATTGCATTCCAAGATACTAGGTTTTTTTCAGGCATGGAATCAAATAAGAATCTGGCAGACACAACATCACCACTATTGCAATATCCATTAATCATGATAGTCCAAGAAATCACGTTCCTATCTGGCATTTGATTAAACAAACTTCGAGCCGAATCCAAATCTCCCAACTTAACATACCCATCAATCATAGCATTGTATAAGACAGAATCCTCCTTCTCAGGCATCTCATCCAAAAGCTTCTTTGCTCTCTCCATATTCCCAGCTTTTGCATAGCCACAAATCAGAGCTGTCCATGAAACTACACTTCTGTCAGGCATTTCTTCGAAAACCTTTCTTGCTGAACCCATGATTCCAAGCTTTGCGTACATATCAAGCAAAACTGTTGAAACATACAAATCCAAGCAAAACCCAAATTTCATCACATGATTATGTATCTGTAAACTCTCACAGACTGCCATGTTTAAAGCACAAGACTTCGCAAGGGTCAAAAATGTGAACTTGTTGGGAACAAAACCCTCCTCATCTTTCCTAAGATCTCTATAAAGAGTGAAAGATTGGGTAAATTGGTTGACACCCAGATGGGCTTTGATCATAGAATTGCAAAGAAGTGTGTCGTTTCGGCGAGGCCTAACATCGAACAAGCGGCGGGCGTGGTTTATAGCGGAAAGAGAGGAAATAGAAGCGCATGCCCTGATGAACTTAGTGAAGATATTAAGGTTGGTTTCGACGGAGTGACGGAGCATGAAAGCGTGGATTTGGAGGAGAGTGGTTTTCGTGTTCTTTTGTTGGAGAAGAAACATACATTTTCTCTCGACCGGACGCCATAGCGAGTGCAACTGCAAGAGTGGCTCTTCTTTATCTCTCATCTATCAACGCCGCTCTTTTTTGTCCCTTTGGCTTAGATTTCGAACAGAAAAATCATTTGAATTTGTTTAAAAATTTTAAAGGAATTGCCTTAAATGCTACTTTCCCCTTAATTTTTATATGGGTTTATTATCTAATCTTTTAATATCTGCACCACGGTCTTGCATACTTTTTCCTCTTCGCGTGCGAAACAGAGGTGATTGCCGGTAAAAAGACTGACATAAAGTGGCTACCTTCAGAGTTTAGAGTTCTAATACCTAACACCCAACAAGGGAGTTGACTGCTCCATGCAAAACAGAGGCAAGTAAAAGAAAATGAAACCGAGTGGTTGAATTTGTTTAAATCGAGCAATTTTGGGTTCAAGATTTTGGATTATTTTGAATTTAGATTATTATTATTCAATCAACTAACATCCATCTTTTCAATAACTTCAAAATGCATCTGCATGTCAGGCTTCCTATCAGCAAAATAAAATCTCTCACACACCTTCAATTTCCCACCACTTTTCTCATCTTCACTTTCAATCAAACGATACAATCTGTTCTTCTCATCCTGTATCCAAATTCTGCAGCCGTCGCACCACTGCCTAGGAGTTCCGTGCAGAAAGAAACGAACCCTGGGGCCTCCATCCGCAACCCGTTTCGATATCCTTTCGATCACGTCTTGGTCAGTGATGTATGCACCACAAGAGTTTAACCCCACATCCACGTAATGAATCTCAGTGATGCTGTTTAATAAGCTTTCCTTAGTCGTGGGAAGTATTTGAACCTCCTCTTGGTCATTAACCCCTGCAGGCTGTTCTCTTATGTGGGATTTGTCATCCAAAGAACCAAGTTCAGCCACAAGCTGGTTAACTGCAGTACCACCTTTGCTGAAACCAAGAACTACGGTTTTGGGTCGTGATGTAGATGATGAACTAATGGAGCATGCTTTCTTCGTTCCACTTGAAACTACATCTTTTGCCTGCAATAATGATATAAATTTAGTACATGGGAACAATCCAAGCAAAGACGTTATAGCAATATGGGCTATTTCATCAAATTTGCTTTTTTGTTTAAAAGCTCCATCTCAATTTTAATATTGAGCAAATTAGTCCCTCTATCAAATACAAAATATTTTAATATTCCCAATTTTAAAAGTGAGCAACTAAAGACAATTAATCATAACAGTAATATTTTTCGTCAATTATACATATTTTCATTGATATAATAATAAATTTAATTATAAAAAATTAATCTTCCTTGTCTTAATTTAATTAATTCAGGTGCAATGTCTTCACTTGATTTAAAAAGTTAGCACGAAATATTTAAACATTATGTCAATATTTATGTATAATATATAAGTTAAATTTATTATTATATAATCTAAATTATAATAATTGATGAAAAACATAAATATTTTATTGATTCTCTTTAGTTGCTTACTTTCAAATTCAAATTTTTGCTACAACCATTTGCTTAATATGAAATTGGGAGTACTTAAAAAGTGTTTTTACCTAGTTTTTTTCAATCAAGCATGTACCTGTTGAAGACAATTTGATAAGAGAGAGACAGTTGATGTAGAAGCCGGGAATCCAACAGGGGAATATGATTTAGGCTCACCATACTGATTGACTGACGGGATAAAATCCTTGTAAACAGCAAAAGGTCCATTGAAAATGGAAGCCTGGATAACCCAAGCATTAACAGACCCGCCAAATTTAGAAACCAAAACTTGAGCTACGTTTTGCAGATCCGATAGCCTCTCAACCACAGGGTTCCTTGTCCCTTCAACTCTGTCTCCATTGAAAAATATGGCATTCGCTGATGGCACCTATTTCCAATCATCTCACGATATATTATAGATTTCGAACCATGCTTTTCAAGTTTGAGAGAAAGAAAAATGAAAGAAACTTACAGTTAGGGATTTGGAAGCAGAGGAGAAGCAGAGAGATGCGGCGATTCGGTAGTAATTTTTACAGTTTGGGTCTAATTTCACATTGAAAACACCACTCCAACGATCCATGGAAACAAAAGAAGGCTGTTCGGTCTAAAAGAAAAAAAAAACCAAGAGAAAGTTGCAGTTGTGTTAAGGTTGGAACTCTAACACGAGAGAAAATCGTTATCTGGGTGAAGAAGGAACGTAGGAAAACCGAGATGCTCAGAGAAACCAAAGAGAATAATATATTGGGTTCGGTCTGGTTCTGTAGGACGATACTTGAATGTTGGGCTAAGGTACAAATTCAGATCTCGCTCAATACGGCCAATATGAGCCAATTTAGTTATTATTTATATTATTTGTAAACTCCTAATTAAATTGGTTGAATACTAAATTAAAAGGAAAAAGAATGTAGACCATAGAAGTGTAAATATTAGAGATAATATTATTGGGAGGAGCAATATGGATCTTAAAATGATCATGAAGAAATCATGAATTTTGTATATATTTGATTTCTTCGCTCGATTTAGTTTATTTTCTTTATTAAACCAAAATTTGAACATGAAACATAAAACTAAAAGAGAGCATTCTTTTTTTTTCCACTCGATTTGATCATTTTTTATTAAACCAACTTAATTGATTATAATATACAAAAATTAACTCGATGAATTAGAGATAAAAATTGATGTAACTTAACCAACTTAATCGACTTTAGTTATTGGACTTAAATAATTTATATTTATTTTATAAATTATAAATTATAAGTCTTATTTTTTGTCAAGTCAGTTTAAAAATTCAAAACTCAATAACAAATTGAAATAACCAACAAAACTGAGTTCATGATTAAAAAACTGATCAAATCACGTAAACCGAACTTGGATAAACCAATTGAATCAATTTAATAAACTTTCTCGAAAAATTGCTCTCCTCTACATAAAATGGCCATGGATAATACAAAAATCAGAGTTCAAATTCAATGATTGTCATCCCTCTTCCCATAAAAAGATACATCTTTACAACTAATAGATGTAAATTACGATAAACAATAGCCCACTTGTATACTAGACCTGTCCGCTCGGCCCGACGGCCCGCCCGAAATATGGGAGGGTTCGGGTAAAAATATAGGCCCGAAAAATGGGCTTGGGTAAAAAACGAGGCCCGCTTAAAAAATGGGTCGGGCTCGGGCTCAACTTTTTTGGCCCGGGCCCAGCCCGGCCCGAATATAATAAATATATTTTTTATTTTTATTTTTTAATTTTAAAATACTTTAAAAATATATTTTTTTATTTTTTTATTTTTAAAATATTTTTTGTGTTTATTAAAAACCGAACCAGGGGCAAAATTTTAGGCCCATATTTCGGGCCGGGCCCGGGCCTAAGAGTCGGGCCGAAATTTTTTCCGGGCCCGGCCCATGGACAGGTCTATTGTATACGGACAAACTACACAACACAACTTATGTAACTTTTTTTTTCCTTTCTATAACATCATATCACACTTTTATGGTAAGCATTATAAATCAACAAAGCATTCAATAAATAGCCTATGAATAATTCAATTTTTGTTCGTTTATTAAGCTAAATAAACGAATATAAATAATTTTTAGTCTCGTTCATTAGACAAACCAAATACAAACAAATCTTGTTCAATTCATTTATGTTCATTTATAAACTTATTTATGTTCGTTTACAATTCATTTAATAAAAGCTTAATATATAGATTGACCCCTGAACTTGGTCACTTTTCTCAAGCCGGCCCTTGGACCTTTTTGTTATTTCAAATTGGTCATTAAGGTTGACATTCATTACACAAATTGGTCCCTTCAATTAAAACCATTTCTTTTTTAATAATTGGGTGACATGGCCAAATTGGGATGTGATATGTAGGCAAACAAAAAAATGACACGTGCCTTCCTTTTACTTATTCTAATTTTTTCAAAAAACTTAAAAATTTAAAAATAAACAAAATTAAAAATATTTATTATAAAAATTCAAAAATGAATATATAATTCAAAAATAAAAATAAAAAATAGTTAAAAATTTAGAAAATTACAAAAAATGAACAAATAAAAAATTTCGAAAAAATAAAAATTAAAAAATAGTTAAAATTTAGAAAATTACAAAAATGAAAATATAAAAAATTAAAAATATAAATTCAAAAGAAAAAATTGACTTGTGAATGTCGATCAATGTGATCAATTTTGAATTTTATAATTTTTTATTTTTTTTTACTTTTTGAAATTTAAAATATTTTTATTAATTCAATCAATGCTGGCAAGTGGTGTTGGAATTTTATGCAAATTTAATGAGAAGCATCATAGATGACCAGAGCAATATTTATCAGGATGCTTTTGTGCGAGGAAGATAGTACAACTTCAATCCTTCCTTGATAAGAAAAGTCCTAAACTGCTACTACCAAAACATGGTCGAATTGGAGGAATAATTGGATACAACAACCTCCATTATCAAAGGTTGCAGTCCTAATCAGGAAGGTGGTTGAGATGGTGGAGTTTAACTTGGTGCAAATTGTCTTTGATGAGGTGGTCAAACATGCTGAGAAGGTCTGTAATGATCCAATTTTCAATGGTGTGGAAAAATGTGATTTCAAAATTCTGTTTCCATAAATCGAGTCTGTAAATATTAAATAGGTATATTTACAGAATTAGTATATAGATAAATTGAAATTCAGTTAAGCAATTTAGCCAAAATTGTGGTTAATTAAGGCCCAAAGACTAAATTGTAAAAGTCCAATTTCTATAGATTTTTAATTAGGAAAAGACTAGGGGACTTGGATAGCAATTATCTAAAGGACCAAAATGGTTAATAAACTATTTTTGAATAGGTATTAGTGGATGATAATGGTGGATGTGATTAAACTTAAGTAATTAGTGATTAATTAACTAAAACATAATCAAGTTGGTTCATTAAGATTAATTAAAGATAAATATAGTATAAATAGCAACTAAAGTGGGAAGAAAGATGAAATATCTTCTTTTTCTTCCCCCAAGTTGTCGAAGCAAAGAACAAAAATAAAATGAGAAGCTTTAGGTATTCTAGCATTCAGTCATCTAATTTCAAGTAAGTCCCTAACCATTTTTCTTTGATTTTATAGAAATCGAATCATGAGAGCTTAATTTAACTAGCCCATGTATCGTTTTTTTCAATTAGTGAAATTTTGATAAGTTTCCATTGTTGAGAATTTGATGAATTAGGTGTGAAATTGATAGAAATTAAGCTTAGATTATGAAAAGGGCTAAATTGTAAAGCTTAACAAGCTTGATTGTAAGCTTGGTTACATTAGGGACCAAATTGGATACAATGAAAAACTATTATGAAATTGAACTAAAAATAGAAATTAAAAGGTACCTAATGAGTAAATGTGAAATCGAATTTTAATATGAAGTTTTAGATTGAAAGTCATGCTTGTTCCTAATTTAGGGACTAAATTGAATAAATTGAAAAATATGTTTGGCTTTGTATTTGAATGTGATTTGGATGGAAAATTGATATTGTATAATTTTTTATTGTTATTCATAGCTAAAGATGACGTTGGGCCATCGAGAGGAAAAGGAAAAGCGTGAGTCGATGATGAGTGATGCGAGATTTCGATTTGTATTTCTCTGATTCGGGATCACTTTTAATTGTTGCATATTTATGATATTTTCCATAATATGACATTGAGGTGAGTTGACAATGATTATTTAAATGGGATTGCTATGTTTGAGATTGCATATCGAGATAGTGGACTAAATTGAATAAAATAGAAATTGCATGTATTAATTAGTATATGTGATCTGATATGGAATTGGGTTGAAACATGTTATACGATATGTTTAAATATTGAAATTGATGATAAAATGAGAAAGATAGAATGTGCATTGAGCTGTGGAATGAAATCGGAAAATTGGTTACCTTATTAATTGTTCGAGTAGAGACGAATATAGTTAGCATGCCATAAGATAGATTAAGTATGGGTTACTTTGACTATATGTTGATGAGTGTTAGGCACAAATATTACTTCGATTATACTGATGAGCGATGGGCACGATCTATTTACTTCGAACGTTTCAGTGAGGCACTGGGTGCCAATTTGGTATGTTGGTTGAGATCCGTGTATCCGTTTGAGTCCGAGTCAAGTTAGTAGGGGATATAAATTGTGAATCAGTCAAATCATGCTTGAAATGAATTAATGTTATGAAATTGTACTATAGGTACCTATATGCGATATATGATTATCGATAACATGTGAAAAACTATACGTGTAACACCTTCACCTAACCCGATCACCGAATTCGTGTGTAAAGTGCCACAAATAGACCGGTTTGGGATAATACCAATTTCAAGACTTAATAAGTTAAATACAGACTTTATTAAAAAACAAATCTCTTACAATAGAAATCTTAAATTAAAATAAATATTATTTCCAATTTCAACCTTAAAGGTTATGTTAAATTACATATTTGACCCCGAGGCGAAGCCTCTAAAGCTACCCCCTTCCTATATGCATAACAATTTACTGACAATAGTCCTTTATCTAATGCGGTCTGGCTTAGTCCCTCTTCAAGATCCTTGGTCACTCTTGGGTCCTGCAGACATAAGTCGAATTTTTTTTAACTTCGAAAGAATTTAGTGAGTTTCTTTACTAAACTTTGCAAAATAGCCCAAACTTGTCGGAGGAACAAAAATAAAACTAAACACATTTAACTCCCTGATCATCTAGGGACAATTTTTCTTAATCCAGATTGGTGGCCTTCGATTTATTTCCCAGACTCATTTATAAGTGGTTAGGCCTTTAAGCAATCTTCCCTTTGGCTGATCCTATAGCCTTTTGACAAGTTTTGACAGTTTCTTAGGTGTCTCATTGTAACCGTGGACTCTATCCTTCCTTTACTTTTATTCTTTCTTTCGTCTATTCCCAGTGTGGTTTCTTCTTTCCACCAAGTTCTTATAAGGTAGTCTTTTAGCCTACCCGTCTAATGACCCTTTGGTTATGTCCTCCTTGGTGGTCATACCAAATCTGATTAGTCTTTAGCAGACTCTTTTTCTTATTGCAATCCTGAAAGATTTACTAACATTCCATCCGATGGGTTAACTAATGAGGTCCCATGCCACCCTGGTGGACCAAGTCCCACTTGGGTATAATAGTGGTTGGATTACTTTATTGTAATCCACCTTATTCATGACACTCTGGCTTTACAATGTATCATGTCTATCTGTTCTGGTCGTTTTGGCCTACGAACCCAATGAACTATTAGCTAGGTGACCATTTAAGATTTTGATTTCTCTAACACAATGGTTTCCTATGGAACTAGCCCCTTGGTTGGTGCTTCTTCAATAGGTTCCCCTTAAAGAGGAATAGTCTTGACAAACATATCTATCACTTGGTTTAACCTTTCTAGTACCTTTTTCTGTCAAAGGGGTTCTAACTATCCCCTCTTTACCCTTTTGTATATTTGGGGTATCGATAATCAATCCTCCCCACATAAATCTGGCTTCAATGAGCCTTATATTGGAAGCAAGTCTCCCAATAACCTTTCAAGGTTTCCCTCTCACGTACAAAGCCTCTTTGAGCACTTCTTTGGCGGCTCTCAATGACATATTCTTATTCGCGATCTATGGATAAGTCATCTTCCCTTGCCTACTTATAAGACATTTTGGCACATCGTTTCACATGTCTAATTCTTGCTGGGTCACCACCCTTATGCCCTATCGGCTTTCATAGTTACTGTTTCGGCAGATTGTTCCCTCTTTCTACTACTTTTGCCTTGTCCGGCAGATTCCCCAAACTGGCTTGCCAATACTTGGATTTTCCTTCTAACTCTTTTTCCATATGCGTGATTTTCCATAATTACTGTCTTGATGGTCTATCCCATGTTTAATGTCCCAGTAGGCTACCTCGCATTTAACGTCCCAATGGACTATGTTGGTTGCTACAACCGAGCTATGGTCTTACACCTTTTTACCTCATGTTTAACATCCTGATGGACTTCTCCGTGTTTATTGTCTCGGCAGACTATCCCGTGTTTATTATCCCAGTGAACTATTCCGTGTTTACTGTCATTGCGGACTATTCCGTGTTTATTGTCTTAACGGACTACCCTGTGTTTACTGTCATGATGGACTATCCTGTATTTACTATCCCGATGAACTATACTAATTGTGATAGTCGAGCTATGGTCTTACATGTTAGACCTCTTCTGAGGTGTCACCTCGTAGGACCTTATCGCTGCCATGGTGTTGCCCCATAGAGCCTGCTCACCGCTGTCACGATGTTGCTCTATGGAACCTAATAATCATCGATATTGGTGCATCTGATATCCGTCTTGATGCTTGAACACCAAAGTGTCCCCTCCGCAAGGCCTAGATCTTCGCACATCACAGTTTGCACTCATGAACACTATTTGACGATATCTAACAATAATTCCATTTCCCCAACCTAACTTCATTTAACCCATCAATATTTCTCCTTCCGCACTCTACAATTTAAATCATGCAAAACATGTATTTCTCTTACATACTAGCATGGAGTACACTACCCTTAAAACATGTAATCCTAAATATTTCATGCATATTGAACTACCTTGCGGATACTCATATATCAAAACAATCTTATGCATGCTTGGCACTCACAATCATTAGAGTTCATACATCATCACAAAATCATGCTAGGCACACATCATTCCAGGAATGGATATAGAAACTTACTTGATGCTTCTTTGCCGCCTCAGCTTAGCTTTTCGAATGCCAGAGCTTCCATTCTCCTGGCAGCAAGCATTACAACCAAGGTCATAAATTAAACTCAACATTTTC
The DNA here is from genome assembly GCF_025698545.1 of Gossypium raimondii. Taxonomy (NCBI): domain Eukaryota; kingdom Viridiplantae; phylum Streptophyta; class Magnoliopsida; order Malvales; family Malvaceae; genus Gossypium; species Gossypium raimondii. The sequence goes on along the minus strand of NC_068572.1, from coordinate 7,697,301 downwards.
AACTTAAAACTCAGTTTCCAGAAACATGCAGAACCCCTAAAATGGTTCTGGAAACCCTTAACTTTATTTTCTAAATATTTCGTAGACTGCTAGACTTAGAACCTTACCAGCTCCCCAGATTTTCTACTTTTCGACTAATTCCTCATGATCATCGCTTCATGTAGAACTTTCCATAACCATCACTTCCTCGGAGAAACCAAGGAAGAAGATGAAGAAGAGAGGAAAATGAAACAGATTCGAGAAGGAGTCCCTCCAAGAAGTGATTTCCCATCTATTTATAGCCCCTCACGCTCAATTATCAACCCCATAGAAATCACCCTTTTGTAATGATTTTGTCTCCCACTAAGGGACCATCTGATTTTAATCCAACCGAACCAAAATTGGATCTCAACCACATCCAAAATTAGTTATTAAGTTTTCCGATTTTTTTAGTAGAAGCTACCAGCTTAGGGCTTCTTTCAATTTAGCTCTCCAATTGTTCTAATTTTCCAGACTTAACGAAAATAAGGTGTGACAATACGAACTAGTTAAACGAACCTGAGGGTCGATATGGAAAGATAACAAATGAATTGATTCGATTCATAAATGAAATGTGATATGATCAAATGTTAAAAATTGAATAGAAATGCAAACATTATTGATATTGGTATGTTAGCATGTTGATGCATTGAATGAGATTTGACATGAATTGTATATAAGTTGGTTGACATTTGAAATTACATTGAATATATGCAATTGATTGAAACTTATGTTATACTGACTTGAATCATGAAAATAACATTGAGCTTTATCGCTCAGCGTACGATTTATTTTCTCCGTGCGTAGGTATAGGTGAACCTTAAGATTATAAGAAGTAATTCCATCATCTAGGAAGTGATTCCTGACTCAGCAATGTTTGTATAGTCTTTTTTTACTTAGTATATGACATGTAACTAGGGTTTGAACCAATTTTGTACCTTAAATATGTTGGAAAAAATCTAGTTTAAAAACGATTTTCTTACACAGCATAAAATAAAAATTTTGAAAATCGACCCGATTTGTGATATTTATAGCACTATACCCTAGATCAAATTTGCACTTGTGTTTATGGATAGACGGATCCTTGTCATTCCTGGCTTTCAACCAAACAATCTTCTCCATTATTCTCATACTACGAACTACTTTGAGTGTGGGCTCGAACAATTTGAATTAAAACACAAAATTAGAAATAGTTTTTTTTCTTTAGTGTGAAAATAAAAAATATTTTCTCAAATAGAAACTGATAGAATTTGTTGTTTCTGAAAATAGATTCAATAATTGAGAATAAATTCTCTCTATTTTCAGGTAGAGTAACAATATCTTAAAGTTGTGTAAATAGTCATACCGATGCCATCTATTTACAGGGAGAGAAAGTAGAACCCTTGTTGAATTGTAGAAGTTTATTTCAATTAGAAAAATGAACTCCTAATCTAACTAGAAGTATAGGTGGCGAAAACCCTAATCTATATTACTGGGGTTTGTCATCCACCTTTTTTAACATGAAAGACTTTTGGGCCTCTCCCATATTGAGTTCAATTATAAGTACTTCTCGGCCTTTTAACCAAATACTTTATAATTTGATTTAACTTGATATTTTTTATTTCCCAAAATAAATTTCTCAATATATTTCCAATTTAATAATCTTCTCAACCTAATTCTAATTCCGCTAAAATCATGACGACTTTACCATAAAAGAATCTATGAAAAATATATTTATTTTTTCTATATTCAATGGTTCACTACGACTAAATGATTTATTTTCATTTTCGAACTTCATTTAATTCAAAAAACATAAATTCATTTTTCAAGTCATTTTCATTTTCATTTTGGAGAAAACCACTTTCCAAATGGTTTGATTTCTCCATTTTCATTTCCATTTAGGAGAAAACTATAAGCATTTCCAAATGTTCCCCATTTCTCCATTTTCACCATTTCTATTGATTTTTGATTCAATTTGCAATTCATTTCTAGTTTCAACGAGCTAGCGGAGGGACCGATTGGACATATGTAATTAGGGCTCAAATGATTTATAATTAAGTTCTAGCTTTTCACCTATTAATTATAAACCCATTTAGTCACGAAGTCATTCCACTATATTATCGTGACTGAGCTCTCTCTAACGACATACAATTACGAAAGCAACTTGATTAGTGCTCGTCCAATGACATTTTCATAAGTGTGTTACCCTCATAAGATATCCTTAATCTCTTTGGGATAATATTCGTTCTCCCAATATGATCCTGTTTTATCTCATGGTAACCATTACATCTTCCTTCATTAAAAGTTAATTACTATCAAATCATAATCAAGTCAATAATCACAAAAACGAACGACCAGTGGTCACGTTTAATTTTCATCAACCATGTAATACCAATGAGAGGATATTATATAACCATATCTAGGGGTGAGCAAAACTCTATTCGACTCGAAAAAATTGAAAAAAAATTCGAATTTCGAGTTAAACGAATCGAGTTATTCGAGTTAATCGAGTTATTCGAATCAACTCGAATTTTTTTTTCGAATTTCGAGTTCGAATCGAGTTGAGTTTTCGAATTCGAATAACTCGAATAATTCGAATAATTCGAATATCTATAGTATTTTACATTTTTACCCCAAACTCCCAAACCTTTTTACTTTTCCCTCAAAACTTTTACTCCTTCCCACTTTCCCCCCAAAATTTTTACTCCCCTCTCTTTCCAACCCCCCAATCTACCCAAAATCTATTTCCCACCAAAATTTTACTCTCCCATTTATTTTTTCTCAAAATTTTACTCTCAAAAACCCTCAAAACCTTTTATTTTCCCCCAAAATTTTTACTCCCTCCCACTTTTCCCCTAAAACTTCTATTCCCTTCCTATCCCACCTCTCAATTACCCAAATCCTCCCCCCTCCAATTTTTTTTTAATATTTTCCCCCCAAAATTTTACTCCCCATTTTTACTTTCCCTCAAACTTTTATTCGCCAAAACTTTTTATTTTTCCCCTAAACTTTTACTTCTCACCCTTTACTCTCAAATAAAAAATCAAAATTATCCAAAAAAATCACTAAACATAATATATCTACTATTTATATTATTAAATTAAATTTCACATTTTATATTATTTATATTATTGAATTGTTTAGTCATATTGAATATTTATATTAAAATTGAATTATTAATTATGCCATAAAATATTCGTGTTAAAATTTTATATTGGTATCAATTTCACATTTTATTTTTAAAATAACTTTTATTAAAAATCATATTTTTACATTTAATATATTTTTAATTCTAAAATACATAGTGACAAGAATCAAGATAATTGAAACAACTAAGCAAGCAAAGAAGCTAACCAAGATATAAAAATTAATAAATAAATTATGAAGTGATGAAAGTTAATAAAAAATTTGATTAAGGTGGACAAATTTTATTACGATGGGTGACAATGATTACAAGGACCCAAAATTATTTTTAAAAATTTAACTCGAACAAATATATTCGATTCGATTCGATTCAAATTCCATCTCACTCGACTCGATTCGAGAAAACTTCAAATAAAGTTAGGATGATAAAATGAGATTCGAAAACTCGATTAACTCGAAAATTTTCGATTCGATTCGATTCGATTCGATTCGATTCGATCGAATGCTCACCCCTACCCATATCTTCAGCTATGAATTCCACTGTTGTGAATGACACTTGATCTGCCACAATTTTTTGTAGTAGATTAAACTATTTACTATACTTAATTACATCGTAGGAAAGCAATTTAGTTATGTTTGTGTGTAGTTTTCGATTTTAGTTTATAGTTAATAAAAGAGTAATTTGAACTATTTATATGACCTTGGGGACCAAAATAGGCCTAAAGGTCGACTAACATATTCAGTATGTGTGCAAGACACCATACGAGGGCACAAAGACGGTGGACTACCCGCGATGTTGCAACATGGAGCTTCGGTGTTGCAACACAGTGAACATAGTACTCAAAAGGAGAAGTATGCCTTCGGTGTTGCGACATAGCTATAAGGTGTCACAACACAACCCTGAAATCAAGCCCTAGTTAGTAAGCTGCCATTAGTGTCACGACATAGGCCAGAATGTGTCGCAACATCGACATGACATGAAGAATTAATGAGCTAAGGGTGTTTTCGTCCACACAATGCACTTTAATGCAAAAACGTCAGTCGAATTTGGTCAACAATCAACAACCAACCTTAGTCCTATAAATAGAATAACTTTAAACACTTTATCGACAATTTTTCCTTCAGTTAGTTTTTACTTAGTTTCAATTTCCCTTGTAATTTAGATTTTTCTTTAGTTTTACTTCTACTTTTAGTTTTCTATTTCGTTCTTCGTGGGGATCAGATTGTAGATCGCCATTACCCTTTAATGTATTATTGTTCGCGTGATTATTAGTATATTATCTTGATTTTTCTCATCTTTGTTCTTGCTCTCTTTCATAATGTTTATCTTTCTTATCAATTACTTTACATGTGTTAAATCTATGGCGAACTAATCCGATACCGGAGATTAATGAGAGGATGTGAGATTGATTAACTTCTATGTAGGGTTTCTTAGTGGATTAGCTAGTTGAGATAGGAAGAATTTAAAACCCTAGGCTTGACGACCCTAGGAAGTCATATACATGGGAATGAACCTGAAATCGGTATTGCATATTCGTGAAAACCTTATCCCAATCCGGTCTTAACTGTGACATCGAGAGATAAGTAGCTATTGCCGACTCATTAGGTTAGTGGAAGGTTGAGAGACTCTGCTAGGTTAATGACTAGTTGATTGAGTAGAACCTAAAATAGGAATTAATTATGAACACTAAAACAAGTTAGTCTTCCATCATTAAAATTGATAAAATATACAATCTATTTCCACTGTTATTTATCTTATTTTTATAAAATATATTTTCTCATCAACTTAGGATTTATCGTAATATAATCTAAGTAAATTACTAACTAAACCCATTAGCGTAGGAATTAATCTTATTTTAGTCCCGCCTCTCATGGGTACGATCCTCAAAGTATTTCCATACTTCATTATAAAACTATATTACAACCTAACTCGTATACTTGCAGACACCACCGTCATTCACATCCTTAGTAGTAGTATTCTCACTTTCGATGTTGGTATGTCGGGAGGCGGTCAACGCTACATACTGCATAAGTCGTATACCTAATGCACCAACTTTCGATTTCTTATCTATTTAAACTCAGACTTTTACTTACATCAAATTATACGAGTTATGCATGCATAGTCTGTCATCCACTCAGGATCTAGGTATGCCATCCTACGAACGTCACAAGTGAATAAATCTATAAAAGGATTCAAGATCTGTTCTTCTTGGGTCCAATCCGATGTCCTGTCAGTCCAATTAGCCACATCTATGTCTCTATCTTCTGGGAGTCATCCACTTTGATTCCAAGACAAAGCATCTCTCCAATTGGACTTGATAGATGACATATTAGTCTTTTAATCAGTTTGCTCATTTTCGATTAGATTAAGGACATTTTTAGGTTTATCTACTAATATAAGTTGTGTTTCTGTATTACGATCTGACCATGTAATACTGCTTATTTTAGTTAAACATTAGATAACTAATTAGCAAAATTTGCTTTTATTTTCTTTGCGTGTAAAAACCATATGAGAACAATTATACAAAGTATATTAATGTTATCAATGAATTTATTTTATTAACCAATCTGTTCAACAAAATTACAAGTTTACGAATGAATAGACTACACCCAAGGCACCAAATCCAATAAAATAGTCATTTTAAAAGTTCATAGGCTAATGTTAACTTGAAGTACCATTTTGACATATTTTGGTGTGAACGTATTTGGTATGTTAGTGAATTAACTGAAATTGAAATGTTTAAGTGTTATTTCAGTTGATCCAAACTTGTACCAAATTGGACCTTTTGGAAATAGAAAGTTATGTCGTGACGACACACTCTCAACATCGTCACGGGACGTAGTTAGTGAGTTGTGTCACGACGAGGAACCACCAATTCTGCAATGACAACCCAATACTTTGAAATCTATACAATTTGGTCCTATTTCAATCTCGAGTTAGTAAAGAGCTTTCATAAGCTTGTATAAGACCCGTAAATGATTTCATATCGTATTATACGCATGTGTTACTCATATTTGAATGTCTAATGATATGTAATTGAATATAATTGACCGTAGTTGCTCTAGAAATGAATATGACATCCTGTAGCTCGGACCCGACGATCGAGTCAAGTATAGAGTTGTTACATGGTCTATGTGAGGTATCTTCTACCCTTTCTCTCTCTAATTTTTCAAGTTCTATTTGTTTTAAATCCAAGATTGGTAAGGGAAACTAAACAATATGAGTGAGCTATTCTTGAGCTTAAATTATCCCCAAAGTGGTTTGAAAGAAAGCATGTCTCCACTGGTCCATCTGAACAACCTACTGAGGAAGAGGAAGAACCTAAGGCAAAAACACTTGAAGTGGTAGTTGAAGTGCCCATTTCCACATGCACTTCGAGCAACCTTGTTGGGTTCAATAAGAGGATGGTTGATCATTTGAATTCCTCAATTAACTCTAATAACTAAGTCATTAAAATCTTTTGTCAAAAATTCAAGTGATTTAGTAGATAAAGGAGTGGGAAATAGCCTTGTGTAATGACTTGCTGTATAATGACCCAATATCTAGTGGTGTCAGAAAATACAATTTTGGAACTTCATTTTCGTAACCCGAGTCCATAAATATTAAATATGAATATTTAAAGGGTTAATTTAAAAATGTATTGAAATTTAGTTAAGTAATTTAGCTAAAAAAGTAGTTAATTAAGTCACGGGACTAAATTGTAAAATTTCAATCGCTATGGATTTTAATTAGAAAAGGCTTGAGGACTTAGATAGCAATCATCCAAGGGAATAAAATGGTCAATGAACCAAATTAGAATAAATTTTAGTGGATTTTGATGATGATATCCATTAAAGACTAAACTATTATTAAATTAAGGTTAATTAAAAGTAAAAACATGTTTAATTTAACTAATTAAGGTTAATTAGTAATTAATTGAATTATATAAGTTAAATGTTACTGGAAAAAATATCATCATCTTCATTCTTCATTTCGTTCTCCATAGATGAAAGAAAGAAAATCTTTAAACCCTTGAACATTCAGCCAAATTTATCAAGTAAGTCCCTAAGTCATTTTCTTTGATTTTTATAGATTTATGATCACGGGAGCTTGATTTAACTAGCTCGTGTATCAATTTGTCCAATTTTTGAAATTTTGATAAGTTTCCACTATTAATAAATTGATGAATTAGGCTTGAAATTGATAGAGATTAAGCTTAGATTATGAAAAGTACTAAATTGTAAAGCTTAACAAGCTTGATTGTAAGCTTGGTTACATTAGGGACCAAATAGAATAAATTGAAAAACTATTATAAAATTAAGCTAGGAATAGAAAGTAGAATGTCCCTCATGAATAAATGTGAAATCGGATTTTAATCCGAAACTTTGGATCGAAAGTTATGTTTGTCCCGGATTTAGGGACTAAATTGAATAAATTAAAAAAATGTGTTTGTCTTTGTAATTGGATGTGAGTTGGATGGAAAATTGATAATGTATATGTTATGTGACTGTATGTAGATAAAATTGACATAGATCCCGTGAGAGGGAAAGAAAAAACGAAAGTTGTCAATGAGTGACTCGAAAACTTAATTTGTATTTCTATTATCCGGGATCAATTTCATTGTTGTATATTTGTAGTATTTTTCAGAATATGACATTTAGGTGAGTTGGCAAGGATTATTTGAATTGAATTGAATAAAAGAGAAACTACATGAATTATTTTATGTATGTTATTAGATATGGAATTAGGTTGAAACAAGTTATATGATATGTTGAAATAGGGAAATTGATGATGATTTGTGAATGATATAATGTGAATTAAACTATATGATGAAATTAGAAAATTGATTACCCTATTAACTGTTAGGGTAGATTTGGATATAGTTGGCATACCATAGGATACAATAAGTACAAGTTACTTCGACTATGTATTGATGAGCGTTGGACGTATTTTCTTTCTGACGTTCTATGAGTGATGGAAAAAAGCCTTTACTTTGGTTATACTGATGAGCGATGGGCATAATCTATATACTTCGAACATTCAAATGAGGCATTGGGTGCCAAATTGGTGTTTTGATTGGGATACGTGTATCCGTTTGATCTCGAGTCATGTTAATAGGGGATATAAATTGTTTAATTGATTAAATGATGCTTGAAATGAATTAATGTTATGAAATTGTACTACAGGTGCATATATGTGTTATATGATTATCGATAGCATGTGAAAGACCATGTGAATCGGTTAAACGAGCCTGAGGGACGATATGTAAAGATAACGAAGGAATTGATTCAATTTGGAAATGAAATTCGGATTTGGTTGAATGTGTTACATTGACTAGAAATGTGATCATTAATGATATTGGTATGATATGTTCAACTAGTTTATTAATTGAGGTAATATATAGTTGATTCATTTGATATAATTGGTGTACCTTGTGGCATATACATGTTGATATGTGGTTTGAGGAGGCTCCACTGGTGAACTGTGGCATTACTGGAAAAACAATTGTACTAGTGAAAACAATATTTTAAGATTTCATTTAAGAGGTTTTGCTGAAAAGGGGTAACGACCAAAGAATTTAAAGAACGTTAGGTGAACAACAATTTCGTATTATAACCAAAGGAAATAAAAAGAGGTTGTAATGACTTTTTGAAGAATGAAGTTTGAAGTTCTCAGGATTTTAGAGATAAAAAGAGAAAATAACGAACAATTTAACGATATTGGCGATACAAATATTATTTTTCTCTTTGTCTTTTGACGGAGTAAAAGGAAAACGTAAGGATCATTCACTGCATATGAAGGTTGAAATATGGAAATACACCAGAATATATTCATCTTCCACAATATTCAAATAAGAGTGCGAATTAAATGAGTTTAATTATAACCTAAGCATATACATGAAATAAAAAAATATGAGAATTGCCCAATGTGTACATGTTACAGAAGAAACGAAGGAAAACACACAAAACAGTGACAATTTGGCTGAGTCCCTTCATGAACACAACTGACCAAAAACACCTGAAAGGGAAAAAGGAAATAGGGTAAGTTCAAAATGAACTTAATGAGTTCCACACAAACCAGAAACCTTTCAACCCAACAGTACAAATCATCAAGAAGATAGGTACAAACAAGTCTACAGTTAGGCTTGTCAAACATCATCAAAGAAACCTGCACTCACACTACAGATATTGAATACATATCCACACACACAACTGGCGAATAACAGATACTTATCCATAATAGGAAAACTGAACATCATACTTTTCGCCAAAGCATCACGCATTCCTTCAATTTGCAAAAACCTTCAGAGTGCATAGAAACGTAGCCTCCATTAATTACGGTTTGCCTTTGAAAACAGTTTGTTCCACATCCTGATTTCCTGGAGTGACAAATTGTATGTGGATATTAGTTACAACAGAATAACATTCCACGATAGATTCTATCTGTTTCAACAAGACACTCCACAGACAGGTATTATCTCAGCTAAGAATAGTTTGACTGCTGCCATCCTATCCAAAACTCTCCCTTACATAGTCTCTAACACTTCCTTTTCTATTAGCATAAGGCAACTCATAGAAAAGGTTCACACACAAGCACAGATCGCACAAATATTAATAACACAATATGCCCATGCACTAAAAATTACAATCCGCAGGCACTTACAGCCATAACTAAGTTCATATACATGTCACCACTAATTATAACCGTATGGCGGATACCATCCACAATTTAAATACCATTTCAATAAAACAATTAACAATAAAACATTTTTACATCTGAGACGGTTTACATGCAGTACTATTACAGACGTTTGGACATCCTTCCTCGAGTTAGCTTCTGATTGTCATAACATTTCGAAGAGCGACGGTACAATATTGTTCTATAGAGCCAGTAATTCATATATCCATCCGAACCTCCGCAAATCCTCATTGTTAATTCGAACACCCATGTGTTCCCCCGCAAGGTCGGGGCATTCACCAATCGAAATTTGCATTAACATGCATTTTCGAAGGTGAATATTGTAATATCATAATCTCCAAACATTTCTCCCATCACATTCTCACATCAACGATTTACCTCTACAACCCCCTTTTCTACCAATCTGGATACTGAGCTTGTGCTCCAAGGAAGGAGTATCCATTCAATTATTCATACTTGTTCAATCTTTATCATTTTATTATCATTTCAATTTGTTGACACAAACATGCGCATCTTATAACGTACACACAATCACATGGGTACGACAACAATACTTGAACAACCAGTTACGTGAGATGGTAACTCTACCGTCGATCGATATGATTATATCGTGAAGGATGACTACACACAACTCTATTAACACACAAACAGAATAGGATCTTCTAATTGGACATGACACTTTTGGCCAGCTACCAATCAGGATACGTGCATACACGAATCCACCAATTCGGCTCAAAAAACAAAACTCACCAAGTGTCATGCAAAATGACACATTCCTACCTAAGATTTAACACGTATCTAGTACGTGTCCACTACCAAGGGTCCCATAATAAAAGGAAAAGTCTGCTAAAAAAGGGCTCGCCACAAACGTCTCCGCCAAAATGGAAGAGCTTGCCAAAATAGAACTGGAGTCCACAAGATGACAGATCACCATAAAATAGTTCAATCGAAGCGAAGTGACAAAGCAAATCAGTCCAAACTTGTGAATCAAACTTAGCTCATACTCAAATCCTTAAAGACCTGTCTTGGTCAATCCACCAAAATACAAGTCCGCCAAATTGGGGTGCTCTCTCACCCTTAAAGAAAATTTCGTCCCTGAAATTTCCTTCCCATAATGGCATCAATAGCATTTATATCCTAGGCTTGCATCACAAGCCCTAGTTGTAGGTGGATAGTTCTAAAGTTCGTTAAGTTGTGGTTCGCGAACTAGTTACGGATTCACGATAGCGTTGGTTCCATTGGGATATACGTGTCAAGCTCTTTATTGGTGCTTAGGGAGTTTCGCTACACAGGGTATAACAAGTAGTAATTGTTAAATGACAATTTTACTTAAGGGGTTAAATTTTGATCTGTTATGTTTAAAGGCATGTTATATAGTGTTTTGGACTTAATTTAACATGTTAAATGTTAGAAGTGTTTTGGTACAAATTTGATATTGGTTAGAAGTGTTTAGAGGTATAGGTTAGTGGTTTGAAATGACTTTTCTGCAAAATTCTAGGTTCTGAAGATGTGGTATCAATACTTAGATTAGAAATATTAGTACTTTGCTATGAGGTATCAATATTTAGGTGTTTATGTCTTGGAACATGTGGTCTTGTAATTGCCTGTTTGAAATTCATATATGGGTATTAATACCCAAGAGGCTAAGTATCGAAACTTGACCACAGTTTTTGATATTTTGAGCTCAAGGTGTTATTTTTAAGTTAATTTTAGTTGCGCTATTGATTAATTACTATAAAATATGTTTGAATGCTTTAAAATATCTTTTCAACATATCTAGTAATCAAAATTTTGAACTGTTATATTTGTTAAGGTTACTTTGGTAACCAATGTAGCATTGTGAATTCTATCGTCGTTCAGGTCAAGTGTAGAGTGTTACAATTACGATCGAAATATAATTTACAAAATATCAAAATTATTCAAATCTATTTAAGATTATCTGACTAGAATAAAAAAAAATTGAATCTGAAAGGGTTCGAGTTTGAAAAAACCTGAGCTAAAAAAACACCTTAACCTGAACTGATCCGAATACAAAGACAACCTAATTCGAGCCCATCCAAACCCACTTGTTTGCTATCTCTACCAGGGATTTTGAAGAAGTATAGGTAATATAACTACCAACTTCAAATATAATTATAGAAATGAAATCCTTCAAACTAGTACAACGAGCTCACAGGGAACTTTCATAAACTTAATTTCATTATTATAATTAATTATAATTATTATTAGGTTCAATCGATCAGATACACAGTGCATGATCTCTTACAAGGTGCATAATAAATAAACTTTTGAGGTTGGAACATAAATATATTAGGATTGCAACACCTAATTAATGGCTCCCTTATCGGCGCCCTTATTTCTTTAATTTCTTGATGGCTTCCATCTTAGTGGATACTGGCAAAAAAAGCAAGAAAATAAAAATAATGTCAAGGAACGCATGATATATGTATACATATATATAAAATAGTGACTCACTCCTGGCAATTGATGTTCTTGGAGATTGGGAAATCAATATGAATTTTGCAGATAGTAGGAAGCGATGCGGCAGCTTGTTCATTTATCATGGGGAAACCAGCAGCAGCGTCCTTAGCACATTGACATGCTTGCTGCTTGTCAGCGGTGGTTGTGGCACTTTTCCGGAGTTGGTCCAAACCATTACAGCACGCAACGGTGGGACTCCCTATCCCAGTCATAATGTAAGAAGCGCAGGGTCTCACAAGATTAACAACTTCTTCACAACTTATGGTCGCCTCTCCTGGCCTAACCATCAACTGAACCATGGCTACCACCACCAAAACTGAGATAACAACACCCTTCATTTTCCTTTTTCTTTTTTTTGGTATTAAGTAATTAATAGTTGCTTTGAGCCTGAAGCTTGATCTCTCAATGTGTGTGGTGATTACAAAATGGCAGGTCCAGATGGATATATATAGGTCGAGGCATAACAATAGCAGTTACGATACTTTGGCTGCTTCTTTGCTTTCAAATGTCATTTATTTGGTTGCCTCGACAAGTAAAAGAGGATATGCTTTTTTGCATCATCTCTGCTATTTCAGTTACTTCTTTATTGCCGCATCATGGGATGGGATAGTGTTGTTTTGGTCCTACAGATGGTCTTCAATCTCATTATTAAATTTGGTGTTGGGATATTACAAGTGTTATATTACTTGTGAAATGCATTTTGCAAACAAAACCATGAAATTTGATGGACTAAAATAGATAATATTTTCTAAGTTTGGTATAGACCATCACATTTCATCGAGAGAGGTGTTATATTAAAATGAATAATGTACATATTGTGAAATTATATCACTTATGTGGCTATGTATGGTGAGTAAACTCGCTTTGATTTGAAAAATTGATTTTTTAAAAATTTTGAGTTAGTGGAACCAAGTTATTTAGTTTTTCAGATAAACTCAAATAAGTAATTCTATTTTTCAAATTAGAGTTGATTTAAATTTTAGAACTCGAACAATTAGAATAATTCAAATAACAAGTTGATGTAAATGTTCTTTAGATCCTTGACAATTTCGAAAATGTACAAATTTGTTAGGCCCATTTTGAATAAAATCATTCTTATTTATTATTTTTAAATATTTTAAAATAAAATCAGTTTAGGTCTAAGTTATGTCTAGTCTAAGGTTTGGGTTCAAGCCCAAATTGAGTTTAGAATTTGATAGCTTATGTTGTTGAAAAAAGAATTTGATACTTTATGTTGAATCAAATAAAGGTAACTAGGTGTTTAAGGTGTGAGTGTAGCACCCCAGAATTTCTTATGCAGTAAATGGTATTGTATCAAGAATGTACAAGAATAATTATAAATAAAATGAATTGATATTATTGGAACATATAATTAATAGGCGAAAAGTTGAAACATAGTTATAAATCATTTGAGCTCTAATTACATATATCCAATCGGTTCCTCCACTAACTTGTTGAAACTAAAAATGAATTGCATGTTGAATAAAATGAACAAAAATGGATAGAAATGGTAATACTAGAGAAATGAATAACATTTGGAAATAAATGTGATTTTCTCTAATTGAAATGACCTTAAAATGAATTTATGGGCTAAGTATCGGAACTTGACCACTGTTTTTTATATTTTGAGCCATGTGTGTTGTTTTTAAGTTCATTTTGGTTGCGCTATTGATTAATTACTATCAAATATGTTTGAGTGCTTTAAATTATCTTTTCAACGTGTTTAGTAATCAAAATTTTTAACTGTTAGATTTGTCAAGGTTCTTTTGGTAACCAATGTGGCATCGTGAATTCTATCGTCTTTCGGGTCAGGTGTAGAGTGTTACAATTACGTTCGAAATATAATTTATAAAATATCAAAATTATTTGAATCTATGTAACCTACCCGACTAGAATTCGAAAAAAACTGAAACTGAAAGGGCTCAAGTTTAAAAAAATCCGAGTTAAAGAAAAGCCTGAACCTGAACTGGTCTAAATACAAAGGCAACGTCTGTTTGATTGGCAGTAAAATGTTTTCCGTAAAATGATTACAGGAAAATATTTTCTGTAAAATGACTTACAGGAAAATATTTTCTGGTGTTTGATTGAATCTGTGTAAAATATTTTCTGCTGTTTGACAGATTTCCTGAAAATATTTTCCGGAAAAGTTGTTTTTTACATATATTAATAGTCAATAATAAGCTACAATATTGATCGTTATAAATTGGAAAAATATTATCCACAATGAGTACTAGTAAGAATATTGAATAATTATAAATTGCTTCGAAACCATAATGAGTACTAGAAATAATATTATCCAAATACATAATTAGTAGTACACCACATAGTAACAACATTGTCGAAGTGCATAATATTACACCACATAATAGTATCAATATCTTCAACCACGAGAAAATTTTTGAAGCCAAATTTTCTATGCTTCTTACTTTTAACTAAAAACATTTTGGCCTCTGATTCATGACTCCTAGATAATCACACACGAACACAAGAAGTCATCATCAAATCCTTCTTCCTCCATCGACATCACTTGTTCGTAAAGTCAGTCTTTGTCTTGTCGTGATAAATTGTTTCAAAGCATTAGCAATTTCGCCAAGTTGCTCACCCACAAATTTAATTTGTTCATCAACGAGACTTCCTTGACCACTTTTTCTTTTACGTTTGGATGTGCCAGATGAAGATACATTTGTTCTTACCTCTTGACCTCTTCATTGTCGCATCTACGAGCATTGAATCTTCATTACCATCATACAAATCTATGTCAAGAAATGTTACGCAAAACTCCTGTTGCCATATCTTTGCCAACAACCACACCATTTCATCATAATGATCAATGCTTTTATTCAAAATGGTTCATACTTCTTGTGTGCTGTTGGATATTATACACAATTAGAATAACAAGTAAAAACAATTGAAATATACTTAACATATATATACATATATTACCATCATCATTGCATCGTATGTCGCTCTATCACATGTGATCATTTTCATGTTATCATCCCATCCAAAACCACTTTCACCTCGAATTTTGCATATAATCTGCCACTGGTTTTTACTGTCCTCAAATGATTTTCCACGTGCTTCGTATCGCATTGGACTTGGAATCTAGAAGAAATGGCGTCGGCAACTCGATTAATAGAAACTGATTTGAAAGTATTAGAAGGCTTATTTCCTTTTTGAGCCTCCTCTGCTAGAATTTCAAGGAAAACATGTTCCATCGGTTTTGTCCACCTGAATTGCTTGGAGGTCCCTTCTTTGTTGCCCTTACCCATTCTACATTAAATAATTGTCATTGTCAATAATTCAATATCCAACAAGCTTAAAACATAATAATCAATTCAATATCCAACAATGTTAAAACATAATCAATATCTAACAAATTCAAGACATATATCAAAATCCAACAATCTAAAATTTCAATATCATTATCCAACCAACATTTACTAAAACATACATAACATAGAAACAATAATCTTAAGCCCTAAATCTACCTAATATTTCTAGCCATATAATCAGTCCACATATTTTGTGCAATCTCATCTCTCTTAGCAAACCATTCTCTTGCTTCTTGTCTTTCTTATCGCTCTGTGAGAGTTTGTATTATCGAATCAGACTCAGACGCCTCGTATAATCCTTGGTTAAGTAAATCACTAGGATCAACTCCCATTATATGATTATGAATGATAGAACAAGCCAAAACTATATCTACTTGAGTTTGAAAATTCCAAAATGGTTCAGCATCTAATACACGAAACCGTTTCTTCAAAATCCCAAAAACACGTTCAACAGTGATCCGTAATGATGAATGGCGAAGATTAAAGAGTTCCTTTGCATTTTCAGGCCCTTCAGCAGCAAACTCTTTTAAATGATATCGGACACCACGATATGGGGTAATACATCCAATTCGGATTCCATATCCAGCATCAGCAAGATAATATTTACCTACAATTTTACAATACATAATTAATACTAATAAACTATGAGCTTACTAGAACTATTTGTGATAAATATTACCTTCTGGAATTCTTAATCCTGTTGGGCGTGAAAGTGCATCATTTAAAATACGAGAATCATGTGCACTACCTTCCCAACCAGCTAGAACATAGGCAAATTTCAAATCAAATGTAATGGCAGCCAATACATTTTGTGTCGTCCCCCCTTTACGGCTTCGAAATCTTCCTTGCATGCTAGGTGGAACAGATGCACG
This sequence comes from Gossypium raimondii, assembly GCF_025698545.1. NCBI lineage: Eukaryota > Viridiplantae > Streptophyta > Magnoliopsida > Malvales > Malvaceae > Gossypium > Gossypium raimondii. The sequence goes on along the minus strand of NC_068572.1, from coordinate 7,680,793 downwards.
AATATGAGTTCCATCTAATGCTCCAATGCAATCTTTAAAATAAGGATAAAACCTTGGATTGTTTCTAATTTCACTAGGAGTTGACTCATCAGGTAATCTAATAACTAGTCTATACAATTTCAAAATAGCTCTCAATACAACCCTAAAGTAATGGTGAATTGTCTGAGTTGATCTATAATATCTAGATCCAATCACTCGAAACCTTACATTATGACCAATTATATGTAAAAATATAACTACTTGCTCCCTAATATTGACATATTTAGACGATTGTAACAAATTATTCCTACTAAGAATATCACATAAATTAAAAAAGGCGATCGGTCTCATCCTTATCACATCAATACAATGCTGGTCACCACTATATAAAATACTATTAATATAATTTTCTCTTTCATAATCTCGATTCACACGAGGGCGAGAAGCAATTTCCTTCATAATTTCTAATTTTTTAATCCAAAGAGCCCCAAAAGCTAAAACTGAAGCCACGGCTCCGGCAATTGCCATTTGATGTTGATTACAATCCATCTACACAAAATTATGCCACACAAATATATGATCATTACAAAAAAGATGCAAGATTTTCATAATATCACATAAAGTTGCCATGACTATGCATACATGCATATCAAGCTAATTGCCATAATTAATACAAAACTTCAATAAATGATTTGGTTAATACAATACTTCAACATATTTGATAAGCATATGAAAATGAAAGCATGACAAATTAGTTTTCTTGTAGGAAATTGCAATTGCTCCAAGATTTTGTTTTATATTATTAGGATTTCAATATCATGTATAATTAATTAATTAATCATGAATTTGAATGGGAAATTGCAATAGTGGATGGTAATGAGTTGAATAAACATGGAGTATTAGTGCTTGCCCATGATTATTGTAGTTCAATGATTACTATATAATATGTTGTTAATATTTAGGTATACTTGAATATTTTATATACATAATTAATGGTGAATGAATTAAGGAAGCGTGTCTATTATAACGATTTGATTAAATTAATTATTTATTATTAAATAAATTAATTTTATTTATATATTATTAAGAAGAATCAAATAAGTAAAATTAGAATAGATAAATAATTAAAAATATCATTCATTAATTTAACAAAGTTAATATTTTTAAAAAGGATTTATGGTTACGTAAAAGAAATCTTTTGTTTGAAATGAATTGCAATCGGGAAAATAAATGTTAAGCTTATTACAAATTGGACTTATTTAACTTCTTTCTAATAATATAGAGATTATTAAATTAATTCATTTAATAATAAAAATTAATTTGATTCGATTCTTATAATAGAAAACCTCCCAAATACTTAACCTAAAATCTTAAAATATTTTAGTTCACTTGTTATAATAAGTAAAAAGTTAATATCTTTATTATTAAATTAATTCATTTAATAATAAAAATTAATTTGATTCGATTCTTATAATAGAAAACCTCCCAAATACTTAACCTAAAATCTTAAAATATTTTAGTTCACTTGTTATAATAATTTGAAACTTTTATATATTTGATTTTTTTTAAAATATAGTATCTTTTCATTAAATTAATTAAGGTTTGATGAATTTATGAGTAATTTGAAAACCGTATTAAATATATATATGCCTTTCTAATCCCCACAAGAATTTAAAAAAATAAAATTCAGTCAAGCTTATTAAAACCTCCAATGGACTTCTGAGACAATTCAGTATCCTAAACACTTCAAGTGTGTAATTACAGCAGGCACACTTCAAGTCTATATTAATCAAAACTCCCCACTTCCTAAAAGGTTTCAATTTGAGTATTCTACAACAAAAAATCCCTGTATAAAGCATCCATTAATTTTATGCCCTTCTAAAACTAAAGATTAACTACTAACTACTTCACACAAATGAATTATCATGAAAAAAAAAGGTAGTTTCAAGTCTCAGCCACTACAAAAGCAGAACCTTATCAAACTGGACTTAACTTTCTCCACAAACTCATTTTTCTTAAATCCAGCAAAAATTTGTTAATATATTTGGGAGATAAACATGTTCGGTTAACTTGAAAGGTAAAGAAATTCTGCTGATGATTGATCAGACCATCGCCTACAATTGCTGCAGATTACCAGTAAGCTTGAATTACAATTTTTGACCAAATTTATTTAATACCTTAATTTGTTATGCATTATTTGTTACCCATTTTCAGGACCACGTGTAGTTTTTAGAGGAAAATAAAATTTGGGACCATTACCAGGAACAACAGAACAACAGAACAACAGGAACGACATTGAATCTTTTTCAAGCAACAGGAACAACAGAACAAGTCTTGAACACCAATTTGAAACAATATGGTTCAGCATTAGTTTGACTATAATCGAATAAAATGTTTCAGATTGAAGTAAATTATTCAGCAAGTAGATAAAACAAATCATTGTCTCTACTGATTTTTTTTTTAATGAAAGCATAAATAGTTGTTTATTCCCCTGACCATAACATTCATCTATTCTGTTGGGAATTTAGGCAAACAAGTAGGACAAGAAATTAGGGTGTTAAGGCTGCAGTTTTTTTCAATTTTCCTTTCCATTTAACATTATTCACTCATGTAAAAATTTCTTTTGTTTTTTCCAGCATAATACGAACTGTAATCATAATCTTTGGACTATTAAAAAGCCAAACATTTTGTTTTTTCAATTTTCCTTTCCATTTTGCAGGTAGAGATGAAGAAGCCAAACATTTTCTCTCTTAAAAAGAATCATCCTTTAGTAGCGAAAATTGAAAGAGAAGACATAACTATCTCTTTGCTAACTGATTTGGCCATGAAAGTATCCAAATTACCCATTTTCCAGTTAACCTAGAAACTGTTTGCAAAAAACATTTGCAGAAAACTACCCATTTGCAGAAAACACATCTACTACAAAAACTTGCAATAAAACTTGCAGAAATCAACAGATCCCCTAACATAGAGCTTGCAATTTTACCTTCGATAAACCAACAGAGGTAACCGGCACGCTAACGAGGCAAGCAAAGAGAAGAGGTGAACTAGCAGAGAAGATGAGGCAGAGATGATGATGCTGCAATCGATAGGGTGAATAGAGGAGCTATGGAAAGGGTGAAGAGAGGAACAGTGGAAAGGTTGAAGAGAGGAGCTGTGGAAAATGTCTTACCGATTTCTAAGGGGTAAGACATTTTCCGGAGGATGAGAGGCTTTTACCCGTGTTGTGGAATTGATTTTCCAAAAGGAAAATATTTTCCTCCAATCAAACATCGGAAAATGGGGAAAACCAATTCCGGAAATGGTTTTCCCCCTATCAAACAGACCCTTAATTTCATTATGATAATTAATTATTTTAGATTGACAAATAATGATTTGCATCTGTCTTCTTTCAATTCAATTTTCATTTTGGCTAAGAAAAGAAAAGAAAAGTATAAATATAACACATTTAATAAATATTTAAATTTAATGTATATATGACTTTTTCGATACTTATAAATATCTCAAATTTTTTAAAAATTTAAAGGGTAAACTATAAAATAGTCACTTTTGTTTGCCTCGGGTTACATTTTAGTCACTTATCTTTAAAATGTTATGTTTTAGTCACTTATGTTATTATTTTGTTAATAAGTGATCACTCTTCCATTAAGTTCCGTTATCTCCCTAACAGTAATCCTATGTGGCAGTCCAACTAGATTTTAAGTGCCAACTTGGATTTCCTAATAGGATGAGAATAGATTTTTAATTAAATAATTTTAATTAATTAAAAATTTTAAACCCTAAATTTTAACAAAAGAGGATTCAATGGAGGGTCCAGGTATGTCTTCTTCACAGACAAATTTATGTTCTAAGACTTAAAATCAAGTGGTTGTCGACAAATAAGAAGATGGTAATCGTTTTTGTTCCTAATCATTGCATTTTCCAATTCTTCATGTTCTTGAATAATTGGTTTCTCAATCCGATTTTTTCTGATCTGAATCGGCTTGTTTGTTCATAATCCCTTTGTGGGTATTCCTTTTCTGCTACTTAATAAGCTTCTTTTAGTTGTTAATATTAATTATTTTAAGTTGAAATTTTATGGGAACTAATATTTTTCCGCGTAATCATACAGTTAACCCTGCAAATGAATATCTGTATCCTTAGTAAAATTCAAAAATAATACTCACGCGAAACTCAAGGCTGGCCATGGATCCTATCATTCAAACTAAACATCTCAGCATGATCTAATTTGCAAGGCCCTATTATACCATCTGCTGTTATATCCAAATAACAAGAATTATGTCCTGTATCTTTTTATTTTTCAGTCTTCAAGCAAAGTCATTAGAATACCATCTGAAATTTGTTGAAACTAAAGATATATCGATAACTAATACCATAGCTTAATTTCATTGTGACAACTTACAACCAATGATTGCCAATAGTATACCTGATTATCCATACAGGCTCGGAGGCAATGTTTGCTGATCTTGGTCACTTCTCTTATGCTGCGATTCAGGTAACTCAACACTAATACCTTGTAAATTTTGATTTGATGGTTACTGATTAAATTTGAGTTCAAAGTCAGCTACTAAATTGAAATTTAACCTTTGTCTTGCTGCAGACTTCTTTCACCTTTCTGGTTTATCCAGCTCTTATATTGGCATATATGGGTCACGCTGCTTATTTGTCTCAACATCATCATACGAGTTACCACATCAGCAAAGACAGGAGATGTTAATGCATGTTCTTATAAAGATAAATGTCGTTTTAGCCATGACATTGAAGCCTTTATGGCTCAGGAATACCCATTTCCTGACTTTATAATTTGATCAAATTTTGCTAATTGGGTTTTTTAATAGTTTTTTTTTTGTATGTAGAAACCAGCTGATCTAGAGGGTGACTGCCCATTTATAAAAGCTGATGCACCCTGCCCTTATGGTTTAGCCTGTAGATTTGTAGGCACGCATAAGGATAATACTCCCGCTGCTACTTCTAATTTATTAAAGAAAAGCTTTGAAGTCAATGGACTAAACAAAGATGTTCAGAAGCTTTTGTGGAAAAACAAAATGCGCTTTACTAAAGCGGATGCTGTAGTTAAATCTCTTGGACTAGCGGTACAATGAAATAAATTTTTTATTGGTCCTTATTTCTTGCATTTCTGTTCATTCCATCTTGTTGTATCATCATTATGATTTAATGTTAGTAACTTGTTATCAATGCGATAATTCAAGGCCCAACTGGAAAGTAAAGAAGCTGGTAGATGAGGAAGATGAAGTTGGTTTAGATGGTTCTCATGCTGCCGATGTGACCAATTGCAAAAAGGTGGTTGATGATTCAGTTGACTGTTCTCTGTGTCCTTCAACATTTCGAGCAGCAGTTAATGCTGAGGAGGCATGTGAAACTGATGAGTTGAGACCCTTGAAGAAGGCCAAGTTAGTGGTTGATGAAAAATGCTTTGATGAAGGGGAAGGTGATAGACTTTTTGTAGATTTCTTATTCTTTTTCATTTCTTGTTGGAATGGCTTAGCTACGCGTGTAGGTATATTCCTGTTGGTCTTTTAGATATCATCCCCCAACGTCTGAATTGGCGACCTTCCTCATACTATGGACAAGATGATCTTGAGACGCTAATGGCCTTTGATTCTACAGCTGAGTGGGTATGCAGTTGCTTCTTATTATATGTCTAATCGTAATAACGGTAGTAGTGATCCTCTTATTAGTTTCGTCTTCACTCGTGCAGATCCGTATATCTGAAATGCTGCTTGGCAAGGTTCCAGATGGTTTCACATTCGCACCAAAACACAAATCCAATACTTATGATCGTGCAAAAAATGGCTAATTTTGTGCCATTTATTTAATATTACAACATTTTTATGAATGCAAGTCTTTTGGTTTGCAGATTATGTTTTTCATTCCCTAGGTTTATTTAATTGCAGAAATCGTATTGAGTTGATATCACTATCTTTCAATTTTGTAGTTAAGTTAGCGGTATCTGATACTAACTCGTGCTGCTATCTAGCTTCTATTATTCAAGGGAGTATGCTCATCTTGCTCCAAATTTAATACCATTTAACCACGATAACTATTAAATAATGTAATTGTACAAGATACTACAGATTACATTTTCATTTGAATGGTTAAAATATAATTAAGGGATGCTTTGTGCCACTTGTGATTGAAAATTGTAGTTTTAAGTGTGACAAGTTTTATCACGGAAAACTATTCAGCTTCCACGCCAGAATCCGAAACTGCAATCACGACATCATAGTCAACGGGAGCTTCGGTAGTAAGTATTTCCCCAAAAGCCTGCCTTGATTCATAAACAAACCTTCCAAAAACAACAGAATTAGGCAAAACAAAACATATATGCTAAAAAATGCATTATTTTGGTTCAGGGTGGGGCATCAAGCAAACTGATTAAACCCTATCTTTTTTATCCACCACCAACACTTCACCAGGATATACCTCTCTCTCATATGTTGCCTCGATCAAATCAAGAGCACATGTTTCAGAGGAAAAAACCACAGCACCATTGCTCTTCCTTCCCATTACCAAAGGCCTAAATCCATGGGGTCACACACTACAACAAGCTTATCCTTGGTTACAAACACCATCGAATAAGCTCCTTCAAGCTTCTCACAAGCTTTAACAATCCTCAAAAAGAAAGGCCTAGCTTTTGAAATAGCAATCAAATAAAGTACAACATCAGTATCAGAACTGGTATTGAAAATTGAACCATTGTCTTCAAGCATAGCTCTCAAAGCTCGACAGTTTACCAAGTTTCCATTGTGTGCAACCCCAATGGACCCAAACCTGTACACAGCAACAAAAGGCTACACATTTTTTAACATAGAAGAACCAGCAGTTGAATATCTAACATGTCCAATAGCCATTTCTGATGTAATTGTTCAATAGTTTAACATTTAAAAAAAATATTGTTTCAAACCCTCAATTAAGATAAAATGTATATTCTAACTATTGTTAACATGATTCGACAACCCTTCCAAAAAATATATTCTTTGTTCACAAAACAGATATCCTTTTGAAAGGTAATTTGGCCCTAAAATTTGCTTTCAGGTTTGAGCTTTGTTGGGTTAAGGGTGGTTGGCTTGATGTGTTATCCATTGAAATGGCTTGGTTCAAAATTTGCAGGCTTGATGATTGGCTTGCCATTTGGTTACCCCCAACAATCCCTTTGCACGTCCTTGTATTATGGCCTGGTTTGCCACATTTGGTGCAGTTGGCTTGCTGTCCTGTCTTGCTTGATTTTGGTCCACTCTTTCTTACTTCATCTACTTCCTCCCTTATTATTTGTTTGGGTCTTCCTGGGGGCCTTCTAATTATGGGAGGAAGAATGGGTTTCATGTCTCTCACATGTTCCCATTGCATAGGACCTATACACAAAAATTTAAAGATGTCAAACACATTTTATAAATATGTAATATTTCATAAAGTCTTAGGGTTTTAGGGCTATTACCTTTTACAGGGTTAATCAAGTGGCTGTAAATATTCAACTGGGTAGTGACAGTATAACATGTATTTACATAAGTTTCAGGGCTCACAACAAGTAATTGCATGCAAGAAACAACATGCTTACATGGGATTCGTGACAAGTCTCATTTTTTGCATGAACAGGAGGAGTTGAGGAGGTCAACCACATGCTTGTTGCCTAATCCACAGTCTACCTCATACTTATCATTTCCAGCATATATTGGCCATATACTATAAACAAAGTGACATTTTAAAGTTAAAAACTTTTCCATCCAAGCAATAGAATTCAAGCTAAGTAAAAAAGAGTTAGCAAAACTTACTTATTGGACTGACTAACAATTTCAGACATTTTCTTCTGTATCCTTGGACATAAAAGCCCAGGATACTTCTCAGCAGCCTTTCTCATAGAAACTAACCTAGTCATGACTTTTCTTCTAATTATTTCCAACATCGTTAGGAGAACAAGTCCTTAAATAACTCCAAAAACAATTATACAACATGAAATGATAAATAGTCAGATTTAAAAAAAAATTTCAACATTGTTGAAAGATTCACTGTTGTTGTTCAGTAGTAGATCAGATTTGCATCTGGTTGAGAAGTGGGCTCTTGACCAAGTTCTTGGATCCTTGTCACATAGCCAAGCCTCAGTAGATTCTGACAATGACCTCATTTCAGACATTGCTTCTTCAAATTATCTTGGAAAAGTTGCTTTAGCAGCTTTCCAGTAAGTAAGACACATAACTTGGCCTCTAAATCCTTCTATGTTTTTAAAATTGTTGTAAAGATGTTTGGCACAATTTCTTGCTTCGGCATTAGGGAACAACAAAGAAATTGCTTCTATTAAACCCTGTAAAACAATTAAAACAACATGATAAGCAATCTTTTTTATATAAACAATTTAGCGTATACTATGACTTTATAGTACCTTTTGTTTGTCAGACATGAAGCATATATTGTAGGAGTTGTCGATCTCTAAATTCCCTCTATAATAACTCGAGGAACCAAAACCATGATTGTTTGTTTTCACTCTCAACTGCAGCAAAAGCCACTAGATATATACAATCATGGGCATCAACCCCAACAGTAGCAAGCAAATGTCCACCATAATATCCCTTCGGCCAACACCCATCTAACCCTATAATTCTCCTACAACCAGTTAACCAACCTAATTTGCATGCTTTAAGGCATATATAAAGCCTCTGAAATGGCCTACAGTCTAATTTACAAATGGTTGTTATACCAGGGTTGCTTCTCCTTAACTCAAGTAAATAATCATATATATTAGCATATTGGGCTTTGTGATTCCCTTGAACTAGTTCCAGAGCCCTAATCTTAGCCTCATACATTTAGTCCGAGACACTATTGTTCCAAAATCCACCCTAATATCATTTTGTAAGGATGTTAAGGAATAATTGGGATCAACATGAAATTTGTGTAAATAATGTCTAGCCATCCACTTTCAAGTAATATTCTTATTTTTCATTACCTTGCCACACTTATGGTGGTTGACTAAGGTCTTAATTTGCCAACTCCCATCTATTGGATCCTTGGGATTTAATTTGGATGCCCATAACGTCCATGGACAACTAGGTACACAGACTGCTTTCAACCTAAGCTTGTCATTCCTAGTTAGTTTGGTTACTACCCTATTTATCCTTCCATACTGTTTAACTGCATCGTTTAAAATGTCTCTACTAGGGAAAACCAAACCCTTTATCAATATAGGGTTGCTTATATAAATTTGAGGATTGAATAGAGGGTACTTTTTATTTCTCATATCACTATTACTATCAAAATCATCTTCTAAACCCTAGAAACTTGAACCCAGTAAGTGGTCTAACTCCTTCTGTATCATTTTACCTACTAGTTCAACCTCTGGTTTATCTACCCTATCACCATCAGGCTCAAAAGAATCAGGATAAGAAGTACCTGACTTATAAGCTTTGTATGAACTATCATTTGAGTCAGACGCTTCTCCTCCAAAATCTCCCTTTCAAGTATTTTGTTCAACTTCAAACCCTAAACCAAAAAAGAAAAATAAAACATTATATTAGTATCAAAAAATTGCACAACAATTCAAACTTGAAAAAACATTATCTCAACTTCAGTTCAATTTCAAACAACATCACTAATGAATTTATGAACTAGGGGTGAGCAAAACTCGATTCGACTCGAAAAAATCGAAAAAAATTTGAATTTTGAGTTAAACGAATCGAGTTATTCGAATCAACTCAAATTTTTTTTCGAATTTCGAGTTCGAATCGAGTTGAGTTTTCGAATTCGAATAACTCGAATAATTCGAATAATTCGAATATCAAACTATAATATTTTACATTTTACCCCAAACTCCCAAACATTTTACTTTTCCTCAAAACTTTTACTCCTTCCCACTTTCCCCCCAAAACTTTTACTCCTCCTCCTAACCCTCAATCTACTCAAAATCCATTTCCACCAAAATTTTACTCTCCCATTTATTTTTCTCAAAATTTTACTCCCAAAACCCTCAAAACTTTTATTTTCCCCAAAATTTTACTCCTCCCACTTTTCCTAAAACTTTTATTCCTTCCCATCCCACCTCCCATTTATCCCAAACCCTCCCCCTGCCAATTTTTTTAATATTTTCCTCCAAAATTTTACTCCCCTCGATTTACTTTCCCTCAAACTTTTATTCCCCAAAACTTTTATTTTTCCCTAAACTTTTACTTCTCACCCTTTATTCTCAAATAAAAAATCAAAATTATCCAAAAAATCACTAAACATAAATAGTAATAATTTTATTTATATCTACTATTTATATTATTAAATTAAATTTCACATTTTATATTATTTATATTATTGAATTGTTTAGTCATATTGAATATTTATATTAAAATTGAATTATTAATTATGCCATAAAATATTCGTGTTAAAATTTTATATTGGTATTAATTTCACATTTTATTTTTAAAATAACTTTTATTAAAAAATCATATTTTACATTTAATATATTTTTAATTCTAAAATACATAGTGACAAGAATCAAGATAATTGAAACAACTAAGCAAGCAAAGAAGCTAACCAATATATAAAAATTAATAAATAAATTATGAAGTGATGAAAGTTAATAAAAATTTTGATTAATGTGAAGAAATTTTATTACGATGGGTGACAATGGTTACAAGGACCCAAAATTATTTTTTTAAATTTAACTCGAACAAATATATTCGATTCGATTCGATTCGAATTCCATCTCACTCGACTCGATTCGAGAAAACTTCAAATAAAGTTAGGATGATAAAATGAGATTTGAAAACTCGATTAACTCGAAAATTTTCGATTCGATTCGATTCGATTCGATCGAATGCTCACCCCTATTATGAACATTTTAGGACATTCGGACAACAGTCGATATTCACATTTGGATAGCATTAAAATACATAATCTAGAGCATGAAAACATTAATCATTATTCACATCTTGACACCTGAGTTAAAATGAAAAGCTGAACATATACATTTGCATCAAACTACACCTGAGTTAAAATTAAAGTCCATGTTTTGGGAGACAGCAACATAATTACTTTCCATCTCTTCAAGAAAGTTAAACATAACACATTTAAAAGAAAAAAAAACACCATATTCAAATATAAAACAAGTACTAAACTATTTTGAATAACTACATTATAAAATTTTTAACCTTTCTCCTTTTTTGAGAGAGAAATTTAAACCTTAGTTTACTTGTATTGGAAATAATATAAATTTGAATGGAATAGGCTAAACACAGAGACATGGAAATAATAGCATTAGGTATAATATAAATGATACAAACTTCAACAGCAAAGATTTTAGGTTAAACTTAGGAGCAAATTCATCCCTCTGTTATAAAAGCGAGCAATTTAGTCTTACATTTAATTTCAAAGCAAATAGGTAAAACTGTAAATGATAGTAAGATTGAAGTCCTTATCATGTTCTAAGTCAAATTTTTAGACATTCAACATTACAACATTTAAAATTTTATCTCTTCGCTTCAAAAATAAAAATTAAACGTAAAGAGGCTACACTATTTCTTTTTGTTTTTGCAAAATCAGTTAAATACAAAAAGGATTGTTGAGAACAATCCAAACAAGTTCAAACACAGTTTAAAAAAAAACAAAAAAAAAAACAAAACAGCCTAGCCAATACTACAAAGCAGACAAAAACACTTCAACAACAGACTTTCTAATTGTACTCTGCTATAGAAAACAACAGACCATCCCAGCATCAACCACTTTACTTCAGCAGCAAAACACCAAGCAACTTTAAAGAAGTTTTTCCTTGACATGCCTGCCATATCAAAAGATTCTGCAAAAATTGTGGCAATCGCCATACCAATCAAACCTCGACATGAGACTACAATTCGAACCTCAACCACTACAACAAAAACCTCCCAAAATCATGAACAAGTTTTGTTTTATTTGTTTTTTAGAAAACTGTGTTTGAACTTGTTTCTTAAAAATTCTGAAGACTTTGCTTGAAGAGTGAAAAATAAAAAGATACAGGAAATAATTCTTGTTATTTGGATATAACAACATATGGTATAATGGGGCCTTGCAAATCAAATCATGTTGAGATGTTTAGCTTGAATGATAGGATCCATGGCCAGCCTTGAGTTTCACGTGAGTAAAATTTTTGAATTTTACTAAGGATATGGACATTCATTTGTAGGGCCAACTGTATGATTGCTCAGAAAAATATGAGTTCCCACAAAATTTCAATTTAAAATAATCAATGTTAACAACTAAAAGAAGCGTATTAAGTAGCAGAAAAGGGATACCCACAAAGGGATTATGAACAAACAAGCCGATTGAGATCAGAAAAAATAGGATTGAGAAACCAATTATTCAAGAACGTGAAGAATTGGAAAATACAATGATTAGGAACAAAAACAATTACCATCTTCTTAATTGTCAACAACCACTTGATTTTAAGTCTTACAACATAAATTTGTCGGTGAAGAAGACATACCCAGACCCTCCATTGAATCCTCTTTTGTTTTTGAACGTGAATAAAAAATTCTGATGATAATAGCTTTCTTAGTCAATTGAAAAAAAAAACTAAAAAAAGGGGGGAGATGAACGGTTTTTTAACTAAGATTTAAGGTTTAAAATTTTAATTAATTAAATTTATTTAATTAACAATCTATTCTCATCCCATTAGGAAATCCAAGTTGGCACTTAAAATCTAGTTGGACTGCCATGTAGGATTACCGTTAGGGAGATAATAGAACTTAACGGAAGAGTGGTCACTTCGTAACAAAATAATAACATAAGTGACTAAAACGTAACATTTCAAACATAAGTGACTAAAATGTAACCTGAGGTAAACAAAAGTGATTATTTTTGTAGTTTACCCAAATTTAAATATAATTATGACTTTTGTCGACACTTTAAAATGCTTTAAAAAGTATCTTACTTATAACAAAGATTAGAAGGGTCGAGAAAAAATTTATTGGCAAAAGCTTACATCTTATCAACACTTGTAGTCATCTTATCAAAAACTTTTTACCGGTATCTTCCTTGTCGGTGATCAATCGATGGTCAAAGAATTACCGGCAAAGTCAATATTGACAGTTTTTATGTTTTTTTGCCGATACTTATAAATGTCGTCAAAGTAATTTTTTTAATGTCATGAGCTTTGAAAGAACTAGTTGTCCAACTGAGTAATCGGGGATAAGAGCTTGGGTTATTATCTTTCTTCACATCAAAAGGTTTGGTATTTCTTAGTGTGTTCCATTGATGTGGTTATGAGTAAAATCAAAGGCCATTTGGGTGTGATTAGTCGAGTATTTCAGGGTTGGTGCTTGGGTTTTCATTTACACTCGTATTCAAAAGCAATCATCCTAAATTCGAATAAGTGAAAAAGTATTAAGTGCCAAAAAAAAAGTAAAACAATAATAGAAATACTTAATTGTGCATATTGCTAAATAGTTTGAGTTCTACTTCTATCTCGTGCTTGTTTAAGGGTATGGGTGGATTAAGTTGTTGAAAAAAAGAATTTGATACTTTATGTTGAATCAAATAAAGGTAACTAGGTGTTTAAGGTGTGAGTGTAATACCCCGAAATTTATGATGTAGTAAATGGTATTGTATCAGGAATGTGTAAGGATAATTATCAAGAAAATGAATTGACATTCTTGGAATAAGCATATTGGAGGTGGATTAGATATTTGGAGAGACAATATGAATAATGAAAATTTTAATAAGGATTAAATTGAAAATTGGTGAAGTTGGAGATTAAAAGAGTAAAATTACCATTTTAGCGAGATTGAAATTTTTAAAAATATTTTTTAGGATGTGGCATGGATATGCATTGACATATGAAGTTGGAAATTCAAGTTAGAGACTAAATTGAATAAATTGGAAAAATGTAAGGATTAAAGTGAAATTTTTTATTTTTATGGAAGAGGATCTAAATGCATTATTTTTCATTTTAATAGATTTTGAATACATAATTATGGGGTTAAAATTTTCAAGCAATGAAGTGTAAAGATTAGTGGAAATGTTTGGTAATTAAGGATGGAAGTTGTTGAAACTTAATTGGTTGGTGGAAAATAAATAGATTAAATTGAAATTAAAAATATATAGAATTCTCTACATTTTGGCATGGGAAATGGTAGCAAGAAGCAGGAATTGATAAGGAAAGAAAGAAAAGAAAAGAGAGAAAAAAGGGAAGAAAGAAAACCAGAGAAAAAAAGAAAGAAAATTTTCCATAAATTTAAATTTTTTCTTGAATTTCACCTTAAAACCATAGTTAAACCCCACCATCTAGAATGTCATGAGGTCATTTCCTATCATGGAAAACCAATTAATTGAAGAAGAAAGTAAAGGAAAAGCTTAGGAAAGTGATTACAAAATAAAAGAGAAAGGTATAATTTTATGATTTTTTCAAGATTTTCATGTTATTTGGAAGTGAAATCATATAGACATTATATTCAAAACATGATATTGATTATGTTTCATGTATTTATGCATGAAGAAAAGAAGTTGACAAAGGAAAACATAAGCTTTGGATTGAAAGAATTGAATTCAAGTGAAGAAAATAGTAAGTACTTAATTCAATTTATGTTTGCTTACCTTAATTTAGATGTACAGTACTTAAATTTAATATGAAATAACTAAGTAAAATATTAATTTGATAGTATACTATGATGAATGTAGTTTAGAAGTTATGTGATTAAGTTAAATTGTTGTAAGAATTATGTTTAAATAAAAGTAAGACATCAATGTCAAATTTACAGTGAGTATGATAAATCAATATATTTATGAAATAGAATATGATTATGATCTTTAAGTATGTATATTTAATTTAATAATGAATATATACATACATAAGTATGTTAGTAAAATAAGAGAGAAAAGAATTTACATGTACATTTGTATAAAAAAAGAGAATAAATAAAAGTTATTATAATCTTTAAGAATTAATACAAATATAATAATTTTCATGATAACAAGTATGATATATGATATGTAATATGATTTTTGGTGTAATGAGGGGTCAAGGTTTGGTTGGGAAAAGGGTTGGTGAAACGACGGTATCCATGGGTTGAAGGAGTTCTAGAGTTCTGTTTATACTTATGTTCTTTGTGTTGGATTTGGTGCCCTAAGTGTAGTATTTTCGTCTATGTACACTTGTAATTTTTTTCAAACAAATTGGTTAATGAAATAATTCATAAATTATACTAATATACTTTGTATAATGTCCTCGTATGGTTTTTGCATGCAAAGTAAAATAGAAGCAAATATTGGCTCATTGGTTGTCCAATATTTAAATTAATACTAAACGATAGTACGTGAGCGGATCGTAATACGGAAAGTTAACTCTTATTAGTAGACAAACCTAAACATGACCTTAGTCTAATCAGAAATGAGCAAACTGATTGAAAGACTAATATGTCGTCTTTCAAGTCCAATTGGGGCGATGTCTTGTCTTGGGCATCAAAGCGGATGGCTCTTATAAGATAGAGACATGGATGTGACTGATTGGACTGAGAGTACATCGGAATGGACCTAAGAAAAATAGATCTTGAATCTGTTGATGGATTTATTCACTTGTGATGTTCAAAGTGTGACATACTTTAACCCTAAGTGGATGACAGACAATGTATGCGTGACTCGTGTACTTTAATGTAAGTAAAAGCCTGAGTTCAAATAGATAAGGAACCAAAAGCTGGTGCATTGGGTATATGACTTTTTCAGTATGTAGCGTCATTCACAATAGTGGAATTCATAGCCCGAGATATGGGTAAATGATATCCTCTCATTGGCATTACATGGCTGATGAAAAGTAAAAGTGGTCACGTGTAACGCCCTGGAATTTGGGCCTAGAAGTATTGGGCCTTGAACAAGGGAACGGTTAGGAAACTGTGCACAAAAGTATGTCTGCTTTAGTGGTTAAGGGTCCTGAGAGGAGTTGGAAAAGTCCTGGGTTCAAACCTGAGCTTTAGCAAAAAAATTGGTTTTAAGTGGATAAAACCCTAGATGCTTGGATGTAGGCCTTTTAAATTATTGTGTTAAAAAAATGACATAAGGAAGCATGTGGTCTAGTGGTTGTGGCATCATTAAGGTTATAAGGGAGTCTGGGTTCAAGTTTTGGCTCTTGCAATTTATTTTGGTTTTTCTTTTAAAGGAACCTGGACTTTGGCCTTTAGACCTTTTAATTAATTGAAGATAAAATGTGGCATAAATGAGCTTGTGGCCTAGTGGTGGTGGCATGAGTTGGCTAGTACGAGAGCTTGGGTCGAGCTTGGGTTCGAATCCCTTAGCATGCAAAGAGTATTTATTTTATTTCTCTGCAGCATAAGAAGTTTTGTCATCAGTTTCTAAAATTGTGAAGGCTCTTTTCTTTCACTGTTCTCTTGTGCCGAATTTGCAAGTGGCCATTTGTACATTTTGGGTATTCGAATCCTACCATTCTGGTAAATTAAACTATTTTGTTTTCAAGTCCATTCCTCTCCCCTTCTTTTGCACCAACATCTGCCGAAACCTCCTCTTCTTCTCTATTCTTTTCAAGTTCAGCCAACTGCTTGTTTCATCCCTTATTGCCTATTGATTCTTTCAGCCAAATCTATCGCCCTAGCCCATGGGACTCTGCCTCATTTTTGGCTTGTGACCGAAAGATCTCCCCTCTCTTTTTGATTTAGATTCTTCTCTTCTTCGGGTGGTTCTTACTCTGGCAAAACTCAACACTTATCCCCTCTCTGCTTGATTCATGAAGTATTTCTGACAAGGCGGTAAGTGGTTGTATTCCCTCTTTCCATTCAAATCTGGTTTCTTTAAACTTTTCTAAAAGTCGAATATTCTTTGGTTGAGAAGATGGTATTCATGGATTTAAGCCACATTTTCAATCGACCCTAGCTAACTAGATCTGTTTATAATTCAGATTCTCGACAAGGCGTGTGATCAATTTTGGGTTAACGATCTTAGAGGATTAAGCCACCCTCATTCAATCAAGGTAATGTGGTATTTTTGGGCTAAAAGTTAAGAAGTGGTTAACTTGATTCGTCGGTTACCTAACTGAAGGTTGGAATGAATGTAGGTTGGTGCTCAAGAGTTTTTGGCAAGTGTTCGCATACAGGTGTGTACACACCCTGATCTGACTGTAACACGGCAAAAGCTGAAAAGTTGGGAATACGACATTTGAGGCCACATGGTCGTGTGAACGCTCGTGTGGTGAACCAAGCCCACGAAACATGGGTTAGACTGTAGAGGCCACCATGAGAGTTCTCGTGCTCTTGGGTCGTTATGGGCCACATTGGGCTAAAATGGGTCATGTTGCCCCAAAGGGCTCGTGGGCTCCACACGGATAAAATCCACGTTAAGTGGCAAATTCTGGATTGGGTTATGTAGTTTGCGTAGCTATGACTGAATTTGGGCTAAATGGGTCACACGAGTGTGTGGGCCCACTTGGGGCGAATATGGGCCTTGGGCCCATGTACACTGTTATGACCATTTAGGTTATTTGTATCACTCGAGGTGACTGTAGACCTTCAGAAAGGTTGTTAAATGACCGTAATGCCTCTGGAGGGTAAATGACTATTTTGCCCCTCGAGGGTAAATGACTGATTTGTGCTATGGTTTGATTGACTTAACTGTGAACGATATGACTGATTCTGAGCATGGCATACTGCATACACGACATACTGCATGGGGTTGGGATCTTGTATTAGAGGAAGTGATTGATATGTGAGGGTCGCACGGGTCATATGAGACGACTGTGGACCCACCGATGGCTTTAAGCCGATTATGTGATTGGCAGCTCTTCTGCAATATTGGTTAGTGCCACAACCGGTGCTACTTAAGGAGTGTAGGGATGGGTGGGTCTATTTAATCCCCATAGGAGTGTAGGGTTGGACAGGAGATGGGGTGCAGGGTTGGTTTGGGTATTTATGCATTGTCTATACTGATTCTGATATTGAGATGGGCTTAGGCCCAGATATATGTGATATGTGTCATTTGTTATAGGCTTGGGTCCAATCGAGGCTGATAGGGGCTAAGGCCCAATTGCCACCGTTACTGTATTAGGGTTAAGGCCACACTGTACTGTTACTGTTAAAGGGCTCAGGCCTAGACTGATTTTGTTTCTTTAATAAGGGGGAATTACACATTGAGTTTTTGTAAACTCACCCCGTTTTTAACCTTTCAGGTAATCCCCAGCGTTAGACGGTTCGGAGCTGCGAGGGACTCGGAGAGGGCTACACAACGATACTTGTTTTATTCTATTTTTCTCATTTACTTAAGCAATTTGATTTTGATTCGGGTGGTAATAAGGCCTCTATAATTTCTGGATTTTAAATTTAGGATTTGATGTGATTTTGATTTATATCTGCTAGAAGTAGAACACAATTTTCCAAAACAATAACTATTTTCTAACACTACGTTTCCGCACCTCAATTTTTAAATATCACATTTTCTTAAATCATTTGCTTTAACTTAAGCTTCCACAACAATAAGGTTTTGAAGGTGATAACTTTTTAATAAACCTCAATTGAAAATAAACAAATGCAAACTAAGGTTTTATACAAGTTTTAAATGGCAAGAAGTTTGAAATTTCAAGAAGGGTTTTTAATGAAAACATGTTTTTCGAAAAACACTTCAATGTGACACGCCAGATTTGGGCCTAACTTCTAGGCCAAGTTTAGGGTGTTGCATCACGGGTCATTGTCTTTGTGATGAATGGCTTAATTATTATTTTATAGTAATTGACATTTTGTGAAGGAAGATGTAATGATTACTATGAGATAAAATATGATCATATTGAGAGAACAGATTTATCCCAGAGAGATTAAGGATATCCTATGAGGGTAACACATTTATTACAAGGTCATTGGTCGAGGACTGATCGAGTTGCTTTTGTAATGGTATATCATTGGGGAGAGCTCAGTCACGATACTATAGTGGGATGATTTTGTGACTAAATGAGTTTATAATTAATAGGAAAAAATTTGAAACTTAATTATAAATCATATTAGCCCTAATTGCATATGTCCAATCGGTCCCTCCACTAGCTCATTGAAACTAAAAATGATTTACATGTTGAATCAAATGAATAGAAATTGATGGAAATGGTTAGGTTAGAGAAATGAGAAACATTTGAAAATGAATGTGGTTTTCTAAATGAAAATAACCTTGAAATAAATTTATGATTTTTGAATTAAATGAAGTTCGAAAATAGAAATAAATTATTTGGTCATAGTGAATCCATTGAATGTAGAAATATTGATTGGTAGATATATTGATTGATAGAATTTGATTTGAACCTTAATGAGTGCTTAATCTTGGTAAGGTAATGGTTATATGAAAATTGAGTATTTGATGGTGGTTGCACATGTATCACTTGAATAGCATATTTTGATAGTCTTTGGCATGACTATGATGATATAAAGGGTTAATGATATAAATGAGAATGCATAAGAAGGTTATAAGTAAAGAAATTATGTGAATTGGTGTTTATATGATGCATGAATATATTGACTGATTTGGAAGGTTGGTGATTTGAAATATACATGTTTTGTATTGATTTTTGCAGGTTGGTAATGTGCTTACAAGTACAAGTTAAGTTGGTGTTAGTTTAGGCATGAAAAATGGACCAAAATTCATAATTTTTACCATTTTGGCTTCAAGATATCGATACCACAGGTAAGGGTATCAGTACCAATTACCTTTCAATCAAGATTTTGCAAAATAGAATGCCAAAATAGTATCGATACTAAAGGAAAGTATCGATATCAAAGAGAAAGTATCGGTACTTCAAGCTTAGTATCGATACCATTTGATTTAAATGAATATTCCTGAAACACCAAAGCTTAAATTGGTATCGATAATTATATGGGGTATCGATACCTAATCTAAAATTTTTGAAAACTTTACAATTTGGTCTTACCTCATGCTCGGGTTTACAAAAGAGCTTTCGTAAGCTCAATTAAGGCTTGAATTTAATTATTTATCATATTATATAGGTGTTTATAACATGATTGAATATTTGAATGATTTAATTATGATGTACTTGATCTGACATTTTAAAAATGTTACAAAAGGGTCCCCATTTGATATCGAGTTGACTTTAGAGCATTTGTACACTTGTATAAGACCAGGAAAAGAATGTTCTTGATATAAAATGTTGTATTATTGTTGATATGCTTGAAGTGTTAATGAAACAAGAAAGCCAATCCACATCTTCAATGTTAGGTCTTAAAGCCTGAAGATCTCTTCTTAATGCCTCTATTTCATTGTGTCATGTTTATTATTGTTTTTGGGGAAAATTTGTTGTGGTCAATATGGGTTGGAGTTATAAGCTTGATATTAGACATTGAGAAAAGAGACAGCTTCATCATGTTGGATTCAAAGCTATGGTAGGGGATTCTGACCTGCTCTTAATACTCTTATAATTTCGATGTTTTGGCGATGTTCCTATTAGTATTGTTGGCATTGTTGATCGTGCTTAAATAGTTGCTACATTATTTGGTGTTTCAGAGTCCTCATCCATTTCTTGTATTTTTAGGAATTACTAAGAGGAAAAGTCAGGGTTGGAATTATGATCTTGAGTAGTTTTTTCATTATATATTGGTATCAATCATGTATTTGGTAAATAAGGATATGCAACATTATCCCTAAACTTTTCATAGTCTAAATTATCATAAGTGTTACTATAAGAGTGGTCAGGAGGTGTTAGGTGGGGGTAATTAGTCTAGCTGACTTCTTAAGTGGCAGGATTAGTAAACATAGTAGGATTTTTAGGGATATTTTTAGGATGAGCCATGTCGTATACGCTCATGGCACCAAATTGTTAATGGAGGAAAAAAGGAAGAAGGAAGAAAGTGGTGGTTCACATAGTGGTGAGATGATGTGAGCTGTTTGTAAATGAGGATTAATCAAGGTTGAACTTCAAGAGAAGCGATTGAAGAAACTCTGTTAAGGTTAAGGATGGGTATTTATAGATGAGGTTGCCCATTTTTTGCATTAGGTTTTGATACATGTTCAACGCTAGTCATATCGAGGTTGGCCACTTAGAGAGCATGGTAGCCATCTAGATAGGTGGTAATGAGATTGGCCTGGACCAAGCGAGACCCCATGTGTGATCCATACATAGAGAGATCTGACACTCGTCCCTATTGAGGTAGATTAAAGGCATTTCACGTGCCATGTTTGTAATACCCCCTACCCGTTTCCGTCGCCGGAATAGGATATGAGGCAGTACCAGATTTTACTGAATTAATTTTTTTTAAACTCAATATAACGCTTTTATAAATATCTAATCTTCCCTACAAATCTTAAACAGAGACCAATCTGACATAACCAATCCATTTCAATATATTTTCAAGATAGATTTATCGCATTCATAAGATAATCTCATCACATACCAAAACCAAATTGTTAGCCATACCAATGACTAACTATACATTCATTTCACATTAACATCTACTTTACTAGCTTATACATGCCATTAATTTCCAAAATAAAGTTTCTTTATATACCGAGATCTTGAGGTTGATAGTGTGATGCGTCTCCGACCAAATCTGACCTCTGAGCTCTTAACACTACAAAACAGGGGAAAAGGAAACAGGGTAAGCACCTTGTGCTTAGTAAGCTCATGTAACAAGAATTATACTTACCTAATATTTTCAATACAATGCAGTAAAAATCCATACACCCATTCCATACATTTTTCCCTATCATGCACTAACTCAACATTCAAATTAGTCCAATAATTTCCATGTATCAATAATTTATACCATGATTAATGAGCTCATCAATTCCATGATTTCCATTTCCTTGTATTTTTTTCCATATTTATCCCGTTGAATTTCTCGGAATTTCGATGGATTTTTAGAGGTACACTTTAGTGTACAAATCCGGGTCCGTCAATTCATATTCATGTGCGCACGTTTTCATTTCAAAGAGCACACTCCCGCGAACCTCATCCTTACAAAGATGATTACTACCCAAAGCTAAATTCTGTAATATAAACTCATAGAGTATTATCGGGATTACCGGTCGAGCTAAATCCCCTGCAACGACAATTACTCTAATGAGCTTGGATCTGAATTACCAGTCCAGGCTAAATTCAGACCCTAATTCGGGTTATCCATCCGGCTAAATCCATTTTCCACATATTCTTCAGAGGGCTATATCGAATAGGATCACCCGTCCAAGCTAGATCCTTTTACCGTCAATTCCTTTTAGAGATCCATCAATTTTCTTTCCATTCAACCGGATTTATTTCCTCTTTTCATCAAGAATATCAATACTTCATCAATTATCATACAATAAACATCCAAATCATATTCACATCAATAACAAACATTTCAAGCATTTAGGAATATAATTGAGTTACGAACTTACCTCGATACTTGTTCGTAAGCAAAAATCTACTAATCCGAACTTTTCTTTTCCTCGATCTTGCTTCAGATTTGAATTTTCCGGATTTGGTGCAAAAATTATGAAAAACCAATGGAAGAAACCCTTAGGACGTTTTTGGTGATGAGAATGCCAAAAATAAAGAAAATTCTAGATATTCCACTTTAGTCCTAACTTTTAAAGTAAATTTTGCAATATTCCAATTTTACCCTTAATTCTTCAATTCTCTGATTTTTCTCAGATGTATGCCTTAAAATATCTTCTTTTGGGCTTATTTTCA
The DNA here is from genome assembly GCF_025698545.1 of Gossypium raimondii. Lineage (NCBI taxonomy): Eukaryota > Viridiplantae > Streptophyta > Magnoliopsida > Malvales > Malvaceae > Gossypium > Gossypium raimondii. The sequence continues at coordinate 7,658,193 of NC_068572.1, read as the reverse complement.
ATTATGTCCCTCCTCATTTAACATTTGAGATATTTAATCCTTCTAGTAACTTTTACACCTTTTCAATTTAGTCATTTTCACTTAATTGACTACCCAAACATTAAAATTTTCTAACGAAATTTTAATACCATATTACTAACACTTCATAAATATTTATAAAAATATTTTTGACTCGGTTTTACGAGATCGAGGTCTCGATACCTTATTTTTACCCTATTTCTTCAATATTTTCTTTTTCTAACTAACCACTAAATCGGTAAAATTTTTCTATCAATATTTTCATACGATTTTCCTATCATACCAATATTCATGCAAAAATATTAAAATAAATTTCTCTTTAAATCGGATTTGTGGTTACGAAATCACTATTCCGATAACCTTGAATTTGGGCCATTACAACTCTCCCCTTAAGGAATTTCGTCCTCGAAAATCTTACCAGTAAAGAGGTTCGGGTATTGTTTCCTCATTGCCTCCTCCGGTTCCAATGTCGCTTCCTCTATCCCGTGCTTTTGCCATAATACTTTCACCAAATTTATATTTTTATTTCTAAGCTCATTTGTTTCTCGTGCCAATATCTTGACCGGTTCTTCATTGTAAGTCATATCCGGCTAAATTTCCACTTCTGTCGAAAAAATGACATGTGAAGGATCTGATCGATACCGTCATAGCATAGATACATGAAAAACATTATGAATTCTATCGAGTTCCGGTGGTAATGCCAATTGATAAGCGACCGGTCCAATTATTTCTACAATTTCATATGGCCTCATAAATCTTGGACTCAATTTGCCCTTTCGACCGAATTGGAGAACTTTCTTCCAAGGAGACACTTTTAAGAATACCTTATCACCCACCTGAAATTCAATCTCTTTTCGTTTAAGATCAACATATGACTTCTGACGATTGGAAGCTGCTTACCTTGACTTTTTATTCTGTTTCTCGGATCAAATCAACCCCATGTATCTTCTTTTCACTAAGCTCTGTCCAATATAACGGTGTTCTACATTTTCTACCATACAAAGCTTCATACGAAGCCATTTTAATACTGGACTGATAACTGTTATTATAAGCAAATTAAATCAAAGGTAGATACTTCTCCCAATTACCTTCAAACTCTAATATACAACATCGGAGCATATCTTCCAGTACCTGAATTACACGCAGATTGGCCATCATCGAGGATGAAATGCGATCTTGAAATGCAATTGAGTACCCAAGGCTTCTTACAATTTGTCCCAGAAACGAGATGTAAATCGGGGATCTCTATCTGATATAATGGAGATTGGAACTCCATGTAGCCTGACAATCTCAGATATATACAGTTCAGCCAATTTATCTAGAGAATAATCCATACGTACCGGGATAAAATATGCTGATTTTGTTAATCGATCAACGATCACCCAAATGGCATCTTTCTTTTTCGGTGACAATGGTAATCCCGACACAAAATCCATAGTAATTCTTTCCCATTTCCATTCCGGTATAGTAATTGGCTGGAGCAATCCCGAAGGTACCTAATGTTCTGCTTTGACCTGTTGACATATCAGACATCTTGATACAAACTCAGAAATATCACGTTTCATACCTGGCCACCAGTACATCATCTTCAAATCATTATACATTTTATTACCTCCCGGATATACGGACATAATACCACTGTGTGCCTCGTGTAAAATCTTCTATATAAGCTCTGAATTCTTCGGTACACATACTCTGCCTCTGAATAATAAACAACCATCAATCCCAATCTAAAATTTTGAATCATTACCCGACTCACATTGTACCCGTTTAGCCTGTAGCTTCTCATCATTTTTCTGAGCTTCATATATTTGTTGTAAAAATGTTGGTTTAACTTTCAACTCATCTACGACTGAACCATCATCAACCAAAGACAATTGGGCATTCATAGCTCGCAAAGCAAACATATATTTTCGACTCAGAGCATCAGCTACAACATTAGCCTTACCCGGATGGTAATCAATAACCAAATCATAGTCTTTTATCAGCTCAAGCCACCTGCGTTGTCTCAAATTCAAATCTATCCGTGTCATCAAATATTTCAGGCTTTTATGATCAATATAAATATGACATTTTTCACCATACAAATAATGCTGCCATATTTTTAATGCAAATACAATAGCAGCTAATGCAAGATCATGCATCGGGTAATTTCTTTCATGTGGCTTAAGTTGTCTCGAAGCATAGGCTATAACTTTACCTTCTTGCATCAAAACACAACCTAAACCATTTAATGATGCATCACTATAAATAATAAATTCTTTACCCGATTCAGGTTGTACCAACACAGGTGCTTTCGTCAACAAATCTTTCAATCGGTCGAAACTCTGCTAGCATTCATTAGTCCACTCGAATTTAACATCTTTTTGTAATAAACGGGTCATCAGAGAAGCTATCATAGAAAACCCCTGTACAAATCTTCGATAATAACCAGCTAAACCCAAGAAACTTCCAACTTCAGATACATTCTTCGGTGGACTCAAATTGACAATAGCTGAGATTTTACTCAGATCTACCCTGATGCCTTCTGCGGATACAATATGCCCAAGAAAACCCACTTCTCAAAGCCAAAATTCACATTTACTGAATTTATCATATAGCTGCTTTTCTCGCAGAATTTGCAACACAATTCTTAAATGTTCTGTATGCTCATTTTCGTTTCGGGAATAGACCAAGATATCATCAATAAAAACTACCACAAACCTGTCTAAGTACGGTCTGAATATCTGATTCATCAGGTCCATAAATACTGCAGGTGCATTAGTTAGCCCAAATGGCATAACCAAAAACTCGTAATGCCCATACCTGGTTCTGAAAGTTGTTTTCGGTACATCTGACTCCTTTACCTGTAACTGATAGTAGCCCGAGTGGAGATCAATCTTTGAAAATACAGTGGCACCCTTCAACTGGTCAAACAGATTGTCATTCCGAGGCAATGGGTACTTATTCTTTATGGTGACTTTGTTAAGCTGTCGGTAATCAATACATAATCTTAAAAACCCGTCCTTCTTCTTCACAAATAGAACCGGAGCACCCCAAGGTGAATGACTTGGTCGGACAAAACCCCTTGTCAATAAGTTCTTGCAACTGTGTCTTTAACTCCTTTAATTCCGTAGGAGCCATACGATACGGAGCTATGGAGATCGGAGTAGTTCCCAGAATCAGATCTATAGAAAATTCCACTTCTCTTTCTGGTGGCAACCCCGGTAACTCCTCTAGAAACACATCAGAAAATTCATATACAACTGGCATTGCCTGGATCTTTGACTCAGATACCTTAGTGTCTAACACATATGCCAAATAAGCATCATACCCTTTTTTGATACACCTCTGAGCTGTCAGCACTGAAATCATATTATATAATTCCTCTGTCTGATTAGATTTAACCCGAAGTAATTCTCCATTCTGACACTTCAACACAATATATTTCTGTCTACAGTTTACTACTGCATCATGCTGAGTTAGCCAATCCATACCCAATATCACATCGAACTCATCAAAAGGAAGTAACATCAAGTCAGCCGAGAAACAATAACCTCTTACCATCAGTGGACAATTTTTACAAACTTTATCCACCATCACAAACTGGCCCAGGGGGTTTGAGACTTTTACCACAAATTCAGTAGGTTCAACAGATAAATTTTTAACAAATACTAATTTTGTGCTTATGTATGAATGTGTAGAACCAGGATCAATCAATGCAGTAATATCAGTATCAAGTAAAGAAAATGTACCAGTAATAACATTAGGTGCTAAAGCATCTTCTCTAGCACGGATGGCATATGTCCTAGCAGGTGCTCGTGCCTCAGGCCTGCCTACAGTATCTCTCGTAGCTCCTCGGCTACCACCGACATCACCAGATGGTCGAGGTGGTCTACCCCTCGAAACTGGATTACTTGGCTTTGATGTCTATTCAGCTTCTTTTTCACCCCTTTCTGGACAATCTCTGAGGAAATGATCGAAAGAACCACATCGGTAACAAGCCCCGCTCTTTAATCGGTATTCACCAAAATGAGTTTTATTATAGTACTGGCATCTTGGCTTAGGGGTACCAACACAGCCAACACTGGTTACTGATGGAGTAGAAGGTATTGGATTAGTACGCTGAAAACCTCGCTCTCTACCCGAATACCCAGTGGCTGAGGTAGAACGATCCTGGTATTTCTTCAATTTCTTTGAAGCAGAAAACTGGGATTTTTCCATCGATCTTTTGCTGAAAACCCGAGCTTTTCTTTCAGCTTGTTTCTTTTCTTTGCTCAATTCTTCTATTTTATAAGCTCGCTCTGCCAATGTAGCAAACTCTCAAATTTCAAGAATTCCGATCAGTAGCTTAATTTCTTCATTCAGCCCTTCTTCGAATCGTTTGCACATTTTGGCCTCTGATTGTACCCATTCCCGAGCATATTTACTCAATCGGACAAATTCTCTTTCATACTCAGATACTGATCTGTTACCCTATTCAGCTCAAGAAATTCTTTTCTCTTCTGATCAAGGAACCACTGACTAATATATTTCTTTCTGAACTCGGTCTGAAAGAATTCCCACGTAATTTCTTTTTTCGGAACAACTGAAACTTTAGTATTCCACTAGTGGTAAGTTGTATCTTTTAGTAATGATACTGCACATTTCAGACACTCTTCTGGTGTGAAGATAATTCCTCCAAAACCCGGATAGTATTCTCTAACCAAAACTCAGCTCGTTCGGGATCATCATTAACTGTAGCTCTGAATTCCTCTGCCTCACATTTTCTAATTTTATCAACCGGAGCTTTCCCTTTTCTGATAGATTCGGCACCTGTACCCTGCAGAATCTAGGGAACCGATGGAGGAGGAGGAGGGGGAGCTTGAGTTTGCTACACTACAGGGTTAGTTCTTATATACTGAGTAAACCATTCATTCATCATTTGATAGAAGGTCATTTTAGCTTCTTCATTTTGGTCCCTTGTCTCGGACCTTCTACTACTAGTAGCTTCAGCTTCTCTTTGTTCTAAAGCCGGAGCATGACTCCCGGCTTCCTCGGGTTGAGCTCGGTTGGCAGACATTTACTATAAGAAAATCACATTTCAAATGGTCAGGAGATATCACACTATCAATAATAATTTAAATGGCATGTATAGCTAATCTCATATTTGCTACGTCGGTCCGAGAACCAACTAAACCGTAGTTCTAATACCAACAAATGTAATACCTCCTACCCGTTTCCGTTGCCGGAATATGATACGAGGCATTACCAGATTTTACTGATTTAATTTTTTTTAAACTCAATATAACCCTTTTTATAAATATATAATCTTCCCTGCAAATCTTAAGCAGAGACCAATCCGACATAACCAATCCATTTCAATATATTTTTAAGATAGATTTATCGTATTCATAAGATAATCTCATCACATACCAAAACAAAAATTTGTTAGCCATACCAATGGCTAGCTATAAATTCATTTCACATTAACATCTACTTTACTAGCTTATACATGCCATTAATTTCCAAAATAAAGTTTCTTTATATACCGATATCTTGAGGTTGATAGTGTGATGCGTCTCCAACCAAATCTGACCTCTGAGCTCTTAACACTACAAAACAGGGGAAAAGGAAACAGGGTAAGCACCTTGTGCTTAGTAAGCTCATGTAACAAGAATTATACTTACCTAATATTTTCAATATAATGCAATAAACATTCATACACCCATTCCATACATTTTTTCCTATCATGCACAAACTCAACATTCAAATTAGTCCAATAATTTCCATGTATCAATAATTTATACCATGATTGATGAGCTCATCAACTCCATGATTACCATTTCCTTGTATTTTTTTCCATATTTATCCCGTTGAATTTCTCAGAATTTCGATGGATTTTTAGAGGTACACTTTATTGTACAAATCCGAGTCCGTCAATTCATATTCATGTGCGCACATTTTCATTTCAGAGAGCACACTACCGCGAACCTCATCCTTACAATGGGATTACGGTCGAGGCTAAATCCCCTGCAACAACAATTACTCTAATGAGCTTGGATCCGAATTACAGTCAAAGCTAAATTCAAACCTAATTCGGATTACCCGTGCAGGCTAAATGTATTTTCCACATATTCTTCGGAGGGCTATATCGAATAGGATCACCCATCCGGCTAGATCCTTTTACCGTCAATTCCTTTTCGAGATCCATCAATTTTTCTTCCATTCAACCGGATTTATTTCCTCTTTTATCAAGAATATCAATACTTCATCAGTTATCATACAATAAACATCTAAATCATATTCACATCAATAACAAACATTTCAAGCATTTAGGAATATAATTCAGGTTACACGAACTTACCTCGACACTTGTTCGTAAACAAAATCTACTAATCCCGAACTTTTCTTTTCCTCGATCTTGCTTCAGATTTGAATTTTCGGATTTGGTGCAAAATTATGAAAACCAGCTAGAAGAAACCCTTAGGACGTTTTTGGTGATGAGAATGTAGAAAATAAAGAGAATTCTAGATATTCCAGGTTTAGTCCTAACTTTTAAAGTAAATTTTCAATATTCCAATTTTACCCTTAATTCTTCAATTCTCCGATTTTTCTCAACAGTATCTTTAAAATATCTTATGTTGGGCTTATTTTCAATTTATGTCCCTCCTCATTTAACAATTGAGCTATTTAATCCTTCTAGTAACTTTTACACCTTTTTCAATTTAGTCATTTTCACTTAATTGACTACCCAAACATTAAAATTTTCTAACGAAATTTTAATACCATACTACTAAGACTTCATAAATATTCATAAAAATATTTTTGACTCGGTTTTACGAGATCGAGGCCTCTATACCTTATTTTTACCCAATTTCTTCAATATTTTCTATTTCTAACTAACCACTAAATCGGTAAAATTTTTCTATCGATATTTTCATACGATTTTCCTATCATACCAATATTCATGCAAAAATATTAAAATAAATTTCTCTTTAAATCAGATTTGTGGTTACGAAACCACTATTCCGATAACTTTGAATTTGGGCCATTACAATGTTTATGTTTGTGTGTGTGTGTGTACACGTGTGTACACGTGTATGCATGTGTGAGGTACATAATTTTTTAAGTAAAAAAATGAGGGTACCTATGATTTTACAAGTTATGGAACTCTTTGACTGAAAAAACATTCTTTCGTCCTTACTAAGGGGAACATGGATCAATGAATCCTATGTTAGGATTTAGTGCCCTAAGTGTAGTGTATTCCTCATTGCATACTTGTAATTTTTCAACCAAATTGGTTTAAATAAAATTTCATTAGTCATTAATATCATTTGTATTTGTTCTCAATGACTTTTCCATGCAAAGAAAAATGTAAGCAAATATTGACTAATTGATTATATAATGTTTGACTAATATTAAATTACATTATGTGGTCGGTTCATAACGTAAGAAGACAACTTATTTGTCGTAATTAGGTGTAGCAGATTAAACTAATTATCACACTTCAGGAGCTTGAAAACAAGCATTTTCAGTAGGTTTGAATTATGTTTTCTTAAGTTTTTAATAAGTTAATAAAATGTGCAAATTAAGTTTTTTATTGACCTTAAGGGCCAAATAAGGCCTAAGGGTGAGCTAACGCACTTTTGTGAGTGTGTAGGAGGCCTTCAGAAGGCATATTAAATGGATATTGGTCGTTACATAGGGAGCAGAATGAATAAATCTCAAGATTGCCTTCAATGTCATGACATAGTCTTAGGGTGTCACGACATACCCCTGAAGATAGCTTAAGAGGAGTATACTAACTGCTATGTCGTGACACAGGTCATGGTGTGTCCCAACATCAACTCTGGATGGGAGATAAACACAAAATAAGGGTATTTTGGTCTGAGCAATCAAACTTAAAGCTCGAGAATGTCAACTAACCTAGGGTTAAGGGTGACGACCACTTAGAATCTATAAATAAGCTCCTTTGGCACATGTTATGGACATAATTCAATTAGCCTAGATTTTCTCTTTTAAATTTAGTTTAGTTTTCTTTCTTTCTTCAGTTTTTAGAATTTATTTTCAAGAGATCTGATTTGTGGAAATTGTCAAAATCTATGGATTCGTTTCCATCTTTAATACAAATCAGTCATTTTCTTAAACTTTACACTTTAATCCATTTATCATGTTCTCTCTTTTCATCTATTCCATATTTTTTATGAAAGCCATGAGGAACTAATCCTTTTATGGGGGATTAGCGAGTGGAGGAATGATTTATTAACTGTTTTGTAGGGTTACTCAACAGATCAGCTGCTTGGGAAAAGAAGAACATGAAACAAACCCTAGGCCTGAAAACTCTAGGAAAGTCATCAAGGTGGGAAATAACCCAAAATTGTTATTGTTCATCCGTGAACACCTTCACCCCAAACCAATCTAAACTATGAGGTCGAAAGATAAATAGTCTTTGTTGACTCGTTATATTAGTGGAAGATCGAAAGATCCTACAAAGGTAACATCTAGTTGATTGACGAGGAACCCGGAATGATAGTTGATGGGAATTGTCGAAGCGAGCTAATCACCCACAATCAAGATTTGATTCATTCTACTATTCTATCTCATGAATTTTATTTATTTTATTTTATCATTACAAAAACCTTAAAAACCCTTGTATTATGTTCTCATACTATAACTAATTTAAAGTACTAATTAGATCTTTTAGTGTTTAAGGTAGAATTGATTTAGCACTCGCATCCCTTTGGTACGATCCTCAGAGTACTCACCTACTTCGTTGTAAAACTATTTTACAACTCAACCTGTATACTTGCAAATATGACCTTGTATTTCTATATTTTATTGCAGTATTCACACTCTGGATGTTAGTATGTCTAGAGGCGGTCAACAACTTATATCAGAAGATAACCTAAACAATTTATAGTCTAGTTGAAATTGAGAAAATTGATTGAAAGACTATTATGACGTCTATCAAATTCCAATTAGGGAGATACCTTGTCTTGGGTATCAAAGAAAATACGTCATAGAAGGTAGAGACATAAATGTGATTGTTTGGACTGATAATGCTTAAGACATGACCCAAGTTAAATTTATCATTGATCCGTTTATGGATTCATTCACTTGTGACGTTCATAGTGTGGTACACCTGAATCTTGTGTGATGATGAACTATGTATGCATAACTCGTATACTTTGATGTATTAAAAGTCTGAGTTCAAATAGATAAGGAACCAAAAACTGGTACGTTGGGTATACGACTTCTGCATGATGTAACATCATTCCACAATAATGGAATCATAGCCTTGTAGGGTAAATGATATCTTATTATTGGCATTACATGGTTGTTGAAAAAGGAACGTGGCCACGGGTAATTTCCCATAAGACATATGATTTAATTAATATGTGTTAGTAATTGAATTTTTTATATCAAAAGATGTAATGGATACCATGCGATAAAATATGATCACATTGGGAGAACGAATTTTATCCCAAAGAGATTAATGATACCCTATGAGAGTAACACACTTATGAAAAATTCAAAAGATGAACACTTATTGAATAGCTTTCGTAATGGTATATAATATGGGAAGTTCAGTCAAGGTATTGTAGTGGAATGACTCCATTATTAAATAATGTTGTAATTAATAGGAGACGAACTAAAACTTAATTATAAATTATTTGATCCCTTATTATATATGTTCAGTTATCCCCTCTGTTAGCTAACCTAAAACGAATTGCATGTAGAACTGATAACCATTGAATGAATGAAATCAATAAGTGTGATAAATGGATCGCATGTATCAATATCCGCAATGAATGCGTTTTCTTGCTAAGTACAAAAGATGACTTAGAAACTAATTTAATTTCTTCGAGTTATTATTTAATTTATTGTAATTAAATAATTGAAATTTGATGTAAGAATTAAATTAGTTCGTTGTAGATTTATTGAATGAAGAAATTAAAGTTATTTCATTATAGATTTTAATAAAGTAAAATTGTTATGACTTTGACGAATTAGAATTGGGTTGAGAAAATAATTTAATTGAAAATTTTAATTTCATTTAATAAATAATATTTTGGAAAATAAAAATAACTATTGGGTTGGATAAATTTTAAGTATTGGATAAAATTCGGATAACACATATAATTATACCCAATATGTGAGAAAGGCCTAGAAGCAAATAAGGGCTACAAGCCCTAGTTCAAATATAAATAATATTATTAAAATTTCCTATGAAAATATTATTATTTAATTAACTCTTATTCAAGCAAAAGCTGTTGTACCGTTTCTCTATAAATATGAACAATAAGCTAACTTACTTACTCAAGTTTTTTAGTATTATTATTTTGCCCAAAAAATAGTGACAATTTATTTTAGAATAAATTTTATTTCTCGAAAAGCTTATAATTTCTTCTTTTATAGAGAATTTTCCTATAGAAAGTTGATAAAAGTTTTCACTCTATGCAAATTGTTCGTTTTCTTTCAGCTTACACTAAAAGTAATTCAAGGTTCGTAGATAGCAAAGAAGATTAACCAGTAAAACATAAGGAAACAACTTAAACAGCCTTATACAAAGCACTGATGGTCACTAAACTAACTATAATTACGAAAAAGGTAAGCTAGTGTAGCTATGGTGAGTAGGGAATATCGTATCCACGAGGACTAAAAGTACTAGTAATTACCGTTTTCCTATTATGTAGCTGATAAATTGAAGTGATTGTTTTTAATCTAAATTTACTAATCTAATTTAACTATGAACGCAACAGAGAATGAAATGGGAAAAATAATCGAAGATAACCAATGAGAAAGACAGTACCCAAGAAAAAATCCACCTAGACTTCACCTATTATTATGAATCTGAATTAAACGATTTATTCGCTTGTGTCTTGATCCGTATAAATCGCTAAATTATGTTAATATCTCTTTTGAGAGTAAGAACAACTGACTCTAGGTTGATTAATTGAAATCTCTTTCTAATTAAAACCTCTATAGTCGTATTAACTAGATCTATGGATTTCCCTATTAGATTTGACTCTAATCCGGTAGATTTATGTTGTCCTATTTCTAGAATTGCATGCAACTCCACTCAATTATGCTAGATCTACTCTTAAACAGAGACTTTTGCTCCACTGAAATAAACACATTAAACTTGAATTAATATCTCAGAAATATTAAAACAAGAAATAAGCATACATAATTGAAAACAAGAATCAAGTATTTATCATGTAAATAAGAAATCAAATAATAAGATTCATCATAGGTTTCATCTTCCCTAGGTATCTAGGGAATTTAGTTCATAATCCTGAATGAAAAAAATGTCAAAGTCAGAATAACCACAAGACATAAAGAAACTCAATAAAACTTCAAAAGAAATTAAATGGAGATTTTCGATCTTGAGGGAGATTCGCTTCCAAGTTGATTTTGATGGGGTTCTTCGAGTGATTTCTTCAATCTTTTCTGATTACCCCCTTAGGTCTTCTTCTAATTGGTATTTATAGACTTTAGTATGCTCAGAAAGCCTACAAGTTGGGTTTTTCCATGAATTTGGGAATTAGGGTGCGATATCGACACGGGCTGGCACATGAGCATGTGGCCAACCCGTGTGGCTCACACGGGCATGTGGTCAGTCTGTGTGGAAATGCCCAGACCGTGTGGATCATGGAAACAACACTATTTGTTTGATTTTGGCTCGTTTTTCGCTTCTTTTGCTCCTAAATGCTCTCCTAAGTATAGAAAAATGAATTTAAAGGATTAGGAGCATCAAATTCACTAATTTACATAATTAATCATACAAAAACGTATTAAGAATGTGATTAAAATATGTTACTTTTACAGCTTATCAAATATCCTCACACTTAAGCGTTTGCTTGTCCACAAGCAAAATCCTTAACTCACATTAAAATTAATATTTCTCAACTTATAATTCCCATAAATAATGTCTCAAAATAATTCACAAATAGTCTTGCATTGACAATTCAACCAAAAGAGCACTAAAGTCTCAAAAAATCCAAGCTAACCTTTTTAAATACAAAAATATAGGTGTCTCCCCTTATTTAAGTAGTTATCTTTAACTCAAAATCGACAAGAATCGACATCCTCACTAAAGATTCACTCAAATCACTCAAAGTGTTTAAGGTTCAAGAATAAGTACTCAATAATCAAACATGAAAAGTCATTACCATAGGCTTGCACGAAAATCAAATCTCCACCACTATAAAATAAGATGATACACAAATCAAAAGGTTTTTAAGAGGTTGTAATAGGGCTTAGGTTAAAGGTGTGGAGAAAGGCTAGAGAAGTTGATTATAATTGAGATTGAATTGATAAATTATCAAACTAGAAAAAAAATCAACAAGTGTTGAATTAAAAACAATTACATCATTCAAAAACTATTCAAGAATAAAAACAAACTTCTAAAAATATGAATTTAACTGTTCAACTATATAATAATCAATTTTTTATTATACTTTTTCTTTTTTTTTGTTTTTTTAAACAATAAGAAATAAAATCAAACAAAAGAGCATAATTAGGCAACTAACCAAATCAGATCTCGACAAAAAGGGAGTTAATAAAACAGGAAAAAATTTCAACGAAAAAAGAAAAGAGTTATGGGTTAACATTAATGGGTAAATCAAGAAACAATTTGTTAGGCTCAACGGGGTTCACTAACGGTTAATTAAAAAGGTAGACTTTTTATGGGATAAGTGGGTGAAAACCTAAGTGTGTTTATCATCTTAGTATATCAAATCAAAAGGTGTGGTCTCGACATGTATAATCGACGCAAGTCCTAGAATAACAAATCAAATTGACACACTCATAACTAATAATAAAATGAGTAAGAAAAATGTATACTCTAAAGGCTCAAAATCTCACAAAAATTATGGTTTTTGATGTCAAACTTGTAAATTTAAAAATTCAAGATAATACTTCAATTCAGGGAAACAACCTAAAATTTTTAATTTATGAAACATAGCCTATCATGCTTGATTCTCTCATGTCTTAAAGTTTAAATCAACCAATACACAATTATCGACAAATTAATCTAAAAGACATCAACAAAAATTCCAAATCGATAAAAATTCATTCTAATGGAAGTATGAGAAAATTATTTAAATACAATACATAATTCAGGGATTTTCTAATAATTATATAAATAACCTCCCACACTTAAGATGTACATTGTCCTCAATGTACAAATAGATATAATCACAAGATAAACATAATATCATAAGAGAGGAGAAAAGCTGAAACTTCCCGAATATTGGATGAAATCCCCATAATAGTGAAAAGTGAAATTGTAGTCAAATCTAAATGTAATGCATGATTCCGAGCAAACTAATAAGAAAATAAACACAAATAATAGAGAAGATTAAGGGTTATAACTCGATTAGAAACAACCATAAAAATATATTTCAAAAGATAATAATTAAAATAAATTTACTAAAAAAAGCAACTAAAACAAAATTAAAAAGAAAGATAAATAAAAATAAAAAGAAATGAAATAATAATAATAATAAATTCAATTATACCAATAAACTTAAAGATAGTTGTAATAATAATAGTAAAAAACTTAAAAAATAGAAATAGAAAAAAAATTAAAATAAATTTAAAATCTAAATATAAGAATAATAAATAAAACAAAATAATTAGTAAAATAAAAATAAATAATATAACAAATAATAAATAAATAAAATAAAATGGGTGGCTTGGTTAGGGAAGAATAAAAAGACAAATGGAGAAAGGAATTCTAGGGTTTAGGCTACACGGCCATGTGACACGGCCCTGTAGAGTATTTTTAGTCCGTGTGCAATTAAAATTTAACCCAGTTTTCACATGGCCATGGACACACCCGTGTGTCCAGGCCATGTGGCACACACGACCATGTGTGTTTTCCTTCGATTCTCTCACGCCTATGTGAGATCCCATACGCCCGTGTGGCTTGGATGTGCCTTTCACACAGCCGTGTCTCCTGCTCGTGTAACTCTCTGACTTAGAAAAAATTAGCTCCAGGTTTCACACGGCCTAGGACAGGCCTGTGTATCCTGGCCGTGTGGGTCACATAGCCATGTCGCCAGGCCGTATGTGTCATTTTAGGCCGTGTAATCATCGAATTTTTGAAAATTTAAGTCCCAGTATCCATACGGCCAAGGACACAGCTGTGTGTCCAGGCCGTGTAACTCACTGTCGAACCCCTTATAATGCACACGGCTTGGGACACGCCCGTGTGTCTAGGCCGTGTGGGTCAAAAAAAGAATTTTTTTTAAATATTTTTAAATTTTTAAAATTAATTAGTTTTAAAAATAACATGAAATAAAATTAAAAGAATTAGCAATGTTAACACTCTGGTTGCCTCCCGAGAAGCGCTTATTTAAAGTTTAAGCTTGACTTACCTCGCATTCGCACGGTCACAATGGTTAGCGGACTCGAAACTCCTCTTTCTCGTTATTAATTCTATTAGCAAGATAATGTTTGAGTCAAGTAATATTTACCTCAAATGTGTCAAAGTCAGAATGAGTTACCTCGACTGTACCGCATGGAAAGACATTCAGTACCATAAAGGGATTTGATCCGTCTGCATCAAGCTCCAAAGTGGCAATTCAAGGAACCGTTTTATATAGCAGTACCTTGTCCCCAACTTTAAATTGGTTTGTTCCATACACATGCTTGTCAGGGCTTCGTTTTGGCTCTTCATCGTGTATTTTCAGTTTCTCCCTGACATGTGTTCACCGTTCATCTAGTTCATCGATTTGTAACATTCGTTCTTCATGAGTCGTTCTATTTCTGTAGTATGGACTGACACGTGGCTCCATTACATTTTTGAGGGATTTCCTGCAAAGAAGGTTGAGCCATAAGGTTACTCATATTAACAGAACTTGCAAAATCATCTCGATCACTAGATGTCTTAACAGAATCACAAGCTTGGAGACTAATCATTTCGTCACCTACACGAAGTACTAACTCACCCGTACCAAATCAATTATAGTTCTAGCAGTTGCTAAAAAGGGCCGACCTAGAATCAGAGGTACATCACTATCCTCATCCATTTCTAAAACAACAAAATCAACTAGGAATATGAATTTATCAATTTTTACAAAAACATCTTTAATAATACCTCTAGGAAATCTAATTGATCTATTTGCTAATTGAATACTCATCCTAGTTTTTTTGGGTTTTCCAAGACCTAATTGTTTAAACATTTTATAGGGCATGACATTAATACTAGCCATTAAATCAGCCAAAACATTATTAATATTCAAACTACCAATTAAACAAGGAATAGTAAAACTCCCTGGATATTTCAATTTGCTGGGTAGTTTACTTTGCAATATGGCCAAGCAAACTGCATTTAGTTCCGCATGCGATGAATAATCTAACTTCCCCTTGCTCGACAAAAGCTCCTTTAAAAATTTAACGGAATTGGGCATCTACGAAAGAGCTTCAATAAAGGGTAAGTTAATATGTAATTTTTTTCAGAAGTTTAAGAAATTTACCAAATTGTTCGTTCATGTGGTCTCTCTTCGTCACGTTAGGATATGGCACTTGAGGTTTATATTCTTTACCAACCGATTTTTGCTCATTCTAGCTTACATCAACCTTATTGTTACTTACCACACTTTCTTTCCTCAATTTTGATTCAGATTCAACTAACCCTTCTTCATCTCAAACAATAATTGCATGAAGCTGCTCTCTTGGATTAGTTTCAGTATTGGCTACCTTGTGGTCTTTCTAAAATTAGCTTAGCAAGCTGACCTATTTGGTTCTCGAGCCCTTGAATCGATGCTTGTTGATTTTTAAGAGCTGCTTCAGTGTTTTGAAAACGAGTTTCTAAAACCGAGATAAACTTTGTCAAAATCTCCTCGAGATTCGGCTTTTTCTCTTGCTGGTAAGGTGGTCATTGGAAGCTTGGAGGGGGTTGTCCTATTTGATTTCCTTGATCACCCCAAAAGAAATTGGGATGGTTCCTCCAACCTACATTATAGTAATTACTATAAGGATTATTTTGAGGCATAGAATTATTACCCATATAATTGATTTGTTCATTCTCTGTGCTAGGAGCGAAGGGTAAACATTCTGGATTTTCATTCCACCTCTATTTGTATCGCATTACATCACCGGGTGTACTTGTGTAGAAATATAAAAATTATCAATTTTCTTATTTAATTGTTCTACCTGATTCAATAACATGGTGGCCGCATCTAGATTGAAAACATCGGCTGCTCTATTCGGCTTCGTCCTCATGACTTGCCACTGATAATTATTCAGTGACATCTCTTATATAAACTCATAAGCCGCTCCGGGTGTTTTATTATTCAATGTACCATTGCCTGCTGCGTCGGTCAACTGTCTAGTAAGGGATTCAAATCGTTGTAGAAGGTTTGAACCTGTTGCCATAAAGGTAACCCATGGTGAGGGCACCTTCTTAATAAATCCTTATACCTCTTCCATGTATCATATAAGGTTTCTAAGTCAATCTAAACGAAGGAAGAGATATCATTTCTCAACTTGGCAGTCTTAGCCGATAGGAAGTACTTCAGTAGGAATTTCTCAGTCATTTGATCCCATGTAGTGATAGAACCTCGTGGTAAAGAATTCAACCACTGTTTAGCTTTGTTCCTCAACAAGAAGGGAAACAATCGTAGGTGAATGGCGTCGTCAGAAATGCCATTTATCTTGAAAGTATTATAGACTTCTAGAAAATTAGCCAAATGAGTATTTGGATCTTCGTCTTGCAAACCATCGAACTAACCAAATTGTTGTACCATTTGAACATTGTTCGGCTTTAGTTTGAAATTATTTGAAGCAATAGTGGGTCTCACAATACTCGATTCAGCCCCAGTTAGGGTGGGCTTGGCATAATCGTACGTAGTACGAGGAATAGGATCTGGATTTGCAACAACTGTAGGAGATAGCTGATTATTCTAATTATCACCCATCTCATCAGTAATAATAACGTCCTCTTGGTCGTCTACTATACTCTGTCAACTTTGCCTTGCTTCTCTATGATTTCTATGAGCTGTACTCTCAATTTCGCTGTCAAACAATAATGGTCCCAACAGGTTTCTTCTAGTCATAAACTAAAGGAGCTTGCTATAAGCAAATAAAAGAAACTTAAACTAAAAACAAAAATAAAATGCAATAAAAATAAATGGCTAAATTAATAAAAATCGAGTGTTCATAATATTTTAGTCCCCGGCAACGGTGCCAAAAACTTGATGGCCACTAAACTAACTATAATTACGACAAAGGCAAGCACACCTATCGAACAATAGTATAGCTATGGTGAGTAGGAAATATCGTATCCACGAGGACTAAAAGTACTAGTAATTTCCGTTTTCCTATTATTTAGTTGATAAATTGAAATGATTGTTTTTAATCTAAATTTCTACGAACGCAACAGAGAATGAAATGGGGTAAAATAATCGAAGATAACCAATGAGAAAGACAATACCCAGGAAAGATTTCACTTAGACTTCACCTATTATTCTGAATCTGAATTAAACGATTTATTCACTTGTGTCTTGATCTGTAGAAATCCCTAAATTATGTTAATATCTCTTTCGAGAGTAAGAACATCTGACTCTAGGTTGATAAATTGAAATCTCTTTCTAATTAAAACCTCTATCGTAGCATTAACTCGATCTATGGATTTCTCTATTAGATTTGACTCTAATCCGATAGATTTATGTCGTCCTATTTCTAGGATTGCATGCAACTCCACTCAATTATGCTAGATCTACTCTTAAATAGGGACTTTTGCTCCACTAAAATATGCACATTAAACTTGAATTAATATCTTAGAAATATTAAAACAAGAAATAAACATACATAATTGAGAACGAGAATCAAGTATTTATCGTGTAAATCAGAAATCAAATAATAAGATTCATCATAGGTTTTATCTTCCCTAGGTATCTAGGGAATTTAGTTCATAATCCTGAATAGAAACATCTCAAAGTTTGGATAACAACAAGACATAAAGAAACTCAATAAAAATTTGAAGGAAATTAAATGAAGATCTTCGATCTTGAAGGAGATTCACTTCCGAGTTGATTCCAATGACGTTCTTCGAGTTAATTGGTATTTATAGACTTTAGAATGCTCAGAAAGCCTAAAAATTGGGTTTTTTAGTGTATTTGGGAAGCAGTGTGCTATATCGACACGGACTAGCACATGGACGTGTGGCCAGCCCGTGTGGCTCATACGGGTGTGTGGCCAGCCTGTGTGGAAATGCCCAGGCTGTGTGGATCTTGGAAACAGCTCTATTTATCCGATTTTGGCTCGTTGTTCGCTCATTTTGCTCCTAAATGCTCTCCTAAGTATAGAAACATGAATTTAAAGGATTGGGAGCATCAAATTCACTAATTTACATAATTAATCATCCAAAAACGCATTAAAAATGGAATTAAAATATGTTACTTTTACAGCTTATCAAGCACATATAATAATTCGATTAAAGATTTATTATTAAAAATATCACAAAATTTAATTTTTTTAAAAACTTCAACTATATCTAAAACACTATTTTCTATTCATTGTCATAAACCTTTACTCTAAAAGTTGGCTTTGATTGCGGAAAAAAAGTCTACTTAGTAAATACATTTCTTCCTTATACCGAGCAATGTTTACCTATAATTGCATGTATGTTGGAAACTTTTCAACTAAAATATAAATGTATAAACTATATTGTAGATCATTTGAAATAACATTGTTCCTATTTTGATTATTTTAAATTTTTTGTCAATTTAACCACTCTATTTAAGATAATTACTCGAATGGGTCACTATTGTTAAAATTTTCATTAAACTACTAACGGATTGCGGATATTATATTTCTTTTTACTTTTGATTACCTATTTATAATTAGTCCAAAACAATTCTTTTTTACTTATTTGCAACATAAGAATTACTCATTTTCATCAACGCTTAATATCCACCATAAAAACTACCAATTCTCATCACCGTCTATGTCTATGGCTACTCCTACTCTCATTCTTTGCTTTTGGGATAGTGAAAAAACTGATTGCTTAAGGTTAAATGAGTTGTTTTCAACAGCTACTTACTGATTGATTCCGTTTGGTAGTTCCTTTTTTTTTCTGACATCCAAGTGGGACAACTTAGGCATTGTGAAACCTTGATGAAAGTTAGTATTAACTATAAATAATCAGGTGCACAGGAATATTGAACAGGAAGCTTTTTCAAGCTTTGACAATGGCATTGGGTTTCTGTTGCTACAGTTGGGCTTATGTTTAAACCTATTGTTTACTGGTTGCTGCAATGTTAAAGCTTTGATGTTTAAAGTAAATGGTATAATTTGGTCCTTCAGTTTGCTCTTTTTTATCTACAGTGTTAAAGTTTTAATGTTGCTTTTACCTCTTATATTATATTAACTTTAGCATAGAAAATAAAAGTAGGTGAGGACTAGTGTCCTAGTATTTTTACCAGTAAATGCTGCATGAGTCGAGTAAAGTTAAAACGATGGTTAATGCTAAAGTAAACGTTTGACATCACCAAATGATCGTTCCAAAAGCCAAAAGATGAGAAAATTCCATTACAGGACAGTCAATTACAATGGTTCCACTTGAGAAAATAAAAGGGGTGAACCAAAGTGAGGACATGAAGAAACCATGGTATCACCCATGCTGTTATGGTGTTGTCTTCTCAGATTTTATAACTGCATCGTATGTGTTGGAGAAGCAGTCGTCTGATGTGGCTCTTATGGCGCGAGGGTGACGGAATAAGGAACAATAGAGATAGGGGAGTAGCAGATGGGCATTGATGAGGATTGATGGTTGTTATGGTAGTTGTTGGACACTAATGAAGATTAGTAATTTTTATATTGCAAATAAGATTAATTATAAAGAGATTCCTGATTTTAGTCAAAACTAAAAAAATGTCACATTAATAATCTTAGTGGATTAACAGAATTTTTAATGCAGTGATCAATTCAAACAAATATCTTAAACAAAGCAATTAAATTGGTAAAAAAATTTAAATAACTAAAATAAAATTACCCTACTTTAAAGGTAATTTATTTAAATATAAAATTTGAAAATTTTTCTATAAAATTAAAATTGCTATTCCCGAAACAATAAGCACTATCAAGGATGGAATATGGACAATTTTGCTTTGCGGCTAATTTACCAAAAAAAGCCCATTTTTTTAAAAAATTACCGAAATAGGCCGGTTTTTTAATTATTTACCGGAATGGGCCATTTTTTGCGAAATCGCGGCCACATCAGCGCGATGTCAGGGTACGTGACAGGACATCGCGTCCACGTCACCAGGTCGTGCTGACGTGGACGGGATGTGGACGCGCTCGTGAACAGTGCCCAACGGTCAAAAAATTGACCGTTGCCCCCCCAACAGTCAAATTTTTTTTTACTATATAAACCCCCCACCCCTTTTATTTTCACAAACAAATTCAATATCAATTTCCTTCAAAAATTCTCTCAATTCCGTTCAAAAATTCTCTCAAATTCCTTCCAAAATTCTCTCAAACTCTCAAATTCCTTCCAAAATCCTCTCAATTTCCTTCAAAAATCTCCAAATCCATATTAAATTTCTTTTCCATTAAATTTCATTATTTTAAGAAAATTTTAAAATTTTATTTTTTAAAATAATTTTAAAATTTTAATATTTTCAACAATGGTCGAATCATTGATTCGTCTTGATAAGAATCACATATCGGTGGAGCAAATGAACATGGTAAGTATTAAATTTAAATTTTAAATTTTATTTAAGATATTTTTATTTATGTATTTTTAGATATTTATTAATTTATTTTTTGTTATAAAAGGCTGAAGATCGGGTATTGGAATGCAATATTCAAATATGCATGCTCCTCCATCACCGTTAGTAGAGAACTACCTGCGGGAAGCGGGATTTTGGCACGTGGCGGCGGTGGTAGGGATGCAAGTTGGAGCCAAACCCGATCGAGTGCATTGATCGAGAGGTGGAGACTGAGACACACATTTCATCTTCCATTTGGAGAGTGCACTATCACTCTAGAAGATGTCCATCTGCATTTGGGATTGCTTGGTGGACAAGCACCTAGTGATCGATCCGCCCAATCTAGCAATTGGGAGGCGGTGTGCTCTGAGCTTTGGCGCCGTTCGGATAAAATGGATGGAGGTAAGGTGGAGATGGGCTGGTTACGTGCCACCTTCCCGATCTGAATGAAAATTCAACCAAATTGAAAGAATCGATATGCTCGATCATACATTCTTCAAATAATTGGAGGCTATCTCATGGTCGACACGTCACGAGTCGTGTACATCTAAGGTGGTGCTAAAACTTGTTGATTTTAGAGCGTAATTGAATTTAGTTGAAGTCTGCCGTCTTGGTAACATTATATCGGGAGATGTGCAAGGCGACCAAACCGAGGAGAGCAAAAATCGGAGGATGCCTGTCACTACTGCAATCATGGGCACGGTATCCCTTTCCATTTCTACGTCCTCGAGTGAACCACCCATATACATTCCCACTCATAACGAGGTAAATTTTATATTACATTTTGAAATTGTTATGTAGATTTTGTAAGAATAAAAGTATGCTAAAAATTTATTTAATTAGGGCGAGTTATCGTGGATTACCGTCTGAACTTGAAGATATACGGCTTCAATTGGACCAACGGTCGGAAGCAGAAGTAAGTATTATTGCAAATAGATATTTCCATACATTCGCTAGTGGATTGATATTTAGTATTTACTATTTAGTATTATGTATATAAGTAATATTTCTATCATGTTCATGTAGTTTCAATGGACACCATACGAGGATCCGGCAATCCGGGCAGTAATCCCGGAAGAGTTTTTACAAAATCCGGACGCTTGGCACGTGAAAGTGGTGTTGATCAACTATGCAACTGTAGAGCCCCACCAGACAGACAGAGTCCTACGCCAGTTTGGATGTAGACAACCGATCCCTACGAACCCTGAGGTGTTTGACGAGCACCACAAAATCGACCTTCGGCTATTAGGTACGGATTGGCCTAGATACTGGTCAGAGTACACAAAAATGTGGGAAAATCGGCATGAATATCTACCTACTCGGGAACAAATCATCGTTCCCGAGTTAGCGTGCATTCCAGAATACATGCCATGGGAAGCCGTATTTACTTACGCCAGAGGAGAGGTAGCGGCAAATACGTGTCAGAAGGGAAAGGCGCGGGCCTCTAAATCCAAGGGGACAAGACTACGAGGGCAGCCCATCAACGAGGCCCAGACATTCACCCGGCTCATCATCAGCGGCCATGCAATCACCGTCCCCAACGAGAGCACCGACGCAGTCACCTGACGCAGCAATTCAACAGATGATACCCACGCAATTGCCTTTCCCTATGATGTCAGGTATGTTTCCTAGCCCTTATATGTACCTTAACCCGTACATGTATCCTTTTCCGAATCCTATGGCAGGTTGGAGCCAAATGCCCGGATCAGCTCCATTTCCTGTAATGCCGAGTGGACCACCGATAACTAGGCCATCCGCGCAGGAGGGGTCGCAAGGGGGGCCGTCGGGGAGCTCTCATTTTTACCAATCGCCAGCAACGCATGGCTTTCAAACTCCGTCGCCGTTCATGATGCAAACACCTCCACATACACTATTCTTTGAAGGTGGATCATCGTCCCAAGTCCGACAAGCAGATGCCGAACCGGAAGAACAACAATCACCACCCGAGGAAGAACAATCGCCACCGGAAGCTAGAGGAAGGAGGAATCCAGCGCGTAACCGTCGACGGCCGCCATGTGGAACCGAATCCCCCGGTCATAGACATTGATTACCGTATTAAAATTTATCATTTGATGTAATGAAATAGAAGTTTATGACGATGTAATACACATAGAAATTTTTCCGAGTTATTTTGACGTTAGTTGATTAAAAACCCTAACCCTAACCTAATTTAATTAAAAACCCTAACTTAACTTAATTAAAAACCCTAACCTAACTTAATTTAATTAAAAACCCTAACTTAACTTAATTAAAACCCTAACCTAACTTAATTTAATTAAAAACCCTAACCCTAACCTAATTTAATTAAAAACCTAACTTAACTTAATTAAAACCCTAACCTAACTTAATTTAATTAAAACCCTAACTCTAACCTAATTTAATTAAAAACCCTAACCTAATTTAATTTAATTAAAACCCTAACTTAACTTAATTAAAAACCTAACCTAATTTAATTTAATTAAAAGCCCTAACCTAATTTAATTTAATTAAAAACCCTAACCTAATTTAGTTAAAAACCCTAACCTAGCCTATTTTAATTAAAAACCCTAACTTAACTTAATTAAAAACCTAACCTAATTTAATTTAATTAAAAACCCTAACCTAATTTAGTTAAAAACCCTAACCTAGCCTATTTTAATTAAAACCCTAACTTAACTTAATTAAAAACCCTAACCTAGTTTAATTTAATTAAAACCCTAACCTAGTTTAATTTAATTAAAAACCTAACCTAATTTAATTAAAAACCCTAACCTAACTTAATTTAATTAAAAACCCTAACCTAATTTAATTTAATTAAAAACCCTAACCTAATTTAATTTAATTAAAAACCATAACCTAATTAACGCTGTTTTTGATGCTATGCTGTTTCAAAGCACCAATAAAACTATCCTTATTGGTAAACTGATTACCAACTTCAAGTTCACCGAGATCTACCCCCGAACTTGTACGATCGCGCACCCGGTGTGGTAGATCTGGAAACTCTAACGCATCATCATTTGACAGATCGACATTATGCATGTGGGATGGAGGTGAGTATGCTCTGAATCGTGGATTTTCTTCATCATCTGCACTCCTATCACCATCTTCACCTTCTGTTGGAATAGGCTCCGGTTCAGAAAATAATCCCACCTCTGTACTATCCGACCCGGGCTCTCGAGGTGGACCCACATCGGAGTCACCTTCTAACCCACAATCATCTGCAGCGTATGACGTCCCCTCACCGGTTGATGTCGTAGGTAGTACGTCATCCCTTCTTCTGGGCATTTGATAACGTCCCCAATTGGATGTAGATTGCCATCCAGTAGAACTTGATGCAGTTCCCCAGCTCGTATTTCCAGCGTCAAACGTCGAGCCACCGATGTACATGTCCCATCCACCGACAGAGTGTCTTGGGGGGATGTGCATTCGACACCGCTACCGAACATGGGCTGTTCCGTATTTTGTAACACGTTAACTGAGTGTCGGCCAGGGGTCGTGTATACATCTCGAACACCGGACGGAAGTACATCAGTTGGCGACGTAAATTGTACATATAACTCAATATAAGTTGCTCCGCTAGCAAGATGAGTCTGCACCATTGCCTCCAAGCTACGAGCATCTTTTATGTCGAACGAGTCATATGTCACCAGATCAACAGAAGAACAAAATCGATACGTCATTGACAGAACTTTCATTGGCGTCGTTCCGAAGATTTTACGCCTAATTCTTTTACGGAGTTCTGTCAAATCTATGTTTTGGCTAAATGACAGTCGCACCGTATTCTCTAAAAAAAAAACAACACCATTCTCGGTGTGGCAAACCTCACCATCGTAGTAAATAACAGCAGTAATACGTTCACCCATTTTGAAACTCTAAGTTTCTTAGCCTCTCTAAAATGTTTCTGCTGTGAGTTATGCATTCTAAGAACATTTTCGCCAAATTTATAGCCTCATTAAACTTGTTATCAGAGCAAAATCGCGTCCATGAGGGCGCGATTTGACACTATTTGCTCAGAAACGTCAAAAAAATTTATTTCCTACATGACCAATTGTAGCGAAATCGCGTCCACGAGGGCGCGATTTCACAATTTCTTCTCATATACATCCTGGTATCAGCGATTTTATACTATTTGCTCAGAAAACGTCAAAAAATTATTTTTACATGACCATCGAGCGAAATCGCGTCCACGAGGCCACGATTTCACAATTTCTTCTCAAATAGCATCCTGGTAGAAGCGATTTCCCACTATTTGACCAGATATGTCAACTCGAAAAAAAAAATTTTGGGACCCTTAACCCCTAAAAAGCCTGCACCCTAAACCCTAAAAGCCAGAAAACCCAAACGTAAAATCAGCGTCAAAATCGTGTCCCGTTGCATCGCTTCGTGGCGGGACATCGCATCCACGTCGGTAGCGACTGGCGGCGTGGAAGGAAATCGCGTCCTTGAGGCGATTTCATTCCACGCCGGCAGTCGCTACGACGTGACGCAATGCCCTATCACGTACCCTGACATCGCGCTGACGTGGCCGCGATTTCGCGGAAAATGGATCATTCCGGTAAATAATTAAAAAACCGGCCCATTTCCATAATTTTTTTAAAAAATGGGCTTTTTTTAGTAAATTGGCCTTGCTTTGCTACCCAATAATATATATATTTGAGACAGTTAAAAGTAACAAATCATTAAAAAAACTGGATGAGAATTAATATAATTAAATGGAGATTTTGTCGCCATTAACCTTCATCGAATAAACAATTAAAAGGATAAAGTAAACTAAATAAATGAACAGTTTCGGCACTTCGAAAACGTGATGAAAATGTAGATCTCAACCATCTGCAACTTCCTGGAATTGTCTAAATTAAGAAAGTAAATAACCCTAGTTTAATACCTAAGTTTCAAGGTATATATATAAAATCAAACAGCAAACAGAAACGCAACGAAGCCATTGAAATCAAATCCATACCTGGCAGTCTCAAAGCGTCAAAGCCGTTTCTAGCAACACACAAATATGTACTGTGATAGTGCTTCAGATTTTGATCTCAGCCTCTTGGACTCGATTCGTCAGTATCTTTTGGAAGATGATTGTGATACAATTCCAGGACAGGTTGTGGAAAATCTACCCAAAACTGAGCTTCATGAAGATGCAATTAATGTTGATCAATGGATAAACTTTGATCAGTCGTTTGATGCAGCGGAGGAGACGGTCGCCGTTAATAATGCTTCATTTCCCAGCTTCGAAGTAAATTTTCAGATGGAGACTACTGCGGCTGTCCCTAAATCTCACGCGCCGCCGAAGGAGGTAAATTACAGGGGAGTGAGGAGAAGGCCGTGGGGGACATACGCGGCGGAAATAAGGGATCCGAAACGAAACGGAGCGAGGATCTGGCTCGGTACTTACGAAACTCCCGAGGGTGCTGCGCTAGCTTACGACAGAGCGGCTTTTAATATGCGTGGCGCGAAAGCGAAGCTGAATTTTCCCCACCTCATTGGCTCGAATCAGGTGGAGCCGGTGAGAGTGAGCAGTAACAAGCGAAGATCCCCTAAACCGTCTTCCTCTTGTTCATCGGCTCAGTCGCCGTCATCTACATGGGATGACGGAACTCCGAAGTCGAAACAGATGAGGAGTGAGAAGTATTCAAGTGTTAAAACTGAGTTTGAAGTAGATATGTATCAGTTGATACCAACTGAATTTTGCCAAACCATTAACTGTTAATGTAATTGAAGTGTACATATTTAATGGCGTGTAGCAGTACTTTTACTCCATGTTTGTAGCAAACATATTTTAGTAATTTTTTATATAAGAAAAAGAAGGCCAAAGCCTTGGCTTACAGATTCAGAATCTAAACATAATCTCGCCATTGTTTTCCCACACTGTAACCATCCTCAAGAGTAGAATTGAGACCTGCAGGTACCATTTTGAGAAAACATAAATCTATCTTCAGTTTTCACAATATTCATGGTGGAAAAAACATGTGTTGTAGTTGCAATTGAAACTTGAAGAATCATTTAAAACAAATCAATTTATTAACAATTGGATATATAGTTCTAAATTCTAGATGTATGCACCTCTTGTTGAAAAAAATCTTACAGATAAAACTTATTACCAAGGCTACAAAATTTTCAATATCAAATAATTTGAAAGACTCTCTAGGATCTAAAGTTGCAGTGAGCGCAAGGAGCTCAATAACACGTTCATCAAATCTATAATCTTGCAATTGAGTATATATTACAGAAAAATATATATCCATTCAATAATAATGCTACACTGTAACTTTTTGTTCTTTTATTATGACTACCACTTACCATGCTCATGAGCTTCACAAAAAGATATCACTTTTATTCAACAATTCATCCCTTCCATTTTCTGTCAATTTCTAAATTAATTCTTTTGTTGTATGAACAAGACTCATCACATTTAATATAACTTGAGAACAACATTGCAAAGCTTGACAAAATTATCAGTGATCTCCATAACTCTCTTTATCATATGCAAAATAAAAATAAATTCAAAAGATTTTTATCTAATACATGCACTATGAGCATCTCCTTGCAGAGAGTAGTTAGGTATAGTATTCTTTTAAATTTTCAAGAACTGTATTAGTTGCATTATACATTGTCTTCAAATGAGAACACCATTGTAAAGTTCCAACTTGATTCATTCATATTCTAATTTCTAATTCATTGATGAACACTAAATGGGCTAGTAGGTTTACTAATTCATTAAAATACCCATGACTTTTTTTTCTAAGCTTTCATCATTTCCTCTAGAAGCACAACCTTGAAACGTCAACCATCAAGCAACATCTATACTAGTTTTAAGATGTAGACAATTAGCTACAATTTGTTGTGTAGTATGCCTATCAAACAATGCTTCAATATGTTGAGCTTGATCCATTAAATCTACATAGGCACTTTGTGTATTATTCTTAGGAGAATTTGGATATTTTCTCATATGTGTCATGAAAGCACAATTTTGCCCTTCATGTATTTTTTTCTAGGACCAAAAATAATTATAAATAAATGCAGTTGATCCAAAACAATCACTCTAATACTAAAACAAAAATATGGCAAATAATGAATACTTTAATCAAGAAAATTATTTAAACCAAAATGATTTAAAATAACAAGAGTGCTTTTTTTAAACCAAAAGCAAAATATTTTAAAGAATGAATTGATATAGTTCAACCTTAATATAAACTTTTCAAACTTTATCACATATATTAATCGAATATTCGTATATTTATTTACACAATCCAGAAAGCACTCTAAATTAGAAAAATCAACAGTTTGAACCTCAATGAGCCTCACAACTTAAAGAAGTATTGGAGTTCCGCATCATAGGCGCTGAGAAAAGCCTTATTTAATAATTTCTTCAAATAAGAATACTTCCAATTTTAATTATAGTTCATTAATGATAAAGAAAAAACTACGATATACGCTGTGTGCTTATTTTACTTTATTATTATTTGAATAATTCAGATAGCTGTGATAATAATTATTTGCGAAGGTTTAAAAGATAAATATATAGAACTAAGTCCGTACATAAATTAAAAATAGATTTAAATAGACAGTGTGTTTACTTGTAATTAGTGTAAAAGTAACGGTGACAGTAAAATTAGATATTATAATAATATCATAGCATGAGACAAAAAATAAACTAAACCTTAAATAACGCGCTCACTTTGCTTCACTATTTATCAAACTAACATATGGTATGTGCTCACGTTGCTACACTATTTATCAAAAAGGCAAGACGAAGGAATAACCAGATTTGATGGTGGTAGTAGATGTAGATACCGTTTAGGGTAGTTTTGGTAAATTTAGAGGGAAATAGAAGGTTCTAAAAAGATTTTGGCAGGTAGTATAGACAAATTTTAACAAACTCATGTGAACTGATTACATTCACCAACAATAAATAAGAAGCACATGTTATTCCCACTACCCAAACAATATGATAACATCTCCACGTTTTCAAAATCTAAATAAAAAAAATAAAAAAGTACCCAATCTGTCAGTTAATTAAACCCTGCACCTTTTCTTATTTTCGCAGCTGAATATTGACAAATTTTACTAATATTAAATCACATGACGAAGATTTTGCTGTCGATATGCTCTCGTAAAATTAACCTTAATTAACAAAACTGGATTCCTTTTTCTTTTTAAATATAAAGGATTTCATCACGATTCTTTCATAACTTATTTTAACCTCTAACTTTATATAATAAAAAATCTTTTTATTGTTTGTCTCCTTTAATTTTTAAATTAGTCCAAAATAGATTGAAAAGTTAACATCTGTTAACTTTGCTAATATAGCATACACATGGATTATCACGTCGATGTCATGCCATGTGTATGTTATGTTAGCAATTAATTTTTTAATTTTTTTAAAAATAATTAATTACTAACTTTTAAGGTACTTTCGTTCTGCTCAAACAAAAAAAAAAACCTCCTTCATTTTAGTCGCTTAAATGTTAAATCTCTAACGACGGTTGACTGTGCACATCACATTACGTTTACACTTTTGTTTTGATCATGCATCATTTTTTCATATTTTATTTGTTTACCTCATTGTCGAAAGTTATAAATTTCTTTTTTTTTTCATTATTGAAAATTTAAATATCATAACATCAAAATAAATTAAATAAATAGTTGAAATTTTTTATCTCTTGATAGCATCAACCAATTTGTTACTATAATATTCAAATTAATTAAACTAATTAATTAAAACTCCTTCTAAAATTTAAAATTTTATTTTAATAAATAATTTTTAATAATTGTCTCTGAAACTCAAATTTCGTTTGATGATATGATCTTAAATCTTCCATGTTAAGCTAAAAGAAAAAATCATTGCAATTAATTAAATTAATTAATTTTAGCTTCCATGCCAAACAAAACCTATCATTATTTTTATCACTTCTTTACCCAATCGATGAATAATCAATTAATTTAATTAATTGTACTAATTTTTTATTTGCTTTTAGCTTAGCATGGAAGATTCAAAATTATATAATCTAAAGAAATTTAAATTCGTAGATTATTATTAAATATGAGTTACTTGAGTTAATTTCATTAAGGATAACTTGAGTTAATTTCATTAAGGATAATTAAGAAATATAAAATAAAACTTTAAATCTTAGAATAAAATTAAATTAATTAATTTCAATATTATAGTAACTAGGCTAACATTATCAACAGATAAAAACTTTCAACAATTCATTTAACTTATTTTGATATTTGAATTTAAAATTTTAATATTAAAAATTAGAACTTTCGATAATGGAATAAACAAGTACAAATTGACAAAATTTTAATATTATTTTAGCTTCTCTTGTTATAAAATAAAAATAGAGAATAAAAACAAATAGAGAGTATATTTTATTGATCAATCGAATAATCTATAATGCTTCTCTATTGTCTATATTTATAGACATAGAAAATATAAATGAAATAGAACTGTACTTCTAATGATTATTAAAATTTAAAGTTTATCAAAACTTATCTTGATCTTGATGGACATATACTTAATAAAATATTCATAACACTCCCCCTTGGATGTCCATTTGTAGATAATGTGTCTTGTTAAAACCTTACTAAGATAAAAACCTTGTGGGAAAAAAATTCCTAGTAAAGGAAAAAGAATACACATATCTATAATACACATAACATGCTGTCTCATTAAAAACCTTACCAGGAAAACCTAATGGGATAAAACCTCGATTAAGGAAAAAAGAGTACAACGCGTATTTACTTACCCTCATGAAAACATCACATAATATCTCATATTCTATGTATTCAATCTTGAATACTAGCTTTTCAAATGACCATTGAACGTATTTGCTAAGCATTTATATCACCATTCTTTTGAAAGTCATGAGTAAGGAGAAATTTTGGGAAAATATATTTTTATCTCTTCAGGAGTTTCAACAATAATCATACCAAACTTTAATTATGATCCTCTATAAAAATACAAATAGGTATTTTGGATCATTTTATAATCCTCTTTCAACTACTATTGACTAAGTCAAATTTACCAAATATTTCAATTCATATAAATGAACAATTTCCGATAATTTCAATATGCTTCGGCATTCTAAATCCTTCAAGAATTTTAATATAAACTCTACTATATAGTGATTTATAAAAGGTTGTAACAACAACCATTAGACTCAAGTTAAATATTTTATGAGTCGTAAGTTTAATAATATATCTAAAAGTTATTGTATTCACCACAAAATAATATTATATCTTTTCATCATCAATGTCAAGACTTAGCAAAAACTTTATGTTTTATTCCGTTTTTGCAAAACTATTTCATTTGTACCCTCACTGGCTTTATACCTTTAGATATATGGACTACAGGTCCAAAAACTCCACGAATTTAATTGTACTTGAGTTATATCTTTCTATTTTGAAACAAACTATTTCATATCTATATTTCTCAATAGATTTAGTTAAGATTATCCTTCATTTGAACAATAATATTGCATGCAAAACCATTGTCGACCACTTTTATTATTCGGTTCCGCATTTTCTCGAATTGACATAATTTATGGAGATTTCTTTATTTTCACTACTTTAATCTTCAATTTTAGGTACCTGAATTTTTTCTGGAGTTTTACTTATTAGTTATGTCTTGGGTCTCTTCTGAAAGCACTCGCTTTCACTATATGACCATCTAGATTTATTTTTTTATGAGAATTTTCATATTTGGAACTTGTAATGAGGTATCCTTGTTGAACTTCTGATTCAAATTAATCCCCCTAACTCATTACAAGTTATTATTTCTCTCCTCTTAATGTCGGGAAAACTATCAAATCAAAATAGTAATCACAAATTGTGTCATAATTGAAACTCCAGTACATTTAAAACATATAATAATACAATGAGACTCTTAATTAATATATATTCGCAACTTTCTTTGACTATTCACTCATCTTTGTTGTGGTGGAGCAATTGAAACATATACGCACATACAAAAAATTCAAAGACGAGAAATATTTAGCTCTTGACCAAAAATCAATTGTAATTGGGAGTATCTATCACTTATTGACTTAATGCGTACAACACATAAATCAACATAATTTTATACTGAAATAGAAAGTTTAGTTCTCATAAGTAATGATTTAGGCATTAATTAGAGGCGTTCAATAAATAATTTCTCTAAACCATTATGCGCATAAATAACAAACTTTTACAAAAGTTTTTCAAACTCAATCAATAAAAGACTCAAATATAAACTTATCAGTATTGGCAAGATGAATTGTCTTAATTGCATGTTGAAACTAATTATTTAAACAAACAATCTTGCAAACGACAAGTTGCAAGTTGATAACACATACGTGATTATTATGTAGATGCATCTACCAAAATCATATAATATCAAAACCATCCGCATGGTGGATGAATGGACCCATATTCATTTAAAAAATGTAAGACATTAAATCTCAACTTTAGCTAGTGAGTTTCTAACAATCAATTTTCATTGAGAATTAGCAACAAATGAGAATTTTTTAAATTAAAGAATCTTCTAGTTCTTTAATGAATGTCCATATGAATTCTCAAGTAATTTTCACATCATATATGATCTAGGATGGTCTAACTGGTCACGCCAAGTAGTATATGCATTTGTATCAATAAGCTTTTGGTTCAATTGAACTAATAATGTCAATATAAATTGTGGCAAATTGATATTTTTACTGTCATTCGTTTTACTTTGTATCCACATATAAGTACCATTGTGATATTTACTACTGAAAATGTCTAAATCAATGTGAAATCTATAATGCCACTAAGTCAACAAAATAAATATAATTTCCAAAAAATTATATGCAATATTCGCTTCAGGGAATATGCCAAAATCTTCAAATGCATGGTATTTGGTCTAGTGGTATGATTCTCGCTTAAGGTGCGAGAGGTCCCGAGTTTGATTCAAAATATAAATAACTCAATCCTCTTTTGATTCATATGAAAAATATTTTTTTTTCTCATTCACAATCTCAATATGAGATACATTATGAATATCTTTTAAAACCGATGGATTAGCCATCACAAGATATTAATTTATTAGCTCTTCTGGAGCTTTCGACTAATTTTGTACCACCAAATATTGGAATAATATTGATTTTTATTTTCTTTTATGCTTACATTCACTTCGGGAAATGCAATAGATTTACTAGGACGAACTTATAAACGTCTCAATAGATTCTTTATTTCATAATCACCATCGCAAACATGCGTAGATTTCAAATCAAAATCTATCTATTCATGTTGTCATGATTAGTCTCCAATTATAATAAATATGATATAATAAATCATAGTAAAATATACTTGAGATTCTTTAACATCATCATTATCACCCTAATCATTATCACGAGCAGACGTAAGAATTATATAAATTTCTTTGCATAATGATTACTCATAGTATGCAGGCCTCAATTGAAAACTGGAATAGTAGTAGCTCTAGAAGGCAATCGACAACAACTTGAGCAGCAAATTTAGAGTGACTAGCTATTACATTGGTTGCTACTTGAAAGGGGTAAGGCATGAAGAAAGGGAAAAAATGTGAAAATTAGTAGTTAAGGATCCTTGCTCAAGTGGCGTAAGTCTCTACATGATTTGAGGATATTTTTTATTTATGGAGAAAAACAATTATAAAGTGTTATAAAATAAAATAGATAATAAATATTAAAGAGAATGTGAGAGTAAAGAGAGCATATTTTATTGATCAATTGGAATAACCTATAATGCTTCTCCAAAGTCTATATTTATAGATATAGAAAGTATAAATGAAATAAAACTCTACTTCTAATGACTTTATCAAAATTTATCTTAATCTTGATGGACATCTACTTAATTAATAAAATATTCATAACATCTACCACTTTTTACTTTATTTCTTATTTACTCAGATCAAGACTTTAAAAAAGAAAATTTTCGTTGAGTAAAAAGAAAGCAACCCAAAAGTTCAATGATGAAAATAAAAACAAGTAATGAAATTAAAAGAAATTTAAGCGATGAAAATGGAAACACTCACCCAAATGCGTTGCTTACCCTAACAATTAATATAGTTAAATTAATGTGAGTTCATTCATTGATTCTACACTTATGGAATATGAAGTAATCTACTCTCTTTTTTGTTTGTCTTTTCCGTGAGGGAGAGAAAAGCATTGTACCTTTTGTCACCATTAACTTTCAATGAATAAACAATACAAAAACAGTAAAAAAAAATTAAATGAACATTTGCAGCACTTAGAAAATGTGATGAAAATGCTCTGTTCTAACCTATGAGCAACATTCTAGAATTGTCAAAAGAAGACAATAAAGAAAGCAAATAACCATAGTTTAATAACAAAGTTTCAAGGTATATATATACATAATCAAACAGCAAACAGGAACTCAACGAAGCCATTGAGTTCAAATCCTTTCTAGCTACAAAGTTTGATTACCTTTCTGTGTTTAATCTCAAGATCAAGAACACACAAATATGTACTATGATAGTGTTTCAGAATTTGATCTCAGACTCTTGGAATCGATACGTCGGTATCTATTAGAAGATGATTTTGATACAAACCCAGGTCAGGTTGTGGAAAATGTGGACAAGAATGGGCTTCATGTTCATGATGATGCGATTAAAGTTGATCAATGGATAATCTTTGATCAGTCGTTTGATGCAGCGGAGAAGAGAGTCGGTGTTAATAATGCTTCGTTTCCCAGCTTCGAAGTGATCTTTCAGAAGGAGACTGGTGCAGCTGTCCCTAAACCTCACGCCCTGCCGAAGGAGGTACATTATAGGGGAGTAAGGAGAAGGCCGTGGGGGACATATGCAGCGGAGATAAGGGATCCGAAACGAAACAGTGCGAGGATCTGGCTTGGTACTTACGAGACCCCCGAGAGTGCTGCCCTAGCTTACGATCGAGCCGCCTTTAAATTTCGAGGCGCCAAAGCAAAGCTGAATTTTCCCCACCTAATCGGCTCGAATCAGGTGGAGCCGGCGAGAGTGAACAGTAACAAGCGAAAATCCCCTGTGCCGTCTTCCACTAGTTCATCGGTCCAGTTACCATCATCTCCGTTGTTCACTTTAACGTCGGATGACGAAACTCCGAAGTCGAAACGGAAGCGAAGTGAGATTAAGTTTTCGAGTATTGAAACCGAGTTTGAAGGAGACATGCATCAGTTGATGATGCAAACTGAATTTTTTCAAACCCTTATCTACTAATAATTAAATTTTACATGTTCTCATATATTCTATTTTAATAGTGATTTTACTTTCATATTCCAAAAAGCGTGTTAAAAAAAATGAAAAACACTCTTTCTCTCATTCTGTAAAACGGAGGGACTTGCTCCATGGTCGCGACGTTAAAGTGATGTACTTAGTTCTTGAGTGGCTCGTTGTCCCTCTACTTGATGGCGAACAGGCTTACGAGATCTTTATAGGCAGTTTTATTGGCAAGGGAGTGACCAACAAACTAGTGTTGGCCCCGCATGTGGCTTCAACGTCATGAAAAAGGCCTTTCACTTTAGTCCATTAAAGGCACCCAAGATTTCATGTAATTGTTGTGTTTGACGAGATTGTCTGTGAGATCCTTGGTTCAATCATATGTTTCTTTCGGTGGTTAAAAAGAGTAAAATCATATTCGCATCATCAAATTCTAAAGCCAAGGGATTGTTAGAGTAGGACATCATCAGATCTCGTTCTACGAAGAGATTTTATCTCTCTTCTTTGGGCTTCTATTTAACCCTCTAAGGTGCAGTCTGGTTGTAGGAGGTACTACTTTGGTCTTGTATTCTTCATAGTTCTCCTTTACTGGCATGTTTTCACTGTTCTGGTTACACCAGTGGCCCGACATTGAGGAATTAACATTCTCCTGCCTTAGTCGTGGTTGGTTTAGTGCTTTTCTCTAAGCTCTTGAAAAGCTTGAGCATTATGTTCCGATGTTTCCTGACGTTCTTGGAGTTGCATTTGAAGGAGTTGCATTTGAGGTTGCAACTTTAAATATATTTTTTTGATATAAAGGTGGGAGCTTTACTCATTGTTCCATTCAATATTGTTGCATGCTTTTTTTAGCTGTAATATTTACATTTAAGATTTTCTTTTTTTACCTTATTCATTAAAAGACAAAAGAAAAAGAAAAAACCTATGCCGACCTACCCAATTTCATCCCCATCAATCTATCACGTCAAAATAGTTTTTGTATGTAGTATAATGCTCCAAGAAGACAATTTTTCTGATGAAGTTTTTAGCTGGAGGGTTTGGTAGGGATGAAATTGTGTAGATAGGTAGAGGTTTTTTCTTTTCCTTTTCTTTTTTTAATAAATAGGGTAAAAAAAATCATGTTTGCATGACCCTTCCTACCACATATAGGTCCAACCAATAAAAATAATCCACATAAGATTCTTTTACCTCTCAAAACATTATTTTTTTACCCTATTCATTAAAGACAAAAAATATAAAAAAGAAAAAACCTCTGCTAATCTACTACCCAAATTCATCCCTATCAAACTACCGCGTCAAAAACTCATGCTAAAACTTCATAAAAGCAATGGCGGAGTTAAAGAAAAAAAAATCTTGGCGAAATTAAATTGTATATTTTTATTGTAATAGTTTAAATTTTTATTATTTTTAAATGATTAAATTAAATTTTTATCATTTTGGGGATTAAAGTACAATTTTATCATTATTAATTTAAAATTTTATAATTTATAAAAAACTTAAATAAAAAATTTTCTATTTTAAGGTATTAGCCCTTGGGTTCACCGCTGCACCAAGGTAATTGTCTTCTTATACAAAAACTGATTTACCAAGTAAGATATAATGCTCCAAGGAGACAATTACTCTGATGAAGTTTTTAACTAGAGTTTTTGACGCGATAGTTTGAAAGAGATGAATTTAGGTAGATTGGTAGAAGTTTTTAATTTTTGTTTTCTTTAACGAATAGAATAAAAAATAATGCTCACATGTAAAAAATCTAATGTGGATTATTTTTATTGGTTGGGCGTGTTTAAAGTTACCAATGTTGATTAAGTAAGAATGATATAGAATTAGATAAATAGTATGAACAACTGATAAAAAAATATACCTTCTCACTAACCCTAATGTGTGTACCTTCTGGCGGAGCCACGTTGAGACTCGGGGTCATGGCCCCCAAAGTTTAATTTTTTCAATTTCATCTTTTATAAATTTACACTATAGCCGTACCAAAAATATAAGTAGGCTCTCCTAAAGTTTAAAATTTTGTCAATTTTTCCCTTTGTACATATATTATAGTCCTCTTAAAAATATAAGTAGGCCTCTCCAATATTTTTATAGGCTTAAAGATAATATTAAAAATTTATTTTGATAAAAACAAAGATAAAATCTTCTTGAAGAAACTAAATTACCCATGATACTTTTGAATGATATTTTGTTAAATAATAATAAATTAATGTTTATTTAATTGTTTACTTAGCATAATAATATTTTATAAGTAATATAATAATATATATATAAAAAGAAAAGAAAAGATGAAGAGACTTTTATCATCTTTCTTCTTTATATTGGTGCTTAGGAAGAAAAGAACAAAAAGGAAAAATTATTTATCATTTTTCCTCCAAAATTGAAGTATAAGGTATGTTTTTCTTCAAACTTTTCATAGATTTTGAATATTTGAAACTTGTTTTACATATATGTACTAATAGTTTTTGTTTTATCAAGTATATTAAAAGTTGCCATTAAAGGATATTGATGGAACTTGGAAGCTTATAAAATTAAGTGAATTGTGTATATTTTTGGATGGAAAATGATTAGGAGACGGTTTCTAACTTGTTAGATGTGTAAAAATGAAACAAAAATAGTTAGATAATGTTATAGTAAATTTCGGCCAAAGTGAAGGGGAGGAAAAAAAACATTGGTCACTTTGTTTAAAGTTGTGTTAAATGATAGCTTGTGAAACAGTGAACATTCCTGTGAAAATGGAATAAAAAATGGTTAACTGAGTCAAATGATAGTTATTTCGTCTTAATTGTTGGAATACTGTTTCTTTTGAATATATTTTTTATATGTTTAAATTGATTGTCATGTTGGAATATTGCTTCTTTTAAATCAATTATTTATATGTTTAAATCGACTGTTACATAGCAGTTCTAATTTTAGTTTGATCCCCCAAGATTAATATTTTGGCTCTGCCAACTTCTTAATCTTTTTGTTTTATTCTCACGGATTTAGTAAATACACATTTATTTTTCTTTGAAACTCTGTCGGAGGAAATGATTATATCCTTCTTCTTTGTAGCTTTAATTGGGGGAAAAAAGGAAAAAAAATAAGAAGGAAATGTTAAGAAATTTTCTTTCTTGGAAAAAGGTTGCTTGAAAAAGATTTAAAGCTTGCTTTGCTGTATAGTTAATTGGATTTATTATTTTGTTTTGATTTTTATTTTTCGGCAAAAGTATTATGGTAATCTTTATATTAGGACGGATTATATTTTGTTCTCACTACTTAAAAATAAGTAAACTAGTTCCTTTACGTTAAAAATAGTACAAATTGATCTTTCCATTAAAAATTTCACCCATATGTGCTGATAAATGATGATTTGGCTTTTCCAATTTTTTATACAAATGACCTAGAATTAAAGGATGATTAGGATTAGATAAAAGTACCATGAAAGTTGTACCAGGAGTCGAGTTGCATTTTGCTCCCTCTACTAAAAAAATGAGCATATTAGCTCATGTACGTTAGTTCAAAGAGCAAATTAGACCTTCTATTAAAGTTTTTCTCAATTTCTATTGTTAAATGTTGATGTGATTGACAAAGGAAACATACATTTACATGTGGCGTGTCACGTATACCTCATGCTGACGTGAAAATATTTTTAAAAAATTAAAAAAAATCTCAAAAATAAATAAATTTATTTAAACCAATTTGTTCCAAAAATTACATGTATAAATGATGAATAAACTACATTCAAGACACTAGATCCTAACAGGAAGTAGAAAGTGGCAGTTCACATGGTGGTAACAAGCTAAGTGTCGTTTGTAAAGGAGGATTAACCAAGGCTGAACACTTCAAGAGAAGAGATTGAAGAAATCCTCTGAAGGTTAAGGATGGGTATTTATAGGTGAGATTGCTCATCTCTGGTATTAGGCCTTTATACATGTCCGACACTAATCTTATTAAGGTTAGCCACTTAAGGAGTATAGTAGTCATCTAAATAGATGGTGATGAGATTAACTTGAATTAAGTAAGACTCCACGTGTGATTCATATATAGAGAGATCTTATTCCTGTCCCTGGTAAGGTAGATCAAAGGCATTTAACTTGCCATGTATATATGTGTATATGCATGTGATTGCCTAAGTATGTGTGACGTGAGGGTAGCGAGTTACTAACAAGAAGATTGAAACATTTTTTAAGTAAAAAAAAAAAAGCTTTAATCATATCACATTAGCCCCTAATTCTTTATCTTCTTTTTTTTTTCACTGAAAGGTGCAAAACATTGATTATGAAAGCCTTCAATACATCATAAGCCAATAAAATTGGCTTTAACAAGAGAAAACATGAAGTTTGAGATTTCAAAGTAAACAATAAAGTCACCACCGGAATTCCTAGAATCAAAATAATTATTAGTCCTAACGTTACTACCCTCAGTAGTCAAAGCATCCACCTATTGGTTGCTTTTTTGGAAAATGTGAAGAACAAAACTACTTTGGAAGCTTGTCAACATAGCCCTGCAATGAGATAAGTGATGTGCAAATGCTTAGCAAGTAAAACACCATCCCAAAGAGCCCAAAGCTTGACAACCATATTAGGGCGTGACCAATAAACCAACGAGAGCCGGGAATCCAATTCCCATTATGGTCGCGGATAATAGTGCCTGCACCAACAACCCGAATTGCCGATGGAAGAATCATTCTTGTTAAGCTTAAACCATCTGAACGTGGAAGGAGACCGTTTAAGTTGGACGAGGGTCGTCTTACTAGCATTGTTGACATTGGACAATAAAGCACAGCAGTCGATAGTTAAGGAGAAAACAATAGAATTTCTAGCTATCCAAATACTTTGAAATAAAAAACGGAAAAACAATAAACCAAGAGAGAAGATCCCATGATATGTGAGGTTTCAATATATAGAGTCCATCCCGTTCTCAAGAACCGAAACAGGGGTAGCCATGATATTACAAGTTATGGAAGTCTGTGACTGAAAAAGCATCCCTTACTGAGGGGAACATGGATCAATGAATCCTACACCTTCACTCTAAAGGTTGGGTTTGATTGCCAGATAAAAAGGGCATAATCAGCAAGTACATTTCTTGCCTGCCAAGCAATGTTTAGCTATAATTGCCTGTATGTTGGGAAATTTTCAAAGCAAAATACAAAATACTAGATGCGGAAAATGTTCTTAAAAATAAAATTGCTATCCCAAAAACTCAGTAAGGACGGAATATGGAAAATTTTGCTTTGCTATCCAATATTTTTTAAAAATTCTATTGGAGACAGTTAAAAGTAAAAAATCATTCAAAAAATGGATGAGAATTAATTTAAGTTGATCCATTGATTCTTAAATGTACAATTATGGAGTATGAAGTAATGGAGATTTTGTCGCCATTAACGTTCAATGGATAAACAATTCAAAGGATAAATGAACAGTTGCAGCACTTCAAAAACATGATGAAAATGTTTTGAGATCTCAGCCATCAGCAACTTCTTGGAATTGTCTAAAGAAAACAAAAAAGGAAAGCAAATAACCATAGATTAATACCTAAGTTTATAGGTATTTATAAATAATCAAACAGCAAACATAAACGCAACGAAGACATCGAAATCAAATCCATACCTGGCAGTCTCAAAGCGTCAAAGCCGTTTCTAGCAACACACAAATATGTACTGTGATAGTGCTTCAGATTTTGATCTCAGCCTCTTGGACTCGATTCGTCAGTATCTTTTGGAAGATGATTTTGATACAATTCCAGGACAGGTTGTGGAAAATCTACGAAAAAATGAGCTTCATGATGATGCGATTAATGTGGATCAATGGATAAACTTTGATCAGTTGTTTGACGCAGCGGAGGAGACGGACGCCGTTAATAATGCTTCATTTCCCAGCTTCGAAGTGAGTTTTCAGATGGAGAGTACTGCGGCTGTCCCTAAACCTCACGCGCCGCCGAAGATGTTTAATTACAGGGGAGTGAGGAGAAGGCCGTGGGGGACATACGCTGCGGAGATAAGGGATCCGAAACGAAACGGAGCGAGGATCTGGCTCGGTACTTACGAGACTCCCGAGGGTGCTGCGCTAGCTTATGATCGAACCGCTTTTAAAATGCGAGGCGCCAAAGCGAAGCTGAACTTTCCCCACCTAATCGGGTCGGATCAGGTGGAGCCAGTGAGAGTGAGCAGTAAGAAGCGAAGATCTGCCGAGCCGCCTTCCTCTTGTTCATGGGCTCAGTGGCCATCATCTCCATGGGATGACGGAACTCCGAAGTCAAAACGGAGGAGGAGTGAGATTAAAACGGAGTCTGAAGTAGACATGTATCAGTTGATGCCAACTGAATTTTGCCAAACCCTGATCTGCTAATGTAATTGAATTGTACATATTCTGATATATCATTTCTAGTCTAATGGTAGGAATTTTACTTCACATTATTAGAAAACTTTTTTTCAGTAATTTACCATATCTGTACTTACCCGCCCTATTCC
This sequence comes from Gossypium raimondii, assembly GCF_025698545.1. Taxonomy (NCBI): domain Eukaryota; kingdom Viridiplantae; phylum Streptophyta; class Magnoliopsida; order Malvales; family Malvaceae; genus Gossypium; species Gossypium raimondii. Next base: position 7,616,849 of record NC_068572.1, on the reverse strand, counting down.
AATATTTACTTCCTCTTTCATTTAAAGGGATGCAAAATATAGTTTTAGTTTGAGTTAAAACTCTTTTTAAAACTTTTTGTTGGAAAATAATTATTGAGTGATGAATGATAAATTAATACTCAAATTAAATAATTTTATCTCTTGGTTTAATATTGCATTTTTCATTAAGTTGTATCTTTTGAAAAATGTATCATTGGTTTAATATTGAATTTTTCATTTATTGTCTCTATTCACTTATGTCTATTAAATTTTCAACAAATCTCTTCCTTCATTTCCTCTCCTCTATATAAAGCCAAGTTAGGAGATTTCAAAACATATCATCAAAAAACTATCAATATAAAAATTCATTCTAAATTTATTTGTCCTGATAATAGAGAAAGGCAAGGTTGTGTTCGATTGATCACTATTGTTGTGCTACTACTATGTCATTTGTTGTTGTATCTTGGGAGACAGACATCCAACATTACTCAAAGCACCGAGAAGAGGTCGAATCTGTCTTAAGAAAACTGTTTATATACGCCTCAACAAAATTATTCTTCTAATTTTTAACTTTGTCCGATTACAGGTATTCTGTTGTGTTATTGCTACTGCATTGTATTGCATTATCATTGTTACTGACATATTAATACTACATACGATATCAGATATTCTTACAATCTTAAGACAGATTAATTGTTGTAGTTTTAATCTAAGGCGAACAGATTACCATCATAACTTATTTAAGATTGGTTTATACTTCTGTTTCAGATTTTAATTTATTTATAGATTCTGGTTCTTTACTTCGATTACAAAAAAAATGTCTCATACGTCAAACAATTCATCCAATTGAAAGGCTGAGGAAATTGTCGCTGCTTAGGCTCAGGCTACAAGTCAAACGTTACCTGTGACTATGAGTCACAAAGAAAAGCCTGTGAAATTCACTGGAGAGAATTTTAAAACATGGCAACAGAAAATGTTGTTCTATTTGACCATGTTAAATATGACAAAATTTTTGAAGGCTGATCCTCCTATTTTTAGAGAGGATGAGGAAGATGCTATTACCGCCTTTAACATTACCAAAGCATGGAACAGTTTGAACAGTTTATCTGATGAACTTTATAAAGTATACAGTATCAAGAAAACGGCTAAGGAATTATAGTAATCGTTGGACCATAAATACAAAACTGAAGATGATGGTGCTAAGAAATTCTTAGTTACCAAGTTATTAAATTTTGTAATGGTTGATTCTAAAGTTGTTGTAAATCAGGTGCAGGAATTCCAACTGATCATTCAAGGTATTCTCGTAGAAGGGATGGAGATAAGTGAATCCTTTCAGGTGGCAGGCATTATTGAAAAACTTCACCCTGCTTGGAATGACTTCAAGAGTTATTTTAAGCATAAGAGAAAGGAAATGACAGCGGAAGATCTGATTGTCGGACTTTAAATTGAATAAGACAATTGAGGTGCAGTTAAAAGGCTAAACAAAGCAACCAATCCAAACTTTGCCAAGGCAAACGTAGTGGAAGTCAAAAAGGACTCCAAGAAAAGAAAACATTCTCAGACTGGGTCTAAATTAGGACTAAAATGCGGTGTTTTCAAGAAGCCAAAATTTCAAGTAAAATGTTTTAATTGCAAAAAGATGGGACACAAGTCATCTGATTGTAGGCTTCCAAAGAGGGTTAGAACAAACGAGGCCAACGCTATGGAAAATATTTCTAAGGAAGTATCTAATCTTGACCTCTGAACTGTGATTTCTGAAATCAATTTGGTTGATTCAAATCCAAGAGAATGGTGGCTTGATACTGGTGCTACACGTCATATTTGTTACGATAATGACTCCTTTGTTGAGTTGGTTCCTTGTGAGAAAGGGGAGAAACTCTATATGGGCAACGCTGTAACTTCCAAGAGTAAGGAGAAAGGCACTGTGATTTTGAAGTTTACTTTTAGCAAAGAGTTGAAACTTCAAAATGTGTTGTATGTGCCTGACATACTCAAGAATCTTGTTTCTGGGACCCTCCTAAGTATGCATGGCTTTAGGATGGTATTTGAATCCTAGAAGTTAGTTTTGTCAAAGGGGGGACATTTATGGGAAAGGGATGTGTATTAAATGATATGTGGAAACTCAATACTATCTCTATAAAAGCTAATACTTTGAATAAGAATAATGCTTCTTCTTCTGTTTATATGCTTGAGTCATTTGGTTTATAGCATGGTCGGCTAAGACATGTTAATTCTAATACTTTATGTAGATTAATTAACTTAGATCACATTCCTTGATTTCACATTAACTATAATCATAAATGTGAAACATGTGTTGAGGCAAAACTAACAAGGTCTTCATTTCAATCTGTTGAAAGAAATACTGAATCACTTGATCTAATACAAAGTGATATTTGTGACTTAAAGTTTATTCAAACTAGAGGAGGGAATAAATATTTTATTACCTTCATTAATGATAACACAAAATATTGTTATGTATATTTTCTTAAAAGCAAAGATGAAGCTATAGAAAAATTTGTACTCTATAAGTAGGAAGTTGAAACCCAAATTAATAAAAGAATTACGAGGGTAAGAAGTGACCGTGATGGTGAATATGTTGAACTATTTGGTAAATTTTGTGCACAACATGATATTATTCATGAAGTGACACCACTATACTCTCTTCAAACCAATGGAGTAGTAGAGTGTAAAAATCGAACCCTAAAGGAAATGGTGAACGCAATGCTAGGAAGTTCTGGGTTGTCAGAAAATATGTGGGGGGAAAGTTGTTTTATCAGCAAATTACCTTTTAAATAAGGTGCTCAGTAAGAAAAAGAACAAAACACCATATAAGTTATGGAAGGGCAAGAAACCTTCCTACAACTACTTGAAAGTGTAGGGGTGTCTTGTAAAGGTAATGGTTCATTTTCTGAACCAAATGAAAATAGGTCCTAAAATGGTATATTGTATTTTCATTGGTTATGCATGCCACAGCAATGCATATCGATTTCTTTTACATGAATCAAAGAATCCTAAAATCCACAAGAACACATATTAGAATCTAAAAATGCATCATTCTTTGAAAATATATTCCCTTGTAAGACTAGGGAAGATGGGCCAAGTTCAACAACATGAACATCATAAACTTTTGATAGCCAAGACTTTCAATAAGAAGTTGAAGTCAAGGAAGAACCAAGAAGAAGTAAAAAGGCAATGGTGGAAAAGTCCTTTGGATAAGATTTTCTAACCTATATGCTAGAGGCTGAACCTCAAACTTATAGTGAAGCTATATGCTCATCTGAAAGCATTTTTTGGAAAGATGCTATCAAGAGTGAAATTGATTTCATCATGAAAAATCATACGTGGGAATTAGTGGATCTACCTCAGGGAATTAAACCACTAAATTCTAAATGGATTTTGCAAACGAAAAATGGAAGCAAATGGAACAATTGATAAGTACAAGGCTAGACCGATTATAAAAGGTTATAAACAAAAGGAAGGCATTGATTACTTTGATACATTTTCTCCTGTATCAAGAATAACTTCTATAAGGATGATACTTGCTATTGCCACTTTGTGGAATCTAGATGTTTATCAAATGAATGTTAAGACAACTTTTCTAAATGGAGATTTCGATGAGGAGATTTACATGGAACAACCTAAATGTCATGTAGCTCTAAGGCAAGAAAGAAAAGTTTATAGATTGGTAAAATTTTTGTATAGACTTAAGCAAGCACCAAAGCAATGACATGAAAAAGTTTGACAGTGTCATGATATCAAATGGATTTAAAATTAATAAGTATGACAAATGCATGTATGTCAAAACCACATTTGATGGATATGTAATTCTATGTTTATATATTGATGACATACTCATTGTTGGAAGTAACAATGACATGGTAAAACGTACCAAAAACTTGTTAAATTCAAGATTTGATATGAAAGATATGAGACTTGCTGACGTGATATTGGGCATCCAAATCAGAAAGTCATTTGAAGGTCTTGTATTGACTCAATCACACTACATAGACAAGATTCTTGAGAAATTTGGCAAGGATGATTTTGGTGTAGCTAGAACTCTGATAGATATAAATCAATATCTGTCCAAGAATAAAGGTGAAAGTATTAACCAAGTGGAGTATACAAGAGTCATAGGCAGTCTAATGTACCTTATGAGTTGCACTAGACCTGATATTGCTTTCACTATAAGTAGTTTAAGCATATTCACAAGCAATCTAGGGGAGAACCACTGGAAAGAGATTATGAGGGTACTGAGATATCTCAAATATACTTGAAACTATGGATTACATTATTTTAGAGATCCTGCTATGTTAGAAGGATTCTCCGATGCCAGTTGGATATCTAATACTCAAGATACCAAAGGCACAAGTGGTTATATCTTCACATTGGGAAGAGGAGCTATGTCATGGAAATCCTCAAGGCAAATGATTATAACAAGATCCACAATGGAATCTGAGTTTGTAGCTCTAGAAAAATATGGAGAAGAGGCAAAATGGCTACTAAACTTTTTAGAGGATATTCCTGAATGGCCAAAGCATGTGCCCACAATATACATATATTTTGATAACCAAGCAACAATTGCTAGAGCACAAAACGTAATGTATAATGGTAAGTCGAGACATTTGCGTCGTCGACACAATACCGTTAGACAATTGATCTCAATTGGAGTTATCTCTATTGATTTTGTAAGATCAAAAGATAACACTGCGGATCCGCTAACCAAAGGGTTAAACCGAGATCAAGTTGATAAAATATCAAAAGGAATTAGACTAAAGCCCATGAATATTTAAGGTGCTATGTGAAGGAAAACCCAACCTAGTTGACTAGAGATCCCAAGATCTAGGTTCAATGGGACAACCTACTAGCATAGACCTTGTGAGGTCACTGTGGGGGTTCTTATCCCGAATCCATTCCTATGATGAAAACAATGATTAAAATGTGGAAAAGGTTAAGCAATGGTTTTAATAACAATTGTCTGTTTCAGTGAAACGGACAACATAAGTCACTTATGTAAGAGTGAAGTGGGGCCGCTTTAAGGAGACTATTGAGGCATAATTCTCTAAGATCTTGTAGAACCAGGAAGATGTTCACAGCCATATGAACATACCTATGAGAACCAAAAATTTTGCTAGGGAGGTATTTGCGTGAGGAATATCATCGTTTACACAAATGGTAAAATAGTTCAAGGACATCGCTTCTACTAGTCAGCTAGTAAAGTAAATATACTTTCACAAGAGAAGGTTCAAGGGTTGATGCCTACCTATCCTATGCAAACATCGAACATAGAATCTATCACCTCTTTGGGTCTTTGAATCTCGTTGATCCATCAATTTCATTCATGTGGGGGATTGTTGGAAAATAATTATTGAGTGATGAATGATAAATTAATACTCAAATTAAACAATTGTATCTCTTGGTTTAATACTGCATTTTTTCCATACAATTGTATCTTTTAAAAAAATGTATCTCTTGGTTTAATATTGAATTTTTTCATTCATTGTCTCTATTCACTCATTTATATTAAATTTTCAACAAATCTCTTCATTCATTTCCTCTCCTCTATATAAATCTAAGTTAGGAGATTTCAAAAATATATCATCAAAAAACTATCAATATCAAAAATTCCTTCTACATTTATTTCTCTTGGTAATAGAGAAAGACCGATTGATCACTGTTGTTGTGCTACTACTGTGATCGTTTGTTGTTGTATCTTAGGAGACAGATGTCCAACGTTACTCAAAGCACCGAAGAGAGGTCGAATCTATCTTAAGGAAACTGTTTATACAAACCTCAACAAAATTCTTCTTCTAATTTTTAACTTTGCCCAATTACAGGTATTCTGTTGTGTTACTGTTACTGCATTGTATTGTATTATTATTACTGACATATTAATACTATATAGGATGTAACACCCCGACCAGTGTCCGTCGCCGGATTTGAGTTACGAGGCATTACCGGTCAAAAACCCAACTCAGAAATTTTTTTTTTCATAAATTATACCAACTCAACCACAAAATTTCATTCCATATATATATACAATCACATAACCAATTAAAATCAACATGCATCATTAATCAAATTTCATATACTAACCATGTTTCAAATATTCAACCATATCATTATCATTTACCTAATCAAAATTTAATATCATTCCAATTCTTAAAACATTTCCAAACATATATGATTATATATCATAAATCAAGCATATACCCAAACATTTATTTGTACACATATTTCATTTCAATTTACTAACTATACTACATATTAAAACATAGGTAATCTACCCTGTTTGGGCAGCCTTTTTACATCAATTTGGACAGCATTCATATACCAAACTAGACAGCATTTTCACACCAAAAATTGGACAGCATATATACAACAGTTTGGGCAGCATATATACATCAAATTGAGCAGCATTTTAGCATAAAAATTGGACAGCATATATACAACAATTTGGGCAGCCTATATATATACCAAATTGAGCAGCATTTTTACATCAAAATTGGACAGCATATATACAACAATTTGGGCAGCATAAATACAACAAATTGGGCAGCATTTAAGCATAAAAATTGGACAGCATATATGCAACAATTTGGGCAGCATAAATACAACAAATTGGGCAGCATTTAAGCATAAAAATTGGACAGCATATATGTGCAACAATTTGGGCAGCATAAATACAACAAATTGGACAGCATTTTAGCATAAAAATTTGACAGCATATATGCACCAATTTGGGCAGCATAAATACAACAAATTGGATAGCATTTTAGCATAAAAATTTGATTGCATATGTGCAACAATTTGGGCAGCATATATATACCAAATTGAGCAGCATTTTTACATTTAAATTGGACAGCATATATACAACAATTTGGGCAGCATAAATACAACAAATTGGATAGCATTTAAGCATAAAAATTACATGAACATATACTGCATTTTGGACCATTAAAGCATATGCATTAATACCGAATTCAAACCAAAAGAGATAAGTCATTTTCGCATGGCTTTTAAATACATATACACATTGGTTCCAAAATCAATATTTTAACTATGCTATACATGCCATATATTTGAGAACGATTTAGCATAATACCAAAATAAATTATCGATAGTGTGACGAACTTAGCTGACGATCCCCGAACATGTAGCGATCACCAAAATCTATACATCAAAACAATTATCCAACACATTGTAAGCTAATTTAGCTTAGTAAGTTATAAGAAAATAAACTCTACTATTAAAACCGATATCTCAAATAATATTCAACCAATTCATACTACTAAGTCATCTTACCTTTAGCTTACCATATCATAAGATAATTATTCACTTATTACTATGATTTAACTAAAATCAATATAATTACACAACCATAAACATTTCTTCAAATTTAAACACAAGACCATATACATTATGCATTTCCTCATCATGTAATATAAAGAATCATATTATATATATATATATGATTCCAAATATAATCACCACATAGGTTTAATATCTACAAATCTTAACCTTAAATACAACCGTAATGGTTATTACTCAAGAATTTACTCATTTTAATAATCATGATTTCTCAATAAGACAAATACTCAATACTAATAGTTATTCGAAAATATTTAATAAGTTCGCACACTTAGTGCTCAATAATCAAACTCGCACACTTAGTGCTTTGCCATTAAACTCGCACACTTAGTGCTTTACAATTAAACTCGCACACTTAGTGTCGAAAGTCAACAACTCAATACATCTTATTTCAATAATTTTATCTCTACATGTATATATATATATATATATATACCATTCAATTCAACATAACTACTTAGATACTAAGCTGATTTTAAAACGAACAATTATATATATGCTTAATAACTTACCTCGGATGTCGTCGACTAATAGATCGGCTACTCAACTACTTTCGATTTCCCCCAATCTAAATCCGATTTCTTGGTTTCTTGATCTAAACATCTTCAAATAAATCTCATTTAAACATATTTTCATTCAATTTAGTCTAAGAACATATAAATGGGAAAATTATAATTTTTCCCCTAACATTTCACACTTTTTACAATTTAATCCTTTTTTTGCTCAAAACACAAAATACACAAATTTTGACTACACTCCTTAAGGGCCGAATATTCCTAGTGTCTATACAAGCTCATGCATTTTATTTATTTCACATTATAGTCCTTGAAAATTTTATTTTCTCAATTTAGCCCTAATTACTCAAATTCACCAAAAATTCAAAGACAAAACGTGCTAATCTAACACTTATATTTCATATTTTATCAACTAACATCATGAAACTCAAACATTCATCAATGACACATTTCAAAATCATCAACAACTCACAAAATTAAGACATGGGTTTTGAAGTATTCAAAGCAACGATCTCAAAAACGTAAAAATTATCAAAAACCGAACAAAACACATACCTAAATCAAAGGACAAAATGGCCGAACTTAGCTTTCTTCTTTTCTTACTTTTTCTTTTGATGTTTTGGCTATGGATGAAAATAATGCATGATTCATTTATTTTATGTTTTATTTTATTAGCATTATATTATAATATTATTATTTTACTTTTACATTTAATATATATAAAAACTATATATATATAAACCATCATGCCGTCCACTACATTTACTATTGGTTAAATTACAACATAAAACCTCCAAATTATAAAGACGACAAAAATTAGACACTTTCATATTTAACCATCAAATTTTTATTTTACGCGATTAAACCATTTTCTCAAATTAAGCACACAAACAATAAAATTATTTCATGAAACTTTCACACATGTAAATACACACATCATAAACACACAAAATAATATTAAAATATTTTTTTATTTTATATTTTTTATAGACTTGGATTTGTGGTCCCGAAACCACTATTCCGATTAGGGTCAAAATTGGGTTGTTACAACTCTCCCCCCTTAGGGATTTTCATCCTCGAAAATCTTATCGGTGAATAGGTTTGGATAACGTTCTTTCATTATATCTTCTGACTCCCAAGTTGCTTCTTCAACTCCATGTTTATGCCAAAGTACTTTGACTAACGGAATTTTCTTATTTCGTAATTCTTTAACCTCACGAGCCAGAATGCCAATCGGTTCTTCTTCATATGACATATCAGAGTTAATTTCAATCTCGGTCAGACTAATCACATGCGAAGGATCAGATCTGTATCTACGAAGCATCGAAACATGGAATACATTGTGAATCTTTTCTAACTCAGATGGCAACAACAATTTATAAGCAACCGGCCAGATACGCTCTATAATCTCATACTGTCCAATGAATCTCAGACTTAATTTACTTTGCGACCAAATCTGAGTATTTTCTTCCACGGCGAGACTTTCAAAAACACTTTGTCCCCGATCTGAAATTCTATATCCTTTCTTTTCAAATCCGCAAAGGATTTCTGACGATCCGGTGCTGATTTCAGACTGTCCCGAATCACTTTCACTTTCTATTCAGTCTCTTTAATCAAATCAACCCCGTGTATCTTATTTTCACTGAGCTCAGTCCAATACAATGGAGTACGACATTTACGACCGTACAAAGCCTCGTAAGGTGCCATTTTGATACTAAATTGAAAGCTATTATTATAAGCAAATTCAATCAAAGGTAAGTATCATTCCCACGTACCTTCAAACTCAAGAATGCAACATCTCAACATATCCTCAAGTATCTGAATGATTCGCTCAGATTGACCATCTGTTTGCGGATGGAAAGCTGTGCTAAAATGTAGTTTCGTACCTAAAGCATCTTGTAATTTCTTCCAAAACCGGGATGTGAATCTCGGGTCTCTGTCCGAAACAATAGAAATAGGTACACCATGCAACCTCACAATTTGTGAAACATACAATTCCGCAAGTTTATCGAGTGAAAAATCTGTGCGAATTGGAATAAAGTGTGTCGATTTTGTCAACCTATCAACAATAACCCAGATTGCATCTTTCTTGCTCAGTGTCAACGGTAAACCGGATACAAAATCCATCGTGACTCGATCCCATTTCCATTCAGGTATCATGATCGGCTAAAGCAACTCAAATGGTACCTGATGCTCGACTTTAACTTGCTGACAAATTAAACATTTCGAAACAAAGTCAGAAATGTCTCGTTTCATATCATGCCACCAATAGTGTTGTTTCAGATCGTTATACATTTTCGTACTACCCGGATGAACAGAAAATCAACTATTATGAGCTTGATTCAAAATCACCTGAATTAACTTTGAATTTCTCGGAACACATAATCGGTTTCTGAATCTCAAACAATCCTCAGCATCAACTAGAAACTCTGAATCAACATTTAAGTCACAGTGAGCTTGTTTTACAATTAAATCATCATCAGCTTTCTGAACTTCACAAATCTGTTGAACAAGTAACGGTTTTGCTTCTAATTCAGCTACTATCGCACCATCATCAGATATAGTCATATGTGCGTTCATTGCACGCAAAGCAAACAGTGATTTTTGACTTAGGGCATCAGCAACAACATTAGCCTTTCCCGGATGATAGTCAATCACAAGCTCGTAATCTTTTAGCAATTCTAACCATCGGCGCTGTCTCAAATTTAGATCTTTCTGAGTCATCAAGTAATTCAGGCTTTTGTGATCGGAATAAACATGACATTTTTTGCCAAACAGATAGTGGCGCCATATTTTCAACGCAAATACAATAGCGACCAATTCCAAATCGTGGTCGGATAGTTCTTTTCGTGCGGCTTTAACTGTCTCAAGGCATAGGCTACAACTTTGCCTTCTTGCATCAAAACACAGCCCAAACCATTTAAAGATGCATCACTATTGATAACAAACTCTTTACCCGATTCTAGCTGAACTAATACTGGAGCTTCTGTCAAAAGAGCTTTCAACTGATCGAAACTTTTCTGGCACTTTTTTTACCACTCAAACTTAACGTCTTTCTATAGTAGCTTTGTATCGGGGTCGCAATCATAGAGAATCCTTTTACTAACCGTCTATAATAACTGGCAAGTCCCAGAAAACTTCGAACTTCTGAAACATTTCTCGGAGGTTTCCAATCAAGTATAGCCGAAATCTTGCTTGAATCAACCCGAATACCTGATGCTGATATAACATGGCCCAAGAAACTGACTTCACGCAACCAAAAATCATATTTACTAAATTTTGCGTACAACTGTTTATCTCGTAAAGTTTGTAACACAAGTCTCAAATGTTCGACATGCTCTGCCTCATCACGGGAGTAGATGAGAATATCATCTATGAATACTACTACAAACTGATCTAGATACTGTCTAAAGATCCGATTCATCAAATCCATGAAAACAGCAGGTGCATTAGTAAGTCCAAAAGGCATAACAAGAAACTCATAATTTTCGTACCTCGTTCGGAAGGTAGTCTTTGGCACATCAGAGTCTTTAACTCGCAACTGATAGTAACCTGATCTCAAATCTATCTTCGAGAACACAGTAGCCCCTTTGAACTGATCGAACAAATCATCAATCCGTGGTAACGGATACTTATTCTTTATAGTCACCTTATTGAGTTGCCGATAATCAATGCACATTCTCATCGTTCCGTCTTTCTTTCTCTCAAATAGAACTGGTGCTCCCCAATGAGAAAAACTCGGTCGTGCGAAACCTCTATCTGTCAACTCTTGTAACTGTGCTTTCAACTCTTTTAATTCTGTAGGTGCCATCCTGTATGGAGCTATCGAAATCGGAGTTGTCCCCGGCACTAATTCAATCCCAAACTCAACTTCTCGAATCGGTGGCAAACCCGGTAATTCTTCAGGGAACACATCTGGATACTCACATACAACAGGTACTGATTCAATCTTCTTTTCTATCACTTTACTATCAAGAACATATGCAAGATAAGCTTCACAACCTTTTCTCAGATACTTCTGAGCCAACATAGAGGATATCACTGCCGATAAACCATTCAGATCATTAGATTCAATCCGAATAATCTCGTCATTCAGGCATCTTAAATCAATAGTCTTCCTTTTGCAGTTAACCACAGCATCGTGGAAAGTCAACCAGTCCATACCCAAAATTATATCAAACTCGTCAAATGGCAACAACATCAAATCAGCCGTAAAACACAAATCTCGAATCATCAACGGACAATTCTTACACACTTTGTCAACCAACACACACCGGCCCAGGGGGTTTGATACTCTAATCACAAATTCAGTAGACTCAACAGGCAAAGTCTTACTGAATTCTAAAGTTTCACACACATATGAATGAGTCGAACCAAGATCAATCAGTGCAATAGCATTAGTATCATAGAGAGTGAAAGTACCAGTAATAACGTCTGGGGATAAAGCCTCCTCACGTGCGCGAATGGCATAGGCTCTGGCAGGTGCGCGAGCCTCGGATCTAACAGCCGTATCTTTAGTACCTCTCTGACTGGCACTCACATTACCCTTGTTCCTAGGTGGTCTACCCCGAGCTGCTGTGTTGCCCGATCTCGTATTCTGAGTCGAATTTCGATCCGCAAACTCTGGGCACTCCCGAATAAAATGATCTTTCGATCCACATTTATAGCAAACTCGATTGTTGTACTTGCCCCAACACTCACCAACATGTCTCCTACCACACTGCTGACACTCAGGTTTATTCAGTCGGGTATTACCAACACTAGCAACTGAGGTGGCTCTTGAACTTATTGGTGGTCGTTCTTGTATAGAAAGCCCGGCAGTAGCCTTAGATCGGCTACTAACATCTCTGAACTTCTTTGTTTCCATCTGAAAAGTTTTACTCGCTGATCTCTTACGAAAATCACTAGCTTCAAACTCAGCTTTCCTTTTCTCTTTGCTGAGTTTTTCAGCCTTGCAAGCTCATTCGACGAGTACTGCGAACTCTTTTATTTCGAGTATGCCGACAAGTAATTTTATGTCTTCATTCAGCCCTTCCTCGAATCTTTTACAAATAGTAGTCTCGGTCGCAACACATTCTTGGGCATATCGGCTGAGTCTCACAAACTCGCGCTCATAATCAGATACGGTCATACGACCCTACTTTAGCTCGAGAAAGTCTTTGTGTTTCTGATCAATGAATCGCTGACTGATATACTTTTTGCGAAATTCTGTCTGAAAGAAATCCCAAGTGACACGCTCTTTCGGAACAATCGAAACTAGAGTGTTCCACCAATAGTAAGCTGAATCCCGTAACAAAGATATCGCACATTTCAGGCACTCATCAGGTGTACTAGATAATTCATCGAAGACACGAATGGTATTGTCGAGCCAAAATTCAGCCCGTTCCGTATCATCACTAGCTGTGGCCCTAAATTCTTCAGCTCCGTATTTTCTTATCTTATTAGCAGAAGGTTTATTCAATCTCATAGGATTGATAGTCGGAGGTAGCACAGGCATCAGAAGTAGGTTAATCGGGGTCAGGGGTTGTTGAACAGCCGGATTTGTCTGGATATATTGAGTAAACCATTCATTCATCATAGTATAGAAGGCTTGTTTAGTCTCATTACCATGGTTACTCATATTCGGTCGAGAATCAACCGGCTCCGCCTCTGGCACGGGAGCAGCTGCTACACTCTCGACATCATCCGCTACAGTTCAATCGGGATCCATTACTAAACGAAAATACATTTGTAGATGTCAGAAGTCATCACACTATCTCAATATAAAATATGGCATGTACAGCTAGACTCATACGCACTACGTTAGTCCTAGAATCGACTAAACCGTAGCTCTGATACCAATCAAATGTAACACCCCGACCCATGTCCGTCCCCAGATTTGAGTTACGAGGCATTACTGGTCAAAAACCCAACTCAGAAAAATTTTTTTCATAAATTATACCAACTCAACCACAAAATTTCATTCCATATATATATACAATCACATAACCAATTAAAATCAACATGCATCATTAATCAAATTTTATATACTAACCATGTTTCAAATATTCAACCATATCATTATCATTTACCTAATCAAAATTTAATATCATTCCAATTCTTAAAACAATTCCAAACATATATGATTATATATCATAAATCAAGCATATACCCAAACATTTATTTGTACACATATTTCATTTCAATTTACTAACTATACTACATATTACAACATAGGTAATCTACCATGTTTGGACAACCTTTTACATCAATTTGGACAAGATTCATATACCAAACTAGACAAAGATTTTCACACCAAAATTGGACATATATACAACAATTTGGGCAAGATATATACATCAAATTGAGCAACATTTTAGCATAAAAATTGGACAAGATATATACAACAATTTGGGCACCTATTTATATACCAAATTGAGCAACATTTTTACATCAAAATTGGACAGATATATATACAACAATTTGGGCAGATAAATACAACAAATTGGGCAGCATTTAAGCATAAAATTGGACAGCATATATGCAACAATTTGGGCAAGATAAATACAACAAAATTGGGCAGCATTTAAGCATAAAATTGGACAGCATATATGCAACAATTTGGGCAAGATAAATACAACAAGTTGGACAACATTTTAGCATAAAAATTTGACAAGATATATGCACCAATTTGGGCAACATAAATACAACAAATTGGACAGATTTTAGCATAAAATTTGATTGCATATGTGCAACAATTTGGGCATATATATACCAAATTGAACAACATTTTTACATCTAAATTGGACAGGATATATACAACAATTTGGGCAAGATAAATACAACAAATTGGACAGCATTTAAGCATAAAAATTACATGAACATATACCGCATTTTGGACCATTAAAGCATATGCATTAATACCGAATTCAAACCAAAAGAGATAAGTCATTTTCGCATGGCTTTTAAATACATATACACATTGGTTCCAAAATCAATATTTTAACTATGCTATACATGCCATATATTTGAGAACGATTTAGCATAATACCAAAATAAATTATCGATAGTGTGACGAACTTAGCTGACGATCCCCGAACACGTAGCGATCACCAAAATCTATACATCAAAATAATTATCCAACACATTGTAAGCTAATTTAGCTTAGTAAGTTATAAGAAAATAAACTCTACTATTAAAACCGATATCTCAAATAATATTCAACCAATTCATACTACTAAATCATCTTACCTTTAGCTTACCATATCATAAGATAATTATTCACTTATTACTATGATTTAACTAAAATCAATATAATTACACAACCATAAACATTTCTTCAAATTTAAACACAAGACCATATACATTATGCATTTCCTCATCATAATATAAAGAATCATATTATATATATATATATATATGATTCCAAATATAATCACCACATAGGTTTAATATCTACAAAGCTTAACCTTAAATACAACCGTAATGGTTATTACTCAAGAATTTACTCATTTTAATAATCATGATTTCTCAATAAGACAAATACTCAATACTAATAGTTATTCGAAAATATTTAATAAGTTCGCACACTTAGTGCTTTGCCATTAAACTCGCACACTTAGTGCTTTACAATTAAACTCGCACACTTAGTGTTTTACAATTAAATTCGCACACTTAGTGTCGAAAGTCAACAACTCAATACATCTTATTTCAATAATTTTATCACTACATATATGTATATATATATATACCATTCAATTCAGCATAATTACTTAGATACTAAGCTGATTTTAAAACGAACAATTATATATATGCTTAATAATTTACCTCGGATGTCGTCGACTAATAGATCGGCTACTCAACTACTTTCGATTTCCCCCGATCTAAATCCGATTTCTTGGTTTCTTGATCTAAACATCTTCAAATAAATCTCATTTAAACATATTTTCATTCAATTTAGTCTAAGAACATATAAATGGGAAAATTATAATTTTTCCCCTAACATTTCACACTTTTTACAATTTAATCCTTTTTTTGCTCAAAACACAAAATACACAAATTTTGACTACACTCCTTAAGGGCCGAATATTCCTAGTGTCTATACAAGCTCATGCATTTTATTTATTTCACATTATGGTCCTTGAAAATTTTATTTTCTCAATTTAGCCCTAATTACTCAAATTCACCAAAAATTCAAAGACAAAACGTGTTAATCTAGCACTTATATTTCATATTTTATCAACTAACATCATGAAACTCAAACATTCATCAATGACACATTTCAAAATCATCAACAACTCACAAAATTAAGACATGGGTTTTGAAGTATTCAAAGCAACGATCTCAAAAACGTAAAAATTATCAAAAACCGAACAAAACACATACCTAAATCAAAGGACAAAATGGCTGAACTTAGCTTTCTTCTTTTCTTACTTTTTCTTTTGATGTTTTGGCTATGGATGAAAATAATGCATGATTCATTTATTTTATGTTTTATTTTATTAGCATTATATTATAATATTATTATTTTACTTTTACATTTAATATATATAAAAACTATATATATATATAAACCATCATGCCGTCCACTACATTTACTATTGGCTAAATTACAACATAAAACCTCCAAATTATAAAGACGACAAAAATTAGGCACTTTCATATTTAACCATCAAATTTTTATTTTACGCGATTAAGCCATTTTCTCAAATTAAGCACACAAACAATAAAATTATTTCATGAAACTTTCACACATGTAAATACACACATCATAAACACACAAAATAATATTAAAATATTTTTTTATAGACTCGAATTTGTGGTCCCGAAACCACTATTCCGATTAGGGACTGAAGATACCCAGAATGTAATAACTAGGTATTCACCAAGGACTGGAAATCTATATGTCATTAAGTATATAAGGAATCCACCGTTCGAGCAAATTCTAAAAGGAAAATAAATGTATAAAAGGAAACCAAGTTAAGAGGATTGGTAAGGATAATGGATGAATGTGTAGCAAACCCTGAAAAGGTAAGAATGAAGAAGGGTTTACTAAGCCCGCCACCGGAGTTCGCGTGACGAAATTTCGAGGACAAACTTTCTTTTTAAGGGGGTGGAGTTGTAACATCCGGTTTCTAATAAAACCAAAATTTAGAACAATTAAAGGACTAAATTAAAAGAAGTTGCAAGTTGACGGCTTATATTGGAAGAAATGAGATAGTTAAGAATTGAATTGGACATGGTTAAGATCCAATTATGGTTCGGTAACGATGGAACTTGCCGGTTCCATAGTAGGAGACATCATGATTAGCGATGCACAACTCACATGAAGGTGGTAACAGCGTGGGAAAGGCTGTAAATAGCTGAGAGATGGCTCCCAGGGATGATTTTCTTCTCGACCTTGTCCAAATCCTCCGGTCTTCATCTTCTTCAATAGTTCAAAGAAGGAATAGCCGTGAAAGGTTCTGCATGGAGCAAACATTATGATAAAGAAGCTAGAAAAGTAGGGAAACCAGCAAATGGGCAAGGATCTTAACTCTTCTATGTACATAGGGTAAAGTTTATGAACATCATAATTATTTTAAAGGTTCTGCATTTTATGGAAAATGGGTTTAACTTAAGAATGTGGAGTATAACCCATGGTTAATTTTTGTTGTAAGCTACTGCTTGGAGGATGGAAGCTCCGATGCTCAAGAAAAAGGGATAAGATATGGAAACTATAAGGATTCAAGTGAGTTCCAAACTCTGAACTTGTTATTATGATCTACATTGTTTAAGTATGCCATGGTTGAATAAGCATGAAGCATGATAATATGTACATGCATTATATGATTATAGGTAAACCCTAAGGGGATAGATGAAGTTAGGATGTAAAATGGGGAGTAAACCTCTAGTTACTGCCACTGGCAAAACTCTGGACCTTGAGAAAGGAACACTGCAGTGTTCAAACATCAATGTTAGGTGGATTAAAGGAGGTAATGAGAGGAGGATTCTGGAAATGAAATAGTGGAATGGTATTTACCGCGATGGCATAGCAACTGGTCCTTCGAGGCGATACTGTAACAACGATATATTATGTAAGACCATATATGAAAGAGGCTATGGCAGTTTGGATATATGATATATATTGTAAGACCATGGATGAAAGATGTCATGATGGCATTATACATGGTAATGATAATGGCCTAAGACCATGGATGAAAGACGCCATGGCAGTAAGGTATATGGTATATGGTATATGGTATTAGGTATACGCTGTAAGACCATAGATGAAAGGTGTTATGGCAGCCAAGTATGATAAGTAAGACCATGGATAAAATACTCTATGGCATCATAAGTTAGTATGTTAGGATGGTGGATTAGTGTAAGACCATGGATAAAATACTCCAAGGAACCCACAGAGATAAAGTCCACCGAAACAGTAAACCCAGGTCAAAGATAGCCCGTCAAGAGAGTAAGCATGAATCAGAGATAGTTCGTCGAGATAGTAAACACAAGTGAGTCCTCAAGTACGTGAGGAATGAGGTAAGAAGGGTATAAGACCATAGTTCTGCTACAACATCCCTTAGATCCAGTTAAGGAATAAGTGCGAAAAGTACACTAGAAACTCAAGTGAGTAGTGTAGGCCTATGCGTCAAGTATGGGAAATTACACAGGTGAACAAGTGTCAAGGAAAGCATAAGTATGGCAAGCGGATTATGAGGTACTCACCAAAATCAGAAAAGTAGTAGGGCTAGCCGTGAAAGCCAATAAAGCAGGGGTGAAGATTCGACAAGAATTAGGTAAAGAAAAAGATTGTGCGAAAGCTAGCCTAAGTACGGAAATGTAAGAAGCGAAAATGTCTGAGGAATACAAGCAAGGATCTAAGAAAAGATCCACTAAGAAGTGCTCAAAGAAGTTGTACCCAAGAAGTGAATCTCATGTAAAGGGAGGAGAGTCTCACTCCCATGATAACGATACTTTCCAAATGACAATATGTCTAACAAGACTATTACTCTATGATGAGAGTCTAGTGCTGGCATACCACCACCAAGATAGCCTCGTAGGGAGGAAACGAACAAGAAATATGGTAGGCTTGTTTAGCCACATGGGCATTAGCCTGTAGGTTCAACAAGTTCGATCGACTTTCACGTATGAGACTGACGAGTTCCCAAGTAAAGGAAGAAATGTAAACGGGTTCCCTAGAGTGGCAAGTTATGCTAACATATAACACGATATGAGCATGTCAAAAGGACCCTCGGGACTAGCATAAGGGTTAAATTTATTTTAGGTTTAATTTTCATTTTTTACCCTCGTGCAACAAGGTTTAATTATGATGTGATAAAGGAACTCATTAAGTTCATTTGAACTTACAATAGTGTGATGATGTTCGCAGAACTTGTGAGGATGTTCGAGGACTCAGAAGAGGGACCAAGCCAGATGGGATTAAGACCAGGGATCGTCGATGGATCAAGTCATGCACATAAGAAGGGGGTAATGAGGGAGGTTTCGCATCAGGATCTATAATAGCAAAGCCAATTAGCATACTTAGAATCTAGATTTTTAGGACAGATAGTCCTTAGGAAAAGTTTCAAGAATTTCTTTGTAAAAAAATAGTCTGGTTAAGAATTGGAACTGTAAGAAACAAAACATTTAGTGGCTTGCTGCCTTTGTTGTAAAGATTACTATTTTTAATTTCATTATTAGGTAGTTCTATTTTTTGGACCGTTTTATAACAACTAAGTTAGCAGAACTAAGTACAGGTCCGTTGTGACGCTTCATACCCAAATCTGGTGAATGGGTCGAGCATGGGGTGTTACATCGAAGGTTCAAAAGAATCAGTGGAATACTCTTTTCTCATGGACCAGAGAATTGCCAAAGTACCCTGGGTGCATTTCTAGATCAGTTAGGGAACCTGCTTGCTATGTACTGATCTAGTACCTAACACTAATGCCACAAATCATTATACGACTGTCCCAGCCATGATGCAACTTATCTATAACCCTTTGTTTTGTAACTCTTGCCCTTTAGTACAATGAGATGTAATCATACTGACTACGGGTGTTGACAATCAACACTATGATGAGAATCCTAAGACTTGCTTTCACCATAGGTAGAATTATTTCAAATATCACGTCGAATTCTAGCCTCGGATGATCCTAACTTACACCTACAAAGTACGAGTTAAAGTTACGCTATTGGAAAAAATGAAGACCTCGATCAGGTCACATTATGTCAAATATCAAGTGATCACATTGCGCACTTGATGTAACTCAAGTATGTGGACCGATAGACTTCTTTATCGTCTACAAGTTCGTTTTCTTTCGAAAAGATGTCATAATTGTCCATTTGCACCTCCAATCGCGCATTGTGCACTTTCTCTCGAATTTCTCCGAACGGGATTTTGTGACGTGATAGTTCAATTTGTTCTTGTAATTGTACCACTTCAAT
The DNA here is from genome assembly GCF_025698545.1 of Gossypium raimondii. Lineage (NCBI taxonomy): Eukaryota > Viridiplantae > Streptophyta > Magnoliopsida > Malvales > Malvaceae > Gossypium > Gossypium raimondii. The sequence goes on along the minus strand of NC_068572.1, from coordinate 7,596,579 downwards.
GTAGCAAGAAACATATCTTTGTTGGGATACTCCATGCCAACTTCCAATACCCGGACATTTGACGATGAAACTACATGGTCAGGTGTTCTGTGCAGAAGCTATCAGAACTCTAAACCACCCTCGACGAAGAGGTCAATGTTGGTCAAGTGGGGCGGAGGTTCATATACCCTGAATCGCAGACTTAGATCTAATAAATTGTCCAAACCATCATCATCAAAACTACAAGGTTCTGGCTCAGTTGGAATCTATTTTGGTTCGAAAAAAAAGTGCTACTTTGGAACCATTCGGACCAGACTATCGAATTGGATCATGGTCTGATTCTGATCCATCAACAATATACGTTGCCCTTTCTTCCTTGGTTGCATCTTCTTCCTCGGTCACGTCAGTGTCATGTTCAAACAACGGGTTCGATGTACCCTTACCAAACCCAATCGTAGGGAGTAAGTCACCAGTTCTTTTATACCCCATGTTATGGTCCATATCTGCATCAGATTGCCAACCGGTGTAGGTTGATGACCCCTTGATATAAGTACTTCCGCCTCAGGAAATTGAATCACTGAAGTTGAAATCAAACACACTAACTAAATCTCGTACTCGAGTGTCGAGGTTCAGGTTACACTCATACCCTGACTAATAATGGTCATCGAAGTTGAAATTAGTGCCTAAAATCGAAGAACATCTACCCATCGATACTTCGAAGACATCACAACAAGAGCTTTATAACAAACTAGTGAACCCACTACACAACCATGTAGTAGGACTTTCTGCTTTAGTTCTTGCATTAGCCGCGCAACAGTGGTCAAAGATGGACTAGCTCCATCAACCTTGGCAAACTTGACATATAACTCCATTATAGCATTTCCGCTTGAGTAGTGAAATGATATGACCACCTTCAGCTAGAGCTTGCCTTTCACATCAAATTGCTCATACTTAACGGGGTCAATTGATTCCAACTATCTACATTGCAAGCTTGAAATTCTTCCTCGGATCGAACCCCCAACTTTCCTATTAATACTAGCCCGTAGCTCACGCAATTGAATGGTACAGTTGAAAGCTAATTCCATGGAATAGGCTCCTATAAATACAACCTCAATGTTCGTATTGCAAATTTGATTATTGTAATAAATTATAGATTTCACTCGTTGACTCATTTTAATTTAAAACTAATTAGATATTTAGAGCAAAAAAATCTTTTGATGGTTATCCAAAGAAATGCAGACGACACTTGCAGTGCAACTCTTCAAAACAAAATGAATTTGCTACGTGTCAAAGTTTTGAATACTTCGGTAGTTTAATAGAAAAAAAATCGAAGAAAGAGGGAAAACTTGCTTCAAAATGAGTTTCAGAAGATGCGGTTTCATTTAATAATAATAATGAAAAGCTTTTTTGTGCTTGAAAACGCATTTCAGATTTTAACTAATTTCATCAGACGCGTGCTTCAAAGGGTCTTCAGTGCTTCAAAATGTACCCAAAATTCTTGAAGTTAGGGCACTTTTCATAAAAATTTAGTGAAAATTGTAAGAAAGCTCGTTCAGTTGGGCGACCTTTCCAACTGACATGGTAGGAAAGCGCACCTAGCTGGACGCGCTTTGCACTAAATACAAGGCTCCTCTTTCAGATATTCGATGAAAATGCCTCTCCTGCAATGCGTTTTCAACCATGGGTTTTTTTCTATCCAAACTCACCTCTCCACCGTGCCTATAAATGGGGGGCTCTCCATCCCTACTCAATCATCCCTAAACCCATCATCTTTCCTGGCCTCTATCCCTCCATTATATAATATTTATCTCTCACTTTTCTTCCTTGTTTCAGTGTTGAAAAATTTTGTCACTAATAAAATTTCCCATTTGAGGTATTCTTGAATCGTCGGTGATGTGATATCACTCCAAGACATACACATTTGATATATCCTATCGAGATGAGACCATTACCTTGGTGATTTTACTTTATACGGTCATGGGTGGAAGTCTACACAAAGGTCCCTGTCGAAGGTCATTATGAGGTTATGGATCGGAGTATAATGGGATAGCCAATTGATAGTCGTTATACGAGCCAGCTCAAACTTTTCGAATACCCGGAGATGTTGCCTTATAAGTACCATACAGAAGTTTGAGGGCATAATCAAAAGGAAAAACTATGAGGTGTCCCGCTATAATCAATATAATATTTTCTCTACTTCCATGTAGTTGGTATCTTTAACCTTCATTCTTATCCGAAGGTCGACATCGTCATGGATCAGGAGGACTCTCAAGCGGGAAATGACTATTGCAGTGCAATAAAGGTGATGCTCCTTTCGGGGTGACAACGACTATCATTATTAAACAACCCATTAATAACTACAACCTCTGTTGCGTCGACCCGAGTTTGACCTCTACTGTGTCGGAACATCCGCTCTCTGCCTGAGAGCCCTATTGTATTCACCTCAGTGTTAGCCTTTGGATAAGAATGAAAGGTTAAAGATACTGACTTCTTGGAAAGAAAGAAAAAATTACGTTGATTACACCGGAAAATCATTCATTTTTCTCTATAATTATTGCATCAATCTTATGTATGGTATATATAAGGCATTATTTACGTGTATCGAAAAAGCTCTAACTCATGACCGCATAACAACCATCAATTGGGATCT